>NC_139351.1:22908771-24108771 GCF_055883805.1 Amblyomma maculatum | reverse complement strand
TATCCATTTCCGCCCTGGTACAGCCTTCCCTCTACGTGTGACCTCACACTGACAGCCTTCCGAAAAAATAAAACAGCACACGAACACATATTACAAGAATACCTAGTACTACGAGAGGAGTGCATGAACTTTACCGAATTTTTTACAGATGGATCAAAAACAGCTAATTATGTTGGATGTATTGTTGTGCAAGGCAACAGAGAAAATGTTGTAAGGCTACCAACAGTGCCTCAATATTTACTGCAGAATGTTACGCTGTCTATGTAGCTGTAAATAAAATTATGCAACAGAACTGTGAAAAGAGCATAATCTATATCAATGCTTAAAGTGTGCTTACGGCATTACATTCTAAAAAATGCAGTTGAGCCTATAGCAGGAAACATCATTCACCCCCCGCCGGGGTGGCGCAGTGGTTACGGCGCTCGACTACTGTTCCCAAGGACGCGGGATCGAATCCCGGCCTCGGCGGCCGCTTTTCGATGGAGGCGAAAAGCAAGGCGCCCGTGTGCTGTGCGATGTCAGTGCACGTTAAAGAACCCCAGGTGGTCGAAATTTCCGGAGTCCTCCACTACGGCGTCTCTCATAGCCTGAGTCGCTTTGGGACGTTAAACCCCACAAACCAACCAACCAAACCAACATCATTCACGGCATAGAAAAAATCAACGCAAGGCCAAACCATAATATTTTGCTGGGTTCCTAGCCATGTCGGGATAGATGGTAACGAAATAGCCGACTCATGTGCTGCACAAGCTCGAAATAAGGAAATAAAGAAAATAACAATCCCCTACAAAGATTGTATCAGATTAGTAAAAAGAAGCCTGATAGATAAATGGCAGAAAAAATGGAATAATGAAGAGCAAAATAAGCTACACACAGTAAAACCCATAGTAAGACCATGGAAATCATGTACACAGAAAGAACGCTTCAGCGAGGTGATTTTGTTCCGTCTTCTAATTGGACATATACACTTGACACACAATTTCTTACTGAGAAAAGAGCAAAAACCATTATGCGAAATTATGGAGGTGAGTTCACCGTGAACCACATTTTGATCTCATGCACAGAACTTGAACCGTTAATGAATGAATGAATGAAGCCTTTATTGAAAGGAAGGGATGGCTCTCGGCCGCTGTTTGGGTTCTTGGGGAGTTAGGAGGGATGGGAGTGTAACTTCTTCGTCTTAACGGTTCTTCAAGCTGTTGCTTGTTGCTTGCCATGCGGCCGATCTTCGCGCTCTAAGTCGACCTCTCTCACACTACTCGAAGCAGGCCGCTCTCACTGCCGTATGTAGCAATGGAGTGTTGTATTTCGGTGCTTGATATAACCGGACCTGCTAATGTGGGCATGTCGTCGTGTGGAATATGCGTAATTTTGTTTCTTCCTCGTGAAAACGATGGACATTGCCATATAAGATGTTCTAGGTCTGCTGTACACTGTTCCTGACAGTGCGTGCATATGTTGTGTTAGAGTGTTTCGTATCTTCGGAGAAACCACTTGTCAAGTATGTGCGGTGTGTATGCAGCGTTTGTTATTACTTTGTTGAGAAATATTTCTTGTGGTCGAGTGAGCCCTTTCGTGTCCTCAAACACCGGCGTTAGTGTCGCTTCATGTAATCTAAGCTTACTGTCGTGTTTTATTTTGGTGCGTACATAGTGCATCATCGATCTGCCAGAGGAGCCTTTAGTGAGCATTGTTTGGTAAGGATTTAAGTCTATCGGTTTAGGCATGGAGTTGGGGTGTGGGGCATTGTACGTTTCAGCAAGCCCACCCGCTTGCGCGGCGGCCGCTAGCGCGGCTGCGTTTCCCCCGTCCGTGCCAGTATGTCCCGGTGTTCATATAATTTGAATTTCTATTCCAACTTCCCGCATTCCCTTCAGCCTCTTTCTGATGTCCTTGGCCATTGCGTCGTCTGTAGTTGGTGCCGTCAGCTCTGCAATCGCTGCATATGATTTGGTTAAAATTCGATAACCATTGAAGTTATCTTTTCTGGCTGCAGCGGTCGTAATAGTATTTATGGCTCCCCATATGGCAAGCAACTCGGAGTGTAAAATTGTTCCTCCAGGTAGGTGGCACGTGTGCTGTCCGTTGTGCTGAGGCGCTGGCACACACACCCATGCCACATTCACCCTTTCATTTCTAATTGCAGCGTCAGTGTAGATGTCTATTGTATTGAGTGGTCTTGTGAGGGCAGTTCTCTGTGCTAAAAGTTGCCTAGCTACCACATTCCGCCTACTAATAGGTCGTTGTGGCCTTAGTGCGATTACCGGCGCCTCCCACGGGGGTGAAGTGTCTGACCCCAGGGGCCTCGGAGCAATGTTGATTCGGTTGTCCCATGCCATGATCTGCTGCCCTTGGGTCGTGTTTTCCAGTCGGGATCGCATTCTTATTTTTGCTTCTCTTATAATGTCTTGTATGGGTGGTATGCTGACCATTTTAAGCAGCTCTTCATTTCTCGTGTGCTTAGGAAGCCCAGTAATGGTGCGAAGAGTGGCCCTGTGTAGCTTTTCGATGTCTTTAACGTCGCGATTAGAAAACTCATAGACAGGTGCCCCGTACAGAATCCTGCCTACAGCAACCGCTCTAGACAGCGTTTGGCACGATTTTTGCCGGGCTCCACCGTATTTGTTTGAAATCCGGCGAATCATATGCAACATCGGGGTCCAGTTACGTTGCAATGTACGAATCCATTTACGAGGACTGTTGCAACTAGAAATGTGTGCCCCCAAGATTTTTGTCTGCCCATTTGCAGACGTGATGTTGTGTTGTCCAAGATGCAGTGTAATCTGCTTTTTGGCGTTTGTAGAATTCTTGCCGTCTATGCTTATGAGTTGTGTCTTTTCAGGTGAGAGCTGTAGCCCCAATGCTTCCAAGCTGTCAGTGAGGCTGAAGATTGCTGCTTGGAGCTCCGTCTGCATGACTTCTTCATTTGGGTAATCCACTGCTTCTGTCCATATGGTGACATCATCTGCGTAGATGGTGAAGCGGGCCGAAGTGTCTCGCTCGAGCGCTTCTGCTGCGCGGGTCATGGCCAAGTTAAAAAGCAAAGGCCCGAGGATAGAGCCCTGGGGCACGCCCCTATCCAAGTAATAGGTTCTGGGGCTCCATCCCGAAGCTTTGCCATGAAGCCTAATAGGTCTACTTTGAAGGAAGCTGCATATCCAATTGTATGCTTTTTGGCTGGGATATCGTTTTGCCAATTCTTGTAGGATTACCTGTTGGTTTACATTGTCGAATGCTTTGCGCATATCAACCGCGAGGATGTAATCTGGTGTCTGTTTGCGAGACCTGTGGTTGATTACCCTGCGGAGCAGCCAAAGGCAATCATGCGTGCCCATATTCGGACGGAATCCAGCCTGGGCTGGATGCAACCCAGGCTGTATGTATTCGATATTATGCTGTATTCTTGCGGCTATCATTCGCTCAATCAATTTGCAGATAGTGGATGTGAGAGCTATTGGCCGTAGGTTCTCTGGTTTTGTGTGGTCCTTCCCTGATTTCGGTATGGGGTATATCAATGATAGCTTTAGTGCATCTGGCACCACTCCTGATTCCCATGAATCGTTTATGATAGTTAAGAGCTGATCTTGGGCTTCGTCGCTAAGATTTCTGAGCTCCTGCCATGTTACTCCATCGTGTCCTGGAGCCGATTTCGGTTTGCCGTGGACTAATGCTGCCAATAGCTCGCCAAATGTAAATGGTTTTTCAAGTTCCATCACTGTGTTGTCAATCGTGATCGCCGGCAATGGTGGCGTGGGTATCTCAGAAGCATGCGGGAAGAACGTGTGGATCACCTTTTCCTCGAGTGCAGCTGGGTTCTCGCGCAGGAACAGCTCTGCCAGTGGTGGTGGGCTTTTCTTTTTCCCCAGCAGGCTTCGTAGAATTCCCCACAGCTTTTTAAGGCCGGGTTTGCGTCCGAGCGTCGCACAAGTGCTGTGCCATGAATCTGTTTCGAGCTGTTGTTGGTGCTCCTTGATGAGTCGATATTGGCGCTTAAGGCTCATGAGATCCCTGTGGCGCTTTCCTTTATATCTGTATTGTTGCGTAAGGATATTGACCTTTCGCCACAAGTTGGCAAGGTGCCTATCCATGTGTGTGGTAGTGTCGTCACATATTATTGTGTCTCGGGACCATGGCCGTGCTTCCGCAACCATGGCACTGAATTGCGCGAAGTCCATGAAGTTGCCGCCAGTGGCTGTCCGAAACTTTTCCCAGTCGATGGTAACCGTTTGCCTTTTTTCACGAATCTTTTTTCGGTTAAGGGTGATCAAAATTGGTAAGTGGTCGCTTCCCCATGTTGTCTGTTCGACTTCCCATTGCCTGATGAATCCTGGTGTGGCCAACGTCAGGTCTGGTGTCGTATCTCGTTGTCGGGCGTGTAGTCCTATGCGCGTTGGTGTGTCCGGGGTGTTGTATATGTATAGACCAGACATTTCTACAGTGTCGTGCAGCATGCGTCCCCTTGGGTCAGCTGTGGCGTAGCCCCAAGTCGGGTGCTTAGCATTGAAGTCTCCTCCCACCAGGATGGGGAGGCTTCCTGACAGGGCCAGGACTTTGGCGAGCCACCCGTATGAGTTGGTATTATGACTGCCAGTCAGAGGCCTATAATACACGGAGACTGCCACCATGGGCCGCTGCCCAGGAGGACACATTTTAACAGCGATTACTTCTCTGAACTCATTACTTAGATCAGGAATTTGTAATTCGGTTGCTGTGCATTCGTTTCTGACAAGGAGAGCAGCTTGACCCTGTGCATGTTGGTTTCCTCTGTTCTGGTGAAGTATGGTAGGCTGCTGAAATGTACGGTAACCCCGAATAGTGCAAGGTCCTCTTGTTTCTTGCTAAAGGATGACCAGAGGCTTCAATTTTCTGACTTGTTCACTTAGGGTAGGTCCAGTCTGCGTGAAACTTCTGCAGTTCCATTGTAGACATATTGATCTGATTCTTATTGCGCCTCTGCTCGCTTACGTCTTTTTGGCTCATCGTTCTGGTGTTGAATGCTTTTGTCCAACTCTATAAAAATTGCTTCAATCTGAGTCTGTATCGCGTTTGTTATCGTTTGAAACTCATCCCGCAGGCTTTTTTCTAGACGCTGTGTCTCGTTGTGTCGCTCTTGCCTCATGATGCTCAGCATTTGCGCATACGCCGAGTCTTGTGCGGTAAGTGCCTTTGTCGTCTGATGAGTCTTTAACGTTTGAGTCAGTGATGTTTCGGTATGTTGGTGCTTTATGGAGTTTGCAGTTGTTTTACGACTGGACGACCGTCCGGGCCGGCTTTTCGAACGCACGCGTTGCATCTGCCCAGTGGGCGAGGCTGAAGCATGTTGCCGCTGCGTCTGAGATGCATGAACGTCTTGTTCCGATGGTAGCCTTGCAAGGACTTTCTCCAGCATTTCTCTAAGTTGCTGATTTTCTTTTCGCAACTCTTCCAGTTGTTGTTGGTAAACAGGGGGCAGCGCAGTTTCTGTCGACGAGTTCTGTCGCGCCTTGTCTGCCCATGTAACTTCTCCCTTAACTGCATCAGGGTTCTGCTTATTTTCTTTAGGCTCTTTTGGTACACGACTAGGACAAGCCGAATTGATTGAAATGTGGCCCGGTTTCTGGCAGGCGACGCAGAATAACTCTTGATCGCATTCTGTGTCTTTAGAGTGCAGCCGTCCGCACTCCTTACAAACCTCTTCTGCTGGACAATACCTAGCAATATGTCCCAGTCCGTGGCAGTTATAGCAGGCAATAATTTTCGGTCTGTACTCGTAGACCCTTGTGATTTCGTAATCAAAAACGAGCCTTTTGGGTAGCTGTTCTGTATCGAACTTTAACAGCAGCATGTTTGTCTTTCCTAGGAGACGCGCGTCAAGAATAGTTGCAGTTTCACATCTTAGGTGGTCCTTGATGTACTCAATGGTTTGACCAGGACGCACCTTGATAACGCCCCGACTTTTTTCCTCGCCTCGTATTGGTGTTCGTTCAATCGTGACCTCGTACGTGCAGACGCGTCCGTTCACTTTCCCGGCCAGTCGCGTTAATGCGGTGAGCCTATTTGCGTGTTCCTCATCTCTAACAGTGACCTTGACGCGATTTGCTACCACATCGTAGCGGAAAGCAGCCAAATCTGCCAGTTCCCAACTTTTTGCGGTCATTTCTAACGCCTCTGTAATGGCTTGTTTAGGTATATCATGCACATGTACTCGGTTGAGTGGCCTGATCGAGAGTGGAAAGAGAGGTCGACTTACCCGTTCAAGACGAAGCTGTTCAGGCTTCACTTTCCTTTGAGGTTTCCGTTTCTTGATTAAAGTCCAGTCGCCGTAGTCGCCGACGTTCTCACTTTCGTCTTCAGTGTCCATTTGGTCGCTTGCGTGCTGCTCCTTAGTCTTAGTGAGTCCCACAAAAAGACCACTCTCAGCGTCCGCGTTCGGCAGCTGATGCGTTCCGTCCTCTTCATCGCGCGTTGGGCGTCGGAACGCCTTCTCTTGGAGGCTGCTTTCAGTTTTTTTGGTGCCTACACTTTTTGATGAACCCACAGCTCCCGCACTTGCGCCACTCGGGTGTGAGCGAACCGACGCCGGCTTCGGCATGGTGCGTCCTGACAGCCCGGCCAGGGCAGCAGCTGAGCTGCGTCTGGGTGTTGTTAGGGTTAGCAGTCTGTCGCAGAAAACGTTGTTGCAGACGGAAAAACGATGACTTCAGATCTATAAAAATCACTCCGCACTCACCGGAGGTACTCACTGGGTCATTGTCCTTTGTTTCGTACACAAAAGAACAATATGAACCGTTAAGGAAAAAATATTTTACTCCATTCTATAATGAACGCATCCCATTCCACCCCTGTTTACTATTAGGAGACAACCCGCTTGTTGAAATTTCATCTGTTTTTAGTTTTCTTAAAGAGTTAGGGATTCTAAATCAGCTGTAATTTTCTAAACACTTTTCCTTTTCCCTCATCAAAAATCTCAGCAACCTAGTGTTTGGAGTATGATGGCCTTAGTTGCCTATGTGCCAAAAAAAAAACCAACACAACACACAACAATTCCGCGTGCTGGGTTTTCAGTAGGACATCTTCGTAAGAGTAGGCATCCGGCTCATGGGGAAGCATAGCTTCAAACAGGGTAATCACCTCTAGGCCATGCACCAGGCGGAACGGCGGAACCCCGGTTGTTTCATGAGTTGCGGTGTTATAAGCGAAAGTTACGTAGGGAAGAATGTCGTCCCAAGTACGGTACTCGACGTCCACATACATAGATATCATGTCGGCCATATAGTCTCGATGACCCCGTTCGTATGGGGGTGGTATGCAGTAGTTTTGCGGTGGTGCGTGTTGCTTAAACGCAAGATCTCTGCCATTAGCTGGGACATGAACGCGGCACCGCGATCTGTGATCAAGACTTCCGGAGCACCGTGACGGAGGACGTGGGCTCGATGAAAAACTTCGCTACATCAGCCGCTGTTCCAGAAGGTAAAGCTCGCGATTCAGCATACCGCGTGAGGTAATCCGTAGCAAAAGCAATCCAGCGGTGTCCCGAGTTGGACGTAGGAAAACGTCCGAGCAGATCTGTGCCTACCTGCTGGAACGGAGTCATAGGCGGCGCAATGGGGTGAAGGTGTCCTGCAGGTTGTACGGGCGGATTCTTACGTCTTTGACATTCGCGGCAGGTCCTGGTATAGTGACGGACAGTCTTAGCAACGAAGTCGTGCGAGTGTTCGGCTGTATCCCAAATGCCCGGATGTTGGGTCGTCATGACAGGCGTCCATAATTTCATTACGTAGGTCAGCCGGAACAACCAGTAGCCAAGACCTCGCACTCGCTGCGAAGCTCTTTTTGTATAGCACATTGTTGCAAAGGCGTAATGCGGGTAGAACGCGCAAGAAGACGCGTGGAATGGTGCCTTCTTGACCTTCCAGATGGGCGATTACTTTACGGAGTTCAGGGTCGTGTCGCTGCCGCGCTGTCATATCGACCGTGCTTATGGTACCTATAAAAGCGTCTTCATACTCGTCTTGACCGTCAGATGCTGATTCTATAGGGGTCTCGAGAGGCAGTAGGCATCTGTGTACCTGCGACCGGACTTATGAACTATAATAGCATTGAATTCTTGCAATCGAAGGGCCCACCGTGCAAGTCGGCCTGAAGGGTCTCCGAGTGCTGAGCCAACATATAGTGATGGTCGGTAACCACTTGAAATGAGCGTCCGTATAAGTAGGGTCTCAACTTAATAATGGCCCAAACTACCGTGAGGCATTCTTTTTCAGTGGTCGAATAGTTAGTCTCTGCCTTCGACATTGTTCGACTTGAGAAAGCGATTACACGCTCGGACCCGTTATGTTTTTGAATGAGCACGACTCCGAAGCCCTTGTTGCTGGCATCTGTATGAACTTCAGTCTCGGCGTCATCGTCAAAGTGCCGAGAACAGAGGAGGTCTATAAGCTTTGTTTAAGGCGGCCGAATGCACGCTCCTGTTCATCCGACCGCTGGAAGGCAACGTTCTCCTTCGTGAGATGAGTAAGTGGTGCAGCGACATGAGAAAAATCGGGAACAAGCACAGAGGCCCGGAAACCTCCGCACGGTATTCTCGTCCAATGGTGTGGGAAAAGAGGCAACGGCGGCTGTTGTATCGGGATCTGGACGGACACCTGCGCTAATGACGACGTGGCCAAGAAATTTTAGTTCATCGTAAGCAAACTTGCACTTTGTTGGCTTCAGAGTGAGGCCTGCGCTTCTTATAGCTTGTAGTACCGCTTTCAGGCGAAGATGATGATGAGCGCCTGTCCTGTCTACATCTGTGTTGTCCCCGTCTTTTTTGCGCTATGTCTTCAAGAAACTGCTACCAACTAGCCCAAACCAAACATCTGTTGCATGATCGGAGAACGTGCTTGAGAAGATTACAACTTCGTCAAGGTAGACCAGGCAAGTTTGCCACTTCAGTCCCGCCATGACAGTGTTCATAACGCGCTGAAAGGTTACTGCGGCGGTACAGAGGCCGAATGGCATCACTTTAAACTCATACAGACCATCCGGGCTGATAAAAGCAGTCTTCTCTCGGTCGCGCTCATCAACTTCGATTTGCCAGTAGCCACTTTTCAGATCTATCCTTCTTGGTGACGTTGAGGTGGCGATAGTCAATACTGAATCGAAAAGTGCCATCATTTTTCTATACTAGTACCACTGGAGCTGCCCATAGAATGTGCGAGGGTTGGATTATATCGTCGGCCAGCATTTCTTGCACTTGGTTCTGAATAACTTCATTTACTTTGAAAGAAACTCGGTTAGGCGACTGACGAACAGGGTGAGCAACATCATCGGCAATTATTCTGTGTTTGGCAATGGTCGTTTGGCGAACTCCAGATGACGTGGAGAAGCAGTCTTGGAATTCTGAAAGCAACGTTATCAATTTGGCTATCTCGCTCACTGAGAGATTTGGTGCAATGCTTACACCCAAAGATGCATCGTTCTGCTGCGAAGAAAAGGGAGAAAAAGCACCTTTGGACAGGGCAACAACAACTTGAATAGGGCGGCAATGCTCTCGATGGTACCAAGAGCCGTACCTTTCGTAATGTGCTGTGGAATGCAGTGAAAGTTGGTGAAAAGGACGTGTTCGCAGCCAGCATCCAGCTGCGCGAGACATCGAGCAACGCCAAGACCCCGTTCAAGAAGCAGCTCAGCTTCCAGCAGAACTTCGCCAGAAGCGACATGGTCGGACGTGACGGGGAGAAACACGCTAGACTGGGACGGCAAGGCCACGTGCTCGGCCAAGACGCGTGCGGTGCTAACTTGGGGCTTTGTTTGCGCCGAGGTATATCGAGGTTGACGAAGCGTGAGGCAGCGGTCGGTAAAGTCGATTAAGCGCTACAATCGGTCAAAAAATTAATGCCGAGAATAATGTCTTTGGAACATTTAAATAGTGCAACGAAGGTGGACCGGGCACCTCAGGCCGTTAATCTCAATACGAGCAGTTGTCTCACGACGTGGAATCCAGCCCACTGATAACAGAATAGTCTGCACCGTTGTCAACGAGTGCCGTCGCGTCGTATCCGTCGATCACAACGTCAAGGTTATTGTACACTGTGCCGCGACGGTCGTCGGAAGCTCCGTCGGGAAGTTCGTCATGAGGTTCGTCATGAAGTTCGTCGGAAAGCTCGTCGGGTAGTTCAGCGCGAAGTTCGTCGGGAAGGTCGTCGGGTTGATCGTCGGTTCGCGTGGGTGAGTGGGGGCGAGGCACGTGGAGGCTCTTTGACAAGAACGGGTTTGGCAACGCCACCTCCAGACGTCGCCGGGCTAATTTTTCCCGGCGAGGGGATAGGCTTTCCCGCCGATTGCTGCAAAGGGGAGAATCGTACCGGCGGGGCGGCGGGGCGGTGGCGAGCGAAGGTCGCGACCGGAAGACCAGTCGGGTGGTTGCGAACGGCGCAGATATTCCGCGATGTCACGTGGTTGCTCGCCGAACTCCGGGCGGGTAGCATTCCGCTGGAAGCCGCGAAGACCGAGCTCACGGTAAGGGAAGCGAATGTAGACATGGCCTGTTCTCCGCAGTAGAAGCATAGCGGGCGTTGGTCGGTTGTCATCCATGCGTCGGCCTTGCTCATCCAGTGCTGCTGAGGACGAAGATCGTACGCAGGGATACGGGGTTGTGTAGGCAAGTACTGACGGCGAACAGTCGGCGGTGGTGGCTGCTGCGCCGGGCGACTAGGGACGGACGCGTACGTCTCGGCGGACTGAGTAGGTGAAGAAGCAGCGGAGCACTGTGGATGAAGTGCACGTTCTACTTCTTCGCGGACATTGTCCGTGAGGGCGCAGGATGTTGGAAGCCGCTGCCGTATCTCCTCTCGTACAACTTTGCGGATGATCTCGAGCATATTTGCGGTGTCGAGAGAATCAACCGGAAAGCGAGCAGCTGAAAGGTTCGAAACGCTGGGACCACCAGCAAAACGACGATAATGGTCAGCTCGCGTGACCAAGGCTCACTCGATGTTCGTCGTCTCAGTTACAAATTGTGCCAGTGTAGTCGGCGGATCTCGAATAAGCCCGCCAAAAATGTCCCTCTTGACACCCCGCATGAGTGCGCGCACATTTTTTTCCACGGGGGTCGGCCCGGGCGCTAAGTCGTAAGACGTCTTGAACAAAACTTGTCTCTGTTTCGTCATATCGTTGTAATCTTGTTTGCACAAGGTCTTCTGCTCGCTGTCGCTGATATTGATTGGTGAACGTCCTTCGCAGCACTTCCTTACAGACGTCCCAGAATGTAAAGGAGGCCTCGTGGTTTTCAAACAAGTGCCGAGCAGTACTGTCCAGGAAAAATACAAATTCTGAAGACAGTTGTCGGCATTCCAGCCATTGTGGCGGGCCACACGTTCGTACTGTTCCAGCCAATCCTCTACATCTTCGGAGGCATCGCCATTGAACGTAGCAGTCGTACGAGGAGCCATCGGTAGGTACACCACAGTCGGGACGAGAAACGAGTCCGTCTGCTGACACTGGGTCGTGGTACTCGGGCCATTGTAAGTCGTGGAGAACCGGAGATCGGCAACAGACCAAATTCAGGAGGAAGCCCTTGAAGTCGCCGGCTGGCACGTATCTCGGCCTCCTCGTCGAAGGGGCGGCGGCTGAGACCCGGGGTCGGACTCAGAGTAGCGGGCGTTGAGGAGCTGTGCTGCATTCACCTGCGCCTCCCACAGAATGCGCTACCCGGACGGCAGTCCAGAAAGACAGGGTCAAAGCATGGGGTTGGGGAGCTAAGGCGCAGGAAGCAGAGAACAGGCTCTTGACCAGACAAAGCAGCGGCGGCCCAGAACCACGCGCACTCCGCACGATCTACTTCTTCCCCCTTCACAATTGACACGGTTAACATGGGTTACAATATTAAGTGCGGAGTGGGGGGGGGAGGGGGCACATCAATGAGTGGATGGCCACGTAACCTGGCAACTTACATCGGCGAATTGCATGCTCGTGAGGAAGAACGCGATGTATGCTGCCCAATTGGGACGAGTGACAAAGATCTATATAACCTAATTTTATCCGAACCGCACGAAAGTGCCTACATGGTTTTACATGGTTTACTACAAGGCAATATGGACACATTCTTCACTTGTATCTGAGTAGAATCCAATGATCTTTATGCGTGTGATACGCCTGTTTTCATGTGAGGCCCATTTGGCAGATTCTGTACATTGGATTCTGTGTCGTGGCTGCACGCAAACCGCCAACCAGGCGTAGCCCCTCGACATGTCACCTTCGATGCAGCACCTGCCAAAAGCATGCTGGTGGGTTTTGTGCCGTAGATTCCTGCGTCCAACAACAGATATTCTGATATACCTTAATACACAGAAAGCTTAATAAATAAGTATAAATAAATTGTTTAATTGCAGGCTTTCTTAAGGAGTGAACTGCGTCGCCATTGTAGCGCTGACGGCAGGGGCAAAACCAAGCACTCAGTCGGAGCATGAAAGTAGGTCTCCGCATGGTATTTTGTCTACATTCCACACCAAAGCTGTAAGTTGACATGGTTGTGCCCTTTCATTCTTTTTAGGCGTAGACTCGAGGTCATATGCTACAGCAGAAATATGTACGTCTGATAATTTTTCAGGGCATCATTTGTCTGCATACCCTAAACTCCGGCGCAACATACACGAACACGGAGTTCTGGGTATTATGCAACAACTCGCCCCACAAGCTGATATTTGTCTTCATATTTATTTTCTTAGATACCCCTGTCATGAGTCTGTTTAAGAAACAAATGTCACACGAAATGAAACAACAGTGTTTGTTTACTGCCACTGGTATTTATATGGTTATCTTAGTTGGATATAAGAACTCAGCAATTCAATGGCCCCCGAAAGGCTATTTGTGGTAATATTTTCATGCATTAAGTCCATAGAGGTGGTCGTTGTTAGTTGCCATTTCAAAATTCAAAGCTTTGCGTACAGATTGTAATGTAGAAAGTTTTTAAAAAGAGCTTCTAGGGACCGTTCGCAGCCGATTTGGTCATTACATCTCGGCACATAAAACTCCCCATTGACATCAATGGCGCATGCTTGGCGCGCCCACTCCTTGAGTACTTCCAAGTTATGCGGATGCCACCGGCCGTGGTTTGGTGCCGTTACGACGTTTCTTTTTTAAGGCGAAAACCTTTAATGGCTCATGCTGTCGCTGACAAAATGTGTCCCGCTTTTGCGGCGGCTCTGATTGGCCGACGCGGGAGGACATATAGGTCTCTACCAATCACAGAGCACCACCACATTATGGGAGAATGCGTGCCTTATATGGCCATATGTCAATAAATTATTATTTACATATAACTGACCAATTAATGAAATAATTATTTACTATTAGGTGACTAATTAAAATACAATAAAAATAATTATAATTCCTAATCAATTGCTTGCCTACTTAATGCCTAGTAAATTATTCAATTCATAATTAAATAAATAATTGTACTAAATTCGCTAAAGTCCCTTGTAATTTTTCTTTAGAGCCGATGGGGATGAGGCGAGGGTTGAGAAGGGAGCATAATTTAGGCCACAAATATGTTTGATGCCATTGAAGGTAGATTGATAACAATTTTTGCGTTGCGCAGCCTACGGACGCCTTTTGAAGTTGAGATAAGCCAGGATAGAAGCCCTTTAAAAAGGCAGGAGTTCTAGCGTTAAGCGTTGGAAAGATTGAGGGATTAAATTTAATTATTACTAGGGACGGGCATAAGTAGCTTGGCGGCGTATGTAGTGGAGCAGAATGTTTTGCGCCTGGACACATGAGACTGAAGGTATCAATACAATCTCATAGCTCACACTGTAAAAGCAGTTTTTGGCTGGCGGGACCTCTAGGCTTACTTTCCACACTCTCCCTTTTTGCGTAAAACAACGAAACGGCTATATAGCATTGCGACCGCCATGGCTTTCTTTCATTCTTTTGAAAATTGTTCGATCTCCTTGGCATTCTTTAAAATCCTCTGAGCTTCACCACTACAACCATTTTGGGACGAAGACTAGTTATTACAGCCAACGGGAAAAAATTCATGAGGAGGTTTTTTACAGGTAACTAAAACACTGTGCGGTGGCATAATTACCTTGATCGCGAGTTCAGTCCCGCAGGATGTCCTTTAAACTGTTTAGGTTACATGCAGTAGTCGATTTCATTTCAGAGCTCGTTCTGTAGAACTGGATGGGGGTTGGTGTGGCCACAACGCTTACGATTCACCCGTTATTTACGCGTGCACATTGCCTAAACGATTGTGAACGGGAGGTGTTGATTTACTCCTATATTCCGGCTTCAAGATTCCTAGGTGGGCTCTTGGGTGACATTTATCAATCGTTTTTTCTCCAGGAACAAATTACTTTCAGCGGACGCAGGTGGATTCGGCGTAGACATTTCCCTGCTGCACCTCGACTGAGGTCACCGTGATACTTTGTTGGTCGAGTTGGTAAGCATTCATTATTAATTTAAACAGCGCGAACAAGAAGACACAGGACAAGATAAAAGGAAGCCACAGTACAAGGGCTTGTACTGTGGCTTCCTTTTATCTTGTCCTGTGTCTTCTTGTTCGCGCTGTTTAAATTAATAATATTTATGCCTGCCATCTACCTCAAGGTACCCCTCTTCACGCTGAACTCCTCGCGATTTGGGGAGCCTTGTCAGGAGTGCCTTGCACCGGAACTGGGTCAATACGTATTCTTACTGATTCCTTTGAAGCTTACAAGCAAATCGCTACTCCGGGTTCACAGGATGCAACAGCTACGGCTATACAGCGCCTCCTTAAACGCCACCAACTCGCGACCAGAACTGTCGCTATTCACTGGACCCCAGGTCACTCGGACGAATCAGGGGGCAATGCGGCGGCACACGCCGCGGCTGCCTTGGCAGGTGGGATGTCCACATTTACTTCCCCACCTCCCTTGCTTCATCCTTACTCGACCTTGGGCGGGCAACTCACCCCTTCTCTTGCCCTTATGCACTATACTCGGACCAGTCTTCGTAGCCTCAGTCAGCATCGCATGCAGGTGGCCACACCAGACCCACCTTTTACGAGAAGAACCCACCTCACCCGAAGTCAAGAAGTATTTTTGAATAAGCTCCTCGCCCATGCGGCTTACACGCCACGTATTATGGCCCGCTGGCGTCAGTATACGGAGAAAACGATTACGTGCCCCCACTGTACGACTTTAACCTGCGGCGGCATATCTCATTTACTTTGGGATTGCCCTGCTTTTTCTACTGGACGCCCCGAGATCGAACCCTACCGCCTGAACTACCATTCCCTTCTAGAAACTGATGCTAACACACAGATGATATTTGCCAAGTATGGCTCGCTTAGTGGCCTGGTTAGAGCAATGTGATTCGAGTGACGACCTAAACAATGAAGATTACGTCTACTCCCCTTTATCCCCATCCATGGCCATGAGCCTTCCCATTCAATAAGGCACATTCAATCAATCAATCAATCAATAGAGGTAACCGTCTCCCCTAGGTCCTGTAAGTCCGCCGACGTTTTGTCGATCTGACAGGAATGTTTGGCATAACCGGCAATGCATTCAGCTGCGTCTTGTGTGCGCTGCAAGACCACAAATGCGAAAGATAGGTATGCAGGTGGGCACTCTTTCATTTTCTTCTTTTTGTTGCATTGACACACCCTATGAGAGAGAGAGAGAAAAAACATTTATTGCACCCGTCAAAAGGTTGGTGAGGATCCGAGGCGAAGCTCTGTCCCAACCATGTCCTCCCCCTCAGCCGTCGACCTGGATCCCTTGGATCTGAGCAGCGGCCAGAGCAAGACGGATGACTTCTCGTTGCCCTTTTTCGTCCTGCTTGAGAAGTAGTGCCTCCCAGGACTCATCTGTTCTGTCAGGTTCTCCAAATCTAGGGCACTTCCATATCATATGGATCATGTCCGCTATGCCATCGCAACGTTTGCACCTGGGGCTAAAAATTTCCGGGTGCCACTTGCTGTAAAGTTAGGGGTTCGGGAATACTCCAGCCTGTAGCTTACGCCACATAACCTCCTCGCTTTTGGTGAGTTGATTACACGCTTTTGGTAGTACTGATCTGCCTAATTTGTAATGATTTAGGATATCTTGGTAGGTGTTAAGGTCATCGTCGAACTGTAGGGGCTCCTCATCGCGCAAGGGGTACGGGGTTGCGCATTAGTCGTCACTGGGATCCCGGAATGTAGCTAATCCTCGGGCCAGTACGTGCGCTTTCTCGTTCCCCCTCAACCCCTGGTGCGCCGGTGTCCAAATGAGCGCGACCTCCTCTGCCGGTGGTGGACCACTGGCCAACACTCTTGCTGCTATGGCCGAAATGCGGCCCACGTCAAAGTTTCTAATCGCTGATTTCGAGTCTGTAACTATAATTTTGACCTGTTGTTGTGTTAGAGCTAGCGCGATGGCCACCTCTTCCACCTCCGTTGTGGTCGAATTTCGGGTGCTGCAGCAAACTACCGAGCCCCCGTCTTCTCTAGTTGCTACTGAAATACGTCCCCTATCGTTCGCGCATTGTGCGGCATCTGTATATAAGACGCCCTATCTTCCCTCAAAACGGGCTTGCAGCGCTGTTGCTCTATCACTCCTCCGGCTCTCATGGTAAACGGGGTGCATGTTTTTGGGGAGCGGAGGTATTTTTAATTTGTCCCTAACCTGTCTAGGTACTTTTTGTGTACGTCTGGAGCATGCTTGCGGCTCATACCCCAGTTTTTCCAAAATGCTCTGACCAGTACGACTGCGCAACAGTCTCTGGTATTGTGAAGTCCTTGCACCTTCAATGAGCTCTTCGAGGGTATTGGAAACCCCTAGTCTCATAATCTTGTTTGTCGACGTACTGGGTGGTAAACCTAGTGCCGTTTTTATCCCTTTACGAATGAGAACGTGAAGTTTCTCCTTTTCTGCCTTGTGAAGCCGTAAATACGGCGCCACGTAGACTATCCTACTGATTATAAACGACTAGACTAGCCTAAGGAGGTTAGCTTCTTTCATGCCCGCATGTTTGTTTGCGATCCGCTTCAGGAGTCTACAGGTTTGACTGGTGCTAGCGTCTAGCCTCTGTATCGTTTCCGAGTTCCTGCCGTTGGCCTGAATTCGTAATCCCAGAACTCTAATGGTTGCCACCGTTGGTATAACGTTACCGTTGACCCTGAGTGTTATTTCCGGATTATCCTGCTTTATACGCCGACGATGGGGCGATCGCATTGACGTGAGAACGAGCGCTTCCGATTTCTCGGCCGAACATCTGAGCCCGATCGGTTCTAAGTATCTTTCTATAACTTCGATTGCCCGCTGGAGTGACTGTTCAATTTCACCGTCACTGTCCCTGCACATCCACAGAGTCAGGGCATCTGCATGTAATGTATGGTGTAGCCCTTGGATTTCCTCTAGTTTTGCGGGGAGGCCAATCATGGCGATATTAAACAGCGTCGGGGACAACACCGATCCCTGTGGTGTGGCTTTGTTTCCCCGTCGAATACCTTGTACTGTGTGTCCCCCCATAGTGATATTTGCCCTTCTATCGCTGAGGCAGTCGCGTATGTAGTTGTACGTGCGAACTCCAACATCTAATGCACTGAGATTCTGCTGAATAGCCGAGTACTTCACGTTGTCAGAAGCTTTTGACACGTCTAGGCCAACGATCACCCTGGTGTCTAGTGTTGAATTGTATATGATCTGTTCTTTTAGCTGCAGCATGACATCGCATGCGGCCAAATGCGGTCTAAATCATATCATGATGTTCGGATAGATATCGTTGTCCTCCAACAACCGGTTCAGCCGGGCCTGAGCAACATGCTCCATTAGTTTCCCCACGCATGACGTGAGCGAGATCGGACGCAAGTGTTCGAAACCCGGCCGCTTCCCCGGTCTCGGACTTGGGCTATGAGAGTAGCCGCGGTCCCGTCAAAGGTATGTGAATTTGCTGCCTGGCCTCCAGTTTAGATTTGTCGGGATCTAGAAGATGCCGAAGTAAGTGCCACGTACTTGCCTTCCCGAGATTCCTGTCCAGTTTTTCACAAATGCTGCCCCAGTTTTGCCTCGTTAAAATGAACGCATATTCTTCAATTTCTTTGTTAAGCACTGCCAATTCTCTGCGCAAGTTCCTATTTCCTCTTTTCTGTGTGAGCCTCGTTTCTAGATCCTTCTTCTTGCGCCAGAGACTGACCATGGGACGGTCTACTCCTTCAATGTCTTCAACCTCCACCTCCTCCGTTGCTTCGTTGACTGACTGAATGACCTTTTTATTCCAATCATCAATGTTACTTATGCCTTCCTCGTCACCTGTGCGGCCATTTCGAAAAGCCTGTCCCAGTTCACCAACGTTGCCTTTTTGGTGCGGACGACCGGTGGGCCGTTATCTACTACGATTTCTATAATTTTATGGTCGCTGCCTAAATTTTCACCTGTGTTGCACCACGTGGCGTAAATGCAGCCTCCGGTTAGAGTTAAGTCCGGAGATGTGTCTATCGAAACGCTGTTACCCTGGCGGGTTGGTTTCAGGGGATCCGTCAGAAGCAATAAGCCATTCTGCTGAATGCTGTTCCATAGTTCGCGTCCTTTTACCTGCGTGTATCTATACCCCCATGCCGTGTGATGCGCGTTAAAGTCCCCTGCTATCAACAGGGGTCCTCCTTTAGCGATCACTCGCGCTTTGGCGAATAGCTCATTGAAGTTGCATTGACGTTTTTGTCGAGGCGGGCTATATACATTGAGAATGAATAGACTTTTGAATTTTCTTTTTTGAGGGATTATCTAGATTAGTATATGGTCAACATTTGTTGTCCCGGTATTATGCTGCAGCACCGTTATATTCCTTTTGACAAGGGTGACCACTCGCGTGTTGTCATCTCGTCCCGCGTATGATTTGTAACTCGCTAGCTTAGCGTGCTTACTGCACTCCTGCAATGCGATTACTTCGGGTTTGTCAATGTTGGTCAAAAAAGTTTCCAGTACCGCGCGTTTGCGACTGAAGCCCCTGCAGTTCTACTGCCAAATGGTATTTCTACGGTGATGCAGAGCCATATTTAATGTTATGAATCTCTTGGTAAACCAACTGAATTCTCTCGTCTCTCCTAGCCATTTCGACCCGCATCTCTGCCATAGCACTGTTCAGGCGTTCTAACGCGGTCATAACTTGTTGTTGGAAAATTTTGTCGTGGTCTTCCTTTTTAGCGAATCGTTTTTCCAATCCTTGGACGCGGGTTTCGAGATCCGGCTCGACACCTATGATACCTTCGTGAGGCCTGACCGATTCGTCATTCCTAGCATTGTCGACCTGCCGTGCTCAGAAAAAATTCTCGGGGATAATTACGAAGCTCTTCAATGTGACATTTCAGTGAAGCTCTTTAAGCGACATAAATGAAGCAGATAATTTCAGTGATACTTGTAGGTATGCGCAGTTACACAGCGCTCTTTATGTTTGTCACGAGCAAAGACACTTTCTCGGAAGCGAAGAAAAGGCTTCGAGCAAGCGTCGACGTGGCTCTTGTTTCTCGTTTTTGTAGAAATTCTCTTTGGCTTGTGACTGTCGCGTGGCTCGGATACGCCGGCGATGGCATCGACGTTGACGCGGCTCAACGGCCGAATGATCGCATTTAAGAGCTGCGCTTTAAAAAAAAAAAGGACACCGTTGGACCGCATTGGTTTCTCGCCCTGCACAGTGCATGTCATCGTATTCATCAATTTCCATCCATGGGAATTGGAACAAAAACACACCGCTATTGTATTACTCTATTAGGGCGTCTTAAGGACTTACGAGGTGGCTGAGTCGATAGATTCAACATGTTCATAAAATTATTGTAGGCTGATCGCGGATTTGTCTGCGCAGATTAACAAATTTATTTTGCGCACGTTCGAAAACGACTTAACCCACACCTAATACAAAAGAGCCGCCTCGACATATTATGCGCCTGCACTTTGTAACTAGACGTAAAGGCCGCGATGCTTCCAATGGACAATAAATATTGTAGCTTTCGCATGATAATACGTGGTTTAGGGGCTTCAAATCGCTGCTCTTTTGCTTTCTCGAATGTTTTTTTTTTTTTTTTTTTTCAACTACGAGCAGTCTTGCTCGTGTATCGAATATTTTAACCCAGTGTTATATTAAGTCATCTCTGCCACCTTTTGTGGTAATCGCTGTCGCTTTTTTCTCAAGTTAAGCTCCGCCTCACCCTCTGCTGTGAATAAAGCCCCTTCACAACGCCGTTAAAACGCTTCATACGCTGCATTTTATAGACCCAGCAGTGGCGCCGCGCGTGTTAGTGGGAATAGCATTCTTTCTGCGCATAGCTTTGCCTGTTTGGGAAGGGCTTTGCAGTTAGCTCAGTAAGCCTAATTTGCGCTATGCAAAGGTTGTCTGCAAAGGTTGTCTCGTTTCATTCAACCGGCTGCAGTAATCTACAGAAGAGGAGGCTTTGTATGGCCCACTTTGGTGCACATTGTTACAGAGAGTTCAAATAATGCCGCGCAGTTGCTTTCCAAGAGCTGACTACATTGGTTTTCTTTGGCATCTTTAACTACTTGCTGCTAGCGCAGAAAAAATGCTTTAGAAGCTTTTTTTAACAAGCGCATCGAAGCTTTGACTAATAAAGTCAACTTATCCGTATGCGTGTTTTATAATAACCTCCAGTTACCTTGTAATTATAAATATGTTATAATCCTGCACTTGTTTCCTCTCGGCGCACGCGTTACGCTGACTCCATCTACACTCCGCTTCAAAATGTAACTAGATTTAGGCACATCACGGGTGCTTATGGATTGACTTGCCAGTTAGAAGTGGCTAACAAAACCTTTCTACTGTAAGGCAGCACTTGCACGAACGTCTTTTCTTGAACCAGCTGGCACACAGCGCGCGACGCTCCGAGCAGCAGTCAGCAATGATGATGATGATGATGAATCTATACAGATGATCTATACAATCACACACATCCCCCCGACAAGAGAGCGGTCACCCTGGTCGCTGATTACAGGCATGAGGGCCGACGGGCATAAGGCTTCATGCACGAGACTTGGAGGATCTCTTCGGAGCGACGACGTCGATCTGCGACGGTGTGCGAGGAAATAACGCGACAGTTCACCGGAGACGTTTGTTGGAGTACTGTATAAGGGCCAATGTAACGATGGAGGAGCTTCTCACACAGGCCAGGAATGCGGATTGGTGTCCACAGGCGAACTTCGTCACCGGGGTAAAAGGAGGGAGTTCGATGGCGTTGATCATACAGGGCTTTGCGTTCTTGTTGAGCATCTTCAGTGTTCAAACGGGCAAGTTGGCGACACTGGGCCATACGAGTGGCAAACGCTTCGCCCAGAGACTCAGACGTAGAGGAGGGAGCGGAGAAAAAATTAGTGTCGAATACTGTCGATGGTTGACGGCCATAAACTAAAAAGAAAGGGCTATAACCAGTAGTCCGCTGAACAGCGGAATTGTAGGCGTAGGTGACGAAAGGTAAAACGTTGTCTCGGTTCCGGTCATCAGGAGCAATATACATGGATATCATGTCGGACAAAGTGCAATGAAAAAGCTCGGTGAGTCCATTGGTATGAGGGTGGTAGCTAGAAGAAGTCTTATGGACGGTGTAGGCGGCGGGCAGTACTTCCTCAAGGACTTGAGAAAGAAATGTCTTTCCACGGTCGCTAATGAGAGTACAGGGAGCTTCATGACGCAAAACTACCGTATCCAGGTTGTTGTGCACTTACGAACAATATTAACGTTTTCTTCAATGGCCTGGGTGCCGGCACTATCCGTAAATACCCACATTTTGACAAATCAAAAGCACAATTTCTTGATATGCGGGCTCTATGGGACATTTGCGACTAGTAATATTGAAGAGTTGTTATTCGAAGTGGTTTTTCTTTTATACGCTCTCCTCTCCCACTCGCAATGATACAAAAGTGCTTACGCCCGCCGGTGTGGCGCAGTGTTTACGGCGCTCGAATACTATTTCCAAGGATGCTGGTTCGAATCTCGGCCTCGGCGGCTGCTTTTCGTTGAAGGCGAAAAGCAAGGCGCCCGTGTGCTGTGCGATGTCAGTGGACGTTAAAGAACCTCAGGTGGTCGATATTTCCCGAGTCCTCCACTTCAGCGTCTCTCATAGCCTCAGTCGCTTTGGGATGTTAAACCCCACAACCGATACACAAACGTGCTTACGACTTTCGCTTACTGAGCCGGACACTTCGTTCGAACCCGATTGCTGTCTGCGTTTCGATGAAGGCGAAGCGCAATAGTCGTTTTGTGTATTGTGCACGTTAAAGGTCCAGAGGCGATAAAAGTTATGCCCGAGCCCTTCACTGCGGTAGCGCTATCCCCTTGCATTAACCCTTACACATTGCTACATTCCTTATCGGTCTGGTCCACTTGGCCACTGTAACAAAATAGGCAGATCGGTTGGAGAGGACCAACGAGGAGCTTCGAGGATATCCGAAAAGTACGATTGTCCGGCCGTCAATGGAAAAGTTAAAATATGCGCGATTCCAAAGGCCCCTCAGCAATTCAAGGGGGAAAATGCATGTGAGCAAAAGAAATATGCGATCCTGGTGGTTCAGATCCTAATCTCTTATGTAGGGTTATGTTGGCAGCCTCTGCACACAAGGAATCCAAGCTGAAGTGTCGTTACACGATGCCAGCACCGCGCCTTCCCTGGAGGTGTGCAGTCGAGGCTACTGGGCAAAGCACGGCGGGTGCTGCAGTGCCCCCTAAGATGGCAGCGGAAGCATCAGTAGCACGAGCGCGGTCCCTTTGTTCGTCTTTTCTTATGAAAAGAATAAAAATTAATTCCGTAGGTTTGGTTCAAGAATGCTAGTGTCCTTGTCTGTTAATGAATGGTGAGATGAGAGGTGAAAAGCTTAACGATTCATTGAAAATGTTGACGCTATCCTTTAGAGACAAACTACTGTTGCTCAACGGAAAGCATTCCTCGTGGGTTTCAAACTGTTATCGGAGCACTGCATTATACAGCATTCATGCTTTCCCAATTCGCTTGCTAAGAAGTCGAAACATTGACTATTGTCACAAATGGTGCCTGAAGTTTCTTCATGTTGTTTATATGTTGTTTTGCGTTTTGCGTGTGTTTGCGCCCTAAATATTGATACATGTGCGTCGCTTGCACTGGCTCATAATTTCACAAAAGCCCATAGTCTAATAACACTAGCCCAAACATGATACCAGGACTCTAATAGCTGAGACAAGCTTCTTCAGAGCTCGCTTCTCACCATAGCTTGTAGTCCAGCCTCGCTGTTCAGACCGCTGCCACTGAAAAAAGGTATCGCATATTCAGAGCTAACTTCCCAGCCTAGCATGTAGCCAAGCTTGCCTAACAAATCAAACCACTGGTATTGAAAATTGTTTTCACTTACGCACCGTTAATATTCATCCATGATATAACGGAAATTCTTCTACAAGAATGCCACATCAGAGTAAAAGCGTGATCCATATATTTGACACCGCAGAATATCGATCGAGTGCGCCATCGACTACTCTGTTTCGTAGTGCTTATTGAGGTTCGTTATAGCAAGTTTACCACAAAATCACCTACTGCTACGAAGGACGCGGGGTATGCGATGCGGTCGCTTACTTCGAAGAGCACCTCACGTCCAGTGATGACCCACCGCTGTCGACCCTCTGCTTCAAAGAGTGAACGTTACCAACGACCTTCTGATCCTCATTCAAGTTCGCTTTATGGAAAGGTAAAGTTAAGCGAGCACATCTTTCTAGAGTCTGTCGGCAAATGGCATACTGCAATGCGCCACAGGTGTATCAGAAGAGCTGTGCGCGTGCAAATAAGGAAGCGAAAATGCGGCAGTGCAAGCAGAACGCCCGCCCTCCGTATTCCCAGCTTGGAGTTTTGCGCCTCAGATGGCGCTGCCAGTCAAGAGCAGCAGCGCCTTGGCGTGATAATTTCGGAACCTATTAGGCCTTCAATGACATCACTGATTACACTGCTGCAGCAACTGCCTGAAATGATAGCATCTGTTCTGCAAACTAATGGCCACTAACCATAAATCCCTTGTAATGCAATGGAACTGTAGGGGTCTCACTAACAAACTACCTGAATTGAAGCTCCGTATTCAAGAAGGAAAACTTAATGCCTCGGCTTTCCTTTTACAAGAGCATAATGCTATTCCACCACTATCTGGTTACTGCATATATCACTGCCCCCCGATACCCGACCGCCGCAGTGGTCTTGCTCCTGGTAAAGCGGCAATATATGTTCATTCATCGACTCCTCATTCTCCAATAGACCTATCCCGTTGGTGCAATACCCGTCAGGAAGTGACAGCCATTATTACTAAGCCCCAACGTACTCCAGTTATATTAGTATCATTTTACGCACGACCAATATCGACTGTGCTCAACTTTGGATGGCTCACACATCTACGCACCTCATACCCAGGTATACCCATACTTGTTGAAGGAGATTTCAATGGACCGCACACAGCCTGCACAATGGACCGCACACAGCCGCACACAAGACTCTAAGCGTGGACGTCAAATTTACGACACATTTTTTTTACCAGTCGTTTACACTTCTCAACAGTTTGTCAAAATGTACCCGTCCGCGTGCACCGGCGTCGACTCCGGACCTTACGTGGTGGCTGGGCCCTGGGAATCCTCGCTGGAATTGCGAACCAGACACCTGGGGCAGTGACCACTTCCCCGTTCTAATCGATTTTACTTCAAGCACACTACGTAAAATTCGCCGCAAAATTCACGTTACTTCTTGGGATACTCTACGTAGAGATGCTCGCCTCATCTCAATAACTCCTGATTCGGCACTTTCTACTTTCATGCAAGTTTTAAATCTGCACGCCGTGTCTTCAACCATAATGAATACCAACCAAACCCTGGCCTTCACCTCCTTAAACTCTGGGCACGGCGCAAGCAAATGGACGTATACGTCAGTCAGCATCCGTCCAATAATATTGCCATAGCAGAACTTCATAAACTAACCGCTAAAGCCCGTCGGTATTCTAAGCACCTTCTACACAAACGTTGGACAGACTGGTGTTCTCACATAAGTACTCCGATCGGAAACCGCCACCTATGGCGTGTGTTTCATTCAATGGAACGAAAACCCCAGTTAAAGACTACGCCGAGAGTATTCGAACAGCCCTGCGTCTTTCAACGCAAGAATTTGCTAAGCAAGCAGCTCTTCAGTTCTTCCCCAATTATGACTGCCAACCTGCACCGGTTCCACTCAGTCTCGCCAACCATCTCCCAGAAGATAAGATCACGAACCCTTTCACCATGGCTGAGCTGATCGCTGCGATTGAAGACATCCGCCCAAACACCACACCCGGTCATGATGGTGTGCCTTATACACTATTCCGCAATCTAGAAGGTGAATCATTGACCTCATTTCTGAAAATTTCCAATGAAATCTGGATTTCCAGTGAAATGCCACCAGATTGGAAACATTCTGTAGTAGTTCCCATACCAAAGCCCGGAAAACCACCTACAACCCTTGTTGCTCTACGCCCGATTTCTCTTACCCCAACTATCTGTAAACTGTACGAAAAGCTACTTGCCATTCAAATACCCTGGTGGCTTGACCATCATCACAAATATTCGTCTTCACAGATTGGCTTTCGGCCTGGTTACGGATCTGAAGATGGTCTTCAACTTTTTGCCAATGAAGCAATATATTGTTCATCTCACAGTCGTCTCGTCCACACAGTCGTGGCAACAGATGTCACGAAAGCCTACGACAACATCGTCCACACAGCGATCCTCAATACTATGTCATCACTTGGAATGCCCTTACAGCTTTGTCGTGCAATTCACGCGTTCCTCTCCCACCGAACGTTTGCTATCCGTGTAAACCGTGTAACCGGACATTTCATTTCTAACCGTGGAGTACCGCAGGGCTCAGTTTTAGCCCCAACTTTGTTTAATATTGCATTTATTCCTCAGATGACATTACTATGTGGTCTAGAAACCGCTCAGTGCAGGTGCAGCAAGACTCCCTGCAAAATGCCATAAATATCCTTCAAACATTTCTTAACAACACAGGCCTATCCCTCAACCTCACCAAAACATGCTATGTTCATGTAGGCAATAAGGCCGGCCGCAGAAATTTCAAAGCTAATCCATTCGCGTTGACAATTGACAATACACCCCTCCTTGAAGTGGAACATACCAAGGTGTTGGGCCTCCATGTACATTCTTCAGGAAAAGGCACAGTTTGGCTATCAGATGTACGCAAGAGTGCCACTAACACACTGGGACTAATTCGAAGAATAGCAAATCGTTCTGGTGGTGCCCGATCAGATACTGCTCACCGACTTGTTCGTGCTGTCTTTCAACCACGGCTTCTATACCAGGCACAGTTTCAGAAACAAAACGGCAATGGTCCACACTCGAGGCACTCACCCACGACGCCATGCGAGTCATTACGTGACTGCCTCGATCAACTCCTATCCGTCTACTACAGGAGTACGCCCACCTTAACACATTGGCAGAATTAACTGCCCAAAGACAGACAAACAGAGCAAGAAAAGCTTCCCTTCGTCTTGGATTAGAGAACCAGCCACCACCTTACTTCTAATAAGCCTCTACTCACCAAGAAGTCGCAGCTCTCATCATCATTCCCAATAACGTCTTGCGCAACACATGATGACTGTATATTTACACAGATGCAGCCGTAACACTAACAGGTGGTTCAGTCGCTCTTATAAGCTCAACCAACCCTCACCTGAACACCAATCGAAGTTACCTTACCGACGCCAAATCAACTCTTGCCTTCGAACTGCAAGCTATCTTAAACGCCATAGAAGCGTTACCTGCCGACCCAACGTTTAAACAAGTACACATAATGACTCACTATAAAGAAGCCCTAAAACATTTAAAGAAAGTCCATGGCACTCTTAGGGTTGCACAGACTATACATGCTGCTTGTCACCGTTACCCAGTGACCATAATCATTCACTGGGTTCAAGACAACAAATACCATAACAGCAGACGCGCTTCCTCATGCAGCAGATGTGTCGCAACCTATTCATGATTCCTTTCCACCGGATCCACTCCTGACCCATTTGACATCATCAGCATCCCTCAGGCAGCGTACACGTGCTCTAATTCCCCCGTGTATGTACCCCTTCCCCCCAGTCTAACAAGAGTGGAGGAGGTATCTCTGAGACGGCTGAGAGTCGGAGTGGCCCTTACGCTCGCCGTTCGACACCAGTGGCAAAGTACTACTATTCCAGTTCCCGGGAAATGCCCACACTGCGAAGAACCCGCTTGCGACACCACTGTCCGGCATCTAATATGGACATGCCCAGGAACTTCGCATATACGAAAGATCATTTTACAAAAAGTTGGACTTTCACCGAGTAATGACTCTCATTTCCACTTATGGATAACAAACAACACTTATGCACGCAGTTTGTGTAACTTCTTGCACATGGCTGCACTCCACACATTCCTGTGACTCTACCACCACCTTTTATGCCGAGTGGCAAACTCAGCGCCATAAATAAATAAATATTAGGCCACGAATTGTGGTCTCCTGATATCAAGCATTTCGTCAACCCAGCGATGCCCGTGATCACGTCACCTGCGTGAATAACGATTCTAATTTCGGTGCTTTCATGATATTCTAATGCTTAGCTTCTAAGCGGCTGTGACAGGTGACTGTTGGCAGGCAGTTTTATGGCGGTATTTTGAGCGGCGCAGAGTTTACTTCGTATCGAGGTTTCGAATGCTTTCATTGGATTATTTCAATTCAGCGTGACATGTGAGCGCAGTCCCCTCCA
Source organism: Amblyomma maculatum (assembly GCF_055883805.1). Lineage (NCBI taxonomy): Eukaryota > Metazoa > Arthropoda > Arachnida > Ixodida > Ixodidae > Amblyomma > Amblyomma maculatum. The sequence goes on along the minus strand of NC_139351.1, from coordinate 24,081,064 downwards.
CGGAAGACGTTTCGGTCTGCGTGAATCTCCGGCCCTCCTCATGAGCATGAGTCGGGAAGGGGGTAGTCGGCAGGTGACATGACCATCACCGCGTCTGCATGCAATCCGCGTTACCGGCCGAGCACCAACTGCTAGAATCATGCTCATGACATTTGTACCATGGACGTCGGACGACACCCGATTTTAAGTTATTAGGGTGCGTTTTTCTAGTCTCTTCTTCCTTTGTGCGGCGTATTCTGCGATAAAAAAAAAATATGTATTCTACGTACCTAGACCAACTACCCCGTTTTTCTACGTTAATAAATGGATTGATTGCAGGCAGCCTGAAGAAAAGAACTGCGATTCCATTGTCCTCAGACCGCAGGAGGTAGACCGGGCACTAAGTCGGAGCATGAAAGCAGGTCACATTCTGGCCTCGCCATTCTCAGCCTCAGCCACCAACTGTAAGGCAGTAAGTTGCCTTTCTAGCTCTTGAGTTCTTTGTGAGCTTAGATGCAAGACCGCAAGTGATGTTTTGCGTGAGCGAGGTGGGCTTTCTTTGTATGAGACCTCTATAGTTGAGAATATTCCAGGATGATTTTCGTCAAGATATTTACTTTTTAAATTCGTCTCTCATGTGGCCATACTTTCTAGCTGCTTGGTTTGATTACTGCCAATTATATTGTAATGGTCTATTTAGTTTCATAACACTCACCAATTAAATGTCATAAATGCTTCATTCCAGACCGCATCTGAAAAAGTGTAAAAGTGTGCAATACGAAAGCTGTTTTCCTTAGCGTGCAGCATATCGCACCTTGCCACATTATAACACTGCGCCAGTTTGTACAATCTGACGCGTTTTTATATTCAACTTGGGGTAACCAAAAGTGTGAGAATTAAAATAGCTACCTGCATATTGTGTTCGCCGTCAGATTAACTAGAATTCGCTGTAGCCTGTGCTGTGGAAAAAAATAAATATGCTAATGATGAGCACCTGAATGAGCATTAAATGCATCGTTCTTGCTATGCGGTAGAGCAGCTTTCGGTGGACTGCTTTGATGCTTGCGTTTCCTTAATCGGCAAATACTGAGATTGGGGGTTTGCAAAAGCAGTGCCAGGATTAGACCGAATAGACGCCCGTCAGTCCATCTAGTTCGGTAATGTTCTACTCAACGCCTCTTCAACAAGTCTCCTTCAACTGTCTGAACATAGTGAAAATTCTTTTACGCGAATCAAGCGAATGGCTCTAGTGCATGAACTGCGCCTTTGTGTTCTGCTAGGCGGCTAGCGCATACAGCACTCCCCCCGGGTACGGCATATTGTGGCGTGAAAAGGCAGCCTAATGTATCCAATTCTACTAGGTAAATTTCTGAAGTTTCTGGGCGGCAACGTTTAAAGCTTTCTGTGATCAGGATAGCTAGGATCAGGATTCCAGCGTGAATCTATGAAACCGTTCATTGGGACGCATGGCTACATCTAAATAAGTGGGCAGGGTAATTGAGTGGCTTGGTCGCGTACGTGGTGTAGCGGAATGTCTTGCGACATGGTCAAATAAGAATGATCCTGTCTGTCTTATCTCACAGTCCAGGATGAAAAATAGTTGTTGCCAGCGCACCCACAAGACCCCACCGGTGCTTTAAATTTGCGCCCAAAATGCGTTATTCAGATTGTTGTCGCGGTTTTCAATTCCGTTGGTGATTTGGGGCCTAAGTGACGCTCTTTATCAAGAGCACAGGAATAGCAGCCTGAAGAAATAATATAGTGGTAGGGAACAGTTGAAACAAACCTGAATAAATTCTGTGAGACAATTGTCTATATGCAAGAAGGCGACGGAGACATAGTTGACTTGACCACGTGTGCAGTGTTTCAGCATGCCCTGTAAATTGGGCACGTGACATTCAGTCGTCGATATCTTGTCTACGCTCACTCTGTAGAGGCGGTTGATGGCTAGCGATGCCGTGACACTTACTCCTCTGTCCTCACCCATTCACTCGTTGACCACAGATAAAGTGGTTAATGCACTGTCAGAGTGGAAGTCAGAGTGGAAGCAGGTGACTTCGATGTAGGCATCTTATTCACGGTTATTCATGGTGTAGGAGCATTGGTTTACTCCTATCGTCTCATTGCATGTGTCCATGGAGGATCAGTAACACTTTTCATTTGTCTTTTTTTTTTCTATAGGAGCTAATGCAGTAGCGCGGCAGCAGGTGGCTTCGGCGTACATAACTACAGCGAGGACACCACCCCCGTCTCTCCTTGGTGCGGTAAGTCTGTGAATGTTTTGTGGGTAAAGTAGTGTTAATGCTTGGGTTAACCGGTAATCCATTCATCTGGTACAGGCAATAAAAGCGAATGAAACATATTCATAATAGACACTCATTCTTTGATTTTAGATCCTTTTTTGTGGCGCGGGCGATAATACGAAGTGCACCAAGAGTCTAAGCGTATAATAAGCCCGTTCGAAGTGACCGTTGAAAGCGGTCACGAATAAACAAGCACAGAGAAAATTCTGTCACTGACCGAAGATTAAAGCGCGCTACATATTTCCTTTTACCACTTTCGCCTCTCGCTACAGTGCTTAGCATTCAGGAGGCATGTTTGCGATGTCAAGAGAACCGCTGGCGCCCCCTGACGCCAATTGTATAAAGAGGCATTTGCTTCATTTAAAAGGAATACTTCATAATAATAAATCAATTCGCCATTCTCAGTGTTGGTGATTTGCCGAGCTCAGGAGAATAAAATTTATGGATTATTACAATACTCCCTCCTGCTATATTGAGCGCAGTTTTTAAGTGCTTTTGCGCATACTGAGTCGAAGAACATATCTACGGGAGAGCGGCCGAGACCTTGTAGCACTTTTATTACTCTCCTGCGAAATTCTATTTGCCTTCGGATTGTCTCATGGCTTGTGGAGGGACTTTGCTCGGTTACACTGGTATAGTGCTATATAACACTGGTAACGGCACCAGCGGCGGCGTGGTTGAAGTCCCGAATTGTTAAATAAGAGCTGCTCTTTAGAAAAAAAAAAAAACACCGTCACTCCAGCTTGTAAAGCAGGTAGTTTACGTATGAATTGCGTTGGATTCCTTGTATCTGTAGCCGCAGGCGACCGCACCACATGCTTTATTAATCATTCTCTAGCTTTCCGCAGCAAATGTCATCATGTATTCAATTTCAATCCGTATACACTGATTTCAAACACACCGCTATCGCATTTCCCTCTTACCGTTTCTTAGGGCAACACGCTTGGCACTTAGGCAACACGCTTAGCCCTCGTTTTCCAAATGGTGATATGCGGAACGTAGGGAGCCAGCGAAGCGATTTTGAGAGCCCCCCCCCCCCCCCCCCAAAAAAAAAAAAAAAACACACACACACACACACAAGCACATGTGGCGCGTATATCTGGCCTGACTAGATACAATTTTTCTGTGTTTACAGAACCGGGGTTGAAACTTCAAAAGCGCTTAAATAGAACTAGTCGGGTTCGTTCATAATCAAATTCAATATAAAAGCTGCAGTCTGGATACAACGACGAAGAAGAGGCAAGACGTACAGTGGTTTTCAAAAATACACGGCCCACAGCTTCAGTCCGCGGAGCGGCTGCCGGGCCGCACCGCGGCGCTGCTATCTCTGCTCGGCGCTCGGTGCGAGAGTGTTCCGTGTGACGACAGCTTTCTCCCTCCCTCTCGCGCTGTCAAGTAACACGCCTTCTGAACTTATGTGCGGCGTTCATCCGTTTCGCCGCTGCCGGTCGCTACGAAAGAGGGCGTCTTGACTCTAAATGTTCTAAGGCTCCTCTATTTTATATACAGGAGCCTTAGGATGTTCGCCTCGCCGGTCTCGGCGCGTGCCGTGTGGGCGCTTGGCAGGCGTTTCAAAATATTTGCGCCCTGCTACCTTCCTCCAACATACGTTAATCGCCGTGCGTGCATCGCGACGCGAAAAACGAGTGTCATGGCTCTTTCGCCGCGCTGTTATGTGGACCTATGTTGACGGAGCGTTGAGATGCCGCGCTCAGCATGGATGGACTTTGCTTCTCAGTCCGCTTCTCTTGCGGAGTTGTGGCGAAACTCAATTTGACTTTTATATTCTCCTCAATGCAAAACCTTCGAAGAAATACCAAGTATATTGGGAAAAAATGTTCTACCATTGGCCATTTTGTCTAGTATACTTGCACTGGACAAATCGGAGATCTTAAACATCTGTGAATTATCACAGTGTGAATAAATTTGAACATTACGCTACATTTAATGGTATATGACTGGATAGCTTATGTGAACTGCGATTACACCGTACTAATTGTGGGTAATAATGAGTTGTCACTCATTTGTAGATTGCAATATTTCGCTACACCTTCAAGTAATAAATTGTTGGGTAGCTAGGCAGAGTATAATTGCGCTGGACTAGCTAATTGTACTTTTCAAATAATTATCGCTCTGTTGTTAATTGTAACTAATTATTAAATATCATGCAACACCTTGAAGTCATGCCTGGTTGGAAAACTTATATCATATATTATAGAAGATAAATAATGGTAGGCATTAATAAATTCTCGCTAATTTGTTAATTGCGATTAAATATATATGTTACGCTACAACATCAAGTTACGTATATTTAAATAACGTATGTCAAGTATTATTGCACAGAACTAATAAATGGCAATAATTAATTAGCTTTAATTATACAAATATATATGATACACTACACCCTAAATCCCATATGTTTGGGTAGCCTATGCCGAGTATTATTGCACAGAAGTAATAGTAGGTGATAATTATGGATCGCTAATTTGTTAATTGAGACTTAATATATATATATATTATGCTACGACCTCAGGTTATATATCACCGGATAGCTTATGTTGAGTATCATTACACAGAACTAATAGGTGTCAATTATTTATGCTATAATTGCTAGTGTTAATTGAAAAAATATATATATGCTGCGCTACAGCCTTAATTTAAATATCATTGAATAGCTTATGCCGAGTATTATTGCACAGAATTAATAGTGGGTGTGAGCTTATTATCGCTAAATTGTTAACTGCAAATAAACATTGAGTGCTATGATAAATGTTCAAGTCATATATCATTGATTAGCTTATGGTGTGTATAATTGTACCCCCCTATTTAGATAGATAGATTAGTGTGGAATATAGTGTCTTGCTCGTAGGGTAAATCTGGTGTATTGTGGCGAAGTGGGCATACAGAACGTAGGATATTAGTATAACAGGTGATTGTGATGAATAAAGGGTGGTATGGTTTGGATAACGGAGAAAATTTTGGTGGTTACGTGTGCAATAAAGCGGATTGAGGTGGGTGAAATGTGTATCATGGTTTACTGAGATGTGTTTTCAGAATTTATTTCATTGGAATAATATTGCTGGATATAGTTAAACTTTGGATGATTTAGAGTGAGATTCTGTAACGTAACTTCCAATGGAGCTAATTACATTTCATAACGATGATTTCCGAGCGATTAGGACTGGATTACAATGATATAAGTCGCAGCCTGTTAGATGGCATTTAATTCGTCTCGCTTGGTGCATTAGTAGAGCAAAATTTGAGATTTGCTTGCAGTTGAGTGGAACACTATAAATTACGGTGAACTGTGATAGATCACGCATGGATTGCGGACGATTAACAATGGATTACGAGGGACATAGCTGAAACGTGTTGGCTGAGGAATAGATGACAGAATAAGTTCCAGCAGGATTGAATACCTTGGGTTACACTTGATTGCGAAGAATTATATGTGCAATCGTGACTGGATTGTCGCGGATAAAACGAATTAGAAATACGTTCCATGAGGTCAGAGGGTAGGAGATTAATGTTGGCATGCTGTAGTAAGAATATTTTGCTTAGGATAAAAATGAATTAGGATGATTAATTCGCGTGGATGCTTCGGCGGTACTAAAGGAATGAATAGTATCACAACATTTTCAGAGCAAAAGGTATCGTGATATTGGGTTAAATTTGAAGCAGCAAAGCGTGGAATGTAAAGTAACACTTGCTTTATTTAGGCGAAAAACTAATACACAAAATTTCGGTGCCTTGTGTGGAAGTCTCTATATGATACCAGGAAATGTTCAATGACACAAAATAAAGTGGGAAGGAAAGCATTGCAATAAAATGTTTTGGTAATCAGGCTTCTTATTGCGAAGCACACGAAACTCTGAAAGAATTTTAAGTTTGAATCACGTAGTCGAAAACCTACAAAAATGTTAAGCCACAAGAAAGCAGGCACAATTTTATGAGCTGCCGTGGCATTCAATACAAAAGAAACAGTGTGTGGATGACACAACAAATGGTCTGACAATTAACGTATTTTGAGAAGCTGGGAGGGCACACATGTGCAATCAACTCTTTATTCTGCTCAGGCCATGTTGCTTTTACACCCTTTCCCACTTCTTGTTAAGCAGCTCTCGGTACGGGGCCACCCTGAAATTTCAGGAAGCGAGCTAACGCATCAACTTGCCCGCGGCTACAATCATTGGTCTCCTGTGATTTCCTAGCCATGCCCAGCCACCGAGCGGTATTCACCGCGCTGCTGGCGGGATATCTAGTTTTAGTGTAAACAACTTTATAATAGTCTGTATGTATACCCCTCCCATGATGCGCTTGTCAGCGTCGTCGTTTCGTCTTTTACCTCCTCGCATTATTTGTATGTATGATTGAACGCACACACACGCACACACACAATGAGTGCTGTGCATGGCGATAATTGAACACACGCACACACACACACACACACACACACACACACACACACACACACACACACACACACACACACACACACACACACAAACACACACTGGCATCCGCATTTTGTGGTTGTGCCTACTTTCTACCTAAAGCTGCAAAATAATTTTGCATTCCAACTGAATACAATGTCCCAAGGTGCAGTTCGACTAATGCTTCGTGAATGCACCACCGGCATCCACTACATCCTGCAGTCGCCTCGGAATCGAGCTGTAGAGGGATGGGATCAGGTCGGGGAGTGAACTGAGCTGTTCCCACTCCTCGCTTAAGGCTGCCCACAGCTCTTCTCGTCCCTGGGTCTGGAAGGTGCATCGTGCCATCCGTTTCTTCAACAGGCCCCAAACATTCTCAATAATGTTGATATCGGCACCCTTTGGAGGTCACGGCAGCACTTGGATCCCAAGATCCTCCAGAGTTTGACGCACTTTCCTGCACAGTGAAATGAAAGAAATTGCTCAGTGCCCGCGCTGTGTTCTCATTGCGAAACGTGCACAAACATAGGCAGTGTAAAACGCCTTGCAAACAGAAAAATATGCATTTTATACTCGTGCACTTGTTTGTAAAAAAAAACTCTATTTGCCAAAATTCCCATTTAGAAAGCGCATTGCTGAACTAGTACACTATAAGATTGTACTAGTATGCTTCCTTTGGCAGCACCAAAAACAGTGAGTGTGCTCATGAGATAAGTGACGGTTGGTGCACTTTTCAGTTGTTCTCACATACTAATGACCAAGACTAATTAACTGAAGTTTGGTCATTCTCATGTAACCCGTATTCTGGTGGGTTAAATTTCGATCATCAGAGATTTTTGTGGTCTTTGAAAAATGCGCACTATTTTTATCACAGATGTAGTTTTACAAAATTTCCTATTTTTTCTTTGTGCAGCTTGTCTTCATATTTTTAAGTACTAATATTACCCCGCCTGGAGCGACATGCCCATTTTGAAAACATCAGGCCGCGAAGAAGGGCTCATTCCATCAACGTCAGTGGGGCCCCTACCACCCTTCATTAAACCCGGCGTTCCACTTCTTAGCTAGCAAACACGACCATCGAGGAGACTAATATCAGGCAGTTTTGAAACCAAGAGCCATCCACACACATGCTTGTGTTCACTGTCTCACCCATGCGCAAACCTGCTTTAGCATCCGCGGTGGCTCCTGGCCTACTAGGGGTATAGTAAGGTAGGAAAGGGTTGTGTTGAAACTTTAGTCGGCGCTCGCTTTGGCGACGGCAGTGATGAAAACACTTGGCGCTAGCAAGTAGGAATTATGTAATGGGTGCCCGCGTGCTGCTGGTGCGTTTATTTTTGAAGAAGTGTATTTCTTTCCCTGCTGTAGCATTTGTCATTGCTTCAAAAACGGCTATCCATAATCTAGGGGTTATGCATGTATAAGCGCCATATATGCTCTATAAGGGTACTCGATTGTGCACTGGAGAGAGGAATTGCAATCTGATGGCTGCTGCAGGGAACCTCAGCGACAAATATATTCCGAGCATTTCGCCTGAACGTCTGCTGTGCAATTTATTCTGAAATTTTTTGCGTTGAACTAATATTTTGGCCGTACCTTACTATATCCTTCAAATACATATTTTATCAATGTTATTCATCTACACCTGCTTATATACTTCTTCGATGCGGCGGAGCCACAGGCGCACAGCAGAGTAGCATTTGTTTACGCCATGCTTTCTGCCGCGGTGAAAAATGGCTCTGAGACGTAGCAGTACAAACGGCAAGGATAGCTCCACGGCTAACAAAATCACGACATTATGCTGCCGAAGCGAAGTAACACCGGTTCTGCCGGTGTGAGCCAGCTACAAGTATTAGTCAACAGCTGAAATTTTGAAAACAGGATTTAAGCATTGTTCCCTTTAGCGACAGTTTTCCTCACGTTAGCAGCACCAGCGACGAGAGCCGGCGTTAGCTCAAATCTCGAGGTATGGGAACGCGCTGTTGCAAGACTAGAATTTCGAAATGAAGCATTAAATATAGTCCCTCTCCCTCGAGGTGTGGACTGGATATTATGAGGTTTCGATCATACTGAGGCGGTCTCCTATTCCGAATGATATTATTTAAAATACCGTGAAATGAATAAACAAAATACCATCCCAATCAGGCGACGTCCCCAGGTGGATCGCCTCTTGTGCAGTCATTTCCAGTTTTGTTATCGCCTAGTATTAAATTACAATCTGCATAAGCCGAAAAAATGATAAGGTCAAGCAAAGCCCAACTCTATTTCATATCCATTCTCTCCACATGCCTCCTTTGCATGCCGGCGTTGCACGATATTGATCCGGAAACAATTCCTGTTCTGTCGAGGTTTTAATTTTTTAGTGAGGATTCCTAAACATTTTTTAAACGCATAGTTGTCACCACAGTAGTTTAGTCATTTTCCAACACTTGCTATACACACCTCGCGGTATGGATGGGGCTGCGGTCTTGCTGATAGATGTAGAATCCATCACCAAATGGGCCGTCTAGCACGAAAGGCACCAAGACGTGCTCGATAATTTCGACATAGGTCTTAGAGTTGAAACTGCCCTCAATTCGGTGCAGCGGCCCAAGCCCGTGAGCTGTTATGAGTCCCCAAACACTGATTGAACAGCGACCACTGGAAGCGACTTGGTGCAGGTATTCTTGGTCATATCTAAGAAAGAAAAACAGAATGACAAGGTTAAACTACTTTAGCATCTGACAAAGTATTATTACATGAATATAAACACCGTTTTTATGATCACATTAAGAAACATGTAACGTTGACTACATTCTAAGCGCGTAAAATAAAAACAAATTCTACTTTAAGCTGCATATTATAACTTAAAAAAGGCTAAACAATTGCAGCGTCTGTGAGTGATGTGGCAAACCTTCAGTCGATGGCCCAAAAAACGACAAGAATAAGTGTTTTGCCCCAAAAATTCTTTCTTGCCGTTTCGTGATTCAGAACTACTAGGCAACAACAACTCTTGCTAAACGATATGAGTGTATACGTAGTAATTGATATCGCTTCCATCTTTAATCTTTCTCACACCGGTGTAATCCAATGTGGACATATTGCGCCGTCGAATATTGTCGGCCGAGTAGGCGCACCAAAAAATTCAGGCTTCGGATTAATGAACAACTTGACTTATTCTACACTTTTATATTTAATTAGGTGAGCGTAAATAGAGAAATGTAAACTTCCATTGGATGCTTTAGATGAACTTATGCGAGGAATTGATTTTGAAGGTTGCTTATTACTGGCTCTTATAAAAGCGACGGCGTCACAGCGTAAGTTGGGAGAGAAAGTCACGTGCATTATAACACTCATTCCGAATTGGTCGGAAAGGACTTGGGCATCACATGTTTAGATGTTTGCCGGGAGTGACTAAAACACGAATAAAATGTTGACTATGCTGTCGTAGGGTGACTTGTTTTATGAGAGATAAAGACCTAATATGAAGTAATTGCTTGGTAATGAACATTTCAGTGACTACATGATATTTGCATCATGGCTATTGCCTTTCGGTTTAGGCACGCTCTTTCTACAGATACCTTTGTCTGTACTCTGGTCTATGACATGGTCTAGTATGCCCATATTTGTATGCCAATCAGTTTATGTAAATAGAAATAGCAGTAATAAGACTAAGGAAAGAGTGAAAAATAATTGTTAAGGTTTTCGTATCTACATTTATTAAGAAGCCTAAATGTAGTTCTCTTAATATTTCATCCTGTTTTCTGCAACTTTGGTGCCGGACGCCATCATTGCGCTGTCAAACGACCATGTAGCACTTAATCCACTAGAAAAAAGTGGTACTAAAATTTATAGCCATCCATCTGTTGTGTGTGTGTCAGACAACCGTCTGTTTAGAGATCCGAACACGATCGTGTCCGAGCGACAAACTGCTGTCCCAGGCATTTCAAGGTTGGAAGACTTGGTTATTTAGCAGTACCCTTGAAACCCTGACAATTTTAAACTTTGAGATTTATTACTGGTTTCAGTTGTAAATAGGAAATTTGCTGCATTTGGTAGCATATTCAAAAAGTTTTTCTTTGTCGTTATGTCAAAGTATCGATCAATGTTTTTGCCTTTTGGCACCTTATAACCAAGCTGTTTTTAAAGTGAATAATGCAGCGATTTTTTTTTCACAAATATCCAGATACAGTGTACAACTGAATACAGATATCGACATCCACGCAAAAAAAAATCATTTTATATCCTACCAAAAGGGCTTTAAACCTTAACATATGCTACTCACCGTGTGCCGAGAAGCCTCCACACTCGTCGCTGTTGATCCCACCTTGATACGAAAGTGGACTCGTCGCTGAACACAACCCGTTGCCACTTCTCATGCTGCCAAGAGAGGTGCTCTCGAGCGAAAGTGAGGCGGGCTTCTTTTTCCGCTGCACTTAACTACGGTTTCTGGCAAGCAATCCTGCTTTTCAAGCCGGCTGAATTCAGCCTCCGCCGTATTGTGGCTATTGACACGTTCAAAGAAAGCTCCTTGCGGATCTCGCAGAGGGTCAGTGACGGCTCACAATTTACGGCGGCCACGATGGCAAGATCTTGCTCCTCTGTGGCTGCCAGTGGTCTTCGCGATCTTGGCGCGTCTTCTACGCGGCCTGTATCCCTGAAGGCACGGCATATGCGGTCAACCGCACATTTAGAGCAGCCAACTTCCCTAGCGATGGCTCTTCTGCTGTAGCCAGCAATGAACAAGTTAATTACCTTTGCTGTTTTAACCGCATCAAGGCGAGCCATTCTTTCCACAGTTCGGTGAGACAGCCCAATACTGCTTCGCTTGACGTTGCGTTCACCAGGGTGTGCATTGCAGTCACTGATAGTGCTCGCGAAATTTAGTGATTACTTCCGTTTAGACGCTAGCGGCCAAATTGACCGACACAATCATATTACATGAAATGACTGAGCAAATGTTTCGACCCAAGATTTCCTCTTATCAAAGGTATGAAGAGCATCAGAAAAGAATCACTCTAAAGCCGCGTATGGAACACGGCCCTGCAGTGCTTCTTTTTTCATGATAAGGGTGGTGCACATCGTTTTGTTCTGTATATTATTTGGGGTGTTTCTTTAGCGCATTTCCATTGCAGACGTTCCCAGCAGTTTATCTTTTATTCTGCGCCTCGTAATGCAGTTGGTGCTACATGACATTGTTCCTTCTTTGAGAGGTAGCGTAGACAACTGTTCCATGGCAACGGTAGGAGACGTACTCGGAGTACGCTCATTGCAGAACATTACATGTGCGGCTTCTTCGCTGTAGTTTTTTCTATTTCAGTGGTGTTCAGTTGTGTCTCAAGAGCCACGTGCGGCTTCGCGTGGCCACAAGTACGCCTCGCCACTCTCGTGCATCTGCGCACCGCACCTCCTACCTCCAGCTATTTTCCACATTTCTATATTAAGACAATTTTTCTTTTAACTGGATGCTGGCCTGAGATCTATACCATGTGACCAACGTTCAACCGATACGAGTGAGCGTCTCTGTTGGGACGGAGAGAGGTAGTTTACGTTATTCGAGCCAGACTTGAACATGCTTGCGTTACGAAAGTGTCAGCACAATGATGAGGCAAACTGAGCACTCGCAGGGTATATGCCTTTCACTGAGGCCAAAAGTTTTGTTAGACAAAAAATCATTCCCTTTTTTCCTACGCATTTAGAAGAAAAACTGTTTATGTCCTGAAGCATATTTTCTGCATGGCATCCTATGATATTGTGACATATATGCCCTGCATCGCTGGAAGTTGAAGATGACAACGATCAGCAACAGTGACACAGAAGAAGATAAAATGGTAGCAACGATTGATGCTAGAATAAGGTCGACGCTGCTGTGTTTCTGTGTTCTGTGTGCGGTGCCAGCCTGGACTAACCTTCGTGGGCTAGCCTTGCCACGTATCATCTTGGTGGAGGTGAATCAAGATCCCCGTACGCGCCGATTAGCCCATTTACGCTGCCAAAAGCTGGATTTACGAAGCGGCCGCCACCTACCTGAGATCACAACCACGTCTCAAACAGCCACGATGACCTCCGAAACAGCCCCTACTACCGTGGGAACATCGGCTCAGCCAGTTGTTCTAACGAAAATACACCACCATCCCGTCTTCAATGGCGACGACAATCCAGACGTTGACGATTGGCTTGAAGAGTATGAGCGCTGCAGCCGCAACAACCACTGGGACGCCACCATCATGCTCGCTAACATCATATTTTATTTGACGGGAACAGCTCGAACATGCTTTCAAAACCACGAACAAGAGCTCGTTACCTGGGATGCCTGCAAGCGCAAGCTGAAGGACTTGTTCGGGAAACCAATTGGGCGCGCTCTGGCTGCAAAAACGGAACTTTTTTCTCGTGTTCAATCCCCCACGGAGTCCTACCTCGCCTACATTCAGGATGTGCTTGCGTTGTGTCGCAAGATTAACACCTCCATGCCGGAAAGTGACAAGGTAGGGCATATCCTCAAGGGTATCGCGGATGATGCATTCCACATCCTATTCTGCATGGATTGCTCTACCGTCGACTCGGTGCTCCAAGTCTGCCGAAAATTCGAGCAGGCTAAACAAAGACGTCTCGTACACCGCTTTGAGCGTCTTCGAACACGGCGGCTACCTCATCCTGCGATGACCTGGCCCCTCTGCACCAACCCTCCCATCCCACGACAGTGACTCGGATCGTCCGCAGAGAACTTGAGGCCCTAACTCCTGCACCACTCTCGTCTCCGCTGCCCGACACCGTTGACATGAGACAGGCCGTTGTCCGCCAGGAACTTGCAAACGTCGGCCTCTCCTCTAGTTCCGTGCCGCCCCCGCCACCATCGCACCCTGTTCCTTTAGCGGCTGCTACAACCACCAGCACAGCCTCCCCACGTCGCTACCTTGGTCACAACCCTGCAGAGTGGCGCACCTCAGACGGCAGGCCAATCTGCTTCATTTGCTGTCGAGCCGGCCACACTTCGCGGTATTGCCGTAGCCGTACTTTCCCCACCCCTCGCTTTTATTACAACGCTGACCGTCAGTATTACTATGGACCTCGACGCTTCGTCGCCCCACCAGAGGAGCTCCGCTCCGCCTACGATCGACCTACACACTCTCCTCCTCAACCAGATGAACCTCGCACCGAAACCGTCCCAACTGCTCGTCGCTACAGCCGATCTCCATCTCCCCGGGCTCATCGATCCCGTTCACCGCTACCTGGTCGCGGCTTCTCTTAATCATACGCCGGCACTTACTCGGGAAACTAGCGAATGCAGCGCCCGGAAGTGACGCTGCATCACCGACCCGGACTGTCAACTCGGAACTGACCCTCGCACCCAGACGTAATCTCATTGACATTCTTGTAGACGGAGTCTCAGTTTGTGCGTTTATTGACACTGGCGCCCCCATTTCCGTCCTCAGTTCCTCACTCTGTCAACGCCTCAACAAAGTCCTCACACCCGCTCCCTCATCTACCGTTCGTGTTGCTGATGGCAATACAGCTACTGTGATTGGTATGTGTACTGCAAGAATTAGCATTGCCGACCGCCATATTGCTGTCCTATTTACAGTCCTCACCAGTTGCCCTCAAGACGTTATATTAGGACTTGACTTTTTAACTTCACATTCCGCGCTCATTGACTGTTCTTCTGGACTGCTTCATCTGGACCTGCCACTCTGTCCTGACAAACAGGCCTCAGATACTTCAACGCTCCGTCTCCGCTCCTCTACATTTACTCGTCTGCCACCAGAAGCTGCAGTGTATGTGCTCATGACACCTTTCCCTTCCGTTTCTGATGGCGACTACGTCGTTTCCCCTATAACCGACATGACACTGCAGCGTAGAATCGCTCTCCCTCATAACATCGTGCACGTAGAAAATAACAACGCTTATATTCCAGTCTTGAACTTCGGCCTTTTTGTGCACGTTCTTCCTGAGGGCATTACTCTCGCCGAACTGACCCCACTGTCTGACGTCACAGTTGCCGCTCTTTTGCCTGACCCTACTGCTAAAGGGTCGACACGACCTGCACCGTCCCCATCTCCGGAGGCTCGCATATCAGAAATGGTTGCACCTAATTTGCGCCCTGACCGTGCTACAGCACTTACGAGTCTTCTGAATTCGTACAGCGATATTTTCGATTTTGGTGACCGCCCCTTAGGACAAACGTCCCTCGTTACACATCGCATCGACACCGGAGACGCCCGCCAATTCACAGAAGACCTTATCGAGTCGCCATTTCAGAACGACGCGTCATACAAGATGAAGTGGACAAGATGTTAGCAAAAAACGTTATAGAGCCTTCGAGCAGTCCCTGGGCGTCGCCTGTCGTTCTTGTTAAAAAGAAGGACAACACCTGGAGGTTCTGCGTTGATTACCGACACCTGAACAAAATTACAAAGAAGGACGTTTACCCGCTCCCCAGGATAGATGATGCCCTCGATTGCTTGCACGGTGCCAGCTATTTCTCTTCCATTGATCTTCGTTCCGGTTATTGGCAGATCGCAGTCGACAATCGAGACCGAGAGAAGACCGCCTTCGTCACTCCTGATGGCCTGTATCAATTCAAGGTGATGCCTTTCGGCTTGTGCAATGCGCCCGCAACCTTCGAGCGCATGATGGACTCGCTCCTGCTGTCACCCGTTAATAATTAGGGGGTATTATTAACTATGCGCCCTTAACGGTGCGCACGCTCCCAGACACCCTTAGAGTGATTGGGGGTAGCCGTTCCGGTCGCAAAGGAGATGCCCTCGACCTGCGTGGCAAGCTCAGCCGGAATTCAACTACCTTGTAGTGACGGAGGGGGGTGGCCGTTTGGTGCCCAGCTGTCGCCGGTTCAAACCAGAGTAAGGATCGAAGTCAGAAGTAACAAACAAAACACAATTTATGCACAGCAAGAGACGATACAAAGGAATACACAAGATCACTTGAAACACACAGACGAGAGGTTCACAGAATACAAACGCTAAGCATGCAACTACAAATGATTCAATAACACAGGGACTTTACAACAGATCAAACAAGATAGAGTTACATAAACAAACACCAAATTGTTCACCGGGCACTGTTGCAGTCCGACGCCTCAAGAGTCACGATGTGGCCGCCATACGAGACGAGCGCCGCTCCCTTGAAAGTCCGTGGGCTTGCCAGCAGCGGGTGATCCCCGGGAGCCCAGCCGAAGCACTGGCGAACCCGCCGCAAACACTGACGAACTGACTGACTGACTACACAAGCGGCGCGGTCTCTTTAATAGGGCGCGCCGCGTCTGTCTGTTAACACGCGCCAAAGCTAGCGCGCACACACACACTTAGCTTCGCTGGTTATAGCTCTCTCTTCTCTTCCCGTCGAGCCGCGCGTCGTCATTGGCTAGGTCCCATAGAAGATTCTGGAATTTTCTGGCGTATTCCAGTCCGATGAACCACCGTCCTCCCCGGGCAATGGGAAAGAGGGTGACGGTAACGCGTACAAAGCTACGCGCTCTCCCGCACGGGGAAGGAGACTTTTCTCTCCATGCTTTTGCACGCGACGCCGCGCGGGCCTCGCGCCGTACCGGCTTGATGAAAATGTGCGCCAATTTCGGGACACTGCCCCTCACTTAAAGAATATTGTCCCACAATATTCACAACAACCACGAACATCGCGCGCACAAGTATATGGGGCAAATGTCCTCATCACACACATTGCACAAATTTCACAAACTGTAATAACCCATTACAAAATTCACACATCAAGGCCAAGATGTTGCCAAACGTAGCACCACACTTTCACATAGGAATCAGCAACACAGAAACACACAGTTATTCAAATATGAAGCGCACAAACCTAAGGCATGCTTTCGCCTATATTTTCAAAAACGGCTTGTGGCTCTTCCTTCGAACAGGTGAGATCTTCTAAAACTACCTAGCGCGCCAGTTCTCTTTCTTACGAAGCACTGGCTCTTCTTTCTCACGCGTGTCCTGGCTCTTTTTCTGGTTTTAATGATATTTCTCATCCGCGATTTTATCTCGCTCCTCCCTCTACTCTTGAGTTCTGCTTTCTGATTGGAAGCTTGGCCAGAACTAACTTTTCTTTGCCTAGCGGAGCTTCGAGGACGCCGTCTCATTCTTTCTAGGTCTGGGCGGCTCTCCATGCGCTTGGGTATCCAGTCGTTCAGCCGCTTCTTCCTTCTTTTTCTATGAGACATTTCCCTGTCGACTTTGCCTGACTTGGCAGGTTTGGATTTGTTTCTTTTCGTTTCCACTTTTATTCGCACCTTTGGCCGAGGGACGTTTGATCCAGTTTTGCCCGCATAATCAGAACATTGTTGTCTGAAAGGAGCGTCTTTTTGAGAACTTTGTTCTCCCTTAATCCTTTTCACTTTCTTTCTTTTTCTTTACGACCTTCAGTCGTACCTTCTTGAAGCAGAGCTCAGTTGCAACTGGAGACTCATCCTCCTCACTTTCAGTTACATCCCGTTCCTTAAAATGTTTCTTGAACCTTTTCATTGCAGTGCAGTCTTCGCTTTCTTCCATTTCTGAATCCTCAAGGTTAGGATCTGCACTGCCACCTTCATCCAAGCTTTCGTGCTCACTGCTATTTGAACGCTCCTCATCCCGGTCACTCATGCCCTCAGCCATGGTGTCATTTAATAAGGAGCTACAATCCTGCCCTTCTTCATCTTCAGGCGTTGAAAACGCGAAAGAGGTTTCTGGCTCGATAACTACCTTCACAGCTTCGCCGCAACCAGTCATTTTGGAGGGGACAATCTCACTTTCTTGAGAAATCTTAGCTCCAGAAAAGTGTTTTCTTTCTGAACATTCTGTCGCGGGAACAGACTGTTCCACAACCTTACTCTGACCCCTGGAGCTAGTCTCACCCTCTTCAGTGGTGGTCAGGGAGCCAGTTGGTACCTTTTCAAACAATATAGCCGCATGCAGCGGCGGTTCCGCAGCCGGGCAGTAAGCAGTAGAGCACTTCGCAATATTTTCTAGTTCGTCAACCTCGATAGTAATGCCCATTTTCTCTCCAGAGTCAGATAGTTGGAACTTGTGTCCTGAGCCTTCACTTCTGTCTGTGTAGGCATACCTAGTGTACACCACTCATCTGACAGAGTTTGTTTTGCTTTCGGAGCAAACATCTCTTCAGCCTCGTCGGCGTGACAAATTTCGGGATTTGGTGGTCTCGCGTCCTTGATGCTACCCAAGATTAGATCGTACACTAGGTGTTGCATGCATATCGCAGTCACAACGCCGGTGAAGATCGGAGTTTTCACATGCACTTTGGCTTCAGGAAACAGTTTAGCGGAACCATCGAGGCAAGGCACAGGAGCCATTTCTCCGGTAAGCTCTTCATCAAGAACTAATTCTCTTTTTATAAACGCTGCAGTGCTCCCTGTGCTTGTCAGTACAGAAATCGATTTGCTTCGAATTTTTCCGCTGAGAACAGGAATTCCAGCACTCTTGGATCCCGGCGCGGTGCAAGCAACTGTGCATAATACTGGAGTTTTCTCCCAGCTCTTCTGTTGCACACCATCGATGCCGACGTCTTCATCGTAGCGTTCAAATGAAGAGTCTCAGACGCATGACGGCTGTAGGAATGGCTTCCTTGGACTATGCACTGCTTTATGTCCCTTACCACCACAATTAAAACAATTAACCATTCCTGTGTGCACAAGGTTGCTACGGCAATCTGAGGCATAGTGCCCTACCTTATTGTACCTGTAGCATTTCACTTGGGGCCGGAATGATTTCTCACTATTGCCCCTTCCTTTGGCTAGCGCTGTCTGCTGCCTCTCACTCTTCATAGGCGCTTCTTTGACCGCCAATGAAAGCATTTTCTCCTGGTAGTCAAATTTTGTTTCTTGCGCCCTTATTTCACTGCCCATCCTCGGGCGCTTTCTTTCTCTTCTCTCCCACAATGGGTTGTTTCGGTTACTTCTCGGGCTCTTGCCCTTTCTCTTGGCGCCCCTAATCGGGCTTTTTGAGCAGCTACTCGAGAGCTCTCTGCCTTGTATCTTTTCCTCTGTTCTTCATTCGCAGAGGCTTCTATATAAATCAGCCTTTGCCTTTCATTTTCTTCTGGAACCTCCCTTTCTTTTCGGCCCACCCATTCTCGCAGTTCTCCTTTACGACCTTTCTCTAGGCCTAACGCAATAATCTCCTTGAGATTCATCTTCAATGTGAACTGCCTAATGCTGATACATAGCACTCTCAATGGACCTTACACAACCGTTTCAGCGCGGTACCTCTCGCTATCGCTCTGCTGTTACACTGTTTACGACCTCTTCGTAAACTCTTCCAACTCGTTCACCGTCCTCTGAGCTTGAGTGCACCAAACGTCCTGTCGCGGACGCCAGAATAATTGTCACCCGTTAATAATTAGGGGGTATTATTAACGACGCGCCCTTAACGGTGCGCACGCTCCCAGACACCCTTAGAGTGATTGGGAGTAGCCGTTCCGGTCGCAAAGGAGATGCCCTCGACCTGCGTGGCAAGCTCAGCTCAACTACCTTGTAGTGACGGAGGGGGGTGGCCGTTTGGTGCCGAGCTGTCGCCGGTTCAAACCAGAGTAAGGATCGGAGTCAGAAGTAACAAACAAAACACAATTTATGCACAGCAAGAGAAGATACAAAGGAATACACAAGATCAATTGAAATACACAGACGAGAGGTTCACAGAATACAAACGCTAAGCATGCAACTACAGAATGATTCAATAACACAGGGACTTTACAACAGATCAAACACGAGAGAGTTACATAAACAAACACCAAATTGTTCACCGGGCACTGTTGCAGTCCGACGACTCAAGAGTCACGATGTGGCCGCCATACGAGACGAGGGCAACTCCCTTGCAGGTCCGTGGGCTTGCCAGCAGCGGGTGATCCTCGGGAGTCCAGCCAAAGCACTGGCGAACACGCCGCAAACAGTGACTAACTGACTGACTGACTACACAAGCAAGCGGCGCGGTCTCTTTAAATAGGGCGCGCCGCGTCTGTCTGTTGACACGCGCCAAAGCTAGCGCGCACACACACAATTAGCTTCGCTGGTTATAGCTCTCTCTTCTCTTCCCGTCGAGCCGCGCGTCGTCATTGGCTAGGTCCCATAGAAGATTCTGGAATTTTCTGGCGTATTCCAGTCCGATGAACCACCGTCCTCCCCGGGCAGTGGGAAAGAGGGTAACGGCAACGCGTACAAAGCTACGCGCTCTCCCGCACGGGGAAGGAGGCTTTTCTCTCCATGCTTTTGCACGCGACGCCGCGCGGGCCTCGCGCCGTACCGGCTTGATGAAAATGTGCGCCGATTTCGTGACACCTGCGCGGCTTGAAATGGACGACGTGCTTGTGCTATCTCGATGACGTCATTGTATTTTCCTCTACATTCGAGAGCCATCTCCATCGCCTTGATGCCATTCTTGGCGTCTTCCGAAGAGCTGGCCTTCAGCTGAACTCGAAGAAATGTAGCTTCGGCCGACGTGAACTCAAGGTGCTCGGTCACGTGGTCGACGCCCGTGGCGTTCAAGCCGATCCAGACAAAATACGTGCTGTAAGTGCATTTCCTACACCCCGTTGTACCAGTGACGTACGTAGCTTTCTTGGGCTTTGCTCCTATTTTCGGCGGTTTGTACCCAACTTCGCGGAGACGGCTCGACCACTCACCAATTTTTTGAAGAACGACACTCCATTTTGCTGGGACCAAGAACAATCCAAAGCCTTTTCTGCGCTCATTGCAGCCCTCACCAATCCGCCCGTATTGGCACACTTCAATCCCTCGGCACCAGCGGAGGTACGCACCGACGCCAGTGGTCACGGTATTGGTGCCATACTCGCCCAACAGCAGATGGGTCGCACTCGCGTCATTGCTTATGCTAGTCGCCTCCTTTCTGCAGCTGAACGGAATTACTCGATCACAGAACGTGAGTGCTTAGCCCTCGTGTGGGCCATTACAAAGTTTCGCCCTTACTTGTTTGGCCGCGCGTTCTCCGTCATCACAGACCACCATGCCTTATGCTGGCTTTCTACGCTGAAGGACCCTACTGGTCGCCTGGGCCGTTGGGCCCTCCGCCTTCAGGAATACACTTTTTCTGTCATCCACAAGTCTGGCCGGCTGCACACTGACACCGATTGCCTGTCCCGCAACCCGGTAGATCCACCACCTGCGAGCGAGTGTGACGATGACACATATGTGTTGGCCATCTCTGACCTTTCAAACATTCGCCATGAGCAGCGCTTAGATCCGAAGCTTAGCAGCATTATCAATCGCCTCAGCACTGACAACTTTGACACTACCCTAGCTCTGTTTGTGCTCCACAACGGCACCTTATTTCGACGGAATATGCGACTAGATGGCACCGAGCTTCTGCTCGTAGTCCCCGAACACCTGCGTACCACCGTTCTTCAACAGCTGCACGACGCACCTACGGCGGGTCATCTTGGCGTATCTCGTACGCACGACAGCGTCCGCCACCGCTTCTTTTGGCCAGGCCTCTATCGCTCTGTCCGTCGTTACGTGGCCTGTTGTGACCGGTGTTAGCGACGGAAGAAGCCCTCGGTTATGCCAGCTAGATCCCTGCAGCCGATCGAAATCCCAGTAGACCCGTTTTCCCGAGTTGGTCTTGACCTTCTCGGGCCTTTCCCACTTTCTGCGTCGGGGAATGAATGGATTGCGGTGGCCACGGATTATACTACGCGCTACGCTGTCACCCGAGCGATACCCACCAGCTGTGCAACTGACGTGGCTGCGTTTCGTCTGCACGACGTCATCCTGCTCCATGGTGCTCCACGCCAGCTGCTCACTGACCGTGGCCGTTGCTTTCTTGCTCGAGTAGTCGACGAAATTCTTCGGTATTGCTTCATCAAGCACTCTTTTACCACCGCTTACCATCCACAAACGAACGGCCTCACCGAACGCCTCAACCGCACGCTCACGGACATGCTGTCAATGTATGTCTCGGATGATCACCGTGACTGGGATATTACTTTGCCGTTTGTAACGTTTGCGTACAATTCCTTTTGTCACGACACAATGGGCTACTCACCCTTTTATCTTCTATACGGCCGTGACCCTCCCCTTTCGTTTGACAGCGTACTGCCTCCCACCACTAACGCCAGTACCTACATTCGTGACGCCATCTCCCGAGCTGACGCCGCCCGTGTTATCGCTCGCCGCCTGCTAGCTTCCTCACAAAGTTCTCAAAAACGGCGCCATGATTCTCGCACCGGGATGTCCACTACTCTCCGGGCTCTCACGTCTTGCTCTCGACACCCGCTCGTAAAGTAGGGCTGTGTGAGAAGCTCTTGCCACGATACGCAGGACCCTACCGTGTTTTACGGCCAGTCACTCCTGTGACATACGAGATCGCCCCTGCACATCCGCCGCAACAGTCCTCTATGCCATGCACAGAGATTGTTCATGTCGCCCGGATGAAGCCGTATTACCCCTGTAGTAGTTCGTCCTAGTGCGCACCGGGACTGTGCTTTTCGTGGGGGGGGGGGGGGAGGGGGTAATGTGACATATATGCCCTGCATCGCGCTGGAAGTTGAAGATGACAACGATCAGCAACAGTTAAACAGAAGAAGACAAAGTGGTAGCAACGATTGATGCTAGAATAAGGTCGACGCTGCTGCGTTTCTGTGTTCTGTGTGCGGTGCCAGCCTGGACTAACCTTCGTGGACTAGCCTTGCCACGTATCAATATTTTAGACAAAATTGCAATGCTTGTATTTCTGCTACTCACAAAGGAACAAACTTATATATGCGTTACAGGACATTGTTTTAGGGCGTATATTAATAATTTTCACCCTAGTTGTAGTGTAACACATGATATAATATCATATAATATATATATTATTTTACAATTAACACATCAGCCATAACTAATTGCAACCTACAATTTGAGGGCTCCAATTATACTCGATACAAGCTATCAAATGATTTAGGAGTCGAATCTGTAGCATGATTAAGTTTTAGTCACACTGAACAATTTTGCAGTTGCTGACACGTACTACTGGTCCAAGATATTGTTAAGGACACGTAAACAGCGGTAAACATTAGTTCTGTGTTAGACGCACACGCCACCAGAACGAACCCAGCTTAGCCTGAGCGTCGTCTTCGTTACACCGCACCAGCACGTCGTCGTCTCAATACTGAGCACCGTAACAATATTATGCTTGGCATAAGCTATATAAATATCCATGCTTGAAGCAGAACCATTAGGCTCGATATTTAACTACAATTAAGCAATTAGCACTAATTAATAAAAATCTACAATTATTCATCAAGTTATACCCAGCATAAGTTATCCAGCTATACATGGCGAAGCTCTAGCATAATTCTCTATATTTGTTTGCAGTTAAATTCGCGGTAATCAATGAAAATCTACGATTAGTCCAGTTCGCTTATATTTGGCATAAGCTATCTAACTATATAAAACTAGAGGCTGTAGCATAATATTTATTATTCGTGAACAATTACCAAAGTAGCCAGAAATAATTCACACCCAATATTAGTGTGGTACAATTACACATGACACAAGCTATTCATTGATATATGACTTGAACATGTAGTGTAGCACTCCATGTTTAACCGCAATTAACAAATTAGCGATACATAATTAACACCTACTATTAGTTCTGTGCAATAATACTCTGCATAGGCTACCCAAGCATACGCCATTTAGGGTGTAGTGTAACATATATATTTAATCGCAATTCATTAAAGCTAATTAATTAATGCCAATTATTAGTTCTGTGCAATAATACTTGACATAAGTTATTTAAATATACGTAACTTGATGTTGTAGCGTAACATATATATTTAATCGCAATTAACAAATTAGAGATAATTTATTAATGCCTACCATTATTTATCTGCTATAATACATGATATAAGTTTTCCAACCAGGCACGACTTCAAGGTGTTGCATGATATTTCATATTTAGTTACAATTAACAACAGAGCGATAATTATTTGAAAAGTACAATTAGCTAGTCCAGCGCAATTATACTCTCCTTAGCTACCCAACAATTTATGACTTGAAGGTGCAGCGAAATATTTAATTGCAATCTACAAATGAGTGGCAATTAATACCCACAATTAGTACACTGTAATCGCAGTTCACATAAGCTATCCAGTCATATACCATTAAATGTAGCGTAATGTTCAAATTTATTCACACTGTGATAATTCACAGATGTTTAAGATCTCCGATTTGTCCAGTGCAAGTATACTAGACAAAATGGCCAATGGTAGAACATTTTTTTCCCATTATACTTGGTATTTCTTCGAAGGTTTTGCATTGAGGAGAATATAAAAGTCATACTGAGTTTCGCCACAACTCCGCAAGAGAAGCGGACTGAGGAGCAAAGTCCATCCATGCTGAGCGCGGCATCTCAACGCTCCGTCAACATAGGTCCACATAACAGCGCGGCGAAAGAGCCATGACACTCGTTTTTCGCGTCGCGATGCACGCACGGCGATGAACGTATGTTGGAGCAAGGTAGCAGGGCGCAAATATTTTGAAACGCCCGCCAAGCGCCCACACGGCACGCGCCGAGACCGGCGAGGCGAACATCCTTAGAACATCCAGAGTCAAGACGCCCTCTTTCGTAGCGACCGGCAGCGGCGAAACGGATGAACGCCGCACATAAGTTCAGAAGGCGTGTTACTTGACAGTGCGAGAGGGAGGGAGAAAGCTGTCGTCACACGCGACACTCTCGCACCGAGCAGAGATAGCAGCGCCGCGGTGCGGCCCGGCAGCCGCTCCGCGGACCGAAGCCGTGGGCCGTGTATTTTTGAAAACCACTGTACATAAACGTAGACTGACAATTTTCTTCGTGAAGACAATTCAAGGTATATATAAGCGATCCCCGATCCAGTGTAGTCTACTAGAGAGCCCAGCACTTGGATAAGTGGAGTACAGGATATCAACACGAAAGCAACAATTCCACAGAAAGGACAATAGTCTAAACCTGGGACAGCCCACTAAGTAAAGACAAATCCATAAAATCATTAAATCTAACGAATGAACAGAGACAATATAACCGAAAATGCTATTAGCCACAAATAAATGCTATTAGTCACGTAATGAAGTAAGGAAAATCAACATCCGAAAAACAACCAAGGCAAAACAGATATCTCCAAGCTGCGTCAAAGAAAAACAGTGCAAAAAGCCATCAGGTCACAGAAGTGCAAAACCTTGCATCTCAGGAAAGCTTCGTCCGAAACAATAAACATAACTGAACCGATGAAAAGCCTGACCTACGCGAGAGTTGACAGAAAAAAAAAATGGTGGTGACTTAGTTGAGCCTGGACTCGGCGGCATTGCATCGGCCAGACACGCTAACATTCCTCACCTTTGCCTTGTGCAGCTGCTGATCCTGCTGTGTTCCTGGCCACCCGTTTCCATCCCCAGTGGCGCGGTGTACTGTTCCGCTGCGACTACGCAGTCCCGGGAGCCCGCCGTTTCCCAAGGAATGCTATTCCAGCTACATCGCCTGTCGTCGCCGCAGGAACCGCCCGCCCCAGACCCGCACTCGTACTCTGTCGCACCATCCCCGGAACCACCTTTCTGCGCACCCTCTCCGCGCATTACATCACCATCATCGTCACCGCATAAAAGGCTCCCCGTAATCAGCACCTTCTCCAGTGGACTCGGCGGCATTGCATCGGCCAGACACGCTAACATTCCTCACCTTTGCCTTGTGAAGGTAAACAATTGTTACACTCTTTACGCAAAGCGAACTAGTTATGCTGGTCTAATCGTGCTGCCGAGTCCACATTGCTGTGCTGCTCTTGCAATTGAATGTGCACATGTGCTAATCAATCTTCTGATCCAATGTGGGGATGTCGAGCCTAATCCTGGCCCTCCCGGCACTCGCTCCGGCGGGGGTGATAAGGGCAACAATAGTGGTAAGAGTGACATCCTGCTCGCACTGGACGAAATTAAAGCCGGGCAAGAAACTGTTCTAAATGAAATGAAAGCTATCCGTGCTAAATTGACTGAACATGACAAAAGCTTCGACGAAATTAAAATAAGGCTGACAAAAATTGAAGACGACTGCGCTTCATTGAGCACGCTCAAAGCCCAGCTTGATAATGTCCAGTGTCTGGCTGAAAACAATTAGCAAAAATTAGAATATATGATGCATAGAGTAGATGACGCTGAAGACCGTGCCCGTCGATCTAACCTTGTGTTCTTTGGCCTTAAAGACACCGACCGCGAAACGTGGGTGGAGTCAGAAAAACTGATAATTGATCTCTGCTGCACTAACCTCAATGTTTCAATTGCGCCGATTGACATAGAAAGGGCTCATAGGCTTGGCCGGTACGACGTGAAACAAAGATAGACCAATAATAGTAAAATTCGCACATTTCAAGGTAAAGGAACAAGTCCTCACTAATGCAAAGAAACTAAAAGGAACGACTACAGTCTTTCTGAAGACTATTCCCCAAATACCCGCCTAGTCCGTAAGAAACTCATCCGATTTGCAAAAAACCCAACCAGGAAAATTCACTCTCCGACACAAGACGATGAAAATAGGAAATACTACATATATATTCGATCACGAGTCACAACAGGTAGTACCTATTAACACGCGTGATCGCACAGGCAACTCCCCGTAGCAGCTCCCAGTTCCCATCATTGTTCGCTACCTCATTCAATCTCGTTTCTGTACACTAACATCCGAAGCCTTCTGCCAATACGCGATGCAATCGCAAGTCTCATTGACACCACTGGATGCAACATTGTCGTACTAACTGAAACATGGTTAAATGAATCAATACACAATAACGAAGTACATCCCATATTTCCCAATTTTGATGTTTTCCGCTGCGACCGTGTTGGCAAACGAGGCGGGGGGGCCTTAGTAGCCGCACACCGCAACCTTCAGTGCTGCAACTTAAATGTAGAGTCCTCTCTCGAAATATTATTTATCTGCTCAAATGCCACGTTTCCGCCAACAGAAATATGCGCTTGCTACCGCCCCCCGATAGTGACATTTCGTTCGTTCCCCAATTCCACAGTGCCCTTCACATAGCAACTTCGAAACTTTCACATGCTTCTATTTTCATGCTAGGCGGTTTTAACTTCCCCGCAATAGACTGGTCTAACCCAACTCAGTCGTCTCCAAATTCTTCAGAGTGTGATTTTATCAACACGTGCCAGACATTTGCTTTAACTCAACTGATTACCACCCCTACAAGGCAAA
The DNA here is from genome assembly GCF_055883805.1 of Amblyomma maculatum. Lineage (NCBI taxonomy): Eukaryota > Metazoa > Arthropoda > Arachnida > Ixodida > Ixodidae > Amblyomma > Amblyomma maculatum. The sequence goes on along the minus strand of NC_139351.1, from coordinate 24,054,175 downwards.
CTACACAATCGTCTAACATTCTAGATCTGATTCTAACTTCTCACCCAGAATCTCTATCGATGTTATCATATCTCCCGGGACTTAGTGATCATTCAGTAATCTACGCCACGTTTCTTAGCCACCTGCCCAAATCAAAAAAAGCTACCAAAATAACAACACTTTATGATAAAGGCGATTACAAAAGCATTAACAATGAACTCGAAACATTCTGTACCAGTTTTTTTATCGACTTTGAACAACGCACACTCGAAACTGGTCACTTTTTAAGGACAAAATGCGCAAACTGATTTCAATATACATTCCCACAATCACAATAACTGAGCGCATTACTTCACCATGGTTTACTAACACTCTCAAGCGTCTCAACAACAAGAAAAAAAGGCTTTTTCGATCCGCCACAAGAACTAACAATCCCAACACATGGCAAAAATACCACGAGGCCGAAAAATCTTACACCTCTGAAGTTTTCCAAGCCAAGCATTCATTTTACTCATCTACACTGCCTAATATGCTTCGCACAAACCCTCGTCAATTCTGGAAACACATCAATCCCGACTCCAACAATACCCTTACACTTTGCGACGAAGACAGTAACCCTATCGCAGAACAAGACGTAGCGGAAGTTCTGAACTCAACCTTCAGTTCTGTCTTCACCCACGAACCAGACGGTGATCTCCCTAATTTCCCTTTTTTTGATTTCCCGCTAATGCCTGCTATCAGTTTTGAACACAATGGTATTCGCAAACTTATAGACTCATTAAAACTAACATCATCAGCAGGCACTGACGGCATCAATGCAAAGGTATTGAAAAACACGAAGCACACCACTAGTATCATACTCTCTCATATCTTTCAACAATCTTTGTCATCAGGTGTTGTACCACATGACTGGAAAGTGGGCAAAGTCATTCCAGTTCCGAAAAAGGGTTCTTCATCTTCACGTCACAATTACCGACCCATATCTATCACTAGCATTCCTTCAAAGTTGATGGAACATGTCCTCTTTTCTCATGTTATGAATTTCCTAGTATAGGTCAACTTTTTTCACCCCAGTCAACACGGCTTGCTCAAAGGTTTATCCTGCGACACTCAGTTAGCATTGTTCATTAACGACCTAAGCTCTAACATTGATCTTAACATTCCTGTTAACGCCCTGTTCCTAGACTTTGAAAAGGCATTCGACAAAGTTCCTCATAAACGGCTTTTATTAAAGCTTACCCGCCTGAACCTTAATTCCTTTGTTTTAGAACGGATTCGCAACTTCCTCACTAACCGGCAGCAGTTGTTCTAGCTAATAAATATTCATCTTCACGTAAATCTGTTATGTCCGGCGTTCCCCAGGGCACCATCCTGGGGCCTCTGCTTTTTCTTATTTATATAAATGACTTACCATCTAACATACGCTCTAACATCCGGATGTTTGCAGACGACTGCGTTATTTACCGTCCTATAATTAATAGCAATGACCCCCAAACTCTTCAACTGGACATCGAAAGCGTAACAACCTGGTGCAATAATTGGTTAATGTCATTAAACAAGAAGAAAACATCATTACTATCTTTCCATCGTCGTCGCTCCCTGCCATCATCAAAATACTTTATCTCCAGCACCGAAATCGTCGCTGTATCAACGTATAAATACCTAGGCATTTATGTAACCCGCGATCTAAACTGGTCCCATCATATAACGCAGGTAACAAACGATGCTAATCGCATGCTCGGCTTTTTTTCGGCGAACACTGCGCGCAACTCCCCCATCAGTTAAGTTACTAGCTTATCTAACATTTATTCGTCCCAAACTAGAGTATGCATGCGCTGTCTGGGATCCTTACCAAAATAACCTTTCCAGCATACTAGAAGCAACACAAAATCGCGCGGCAAGATTCATATACTCGGCTTATTCTTATCATGTAAGTGTCACTGAACTGAAACAAAATGCTCACCTTACTAACTTAGCGCACAGACGCAAAACTGCTAGACTTTGCCTTTTTCACAAGTTTTATCATCACCCCTTGCTCAAGTCTGTCATCAGCCCTGCCCACAATACATCCAGCCGCACGCACCATGAAAAGACCGTTTACCCTCCACCTGCCCGGACATCTGCGCATCTGTCATCTTTTTTTGTTCGCACCCCACGGGACTGGAATGACTTGCCAAACACCGTCGTACTTCATACCGACCCATCAACCTTCAGATCATCCATCGAATGATTCATGTACTCATCAACCACTCCCTCATGTAATACCCCTTAAATGGGGCCTTTGAGGTATCAATAAATAAAAAAATAAATAAATATCAGAAGCGAAATTTTTCGTCGATGCCATGGCTTAGCTTGTGGTTCCTTAGCGTAGTTGTGCCTTACCTTGTTGTTCACGGTTGCTCCTTATATAGGTATATCCCATGGCCTATCATCACGGTAAAACATTGATTACAGCCGTACATCACATAAGATTAAAATTTATTTCGATTCCTTATCATCATCACCGTTACACTATAGACATAAACACAGCCCGGTGAAAGCGCGCAGCACCGGCTAAAGATCAACCGGCGGAGTCGCGGCGGCGGTTCCGGCGGCTCCGACCAGCTCCGCCTCTCCTGTGACGTCATGTGGTTTGCACATGCGCAGCTGTGACTATTATTACGAAAACAATACTACGCCCGGTCTAACCGCTCGTCGCTGTGTGCCTTGTCCGTGCCCATGACCGTAGTCTCCTGGCAGGAGCTGCCAACTTGGGTCTCTCGTTTCACATGGGACAGTCATGTCGGATTCAGCCTGCCAAGACTCTTGCATTCACGTTACCCCTATAGGACACTAAGTAAGGCAAGTTCGTACGGATTGGCTAAAGCGGGTCTTTATATGAGGTTCTAACGACGGAGCACACGCTAGACTCGGAGTTGACTAGCCTAGTGAAGCTTTTCGCTTCAAAAAAGGTTCAGTTCAGTTCAGTCGTTCAGTCGTGTCCGACTCTTCGTGACCCTATTGACCATGTCACGCCACGCTTTCCGGTCTCTCACTATCTTCCTAACATCACATAACTTCATCTGCAGTGCCTCGAGGATGCCATCTAACCATCGCGTTCGCTGCCTACCCCTTCTCCGGCGACCCTCAACCTTTCCCAACATCAAATCTTTCTCCAGCGACTCCTCTCTTCTCATCAGATGACCAAAGTAGCTGAGCTTTAACTTTAGAATTTGACCCTCCAATGAGCAGTCAGGGTTTATGGTCGACAATATTGACTGATTTGATCTTCTGGCAGTCCAAGGAACTCTCAAGAGTCTTCGCCAGCACCACAATTCAAACGCGTCAATTCTTCGGCGGTCAGCCTTTTTCACAGTCCAACTCTCGCATCCATACATCACAACTGGAAAGACCATAGCACGAGTTATACGGATCTTGGTTGGCAGACTAATGTCTCTGCTCTTTACTAGGCAGTCAAGGCTAACCATTGCTCTCTTTCCCAGAAGCAGGCGTCTCCTAATTTCATGGCTGCAGTCACCTTCCGAGGTAATCTTGGAGCCCAAGAAGAGAAAATCTGTCACAGCTTCCACTTCTTGTCCCTTGATGCTCCAGGACTTGATAGGGAAAGACGCCATGATCTTTGTCTTTTTAATGTTCAATTTAAGCCCAAACTTCTCACTCTCTTCTTGTACGCGCATCAGAAGTCTCTTGAGTTCCGCTTCACTTTCTGCCATTTTCAAAAAGGAGCTTCTTCAAAATCACGAAATACCCATTAAAAGGGCGACCAAAAGCAATGAACAAAAGACACATTGCGAAGAAAGCCAAACCAGAGCCTATAGGCCTTGTGCAAAGCGACATCCACGCCACTGGTGGCGGGGTTGAAAGTTAATCCGGGAGTAAATGTTCGAAAGCTATAAAAAATGCACTATAAGAAATCGATCGTTTCAGTTCGGCAAGCAATACGACCTAGAGTGTACGGTTCGAGTTCACTACGCGTTAACAGATCGCTTGTCATTCCTGTCTCTTGTTAACTAACCTGTAATAGTTATTTACTTAGTGCAGTGCTGCATATTTTTAGTTTTTGAAGCCGTTAATAAGTGCTGAGTGCAAAGTAAAGACCAATATGGTGAGCGTCAGGTACGAAATCTAATGAAACAAGTCCGGCAATCTGAAAAGAATGCCGTGACAGGCCCGGATGCACGTAAAAGAGTAGCAGTCATTCTGTATATCCACCAGACTTCCCACAACCTGAAGAAGATTGGAAAGCGCACAGGCGTTGACGTTGTGTTTTCGGCCCCACTCAAACTATCAGTTCTATGCAAGAAAACTAACCCGTGCTATAGCAAAAAGAAAAAATAGTGCATGATTAGACGCCAGAATCGGTTTGTCAATTGCGACGAAGGTTTTGTATATCGCGTTCCGTTGTCCTGCGGACGCGATTACATGGGACAAACCGGCAGGTGTATAAATACCAGATTGAAAGAACACAACAGGAATGTAAATGATGGTGACCAGGGCTATCTTAGCACGCACTGTCGTAATTGTGGCGATGAGTCTACACGTCGCCGCAGAAACCCTTGCGTGCCTGCGTTCACACAATGATCAGTGTGTCAGGGAGATAACTGAGGCGGTGAACATTGCGCGTACAGAGGAAAGGTGTGTAAGCATGCAATCAGTCGCACTAAGAAAGAGCTGAAGTTTCTGGATCGATGGTGATTAGGGCCTTGTCCTATCGCCTATGCCTTTCATGCTGATTGCTTTTCCTGCTCTTTCCTGCTGAAGCTTCAAATGTGTATAAATGCGGGCCATATCAGAGAAATAAATATTTGGAAGTCAGCGCTCTTTTCACTCTGTCTCTCGTCGTCCCTTCTCGCGCTGCGATACAAGTTAGATATGAACCAACTAGCCCGCCAAGCAACCGTTCCTAATCTATTAATCACAGTGCGCAAGCGCATAGTACGCCCATTTAATCACCTATAAGTGGTGCTTGTTAAGAGCAGAGTTTCTAAATATTTTGTGCTTTTAGCTATGCGCATAAGCTTTACGAAGCGAAGATCGTAAGCATTCGAGCGATTTGTCACGTTTCACCCATTTCCGTCTCTATGGGCTATAAAACGTATCATCGCCGCTATCCAACCCATCATTACGGTTAAGCTCATTTTATCCATTTTATTTCTCGTCTAGAACAACTAAAAAAAAAATGAGATGTGTTAGATGTGGCTTTATGCCGCATAAGCAACTCTGGCTATGGTGAGGCAATGTAAAAAAAAAAAAAGTATGGAGAGGGGGTCAGTACCAGCAAAAGCTTTACCCGGCTTGAAGCCAATTGAAAATAAATAAAAGGGTGCAAAGGATCCCGAAAAAATGTTTATTTTTAAACAGTGAACTAAAATTACTAATCAAGAAAAAGAAGACGAGGTCCGAGTAGCAAGATAGTCTGCATAAAAAAAAAAGAAAAGAAAACCTCCAAGAGGTCGCATATAGCTTGCATACAAAACAAAAATAGGAAACAAAACCGGAAAAGTAAAGAACAGGGGCAAAACAAGATTTACAAACTACTGACAGAATCCGCAAGGCTAATCCCATCGGAAGTCAGCAACAACTTCAACCTCAACGGATATATAGTTACAAAAAAAAGTGCAGTGAGAGAAACAGACGTAAAGAAAACGAAAACATTTGAAAAAAGATTGACTGGAGTAAAATAGTAAGCAGGAAAATCCACGACAGATATATAGAAATAAAATAGTGAGGAAAATAAAGCTTGGGAGTCTCTTGCGGCATCGAAATTTTAGGTTCACAAAAATCCACGAAGAGAATGAGTGAATGAATAAATTAATATGTAATGAACGAATTAAGGCGTTATTTGAATGAAGGGATCAATCTCTGTCGCTGTTTGGGTAATTAGAAAGTTAGCAGGAATGGGAGTTTAGCTTCTTCTTCACGGTTCTTCAAGTTGTTTCTCGCTTCTTGCCATGCTGCCGATCTGCTCGCTGTAAGTCGCTCTCTCCGACTCTACTCGGAGCAGGCAACTCTCACTGCCATAGGTGGCAATGGAATGTTGTGTTGCGGTGCTTGATATAATTTTATCTGCTAGGGTGAGCATGTCATCATGCGGAGTATGCGTAATTTTATTTCTTCCTCTTGCGAACGATGCGCATGGCCACATAAGATGTTATAGGCCTGCTGTACTCTGTTCCTGACAGTGGGTGCATATGTTGTGTTTGATGTTTCGTGTTGACGAGAAACCACTTGTCAAGTATGTTTGGTGTATGTTACTTTCTTGAGAAATATTTCCTGTGGTCGAGTGAGACCATTCGTGTTGTTAAGCACCGGCGTTGGTGTTGCTTCGTATAACCTAAGCCTGCTGTCGTGTTTTATTTTGTGTGTACATAACGCATCATCGATCTGCCAAGGGAGCCTCTAGTGAGCACTGTTTGGTAGGAATTTAAGTCTACCGGGTTAGGCATAGAGTTGGGGTGTGGGGCGTTGTATCTGTCAGCTATCGTAATGGCGTTTATGGCTCCCCATATGTCAAGCAAATCGGCGTGTACAATTGTTCCTCCAGGTAGGTGGCACGTGTGCTGTCCGTTGTGTTTGGGCGCTTACACACACACTCATATGCCACACTCAACCTTTCATTTCTAATTCCAGCGTCCGTGTAGATGTCTGCTGCGTCCAGCGTTCTTGTGAGGACCGTTCTCTGTTATAAAAGGTGCCTAGCCACCACGTACCGCCTACTGATAGGTCGTTGTGGCCTTTTTGCGATTACCGGCGCCATCCACGGGGGTGAAGTTTCTGTCCCCAGAGGACTCGAAGCAATGTTGATTCGGTTGTGCCATGCCATGATCTGCTTTCCTTGCGTCGAGTTTTCTGGTCGGGATCGCATTCATATTTTTGCTTCTGATAATAATCTCGTATGGGTGGCATGCTGACCAGCTTAAAGAACTCTTCATTCCTCGTGTGCTTAGGAAGCCCAGTAACGGTGCGAAGGGCGGCCCTGTGTAGCTTTTCAGTGCATTTCAGGTTGCGATCAGAAAACTGAGTTGCTTTGGGACGTTAAACCCCACAAACCAACCAACCAACCAGAAAACTCACACAGAGGTTCCCCATACAGAATCCTGCTGAAAGAAACCGCTCTGGATAATGTTTGGCACGATTTTTACCAGGATCCGCCGTACCTCGTTGAAATCCGGCGAATCGTATGAAAAATCGGAGTCCAGTTACTCTGCATTGTACGAATCCATTTACGAGGACTGCTGCGACTAGAAATCTCTGCCCTCAATATTTTTTCTGCCCGTTTGCTGACGGGTTGTGTTCTCTAATCTGTTCCTAGCGTTCATGACATCCTTGCCATCTGTATCTCTTTTTTAAACGCAAACAGATATGCAGACACAAAGAGCAAAAAAAACATAAAAAGAAGAAGATTTTAACAGAAGAAAAAAATGAAGAGAGAGTGCTGATAAACCAAACACATGAAAGAGAGCAATGAAAAAAAAAAAGGTATAGCCTGGACAAAACGAAGAAAAAGAGACAGCTAGAGAAGGTAGCTTGACGCAAAAGACATCCGCCACTGCACAAGGTTATATTATTCACGAAAAGGTGAGTAAGAGAAACGCTAAAAGAAAATACCTAAAACGTAACTAATGCCCCAGTATATCGGTAAGTATCGCATCACAGAGAAGTAAAAAAATACTGTTATTTTCCTAGAACTGTGCATGGTGCCCCTGCCTCCCGTGAAGCATGCTCTAATATCGGGAAGCTTATTTAAGCGTCGCCTGTGAATTCCAGAACGCGATCGTGTTGTCGGACCCCGTTCGTATAGCAAATTCAGTACGTATACCATTATTAAGCTTGAAACAGCGAGCCTTCGCAACCTATGAGCATGTGTCGGTCTCAGAACACGAAAGTCCTGGGGTTCGACTCACACCCCCACTAGAAGTTGACTCATTTTTCATTTCCGCTCATTAACCTTCCTTCAGTTACGGAACTTCCTTGAGAAATGTAGCGTTAATCTTATCATTCCAAACTGCTCCTGAATTTTCCATCGACATTTTTCCTTCACGGCACACTGCGACGATACCGAGGTGTAACGGCGGGGGCGCAGAATGTCTCATATATTAGGTTAAGGCGCGTGAGCACATATTAAAAGCGCTTGCGAAGCAAAGGCACGGTAAATAAGAAAAAAGAACAGCGGTTATTCTGTTAAAGTAATCGATCGGTGTCATGGCAGCATACCGACAGAAAAGCAGAGCTCGAAAATGCAAGTGGTCATTTAGCGCTTATTTATAGGAGGCACATGGCCCTTGTAGGCCTTTTGTCCCAGATTTCTGCAGCATCATCAACGTTTTCGCTTCTAGACAAAGGTTAACCTTAACGTTATGATTCAGGCCACCGTAAAAAAAAAAATCGGCAACAGCTGAGAAAAAATGGCTGAGGCTTAGCTTGGTTAAGCCTGGTCATTTACACTTCGCTAAACTTTTCTTTCCTTGGCTATACCACATGGTCCGCACAGCGTGCAACCGCAGCCGACGGCGCGAGCCGGTCCCCGTCTCTCCTCTGTCGTGACGTCAGCGTATCACGTGGTGTGACGTAGCATTCCACATTCTTTGCACGGCGTGTAACCGTCACGAAGGGCTGTGGTTTACCTCTAGCAATATGCTTCGCATAAAATCGCCGCCGCGAACATCGGCAATCCTCGCAACGACGCACGAGCGGTCGTAACTCGTATCTAGGAAAGAATTTTGAAAACGACCGCTAGGCGATTATCAGTGGCGCCCCTATAGGCGGTGAACGGGGTGTATACATGACCTGCCAAAAACAAAAATTATTTATCCGATAGGGAATTGAAGGCTTGCTAACGCAAAAGCTTATATACTGATGTGAAAGGTTTCAATGACGAGGTGCTGCCATTTGTCATTAGACCTAGCCAGAAAATGCGTCCACTGAAAATATGGTACACAGTCCCCTTTCTTCTTTTTCTTGCAGTCAGCGCAATGCTCGACCAAGTTGTTAGCCTGCGTTTGTGAGCGTCTTGCCACCTCTTCGTCCTTGTATTTATATAGCGCAGCTCCTTTCTTGATTTAGAAGAACACTAGTTTCTCGAAGCGAAAAAGCTCGACAGTCCAGAAACGCAGATAGCGCTCTCGAGATAGATAGAAACAGCGTTTACTGCTTTTGCTGATGCCGGCACTGGTGCAACTAGAGCTCCGGTTGCAATACTGGGCGGGGCTGCAACGCAAAGTGCCTCAGGTGTTCGACGAATGAGCGGCGCCGTGTTGGGAGCTAGCGGCATACGCGCCGGCGCCGACATGTCATCTCTTCCCCAAGATTTTTTGCAGGCCGTGCGTGCTGGCTTATCAAGAGGCATTTTTGAAGCAAAAAGTTCGCTATGACATCTAGCCGCCTAGGTCAGCATTTACTGCCGCTTAACCTTCAATATGGTGTTTTGACCTTGGCCTGATTCGACGTCAATGTCGACATTTTTGCAATGCACACAGAAAGGTGTATTGCTCCTTCCTTTCCCTAACGCTTAACATGAAGGAAAATTATGAAAAAAGTCGACAGTCAAGAAGGCGCTGTTGCAGGGACTATAGCGGCAAGTCTCAAGCAGAAGCTTGAGCCCCCCCCCATATTTCAAGGCGTCGAACCATGCATAGCCATGTTTAAGCAACTTTCACTGCCATCAGTTCAATCCATGCTTAGACACCCATAACCTTTTAGAGGCCAGTGTAGACTTGAACCAATACCAATACCACGTCCTGCTTGCGAACACCGGCAGAAAACCGCAAGATTCCTCCCCCCACTGACTGAAGCGGTTCCCCACCACATCTACTGACACAAAAAGGGTCCCCGACGCATCCGTGGCTGACAACCGCTGAATTAAACCAAATTAATATTTTTGTGGCTGTCCGCGAAATTTGACTTTGCTCAGTTTGCTAATTCCCGCCATACATGTTCGAAACCAAATTGATCCGTCTCCTATTTAGACGGGTCAGGCTTGAAATTTTATGCACCCAAACGTTGTAATTAAACTGTAAATGTCCATAACCAGAATAACTGCAACGGTTATTTCTTTGCAATGGGAGTATAGTTGTTGGAATAAGATCTGCGACAACAGCAACGCAACAGTAATTTCTCGCGTTGCTGTATAGCTGAATAAACTTGAGATTAACATGAAATAGCTAAATTTTACAGGCTGTACTGAACAATATGCTCAACTATACTTCAGAAGAAGTAATTGTAATCGTAATCGATAGCATATTTTGTGTAACGAGCACAAAGGTAACGGATACGTGCATAGTAACTAAACTGCTTTTGGTTATCCTGAAAAGACGTTCAATTGAAAGTTTCGCGGCTGGGCTAGGTAAGTGAGGGGTTTGCCTGTGTTTTCCGAAATGATAAAACGATAAATATTTCAGTCAGCCTTATGAATTTTTCCTCTTCTGCTTAGGGCGATTAGTCTGTGTCTGTCAGAACCTCCTCGTTAGCATTCCGCTGTACAGGTAACAGTTGTGAGGGCAAATGACGACCCGCAGGCTTGACATATGTCACCAGCATAGCACCACTTGCCAGAGGCATACTCGTCAGTTTTGTGCCATGTACGGCAGATTTTGGTTCTAAAGGCTCTACCTGGTCTCCTATCTCCAGCAGCCACTGCAAGGTAGTAAGTGGTCCTACTAACCCTTGTTTTTCTCGCTAGTGTAGACACACTTTTACGGGTACTTATCTGAATTCTAGCTGCTTGAGCGTATACCTATATAGATTTGAATTTATTCAGTGCCCGTTTTTAGAGATTTATTTTCTGGTGGTTATCAGACATGAAACCACATTTTCTGGAATATACTCAACTTTAAAGAATCTTGGTTCGTTTACTACCGCTGGTATTCAAGAGTTTCACTTTAATTAAAACCCGGAAAATGACCATGACGAATACTTAATATTTTCTTACATAATTTCCGTCCGGAAAGCACTTTCAAAAATGTTTAACCTGTGCACTACTGTTCTCCCCAGAGTGCATCTTTACATAACATTTTCGCGATTTATATATTTGCGCCCGTTTAGTTTATAAGCCGAACCTTATTCATCGATGCGATATGTCACAGAAGCGCGCTGAAATAAGCTTTCCGAAGGCCTACTGAAATTAAAACCAGAGCTGTTATGGAGAATAGAGGCTATTCATTCGCCATGTAATGAGAAGCGTTTTCGCACAGCAGTTACATTCGTTCTAAATGGATATGCATTTCACCTACGATCGTTCATTCCTGCTCGACGGGAGCACTGAGTGCACGAGGGCAGAAACGATCGAATCCGGTGCGCGAAACACGATGGCGTCTTTTACCTACAAGGTGCATGTAGTCTGCAATTTCTTTATGAATGCTTTTTGGTTCTTTCTGGTCTCAACGTTCATCCAGAGCTGCAGTGCCAGCTCAAATTCAAGCCTTAGTTCTTAATCAGGTGGTGTCGGTGAATATATACACATTACTTTGAACCTGTTCAGACGACATGAACTGTTTCCAAGCGGTCACCGTGACACCTCGGCTCATTTAGACTGTTGCTACCATTTCATTATGACAGTCAGTGCACGTTAGTCTGCCCCCTGCAGCTGACTCGAAAGGCCTGTCGAGGGGAATTTCTGGACAAGCACATGCCTAATGCCTTTTAGTTTTCACCTGTTTTCTTTTGTTTTGGCCATGAAGATGATGTACTTTGAGGACAGTTTGGAACAGAGCACCGTGGCCTAAACTCAGTTTGTTCTGCACTAATGATTGGTGTCAAATAATCATACCACAAAGCATTTTACATATGGGAGGGTCCTAAAGGAGCGTCCTAAATATTCACGATGGGCGAAGTCGGGGTTCAAGCCAGTAGCATATAAACGATTGAAAGCCCGGTACTAGACGAAGTGGGAAGTTAGAGAAACAACCGGTTTGTATGAATATTGTTGGAGTACGCAGTCACGGAGACGGTGAAAGTGCTGGAGTAGTGAACAACGATTACGCGGAAGCTAAGCTCCGTTGGTCCTCCCTGAATGTCTCCCTGACCGCGAACTAGCTGTTGCGGCTATGTCAGAGTGTGCCCCGTAACATCTTTGTGGAACCCGCCGAGGTGGCGCAGTGGTTAGGACGCTCGACTACAGTGCCCAAAGATGCGGGATCAAATCTGCCTTTCTCACAAGGCCGTACTGCGCATGCGCGCCTCTCCCCTGGTTGAAAACAAACCGCCAAACCCAGCTACGCATGCGCAGTTCTTGGCCTCCGCGATTGCCGCTGCTGTAACTAATCTCGGAGGCCATGTGTAGTTAATATTCGTGACAGGCGTATGCGACAGATGGCGGTAGCTGTCAAGAACTGTCAATCATATCGCTTGCGGCTGTATCTCCCCAGGACCTTTTCAACCAGTAGCAGACGAATTTTCAACCACTGCCAGAGGCAGCGCGAGCAGCGACTGACTGATGCCGCTGACGCCGCTGGCGAGTCAAGACAACGTGCTGCGTAGAACGCTGTCGCCGCCATGCAGTAGGTGGAGGAGCCCCCCCCCCCCCCCCTCTATCTGAGTGGCGGCAAAGGAGCTTTCCGGTTGCCGAAACGCCGGCTCGCTAAGCGGATCACGGTGCGTGCATCCCGTTCTCACTCGCTTCACTCGCTAGCTGTGTCAGCCGCATCAGTCAGTCGATGCTATCTGTTCGTCGCGCAAGGTTCCTGTGAACCCACGCGCTGCCTAGCGCAACCTCCCTATAACTCAATTTCTCTCTTCATTTCTCCGACCACAAAGCTTCTTTCATGACAGCCAAGAACTGTTTGTGGTTTTCTTGATGAAATAGGTGTGAAAAATTAAAAATGTCTGTAATCGCACATACGTGTCTTTCTCGAAATCTTTGCCTCAATTTATTGAAAAGGTGAAACAACTGATAAGCTGCGCTCAAATTTTGCATTAAGAAGTAACGTAATCGTGGGAAATTTTTTCCTTTCCGCTTTGTATTTAATGTTCTTGATCTTGGTAATCGCCATATTACTAATTCCAGTCAATGACAACAGTATAAGCATAAAATAACACCTCTTGCACTCGTAGACTGTTCGCTCCTTTAAATTTTTTAATAAAGAGGCCCTCATTTCCCTTTCAATTGTCTGCTACGTAGGATGAAGGTACGCAATCTCGCTTTCATGTAGAATAATGAATGGCTTACTAACGCACAACCTTGTTTTTTTCTTCCTGTGGTAGGCCTACATTATCTCACGTGTTAAGCGGGCCGGGTGCTTATAGAGGATATCCCAATAGTGCAGTCAAGGATAACCAGATTCGCAATCATGTACGTGGTCAACAAGGATAGATTGGTTAGCGTTCAAGTTATTCGCATGCTTTTTCAAATGTGTATTAATGCATAACCCCGTCTGCCCGATGTACACTTGTCCACATGACAATGGGATTTTATAGACTACACCTTCAGCACATGGCACGTATACTTGAACAAGAACATCTTCGGCGGAACTCCGCCTGGTTGGGTACTTGAAAGAAAAGTTGAGAAACACTTATCACCAACAAAATTATTTAGGGACCTAGCTGGTCCCGAAGCGTCGGGTTCTAATAAATAATTTGGTTGGTGATAAGTGTTTCTCAACTTTTGTTAAGGCACATACTTAGTTTCATGCTTAACACTACATGTTTGTTCATGCTCTTTTTGGTGATCAGCCTTTCTTTCCAAAATAGCACAAACACTTTTAAGTTTCTTAGGTGCAGGGGAAACAACCCCTATGCTATATCTTTTTGCCACATTTTTAAGATTGTGTGACAGGCGGTGTACATAAGGCAGAATGGCTAACTGTTTCCTTTTCTTCCCTTTTTCCATACCAGGCACCAAAGCTGGACTTTTAAGCTTTTTGGCTATTTTGTTACAACTCCGGGTAACTAGATGCCTTGAGTCTTCCAATTTGATGATTGAAGCTGCCGATTAATATATGTTCACAAGATTTTGGTAAAGCAGACATCAAAGATAAGACCACCATTCCTGTTTTTACTGTCTTATAGTGATGCGATTTAAAATTCAGCAACGGTTTTTCTACCCTGGTTAGGTCACCCACGTATGTTCCGGGACTGGTGTTCCACTTCTGGAAAGTATACGGAGTTGCTGTAGGCCACGGTGAGATAACTACCAACGAGGACGAGAACAGCGCCACGGCCAGGAAAGGTGATCATTCTGGATAAAGCGCCAGTTCCAAAAAGGCACGAAGGTCTTCTAGAAATGGAACCAAAATTCTGAGTGTAGCCGCATCTGCGAAAAGTTTCTCGTCTTGCACAGGATGTGTACCAATCGAGATGTGTTGAGGAAACCGCAGTTTTGTCAAGCACTCAGATTGGAAACTACAGGCAGGGATACGGTTCCCTGGTTAACTTCCTGCATTCGAACAATTTGAGGCTGATGACAGCTTCTAAAGAAGGTTGTTTCGTGGTCCTGCCAAAAACCACGTTTTCTTCTAGGGTGATTGAAGCGGAGCAGAAGAATTTTGTCCGCGTTTCGGCAAAACCAGGAAAGGAAAAAGGCAGAGCTCTGCGCTTGTTAGAACGTTTAAACCTGGAACGTCTTAAAGCAGGGTGAGGTAGAGATGACATTTTTCTTCCTTATGCGGTTCCAATTATAATGCGTGGAACTTCTGTACCGTTGATCGTAACTTTGCGGTTGAAATCGTGCTTTAACGTTTTTTTGCACCCGGCAGTACCATTCTTGCAAGATATGGAACTACATTTGGTCGTCCTTGAGTAGCCGGCAGAAGACCTTCTATGAGAATTCGTGCGAAGCACATTGCATGATGGAAGCGTGTGGCTGAAATACGACATAGTGTGATTACGGACCATTAGCTTCCTGTCAAGTATGGAATCGCTGGTTGCTGCACTTAAACGACCGTATGTTTGTCAAATGTGCTCCACATTGTGCCAACCTGGCTGAAACAAGCACCGTGGTGGCTCACAATAATTAGATAGTTCGAGCACCGTACATGATGACTCGGGTTCAATTCCAGGCCCGGCATGATTGGCTTTTGAAAGGATACGAAAAGGGAAGCACCTGTGTACTTTGTTTTCAGAGTGCACTTCGAGGCTCCTAATGTGGTTTACATTTTTAAGTTTTACACTAAGGTCTGCTTTTGCAATAGCCGGAGTCACTTTTGGGCGTGCTTTAAACGCTGTAAATCAAACAAAAACAAAATACGACCGTACGCAGAGAGATTTGGTCACAGGCTCGCTAGAATACTTCTCTGCACGAGAATGGAACCTGAGCCTTCTTTCGTTTCTCCTGCTCCAGTGCATAGCTCTCCTAATTAACTGTAAATTCTTCTTGAAAGGGTTATTACCGATGAGTTCCAAGTCCTAGATTACCAGGCACGACGTAGCGAGAAGTCTTGATAAACCAGGGATACTACCAGGCCGAGAAAAGGCAAAAGTTATATATCTACCATGTCAGCTCTGATAGGAAAGTTTCATAAAAATCAGCCGTCTTGTCTGCGATAAAAGTACACTATAAATATAACAATCGAGTATTCAGATATAATAAATAGGGGCAAAAGTTATACAGAAAACACAGCGTGAGTGAGTGAGTGAGTGAGTGAGTGAGTGAGTGAGTGAGTGAGTGAGTGAGTGAGTGAGTGAGTGAGTGAGTGAGTGAGTGAATGAGTGAGTGAGTGAGTGAGTGAGTGAGTGAGTGAGTGAGTGAGTGAACTTTATTAACTGCTCGGGGATCTTTTTCTTCGCCTCTTCAACCGAGGCTGACGAGCGGTTGGCGCCCCCAGTCCAGGGCACCACTGGCTTTTGCCAGTTTGCGAGCTCTTGTGACCAGGTAGAGCTGAGCCTCCGGGTCAGAGCTGGCCAGCAAAGCCTCCCACTGTCTTTCATTTGGGTTTTCAATTTTTTGTAGTTGATGTGAGCTGCATTCCCATGTTATGTGGTACAGGGTAGGGGTCTTCCCGCACCACGGGCACTCGTCTCTGAATGTCGTGGGATGCATCATGTGTAATATGTGTAAATTAATGAAGGTGCCCGTCTGTAGCCGCCTCAGATCTATGGCCTCCTCGTTGCTGAGCTTTTTATGCGGCTCCGGATATACTTTCCGCAAGCCTCAATAGTGTTGTAGTATTGTGGTGTAGTCAGGGTCAAGCGGAATCAGGTCCTCTGTCCCGAGACTGTTGGGCGCACGGTAGGTTGCATGTCCTCGTGCTACCCTGTCTGCGTACAAATTCCCCGTGACCCCTGCATGCCCCGGAATCCACACTAGTGTTTGAGTGCATTGTTTTGTTGGCTCGCTTGTGGAAGAAAGGATTTGGTGCGCTACCTTAGATAATTTACCCCGTTGAAAATTTCTGCATGCGGATTGAGAGTCGGACAGTATCGTCAGACTCTCTCCCGTTTCTCTTCCTTGCCTAATGGCCAGTGCGATAGCCACTTCTTCTGCCTCCGTGACTGTACAGTTTTGGATCGAGGCGCTAACTACCTCCCGGCCTTCGCAGTCTGTGACCGTGGCTATCGCCCTCTTTGCGTTGGTTTCGTATAAGGCTGCGTCGGTGAACCTTGACGTGTCTTGTTGGCCAAATGTTTTTTCATAATACTCTGCCCTTGCCTGCCTTCTTCCCGGGTGTAGGCGGGGGTCCATGTTTCTAGGTATGGGCCGAACTCGGTACCAATTTCTGACTTCCCGCGATACCTCTCTTGTCTTGTTATAAACCTGTAGGTGTGTGCTATATCCCAGTAAAATACTAAGTGAATCAAGGTTCAAACAAAGGCGAAGACAATATTCAATTACCCCACAGTCTATGGAAAAGAGGAATTCTCACGGCTTTTTTGCTAGATGAGGCGTCGAAGTCGCAGAGTTGACAGGTAGCGGCGGCCCTAAAAGAGGAGGAACAATGAGTTGATTGCGGGCTCGGTGAGAAACAAGACACTTTCCCAGAGCAGCAGCGAGAGAGGCCCGGAAGACTGAATCTTCCCAGAGCGCACTGCCGCGGCGTGCTGCGGTTCGCATATTTATGCTCTCGGCTGTCCGCGCTGCGGCCGCGTCAAAGACGTGTGGTCGCTGCTCCGAACGTCATGTGGAAAACTGCTAGGAGGAGCGGGAAGATCCCGTAATTTCCGCTTTTTTTTCTGAGACAGGAGATCCCGTCACCTCCAATCTATAGGTGAGGCAGCTTGTAACAGGGGTGGTCGCTTCTACGCCATACCATGCGGCTCGTAATGTGTGTCCTGGAACACTTTATTTTCGCCCCTGCCCTGCTAGGTATGACTTCCTCGATTGATTGATTGATTGATTGATTGATTGATTGATTGATTGATTGATTGAAAACTTTATTTGTATTTTGGAAGTTTGTTAGCGGTGGAGGTCGAGGCTTCTTCTGGAAGTCCGTGCACAGCTGGAGGCCAGCCTCATTACGTGACTTTGAGGCAAACCCACCGGGCAGCGAATTGTTGATTGCATGACCTTAGATGGCTTTTTTCATCATACCATGAATCTTGTTTTCCAAAAATTAACCTTGTAGATCGCATACCTACCATATTTAGTATATGCTGCATACTCACATATTTTGTAAAAACTTACCGAATGCAGAATGTCCTTCATGCATAGCGTAGTTATGTTAATGCATCGCAGGAGCTGGCCTGGCCTTAGGCTGCAGATAGTGCTCGATGACCTGGAGCTCGAAGCTTTGCTTGTCTTTGCTGTGGGACATTGCTCCACCGACAAGAACGCCGCTGGCGACAGAGCACGAGTACCGGGCGGAACCTGGAAAGGGGCAGCAGCAACCATACCCACTGTGTCTGTGATGTGGAAAGAAGACATATAGAGCCGAACCTTGGGATCGGATCATAGGCGAGCCTCTGATCTTATTCATTTAGTCCCCCAGAAACCGTCTTTCGTACATGACGTTATAGAAACATTAGCTGTGGTTTCGATTAGGTTAACCTTGGCGAGAAGCGGTATTTCACGTGGCTACACCTAGCAGAGTCGAAAGATTACTTTGATTGGGGCATGACGTCACGCCATACAGCGCTGCCACTACAATCACGTGACAACGTTGCGCGACAGCGGCAGCTGCCTAAAGTGCTCGGCTTCGCTTTCCCCTTTCAGATAAGGCTGGCGGAGTGACGTCACGGCTACAGCGCCTCCACAGCAAGTCGTGCTTGACAGCTGTGCATGTGACCTTTGACATTTGACCTCGGCCTTCGACCTTTTCCTTGTCTCCCTGTATTGTACCTTAAGGTTTGATCTTGGGCCAACCTCGAAGGTGAATGTGGCACGGTGGTCTGTCGTACACCACGTAGTGAAGCTACCGCTTCTACACAGAAAGCCTGGTCTGAGGCGCGATTGGCCACGCCTGAAGTTTTTCAGAGTAGAGGTGTGCGCATTCTTTCGTCGTCTAGCCTATAGGATGACAGCGGGCACCTTTAAAGTGCTTTGAAGCGCGGAATCAGACTCCAAACACTTCGCTCCATCATGAACTATTTACTTAAGATAACGACATCATCATCATCATCAGCCTGACTATACCCACTGCAGGGCGAAGGCCTCTCCCATATGTGTCCACTTAACCCGGTTCTGTGCTAGCAGCATCCACTTGACTCCCGCGAACTTCTTAACCTCATCCACCCACCTAACTTTCTGCCGCCCCCTGCTACGCTTTCCTTCTCTTCGAATCCAGTTTATTACCGTAAGCGACCATCGGTTATCCTCTCTTCGCACTACATGTCCTGCTCATGCCCATTTCTTCTTCTTAATTTCCACTAGAATGTCGGTAACTTGAGTTATTTCTCTGACCCATTCTGCACGCTTCTTATCTCTTAATGTTACCCCTACCATTTTTCGTTCCATAGCCCTCTGGGTTGTCCTCAACTTAAGTAGAACTCTCCTGGTTAGCCTCCACGTTTCAGCCCCATAGGTGAGTACAGGTAAGATGCAACTGTTGTATACTTACCTCTTCAGCGATAGCTGCTAGTCATAATCTGCGAGTGCTTGCCAAATGCGCTCCATCGCAATCTTATTCGTCTTATTTCCTTTTCATGGTCCGGATCTGCGGTTACTACCTGTCCTAAGTAGACATAATCGCCTACTACTTCAAGTACTTCGCTACCTAACGTGAACTGCTGTTCCTTCCCGAGGCTGTTGAACATTACCTTAGTCTTCTGCATATTGATTTTCAAGCCTACCTTTCTACTTTTCATGTCTAGGTCATCAATTATTATTTGCAGTTCATCCCTCGAGTTGCTTAGCAAGGCAATGTCATCAGCAAATCGCAGATTACTGAGGTATTCTCCATCTACCCTTATCCCTAACTGCTCCCATTCCAAGTCTCTGAATACCTCCTCTAAGCAAGCTGTGAATAGTACTGGAGAGATTGTGTCTCTTTGCCTAACACCTTTCTTTATGGGAATTTTGTTACTTTATTTATGCAGAACTATGGTTGCTGTGCAGCCAGTATATATATCTGCCAGCAGAATAGCAACCTGGGTTTCGACACTGTCTTCTTTCGTGCACACCCCGCTCGCCTATCCCCTGATTTCGCAATGCCTGCATCACCGCCGATGTTTCAACTGAGTCAAATGCTTTTATGTAATCAATGAATGCTATGTATAAAGGCTGATTATATTCCGAGCATTTTTCTATCACCTGATTCATGGTATGGATATGATCGATAGTAGAGTACCGTTTCCGAAAACCTGCTTGATCCTTTGCTTGATTGCAGTCTAAGGTTGTCCTGATTCTATTAGCGATTACCTTAGTAAATACCTTATACGTAACAGACAGTAAGCTGATTGGTCTGTAATTTTTAAGGTCCTTAGAGTCCTCTTTCTTATGAATGAGGATAATGTTTGCATTCTTCCATGGTACCGGTACCGTCGATGACACCAGGCACTGCGTATACAGGGTGGCCAGTTTCTCAAGCACGATATCCCCCACGTCCTTTAGCAAATCTGTAGTTATCTGATCCTCTCCAGCTGATTTCCCCCTTTTCATAGTTTCTAATGCTTTCTTGACCTCGTCCTTCATCACTGGTGGAACGTCTGATTGTTTTTCTCTGCCGCCAATCTCGTTACGAGCCTGACTACTTTGGCTGTTGTAGAGATCTGTATAGAACTCCTCGGCTACTTTGACTATCTTGTCCATATTCGTGATGACGTTGCCCGCCTTGTCCCTTATCGCATACATCTGCTTTTTGCCCATGCCCAATTTCTTCTTTACCGTTTTAAGGCTTCCCCCGTTCTTTAGAGAATGTTCAATTTTCTCCATGTTATACTTCCTTATATCAGCCACCTTGCGCTTATTGATTAGCTTTGATATCTCGGCCAATTTTATCTGGTCTGTTCGATTGGAAGCTTTCATACTCTGGCGTTTCTTAATCAAATCTTTCGTCTCCTTAGACAGCTTACCGGTATCCTCTCTAACTATCCTATCGCCTACTTCTACCGTACACTCAGTAATGATATCTCTGAAATTATTGTTCATTGCTTCTAGGGTAATGTCGCCATCCTCGGTTAGAGCTGAATATCTATTCTGTAGCGAGAGCCTGAATTCTTCTGCCCTCCCCCTAATTCGTTGATGGGTTTCTTTCTTACTAATCTGTTGCGTTCCTTCTTCAGATTTAGGCTAATTCGGGACGTCACCATCCTGTGGTCACTGCATCGTACTTTCCCGATTACCTCTACATCTTCACAATCTTCACGTACACCGGTTGTCGCATAGGTTAAGGAACATAGGATCAAGATATGGTGTTGATGTAGTAGTTTCATCCCCCAAAAAACTTGCCAAGATATGTGCCATAGTGGACAGAAGAATGAAGAATGAACAAAAAATAAGCGAGAGGAGGTCGTGTAAAATAAATCACCAGGTTAAGTTCGTACCATGTGCTGAAGGCGTGGTGTATGACATTGAATTTTCTTGCGGAAAGAGGTATATAGGCCAAACAGGTAAATGTATCAACACCCGTCTACGCCAACATAAGGCATCTTTGAAAAATGCCCCATCTTCGAACCTTGCCCTGCACTACAGGGACTGCCCTTTAAATAATGATCCGAGATATCCTGATAAACAACTATGCACACCTCTTTTTAACAACACTAATGTAATCTACAGGCATAAGGATCAACTAACCAGGGAGTTATCGGAAGCCTATCACATCCATAGAAAAGGGGATAGTTGCGTGAGCACGCCATCGATGCTTCTGCATGACAATGAGATTGTATATTTGGATTCCCATGATTAGACTGATGCTTGTTTGGGAGCGCATGCGTCCTGGTTCTTGAGAAAAAAGTGTATATTACCTGTGCCTTTTTCGAATAAACTTCAGTTGTTAGTCAGCGCTTGTCCGTTATTCTCCTCTCTGTTTGTCCCAAGTAGCCGCGCTGTTTTTTGATCTCACAATAGCGGGGGTTGAACACATTATGAAGTCAATTTCATTTTTAGTGTCCCCGTTAGGACCTTTCCATGTCCATTTCCTGTTCTTCCGTTTCCTGAAGAAGGTATTCATGATTCTTAAGTTATTGGGATCTGCAAACTCAACTAGTAAACTCCCCCCTGTTATTCCTAGAACCGATGCCATAGCCACCTACTGCCTGGTCTCCTGCCTGCTTTTTCCCTACCTTGGCGACATGCAGCTGCTTAGAAAAATGTAATACTCCCGCACTGAGTTAGCTACCCAATACGAAATACGTTGGGGAAGCAATTTAGGCACCATTGTGCTCCCACGTAAGAGAGCATTGATGTCGGTTGGACGTATTGCATCCACGAATCGGTTCACGAAACAAACTGACATTTATACCAAAGCTTAGATGATATTACAGGAGTTGTTTACCTCAGACAAGGACAAGTCCACTTTTCAAAACGATTGCTCGGCTTGCGAACTGAGACTTCCCCTCTACCCTAGCTAGGTGCCCGTTCATAACATGCAGCCATCTTTTTCTCACGCTCTACCTTGGTTACTCAATATTTGCAACATAGCCCAGCGAAGAGGGTCGCATGTCTTGGTATTTTGTGGCAGAGCCTTGGCGTCATTGCAGCCAATGACGCACAATTCAGGAAACTTCAGGCTTCGGACATTCTCGTCATCTGTGACTGGTGAGCTGGCCTATTTGTTAAATGATACCTCCGCTCTAAGCATTTCTCCCCGAGCGCTGAATATAGTAGTCTTCAGCCATTACATAGGCAGTGCCGGGGGTGCGTTATAGTTGCACAGTGTTTTGTGATCGCTATATGAGACATTTCTTTATTTCAGGATAGTCTCATTCTGGAGGTGAGACCTGCGTTTCCTCAGACCGGTGCGAAAAAGTACACGCAGTAAGCACAGAGGAAGATGCAGCACTATTGACCACAACGAGAAAGCAGGAGGCATTGTGGTTGATACCCTCATCTTGTGGTTCATCGCTGGCCTTACCTCAGGTACTCCTATTTTGTAGTTTAGAACTTTCGAGCACGCGCCTAATTTATACTGGTTTTCCTCGAAGTACAAATTTGGTTTTGATAAAATTTGGGTTGTGTATATCCACAACAACGATTATTTCGGGTTCTTATAGCGCCTCGTACAAAGGACACGACTGGAACATTTCGTCATTTGACAAATGTCGTTTAAGTGCAGCAACAAGAGATTCCATACTTGACAGGAAGCTAATAGTCCGTAATCACACTATGTCGTATTTCACCCTCAACGACACGCTTCCGTCATCCAATGTGCTTCGCACGAATTTTCATAGAAGGTCTTCTGCCGGCTACACAGGGACGACCAGATGTAATTCCATATCTTGCAAGAATGGTACTGCCGGGTGCATCGACGACACTCCCGTCCGGCTTTGGAATGCAAGGTGCTCCTTATCGATGGACCTGAAGAGCGGATATTGGCAAATTGAGGACGACGAAAGAGATCGCGCGAAGATCGCAGTCATCACACCGGACAGCCTTTTCGAGTTCAAGGTGATGCCATTTGGCCTCTGCTCCCCACCAGCGACCTTTCAACGAGCAATGTATACTGTGCTTGCGGGCTTGAAGTGGCAGATTTCTCTGGTATACTTGCATGACGTCGTTGTTTTCTCCTCTAGCTTTGAAGACGACCTAAAAAGGCTTCGGACAGTGCTAGAAGCTATTGACTCATCAGGGCTAACTTTGAAAGCAGAGAAATTCCACTTTACCTACGAAACCCGCCGGGGTGGCGCAGTGGTTACGGCGCTCGACTACTGTTCCCAAGGACGCGGGATCGAATCCCGGCCTCGGCGGCCGCTTTTCGATGGAGGCGAAAAGCAAGGCGCCCGTGTGCTGTGCGATGTCAGTGCACGTTAAAGAACCCCAGGTGGTCGAAATTTCCGGAGTCCTCCACTACGGCGTCTCTCATAGCCTGAGTTGCTTTGGGACGTTAAACCCCACAAACCAACCAAACCAACCAACTTTACCTACGAGGAACTGCAATTCCTGAGTCATATCATTAGCAAGGATAGTGTTCACCCTGAACCTGAGAAAACGGCTGCGATCGCGCACTTTACAGCACCCACCGACAAGAAAGCCGTGCGCATGTTCCATGGGCTGGGCGCTTATTATCGACGATTTGTCAGAAACTTTTCGCACATTGCTGAGCCGCTGACGCAGCTTACAAAGAGTGACGTAGCTTTTGGATGGGAAGCGCCGCAAGAAGCCTCTGCCGAACTTAAGCGCCGCCTACAGTCTCCTCCTGTCCTTGGGCACTTTGATGAAAACGACGAGACCGAAATTTACATTGACGCAAGCAGTTTGGGCCTAGGCGCTGTTCTCGCTCAAAAGAGCGACGGGAGCGGTTCCCTGTCGAAAGCTGAATACAATTATTCGACGACGGAGAAAGAATGTCTTGCAATTATTTGGGCTACATCAAAATAGTTCTACATAAGGAAAGCAACAAAATTCCCATAAGGAAAGGTGTTAGGCAAGGAGACACAATCTCCCCAGTACTATTCACAGCTTGTTTAGAGGAAGTATTCAGAGACTTGGAATGGGAGCAGTTAGGGATAAGAGTAGATGGAGAATACCTCAGTAATCTGCGATTTGCTGATGACATTGCCTTGCTAAGCAACTCGGGGGATGAAGTGCAAATAATGATTGATGACCTAGACAGAAAAAGTAGAAAAGTAGGCGTGAAAAATCAATATGCAGAAGACTAAGGTAATGTTCAACAGCCTCGGGAAGGAACAGCAGTTTACATTAGGTAGCGAAATACTGGAAGTAGTAGGCGAATATGTCTACTTAGGACAGGTAGTAACCGCAGATCCGGACCATGAAAAGGAAATAACAAGAAGAATAAGATTGGGATGGAGCGCATTTGGCAAGCACTCGCAGATTATGACTAGCAGCTTACCGGTATCGCTCAAGAGGAAAGTATACAACAGTTGCATCTTGCCTGTACTCACCTATGGGGCTGAAACGTGGAGGCTAACCAAGAGAGTTCTACTTAAGTTGAGGACAACCTAGAGGGCTATGGAACGAAAAATGGTAGGGGTAACATTAAGATATAGAAAGCGTGCAGAGTGGGTCAGAGAAATAACTCAAGTTACCGACAGTCTAGTGGAAATTAAGAAGAAGAAATGGACATGGGCAGGACATGTAGTGCGAAGAGAGGATAACCGATGGTCGCTGAGGGTAACAATCTGGATTCCAAGGGAAGGAAAGCGTAGCAGGGGGCGGCAGAAAGTTAGGTGGGCGGATGAGATTAAGAAGTTCGCAGGGGTCAAGTGGATGCAGCTAGCACAGAACCGGGTTAAGTGGAGAAATATGGGAGAGGCCTTCGCCTTGCAGTGGGTATAATCAGGCTGATGATGATGATTATGAAAATTTAGCCCATGTTTGTACGGACGACCATTAAGGAATGTGAGCGATCACCATGCTCTCTGTTGGCTCGCCAACTTAAAAGATCCCTTCGGCCGCCTTGCGCGATGGAGCATCGTCTTCAAGAACTCGACATCACAGTCGTCCACAAGTCCGGCCGCAAGCAGTCCGACGCCAACTGCTTGTCATAAGCCCCCGTCGGTGCACCGCCGAAAGAAAACGACGATGATGCCTTCTTGGGACCGGCAAGCGCCAGCAGTTTCGCCGAACAACAGCGATCAGACACTGAGCTGAAAGCGCTAGCCGATTACTTAGAAGGAAAGACCGCTTTCCCTCCCGTTGTGTTCAAGCGTCAGCTGTCGTCCTTCGTGTTATAAAATGACATCCTTGTGAAGAAGTTTGCATCCAACAGGACTGCACACCTTCTTCTTGTGCCTATAAACCTCGAAGACAAAATTCTACAAGCGTGTCACGATTAGCCAACGGCAGGACATCTCGGCCTTGCACGCACATTGCACCGACTCCGAAAGAAGTATTATTGGCCACGATTAGCTGCTGTTGTCGCCCATTCCGTAAAAATGTGCCGTGAGTGCCAGCGATGCAAGACACCTCCGACGAGATCTGCTGGCATATTGAACCCGATATCAGCCCCAACTAAGTCTTTTTAACAAAGAGGAATGGACCTCCTCGGACCTTTCCCCACTTCTTCGACGGGAAACAAGTGGATCATCGTGGCTACTGATTGCATGACCCGTTACGCCGAAGCCAAAGCTCTGCCAAACGATTCCGCCGTGGAAGTCGCCGAGTTTTTGGTCGACCAAATCCTCCTACGACACGGCGCCCCAAAAGTTCTCATTACGGACAGGGGAACAGCATTTACGGCAGAGCTCACTCAAGTGATCCTGAAGTACAGCCAGACAAATCACCGGAGGACAACTGCCTACCATCCCCTGACCAAGTGACTTACGGAGCGCCTCAACAAAACGATCGCAGACATGATCGCCATGTACGTGGACGCCGAACACAAGACCTGGGACGCCATCCGGCCGTACGTGATCTTCGCGTATAACACAGCGTAAAACACGCTCGACGCAATGCTGCCGCACGTAACCGAGGACAACCTTGACGTCGCCACCTACTTCCAGCATGCAGAGGAAGCCTGACGACTCGCACGGCTACGTATTAAAGACCAACAGCGCACCGACAGCCGACGACACAACTTACGACGACGCCACGCAGAGTGCAATCCAGGAGACCAAGTGTGGGTTTGGACACCAATTCGCCGTCACTGACTAAGTGAAAAGTAGTTGCGTCGATACTTTGGGCCGTACAAAATCATTCACCGCGTCGAACCACTGGACTATGAAGTCATTCCCGATTGTACTGCAGCATCAAAACGGCGACGCGCATGCGCAGAAATCGTACTTGTTGTACGAATGAATCCATATTACGCGCGTTAAAGGATCTGTGGTGTTTAAACTTTGTAGTGTTTATGTTTAGGTTGCTTTGTTTTGGAACATATAGGCCATGTTTTTTAACGGTGGAGTAATGCCGCGAAACCTTCAATGTTGTATTTGTTGTTTTTTAACAGCTGCCAGCATGCGGCCTTATCACTGTGATTCTGGCACGCGTATCAATTCTGTATTCTTTGTTTGTTAATGCTCGATGTCGCGAGACGCACCTTTATCAGTTTCTTTGCCGCGCTAGATGTGCCGAATACAATTCCAGGCTGTGCTAGTAAAAGTTTGTGACGTTATCTAGGTGGCTCGGAGCCACCTTTATATTGAGCGTTGATGTGTGCGACTGGCATTCTTTGCACGTTTGTTGCTATCGCCGCCGCCGATCAGCTTAGTTCTTTTGCGGGCGCAAGTCAGCCCAATAAGGAGTTAATTTCAGTACCATCAAGCCTGTGTCTTCATTTGGTGTCTACGGCCTTGTCACTACTACGTGCAACATCGTGACTGCCTAGTTTTTTTTTTTACTTCGTACGTTTCAGCATTTTGACCCAGATAATGAGACACCAGTCTTTTGTTCAGCACTCTCCTGGCGATATCAGATTCGTTTAGGTAGGGATACTTTCCACGTTCATTGCGCGAAAACTCACTGATAATCTTCTGAATGTTGGCGACATCTATTAAGCGGCATCTACGCGTATTATGTGCGAGCCGGAAAGAGAGAAGGGAATATATACTTGAAGCTCTAGAAGACAACAGTAAAATTCGTGCGGAATTGACTATAATCGCTCGCTAGCTAGGACAGGACTCATGAGACTGAACTGTGAGACGCTGCTAACGAAGAGCTGGGTCACGCCGTTATCAAGCTTTAAAGGGATGCTGAAAGGTTTCCCAGAAAAATTGAGTGAAGAGGTGCACTTTACTATGTTCCACCCTCGGAATTCGAATTTCTCATCGAAATTAGGCAAAGGAAAGCGCAAACCTATTTTATTTTGGGCGTAAAGTCCAGCAGCAGCGGCGGGCCACCTCGCGCGCCGCGCTGCCTCCTGTGATTGGTTGGGCTTCTTGTGACGTCAACAAAGGTGTTTGCTCGGTGGGCCCGGCGCGGTCGCGCCGCTGCATATTAAGCGCAGCGCACGGTGGTTTGATGCTGCTGGTTTGCTTCTTATATGACGTTGGAACACATGGACGATTACCCGGAGGATCTTGGTGTCATGGCCTATATGTTCGAACCAATAGACTGATCCCACCGGCCAGTTTCACGATGCTGCCGCTGTCGCGGTGCATGCTTGTACATGTAGTCAACCGGCTGCTCCAGTCGCCCTGACAGCCTGAACGTCGTGTTTCCGAACAATTTTTAGTTCGTGTGTATGCCTTAGTGCATTGGAAAAATTCATCTGTCTCGTTCCTGACCGCTGTAACAGCACATAGCACATGTATTACTCCAGTGGTATGAATTTATACAATAGCTTATACAGCTCGTTCGGCCGAATAGCCGGGGGGGCGGAGCTACCATGCAAATTTAAATGGCCATTACGTCGCTCCTAAGCAATGAATCTGCAAAAAAATTTCACCCGTATGATTTATAAGGACCCCACATCCACACGTGAGCATCTTAATGAATTCGAAAAACTCTTCATCTTCCCTTTAAGAATCTTGTATCCATAGAAATAGGCGTATTTCTCTAACATTAGCTTTAGAACGACCTCTGCAGTCTGTTCATGCAGGTGGCCACAAAAGCAAGGGAAGTCTCATAGATTTCGTAGGAGTGACTGACGGTTTTGTGCAGACCAAAAATGGAATTTGTCTGGAAATGCCATTTGTCTGGTAGTGCAGGCTTTTTCGGTAGCCGCTCTTTCCTGCTCTTGGAGGCTTTCATAATTATTCTGTGGCGTAGTCATGAATAATGGCGGCTGTACGAAAAGCAACGGGTAAGTAGACCACAGGAGCAACGGAGCCGTTATAAAAAAATCCTCACCTTGTGGCGGATCAGCTTTGAGCAGGCATGCACCATTGGGTGAATGTGTCACATGACAAATATTAGGTGCAGTGCATCACATGGTCTTATATAATTGTCTCAGTATTGTCTTGCTCACATGCCCTATCATGTCACCAAGTTACTCGACATGGTCTAGTGATTACTCCTTTCGCGTCAACGATATGATCTCTACTCAGCAAGCACTCAAGAACTCGTGCTGTTAAAGCAGCTGGCTGCCGTCATTTCCGCGATTCTTGTAAATGCGCCTATCCCCTGTGTTAGCTTATATACCATCTTACCAGTGGGGGGCAAAATATGGCTGCCCAGTGTTATCCCTACATTATATACTGGCATAAGATGCGCAACCGCATGTGCCCACTCACGACCTTTTGGCGAGGCACATGCTCTTGGTATATGGACAACCGTCTGCTCATTATTGATATATCTCACTTGTGATTGGGCTGCAGGAACCCTGAAGACCGCTACCGCCATAATATGGAAGCAGGTGGCTCCGGCTTGGACTACCTATCCTGCCGGAGGTTTGCCAGAAGTCCCAATGACATCTATCAGGTAATAGAGTGGGTGTTTTATCGACTAAGTGAATAAAAGACGTGTCACGAGCCCGTAATCCTTTAAGTGTAACACAAGAGAGTCGGACACAAGAAAAAATGCAAAGCACCATTAGTGTCGCAACAGGGCAAGAGCTCTTCCTTTCATAGGTTTCTTTCTCTGGGCAACGTTTGTGAGGCGGGGCGAAGCATTCTGGCTCATTTCGCTTTGACCAATGATAAAATATTAATGCATTATGCATGTTATTTATAACTGTTAGAATTGTTTTCGTTGACGATATCACATAGAAGCTACAATGCCAGGCTTTAAGGTTCATAGGAATATCGGTTGAAGTACACTCTCTGAAGCGCGTATTGGAAACTGATCGCCAGCTGTGCGAAAATACGACAGCTGAAGATGCTTTATGCTAATGTTTTGTATTTTCCCTCAAATAATCATCATAGGCCGAGCGAACAGTTTTTCTGGTCAGCGCTGATTTTTGGATAACTTATTGCTTCTGAAGAACACACGTCACTCATTAGGATAGTGCATTATCGAGTCTTCAAGAGGAGTTCAGCTCCACTTTGATTTGGTTCCTTTGTAATCAGTATTCAGTCTACTCGAGTTTAATATCCAGGGCACAATGCAGCGAGCTAGTGTGTAGGCCTCCCTTACCTTGAAATAGGACGTCAACAGTTCCTCGTGGCGTTAAATAGGCACACCACTGACAGCACGAGCAGGTGGCAGACTGGGCTAGTTATTGGGAGGAGTTTCAGCATGGACGGGATATAACCAAATATGTTCCAAATATCTCGCTGGTATGCGGCGACATGCCACACAAGGAGTCGTACCGTTCTGGGAGGCATTCTTCCTCTGGGGGATACTAGCGTTTCGTCCTTCAGCTGAGGCAGCCAACTTTGGCTTGGATGTTTTTGATGACACTGTTCCGCATGCGAGTATATGCATAGGGACACATTATTCGTTCTAACTTTGCTAATGGCGGGTACTCCCAGGTTCGTATGTAGTGCACTATGTCCCTCACAGGAGCTTACGACTAGTCTCTCGCTTTACAGAGCGCCTCTGGAGAGACCTGCGTCTCCACTTGCGATGGTCGAATCGAAAAAACCTGCGTGGGAGGAAGATCAGCCAGCCAGACGTAGCATGGAGGCACATGCAACTTCCAAGGAAGCCAGCGCGCTCATGGATGGATGGATGGAAAAACTTTATTTTCGTCAGAGAGCATGTATGGATGGCTCCATGTTAGATGGCCATCAACCCATGGCTAGCGGCGACCTGGGTGGCCCACTCCACGGCCCTGGTCTGGACGACCGGGTCTGAGCTGGCCAACACGGCCTCCCACTGCTCGAGGAAAGGATCACACATAATATCCGCCGGTGGCGGTGCTATGCTACAGCTCCATAATATGTGGTCATAGGTTGCCAGTTCCCGACACCATTTGCACTCCGGCTGAATGTCCGGGTAGATTTTGCTCAACACGTATGGGTTGAAGAAACATCTAGTCTGCAATCGTCGCCAGACGCATTCCTGCGCCTTCACCAATTGCTTGTCCGGGGGTGGGTAAATCCTCCGCTCAAGTTTGAAATGATTAGTAATGTCATGAAAGGATACCATCCCATCTCTCGTGGACCTTCCCGGAACGTCCGGCTCACCTACTCGGCTGACGAAACCTCGAGCATTCATGTGAGCCGTCTCGTTCCCAGGATTCCCAGAGTGTGCTAGTACCCAGACAATTTCCGCCTCCGTAGTCCCTCGCCCCGTGGTCCGATTCAGCAATCGCGCCGCTGTGACAGATATTCTGCCCCTCGCCAAATTTCGGATGGCTGCTTTGGAATCGCTGAAGATCAAGTCAGCATTACTACTAGTAATAGCTAGTGCTATCACCGCTTCCTCTGCAGTTTCTGGGGAGCGGGTTTTGACTGATCCGGAGGCGATCAAGCGTCCCCACCCGTCCACCACCCCAATTGCAAATGCGTCCTTGTCCTTATACTCGGCGACATCTACATAGACTGCCCCGTTGTATTTGCCGTACTTAACATGTAAAGCTTTGGCTCTTGCCTTCCTGCGGTCCTCGTGATGCATTGGATGCATGTTCTTGGGCAAAGGTTTTATGTACAAGCCCTTGTGCATTTCCCGCCGAATCTGAATTTTAGTGTCACCAGCTGGAGCGTCAACTCCAATGCCGATCCTTTCCAATATGTCCCTTCCTGCTTTTGTTTTTGAAAGCCTACCGTGCTGCATCACCAAGTGCGCCTCCCGTAGTTCTTCTAGGGTGTTGTGGACCCCTAATTCCAGCAGCCTTTCAGTAGACGCATTGTGAGGCAACCCAAGGGCCGCTTTATATGCCTGCCTAATCATAGCCTCCACCTTGCCTTTTTCCGTCGCGTCCAACTTCAAATAAGGCGTCGCTACACTATTCTACTGAGCACAAACGCCCGCACCAGCTTACACAAGTCCTTTTCCTTAACACCTCTCTTACGATTAGCGATTCTCCTGATTAGCCTCACGGTAGCATTGACCGTATTTTTAAGCCTTTTCAAGGACTCGCTATTTTTTCTGTTAGTCTGCAGATACATACCCAGGATCCAGATCGATGGACCTCAGCGACCGGTACGCCCCCCACTTTGACCTCTAAAGGCGGTGGCGGCACATAGTGCCTCGCATGTATTCCTCTTGGTTTGTCCCTCAGCACAAAAAGCTCGGACTTGGGCTGAGAGCACGAGAGTCCTGCTTCCCCTGCTAGATCCTCAACAATATCCACCGCGTGCTGTAGAGTTTCTTCCAAATGTGCGTCACTGCCTCTTGTTACCCAAAGAATAATGTCAATCGCATAAAATGTATCTTTAAGTCCGATATCCCTTGCAGCCTGGGTGGTATCTTGATCAAGACGAGATTAAATAGGAACGGCGATAATACCGACCCTTGCGCGCTCATGCCTCCCTGCGAAATGTTTCAATGGGCACCGCGTTGCACCTTAGATCCCATAAGCATACATATTCTGTTTACGTATCGGCAAATAAAATGAGAATATTGTGATTATGCTTTGATGGTTATAAAAAAATAACGGAGTGAACATTTGGTTTATCACCTTGTTAACATATCGACCAAAAATGATATGTGCAGCTGAAATTAAATGTGCAAATTACACGGCACCACGAATTAACTAGTAAATTTAACTATAACGACTACAACTACTGAGCAGATTTTGAGAGGAACAAATTCATTATCACGTAAATACTATCCCCGGGCTTTTCATTTGCTGTCCTTGGACATGCACAGAAAAGTGTTAACTTATGCTCTTTCAAGGCTTGCCAAATGAACCAGGCTGATCAACCTTTAGCAGCAGTGGCCGTGTTTCGATTGAAGCGAGGTGCACGGCGCCCAAGCGCTATACGATGAATGTGCATGTAAGTGCTTAAATTGTATTTAGCGTGTTGTCCTATAGTTGAGCTATTCCACTTCACTGCAGAGGCGGGGTTCTACCTAATTGGTCGATCCCCATTTTAATGCGATAATGTTGCAAGCCCCGTGACATGCATCCGACTGGTCGTAGTCGCCAGCATACAACGTCGGACACTTATTGATCGTAGGATTGATAGGACTGTGCAGCTTTACGCAGCCACTTGACTTGGCCGCTTTGACAAGAGCTGCCTGTTCGGGCTCTAAATTCCGATGGATAGGTAAGAAGAATCGAACCGTCCAGGACTTATATGTCGAGAAAGCAGGCACGTTCTTATGGCTTTGGTATGGCGGGGATTTAAATCTGTCAGATCAAGTTTTGCACATGAATTTGTTTAAGTAATAGAGACGCATTTAAAAGGCATCAAAGTAACGTCATTGTCTATGTGCTTGAAGGATAATAGACAATGGGCGCATAGAATCGAAGCCGTTAACGGTGTCTCGTCATACCCTCAAGGTGAAGCTTAAATGACCCTCCCTTTCATTTTTGTAGTATCTTTTGATAGTGCTCTAGCTAAAGCGTGTAACGGAACCTGATGCTCCCGCGCACAAATTCATGCCTGGACGTGAAGCAATCTGTCTGAAACTGTCTGGGTAAGCATAAAATCACGTTAAAATATTCAACCAGCATGCTGTCGCACAGCGCTCGGAGCAGTATGCAGCAAAATGGCCTTAAATTGTTGAAATTGTTAAACAAATTTAAACTATGTATAAACGGCATATCCCCGTTATAACTTCTTCAGCGCGAAACCACTACTTCATGCTAAAATTCAAAAGAAAACAGCAACTATACGCGAACCCTTGACACCTCAGCTTTCACATTTGATCTCTAAACTTCCTCCCCTTTGCCTAGCTGTTACGTTGTTTAACATGTATATGGCATCAGCAATGACATCTGTGTCACATAGTTTAACCCGTATCGGCTCGCCTGAAAGGCAGGGTGAATTCAGTCCGCGCGAAGTGAAATTAACCACAAGGAAACAGGACTTTTCTAAATGGCTCACCGACAACGCTAAGAGCGGGAGCCTGCTCCGGTTCCACACGGAAAACCATTTACATGAGTTTCTACAATATGCTTTATGGCAAGCTTGCGTACAAAAAAAAATTCAGTCCGTTTTGAAAAGCCTATCATTCTGAGCAAAATATCGTGTTCATGCCTCTGACATTTCGTCGTTGGAAGGGAACATGGCAAGATCCGTACCTTAACATTGGGTAGTGCGCCCTCTGCCCTATGCGGCGCACACTTCAAGCTAAAGACACTCATGTCTCTAGATCCCGAGGGACCGCTAGGGGTGCTGGAGCTGGTTCTTCCTCAACATCCGATCGCTCCCGTCATTGTCACTCGCTTGCCGCAGCGTTCGCGTGAGGACGTGAAAATAAGTAGCTTAATTAGATTTCGTAATTTATTTCAAATATCGACGATTTGCTTCCGTAATGTCATCGCAAATTTTTCGGGCTCGCGCTGCAATTGGCTTAGCAGGTTGCCGGCCCAGTTACTGTTAATGCATAGCAATATACTTGATTCATTCCTGCCGCGTACGAAATGTGCTCGCAGTGGCTGTGTAGCATTGTGGAATAAAATAGCATCAACGGTTATGTCGTTGGATAGCCTATGTCTTGTAAAATACAGTAGTGTCATTGTGAGTAATAAATAATTAGCTAAAAATGGTTAATTGTGATAAATATGTTTTTACGCTACCTCAATCTGGAGAGCTTATGTCGAGTCTAATTGCACTGGATGAAAGTGGGCCTTAATTAGTTACCTTTATTTCTATAACTGTGATTGTACTGAACTTTATCCGACTTTGTTAGATAGCCTGTGTCGAAATTGCATCTACCCACACGGCATTTGACATCCGACGGACGACCGTTGGTACGCCCGCTTCGGGCGTTTGGACCTCCGCCGCACATCCGGTTTTGTTCCGAAGTCAACTCTCGGACGTCCTACGGACCATCCGATGCAAGATTGCAGAACATGTACAGTAAATCCAGCGGACGTCCGAGCGCGGACATAGACTATTCACGGACGTTTAAAGTAGCATGCATACCTAGCAAATCCGCGTGGTTTTTATATGCATTGTTTGCAAAACGGTGGCAGGCCACTGTTTTTATTAAAAGAACTAGTGGTAAGTGAAATGAAAGTTTTATTTCAAGATATGTACATACATCAAGAAGAACGTGCTTAGTCAGATGTGCTCTTGCGGGTTGAGCTGACCGTTCCGATGAATGCCTCGGCCACGATTTCGCGACAGCCTCAGAGGTGCCCCTTGAGTCCGGGTGTAGGCTCCTCACTGAAACTAGAGAAAAAAAAATCAGTTCAAAATACCACACTGAGAACTCGAAATTGTTTGGTCGCGCAAAACATTTACACAGCGAATGACAATCATGGGATGAGATTACTACTACTACTACTACTATCGAAAAAGATAAAAGCAGCGCCTCTGGAAGCGAACAGCTGGAAAGTATGCGATTTTACCCAGAGCTGCGTTCTAACTTGCACCTTGTAACGCTAAACGCGAATCATAACATCTTTCTATCGGTTAAACCGCTTGCTTATTCGGCTGTTATTTGCCAGATAGTATATAACTGCATCGTTTTTAATATCAGTTTCGGCAATTTACTTGCCTGATATGATTAGAATCAAGCTGGAACATGTGTCTGCAGCATCGGCGGTCGGCGACCCAGATAACGAGGCTTGGCTGCTTATGGGTCGCTGCGGCAACTATGCTGCAGTAGGATTTCGAATGATTTGTGGTCGAATCAGGCAAGTACATAATCTAAACAGGTATTAAAAAAGACAAATGGTTGTATGCTATACATGTGCCGAATTCCAGCGTAAATAAGCGAGCGGTTTAACCGACAGAAGCATTTTGCGGTCCGTGTTGACCGTTGGAACACTTGTACCAAATGAACCACTCCCAAAACCAAAATTTGCGCTGTTAATTACTAGACAGATTGAAGAGCACTTAAATAACCCTGACGGGTGCATTAAAAGATGTTTACTTACCACGACACGGCTAGATGCTCAGGATTGTGAATCGCACGCCGACGAGCGAAGCTACGGTGAGAACACGGCCACTCGTGCTGAGCGGCTAGCGGCTATGGCTGGCGTAGGCTTAGGCTGGCTTAGCCGAGACTTTGGCTGAGCCGCCAGTAACGTATATGTAGCATGTTACCACAATATGCCGAAATGAAAACTTTGAAATAAATTTTAATGTGTCACAATAAACAATATGCAGCATTTTGTAATAAAACAATTTTTTAAACAGCAGTTTATTAATATTATTTATACACTGAGTCAAGGCAAGCCGAAGCCATCTATGATATGTAAACATACATGGCGGATAAAACGTCGATAATAAACCATTATATACCATAGTTATAATGCGTTAGAAGCACTGGCTCAATGCATGTGCGATTGAAGTTCATGAACTGAGGACTTTCCTTTGCGGTTAGTGACATCATGAATGTAGTAATTAGGATTAGAGCGCTCTAAGCGCGTCCAAGGAGCGCACTGTGTGCGTCCAAGGAGCGATGCGAAAAGGCCAGCGCACTGCTGAACACCGCAGAACTGCTCTGACAGCTTCTTAAATGGATGGCTTTTCGCGAGAAAACGCGACCATTGATAAATTTATATAAATTGCAATGACTGGCAGAGACTTTCTTTTTTACTGGTACATTGATGTTATAGTAAGTGCGCTCAGGTGGGAACTCCCTTAGTAGCCCATTCCACTAAAGGGCCTGTCACACTAGCACGACATGACACCGATTTGGTCTGCCAACAGAGCATCTTCCTGATGTCTACGTCTATGTCACACTGCACCGACGGAAACAGGCGGCCGACAGTCGGTGTCGGCGCCGCGACGCTCGCAAGACGGCTGTCGGCCGACGGTGGCCCAACTCCTATGTCACACTAGCGAGACAACGGGCGAAACCTCCCCACCGACTAGGCCCTCCCATTCTCAGTCTCTTCTCGTGTCATTATACAATTCGTTTTCTTAATCCCTTTATTTTTTCTGTCATGCGAGATTCTCTTTTCTACACCTACTCCCGTGTTTATTTTACATGGTTTATTCTCATGAAATTAAGGGACGTTTTTTTTATTCTACTTCATAAATTCGACCATACCAAAACAAGCGCCTCACCAGTCATGATTATGGGTCGAGACGGAATACTGCCCAGTATTTTACGGTTGCGGTTGCAGGATCAGAAAGGCAGTGTTCAAAAAATAAAAGCTGTCCACGGCGAATAAGAGACAGTATATTAAAAGCAGAAAAAACAAGAAAAACATCTCTACCCGTGGGATCGAACTTACGACCTCCTGTACGATAGCTAGCTGCGCTAACCACTGCACCACAAAAGCTAGGCCTAACCGCTGCTTTTAGATGTTGAGATATGGTGTCAGCTGACATGCTGTTTTGCTATGTGAAATTCGCGAAGGCAGTAGTAGCGTTTGCCTCTTAACTGACTGCCGAGCTTGCTGAGAGTAATCTGCAGATAGTTTGAATCATGCCGTGTAGTGCGTAAAACCTTCGGCGGATTTCTTAAAACTATAGTGCCTAGAAGGTTTTCTTAGGTGCATTTCACAGGGCCGGCCGCGGGACCACAGCTGCTGTTGATTCTGTTGTAAAGTTTAAGCGCAAGTTCTGCGTTTTTTTGCGCGCACAATTCTTGAAACACATTGAATTATGGAACAAACATTTATTTCGTGATGCGTAACGTAGCGTTGAAATTGGCTTGCGAAATAGCGACGCATCGGCTAGACGTTATATGACTGTAAACACAACGATCGAGGTGCACAGGAGGATCGGCATCTCTGCTGGCTTCAGGAAAATAATTGCTTCTTTTCATCATTTCTTTGTCACGTACTATGTTCATTTTGCACTATTCTGTGCAGTTCGGAAACGCGGAAAAATTGCTCACGGTCCCGACGCGAACGCTGCCGTTGATATTCCACACGCATTCGGCGACCCCGAGTATTTTGGCGGCTCACGCTCGCGTTTTGTTCAGGGATTATGCATTGATTCTACTTTTTTACGTATATTAGTGTTGAAAGGTATTCGCCGTCGACGTGGTGCACTGAGTCGGCTTTGCGTTTCGAGAAAGTTTTTGATCGGCGGCCGATCTCGGGAAGACTCGGTCACCGACAGTCGGCAGACTGGATTTGTCGGTGTCCCCGGCCTCAAAGCCTGTCACACTGGGAAAACATTTGGTTTTCGGTCGTGCTGGTGTCGTCGTCGGCCTAGTGCGACAGCTTGGTCGGCCGCAGACACGGTCAGCCGACGAGTTGGCCGACCGTCGGTGTCGTTGTCGGGTCTGCGTCGTGTCGTGCTAGTGTGACAGGCCCTTAATGAGTGCCCACACATGAACTGATGACCACGGGTTCTGTTGAGGTCTGTATCGAGAAACTATTTTTCTGAAATAATTGTTTGAATGCTGATCCGAGAAAGATGATCGCTCGTAAATCCTACGGACATCCCATTACGGATGCCCGTTTTCGGCTGTGTTTCGTTCCTACCGGTTTATGTCCCAATTCGGATGACCGTTTTCGGATGTGTTTCGTTCTTCCAGCGGATGTCCCGCTCCGGCTTCGGACGTGCGGACTTTAACCGGACGTCCGACCGACATTATTGGCCGTGTGGGTACTGATATTCTCGGTCTGAATGAAATATGTAACCATTTGCGATTAAAAACCGAATTCTACAGCATCGCTGAAACACCACCCTCACAAAATGTTCCTCGGCAGTAGCTAAGTTTCAGCTTCTAAGGGACTGCTGTACAGTAGGGCTATCAGATTGGCAAAGTGCTGCTATTTTGGTTGCCCTGCGCCAAAATTTGTCTTCCAACATCAATGATACACCACTATGTCCTCTGCATCGCTGGTAGACACAGCCCTACTTGCAAACACGAGCGGTACGCATCATGGTGCACTGAAGGTCATCGACGAATAAGCAGTACGAGCACTTGCTTCAGCTGCGCACAAGTTCCGGGATTATAACAGCGCAATGCTGATACAACATGATAAGGCGTGTTCAGGAGAAAAAGCCGCTTTTCTGCATTGCTACACGAGCATTACCCGTGAGGACGTGAACACACACTGGCTGGGCTTGAGCTTGGCTTGACTACAACTCGTTTGTGTGCCATACATTGCTTGTCTTGGCCAACGAAAGCGTTTATGTAATAAATAACCATAAACAAACAATTTTTTTTTTGCAAAAAAAAAAGAACTTTCGTGCCGTAAATTACTAAGCTTAAACATTAGCATAAATTAATAAATATTTATTTCATATTATTTTGCTGCGTTCAGGCGGCACCACAATCAATATTGCGGGGCAAAAGAAACACGACGACATGGCTCTTGTGGGGCTTTATGGAACTTTTTAGCACGTTATGCCTTGTCTCTCGTGTGCATTTTGACTTTGAGTGCCTTCGTGCAGACTTCGCAGCCGCATTTCAAGTGCGAACTCAATCTTCCGACTGCATGCACTGTTCATTGCTTACAGGTGAGTTGCTACTGCTTTGGCGACCTCCCTTTTAGCTTGTAGGCATATCTCAGACTGCCGCATCTGGAACCACATTGGATGCGCCACGCGTTTTCTATTTATTCCTTGCTGCTTTGTTAATCATGAATTTCTTTGTCATTAACGACTGGCCATGCATTTTCGCAGCAGAACAGTGCTGCGCTGCCCCACATCACAGATATTCAGCAGAGCTGCTGGTGTTCTGATCAGGAGACAAATGCTGAAATTATTTTGTCTCTTTGGCGGTGTGGTCACCGTGACAGTGTCACGCTAACACCTAAGTTGTCACGCCTGTGGCAAGAGCCGCATCATTAGGTCTGTGTGACCGATTAGTGTCATTAACCATTTGCTCGAAGGGTGACTGAAAATTCGTCTAGTTTGATAGCCCACAGGCCGCCGGTTGTGTGCGCCCTTTGCCATTCCGGTTTAGCCTTTTGGCGCTTTGTGTGTGTGTGTGTGTGTGTGTGTGTGTGTGTGTGTGTGTGTGTGTGTGTGTGTGTGTGTGTGTGTGTGTGTGTGTGTGTGTGTGTGTGTGTGTGTGTGTGTGTGTGTGTGTGTGTGTGTGTGTGTGTGTGTGTGTGTGTGTGTGTGTGTGTGTGTGTGTGTGTGGGCGCGCGTGTGCGTGCGTGTGATTTGCGGGGACTGAAAATAGTTGGACGTTAAGTATGCTGAAATTCTTCGTCACAACTGTGTTGCGCTGTTTTTACTTTAGAAATCAGCAGTCAACTTTTTGTTGATGAAAATTTCTAGCACATGCCAAGTAGGAGATAGTGTTTGCAGCGATTTAATTTCCTGAAACGCCAGCGATGAGTGTGCAAAGAAAACTAGTTTCAATGACATGCATCTCGCTCAGCTGCTGGCAAAATACACACTGACCATAAATTAACCCTCATTGATTGGAAACTTGTCCCTTTAACAGAGGCACGTAGAAAATAATGCCTTTGGCTTGGCACTAGTGCGTGTTATGCAAACTACGCTATATTCTTGCAGGATGTTCTACATCGTCGAATTCAGCAGTGCGGACGGAGTTGCTGCCGTCCCCAAAATTCTGGGTGCAGTTGACTGGCCCCCTAGGGTGCTCAGCGCAAGAAGTTTGCTATCGATCACGCCCAATTCTTCAACAAAATACGTAACCACGTTACGTAACCACGGATACAGCTGCGCTTTGCTGTCGTTACTGCCATCCACGGCAACTGAAAACACGCTCTTTTTCAGAGCATTCACCGTGCTCTCTTGTGCGTGACGCCATTTCACTGACAATAGCTGTCGTCTTGGTTCAGAACATGCGTAGCGCTTTGCAACGTCAGACTTTGGGAACATTTTGCGCAACAGAGGTCCGACGTGCTCAGAGGCGCTCAGCGGGACTTTATGCTCCGACAAGAAATCGGTAAAAAAGCACTCCGCACGGATGAAATCGCTGTCGTCTTGTGCACCGAAGAAATCTTGGAGATGCTGTTGCTTGTCTTGGCACTGAAGGTTGCTTGAGTGCTTCTTCGACGAAATGGGCGTAGCCAGGTCCGGTCTGCCGCCGTGCGAGATGCTGATGCCACAATCACAAACAGTGCAAAACGCATGATGCTCGCCTTTCCGAGACGGCACAATACATCAAAACTCAGCAGTATACTGCCTTAGGAAGACCTGAAGATATTTCTTGCGCTCTTTGCTTAGCGTCATGGCCGAAGACTACGTTAACGCGGCACTAAACGATGTCAATCGGACACGACTGAATGACTGAACTGAACTGAAACAACACACAACGCACGCCTCTTGGAAACTGCGCTAGACTATGCAACTGAGCTGCCGAAGGTAACAAAGAACACAAGTAAACACGAAAGTTGCCTAAGCAAGGACCGGTGTTAGTGTAGAAACATTATAGGCAGAAATTAGGCCACTGGAAATTTAAACAAAACCCGACCGCCATGCCTGAACTGCCCCAAGCTGTGGCGACGCTACAGTCTCAAAAAGCAAAGTGAAAGTAGTTCTGGCAGTTTTAACTACTGCGCTTGGCTGACTGCTTTTTAGGCCTTTCACTGATAACGATGTCAATCGGTGTCAAGTGGTAGATAGCCTTGGAGCTATGTGGCCAGACTAGAAGAAGGATTTGGCGAAATGTGGAAGCGTTTCCGGGAGATTTCTGTTTTGGTCGTACAATAGTACAAAAGCATGCAGATTCAAGAGTCTCCCGGATAATTTGAGAGACCTGGCAGGTATGCGCATGTAACAAAAGGAACCCATTTGACATTCGTGTTCGTAATAAGTTTGCTCGACTATGCTATGTTCACAGTCGTACAGCACTGCTAATAGTGTTGATTTACAATGTAGCTGCAGTACTGTTATATCTAACCTGGCCAGATTCGGGCTGCGTTTGAGAATTTTATTCACTTATTTTTTGATAACAGGGGCTGCAATATTATTACAGCTTACAGTATTTTGTTATATATAGTATTTAATTGTTTTAAACGTTAAGAAACCCTCTTTAATTTGTGTCTTGTTTCCTTCCTCTTCAGTTCATGCGATGTCCAAATTTCCCCACCTGCCTTAATCAATGGTCCGGAGTTTTTTTGAGTCACAAATGCAACAATGCAGCGAGGGCATAGAAGAAAGCAAGTAAAGAATCATGAACAGGAAGGGTCAGGGTTTGGGCTAGTGGGTAATCTACATGAGGTTCCATCATCATCAGCCTGACTATACCCACTGCAGGGCGAAGGCCTCTCCCATATTTCTCCACTTAACCCGGTTCTGTGCTAGTTGCGTCCACTTGACCCCTGCGAACTTCTTAATCTCATCCGCCCACCTAACTTTCTGCCGCCCCCTGCTACGCTTTCCTTCCCTTGGAATCCAGTTTGTTACCCTCAGCGACCATTGGTTATCCTCTCTTCGCACTACATTTCGTGCCAATGTCCATTTCTTCTTATTTCCACTAGAATGTCGGTAACTTGAGTTTTTCTCTGACCCACTGTGCACGCTTCCCATCTCTTAATGTTACCCCTACCATTTTTCGTTCCATAGCCCTCTGGGTTGTCCTCAACTTAAGTAGAACTCTTGGTTAGCCTCCATGTTTCAGCCCCGTAGGTCAGTACAGGCAAGATGCAACTGTTATATACTTTCCTCTTCAGCCATACCGGTAATCTCCTAGTCATAATCAGCAAGTGCTTGCCAAATGCGCTCCATCCGAATCTTATTCTTGTTATTTCCTTTTCATGGTCCGGATCTGCGGTTACTACCTGTCCTAAGTAGACATATTCGCCTACTACTTCCAGTACTTCGCCATCTAATGTAAACTGCTGTTGCATGAGGTTCCATAGCGCGCATTAAAGGGACAGAACACAAGCTCTGTCCCTTCTTTGGTGCGCGCTATGGAGCCTCATGCATAAACAGAAAGTATGTTTCCCTTCTCATCCTGTGATAAAAATAAAAATTTGTGCTTCCAAGAGTTTAGACCGCGCTTCTTTATTCTGAAAAATGGAACTATTATATTCATGTCAGGATCAGATAAAAAGACAAATGCCCCATTGTGCTTTCCATTACAAGTTGGCGGCTTTGCCATAGTTTACATTTCAAATTCTGCATTTCAGACATTCAAGTATTCAACTCCAGCACAGCTGCTTTCACTTTTTTTTCGTTGTCATTCATAATCATGTTAGGAAGGAACGAACCATCTGATGTCTAAAGCTAATGCTTGTAGCAGTATACGATTGTTAATTTCAATGTTAAAAAGCTTCTTTCTTTATTTGTCTTGTTTTCTTCCTTTTCAGTCCATGTTGCGTCCAAAGTTTGATCCTGTCCAGATCTGTGGTCCGGGCTTTCTACTTGCTTTCGTTTAGCACGAGATCAGTGTTTTAGTAATCTATATTGTAGCATTGTTTCTTGAAAAATAAACTCCATAAATAGATATTGAGTCGCACAGGTGTATTTCCTTTCCATGAATTGTGATATTTGATGATTTGTGATATGGATGGCAGAAATTGTTTGCTGCGAGTGCCCAAGTCAGGCTCTTTTTATGCGTCATGAGGCACATTGTATGCAATTGGATTGGTTTGTTTGGTTTATCATTCAAAAGGCAACAGACTATTAGACTCCATAGTGAAGGGCTCTGGAAGTTTTGGCCACCTGGGGTACTTTAACGTGCACTGACATTGCGCAGCACATGGGTCCCTTGCTTTCCACCTCCATCGAAAAGTTGCCGCTGTGGCCGGGATTCGATCCCGCATCCTCGGGCACAGAAGTCGAG
Organism: Amblyomma maculatum; assembly: GCF_055883805.1. NCBI lineage: Eukaryota > Metazoa > Arthropoda > Arachnida > Ixodida > Ixodidae > Amblyomma > Amblyomma maculatum. The sequence continues at coordinate 24,011,205 of NC_139351.1, read as the reverse complement.
TACCCTAACACTGCACCACCACGGCGGGACATATTGTACTCAAATGCTTCAAATAAAGATATAAAGAAAGTTGTGTCACATATATGATCGCTTTGTTACCAAAAGGGGTTGTTTACATTGTCCCCGCATCTCATAAACATAAATGTCTTATTGTAATCAATACGCATAGTGCGCTTGTTCACTGGCTGGTTGGAGGATTCTATATCTTCAATTACATTATTTTTCAGGTGCATTTGATCATTTCATCTGCGTGCACCCACAAAAGAAGCCTGCAGCTGCAGAAAAAAGAAATTAAATTATTATTTGAGCGAGCTGTTGCAAAACATGCGAAAGAAATAAGAATCGAGTAAAACAGTGCTATGAAAGACGCGACACGTGAATGAACAGCGCATGTGTCTGTCGTTCATGCGTCCCGTCTTTCCTAGCGCTTTTACACGATTCTTGAGCATGTACCAGAGTCCGTATTTGCCCTCTACTCGAAAGAAATACACTTGTGTTGGAAGTTCTGGTGTAATATATAAAGCTACCAGTACTTGGTGAAAGCTTGGCGCTGAGTTTCACAACATTCCGACTCACAAATAATAGCAGGTATATATTACAAGTTTTCTTGGGAACTGCGCATCACTGCAGTTTAGTGGTGGACAGGTGGCATTACTGAAGAAATTGCCAGGATCTTTTCAGGTCTGGTACAAGTGGGATGCACTTAATTTGATTATTTCTGCCTTCGTCCTGTATAAAGGGACGGAAATAAAGGCAAGTCAGCTCAAGTAAAATTGACTTTTGAAAACTGTCAAACAAGGAGCATGAAAAAGGGTCATGACAATGGACACATATGTCGCATTAAGATGTTTGTCAGTATTGCCCTTCATTTATGTTTCTCGTTAGCTAGCCAGCTTTCAAAAGGTCAGATGTACATTCAGCATTTGGCAGCTATATGTTCGATGCATTTTTGCAACATTTTTGTAATGCATCAAAAACATAAGCGCATAAGACAAAATATAAGAGAAAAAAAAAAGCGGCTGCATGAGAAGAAGCAACGGTTATTGAAATAGTTTCAGTTACTGAAGGTATGGCCTGAAGGAAGACTAACATTTATCCTCCACATTACAGAGTATGACGTGATAGCTTAGGCTAGCAGCCTGCATATAAAGCACCGCTTTAACCAAGCTGCAAGCAAGCACGTACCAGCGTCATGTAGCAGTAACGTGAGTGCGACTGTCCTGGCAGGCTGATTCTGATGTCGACTTCCCTAATAAAATGTGGGGCCCCGAGTTAGCAGCTCCTGCCAAACGTAATTTCAAGCAAATCTAAGGCCAGTTAGTGTTCGGCTCTATCAGCTGCCCTTTTACCACTTGCCAGCTCTATGCTCACGATTTTATGCTAGAAACGCCAACGCCGGTGGACTGCTGCCGACACCGGATTTTCGGTGAAGGGGGCCTTTAAAGCTATCAGGTTAAAATAAAGCAGAACCTCATAATTAGCCTACAGATCTTGCTCAACTTCTTGAACAGAAGGCCTGAAAGCCAAGAGTGATGGAAAAATTAGAATTCGGAATTAAAAATGATGCCACTAAGTAATGTGGGCGCAATGCTCTTTTAAAAGCTAAATTGCCATTATCACATGCTAAGTGTGACGAATATATTGTCCCTTCATTTTCAGGGATAAAATTATGAGCATTTAACTTTTACAATAATTTGCTTTATCAGCTCACACGTCTGTCCAAATTGGTAGAATCTCTTGTGCTGAAAAAGTTTTGCGATTACCAAATTACCTTTTTGTAACAATAAGCATAGATCATTCATTGCTGTCCGCTACATTGTGTTGTAATTCCTGCTAAGGAATTTTTAGCACTCATTTCGTGTCAATGTGTGGTAATTTAACTATTTGTTTTCATGAGAATAAGATGAATGTCTTTTTTGCACTTTTAACATGCTTTAACATACATTTTATTGTACACTCCTTATTTATTCAGCAAGCAGTAAAGTTAGTGCACATTTTAGTAGCTTACATATGTGCAATGCTTGTTTCTTTTTGTTCACAATGATGCATTGTCTTTGCACGCAGGCCCACCTTGGAGGGGGTATTTTTATACCCTCAATGAAGGGGGTTGCACTAATGGTATCGTCCAGGGACTCCCGTTTCTGCAAAGATGCAGCGATATGTCTCTGAACGATAGCAGAACTCCTGGAAAGGAGTGTAACGGGGAAGGCCTCCCATCGCTTCTTAAAAGCAGAGGGGCCAGCAGTAGGCAGAAAGCCAATGACTCCAGTGCAGCTGCAAACCATTGGCCGTATGTTGCTTCATTTTGTTTTGAAGCAAACAATGACATTTTCCATTCAAGTATTTTTTTACTGCTTAGTTAATAGTTAAGTATATAACTGCATGATCCCTTTGTTTATAGAAAACGAAATTCTCAGTCAAGTTTACATTGTCCCCACCAGGCTGTTTACATTGTCCCCACAACATCTCATGGAAATAAATGTCTTATTGTAATCAATATGCATTGTGCGCTTGTTCACTGGCTGGTTGGAGGATTCTATATCTTCAATTATATTATTTTTCAGGTGCATTTGATCATTTCATCTGCGTGCACCCACAAAAGAAGCCTGCAGCTGCAGAAAGAAGAAAGAAATTAAATTATTATTTGAGCGAGCTGTTGCAAAACATGCGAAAGAAATAAGAATCGAGTAAAACGGTGCTAAGAAAGACTCGACACGTGAATAAACAGCGCATGTGTCTGTCGTTCATGCGTCCCGTCTTTCCTAGCGCTTTTACACGGTTCTTAAGCATGTACACTCGAAAGAAATAAACTTGTGTTTGGAACTTCTGGTGTAATATATAAAGCTACCAGTACTTGGTGAAAGCTAGGAGCTGAGTTTCACAACATTCCGACTCCCAAATAATAGCAGGTATCTATTACAAGTTTTCTTGGGAACTGCGCATCACTGCAGTTAGTGGTGGACAGGTGGCATTACTGAAGAAATTACCAGGATCTTTTCAGGTCTGGTACAAGTGGGATGCACTTAATTTGATTATTTCTGCCTTCGTCCTGTACAAATTCGGGCCATCCTATATATAGCAATAATTCGGTATAATGAGGGCTATCCTGTATGATATTGGGATATCCTGTATGACTCCGGGATATCTTCTACAATATTGGAATATTCTCTCTGATACGCACCTTCCTGTATGATGGCAGAATAACGATTTCAGGCTTTCCTGTACTGTAAATGATTTCCTTGTAATACCTGTATTCCCGGTATTCCAGATCCTGTACAATAAACCTGTATACGAATTCTTGTATGAATTTTATACAGGATGTTTCAGTAGGGGCATCTCTGTAAAAAGCAGCCTCAGAACATCAAGATCACCGTGGTCACATCACAACTTTAGTTTACCAGGCATCTCGTCTTTGGCAAAATCGGTGCGATGTCTGAAAATGGCATCAGCAAGAGATATGCAACTTGTGAGGTAGAAATGTCTGACGCTGATGTGTTTAAAGTGCCGGTTCGAAGTATTAGCATTACTCCGTTGCATTCGAAGGCGAAGTCTAGTTTTGTTTGGGAAGATTTAGGACATTTAACATTGCTTACTGGACGAAAGCAGAAGTAAGTTGCAAGTGACTACTGCTGCAAAGGTGCTTGACAATGGCATCAGATGAGGACGACTCAAAGCCCTTCGAATCCTGAGTTTCACACGTTTTATTATTTTTCGAGCTAAACCAATTAATGTTCGCAATTTTATCATTTTATGGAGATAATTTAGTATTCGCTTCTCTCTACAGCTGCAGGGTGAAACGCTACGTGTGCAGAGTAAGCACGTCAAACATGTACAGGTGCTTGATGAATGACCACATTCTGCTTAAGGACTGCAAGGGGGCAGCCGCGACTGTCAAATATTATTTTCGTGCCCTTCCCAGGCGCAAGAAGAAAACTTCGACACAAAGAACATGCTCACCAGAGACCTGGTTCTTTCGATCGCCAGGGGACCTGCTGTCTTTTATCACTGTGAAAGGGGAAGAATTACACGTGGGTGACGATTAATTTATGGCCAATATCCGCATTTTCATTTCTTCTGCAACTATAGGTGCGAACAAAAAGTTATTAATTTTGGCTTCTATAGGACTTCTTCAAAAATATGAAGTGATCAAAGAGTCGTAAGAACTTCCTGACCAAGCAAACTTGTCGAGTTCAGCCCTCGATGATGTTTACGTGCCATGAATGGACAGGTGAAGATGGTGGCTGAGAGCTCGAGGCTCTGAGCCATGACGCACAATCTATGGAACTACAGCTACAGGCGCGCAGCCTACATAACATTTCTTATCCCTATAATATGGCATATTAAATTTCTTTTTATTCCTGATAGTTAATACCGCGCGTACTCGCAAAATACTTCTCTGTACAAAATTTGAGGAATGCTATGGAAACAAAGTTCGTGCCGAAATACCGGATGCGCACGGAGAGAGCGCCGCATGGGCGGCGCGCATTCGACTTCGGCTCCTGTCCGCTCATACTTATGTTTCTCGCTTTGGGTTCTTGTCTGCTGCCTTGGGACTGCTTGAAGTAATGGCAGTATGTAACTTCTGCTCGCAGTTATGTTTACCAATGGTCCCGTCACTGTGGGTTTCACAGTTATGAAGGACGCAAAACGCAAGAAGCCACGTTGGACGTCGGCAACTATACTGCCGTGTTTCGATTGATGCGAAATACAAGGTTCCCGTGTTTTAGTGCGATGTTTTTGCATTTTACACAATACCAAGTGGACACCATGGTGTCACGGAGATGTAGCAGAGATTTAAGTAATATATCAGGCTATGATGAACGCAATAATGAAGTCAGTGGTTGAGGGGTCGACCAAACTATGCACTGAAGTACCAAGCGGAGTTGTGCATAAGTAGCGCACATTTCCACAAGTTTCTTGCGGTTACAGAGGGTCGAAAGCGTTGGCCAGCGGCTGTTCTGCAGTAGAAAGTGCGGTGACAGGCGAGAGATCGGCTCAGACTGCATAACGCCTGTAACTTTTTCACTACTCTCGACGTGAGTTTCGGTGAGACATATATAGGCGTGCATAGCTGACTGGACTTGCCGAGAGGGCTTAATTTATGTGACCAAGCAGCCCCTGTCATCCTGTGAAGAGGTCAAAACACAATACATCAGTACAGTCTTTCAAGGAGATCGTGCTTCGTAGCAGATGACAGTGGCCAGTGCCTACGCTAGCGAAGCAAACAAATTTGTGCGCACAGTGTGTTTTCTCACATTTAGACAATACGCAAAATTTGTGCATGTAGACCGAAAGTAAGAGCCGACCCAATGTGTGCCTATAGCGGCCCCCGAAATTTTCACTTATATTTATCCTATGATTTCATTCAAAATTACCTTCTTTAAATATCATCCTTAAATCACCTTCGCGTTATTAAATGGCAGGAAACTTTCAACAGATTTGCAGAGCTCTATTTTAGACCTATTGTTTTGCAAAGCAAAAAATGATGACCCAACATAGATTGTATTTGCTTCGCACAATGAAATTATTACGTATTATTACTCTGAGAATTTGATTTAAATGTCAAATATAAATTCTGCAAAACATTTGACTTGCTGTTCTGATTTTTCTGGGCATTGCCGGCTTAATAACGGCTTTTTGATTTCGGAGAGTTTCAAATTCATGTCCCTGGCGTTGAATCGAAGAGATATGGACGGGAGATATACAGGCGCTGCCAATGAATTTCAATAGATGCCTTAAGGAATTCGACACGGTGACAAAGGAAGTATGCGCAGTCGCTGACACCGGTTCAAACATGAAGCGCGTAGTAGCCTCGTAGAGACAGAGCACCATCCATGCATTCTTCACAGGTTACATAACTTGGTTATCAAAGACGGATTTGGGAGTGTTTCAGAACTCAATGGTTTGCTTGTCAACTGCCGCGACATTGCCAGACAGTCCTCTACCAAGGCTCCGACCTGCAGGAGATCGCAACCACTGAACTGAATGCAGCAACACTGTCGTTGGTGAGTACAGCCAAAGCGCGTGATGAAAATAATCCTCTAATTGACGAATGCTGTCAAAACAGTGCTCATGTATACAGCGACCCTCCATTCGAAGCACGGGAGCTACTGCAGTCACAGTTAAACCGGACACTCTGACCAGGTGGCATAACATATCAGCTGTTTGCAAAAAACCTGATAGCTAATAAGGCAGCGCTTACGAAGCTGTTACCTGGCCTAAGGCGCCGTTCCCTGATGTCGAGAACTGGTGTTTATTTGATGAGATCGTTATTTTTTGACACAGAGCATGAATTTTTTTATTCGCACCAAGTTCATGTCTTATGTATTTCCATGTTACAGCTGTGTTTCTTTTTAGTGCTACTTTTCAGTTTTGTACGGGACATGATATGTATGTTTTGAACATGCACATAATATTTGCTCCCCTTCATGGAACACTGCCTTGTCGTGGCGGAGGGGCTTATGAAACTCGATGAAGTCGTGAGCTCTGCTGTGTAGGGCCACCCAAGATAGACATTTCACGGCAGAGAGTTCTGACAAAATGTGATTCACTGAATAAGGTAATGGCAACCCACTCCAGTATTTCTTGCCAAGAAAACCCTATGACCAGTCACAATAGCATTAATGATATGGCGCCGGAAGATGAGCCCCCCCCAGGTTGGAAGGCGATTCCTAGTAGCTCCAGGACGAATGAAGCGGCTGGGCTAAAGCCAAAAGGACGCTCAGTTGTGGATGTGTCGGGAAGCGACCGGAAAGTCCGATGTTGCAAGGAGATATATCACATAGCAACACGGAATGTAAGATCTATGACGCAAGGTAAACTGGATGTCGTCAAGCGAGAAATGGACAGATTGAACATTGATATCTTGGGTATCAGCGAGCTCAAGTGGACTGGAATGGGAGAATTTAATTCTGGCGGCTATTATGTCTTTTATTGTGGGTACGAATCCAGAAGGAATGGGGTCGCTCTCATAGTAAACAGAATAGGCGAAGCAGTGCTAGGGTACAACCCCAAAAATGACCATAACAGTTATCCAACTCTATGCACCAACCACAACTGCTGAAGAAGCTCATGTTGAGAGATTTTATGCTGACCTGCAATGCCTTTTAGACCGCACTCCATCATCAGACGTCCTTTATCTCATAGGAGACGCGAATGCTAAGGTGGGGAGTCAAGAAATATCCAGAATTACAGGCAAGTTCAGTCTTGGTGAGCCAAATGAAGCTGTGCAGAGACTGGTAAGGTTTCGTCAAGAAAACAACCTGACCACAGCGAATACTAATTTTCAACAGCACAAGAGGCGCCTGTACAAATTGACTTCACCGGACGGTGTGTACAGGAATCAGATTGGTTATATTCTTTGCTAGCAAAGATAAAAAAGCGCTATACAAGCAGTAAAAGCAAGGCCTGGGGCCGATTGGTGCCACAAATTTAAGCTTCGATTGAGGAAAATGCAGAAAACTAGAATGCCTTTAAGGGATGATCTGGATCAAATTCCATCAGAATATGCTGTGTGTTAGGTTGCGAGCCTCCGGCCGCCCCGGTTCCCCCTCCTCCCCTTGCTCGCTGACTTGGTCCCCCTCTTTTGTGTGCGTCCGGCGGGACACCCGCGGTGAAAGAATGGCCGTCACCGGAGCGCTGAGTTTTTTGTCGAGGGGTGCGACTCGGACGAAGACAAGCTAACCGTCCTCGCGAGCCCTTCTGTTTCTGAGAAGTGTGCTTTATGGCCCTCGAAGATGCAGCGCGCAAGCGCCCCAGAAATGGAGACGGCATGGGGACCGCTACTACCGCTACTGCTCCTTGGACCGCACGTGTGGCTCCTGCTGCGCGATGCTTTTGTTAGTTGAGGGCTTTTCTGTGTCGGTCCGAGGGGCTGTAGCCATGTGTTTAGACATTCGAGTTTAAAGGAAACGTGTGGTGCGGAAAAATAAAAACAACTTCGTTAGCCCTCGACACGCCATTGGCCTATTTGAGTTTGACTAAATTCCCGGATTGGCTACCAGAAGTAGGACTGTGAATGATGCGTAGGAGGTACCCCAGAAACCTGGGAAAACTGATTTAAGGGGATGTTTTGGCGCGAAATAGGGAGAGCGCACCGGGTCTCGGCCACCTCTGGTCTATCATCGTTTTAACTGCCTTTCTTGATCTGTCCTGTACGTCTTTGGCCCTGTCTTGAATAAACGGCCTTTATATTCGACTTCTCCAACTTGCAACGTGTCGCCGGACGAGCGGACGAAGGAGCTTGGCGCTCTTCGTTCTACTGACGCCCTATACGATCACCAACGTCATATTGATCACTTCGACGGGCATCACCCCCGTTTGCAATTTAACTGGTGCCGTCACCAGGATAGTCTAAGCGGCTTCCTGCGAAGTTGGAGACAGCACTTTGGAGAAGTGCCGAGAAGCGAGAAGCTGGAGCGGCGGAGGAGGTGAACGGAGCGTGACCGGCGAGGCGGAGCACTGCGCTAGCGGGCCTGCGGACGCACCCGGTGTACTTTAGTAACACTGGCTACGGGCGACTTCACCTACCTGGAGGACCTGCGGTGACTGCTTGCGAGACTCCCCCGTGAACCACCAGCCCCTGGGGAGCAGAGCAACGAAGGCCTCGACCCGGCTACCAAGCGAGCACGAAGTCGGCGTAACTCAGATGGGCCCCTCCTCATTTTCTCCGGAAACGCGATGCCCGTCACTACTCGAGCACAGGCGCAGCGCGCCGGCGGATATAGTGCGAATGATGGGAGCTCTGACGGGGCAGAGTCGGAGAGCATGACGACTATTGAAGGGCACATAGAGCCCTGCGGCGGCGGTAAATTCCAGCGAGCATATCAACATGAGCTTCAGAGAGAGAGGCGTTGAGATTGAAGGTTCAATTGCAGACGTTAATGCAAATGGGTCAGAGCGTCTCGGATAAAGGCAGCCAACGGGCAAAATTGGGCCAGTATGCGGATGATTTGAGGGCAGTCCTCGCGCTGATGCCACACTCCGATGATCTCATCCCAGCCTGGTTTAAAAGCGCTGAGAACATGATAAGAAGCTGTGAAATCCCAGCCGATGTAGCGGGCTCAATTATAATGCCATTCCTAAATGAAAAACCCAGAGCGCTCGTAGCCAATCAGTCAACTGACGTGGTCCTGACATTTGACGAAATTCATGTGCTAGTGCTCAGAGCTGAAACTGATGGCTGAGGAATATAAGCAAAAGTTTTACGCTTGCAGAAAGGATTCAGAAAGCTGGAGACAATTCGTTACCAAATTAGAAGTTACCCTAGATTATTATCTGCGAAGCCGTAAAGTCAAAACCCTAAGAGCTCAAAGCCCTAATTGTGGCGGACCGCACGAAGGAAATTATGGCCGAGGAAGTGCAGGAGTATGTTCTCCAGCAAGAGACGGAGAAATGATTTAAGCCCAGGGAGCTCGTGCAGGTAGCCGAGCAGTTCGAATCCAGCAGGCTGGGGCACTGTCAAAGGGCGCTAGAGACGTCAATAAAAAACGAAACGCGACTGCGCGAGGGAGGTTGTCACGGAAGTAGGGTCAGGGACGACCCCAGGGGTCCTCCGAAATGTTATGGCTGCGGAAAACCCGGCCACGTGCAGTGGAATTGCCCACAAACTAGACCGAAGGTGCGTAGCCCAGAAACGCGCTGCAGACACCAGAACACCAGGATAGCTGCAAGGAACGCGTGCGAACCCTTAGCCGAAGCCGAGGAGGCAGTGAACGGGGTAGCGCAGATATCGCGACTCACCTTGGTAGACCTCGTTTGTGGTGCGCAGCCTTTCAAGGCATGTCTTGATTCAGGCGCGGATGTGACAGTGCTGAGGAAGAGGGTAGTACCCGAGGAAATTCGGAAGAAGGGAAGTAGGAGGGTGCACTTGCGGGGTGCGTTTGGACACACTGTGCCAGCCGAGCTCTATTATGTCCCACTGAACCTACCCTCAGGGAATGGCGGTGAAAACTCACCGTTAATGACATTATGCACTGTTATCGATGAGTTAGCGGGTGATGTCGAAGCTCTTCTGACACCGGATATTTTGAGGCACTTCAGAAAGCGCAGGGTGAGCCCACTGACCTCGAGGTTAGGATCGTGCGAGCGGAAGGTGAGATAGCTCAAGTTGGTCAAAACCCAACTCAGAAATTGGAATATGATGCAGGTGAGAGCGCTGATGAGAGCCTCGCGTCAGAACCCGGTGAGCCTGCGCCGCTACAGCTGCATGGAAGTACGGCTGACTCTAGGTTGGCCGGTGAGCAAAAGGGAGAAGACCCTTGATGGACAGTCGCAGGCGCAGTCCGCCATACATAACGTGCTAACAGAAGAAGAGTGTGGAGAGGTAAATGCGGTCTCAGAAACATGCAATGAGAATAGCATCGTCGGATTGGCGCCAGGAGAATCTGGCCACCTGTCCCAGCAGCAACTCGGGGAGCTGGGCCAACACCAAACGGGGTTCTCCGGAAAACCGGTGGATTGTATAACCGGGAAACACAAGAGAAATTTCGTACCAGGCGCAAAAGCAACGAAGGTTCACTCAAACGGGCGTCTCCGGCTCTTTCTCGAAAGTTTCACGTCCCATATATGCGGGTTCAAGGACAAGAAGAGAAAGAAAAGAAAAAGAGAACCGCCACTGGTTGCTTGGTAGATATTTCGGACATCGAGGGCCAAGGAAGGTACGGGAGCATAACCCAACCTATGTGTTTCGGTTGCAGTGAACTGTGACTCTGTGCTGTGCTGTGAGTTCGGCGGTGACTGAGTGATTTGATGTTGGACTCCGTGTGACTGCACAGTGATGATCTTACTTAATGTGTCCTCTTTTCCTTCCTCGCCTCTAAGTGCAGTATACAATGTAAGTGTTTTGTATGCATGTTTGGAAAGCCTTCGTGAACATTACGCGCCGTGCTACCCTAGTGAAAAATCCCGTATCGCGCTAAACCGGTTTTAACCGGTCCTGTATTATCCCGTATAAATTTTATACGGGCGAGACCAGTCCTGTATGAAGCTTAAACAGGTTTATGGCGGTCAGGCCATTTCCGGTATGCAACTCAAATAGGACATCCCAATCCATGCAGGACAGACCATTTCCAGTATTCATTTTATACAGGACATCCCAGTCCGATATGAAGCTAATACAGGACAGACCAATTCCAACATGCAAATCAAATAGGACATCCCAGTCCCGTATGGAGCCAATACAGGACAGACCACATCCAGCATGCATCTCAAAAAGAATGTCCCAGACCGGTATGAAGATAATACAGGACATACCATTTTTAGTGTGCAACTCAGACAGGACATCCCAATCCGGTATGGATGTGAAACCGGGTGCACCAGGCCTGTATGAAGTTCAAAAGCCGAAAAGACTATGTCCGGTTTAACTGAAACCGTACCACTCCGTCACGAATGGAACTGATACCGGACAGAGCATTTCCGCTCCTCGACACAAGCCGTGCCGATCGATTAGGCTCAACCAGAATTACCATGCTGCAGCATGCCGGTGCGCTAAATAAGCATGAAATCATACATATTGTACGCTACAACTTTTCTGTATATGTGTAGTAGGCGTTGTTTCACAAACACCTCGAAGATATGAAGCTGTCGAAGTGTGCGCTGACAAGTATAACATACACGCATCGCGTCGCTTTAACGCGTTCAACAGTCGCTGCAGCTCGTACGGTTTTGCGGTGCATCTTCATATTTGAGACTGAAGATCTGCTGCCTTCAACGCGAAAGCGCAAGCGAGAATGTAGCATAAGGTTAGCGATGACAGGAATAACACATCACTGACCATAGAAATGCGCACAGATAGCCAGATATCGGACGACGCTTCCTCGAGTATTTACATATGCAAAACACTTTGTCGGAAATGAATTCATTGATGTCGCTGCTCCGCTGGCAACAGGGGAAGCTAAAACACGCAGTATTACAGGTCTTAGTGCATCGAATATCTATGTATGCAGCGAAAATTGCATACGTTCGAAGGCGATGACAACACACATCAACACTAGTAAATTGCGATATTCTGAAAGTTGCCTGCAAGAAAGGATGCATTAAGAAGACGCGGGACATTGCTGACCCTTCGTGATAGCCAAGAAAAAGATTCGGCGTGTGTAGGGGCAGTCGGTGAATTGTGACCCAAGAAAAAAAAAGTGTACGAAAGAGCAGAGTTAACTATATAGTTAGAAATATAACCGTCCCCGCTGTGCGCAGCCGTGCGAGACAGCTCTTTAGAGAGAGCATACGGGCATATGTGGACGAACAGAAAGCTTTAAAACTACAACCAAAATGGTTAGTTAGTTTTGAAGGGTTGTCACGTATGAGGGATTTTAATCCGACAACTTAAGCTAAGGAAGGCTGAAGCTTTAAATCAATGCATGATCTGTTATTTTGTCATCCCTATTGCAAAAACCAGTGCCACTGGGAGCCAGCGCCCCAGCGGCATACTGGGACGCTCCGCGCTGGCGGCACTGTTCGCCCGGAAAAAAGGCGTGGGATAAAAATTAAAAAGTAACGAAACAAGTTAGGTACATAATAAAACCTAAAAAAAGTAAAAAAAAAAAAAAATTAGTGCACTAAGCGTGCCTCGAACTAAGTCCCTAGGTACATACCAATCACTAGCTCAGCACGCTAACCACTCGGCCACGCCGACTTTTTTTTTTTCTTTATTTCCTGACCGAGGACGTACACAAAAAAGACACATGTGACATCAATAACATGACAAAATAAAAGATCAAGCATTGACTTAAAGCTATTTACTATAAACATTTTTGCATTTTATGTCATGACCCGCGTTTATAAGGTTGGGACTTCATGTTTCGCAGTCTACAGGCCATTGCTACCGCTCTAACAATTGCAACTTCTTGATCATTTTTAGCTTTCTGTCTGCTCTCATGGCTTGCAACTAATGTTCTGGGTGCCTATGCGCGCTATTTTGTGCACTGGAATCATTTTAACATGTGGAGTTTGACATCGACACCGCCTACCTGCACACCATATTCTTCGAATTGTCAAGCTTTTCTCGATATGTGCTCCCTTTTCAATTTTGATCAGGTTGTTGATGGCCCAACGCGTGTTATCGGCAGTTCTGCTAACATTCTTGACCTGATCCTCACCACTAACCTTGATATGATAGGCCCAATAATTTTCATGCCGGGACTCAGTGATCATTCTTTACTTCATTTCGACCTAAACTTTACCGCGTCTTCAGCTACGAAAAAACGCAAGATTATATTTGATTACAAAAAGGCAAACTTTGAAGAGATAAATAGAGAACTTTCGCTTTTCCTTGACAACTATCTTAGTGGTTTTGAACATCGTTCTGTCCAAGAGAACTGGGACCTGTTCGTCAATAAAATTTCATATCTAACTGAGGCTTACATTCCCAAGAAAATACTAACAGTACATAGACATTCGCCATGGTATAATCCGTACTTAAATCGACTTTCGAACAGAAAAAAACGCTTATTTCGGGCAGCAAAACTGCAGCAGACTGCGTCACGCTGGCAAGCATACACTAATGCATCTCACACCTACTCTCAAGCTGTCGCTTCTGCAAAATCTACTTTTTTGAAATACACTCTACCATCCTTGCTCACTAATAACCCTAGCAAATTTTGGAACATCGTAACTAACTCCCAGAGCAACTCAGAGATTTCTTTACTTGACCAGAACGACTTACCTGTGCCTAGCAAGGAGTGCGCATCGATTTTAAACAATATGTTCACACTGAACTTTTCATCTGCAACTAATCTTCAATTGCCTACACATTCGTTCTCGGGCTATACGATTATGCATCCAATATCAATAGATGCCGACGGGATTGCAAAGCTAATTGAAACACTAAAACCTTCATGTTCCTCTGGTGTTGACAATATAAATGCAAGATTCCTTAAAGAAACAAATATGTACTCCTCTGTCCTTTTGGCAAAAATAGTTCAGCAATCTTTAGATACTGGCGCTATTCCTGTACATTGGAAGCAGGCGAAGGTGATTCCACTTCATAAATCCGGTAACAAGCAATCTCCCCTTAATTATCGCCCCATATCTCTTACTAGCATACCATGTAAAATTCTTGAACATGTCATTTGCTCACACCTAGCTAGTTTTCTTGACTCGAACCTTTTTTTCAATCCAGCGCAACATGGCTTCAGGAAATCATACTCATGCGAGACACAGCTACTTTGTTTCACAAACTCCATGCTAACCCTTATTGACAACCGTTCCTTGGCTGATTGTATCTTCTTGGATTTTTCTAAGGCCTTTGACAAAATCAACCATCATCTTTTACTACTTAAACTCAAGTCTCTTAATATTGACAGACATCTCCTTACCTGGGTCGAAGTTTTCCTCATCGGTCGATCACAGCATGTCTTTGCTAACAACAATAATTCACCGTCAACACCTGTTACGTCAGGTGTACCACAAGGGTCCGTTTTGGGCCCTCTTCTTTTTTTAGTTTATATTAATGACCTTCCTAACTGTGCGACTTCCCCTATTCACTTATTTGCCGATGACTGTGTTATTTATCGCGAGATTGCTGAACCCGCCGATGTTTCTGCTTTACAATCTGACCTCAATTATATAACTAAATGGTGCAGCACATGGTGTATGGACCTAAATGTTAAAAAATGTAAAGCTATGCGAGTGTCGCGCAGTAATTTCCCCCCTGCTTGCTATGCATTGAATAACACTCCTTTAGATACTGTAACTTCGTACAAATATTTGGGTGTGCATATTACTAATGACCTCAGCTGGAAGCAACATATTGATTACATTATTAACAACAGTAACCGCATGCTTGGGTATTTGCGCCGTAACTTTTCGAAGGCACCTGTTTCGACTAAAATGACTATGTACAAAGCATTGGTACGTTCAAAGATTGAATATGCTTCTGCAATCTGGGATCCCGGTTTCACGAACTTGAAATCCTCACTTGAGATGGTTCAAAATAATTCAGCGCGTTTCATTCTTTCCAATTACAGTCGCACTAGCAGCATAACTTCAATGAAACTAACGTTATCTTTGCCATCTCTCGAGCTTAGAAGGAAAATTTCACGTCTTAGCCTTTTTCACAAAATTTATCATCATAACGAATTGAGGCATACTTTCATTTCGCAGCCATCGTATCGCTCCTCCCGCGTTGATCATGCTTACAAAGTAAATGTCATAACTTGCAATACTAATGCCCTTTTTCATTCCTTTCTACCTCGTACGTCAGTAGAGTGGAATCGCCTTCCGCCCGATATCGCATTAATCCAAGATCACGATTCATTTCACTCATCACTGATGCAATATCTTGAAGCTGATCCGTGACACTTTTTTCCCCCCTGACTATTATCTTATTTCCGCTTTTGGTTTTTCATGCTTGTTTGCTCCCAGTGCTGTTGTTCTTTTCGCTGTATAATGCTGTTCTCTCACCGCTTATGATTGTTTTCAATTTATTCCGCTTGTATAACTTTCTTTATTGTAAGATTGTTTTCGTTGTTCTGTATTCCCTTGTTCGTTTAGCCTTTGTTATGTTTTGTTCATTTAGTGTTCTATGCTTTCTATCATATATGATGTACCACTCCCCTCTGTAATGCGTATGCGCTTGAGGGTAATAAAATGAAAAAAAAAATGAAATCGCTGGCAAATTTACCAACGCCGGCTCTTGGGTGGTGCTCTGCTACCGTGGGCGTAATTTTCGCTGAACACGGAGCTTTAGTAGAAGCCTTCAAGGAGAAACGTGCGACCAAGCTTCAATACCGGCAAGCGCCGCAGCGATGACCCTAACTGCGTGTAACTAAACCTTATTTGTATGTAAACATTGCGGGAAGCGTTGCGATGACCGAGGGCTCGGCTGCTTGATACGCAGAGTAAGAAGGAGCGCAAAAGCTTGAGAAACACGCCAAATATTATGTATTACAAGCGCTGTATGTTGTTGCTTTTTCTCTCATGGACCCATCGCTCGGTAAACTACTTTCTTCCTCGTTTTAGTTTTTCTTTCTGCTGTTGATACTGGGCCGTGGTGCAGGCTACGCTCGCCTGCGATTGAGCCCGCATTGAACATTTTGGCAGTAATCATTGTGTTAGAGTGCCCTTAAGATCAGCTGTGAAGTTGGTTATGCATGGTAGCCCACATTATTCAATTCCAGCTTTAGTAGTGCGTTAATCGTCAGTGTGTCATGAGATCGAGGCGCGGCGATCGTTGTCGCTCTCGAAACGCTCGAAACGACCTATCGAAACATGGAAACTCTAGAAAAAAGATACTGCCTTTGTTTTCTTACAAATGCGCAACGACTTTGCAGAAAAAGCGCTTGCTTGAACCATATTTTTCATATGTCCCCCGATGGTCTATTGAAAGTACGCTGTTGCCGTGTTGGCCCCTGAGGGATGCTACTCCGGCTGACGCCGCAGGCCGCACCGTCTATACTGGGGCACTGGGACCAGTGCGGCCCAGCGCACACACAGCGCTTCTCCCAGTGCATCGCGGATGCCAGCGACACACCCAGCGTCAAAAGTGTAATCCCAGCGTTTTTCTCGCATCGCACCAGTGCAGCCAGTGTCTTCCCGTTACTGTTCCAGTGAATATCGCAGACCTCCAGCGTGCCCAGCAGATCCAGTGCAAAACCAGCGAGAAAATCTTACTGGTTTCGCACTGGAGACGCTGGTTTTTGCAATAGGGATGTTATTGATGTCACATGTGTCTTTTTTCTGTACGTCCTCGGTCAGGAAATAAAGAAAAAAAAAAAGCCGTGGAGCAGCGGTTAGGGTGCCTGCCTGCGGATTGTGAGGAGTGGCGTTCGAATCTCAATGTTTACTGTTTTTTTTTTTTTTTAAATTGTCAACATGTATTATTTTATTGCTCTGCATGCTTTTTTGCAGCCTCACGCCGCGGTTTTATTTTTGTTCTTTTTCGCAGAAACAAGGACCGCCGACCATGCAGGAAATTTCGGAATCGGAGCTCCGCGCGGTTTCATGCCGTTTCAGCCTGTATTAATTAACCAGAAACCGGATGAGCCTGTCATTTCTGGAAATGATGTGGAGAATTGGGGACCATCCGTGATAGCCAAGAAAAATATCCAACGTGCTTAAAGGGTGCCCTTCTGTGGAGCGTAAAGAGCGATGTTCAAAACCCGAATTCTTTGCTTTTTTTTTCCATTTTTTAGATGCATTATTTTATAGCTCGACGTGTTTTTTCCAGCCTCGCGCAGCGTTTTTTTTTTTTTTTCAGAAACAAGAAGCGCCGACCATACAGGAAACTCTGAAATCGGAACTCCGCGCGGAATCCTGCCGTTTCAGCCTGTATACCAGAAACCGGACGAGCCCGTCATTTCTGAAAATAATGCGGAGAATTGGTGACCGCTCGTGATAGCCAAGAAAAATATCCAACGTGTTTAGAGGGTGATCGTTAAATTACAAGCACAATTTCTAACCGAAGAAAGATGAAATGCGGAACACCAAAAGTTGAGGCACAAGTGTAAAATGTGGGCAATATGTAGCAATCAGTATTCCACTGGGACATAATACACCGAACCCTGAAGAAACAGTTGCCCATAACATCACACGAGATCAGGCTCCTCTCTGTCGAGAGCCATGGTGATGAGCCTTTAGACATATGTTTATGATCCTGAGCCTCCACAGTATCCATTGTTTTGCTGGTATATTAAGCAAATCAAGCATAATAAACTGGCCCATTTTTGTTTGAGCAAAAGGATTAGAACAACTACAGCTATATATACAGCGGGCAGCTAGTGCTTCCTGCTATATATAACCATATAGCGTGCTCCTAATGAATGTTAATAATTATCGAGGCAGAGGCAAATTCTTTAATCATGACAGCAACACAAGGCAGAGGGGTGCAGGATGGGGACACGGCCAATGTTGTCACAAGAGGCGCACCTCCTGTGCTGTAACCTATTTCTGCTCCAAAAACAGGTTTGGCCGCCGTAGTGAAGGGGGTTTTGCTATGCAGAGAAGATGACTTCCAGAGTTTTGTAAGAAGTGCAGGTGCGGCAGCGCTATATTTTTTTATTGTCATTTCAGCAGAGCGAATACAGCATCTGCTGCAGGGGCAGAGGCTAAAGGCATTGGCGCTTGACGAAGGCCTCTGTCCCTCTGAAGTCGACTGAAGTGCAGTCATATTACCGCATAAATGAACGTAAAGTACAAAAAATCTGCATAAGCAAAACCAACATAATCACATGGCGCTATACGACACCATAGAATATATGCAACAATGAAATGATATCCAACGGAGATCTCCTCCAGTACAACTATACAATTTATAGCTAATCACTCATGACAAAATAAAGATAATAGATATAATATACACTGGAACAGAACACAAGGCAAAATAGATCAAATACCAGGTCAGTATACAATACTTTTGAGCACATACATTTGGTGAACTCAATTTGATTGCGTTTTTCTTAATGATTGCCTCCTCAGTGACATTAAGGCCATGGACGATTTTATGCCAACACTGCCAACACCTCATAGAACAAATAAATATGTTAATAAATGTGCAAAGGTAACTAACAAAGCGAAATATCTCACTGTGCCAATTTGCCCTTGGATGACTTCTTCTGTGCTCGAAGTCATGAAGCAATGCGAACATTGACATATGAAAATGAAGCAGAACAGGGGCAACGAATATTACGCAGCTCAATATAGAACTCACAGGAATAAGGCCCTTGCGTTGATGCGTTGGCAAAAAAAGGTGTTATTATCACTCAAAAATTAATGCTAATGCTAGCAATACCAAGACACTGTGGGAAATTTTAAATTCTATCATTCAGCCAGCAGGAGCAAAAATGAGTATACTATCAGAAGCCTTGTCCCCAAGCGCAATTAACATGGCAGATGAATTCAAAAGACATTTTTGCTCCATAGCTCGGAATGTGATCCCCAAAGCACAAAGCCTAGAGCCTGCTCTTCTTCCTCCATGGCAGGAATCCATCTTCAGATATGATGATATAACTTGTCATGAACTTATATCAATTAGTAGCCAACTGGAGACGGCAGAAAGTTAGGTGGGCGGATGAGATTAAGAAGTTCGCAGGGGTCAAGTGGATGCAGCTAGCACAGAACCGGGGTAAGTGGAGAAATATGGGAGAGGCCTTCGCCCTGCAGTGGGTATAATCAGGCTGATGATGATGATGATGGAGACGGGAAAAACGCGCGGATTAGATGGAATGCCCGTGTCATTATTGAAAAATATCTAAATTCTAGCGCCTACTTCGGTTTCTTTATTTAACAAGTGTTTTTATTGGGCCACATACCCGATTGCATTGAAGGTAGCAAAAGTCGTCCCAGTATACAAAAATGGAGATCCAGATAACCTAAGCAATTACAGACCATATTTCTGCCTTAAGCTGCATTAACACACTTTTAGAGAAGCTGTCAAACGTATTAGGAACTTTTTGAAGAAATATGCCATTCTAAGCACTGATCAACATGGATTTCAGTCAAGATCTACTACTACTGCAATCTTATCTCTATCCGAACTCGTTAATGATGCACTTAACAGCAACTTTATAGCAATAGGCGTGTTCTTGGACATAAAAAAGCTTTTGACACTGTGGACCACAAAATTCTCTCCAAAAAACTTGAGACTTGGCTTTAGAGGTTCGGTATTGCAGTTTTTGAGAAGTTATTTATGCGACCGTTCCCAAAGAGTCCAAATTAATGACAATGTCTCGATTGTGCTAAAGGTGTCCACGGGCATTCCGCAAGGCTCGGTTCTGGGACCTATCCTTTTTTCCCCTTATGTGAATGACCTTCCTTTATACGCACAAAACGCGCATGTCATTATGTATGCGGATGACACGGCTATGGTAGTTACCGCCAAATCGACAGAAGATGCAGCAATCGTGCTTAATAAGAAGCTTCAGTGCATTAAAACTTGGTTCCAATCTAACCGTCTATCGCTGAACACCAAAAAAAAAAACAAAATATATTACTTTCAAATCGCCGCATAAGCCCGCGTGCATATCACCCTGCAGCTTGCATATTGGAGAAGATGAGTTACAGCAGGTTGACACAATATCATACTTAGAAGTGATCATGGATAAAGACTTTAATTGGCATCATCACATTGATGCCCTGTGTAAAAAGCTGTCATATTCTTGCTGTACATTAGCGAAAACATCTAAATATTTTCAGACTAATACTCTAAAAACATTATATTTCAGTTTGTTTCAATCACAGCTTGCATACTGTATCGAGGCCTGGGGCCTTACATACTTATCTTATATTGATCCTCTGGTAAGGTTGCAAAAAAGGGCTCTTGGAATGATCAACTTCGTTGCACCTAGAACTCCATTGCGGCCTTTATTTAAGCAAAATAATATCATGCCACTAACTAACCTAAGAGACTATCGCTTAGCAATTTTTGTAAACCTTGTGGTTTGCAACCCTATCATCTTTCCTTTAGTTTCATTCAAGTCCCCTCCGTCCAGCTTTTCTCGTTCAGCCGCACATAGAAAGTACTTATTTCCACCATCTAACAATCATTATGGCCATAGATGTCTCCGTTTCTGTGGTGTTAAAATTTCGAATGCTATCCCATGCTCAGTCATATCATCACCTAATACATTTAGAGCACTTAAAAAATGTTTCCTCTATACAAAAGTGTCTCAATAAAGTGGCTATTTGCGTACTCTACCTGTGGCCTAGTATTCTGAATATGAAATCACCTTTTTTTTTCTCGTTGCGTTATTTTTGTGATGTAATAGATTTTTAGTTTGTATCATATTTTGTATTATAGTTGTTTCATTTCGCACCGATAAATATGTATTTTGTTTTCTTCCTGAGTCGTCAGTAGACATACTTGTATTCATTTTGGGATCCACGACTAGCCTTTGGCTAAGGATCCTTCAGTGTCTGATGCAATCCCTTGTCTACTTTGAAATAAAGAAAGAAAAGAAAGAATTTGGTTTTCATACAAAATCAAGGCCGGATTATGAATAATGGATGCTCGAGGCTCAATTATGCACAGATAGCACCCCTCCCCCTCCTTCTTGGCTGTACTGTCCCACGTTAATATTAGGCACACTACCGGAATTAGACAAAGCTTCATTTGAGCTACACCAAATAAAAAAAGCAATCAATGGGAGTCGTGCAGTAGGAGTGTAACAGCATTAGTTTTGCAACACACAAATGCAACCATTCCCACTTAGAGAATTCGTCACCAGCTGGACTGTACCCCACCGCAGGGTGAACTTGATCTCCCATATTACGTACCCAAATTAATCTGATCCTGGGCTAGCTGCATCCACTTGACCCCTGCGAGGGACACTTCCGTGAGGCAATCAGTGTTCCACGGACTTTCATTTTAGTCAAATTAGCAAAGCTACGTAAATGACACCTTGCAGGTATTAACACTATTTTTTCTATATGCCAATATTTAGACAGGTAGCTAATTAGCCTTTTTTCTTAAACAAATAAAATGCTACAGACCAGACCACTCTACTCTCAAAAGCACTGAGCCGGAATTCCTTGCCAAGCACACTGTCTTTTTGATTACACTTATCTTCCCAGTGCAAGTCTAAATCATTTCAATCCGTCGCGCTCAATCAAGTTGGGGACAGGGCAAACATAAAGTTTGTTTTCATCACGAAAGTCGATCAGTATGCAGGGCTTTTCAACTACTGAAATGAAAAAGGCAGTCATGGGGTGCCCCAAAGAAAAGAAGCACTGTCTTATGTGAGGCGGAAAATTACTGTCACTTTCCATATCAACAAGTTTTTTGCAGAGTAACACAAGCTTCTCCTGTGCCTGCCCACATGAAACTTGAACAATACGATTTATCATATAGCAGCTGCCATATAGCAGTGAAGAAATATCCGGAATTGTAGGCAAGTTCGGTCTTGGCGAGTCAAATGAAGCTGGACAGAGGCTAGTAGAGTTTTGTCAAGAAAACAACCTGACCATAGCGAATACTCATTTTCAACAGCACAAGAGGCGCCTGTACACATGGACTTCACCGGACGGTCTGTACAGGAATCAGATCGATTATATTCTTTGCCGCAGAGATGGAGAAGCGCTATACAAGCAGTAAAAACAAGGCCTGGGGCCGATTGTGGCACCGATCATCAGTTTCTTGTTGCCAAAATTAAGCTTCGATTGAGGAAAACTCAGAAAACTAGAAGGCCTTTCAGGTATGATCTGGATCAAATTCCATTAGAATATGCTGTGGAAGTGAGCAATCGATTTCAAGAATTAGACCTAGAAGACAGAGAGCCCGAAGAGATGTGGACTGATGTTCGTGATATAATACAAGAAGTTGCTACTAAGGTAGTTCCAAAGCAAAAGAAATGCAAGAAAGCAAACTGGTTATCTGAAGAGGCTTTGCAAATAGCTGAGGAAAGGAGGATGGCAAAAGTTATGGGGGAAAGAGAACGATACAAGGTTCTCAATGCGGATTTTCAGAAAATAGCAAGGAGAGATAAGAATGCCTTCCTGAACATACAGTGCCAAGCAGTTGAGGACAACAGCCAATTAAGGAACACAAGAGCTCTGTACAAGACAATCAAAGATATCAAAGGAAGCTTCTGTGCTAAGCTGGGCGTGATAAAGGACAAACGAGGCAAGGACCTCACTGAAGCCTCAGAGATAAAGAAGAGGTGGCAGGAATACACAGTAGAACTGTACAAGAAGGACCCGATTGTGCAAACCCAACATAAGACGGTTGTGATTACTGATCTCGAGCAGGGCATCCTGAAGAGTGAAGTTGAATGGGCCTTAGCCAGTCTTGCTAAGAAGAAAGCCAGCGGAAGTGATGGCATTCCAGCTGAGTTGCTTCAAAACCTCAACCATGACGCTGTTAGCATTCTGCATACATTATGTCAGAAGATTTGGACAACCCTGCAGTGACCACAGGATTGGAGGAGGTCAGTTTACATCCCCATTCCAAAGAAAGGCAGTGCCAAAGATTGTTCCAACTACCGCACGATCGCACTTATTTCGCATGCTAGCAAGGTGATGTTGAAAATCCCCCAAGGTAGGCTGCAGCGGTATGTGGATCGGGAGCTTCCGGACGTGCAAGCTGGGTTTCGCAAGGGCAGAGGAACTAGCGACCAAATTGCCAACCTCCGCTGGATCATGGAAAAAGCAAGAGAGTTCCAGAAACCCATCTACTTCTGCTTTATTGATTATGCGAAAGCGTTTGACTGCGTAGATCACAGCAGATTGTGGCAAGCTCTCCAAGAGATGGGAGTTCCGATTCACCTCATCTGTCTCCTCAGGAACCTGTATGAAGGACAAGAGGCCACAGTCAGAACTGGGCATGGTCTTACCGATGGGTTTCCGATTGAGAAAGGAGTGAGGCAAGGCTGCATACAGTCGCCCTGCCTATTTAACCTATATGCAGAGTGCATCATGAGGAAGGCCGGTCTGGACGAGTCTTCATATGGAGTGAAGATTGCTGGAAAACGTATCAATAACCTTAGATAAGTTTGGGCTTAAACTGAACATCAAGAAGACAAAGATCATGGCGTCTTGCCCTATCAAGTCCTGGAGCATCAATGGACAAGAATTGGAAGCTGTGACAGATTTTCTCTTCTTGGGCTCCAAGATTACCTCGGAAGGAGACTGCAGCCATGAAATTAGGAGACGCCTGCTTCTGGGAAAGAGAGCAATGTTTAGCCTTGACCGCCTAGTAAAGAGCAGAGACATTAGTCTGCCAACCAAGATCCGTATAACTCGTGCTATGATCTTTCCAGTTGTGATGTATGGATGCGAGAGTTGGACTGTGAAAAAGGCTGACCGCCGAAGAATTGACGCGTTTGAATTGTGGTGCTGGCGAAGACTCTTGAGAGTTCCTTGGACTGCCAGAAGATCAAATCAGTCGATATTGTCGACCATAAACCCTGACTGCTCATTGGAGGGTCAAATTCTAAAGTTAAAACTCAGCTACTTTGGTCATCTGATGAGAAGAGAGGAGTCGCTGGAGAAAGATTTGATGTTGGGAAAGGTTGACGGTCGCCGGAGAAGGGGTAGGCAGCGAACGCGATAATTAGATGGCATCCTCGAGGCACTGCAGATGAAGTTATGTGATGTTAGGAAGATAGTGAGAGACCGGAAAGCGTGGCGTGAAATGGTCCATAGGGTCACGAAGAGTCGGACACGACTGAACGACTGAACTGAACTGAAATGTAAAGCAGTGCTGGCTGCCTTGTTGATACAAGTGGAATATGTTTTGCAAAGGGTGTTTTGTTCTTGGTTTTGAAATATAAAATTCTTCCCATATTTCGTTTTCCTATAGTTACAGATTTATCTTACACCACATAACCTTCTTAAGGAGAAATAGTAATCTTATAATATCTCTAATGAAAGTACAAAACGGCTTTCGTCTCTGACAAACAAGACAGAGAAAAATCATACAATTCTACACCCAGGGCACATTGCAATTTATCAGCAGCCTTTATTTTTACTGTGCCTGCTTTGGTAAATAGATCGATTATATACTATTACCCAGGCAATCAACCTAAATGGTTTATTAAACATATCAGGAATGGAAATTCATTCCTATAAGCAAATGTCATTTTAGTACTCCTATGTGGTACAAACCATTTTATTTTATCTTTTATTCATTTATTTTTATGCAGAGAATAAATGCATTAGTTTTTTACATTTATAGTGAGTTTTTATATCCAGGCTGTCGACAAGCTTGGCCTCTAACTGCTGGCCGAATAAGAGTCTTATACAAAGGAAACGGCCGCGTGCGTGCAGGTTTCGCGGCGTCGCTGTACCGCCTCGGGCACAGGGAGGATGCTTCGGGAGACACGACTCACACACGAGGTCGACGCATTCTCTTCAAGCCGTGCTGCGAACATATGCTTCCACTTTACTCTGTCATTAGAAAATGCACATGAAACAGCTAGCACACGTGTTTGCGCCTGTCGTATGTAACACTGCGCACTCTCTTTCATAGAAAGCCGGTTTGATTGCCGAAGTCGAACCTAAAACAATGGTACGGTAGTCGAGCAATTATCAATGGCGGCCACGACCAGTTTAGAATCCGCGCCGGCGCACACACTTCCCTACTACTGTAGCAGGGAGAGAGAATAGATTTCATTGAGCTTTTGTAAGGTCCCGTCCGGAGCTTTTCCAGTAGTACCGGAGGTTTAATCAGTTTAATGCGAGAATAAACCATCGTCGTGATTGGTAGGAGCATACTCGTCAGCAGGTAAGCATTATCTTCACCCTAAATCAGCTTTTAACTAAAGTGCAATCAGAGGCACCGCTTTCTTTCGGCGAGACGTTTAGTTTTTTGTTTGTTCGTTCGAATCTGCTTCTGAAACGAAGTTGTGGCACCGGATCTGAAGATCAAGACTTTCCGCCTATCCATGTGATGCGCCACTCGGCTCAGGCATCATAAAACTCCTGCGTTTCGATTTTGTTACGGTGCACCTTAGCTGATAAAAAAAATGTTTATTTTTTTTAGTACTTAACGGGTGAATTCAGCAATACAATTTGGGTCGGCTGATGAAACCAGTCAAAAACCAATTTTCTGTTCTCTTTTCGTAATTTCCAAGCCTGCTCCCTTAATAATTTACGACGTGTCCTGTGTATGCATGCGGTTCACCTTCAGCACATGTGCGTACAGCACCCTGTCAGGCAGCTTATCTCTTAAACAATCGCATTGGCAGAAATCAGCACTTTACACATATTGCGCAGTATATAACATGCATATATATATATATATATATATATATATATATATATATATATATATATATATATATATATATATATATATATATATATACAACCAGTATGAAAATCACAAAAATAAAAAACGTACCTTCTTCTCGCTGACCGCATGCCAAGCACCATTGGCATCCAAAGTGCCCGTTGAACTGGATCTGATTGCACACCAGCGCTCGTGCAGGGGAGTCGACACAGCAGCATATTGCGTGGACTGTAGATGTGATTGTGCCTGACGCATGTTGCCAAGTTATAGTCCCACAAGACATGACTTTGTCGATAAATTTATCAACAAAGAGCATCATATCGGGATGTTTGCTTCCGAACCAAAGTCCTCCTACGCAAACATTCTTCAAGCGTTCTTTTGGAGGCAGCTCATTGATGATAAATTGTATCGGCCAAACGGAAGAATTCGACGACTTATACAACGGACTACCATCCGTATTAAAAACAATAGTGAGGTCTCCCCAGTTAAAGGCACTACTCCTACGCAGCTCTTGATACACTTTTCCGTCGGTGATGTCTTCAATGTCTTGAGAGCCAGTCGATAATTTTGCCTTTATCTTTTGAAGATTTGCAGCCAATGAGTCCTTAGTTTTCGATATTACGTGGCGAATTTGCTCTTTGATGTTGAATGTGGTAAAAAAATGGCCTTTTCTGTTCATGCGAGACGCGGTGATTGTCCTTTTGCAAACTGAACAGTACAGTCTGTCAGAAGAACGGCTTAAAGAGCTTCCACATGTGTCACAAAAGTAGTGCCGTTCTGCACTCTCATTTGCCTTGTCTGCCCAAAGTTTGCGGAAGAGGTACTTGCTCGTTGGAAGTATGTTTTCGGTTGCTCCAAAAAGGGCGTCGATTAATTTCAGGAGATGGCGGTCCATGTTAGCCAACAACGAAAGCCATGACGAGTACTATGGCCTTGGTAGTAGTCGAGTTTGGCAGCGTCTCATCGCCATACTCCTCCTCCAAGCACGACGTAAATACGCTCGCCTCGTCAATCGGCGGAGGCGATGTGGGCTGTTCTAGCGGCGGAGTGCTTCCGCCAGCTTCCTCTGATACGGAACCTACCGAAAAAGCATTTTGAGGCTGTTCCGATGCCGGTTCTGCAGGACTGTGCATGTCGATCGCTTCGCTAGTCCTTGCTACCTCAGAAGACATTGAAGATCCGGCATTAGCGTCACAGCTAGACTCTTGTGGCAACCAAGCTGCTCGTCGTCTTGAGCACGCCGTCGAACGTGGCAAGATGAATGATCTTCCTTTCTCAAAGTACGTCTTGCGTCTCTTATTATTCTGCACAGAGCTCATGACTGCTCAATAACTATTTATATATAACTTGTACGCAATTGGGCAGTGGCCTCACAGCACACCAACACGGAAACGCCGTCACTGTAGCAATGCGCTCGTTTAAAAGTTGGTCACAATTCGAACGCGCGACAAAGTCAATGCCCAGTGCGAGCCCGCGCACCTCCTCGGACCTACACACACGCACGCCTAGGCATAAACAAGCCTTGCTACAGCCCTCTTAAAGGAAGCCCCACCGACGGGGCGCGCCGATGGATCTACCCGTTAACACCAACAATGAGCATGGCCAGAGTGCCGGCGCTGCCGCATTGAGCGTCGCATATGCCCAGCTCGTATTTTAAACCGACTCCCCTCGCGTTCCTTCTGGCAGCGAGAAGCGGGAAAAGTTGCTACCTTTTGCAGTTAGCAGCCCAATAACATGAAAAGCTAGATATGCCCAGTCTTGGGTACCGAGCAGTATGCAGATTTTGGCTGGGGCGGTGTATACTAGAGAGGAATCCATCCGAGGATGCTGAATTTGCCAGACAGGAATATACCTCCGTACTTCACCCCGCTATCCTCTCCACGCATACATTTTCTTCCACGTCGATCGCAGCTCTGGTGCTTAAGATATTGGATAACAGTTGCCGCGGCCAGCAATACCCTTCTCCTTTCTTTTTGATTAATTTTTAAATAAACCCCTACCACCACCACCGCCAGAATATACTCTCCGGAAGCTAAGCCGTGCGTAAGCCACTGAGAAGCCCTTGCCTTGGGTTCGGACCAGGCCCTGGAATTCGGGTCTCTGTCAGGGCCGGCCGGGCTCTTCGATTTCGAGTACACGCACCTTATGTGAAACTGCGAACTTGACCATAGTCTGCTGGGTCTCACGAAGTGTTTTCGGTTTAGGAGGGCGTCAAGGAAGGCAGGGCAGATTTCGGGAGTCTGAAACCTCCCTCCTCCCCCTCCCCTAAATATGAAGGAGGCTATCATTTATTATACCTTTCATTAGTTGTCAGAACATTTCTTCTTTTCTGTTTCTGCAATTTCGCAATGAGTTTTGATAAGAACCGTTAACATAACTCCTAAATCTTGGGAGAAAAATAATTTCTACCCTTTGCTTAAAACGATGCGCAAAGCAGGATAGCAGCCGCTTTCCCTCTCTTCCTCTTTATTTCCCTTTCCTCGTGCGTTCGAATTACTGCAGAGCCTCCTCCGATGGAGTCAGACTTTAAGCACTGAAGGATGGTATGTACAAGGACGGGATAAATGTTGCAAGTGGCATGGCCGGAACACTCGAGCGGCAGAGCCCGAATGCATTTCCGCAGTTCTACCAGCAACAATTAAAGCTGGAAGGAAGAAGAAGTGGAGGTTTCCGAACGTCTGAAGCTAGCGCTCTTCCACTTTTCTGGATTTTATATCGCTGTGAACTATTTGTGATCTCGACATCCTTCGGGATGGCGGGCGCACGACCCTTGCGCCCACCCGCCACCATCGAACAGGCTACAGCGTACTCGACGGGTCACCTTGACGTCGCGGACGTGGAGCTTCCAGACTCGGCAGATGACTCCACCGTGACTGAGATGGATTCCGACAACGGCTACACGCCTGTACAGTCGCGCCGCCTGAAAAGGAAGCTGCGCCGAACATCAGTAATGAGTGAGACAACAAAGAAGAATGCTGAAAAGCAAGGGATCTTTTCCGTGGCCTTCGTACCAACAACGGCAACGGCGAATCTGAATGTGATAAACAGACAGCACCTGACGCAGTTTTTCGACCAGCTGGTTCCCGGTGAAGTTGACGAAGTCAGAATTAATCCCTGGAAGAATGTCCTGACCGTGGATGTAAAATCCCAGGCTACAGTGGACAAGCTGAAAGGAATTGGTGCGCTAGGCAACATGCCGGTCCGTTCCTTTCTTGCACATGGGAAAAAGACTACTGCAGGTGTAATCAGCGACGTTGACCCCGAGATAAGTGAAAGCGATCTCTGCACGCTGATCAAATCTACGGCGCGCATTGTGGATATTCATCGATTCGGCCGCTCAAAGTGCATTAAATTAGTCTTTGAAACTGAATCCCTCCCATCACACGTTAAAGTGGGCTATGTGAGACACCCAGTTCGGATGTATGTTCCAAGACCTGTTCAGTGCCACAAATGCCACAAGATCGGACATGTGAGCGCCGTTTGTCGAAACGAGGTCTCCTGCCGTCGATGCGGCGGTACGCATCCTCATGAAGCATGCGAGACGGAGACTGTCAAGTGTGCGAACTGCTCGGGTGCCCATGAATCGACGGCTAAGGACTGTCCTAAAATTCGGGATGAAAAACGTATACTAAAAAAGATGGTGAGAGATAACTCGACTCATCAAGAAGCGGCCGCGTCTATTCGTCGTCGCAAGCACCGTTCCCGACGCCGGCACAAGGAATCGGAAGGCAAGCCTAGCCTGGATAAGTCAACATCAGAGTTAACGTCAGCTCAGGTGCCACAACAGATTGAGTCTAATCCCGCTAAGAGTACTCTTGCTGTAATGTCGCAGACAGTGTCACAGGCCAAGGATCCGACAGAGGCTGTTGTATTACCTACCGCCTCTGATGCTGTGTGGCCAGCTCTACCATCAAAGGCCAACGCCAGGCATAATCCCAGTTTGGTTGCCACACGTACTGAAAATTCCGACAACCCCGACAGCCAGCAGGTAAAAGAAATGCTGAAACAGCTGGTTCGTTCAATGCGGGTGCTGCTCTCCAGCATCAACACACAAACAGCAAAGTTTGCTGTTCAGTTTTTGGACGCATTTGAGCCGCTCTTGGCGGCATTGCAATAATTCACAATGGCGCAACAAACTAACCCCACCTCTGTGACGATGCACTTGCTCCGCAGTGTTGTGATGCAATGGAATGCTCGAGGCCTGCGTGGTCGGCTGAGTGACTTCCGACAGCGGGTACAGAAGTACCGCTTTCCTGTGATTGTGATCTGTGAGCCCAACATGCCGGCTGCTTTCCGCCTTTCTGGATATGTTCTGCTATGGTCTAGAGAAGCTAACGAAACAAGCAAAGTGCTGGTATGTGTACGCCAAGACATTGCGCACGTCCGCCATGCTCTGCAGCCCCACAACACGAACCACTACATTTGTTTGACGTTAACCCTGAAAGGACGAGTATGTTCTGTAATTGGCGCTTATATTCCACCGAGAGATGGCTTGGACAAATCATATCTATTTTCAATAATCCAGTGTTGTGCAGCTCCTCGTATTATTGTGGGGGACTTTAATGCTCACCACCCTCAGTGGGGTAGTGCAATAATGAGCAATAGAGGAAGAGACCTGGCAGACTTTATGCATACGCAAGATCTCGTCAATATAAACGACGGCTCACCGACGTTTCTACGCGGAACAACCTACAGCAGCTGCTTGGATGTGGCGTTTGTTTCCAGAAACCTCCATCCCTCCGTTTCTTGGTGTAGTGATGTGGAAACACATGGCAGTGATCACATACCAACGTACATATGCATCAAGTGGTTTGCACCTGCCACTTCACCTCGTGTGCAATACACAGACTGGCCCGCCTTTAGGGCAGCGGTGGAGACTTCCAGCGTGGACCTCCAGTCACCATCTCAAATAGAAGGACTCATTACTTCCTCTCTCAGTGAGAACACTCGCTATGTTAGTGTGCCGGTGTCAGTGTCCAGCATCGACGTGGAATTCGAGCGGCTTCGCGCGATCCGTCGGCGGGCTGAAAGGAAGTACAGAAGAACGAAATCCGCGCAAGATCTCGCACTTTCTCGCCGAGCTAAACGACAAGTTTTGCGTCACCTGGAGAGGTTAGGACGACAACGTTGGAGACAGTTCTGCTCATCACTGGATCCCCGTAAGCCCCTGTCGCGTATCTGGCATGTTGCGAGAAGCTTGCGCACACCTCCGCAAGAAAGGCACCCTTTTCATGCCCTGGCCCTTTACCAACGCCGCAATGAAGTTGACGTAGCTGAAGATTTTTGTAAAATGGTTGTGGGCACAAACCAGGCACAGTTACCAATTTCAGAGGTTTTTGCACCACCTTCGCCGAATGATCAATACGACGTGCCCTTTACAATAGCTGAATTAGACGCCGCTCTTGCTTCTTGTCGGCATTCATCTGCACCTGGTCCTGACGGGATTACATATTCAACCTTATCGAACCTAGGCAAGGATGGTAGAACTGCACTACTTAATTACTTCAATGATATATGGGCTTCTAGTACTGTTCCTGAACACTGGAAAATTAGCCGCCTGGTTGCTCTTTTGAAGCCTGGAAAGCCTCCTCTCGAACTTACCTCATACCGGCCAGTTGCCCTAGCAAGCTGTGTTGGAAAAGTTATGGAGCGCATGGTGCTGGCAAGACTTGAGTGGTATCTAGAGAGTAATGATATTTATCCGAATATGATGACTGGATTTCGCCGCGGGCGCTCTTCCATTGACAGCGTCATCGACCTTGTGGCGACAGTAGAACACGAAAAGCGTCACCGTCGACTAGTAGCTGCTGCATTCTTAGATATAAAGGGAACTTACGACAACGTCCTCCATGAAGCTATTCTTGATGGACTTGACGACGTGGGAGTTGGTGGCCGACTGTACTTGTGGATTGTAAGCTATCTCAGCGGCCGCTCTGTTTACATGACTACGCCTGAAGGAGATACTACCCACTTTCAGGTCGGTCGTGGAGTTCCACAGGGAGGAGTTCTCAGCCCAACTTTATTTAACGTTGCGCTAATTGGCCTGGTGAGTGAACTGCCAACTAACATCCACATCAGTGCATATGCTGACGACATCTGCATCTGGGCCTCTGGTTCGACGCGCCCACAACTACGTGCGAGACTGCAACGAGCTGTGTCATCAACATCGATGTACTTACGGCGTCAAGGTTTATTTTTAGCGGCAGAAAAGTGTGCAGTGATAGCGTTTACGGGAAAATGTGTCAGCCGATACCCGATTACCCTTCATGGAGTCGTAATACCATACGTCTCCAGGCACAGATTCCTGGGAGTAATTATTGACCACCGACTATCTTGGTCGAAACATATTGCTATGGTGAAGAAGAGGCTAATTAATTTTTGCCATGTACTTCGTTACATAGCTGGCATCAAATGGGGTCCAACTGAGCGCTCCTTAATACGGCTTTACGAGGCTCTGTTTGTTGGCTACATCCGGTACAGTCTCCCAGTACTTTCTAGTATGAGCATTTCCTGCTTGCGAACTTTAGAGAGCGTGCAAGCGCAGGCACTGAAAATATGCCTTGGACTGCCCAGATGCACCTCTAACAAAGGCACAATTGAAGAGGCACACGCTCGCCCAATGTCCATATACTTGTCACACGAACCACTTCGTGTATATTTACGAGCACTTACAAGACACCGTTTTCACCCACTCAGCAAGATTCGGGATGAGAGGCCGGACTGCAGTTTTACAACTGCACTCCGCTGCCATCAGTCGCAAGTACCGACAGGATATGCCCTCCCATATCGTCCCATCCAACCACCATGGACGATGGATAAACCTTTGGTGCGCCTTCGTGTTCCCGGAATACTAAAAAAATCTATGGTACCAATTAGTGGACTCAAACAACTTACTCTGGCACACATCTGGTCAGAATATCCCAGTTATATTCACGTATACACCGATGGATCTGTGTCAGCACAGGCATCCGCTGCAGCTGTGGTCATACCAGCTCAGAAAACGACTCTGCATTTCCTTTTGGGACATACCTCTACATCAACCGCTGCCGAACTTGTAGCCATTCGGGAATCTATTCGCTATATATGTGGGGAACCACCTCAAAAATGGTGTATATTCACGGACTCGAAGACTGGATTACAAATTTTGGAAAACTTCTTACGCCACACTGCCTATCAGTCCCTGGCACTAAACATTACGGAGCTCATCACATCTGCCCAGCTGCAAGGCCACATGATAATGTTTCAATGGATTCCTGCCCACTGCGGCCTCCATGGGAATGAGCAGGCCGATGTTGAAGCGAAAAGCGCTCTCATCAATGGCTTCCAAACAGCTGTGCCTTTTTCAAGAGCGGATACGACGTGTCTTCTAAAGAATTATATGAATATTGCTACAGCGACTTACTGGGCTCAACCAGACGCCCGACACATGCGTCTAAGAAAGCTTGATCGAACATTTAAATTTACTGTTCCGCGTGATATTCCGCGTCATCAGGCATGCTTGATACATAGACTTCGTTTAAACGTGGCTTTCACGCGCAAGTACTTACATTTAATTGGACATATGGACTCACCGGAATGTTTAACTTGTGGCATCCCAGAGACTGTGGACCATGTATTATTGGTGTGCCCAGAGTATGCGAACGAAAGAAATGTGCTAGCTGCTTCCTTGAAGCGTTTAGACAAGAGGCCTCTGTCGGAGGAACTGCTGCTGGGCGCTTGGCAGGACAAGGGGAAGGGCATCCAGGCAGTGCGCGCTCTTTGCCGTTATTTGAGCGCCAGTGGACTTGATTCACGTTTGTAAAGCAAGCTGCTGTGTCTGTATATATATTTCATATGCCTTCTCCCACATCGTCACCCATCATGACCTTCTTTCTTCTCTCCTTCCCCTTCCCCAGTGCAGAGTAGCAGGCCAGATTTGAATTATTCGGGCTAACCTCTCTGCCTTTTCCTGTCAATAAATCCATCTATCTATCTAAAGCTGGGGGAAATATGCCGCGGCAGTCGGCGCCTTGCACAGAGAAAGGAGAAAAGAATGCAACATTTGGTGAGCGAAGGCTTGCGGTCTGCCTATGCGACGCAGCCTAACGCAGACAAATTAGGAGCGCCGTTTAGGGGAGCTTTTCCAATAACCAGCGGCATTGCCTGAAGATTGGCCCTCGACTAATGTCGACAGGAAGAACACGTCGTCACTGCCAGACAAAGAATGGTCATTGTATTTTTTCAGCAACGCGTTGGGAACGGACAAGCTTATTCTGCTCTCCGCTGTCGGCATCCATAAAAGGGAAAAGGGGAGGCTTTCTCGCTTCTAAGATGCTTTGCAGCGCAGACACGCATCGCGGGACCGATTGCCTTCCCTCTTATCCGTCTACGCTGCCGGAGAAAGTGCTGGCAGCGAAAACATATAGACGGGGTCATCTGGCGAAAAATGTCCATCGTTAAAGGCGGTGCAGGGGCCCCATGATTGACGGTAAAGGGATGCCGCCGCTCGCCTCAATTGCCGCCCTTTTTTTACCCGCATATACCGAAGTTGTCGGCGCCCCCTGTGTACTGTGTGGATACGCGTGCATTCGCTGCCGGCTAATTCTCAGCGACATTTCTGTCTTTACAACGCCCATTGTCGACTTCCTCTCTAATGACGGTTCGGTGACCCTTCCGGACTCCCTTCACCACCGTCGTCATTAAATGCTTCCCTCTCTTCGTCTAATGACGAACTGAAACGTACGTACGCCTGCGCGGCAAACAAACGGGAGGCAGTGCTTACGGTAAAACCTCAGGTCGCGCCGCGTACGTCTCCTCCCCCCCCCCCCCCCCCCACCGGGGGCAACGCACTCGATTTTTCACGAGACCGCCATGGCGCCACTTGCGAACGCCCTTTTCACGCCCATAGCCTTCGTATTTTGCTATTCACCGAATTGCTGTGTTGCTGCACATGCACAAAGCCGATCCACTTCAGAAAATGTTTTCGAGCTTACCGCGAGCATAATCTAGAACACTATACCGCGAGTAAACTGCCTCAAGAGACAAACGAGGAAACATGAATGTTTCACGGTGGAAGTGAAGCTGAGTTTGTAATACCTGTTTCGCTGGCCTCGGTCCTGATTGCAGTATATATAGCTACAATGAAACAATTATATGTTGCGTGTAGCAAAAGTAAATGGGACTTATTGCGGAGAAAGAAATGTTTATCGATGCAGTAATGCAAGCCAATCATATGAAAGTATCCAAAGGCGTATACATGATGTCTGCATTGGTAACAATATGAAATGATCAGATGGTAGACGTGGAGCTACAATATTTTTTCCCGAGAACTCGCCTCCACGAACTTTTACGGTCGATGGTATTGGTATCGTTCTTTAGCATGCAAATTAACTCATTTTAAATTAGTTAATTTACATGATAAGACAACGATACCTAGAATATGACGTTACTGATCGGTATGCCCACATTTCAAAATAATGCGATATATAGTAATGTAAATTAAAGGTTGCATGATCACATTCTCTCATATTTTAAGGCGGCTTGACAGATTCTCGTTTTCCTTTTCTTTTTTTTTTTTCAAGAAAGATAGCTGCGTTTGGTACGTTGCTGCATGAAGGCTACAGGGAGCAGACGTAAACAATGTAGCTGTTCGGTGGTACGTTAACCGTTTTTATTGAAAAAGAGAACAGTACATCTCCGTCAATCGTCTGCAGTAAACACTAACATAACAATGAAAGCCCGACGTTGCTGGAATATTACTTTCTATATGATACTGCAGACTCTTTTTGTCCAAACAGGACGGATAAAATCAGAGTTGAAAAAAGAAAGTATAATATTGAATGTACGCTATTATGTCACCTCTAAAGCGAAATATATACCACTGATTAAAATCTCTCTCAGAGGTCAAAATTATTGTTCAAGACATTTTTGAAATTTTCACAAGTTAAAACCCTCTCTGGCAGTACATTCCAATCATTGCATGGTAGTTCTTGGAATAAAAAGCATTTGTGATGCTGGCTTTTGCGAAATGGGGAGTACACGGCGGAAGCATACGTCATTCAATCTTTCCTTTTCATTTCAATAAACGTTCTTCCTATTCCTCCTCCCCACCCTCTTCCTCAATACAGCGCACAAACTTGGGCGCTGTGCTGAGAACGGCAGCGCCAATTTTTTCGCCACGAAGTGAGGGAGGGGGGGAAGGTGGGGGCATTCGGAACCACGCTTTGTACCCAGCCGGTCGCCGCTACCCTCCAGCTACTGTACGGCCTGTTTCCTCCTCCCCCTCGTCCTCTTCCTTCGCGCGTGGGAGTTCTTTGTCGCGCCGGGTAAAAACGAAGAGCATGTAGTGGCATAGCCTCCGAAGTCTCAGTCCGCAACGTTCGTCCGCTACGAGTCTTGTAACGCAGTTGTAAGTTTTGAACTTTCCTTGCAGTCCTGACATATGTTTGTTCAGAACTTTGTATGCCACTTCATTCTTGTAACCGTCTTGAATCTAATTCTCAGCAATTTTTTGTTCATTATTGTTTATATACCTTTCTTGCTTTAATACGTAAATAATATTTAATTTTACGTAATATACTAAGCAAGGAAATATCTTCACCAACGCACGCGTATGTTCGCTACGACGACGGCGGAAAAGCTATCGTGAGTGTGTCACTGATCAGAGATTATAAGCCGGAGAGCCTGTGTCACAAGCTGCCTCACCTATTATACAGCGGAAGATGCGGGAGCTTATGGCTGGAATATAGAGCGAAATTCACGGGACTCCGTCGCTCCTCTGGACAAGATTCGACAAGCCGATGGGGCAGCGACCGCCTGTCCTTGACGCGGCTGCTGCATAGTCGGCCGAGGGTATAAAATAACCGACAGCAGCACGCCCTCACCAGTGCGTTTGGGAAGATTCAAACTTCCGGCCACTCCGCGGTGCTCCGAAAGCGTATTGCGTTTCTTCGGGCCCGCGATCGACGCATCGTCCTCTGCACCTGTACGACTGCCGCTACCGAGCAACACAGCCTTCGACGCCTCAGCAAACAAGAAAGACGTGAGAATTTCATTCGCCACGGACTGTTGTTCAATCGAACATTATTTTCGCTTTGTTAACTTTTGACCTGACTTAGTAGTATTTTTCGCTGTGTTCTTATGTAACTTTTGCTCATACTTATAATATCTGAAATACCTGCTTTATTATCTTTACAGTCTTCATATTTTTATCACAGTGTTTTGTTCATTGTCGGGTTATTTTTTTTTCTCTTATCATTTATTTCTTCGTCTTTATCAATATCTTGTCGTGGCGTTGTATTCTCTTTCATTGTACTCTATTATTATCAGTGTAATTTTGGTCTGCTATTTATAAACCTTCAATTGTTTGTAAAAGAAAGTGACCTATTTGTACTTATTCCTCAATCACACACCGACACACGTGCTTCACGGGTTGACCGGCCTAACTTTTAAATGTGTTCACAACCCTCATAGCGGAACGACGGGTAATCGTAAAAGGGATCCCGCACCTCTTTTGACCGTAAAGGCGGGGGTTTGTGACATAATTGGCGTCCGCGACAGGACTGGTCAACCAAGTGTCGGTGAGGGAGAGAGGAGTAGGTGCAATTTTTTTAGTGTTGTATCCTAGCACTGCATAATGCTTTCCACCTAACATGGCTGATGCAGAGTTAGAAAGGCTTGTTGAGTATGGCCGAACTTTTGGCTTTGAGGGTCAAGAGCTGCTCAAATGGGTAGATCAGGAGCGAGCTCGTCGCAGAGAAGAACGCAATGAGGAACGTACGCGGCGGAAAGAGGAGGCAGAACTAGAATCTAAACTCCGGATGGCGGAGATGGAGAAAGAAAAGGAAATAGAGTCGCAGAAAGCCCAACTCCGGATAGCGGAGATGGAAAAAGAAAAGGAGTTACTGATGCTCCGACGAGACCTACCTAATAATCCGGCAACTGACGCTAACAGCACTGGAGAGACAAGGTCAGAAACGGGGGAGAGTCAAGCTGCTCGGCCCGAACGCATAAGCCCGCACAAGCTGATGCCGGTTTTTAATGAGGGCAGGGACGACCTTGACGCTTACCTCATGCGTTTCGAGCGCGTCGCTGAGAGTCAGAATTGGCCTCGCGACCAGTGGGCTACAGCCCTTAGTCTATGTTTAAGCGGCGAAGCGCTCAGCGTTTTTAGTCGCATGTCTGCGTCCGAGTGCTTGGACTACAACAAGCTCCGGCAGGCACTCATGATTCGCTTCCGTATGACAGAGGAAGGGTTCAGAGAAAAATTCAGGTCTGCTAGTCCCCGGAACGAGGAAACGTGTTCACAGTTCGTGACGCGTCTTCAGAACTTCCTAGACAGATGGATAGAGCTGTCGGACACAAAGAAAGAGTACGCAGATCTCTTTGACCTGATTCTAAAGGAACAGTTCCTTTCTAAATGCGCCACTCCGCTACAAATGTTTTTTGAAAGAAAAGAAGGACACATCCTTCTCTGAAACAGTAGCAAGGGCAGAAAAGTATGTGGAGGCCCATGGCTGGTCAAACTTCGGAAAGCGAAGCACCCCGAAGAATAAGGCAGACAACGCCGTCTCCAAGACGACCGAGAGAAAGGAAACTTTGCTTCAATCATCGGATGCGAAGAGCAGCGATGAAAAGAAATGTTTTATTTGTTCACGCACGGGACACCGCCCCGAAAATTGCCGGGCCGCCCCATCCGACGGATCGGGACCGCCCAGGAAATGCCACAAATGCGGAAAACCAGGTCATCCAAGCTGGAGATGCTGGGCAAATGGGGCCCCGAAACAGAGAGAAGAAAATCGGGAGTCCGCTGCAGTATGTGTTGAGAACGGATACCTCGAACTTAAGGATGGAGGGAAGATCCCCGTCATCAACGCTGGGTTCACCAGTAAAGAATGCGCCGTCAGGGAATGCTTACCTGTCGTAGCCGGCATGATCGGAGGCCAGACAGTCCGAGTCCTGAGAGACACAGGCTGCAACACGGTGGTGGTAAGAAAGGACTTAGTACGGAAAGAAGATATCACCGATACGAAGTCTCCAGTTTACCTACTTGACCGCTCAGTCCTAATGCTCCCAGAAGCTTGGGTCGATGTCGACACCCCGTACTTTCAGGGACGACTTCTCGCTAAGTGTATGGAGAATCCCTTGTACGATTTGGTGCTGGGAAATGTGGAAGGTGCTAGGCCAGCAGACGACCCCGATCCGAACTGGCACAAGACAACAGAAAGCGAGACTACGAAGTCCACTGCAGTAAAAGTTGAAGAGCTAGCGCCTGACACCGAGAGCCCCGCACCCATTTCGGATGCCGCTGAAGCTTGTCCGGTAGTGACTAGAGCGCAGGCGTGCAAGGATAAAACGCTGAAAAAGCTTAAAGTCCTGCAAGGCCTCCCTAGTGTATTCCGCGAAGAGTTGGTTCAAGAGCAAGAGAATGACGCGACCCTACGCTCGTGTTTCGATCGCGTAGGCCCGCCGCAAGCGAAGAAAGGAAAGGGTAGCCACCAGTTTTTCATTGCTAACGGCGTCCTTCAAAGGAAATACGTCGCCGAGTCGGGCGGGGAGTACACTCAAGTTGTTGTGCCCCAAAAGTACAGATCAGCTATTCTCAAGCTGGCACATGATGGGTTGATGGGAGGCCACCAAGGCGCGAAGAAAACCCTACTGAAGATTCAGACAGAATTCTTCTGGCCAGCAATGCAGGCTGACGCTAAGCGGTTCGTTGCCTCTTGCGATCTGTGCCAACGCACAACTCCGAAGGGTCACACCACACGAGCGCCTTTGGTTCGAGTGCCCGTCATTGAGACACCGTTTCAGAGGGTGGCGATCGACATCGTTGGTCCACTCAACCCGAAGTCCGCTCAAGGCAATCGGTACATCCTGACCATGGTGGACTATGCCACTCGGTACCCTGATGCAGTCGCACTTCCTAGCGTCGAGACCGAAAGGGTAGCCGAAGCACTTGTCGAAATGTTTTCCCGTGTAGGAGTGCCCAGAGAGGTCCTCAGTGACAGGGGCACGAATTTTACGTCCGAAGTAATGAAGGAGGTTAGCCGTCTGTTGTCAGTAAAACAGCTGCATACCTCTCCCTACCACCCGATAGCGAATGGCCTAGTCGAACGGTTTAACGGCACGCTTAAACAAATGCTCAAGCGCATGTGTCAAGAGAGACCAACCGATTGGGATCGCTACCTGGCTCCACTTTTGTTTGCATACAGGGAAGTGCCCCAAGAAAGCCTCGGCTTTTCCCCATTCGAACTGTTATATGGGCGAAATGTGCGTGGACCCCTGGCTGTACTTAGAGAGCTTTGGACGAATGCAACCATCCCTAACGAGTTGCGAACGACGTACGAGTATGTGCTTGCTCTACGGGACAGACTGGAAAATTCCTGTAAACTTGCCCACGAAGAGCTAGAGCGCGCAGGAGAGCGTTACAGCCGCTACTACAACATCAAGAGCCGCAAACGCTCACTCAAACCGGGAGAGAAGGTTCTTATTCTTCTTCCCACAGAGCACAATAAGCTGCTCATGCAATGGAAGGGTCCCTTTTCGGTCATCAGCCGCAGGGGCGATGTCGACTATGAAGTGGATTTGGGCCATGCCACAAAAATATTCCACATCAATATGCTGAAGAGATACCAGCAAAGGAAAGACGACACCATTGTTGCAGCTGTCGGTGCAGTAATATCGGCAGAAGACACAGACGCTGGAGAGATTGAGCTTCCTAAGCCCTCCCAGACACAGCCTATCGGGGATGTAAACATTTCCGAGAGATTGAGCCACGTACAGCAGAATGAAGCCAAGAAACTTCTGCAACAGTACGAAGGTATATTTTCGGACCTTCCGGGAAAGACCACGCTAATCGAGTGCCAACTGAAGTTACCGAGCGACCGGCCGATAAATGTAAAACAATATCCGCTACCGTACGCTTTGAGACAGGCAATTGCATCAGAAGTGGACGACTTGCTCCGATTAGACATCATTGAGCCATCGGAGTCGCCCTACAATTCCCCTGTGATCGCCGTACGCAAGCCCGACGGGACGCATCGGCTATGCATTGACTTTCGGAAGTTAAACGAAGTCATCGCAGACGACGCCGAGCCCTTACCACGTGCGGACGACCTTATCGCCTCGGTAGGCCGCAAGAAATTCTTTTCCAAGCTGGACTTATCCAAGGGATATTGGCAAGTACCATTGTCACCCGATTCAAAGGCGATGACTGCTTTCACGGTTGGCACGGGGCGCTTTCAATTCCGATATATGCCCTTCGGTATTAAGACGGCGCCAGCCATTTTTACGAAGCTGATGCGGAACATCTTGGCCGATATTCCCGACGTGGCGTACTACTTCGACGATGTTCTCATTGCCAGTGCGACATGGGAACAGCATCTCCAAACATTGTACGAGGTCTTTGCTCGAATTGAAGCGGCCGGTCTCACCATCAAACCGCTGAAATGCGAGATCGGAATGGAAACCGTCGCATTCCTGGGCCACCAAATTGCGTCCGGAGAATTGTCACCCCTCACCAAGACCCTACAGAAGATACAAGAAGCTTCACGGCCGACAACAAAGAAGCAGGTCCGATCCTTCTTAGGACTCACGGGTTACTACCATGATTTCATCCCGAACTATGCTGACCTAACCTGTCCTCTGTCAGATCTAACACGGAAAGGTCAACCTTCAGTCGTGAGCTGGGGCCCCGAGCGAGAACGGGCTTTCAAGAACTTGCGGGAAAAACTGGCTGAGGCACCAATTCTGAAATTGCCAGATTTTGACCGGGAATTCGTCCTGCGAACAGAT
Source organism: Amblyomma maculatum (assembly GCF_055883805.1). Taxonomy (NCBI): domain Eukaryota; kingdom Metazoa; phylum Arthropoda; class Arachnida; order Ixodida; family Ixodidae; genus Amblyomma; species Amblyomma maculatum. The sequence continues at coordinate 23,969,771 of NC_139351.1, read as the reverse complement.
GCTTCTGATAGAGGTGTTGGAGCCGTTCTGCTTCAATCGCATGACGGAATCCTGCACCCAGTTGCCTATGCGAGCCGCAAGTTGCTCCCTCGAGAGGTAGCCTATTCAACCACTGAGAAAGAGGCTTTAGCGCTCGTTTGGGGAATCGAGAAATTTCAAGTCTTCCTCTACGGGAGAAGGTTTCTCGTTCAGACGGATCACCAGCCTTTGAAGTTCATAAAAGAAACAAAATCTGCAAACAGCCGCGTTCTTCGCTGGAGTATTAAGCTTCAGGAATACAACTTCCGTGTCGAGTATATTAAAGGCAGCGAGAACGTGGGAGCAGATTACATGAGCCGGCTGGAATAGTTGTTAAGCTTGCACTACTGCATAGCTGCATTGTGTTGATTGTGTAATGAAAATCGTACACGATGTGCCTGTATATATGTGCACTTGATTGTTATCAGTGATCCGTGACTTGTGACATGTGCGCAAGACATGACTGAAGAACTACAGTGTTGTGGTGTGTGCGGGTTCAGATCAGTGCTTATATGGTGCGCGTCATGAACGGTAGTGAGTGACGAACGATCTTCAGTGCACTGAACGGACCCAATCTACTGCACCCCTCTATAGGGGCGTAATAACATCGTTCTCGGCGCTTGTGGAGTTCTAGAATATTCCGAGGCAATATTCTTCAGTGGGGGGCAGTGTCACAAGCTGCCTCACCTATTATACAGCGGAAGATGCGGGAGCTTATGGCTGGAATATAGAGCGAAATTCACGGGACTCCGTCGCTCCTCTGGACAAGATTCGACAAGCCGATGGGGCAGCGACCGCCTGTCCTTGACGCGGCTGCTGCATAGTCGGCCGAGGGTATAAAATAACCGACAGCAGCACGCCCTCACCAGTGCGTTTGGGAAGATTCAAACTTCCGGCCACTCCGCGGTGCTCCGAAAGCGTATTGTGTTTCTTCGGGCCCGCGATCGACGCATCGTCCTCTGCACCTGTACGGCCGCCGCTACCGAGCAACACAGCCTTCGACGCCTCAGCAAACAAGAAAGACGTGAGAATTTCATTCGCCACGGACTGTTGTTCAATCGAACATTATTTTCGCTTTGTTAACTTTTGACCTGACTTAGTAGTATTTTTCGCTGTGTTCTTATGTAACTTTTGCTCATACTTATAATATCTGAAATACCTGCTTTATTATCTTTATAGTCTTCATATTTTTATCACAGTGTTTTGTTCATTGTCGGGTTATTTTTTTTTTTCTCTTATCATTTATTTCTTCGTCTTTATCAATATCTTGTCGTGGCGTTGTATTCTCTTTCATTGTACTCTATTATTATCAGTGTAATTTTGGTCTGCTATTTATAAACCTTCAATTGTTTGTAAAAGAAAGTGACCTATTTGTACTTATTCCTCAATCACACACCGACACACGTGCTTCACGGGTTGACCGGCCTAACTTTTAAATGTGTTCACAACCCTCATAGGGGAACGACGGGTAATCGTAAAAGGGATCCCGCACCTCTTTTGACCGTAAAGGCGGGGGTTTGTGACAGCCTGACAGACTTGAAGAAGAATGTCAGCGCATATTGGCGATCAGACCTTCGACCTGGCGAGGAGGGCTACTACACTGCCGATGTTCTAGAGCTAGGAGGTGAGTACAAATTGGTTCGCATTCTGCAGGATGCCTTTAATGCGCCTGCCGATTGTTTTTTTCTCCCATTTTTGTTTCAAATTTGTCTCTTTGAGAGAAAGTTAGAACGCCCATGAACTTCGCATCTATATCAGCGCACCACGTCACGCAACAACGAATTGACTGTAAAAATAGTCATTCGACACGATGGCATTGAGGCATACGCCAATGAAAATCGCAGTGAAGTTCGTGCTTCTGAATTCCCTTCAGGATTGGAATTCACATGTCACCACTTCTTTAGTTGAGGGGCAGAGTGCCAACTGTGACTGCACACCTGCCTTGGTATCTTGATCAGTCGTCATTGCCTTTTTCTGCTCAAAAGTGAAAGGTGATACTTTCCTGGAACAAGCTATAATTAGCGCATTATGCGGTTTATGCAACTTGGCATACACATTTACCTTATGTGCTGAATATTCAGTTTTAATTTTGTTCCTACGGTTTAACATCCCAAAGTGGCTCAGGCTATGAGTGGGGGCTGCAGTGGGGGGCTCTAGAAATTTTGAACTCTTGGGGTTTGGCTGCTCTCAGCCCTAAGGGGCTGGGACTGGTAGGCCACCGCCATTTAATTGCGGTGGGGGCTAGCCTGCCACCGGATTTGCATCTGTTGCAGGCCGTCATTGCTTCGGTGGTAGACGACAATTGTTGCGACGCACGACTTTCTCTCCCTATTCTTTTTCTCCCTTTCTTCTCTATTTTCCTTTCTGTCTACTTTCATTTCTGTCCGCATGAGGCAGCGGAGGTGGCTTAGCTACAGAGCCAGTAGCAGGCCCGTGCATTTTCTTTTCCTTCTTCCTGCAGTCTCAGTTAACTCTTCCGTTCGAACCGTGCGAACAAATGGTTTGAGGTTGAAATAAGGTACGTCTACTGTGTTTCTGTAGCGAAAGCTACACTACGGTAGGTTTTCATGACCTCGGGAGGCCGCAGCTAAATTGTGAAGAGGAGTAGCTACGGTCTCCTCAGCCATTTGAATTCACGTTACTTCTATGCCACTGCAGGAGCTGCCGATTCGGGTCGCTCCTTTCATATGGGAGGGTGATATCAGAATTAGCCTACCAGAACCGTTTGAATTCTCGTTACCCCTAAGACACGCAAGCATGCCTAACGGCTTGGTTGAAGCTTGACTTATATGGGGGCTGGTAGCTTATGCTCCCACATCATACCCTTAAAGGATGCGCTTTAGTGCCCCAATAATGTAGCACCTTACACTGATAGGGGAATAATGTAGCAGGCAAAAGAAGCTTCCGCCCTTGCTATCGCAATTCAGCTAGGGTTAACCAGAGCTAAACCAAAACTAATTTTTTATTCAGTGGCATGCTGTCAAAAACAAGGCCAACACCAGCACTTCCAGAAATATGTGTGTGAAGGCTGACAAGGCCTGTTTCATTTGTATTGTAGCATCCATAACAATCATACCCAGCCTGCAAAACTGGACAACATGAAAGCACTCAAGAAAATTTAGAAAAAAAATTAGTATAAGTATGGTTAGCCCCGTTGAATTCTGAAAGCAACGGCGGAAGCTTGTTTTGCCTGCTACGTACATTATTCCCTTATCACGCCCTATCAGTGTAAGGGGCTATGGGGACACGTAAGCTGATCCTTTAAGGGTATGATGAGAGAGCGCAAGCTACCACTCCACATATAAAGTGACACTTCAACCAAGCTGTATGGACGTGCTTGCACATCGTAGGGGTAACGAGAATGCAGACGGTTCTGGCAGATTGATTCTGACATAGCCCTCTCATATGAAGGGAGCGACTCGAGTTGGCAGCTCCTGCGTCATGGCAGGTTGATATTTTTATGAGACCGTAGCTATGCTTCATGATGTAGCTGCTGCCACCCAAGGTCTTGACAACCTACCGCAGTGTAGTTTTTGCTACAAAATGCCCTCATGCCCAATCGGGAATGTCATGGCCTACAGCCACGCTCTTTTATTTCATGGCTCACTACTGGCTTTCTCCAATCTGATACCCTTACCAGTTCCAGTAGTTTATTCACTTTTATCAATAGCAGAAGGCAATCCTACACAGATGACATATGCTTCATTTCTCAATCATTAAGGGAAATTTTCAACCATTTGGTGAGTGCCACTAGTGCACCTAACTGCTAGCATGCTAGTGTATTTCCACAAGTAGATAACTTTCATTTCATTCTCTTCTGTCACTATTTGAGTTGAATTAGGTTTTGACACTGATTTTTGTATTTATTTTAGTATTTAGCTACGCTGTTGACATTCCCCAGTCGAAAAATACAACAGAAATTTTCTGTTGTACAACACAAATTTCTGTTGTACAACATAATTTTGTGTTGTGCGACAAATGTTCTGTTGTACAACAGAGCAGTGTTCTGTTGTACAACAGAAAAGTATGTCGTACTACATAGCAGTTTGTTGTACAACACAACACAGCTCTGTTGTACTACAGACTGATGTGTTGTACTACAGACTGGTCCGTTTTACAACAGAGCTGGGCTCTGTTGTACAACAGACAATTTGTAGTACAACAGAGCACAGCACACAACAGAGCACAGTACAACAGAGCACAGCTCTGTTGTACTACAAATTGAGTTGCACAACAGACTGGTCTGCTCTGCACTGCTTACAAATTGCACATCCATAAAGTACATTTCTGTGTCTAAATCGCATTGTCTATATGGGTGATGTGACATATAGATGCACCCTTTAATGGTGCAATGCTGCTTGCTGCTTGGACCCCTTAAAAGGGTCCATCAGTACTTTAATGCCCTCTTTCTGGAGAGGTACTTTTTAATCAAAGGGATATGAAATATAATTCAGAGTGCATTATTGAAATTGTGTTGCTTGCTTGAAATTATGTTGCTTGCACCCATTCAAATTTGGGAGCACTACCCTAATGCATCATTTCTGGAGGGTGTGATATAGATGCATCTATGTGACACCATCCAGAAAGAAAAAGGAATGTCATTTTTGATTCATTAATGACTGTAACTGTACAAAATATGTCTCTTGCACTACAACAGTTTCAAATATAATTGGGACCCTTAATTACACTATTTTACAGTTTTGTTTGAACAATTGATTATAATTATGCAGTCAACAACTATCAGAATTCAAATATTGAAAATGCAAGAGTATAGATATGCACTACTTAATTCATGCAGTTCACAAGTGTTGATGAATGTTGGATAAAACTATGCGGGTGGCTGTCTCCATGCTTACCTGATATGAATTGGTATCACTACGTGAAAATGTTTAGCTTTAAGTTGCTTGTTCTTTGAACCAATTCAAGTTGGAGTGCATGGTTGTTTGCTTTTACATGTTTTCTAGCTGTGCAGTTTATTTGATTTTAGATTTTACATGTCATTTCGATTATATACATATAGAATTGATGGGCTAAAGTTAATATGATCTCTAATTAAGACCAGCAAATAGTCTACCACTATCTGCTATCCAAAGGTGTGACATGATAATATAACAAAGTTCAAATTTGTTATTCTCATACATTCCAATTAACTATACTTAACTGATATACTTAATAATTTCAGTGTGATTAAAAGGATATTGCAAAAACAAATTATTTACAAATACACTAAAACAATAGCAAAGCAAGAACATAAACATACAAAATGACTTGAATGAACAAAGGCTCCAAATTAACTGATTGAGTTCACACTGCACATGTTAAACAAGTGAAATTAGACAGCAAAAGAAAACAATTCAATGGTGAATGACAATCAATACAGTAAGCCAAACACCCAGCATTATCAATTGAAAAGTTTGTACAAGCAGCAAATTACAAAACCTGCATGATTTGGCAGATGTATACTATACTCGGTGACACTTTTTCTTGGCAATGGAGCCAAAGCTACGGAGCCGGAACGAACCATCTTCCGGCGCAGCTGAATATAGTCCCGTTACGTGAGCAATTTCTGCAAAAACAAATTGAAATCATAGTGCTAGTTATTTATGGTATATTTTGTATCACGGGACCAATTTTCCGAAATGAAGCTGTTATGCCCAAAACACTTTTCTTGGTCCCACCGGGCTTTCTCGTCTGATGTCTGTTGCGGGTTTTCGAGGCTCCCCGACTTTACAAACAAGATGACGACAGCTGCATGTTCGGGTCATTCCGGTTGTTCTGGTCGTCTACTCTGCAAGGGTTTGAAGCGTTTTCACCAGACAAGAATCGAGTCAAGTTCAAGAGATGGCTGTTGAAGCAATTGATGAAGAAAATGATCTGCAACGTCCATGCAGACCGAAAGCCGCGCGGTCGAACTGCATGGCGGAGTAGCACATTTAAAGATGCCCCGCCTCCCTACCTTTGCACTCATTGCCATGAAAAAGTGTCCCCGAGTATAGCTGCCGTTAATTCATTCAATTAGAGCCTCACATGTGGCATTACATAATGGTGGCTGACCAAATGGAAACAAGGAAAGGCAAACTAGCCATCCAAGGAGGTAAACTTGAGATGCAAACACTGACAGAGGCAAAAATGTCGCAGAGTGAAAAAAATGGTGCATATATTGTGAGCACTGTGTGGCGCTTCATCTTCCACACTGCTGAACGTGCTGCTTCATCTTCATCCTGCTCCCTCTTGTAGATACCCATCGTCATCGCGGAGTGTGTTTGGCTGCAGTGTGCGACCAAGGCTTCAGGTCTGTAATAAAGCCTGATTCCCCAAGTCCGACCTTCGCGTTACCTTACACGTGGTGGAGGTGCGCCTTGATTTCCCCGCTGCTTCGTCACCTGCATCCACCTGGAGCTTCGTTCTGGCCGCCGTTTGACCCCGACCACCATCGTCATGACACAAGAAGGCCACTCCGCTATTCCGGCTGCTACCAACTCGACTCCAGCTCCCCTTGCCACTTGGACTGTCAGTAGCCGTCAGCGCGACCCGCAGATGTTCGCCGGTCTCCGCGGCGACGACGCTGCTGACTGGCTCGACAGCTACGACCGGGTCAGTGCTTTCAACCGATGGGACGATTCTCTTAAATTAATTAATGTGTCCTTTTATTTGACGGATGTGGCCAAAACGTGGTTTCTAAATCATGAGTCGACGATTCCGGACTGGGCTACCTTTAAACAAAAGTTACGCCAGATTTTCTGCGCTCCTACTGTTCGCACGGAGTCCGCCAAGAAGAAGCTAGAAGCCCGACTTCAGCGGCCTAATGAGACCTACACCTCTTATATAGAAGATGTACTTTCACTTTGTCGGCGCATCAATGACACAATGCCAGAGGCCGAGCGGGTTCGGCACGTCCTTAAAGGTATTGGGCCACTCGCCTACAACGCCCTGGCCGTGCAGAACCCTACCACAATCGATGCCATCATATCCACTTGTCAACGCCGTGACGAACTACATACAGTCAATACGCCTGCAGCCTGATCCCACTTCATTTGGTTTCACTGCCGAAGCTGACCTCCGTGTGCTTATTCGCGAATTAATTCGTGAAGAGCTCTCGGCTCAAGGTAATTTGTGCCGCCCTGCATCTGAGCCACATAATTCAAGTGCCGGCCTGCGTAGCATTGTTAAAGAAGAGCTGGCCTCAATGACCTATTCCCCGCCAACATCGGTCGCTCCTACCATTTGTCAGGTGCCAACGTACGCCCAGATCACGTCCTTGCCGCCCGCAGTTGGAGCGCCTACGCCACCGGCGCCTACCACTGCTCATGTCGCTGCATTGGCACCACCTGCCGCAGCGCCCACATACTACCCCAACTGGCGCCCAGCCCGCCCTGTGTGTTATTACTGCGGGTACCGAGGCCATATTTCCCGCTTCTGTCGTCGCAGGCTCCAGAATGAACGCCGCGGCTACGAATCATTTGAAGCAGACTACCCTCCTCGCTTTTCCGGCTCTAACCACCGTTCATTCCCCGATTATCCCCGACGTTCATCACCCCCGCCAGAAAGCCCCGCTCCGCCTGCTGGTTACAGGCCTTCAAGACGCCGTTCTCTTTCGCCTTTTCGCCGCTCAGCCTCGCCTCTCCGTCAAGCTTCTCTGACGACCCCCCGCCTGTCGGAAAACTGACCACTGCAGTTTTAGGAGGGAAAACTGCACTCTTCGGCCATCCCAAAAATCCTCCGGAACGTCCCTGGAATATTATTTTAGTGCGGGTTGAAGGGTTATCTGTTGAAGCTTTGGTTGACACGGGCGCCGCTGTTTCTGTGATACACACTGACTTGTGCTCCCGCTTGCGAAAAGTGAAAACGCCTTATGATGGACCTGAACTCCGTGGAGCTAATGGTGCAATAATTCGGCCTTCTGCTAAGTGTACTGTGCGAGTTTTTGTTGACGGTGTCCGCCACCATGTACAATTTGCCGTGATGTCACCGTGCGCTCACCCAATTATTTTAGGCTGGGATTTTCTGTCTGCCGCATCAGCCAGCATTTCGTGTCGCGACAGGATCATTTACATGAACGAGAGCGATCCGTCTTCTGAACATCCCGAGCCCCGTTATCGCCTGCTTGCCGCTACTAACTCAGTGTTGCCCCCTGGATGCGAACAACTTGTCGCGCTTACTTCTGCTGACATTGATAACGGAGATGTGCTAATCGTGCCTTCTGATCGCCATCTGACCCGCGGAATCGCGCTACCACCAAGTCTTGTTCGGTTTGAGCATGGCACAGCGCTTGTCGCTGCTTCGAACACTTCCCCAGAGCCCATTGTGCTGACTAAAGGGACATGTTTTCCTTGTGTCCTGGACATTCACCCGGTGTCCCTGTAGCCGAAGTTATTGAAGCCTCAACCACACATCACAAATTGACCTCCAGCTATCACCCGCAGACCAATGGGTTGACTGAGCGGTTCCACCGCACGCTTTCTGACATGTTGTCTATGTATGTCGACCAGGACCACCGAAACTGGGACGTAATACTTCCTTTTGTTACGTTCGCCTACAATACGGCTGTACAGCGGACCACAGGTTACACCCCGTTTTTCCTCGTTTACGGCCGTTCTCCCGCTACCTTTCTTGACGCCTCTTTTCTTTCTACACATGCCAGTTCCTCATCCTCTCTTCCTGACCAGTTCCTTTCCCGAGTGGCCAAATCACGCCGGCTTGCTCGCGTCAACACGGAAGCTAGCCAGGAAGACCGCAAGTACCGCTATGATGCAACCCATCGCCAAGTTTCGTTCCGTCCCGGCGACGAGGTGTTACTTTGGACCCCATTACGCACTCCTGGCCTTTGTGACAAGTTACAGCACCGTTACATTGGTCCTTACACAGTTCTTGCAAAAACCTCCCCGGTCAACTATCGCGTCTCCCCTGTTTACCCTCCTCCGGACTGTCGTTACCGTGGCACTGAAGTTGTCCACGTTTCACGTATGAAACCTTTTGTTCGGCGCATTCCTGCGGACTAATTGCGGCCAGGCTGGCCGCTTGAACTGCGCGGGCGAAATAGTGTGAGCACTGTGTGGCGCTTCATCTTCCACACTGCTGAACGTGCTGCTTCATCTTCATCCTGCTCCCTCTTGTAGATACCCATCGTCATCGCGGAGTGTGTTTGGCTGCAGTGTGCGACCAAGGCTTCAGGTCTGTAATAAAGCCTGATTCCCCAAGTCCGACCTTCGCGTTACCTTACAATATATCCATAAAGTTTGCTATTATGCTTCTCTGAATGCATAAAAATTAATCTAAGCACATAGTTCTCATAATGAAGTATGATTACCAGATTTGTTACCACATTACATAACAGCTGATACCAATGTCCATCTCGATAACAATGTTCCGAGTTCAATGCGTGGCTAGTACCAGAGCTCCAAGCTGCTAGTCTACACCCTGGCAACTTCAATTTGCTTTATAGAATTAAGATATACGTGTAAGTTAACCTTTAGCCAAAGGGTAAAAAATATTATATTTCAGATGGACCAGAGAAACCACTTATAACAGCTGCCAGCCATATGGCACACCAGATGGAATTTTTTGTTTTGCAATTAACTAATCAGTAATTAATGTAATTTTTCTTATTTGGTTAAGTGCTTTAGACAATAAATGTGACGTGCAAAGTTAGAGGGCATGCACCTTCTCGAACTCCCATTCCCTTTATTTCCGATAACAATTAAAAGCATTATGTGTCATTTTTTCCAATCTCTAAAGAAAGCCCGCAAAATACAAAAAATATCCCGAGACTGGCGCATTTGTGCGGCACGACTCTGCTGCTGTCAACCTAGGTTTCAGTAAACGACATCAGCTGTGGTCTTAGCTCCACGACTGCGTTGCAGCGCCAGGCCAATATGTCTGCTGTGGTTTCTTCGTCTGCTTCAGGCAGTCTGCCCAAGTGACTAATTGAGCTGCACCGCACTGGATGCAACCATCGCCAACATATCAGCCTACTGCTGGGACTCCATGGGCTGCTGAGTCAAGGCCGCAGCTAATTTCGTTCACTCAAATCACAACTGAGAGCATAACAATTGTGGCATATGAATGTGTTAGTCACGTGATATTTTTGTATTTCGCAGGCTTTCTTCAGAGCTTGGAAAAACTATAGACGTGAGACTTTCTTTAATGAAATGGGAGTTTCAGAAGGTGCTCTCCAACTGTGCAAATCACATTTGTTGTCTAAAGGCAACAATTAGTAAACAAGAAAAATTATCATTTTAATTACTAATCAGCTAATTGCAAAATAAAAAAATGTTGTGGTGTGGCTGGCAGCTGTATACAAATGGTTCCTCTGGCCTATCTCAAAAGTCTATGTTTTAACCCTTGGCTAAATTTAGCTTGGACATAAGAAAGGCACAAAAACTACAAAAATAATGTACAAGAAAGAACCAAAAATCCACATTCATTAAGTTGTAAAAACTGAACTACAAGAACTTGTATATAAACAAAGCAGCAATACATATGTGAAAAGATAGCACTCACAAAGATCAAATATTAAGCATTTAAGAAAGTAGGAATTCAAGTAATGTGCGTCAAACTTAAAAATACAATTGGAGAATAACAGTTATGCAGTACAGCAAAATAACTAGTTGAACAAGGTAACTCGATCAGTTCAAGAGAGTACAGCATGTGACACATCATCCAACATCATATAGGAGCCATGATCATCATCCAGCATCATATCAGAGCAATGAGAGAAAACAAAAACAGCTTCAAGGGAAATGTAAAGGATTATTATAATAAAGACTGGACATACTAACTTGGCCAGAATGATTGTGCACTTAAATGTGAAAATATATCATTTGCAGCAGCATGCTAGTGCACAGTGCTAGAAGACATATACCCAGTGGTTTTCTAAGGGATACAAGATTTCCCCCACCTATATTGCTCAGCTCTTGTGGTGTGAAAAGCTTTGCATAGGACCTGTGACACCTTGTCCCTATATCAGCTAGTTTAAACTTTGTTTAAAAAAATTTGCGGTTTGCGCGATCATCACAGTGAAAAAACAAATCCAACTAATAGTAATAAATCATTTTTGCACTTTTGTATAGCTTTACTGTTTTCAGAAAAAGCATCTCTTGTGATCACAACACAATATGGTGTTTCACTCCACAATTAGGCGTAGGGCACAAACAGGCAAATAAGCTAACAGACCACTGCACTGCTTCAGTAGGTGCTCGGATAACAATCCAGAAGTAACCTGCTGTTTCAATGGAGGTGATTTAATTGCTAGACACCCATGTATCATGTAACACTATGGTGCATCTCAAATTAAGGGCTTCAGGTGGTAAAAATAAAATTAAAGAGCACTGCAGAATCTGCATTGGAGTAATGCGAAAGCACAGATGCTGCTCTTGGTTGCTTCTAGTTGCTTAATTCACTTCTTGTTTACACATTTTAGTCTTTGGTACTTTCAAACTTCATGCCAATCCCTTCCTATGCCCTTTTTCGGCTCTACTTCTGGCTGCGTGACGTAAGCTTAATTGACTGATTTAATTAACTATTTAGTATTTGATAACCTCGACATCACCCTAATTGACTGACTTAACTATTTTAGTATTTGACACATTCAAATGTGACGCCAAGCCATTGGCTCATGGTAGACAAGCGGAATTAGGAAGAGCATTTCACAATCCGGGGTGTGGAACAGGGGTAATGCGGTCGGCTGGGGATCCAAGGAGGTTTGATTCCCGGTGGAGACTAATTTTTCTTTTAATTAGGAGGAGTCACACACCTCTTAAGTGTCGCTAGGCAATGCTGGTAGTACTTGGCAAGGGGGCTGCGTGGCTGGTCTTGACAGTGACGTCACTCACATGCGCAGAACTAGGCTATGTGGAGCCACGTGAAGCTGCGGTTGACATGGATAGTGAAGCTTTTGCTTCAAAAGAATATATCCACAGCTATCTACAACAGCTATGACATTTCTCAAAGCCCCCAAAGGTGTGGTGCAATGGTTAGGGTGCTCGACTACTGTGCCCAAGGATACAGGATAAAATCCCGGCCTCAGCAATCGCTTTCTATAGAAGCGAAAAGCAAGGCACCCATACTGTGCAATGTCAGTGCACATTAAAGAACCCCAGGTGGTCAAAATTTCTGCACCCCACCACTACGGCATCTCTGCCTGAGATGGTTTAGGAGATTAAACTCCACAAACCCAAGCCTACATACATGCACACACTATGCTGAAGCAAGTCAGTCAATCCTGTGGTCATTTGGGACATCAAACACATAGCTAATGCCTGCACAAGTCAGAAAAACGCACTGAGATAAGACATCATCAACCGAATAAAGGCATAGGTTTCTCCCTGGAGGAGACGATAACATTTTTGCATGTACTTAATGCATCTGAAATTACAATCTGATGTAACAAGTTTTTCACACACCAACAAAATTTTGCGGGTGTCAACAAGAACTGAACAGATGGTCTTTACCAGGCAGTACATACCATCATTCATCTTAAGACAAGAAGAAAACGTCTTCATAGACCGGGTGTAGGAGGTCGTATGGATAGTTAAACCATGAAGCTGAAGACGGGAATAGAGGGTTATGGCTGGGACAGTTCCATATTTACCAATGAAAAGTTGTTCAGCAAAACTGTCTATTCGCTCTGAAAGTAATGGAGCCCCAAGAACACGAATTTTTGGCTGGAAAGAATGTACATTCATAATTTTGTTTATGTTACTCTGACAACGAGAGGTCATGTCAACAAATTTAAGCGCAGCTCTCATCCATGATTTCATGCAGCAACGTTCTGAAATCTGCAGTGGCACACCTTGTGCAGCCTTAACGAGCTTAAGGAGCTGACCGTTCCCATTTTCAAAAGGGAATGTCGATGTTCCCCACAGTGGGCCAAGCATTTCAACACTCTTTGTGAGGTGAAGCAGCTGGTGTACATTATAGGTCGCAGCACTAGGGCCATACAATGTATACACCCTACTCACAAAACACGACAACAGGTTGTCTGCTTCCTGTAGGTCAACATCATTTACAGATGTTTTCAAAAGTACAAATATGCCCTGACAAAACATAGAAAAGTGATTTAATATACAAGTGGCAATGCCTCTTTTAAACATGGCAGTGAATAGTAAAGTAGCCAACAGAGCCACTCAGTGGCTTTCCAATGTGCCCTGTCACTGAGAGGTCGTGGGAGCCGGCAGAATGAAATGGGGGGCTTCATATTCACAATTATATTGTCCAGTCCATGAATGCACCGCCCAATGTAGTAGGGCTGACCAGTTGCTGTAAGCCATAAATCTAAGAGCTGCTTTGCAACACCTTCAAGAACACAGTGCATTAGATCAGGTGGCATACACCACACAAGGTTGAATCCTTGGAGCTTAACCAGCGGTGACGGCCCTTTCACGCCATGCACTGGCTCACCTCCTCGATGCGCTTCTTTCATATCTTCAAGCAAGCCTTTGTGTGTGCATAATGGGGCCGAATTCCTACTTGGAATGTAGCGGAGGGTCCCTGAAAAAAAAATCATTTCTGAATTTTCTAACAATAAGTTTCTATCATCGCTGTCACCTATAGTAGTGTGCAGTAATCTTAACAGTTTATAAAACAGCTGCAATCAATAATTGTGTATGCCAATGCATTTAAAGTTACACTGTAAACATGCACAATTGGCATAAACTGAAGTTCAGCAAAAGCGAATTATACATTTCCTACTTCTAATTAACAAAAAACAGGGGCAAATATGTAACTTACCTTCTATGACAGTTCCTTCTTCAAGACACCAGGTGCATCCATAATAGCCATTGAACTGCTTCATGTTTAATAAAGCTGCTCTGGCCGGAGAGTCAACACAGCAGCATACTGCGTACACTCTGGACATTATTTTCTGTCCAGCATGCTCCCATGTTATGCTGCCAACACTGTTGAAGGCATCCAGAAACGTTTTCATGAAGAGAACAGCTGGGGGATGCTGCCTCCCAAACCACAAGGCTCCAACAAGAACATCTTGAAAGCGGCTATCAAAAGGGAGTTCATTAATGAACAACTGGATCGGCCATACACTTGATTTGCTAGATTTGAACACAGGGGACCCATCACTGTTTAGTGTCACTGTCAAGTCAGACCATTTCAGACCTAACTGACGCCTGATACTTCTATACATGCGTCCATGAGTAATATCAGCATATACACCATATGTGTAAGACAAAGGCTTTGTCAGACTTTCGAATAGCTGCTGTGCATAGTGAACTATTTTGTCTCGAAGCTGCCTTTTCAAGTCAAACACAAGAAAAAAGCTGCCTCTTCTCGTCAGCTCTTGAGTAGTGTGACTGCTGACTTGACACGCTTCACATGAAAAAGCTTGTGATGTGCCGTTAACAACCTTTTTGCCAAGGTAGGCAAGGCTTGTAGGGCAGAAGAAGTGCATATTCACAGAGTTCGTTCGGTCTTGCCATAATTTGCGGAAAATGTACTTGCTCTTTGGCACAACATCAGTGCCACAAAGAGTGTTCACTAGCACGAGCAAGCCTTCCACCTGTTTCCATGAAAGTCCAGAATGGACTACATAAGCTAGAACGAGGAGCAACGCTTGTGCTTTAGTTAAAGCTTGGTTTGGCAAGCTCTCCCTAGAACATTCTTCTAAGTGACGTTTTACTTCTGCGTCGTCAGCTTCAGCACAATCACCTTCCATGTCTGATGAGCTGTCGTGCTCGTCGGCACAACCTTCTTCATCTCTGTTTGCTTCAGAGTATTCAGAAATGAAGGCATATTCAGCAGCTGCACTTCCAGGTGGAGTGTGGTCAGCAACAGTATGCATGATAGCATCATTTGGGACGGCTGAAAAAGTTTCGTTAACGTTCACTCCGTTGCTAACGTTTTCAGGAATGAAAGCATCTTCAGCTGCTGCACTCTCAGGCGATGTGTGGTCAACAACACTATGGATAGCAGCAGCTTGGGCAGCTGGACAGCTGTCGATAACATTCACAGCATCGCTAGAAGTCCCAGAGGAGGCTTGGTCAGCAGCACTAGTAGCAGGGAGAACATATTCAGTGCTTGACGCGCTCGTAGGCTCAGTTTCGTTTCTCGATATGCCCGCAGCAACATCCGCTTCACCACACTGCTGATCTATCTTCCGACGCTGGTTATAGGCTGTCTGTTTTGGGACCCGGCACGTTTCACCGGGCTCCAGATAGCGCCGGTACCGCTTTGAACGCGGCGTGTTCATGGCCGAAATTAGGGGGAAAAAAAAGCACGTGCAAGACGTTAGACGCACGCCTCTTCTTCACGCATTCAGTTCGAAACACATGTACGAGAGCAAAATGCCGTCACCCTCAAGATCAACACAATAACATCGAATTCACCTGAGGAACGTTCAATGACTCCAATGCAACGGACCAGCGGATGGCGGGAATTGGATCGCTTCAAAGTTCCAAGAGTTCCGCCGACAAGGAGGCAGATATGTGAAGGAATGCGACGCAGCGTCCCAAGCGAAGAAGGAGGCACCCGTGAAGGGGAGCGAAGGGACCGAGGCCGCCAAATCGCGGTAAAAAGCGATAGGAAGGTCACTCGCCGAGAGATCCGTAGGCACGGTCAGATCGAAAATACCGAAGGAGATGTTCCGCGTAGTGCTGCGACCGCACGGCGGCGCCGATCAGCTGACAAGGAAAGCGAGACCGAAGCTGCGCCAGGTCCTGGTTACGGCTGCAGGCCTCAACCTGAACGGGGAAGACAGATTCATCGCCAACCCGAAGAATCAGTCCCTACTAATTATGACCCCGGAGCTCGGCAGGGCAAAGCGGTACGAGCAAATTACGACCATAAAAATCGGGCCAGTTGAGATAGACGCAACTGCTCACGCGGCCATGCCGGAGGGCGGCAAGGGCGTCATATACGACGTTCCGCTGGACGTCACGGAGGAGGAAATTCGGCAGGGACTCAGAGATAACCCTGGCTACATTGGAGCGAGGAGGCTCGGGAAAAAGTCTAAAACCGTGCTCATCATTTTCGAAGACCAAGAAGTCCCGCGAGAGGTGTGGTTCAACGGATTGCTATACCGGTGCAACCTCTACAAAAAGAAATTCGATGTGTGCTACGCATGCGGCAACCTAGGACATCGGTCGGACGTCTGCCCGGACCCCACCAGCCCTCGATGCCGAGGGTGCAGAATGCTTAATCCACCGGAGGGGCACGAACAAAATTGCGAGCCGCAATGCCTACTGTGCGGCGGCTGCCACCCCCTGGGGCACAACCGCTGCAGAAGCATGTACCGGACCCCGCACATTCCCAAAGTCCGACAAGCAGAGAAAGAAGCCACCCAGGCTCAAAACAAGCAGCAAGAGCCAACGAAAACCCGGGGCAGATCGAGAGGAAGAGGCGACGCCGCGGGCACAACGGGCCGTGAGAGAGACTTCAGCGCATCCGTCACCAGAGATGAGCCCAGATCCAAGAGCAACAGGGGGCCGCCACAACCACCGCCATCCAAGGACGACAAGAACCACTGGCCGAAGCCCGGGGAGACGCCGGCCGGACAAGCAAAGACGAATGAAGAAGTTAACGCAGGCGGTAAGTCGGTCAGCTTCGCTAGCGGGGCCTCCAAAGAAAAAAACTTGGAGCTTTCGGAATTACAACAGACTCAAGCCGAGCATAGCAAAGAAATCAGAATCATTAAAGAAGACATCAAACAGATTAAAGAAACCCTCAAATCCCTAGTCGAGGTAATTAAAGAGTTAAAAGAGGCAAAAGCTACACCTGCACCGGCACCTCCGATGCTCAGGCCGCCCGTCATACGGGGCCCCGGTGGGGCAAGCGAGAGCAATTGTGGCAGGGACAGTGACGACTCAGATGAAATGAATATCGATCAGGCTAGACCCGCGAAACGTAAATCAGACGACACTAGTGTAATTGGACAAGCCAGAAAGCACGTGGCTTTTAGAAAATTAGTCAAGGATGAAATCATAGACTTCGAATTGAACCTGAATAAGAAACTTGAGGCGAGATTTGGAGTGCTAGAAAAGATGCTTCAAGCCCTTTGCAACGCATCGTGTATACAATATCAAAATCATAATGGATCCCAAAACGTCTAAAATTTGGCAATGGAATTGCCGGTCGTTGTCAATGAAGCGATGGCTCTTGCAACAGTACGTAGCTAGCCAGAACACACAGCCTTTGGCAATGGCTCTGCAGGAAACGCGAGGTGTATGGAAGCTTTCGGGGTACAAAAGCTACGATAGCGGGAAGGGAAGTAAAACACAGGTCGTGACGTACGTCAAAAACAACGTCGCCGTCGTCCAGCACGAAGTAGGTAACAGGGAGACCGAAACGGTCTTTGTGGAAATCCTGACCGGTAAAAAGAACAGAGGCAGCATATTTCTACTCAATGTGTACAGCTCCCCGAAGTGCACGAAGGCGAGGTTTGGCCCGATATTTAAGAGAGCGATTAGCCTGGCAGCTAAGAACCCACTAATAATAGCCGGCGATTTTAATGCCAGACATCGAGAATGGGGTTACACGACCAGCAGCCCGAAGGGTCAAACGCTGTTGGAAGATATCACTGAGTCAAACCTCTACATCGCTAACGACATTAGATGCCCGACGAGGGTGGGCAACAGTGTGTCAGCGGACACAAACCCGGACTTGACTCTCTGCCATAGAACTGGCATAGTCAAATGGACGAACAAGCATCAGGATCTAGGTAGCGACCCCTACGTGCTAGAGGTAGAACTAAGTAGGAAAGTGAGCGTTAAGCGCGCTGTGTGTCGGACGGAAACCCAAGTGGATTGGGATAAATTCAGACAGATCAGAGAACGGGAAGAAATTGGAGATATAGAGTGCATTCAAAATTGGGCCGCCCAATTAATTACCCATGTCAACGAGGCCACCGAAGAAATTAAAGGCGAAGCTCTGCCTGAGGCGATGGATAGCAGGCTATTCGGCATGTTCAAAAAGAAAGAAGAGCTAACGAAGAAGCTCAAAAAGCAAAAGTGGAACCGCAATCTCAGGAGAGAGATAGCTAGACACAACGCCGAAATAGAAAAATACGCCCGGAAACTCGAGTCGCAACGTTGGGATAACAAATGCGACGAGATGGAGGGCACCATGAATGGGGCCAAGACGTGGCAACTGCTCTGGTTCCTGATAGACCCGACTAAGTCCAAAACGGTCGCCAATATAGAACAGGTCAAGGCGAGGTATAACTTTAAGGGTACGGACAAACAGCTCATTGACAAGCTCAAGTCCATGTACGTAGCTCCCCCCGCCACAGCGCATTACAGAGATTACAACGGACCGGCGAACAGCGAGCTTGACGCGTCCATAACAGTGGCAGAAGTCAGAGCGGAGCTGCATGGCCTAAAAAGACGCTCGGCCCCCGGGCCGGACCTCGTTAATAACAAGATGCTCGCAAATCTGGACGACGAATCGATCAATGCCCTAACCAAATATTTAAATCAGGTGTGGGAGAGTGGTCAAGTACTCCAAGAGTGGAAGAGGGCTAAGATCACCCTAATCCACAAGCAGGGAAAACCACCGGGCTTGGAGAATCTCCGCCCAATATCACTAACATCCTGCGTAGGCAAACTACTTGAGAAAGTTATTCAGAGGAGGCTAACCAAATACACCGAAGAGAATGATGCGTGGCCGGGCTGAATTGGTCGGATTCAGGCCCGGCCTTTGTACGCAAGATACCATGCTCAGACTACATAACGATGTTGTCAGAGACTTCAGGAAAAAAAATACGAAAGCTATTCTAGGCTTAGACCTTAAGAAAGCTTTTGACAACGTCAGTCACGACGCCATTCTCGACGGGCTCGCTGAGCTTAGAGTAGGCGAAAGAACCTACAACTACATTAGATCATTCCTGCGAGACAGGACGGCGATCATCAGCTTCCAGGGCTTATGTTCGGATGAGTTCCCGCTGGGTAACAGAGGCACTCCGCAGGGGGCTGTGCTCTCACCTTTCCTTTTTAACATCGTAATGAGGAAGCTCCCCAGTAAGCTTGGCCATCTCGATGACTTAAAACTAAGCATCTACGCGGACGATGTGACCGTCTGGATGTGCGAAGGGAACGACTCGTACATCACATGCAGGCTCCAAGAGGCAGCAAATATAATCAGCTATCACGCAGAGGACGTAGGTCGATGCTGTTCGCCAGAAAAATCGGAGCTCCTGGTAATGACCAGCAGTAGTGGGAAGATAACTCCAGATATCAAAATTAAAGTCAACGGAAACGAAGTCCGGAAAGTAGATGAAATTAGAATATTAGGTATGATTATCAACCGCAGGGGTAGTAACAAAAGCCTGATTAAGAAATTAAAAGATCAGGCGGAGCTCGTAGTCAGAGTATTTAAGAAGACGTCCAACAGAAGGAGTGGTTTCACGGAGGCTAGTAGACTCAGACTCGTACAAGCTTTTGTCACGAGCAGAATGTGCTACGCGACTCCATTCCTAAATATCAACAAGACCGAAGAACACAAATTAAACACCATAATTAGGAGATGCACGAAGTGCGCTCTAGGACTCCCCATAACTACTTCTAACGACATTCTAGAGAAAATGGGGTTGCATAATGAGTGGAAAGAGCTGGCTGCGGCGGTCAGGCTGTCCCAGAGAGAGCGACTCGCAGGAACGGCGGCGGGTAGGCAAATCCTCGATTGGGTAAACCTACTAGCGCCCGGGGAAGGCGAAAGTGTCAGAGAAAGCATAGATCGAGCAATCAGAAAGCATCTATACGTCTCGCCCATACCGAAGAACATGCACCCCGTACACGACGAGGGGAGGAGGAAAAGCAGAGCTAAGCACCTCGCTAACAAATTGGACAAACTCCCGCCGGGATCGGTCGCCTACACCGATGCAGCGATCGGGAAAGAAGGCGACGTAACCTCGGTCGCCCTATTGGACACTGGGATCGCCATAGGAATAGAAAGAAATCGAGATATACCGCCGATAGAGGCGGAGGAGATTGCAATAGCCATTGCCATTGCACGACCAGGCGTGAAACACGTCATCAGCGATAGCAAAGCGGCGGTTAGAAATTTTAGCAAGGGTAGAGTCAGCAATCGTGCTGCAAAACTTCTGAACGAGTCGTCTCTCGCCGAAAGCGTGACCATAATCTGGACCCCAGCACACGCCGGTCTCGCCGGCAACGAGGCTGCCCACATGCTCGCCCGCTCCTCGCTACCTCGGGGTGCTGCGGACGCCTCCACAACATCTAAAACCAAAGAATGTATAGGTACCTTTAGGGATGTAACCGACAACTTGAAGAAAGACCGGAGGATATATCCGCCACCGGTTAGATCCCTGAGTAAAAAGGAATCGTACGACTGGAGAAGACTCCAAGCTCGAAATTTCTTTTCGCCCCTGTGAAGGAGTTGGACGGGTGCCAGAGGGCGGAAGAAGGACGGTGCAGAAACCGAAATTTGTAAATTTTGCGGCCACGTGGCAACATTAGATCATATAATAATGGAGATGCGTTCGTGCCCCAGGGCGCAATGCGATTAAAACTAGCGATGAATGGGAGACCACGCTAAGAAGCTCCGACGAAAAAACACAGCGATTCGCCGTCCGCCTGGCGGCCGAGGCTGAAGACCTCTTCTCCTAGACGAGGCCGGGTGTCCTCTGGCCGCGGTGTGACAGACTGCCTCCCCGGAAGCCTGCGTGCGGACTCGTAGGTGGCTGCTGCACCATATTCGGCGGAAATAAATGTTCTTCTATAGTGCCTAGTTCTTCCTCCTCCTCCTCTACAGTTGCATGTAGGTTAAACCTATAGCAACTGAGTGCGCATGCGTAGAGCGCTAAGAGGCGCATTACCGCATTACATAACGCTAATGTTGGACGTATATTGCGAAGGTAGTTACAAATAGTTAACAATGATTCGCTTGATTCAGAGCTATTTTCGGCACCAATTCTGAAAAAGTGCCACCGGTGCCGGTCAGGTGTCGGCGAGGGGCAGTTCCAGTTTTTGTGCTCCTGTCAGCAGCGCCACACATCACTGGTGCGACATATTTCAATCGAGCCTTGTCGTCTGCTCGCCAGTTCCCGTGCGCAGCGAGCTGTAAGTTCTCGTGATGCGTCTATTTTCGTGCCTTGTGAGGTCATGGACGACAACATCGTAAAAGTCACTTTTTAAGGGCGCCCGTACAACTGAAGCGCCGCGCCGCAAAAGAAGGGATGAAGGTGGGAGTGAAAGTGGAAAGAGAGAAATGGGAGCCGTAGTGGATGGCTGCGGGGTAATTTCGACCACCTGGGTGCCCAACTTTTCTGCACCTCCAGCCGCGGTTCTTTGCACCAAAGCAGCACCACGAATGCACCAAAAGGTCCGTTCGTTTCACCTACACTGCCTACACTAGTTTTCTTCGTGGAGCACTTCGCCATTCGTTTCACCAGTGTAGCTAGCGCCCTCTACATGACGCCGTTCTTTTCATACAAGTGTAGATGTCGTGTAGTCCTAGTTGAGAAAAATTCTACTCTCTCTCGACTGACGGTGCTGAATGCGTGCAGCCAGTGCTGCTGCAGACGACAGCTCTAGACGCGCGCGACTTCGCCCTTCAGTATGGCGGCAAACGACGGCAGCGTGTTTGGCGTTGTCAACGGCGTGGATACGCTATTAACACCGATCGTTGGACAAGACGGCCAACAACTGAGGTCAGAGCACGGCTACATGTTCACCACACCAGGTAAGGCTTCACTCGGTCAACAAAAAGAGAAACACGTGCATGTGTTTCTTCATGCGCCGACGCTGTGCTTGCATGGTACTTGTTTTGTTTTTTTCTTATTTTACTCGTCTAGTTTGCTTCTAGCTTTGTTTTCTATCGTTCCTCGTAAATGAGCTTGGTACTAACCAAGCTCGTAGTTGGCTTTATCCGGTCATGTGTACGTCGCCTCCCCTTCGACCTTTTGACAGGTTTTATTCAAAGCTATGACCCAGATAACTATATTTAACATTGGCACTCAAAACATCAATATTTATACTCTCGCACAGACGGCTCAATCGTATCGGCGGTGTTGAGCGACGCCAGTAGCCAGGCTCCGGCTGATCGCCGAACATCCACGCCGCCGCAGAGCAACGCGCCTCTAAGCAGCTCTCCTGAGCCTGAACGATGGCACAGGACTAAGACGCTCTTTCTTATCGAGCGCTATCCACAGATGAAAGCACTCGTGGGAAAAAAGGGTGGCTTCCGGTAAGTTTATTATTAACGTTTTTTCTTTTTTTTGAAGTGACAGTACCGTGGTAAAATAGCGTACTGTACTTGCATCCAAGGCATATTAATTTCAGAACTGTTTGATCTGGTAGCTGATACACTGCATATGCTTTTTTTTTACGTTTCGTTTCTTGCAGCACAAAAAAAAAATGTTGTGGCAAGCACTGTCGGACTCCATAAACGAGGAGTTTGGCTGCGACATGAGCCCTCTCCAGGTAGAAAATAAATGGAAAACCCTGGAGAGGGCATACAAAAGGACCAAGGAAAAGAATTCCTCGTCCGGCCACTCGCGCGTTACGTTCGAGTTTGAAGAGTAAGTGCAGATCACTGCTGTAATGGTTAATTACAAAAATATCAATTGTTATTTCGCCCATTTCAGAGAACTCGCTAGTGTTTTGGAGAAGGAGCACCACATTACGCCTACCATTTTATTAGCACCTGGTAGAGTGATGGAGCCGAGAAACTGCAGGTGAGGTCACAGTAGTTGTACAGCTCGCATCTTACAAAGTAAGGCTCAAAATGTTTCCATGTTCTAGCGCACCGTCGGAAACAAGCACTGACGAACAGCCCACAAGCCAGGGTGATTCGAACGGAGGGTCACCACTCCAGGATCCGCCCAGCCCACCGCATGTGTCGGAGGAAGGCCCATCACTGCAGCGAGGACAAAAACGCATAAAAAGAAAAACTACCGTTGAAACCCTCCTGCAACAACTTGCGGAAGCAAGGAAGGAGAGGGCCGAAAGGGCAGAAAAAAAATTGGCCCTTTTAGAGCGCCTCGTTGCCGCCGTGGAGGGGCAGGCTTCCAAAAGCAGTGAATAAACCATTTTTCTTATAAATGTTTATTGTTTGTGCTGTAGTCAGAAACTGCTAAAAACTGCACGCTAGTTCGCAAGAGGCAAACATTTAGCTCAGCACTGCGTTTGAGCGATATCATTTCGCATGCTTTCGCAGTTCTTCTTCTTCTTCTTCTTCCTTGATATTTGGCACATACCCACGAAGGGGGATTGGCCAGGGTTCAGTGTGGACTGCCAAATGTCCTACACAAACTGAATTAGTGTAATAAAGTAATTGACAACTAAACAAAAACAAAAGGTTTAAGATCACAAAAGTTATTGAATGAAAAAATATGATGCAAAAATTTGTAGTTTTGTAAATTTGGAATGCAATTAGCAGGGGAATCTGTCCGTAGCTGTTATGTAGTTATGTAAGTACTGACAAATTTGAGGCAACGCAAATCCTTTCGCACTCGCACCGAAGGAGAGTAGAAGCGGGACCGATAACGTAAATCCCAAGCGTGCAATTGGAGTTTCTAAATGCACTCTCCTCTGATGTGAAAACCTTCGGCAAGCGAGAAGGAAGTGATCGATATTTTCAATTTCACCGCAAGCCTCACAAAGGTTTGTGGGGATGATCCCGCATCTACATAAATAAAGATTTAAGCGAGGAATCCTGCATCTCAGAAGAGTCATCGTAACCTCACACTGCCGTGATTTACATGCTCGAACTTTCCATGAGTATGAGATGCTGGTATTCGGCTGTAGATAGCAAAGAATCATTGCATGTAGCGGCTAGGTATTGATATCGCTGGAAACGGGACATTCCAAAAATGGTGATATTAGGAATGGTACAACAAACAGATGCATCAAGAGCTGATTTAGCCAGGAAATCTGCCGTTTCGTTATGAAAAATACCGCTGTGTCCGGGGACCCAGATGAAGCGTATTTCTTTCACCCACCCAGGTATGAAATAGTTTAGTGAGCGGCTCAACTGAGCATCCCGTGCTGACTCCAGTGGCAACAAAACAGAAAGAGAGTCTGATACAAAAATTATTTTTGATTGACTGCAGGGAACTTTTAGTAGCGCTAGCCCAATTGCCATAAACTCTGCTATAAATATCGGTGTGTAATCCGGGACACGCACCGAAAAACTCCAGGAAAGAGACTCCGAAAAAATTCCAATCGCAGCTTTCTGCGCAATCACAGACGCATCAGTGGCAATTACAGCGTGATCAGGGAACCTTTCAAGGTGTTCACATAGGAGACTGGATATTAAATTTGAGGGCAAGTGCTTCACATTAGATGGAAATATAGAGTCATAATTTATATCCACAAAGGACGTTGAGCAACCAATAGGACATATAGAAGCAAGGTCCACACCAATGTTTGTTAAAATGCTCTGCGTATAAACAACCTGGGGCTTGCAGACCCTTGGCCACTGGTGAGTGAGAAAGAGGGCGGGGTTTGACACAAAAATAGGTATAGCCACACCGGGAGTAGTCTCAAATGATCGCAAGAATGATCTGACAGTTAGAAGGTGGAAACGGGAGTTAAGGTCCGGAATGCGGGCCTCCAAGTACAGAACAGTGGTAGAGACTGACTGTGGGAGCCCTAGGCAGAGGCGCAGCGCCCGTCTTTCTAGAAGCAGCAAAGGATGCAGCTTATATTTTGGACACCCAGAAAAAAGAATGCAGCCGAATTCCAGAATTGGTCTCACATAGGCTTTGTACAAAAGTAGAAGAGTATCTCGACGCATACCAAATTTCCTGTTACTTATCCGTGTCAGTCTACCAAGGGCACGTTCACCTTTCCGAACATTAGACTTGATGTGAAGCCTCCAATCCATAGTAGCATCATACGTAATGCCTAAATACCGCACAGATTCCACTTGAGGTATGACATCTGAGCGGTAGTTTAACGAAACATATAAGGGGGTTACGGTTTTAAAAACTAGCACACTACTTTTGGACACATTTAAAACCAATTTAATTTTGTCAAACCAGACCTCAAGTGCATTTAGGTAAGCCTGTAGTGAACGATATAGGTCATGAATATCTTTTGCCGAGGCGAAGAATGCTATGTCATCTGCATATACATATACAGTGACATCAGGATGAACCGGAATATCGCACATTAATATATTAAATAGGAGTGGGGAGAGCACAGAACCCTGAGGCACCCCTCTTGTCTGTGCATAGGTGTCTGAGGTTAATGTGCCATCAGTGCAAAAAAATTCTCTTCCTTTCAAAAATTCCCTGATCCACGCATAAATGTAGAACTGAGGACGTAATAATGACAACTTGTTTAGTAGAATGGAATGTTCAATGCTGTCATAGGCCTTAGCAATATCGAGCGTCACTAACGCTGATACCTCCTTGTTGTACATTGCAAGGCGAATCCTACTTTCTAAATCTACATGTGCAGACCATATTGAGCATCCATTGCGGAAGCCAATCTGGGAAGAACTCAAAGCATTAACCTCTGAGATATGCTTTGAGAGGCGGCCATGCACAATTCTTTCTATTAATTTTACTAGATTCGAAGTCAAAGCTATCGGCCGAATGTTTTCAACATGAAATCCTTTACCAGAGTCTTTCAAGAGCAATATAATTTTCGCCACTTTCCAGACGTGAGGCAGCCATGCAGATTCTAATGATTCATTAACTAGATCCAGGAGATCCTGAGTGAAATCATTTGCTAAAATTTTGACCATACCTACCGTAACCCCGTCCCAACCTGGAGCCGAGTTTCTCATGGAAGAAATCACGGATAGTAGGTCTGACCTATCAACCTCAACATACTCTGAGCAGGAAATGGGAGCGTGCAAGGGAACTCTGCACTGCTCCTGGAAACGTAATGCTAGTCCTTGCGCAATTTGTTCTAACTCATCCTTTGCCTCCTGTGGGGACAACACTACTGAACTTAATGACTGTGAAAGGTGCGAGTTTCTATTTCGTTCCATGAAACGATACAAAGCCTTCCTGTGCTTAGGGTTTGACAAATAAGTATTTAAATTTTCGTTGTACTCGTCCTTTGCCTGCGCTATGGCTCTTTTGAATGACGCCGAACAAAATTTGTAGTTTATCCAGTTTACTGGGCTCTGGTTATAAGAGAGGCTTTTCCATGCTGCTTTTCTACGGCGGAAGGCTTTCTCACACGGGTCAATCCACCATGGGGATTGCGACTTATTGTTCACTGTAGACCGCACTGTGAACTGGGAACCTACAGTAGCATTCGCAATTGAGGAAAATACCTTTTGTGCTTTGTCGGTCCTACATGAACAAAGGTTTGATTTGAGGGAGGAGCGTAGCGAAGCTGCATATTTGGCGTTGTTTACTAGTTTACGGTCCAAAGTTCTATCTCGTGTTGTGCTCATCATGATGGTAAATGTTATTGGAAAGTGGTCGCTAGACGTACCACTATCTACTGTGGACCATCCTCCTATACCTATCCCACCTGCTGCCAGGGATAAATCGACGACAGATTGTGAATTTCCGCGCATGAAGGTTATAGCCCGAGAATTGCAGCAGCGCACAGCATTTGACGACATCCACGTCCATAACAGCTGTCCACATGCGTCGGAGTAGTTATCCCAAAGAGTATGGTGCGAGTTAAAATCACCTGCAATAACTACCCTATTAGAATTTGTAAGTAATCTGTCAAAATAGTCTGTGCTACGTACACCTGTGGGGCAGTAGACGTTAGCGACTGTGACAGGGCCACAATGCGGCAATGTGATATCTACAGCCAAAATCTCACACTCAGGATTCATTACTGTTTTGCTTATTTTTGCCCGGTGACATAATTTTGACGATATCAAAGTTAATAAATCACCGCCCCTACCGTTTACACGATCGGCGCGGAAAACATGATATTTCTTTAAGGTAAATGACTTTGCGGGGGAGAGCCAAGTTTCTAGCAGAAGCATTATGCCTGGCTTATGTGTTGAAAGGAGAAGATATTAACCTGAAAGTGAAGATACAATAGAGCGACAATTCCACTGCAGAACTTGTACACCTGCCATGATTACTTATCTAAAATTGAGGCCGCAATAGCCTCTTTTAACACATCGGTTTGCTGTGAAACTTTGGAAGGTCCTTTTTTAGTTTTGGTCTGAGAAATGGAGGACTTAGAGGGTGAGCTAGAAGCACGGCGCTTTTGAGTAGGGCATGCCATTTCAACATCATTAGAGCAAACACTTTTGCGAGAAATGCCTACAGGGACACTGTCGATTGGGTGCACTTGAGCCAGCACTAGAGGAGAATCTGCATTTGAACTTTCAGTACAGGTTTGAGATGAAATAGATGCTGGAGTCAGCACAGGTTGAGGTGGGCAAAGTGACTGGCTACCAACAATACTAGACAAAGCTTCAGTAAAGCTGGTAAGCATACGGTCAACCACGACAGAAAGGGCTTTTTCAACAGTTTTCACAATTGCGGTAGACAACGTGGTCTCAAAGTCTGGAGTAGAAGGGCGCACACAGTTGGCATAAGTGTGCCTTTTCCGATCAAGAAGGGCATAAGCATCTGCTCGAGAGCAACGATTCTCTTGTATTAATTCTAGTAACGCTTGCTCCTGAGATCGTTTCTCACAACTGGGGTCATCAGCCGAGTGCTCGTTACTGCACAGACAACAGCTAGGTCTTGCAGCGGTACAGCTATTAGAAGAGTGTCCTTCCCCACACACCCTGCATCTTGTCGCAGACTTACACGCTCGTCCACTGTGTCCAAATCGCCAACAGTTGGTACATTGAAGGGGGCGAGGACGTAGCGGGTCAATGCGATAAATAATTGGCCAAATTTTTAACTCAGATGGACACATGAGACCGGCAAAGGTTGTTATAACTGACTCTGTAGCAACACGCACCCCGGCCACTATGCGAGAGCAGCGATACACTGAAAGAACACCAGCTCCTGCGTCCTGAAATTCCTCCAAAATTTCTTGAGCAGTAGATGCAGGATCCACTCCACGCACAATACCCTTAGTGCAAGCCAGCTGTTCAGGAATAAAAGCTTTTACAGGAATCGATGTAAAAGAACTGCAGCGTAGCAGATCTGACACACAATTAATGTTTGCAGATTTGCAAACTATACCTCTTCTCCCGAAAGGTCGCACCTCAGAGATATCAAGGTAGTGATCCGTCAGACTTTTGAGTTGCTGCTGAATAGCTTTCGGATTTTTCATTTTCAGCATTCCATCGCCTATCGGTATGAGTGCGACAGGAATCACATCGACTCCATTTTTTGCAAATGATTCCAGAGGCAAGTTTTCATTCGGCAGGCTGGCGAACCAATCTGCCGAGCCCCCTCCCGGGGAGGTGAAAGACATGCCTGTGCGCAAGGTAATGACACCTTTACATTACCAAATCCTATAAAGCTAGCCTGAACCCTGATCAAAACCCCCTTGAACGTGGAAAGGCCTCACCACGAAGAAGCTCAGGCACCGAACACCTTGAGGACTCCCAGGACAGGCAGATCAGAAATCGACGCAGCTACAGCGGCGAAGAGCGCTAGGCTTCGGAGCGATGTTGCCGGGGCTAGATGCTCTAGGTCTTCGAAGAAGTCGCTCTCTTCGTTGCACATGTTGTGCAGCACACATGCCGCCATTACGATCAGGCAGCATTGCTTAATGCTTGCGGCATCCACAAGGTACAACCTTCTAAAGCGTTGCTTAAGCAGTCCAAATGAATTTTCGATCGCGACCCTCTGTTGCGAGTGCACCTTATTGAACTTCTTCTTCCACGAAGGAAAGCTTCGCCCATTGTCCCGGTACGGTGTCAAAAGCCAAGGTAGTAGCG
Organism: Amblyomma maculatum; assembly: GCF_055883805.1. Lineage (NCBI taxonomy): Eukaryota > Metazoa > Arthropoda > Arachnida > Ixodida > Ixodidae > Amblyomma > Amblyomma maculatum. Next base: position 23,941,010 of record NC_139351.1, on the reverse strand, counting down.
GATATGCCGAGTCGCCAAGCAAGTATCCATTGCTGCATTTCTGAGAACAATCTTCAAAAAGAGGACTTTCCCGAAGTACTCTTAAGTCATGAGCCGACCCAGGAAACCCAATAAACACATCAATAAACCTATTGCGATCGTCGCACACGCCCTGCAGTAATATCGGTTGTAGTACGACTGCGGCGACTGGGCCTGTTGATCTCAACATGGCAGCCGTCCACGCAGCCGATTGTGTTGCGTGGTCCCTTTTTTCGCTAAGAAGGCAGCCTTGATGCGCTCCTGCCGACGCTGGTCGGGCCAGGCGATTACAGATGCACTAATGCTGTTCAAAAAGTTCAGCACTCTATCAACGCAAGCACTCACCGACGAGACTGACACGTCGAATCGGTCAGCCAACGAATACATACTATTCTGGTGCCCGAGGTAGCTCAGAGCGATAAGACAAGTCTTTTCAGCAGTCACTTGAGTACGACCTCCAGTAGGGCATGGAAAAAACTGCGACGCTTCGAAAGAACTTGCAAGAGTTTCAAGGGTGCTACGTGACAGGCGAAACAAACGTTTGAATTCGAAGTCATAATATCGCCCTACGACTTCTTCGCAGTAACGAGGCATGCGGTTTCGCTTCAGTCTCTCCAGCTCCGTCACTGCCACTGCAATAAGTTCCTCAAGTTCCTCTTCGCCACTGCTGTCCGAGTCTACAAGCTCCATAGCTGTTTGTAGAACCGTTGGCAGCAGGTCGCGGTCCATTTTCTTTTCCTTCGCAGCGCAGAGAACACACAGAGAACAATGACAGACCTGACAAACACGCGCGCGCGTCGCAAACGAACCAGAAGGCTTGCACTTTTGCACTTTCGCATTCGTTTCTATTTGGCGCTAATGTCGCGCTACGCCTGCACGTCTCAACAGGCGCTGCATGAGTGTAGCACTTGCACGGCACTTGCTGTGCACTGCATGATCAAAATCAATCGCGGACGGTGCATGGTGCAGGGAACGCTGTGAATTAAGAGCTTTGGTGCAGCGCACCCTGAACTGGTTCCGGTGGTGAGAACCACGGCTGAATCGAATGCAGCTGCAGTTATCTGAATGCCACTAATGAAGAGCACTCGAATGTGAAGCCGCTCGACATGCTGCTGTTGCAACTGTAAAAAAGGAAAGAAATTCACGGACATGCATGCCGACTGGCTGACCGTTCTTAATAAAATAGTTGGTTCGCAGGAAGGAAAAGGCGCAGTAACTGTCACACTTGCTCTGTGGACACCCGAACCACGCCGTAAGGGAAAGGAGGAAGGTGGGAATGAAAGAGGAAAGAAAGATGAGCCATAGTGGAGGGCTGTGAAGTAATTTAGACCACCTGGGGATCAACGTGCACTCACATCGCACAGCACACGGACGCCACTTCGTTTCGCCTCCATCGAAACGCAGCCGCCGCGGTCGGGTTCGAACCCGGGAACTCCGGCAGAGTAGTCGGGCGTTTTACCACTGCACCACCTCTTTTTTTTTTCTTTACTGCCTAATTTATTATCAGATTTTACACATATAGAACATCACACAGACACTCACACACATACACACAGAGTGAATATTACGCGACAAATACACAACATGAGTTAAAACCGCGCGATTTGGGCTGCGTGATCCATTACAAATCAGTCATTTGCAGCAACACTTCATTCTCGGAAGCCACTCAAGCACTTCGTCTTGTCTTGAGAACTTCAATAACACGTACTCGCAACGGCTTCGAGAAAATACTGCCGTATTTTTCTCGCACCACCCCGGCGGGGCCTGACCATTCCTCTAAGCAATTTTTAAGTAATGCTTTACTATTCTTTGTCATATAGGTTCCGCATATTTTTTTTTTAAACGACGTTGTTTATTGCCTTAGGGCATAAAGAAATAATTAAAAAGAAGAGTATTCACGTCTAGTTCCGCTTTTTTTTAATAACAGCTAGTGTTTATTGACTCTCTAGGGCATGAAGGATTATGTAAAAAAAAATTAAAAAAGGTATTCTTCCACGTTTCAGCTGCGCAGTCTCCATTTTCCGCTTCGCAGAGTGTCGATTCGGAATTCTTTTCCTATATACTATAATGCACACCCGATGCGATGTCATTTCCAAGAAAAACACAGAGGCTTCGGGAAAGAAGTTTCAGGAAAGCGGGTTCTGCCCATTTCATTAGGACGTACGGCACGTGCCAGCAGACGACACACACACTAGGACCTAGTCTGCTTGAGTCGACATTTTGCGCTATCCTCGCCAGTGCCGGGCTAATCGATCGGTAAATGTATTTCGACGACGCACGATAGTGAGGACGCCGATGTACAGGGTTTTCCGCATTTTTCGGTCTGGTTGTAAAATATCCTACTGCGGGAACTACTGGACTATTTGGTCAAACGCTGACCACAGGTAACCTTATTACTAGTCTAGCTAGGTTTCTCGATAAGTTACTAAACGTGTGAATTACGTGCATTTTTCGGCATCAACGGACGTGCTCCCTTCAAAAAACGAACAAACGAAGCAGCCAAGTTTACAGGCTGCGCCATCTGGCGATCTTCGATACAATGAATATTGCCAAAAACAACGGCGTTAAAACAAACGAGGGCCGATATCGCAGTTCGCCAGATGGGGCAGACTGTCGAATCGGCTGCTTCGATCGCTTGTTTTGTCGAAAATTTCTGCCGCGCAGCTGACTGAATACTTTCACCACTTCCGCAAAATTCAGGCAAGTTGAAGTAATAAATTGGTCATCAAAAAGGTAGCCCATCAATAAACTGCCTTGCATCATGGCCGGCATTTAAGTGCGATTAGTCGGGTCGTAATTTGCGCAGGAGCATGTTTTCCAATACCGAACACTGTGCTTCGGTTGTGCCGACGATGTTTGTTCTACTGACCACATGCAAATGGGCGTTTTCTGCTTCAAACTGTCGCATATATCCGAATGGGCTTTATTGTGCCATATAGGCGTTGTACAGTGCAGTAGAACTGCTCTTCAATCCGAGTTCTTTTAACCACCGAGATATATGCTCCAAATGACACGAAACGTTTGCGCGCTACTCTGAACGCAAGCGTGTCTGTTATACTGCGCAGTCTAGCTGACCTGAAAATTATCACAATTAAAATCGATAATCCATCGTATACGGCATGATCACGTATTGGTAATCTCAGCGATGCTTATTACCTTCGGAACATGCAGTTTTCCAAGCGGAAGAAATGTTTTTCGAAACTTTAAATAAAATTTAGAAATGCGCAATTTTTGTCGTTTCTTGAAATATTATATAGGTACGTACGACAACTTATATTATTTCTCTCAGGATTTTGGAATATCCACTTTGCTTCCGTCGACGTTTGTTATCTAAAACTAATGTACAGCTTATGAAAACGCGTATATCGATTTAAGAAAATGTTAAACACGTTAATTTTGAGCCATATAAGGAGCAGTTAATTTCACCCTGTATTTAAACAAGTTAATATACACAAAATAACGGTTCAGCAGAACTGTTTATTGTCTTTCATTCCTGAATTTTTCATTGACGCAACTTTTTTCCAAAGGGAAAAAATAAATCTTGAAGTTGGGGTCACAATTCCCGCATGTTGCGTCGTCTTAACGCCTCTTCACCGCAGAGCACGGCACGCGACGCGGCACAAGAGGCACTTATGAGTAGACAAATAGTAACGAGCACAAGTACGTACTTCATCCGATAACATCGCGGGGAGCGCGCGCCTCGGAGCTGCGGCGAGAAACCCGATACGCGCCGGCGGCGAGCAACCGGATACGCGCCGGCGGGGAGCTCGGCCCGTTCGCCCACGGTGGTGCCTCGCTAGCCTGAGGCGGCTTTTCTCACGAGTACGTGTTGTTTGCGGTCGTGTTAAGAACCCCTCTATTAGCGGAAAATGGCATTGGGGGGTTTAGTCCTGCTCTGCGGTGAAGGAACGACATAACTTGCAGCGCGAGCTCAACTTCGAAATAATTTTCTCGTTCTAAACAAAAGTTACCTGCACGAAAATTTCAGAAATGAAACGTAATAAACTGTTCCATTCAACCCGATATTGTTTGCATTTTTACTTGTACATGCTCAAGGTGAAATTAACGGATGTTTAACTGAAAACGCACTTTCTTTCTTTTTTTTTTTTTGTACTTTAATGTAAACAGGTTCGACATATCCATCTACGGTGAATAATTTATAACAAGTTTTTCTGCATGCTCCGACTTATGTCAGAAGCAGAAACCTGCGAAATTGTCAAACGAATATCTTGAATGGTTTCTGAAATTTTGTTTTTATTTGACAAGCAGTTCCTGATTTGTCGCTTTTCGTTCAGACTGCGGTAATCTCAATATTAATTTTAGGCAAAATATTTTACTCTTTATTATGGCCATTTGGATAAATTTCAAGGATTTTAAATGTTCTTGTCAAATCGGAGATTGTCGAGCGTTTGGCCATTTGGCTATATACTTTGGCGTGGAATATGGGCTTGTATCAAGTCATTTCATATCTAGCCGGTTCCGTAGCCATTCGGCCAATCTGCCATTCATTTGGGAGCTCCCTTTGTTGTGACTAGCGGCGTGCTGCGAATCTGCAAAATATGTTTGTGCTCATTCAGTATGAAAACGAAGCGGAGCGGCATGTGGTAGAGCACGACGCTATATCAAATTTCCACCCAAGAGACATCGAGGACTTCGACAGAAATCACCTATATGAAGCATTTTGGTCAGGCGATGACACAACGCTTGGCGGCTACTACAATGCCAGAATTCTGCACATGACAGGTGAGGAGACACCACATTATACTACTTTTCATTGTATTTAATTGCATCAATAGAGCATCGCGCGATTGTTCTTTCTTTTTTTGTTGTTCGGTGCGAAAATTGCAGAAACGGAGGAGGAAATGTCGGCATGGCGTGCCAGCCGAGGAAAAGCAAGGGCACCGCGCAGACGTGATGAGGACCAACCGCCCAAAAAAAAAGGTTCGTAACAGAATTTCATTAGGACGCTAGTTTGCTTAACCTCTGTAGGCGGTGCTGACTTGTGTTAAAAACGATTTTTGACTTTCTTAATGCAACTCTCAGCGAAAATGTCAAATCGGCCGGAAAACAGACATGTGAACTTCCACAGTTTGCTTGCAAAAATGAGTAGCTGCAGGTTTGCTAGCAGCGATGTACTAGTTTACTGCGGGAGGGTTAACATAATAACCGCAATTTTTTTTTATTTTTCTTCTTGTTATTATTATTATTTTTTTTTTTTTTTTGCGGGTACTACGCGTGGGGTTTTACCACCAGTGTCACAAATGCTGCAGCGGGGATGACCACAAGAATTCTGCCTGAAAACCATGCACTGCTAGCTAGGTTTAACATTTGCATCTTTTTTCAAAGTGCAGTCAAGCGCTCTAGGCAAGCCTGCTCACTTACTTTGCATTAAAATTATCTCAAGGCAACTGTAGCACTGCTCTTTGATGTTACCAGTTGGGAAGCTCTGCTCCAGAAACTGGCTAGTTTTTAATGCACTTTTTAGTTCTTTATGGGTTGCAGGGCCATCTAGCAGTGGTCGATAAAGCTATATGCCATTGTCATTAATGCCTTCGGAGAAGCACTTTTTTTTTTTTAATTTTGCCTCTTATCTCTATGGATTTTGCCTCTTAGAATATTTGCCACAGAACCTTTCACCCAATTTTCTTGTGGGGTGGTTATGCATTTATCAGTAATATCTAAGTTTCAACTTTGCCTTTACTACAGTGGCTGAGCACTTTAACAAACTTTGTTGGCCGTTCTCTGATACATGGCCCTTATGGGAGGTTTTGCATCTCGTAGCATTTAAGAGCTCTGCATTGTAATGACCGTAGTGAGCTAATTTATTGTGACTTCATTGTTTGATCGTTTTTTTTAAGTACCTCCGAGCTGCCACAAATAAAAAAAATGAAATATTACAGCACACTTGAGTGCAAACATAACTAAATATGTTGACCTATATGTTCAAACTTTGGTGCAACACTAACTTCAGGTAGTTGTCTCCATGTCATGACTTTCAGTGCAAGCCCATTGTGCAGCGAAAGATTAAGTTTTTGAAGTGAAGACAGTCATCACTGTTTTTCACTGTGCAGGAAATTAATAAGGTACTGGAATCAGAAGGTGGTTTTGTGAACTCATACTTTGCCTACTGGTTATGCTGCATGTCTAAATGCACTTTTATGTGTAAAAGTATTGTGTAAAGATATGAATACATAAATGAATAACAACTTTATCCCATAAGGGAAAGGGGCAGTGGGAAAGGGAGGGGGTTCTATGCTGGGTACAGGCCTCAGCTACCTTCCGAGTTCAATGCAGGATCTGATCCTGAAGATCAGGCACTGGGCTGCGCAAGGTAGGCTCCCGTTACTCCTTTGAGTGTATTTTGGTGGGTGGTGGCAAACACATGCCCCAAATGATGTGGTTAAGAGAAGTAAGCTCTGAATCTTGCTGTGTTGTATGTGTGTATAAGATTTAGGCGGTGATCAATGTGCTTATGTCTTAGGCACGGACTGACAAGGCTGCAAAGGCTGCGGCTCAGCATGAAGCAGAAGAGGATCTTCTACCAATTGAGGATGTGGGGCGCCTTAAAGACTCACTAATTAGGCGACTTCAGGAAAAAATTCTATGGTTAAAAGCAGAAAACGGCACGTTGCGAAAGCTAGATCGCAACTTGCAGGAAGCCCTGCTTTCAAAAATATTTGCTTCTGGTATGTGCAAAGTTGTTTTTTTCTAACGATTCCCTTAACACCACTTTCACAATTTTTCTTTTTGTCATCATTCTGTTTATATCTTTGAGCTGTGGATTCTCGTGTAGCAAGCAGCCAGATGAATATTTCAATTCGTCCTTGGTGTGCTATTGAAGGTGGCATGACGCTTAACCAAGAGGTAATAAATCAAAGCTATTTATGTTCCTAACACAAGGCACAAATATGATGCAGTGGCAGGTATAAAAATGCAAATTTGTACAAAAAGATTTGGAGTGTTTCTTGAATTTGCTTTTGAATTGAGGCAATTGGTGCAGTTAAAGCAAAGAAAAATCCCAGAGAATGTGGTTTTCATTCCAGGTTTACCAGATTGGAATGCATATGGATTGAAGCATTTAATAAATATATTAAGCATTATTTTGTACCTGCTCCTATGCATAATCACTGCTCAGCTGCATCATGTTGCTTTGATTTCATCATTGCCACAGAATATTTTACTCCATATTTGGCAGATAGCACAAAATAAAAAATAAATGGAACTTTTGCTCACAATACCTACTTATTCTTTGTAAACTGTGTATCGCCACTCTGCTTGATTTTTGCCATTTGAAATGTTTCTGTCCTACTGCTAGAACAAATAGCTGCCTCCGGTCCTCGGCGAGGGCATGAGCAATCAAGTGGACAAAAAGAAGCAGATGCAGCCTTGTATGGTAGGTTGAGATTTGAGGTGTTTGGATAAAGCTGCCCTCCTTTTATACCTGCTGAGCACCCATTGAATTCATTGTGAGCAAAGCATGGTAAAATGTATGAAAATATTCTTGTGTCATATGCTGTCTGACATTGCAAGTGGCATTTCTTTTTATGGTTAAACTTGGATGTAACGGACCTGCATATGTAGTGAAATCCTTAATATACCAAAATTTCTTCTCAATTTTCTCTGCATCGAAATGAAGGTGTTGTGGCTCTTTACATTGATAACACGGATCTGCCACGTCAACTCTGTTAGCTAATGACAAGTTACTGGAAATTTGGCCGAATATGCAAAAGTTTCATGACAGTAAAAGACAAACTGACATGAGAGGCATGTCTCAGATGACAATGGGAGACTGCAGGTGGCAATATGCATCATAGTCCAGTACCATAAGTGTATATTTATGGCAAATGCAGCAGCCTCCGGCACTTTGCTTTAGAGCGTCACGCCATTTGGCACTAAGCAGTTTAGTTCATGATCGAAATGAGTGAAGTTTAACATAATACAGAAAAGATCACATGCATTCCCATTGCCGCTATGATATTGCTCGCGAGATTCTGATGCTGGTAGCTCTCACATGTCAGGAAGGGGGACAACAGATAGTGCCCGCATGGGTCTGTGCATGCATCTTGCATGCATCACTTGTATGCATTATTCTGACTTATGAAAGTCTTGTTCTTAGTAACGATATGTATTGGCCATCATAGGGGCTAACCTTTCAGTCTAGCCTGACTTATAATTCCTGTCTAACTTTCCTTGAAATTGCTTCAACTTTGAAAATGCTACTAATTTTGGATGAACTGTTGTCTGTGTCGCTATGCCAATCCATTGCTTTTCACATACTTCTGCCCTGTCACTAGAGCCGACAGCAGCCTCTGAATGCTGCACAAGCCGTGCATCAGGAGGAGCAGCAGACTCAAATGGTTGGTTTATTTTGCTGTTGTATCGGTGTATCTTAATTCCCAAGATTAACTATTTTGCTGACATATGCCAGGTGCAGTCACTGCGAGCAGAGTACGACAAAAGGTGCAAGAATGTTGCATGTCCAATGGAAGCTAATCATTGCCAATGGCAATACCCTTGTCACTTACAATTAAGTTGAATTGGAATGATTTATTCAGACAAGCTGGACTTAGACATTTTACTGACGGTAACATTCATAGCCATCTGTTTGCAAATCATTTTAGTCTTGCTGACTTGTCTCACTTGAAGATGTTTCAGCTGACCGAAGTGTCTAGCAACATAAGAGCTGCCATTAGCTAGGTGCTGCAATCTCACCACAGCATTTGTTAGCCAGAAGTCCAATGTTGCAGTGAAAATAGTCCATATTCTACAGTACCTGCTCATATTCTACTGTACCTGCTCAAAGCAAGTATTTGACAAGCCTCGTGGTAGTGCAGTATAGGTTTCTTAATTTTTTTTCCTGTCACCTGCTTGCTACTGGGGGCAGAGTAGTTTTGGGATGTGGGGGAAGCTGGATTTTAGATGATTTTTCAGGAACAGATTTTGGGTGCAGAACTGAAACATTAACAAAATTGGGCTTTACCACAAAATAAAAACCCTTTTTCAATGATCTGCATTTTGTCAATGTTGCCCATTTTAGGCAGTGTTATCCTTGCACTACCACTTCATGAATTGAATCCTTTTGTATATGCTTGTGCTTTGTGACCAGAGCTGATGGCCACCTGCAGTCCTCGGCCAAGTCTTGCGGCACCGGGTCCACTTGGACGAAATGAAGAAGCTGCAGTCTTGCTTGGATGGTAAGTTGATTTTATTGTATTTGGTATACAGTCGAACCTTGAAATAACGAACCTCAATGTAGCGAAATTCACAATGTAACACATTTTTTTTTATTTCCCATTGTTCGCCCTATTGAAAACAAGTTAATTTTCTCATGATTTAACGAAGTAATTTTATGTCGCACTTTTGACTTAAAGCCGTCCTTGTGCATCACATGCATGCATCGGCAGCCACCTTGATATAAGCATGAGAACTTAAACTTTAGCCAAGGTACACCGCATTTTGCATTTGCCTTGCATCTACGTCGGTTTGAGAGGGTTCAATATGGGGGAAGAAGGGTGATTTTTTTTTTTTACGACAGTTGTCTATCTTTTTACCCATCAATCATCAAAGAAAGTATGCAATCAGCTGCGATCATGACGCGGGCTTTTAGCATCGTTCGCTTCAGAAGGCATTTGCTGCTACACACGTTCCCTCCCCCTTCACCCTACCACTGGAGCTAATGCACACCGTGAAGTTCTAGCTCGCAGAATCTTGGCGTCCTGCCAAGAAATACACTGTACTGCGACAGCGCACAACGGAGGGACGTGCTGACGAGTAGAGTTTTTATTTTTATTTTTTTGGAGTTGTCGGCAGCAAAAATATGAGCAAGCCCATTACACATGTAAGTAGGTGCGCATACGTGAGGCCTGAGGTAGCCACGTCGGCGTGGGCGATGCGCTCACTTTATGCTCACATGAAGTAAATGATGCGGTCTTACCCGTTTGCTATCGCCCATTATCCTCCTGATGTACAAAACAACATCCAGTGCCCTTGTTAGTGTTATATTGCAAGAATTGCTTGCTTATTTTATGAATTTGTAATTTAAAAGTTCCCATCTGTTAGCTGTCCCACGAACCTGTTACTTCATTTGGGCAGCTGAAACATGGGAACATGGACGTAACCAAATTCACTACGTAACGAAACTTTCGGCTGCAAGTAGGACTTCATTATATCGAGGTTCATCTGTATATCCTTTGGTATCAGATTACTTTTTTAATTTAGAGAAAAGGTCGGTCGGTAATTTTTGGTGCACATTCGGGAGCGAATCAGGTTCAGTAAAAAGTTCTGTAATGTAGGATTTTTTTCTTAATGACATTTCAAGCAAATAACAGTATACAGTCAATTACCAAGACATTGTGAAAATGTGAAAAATCAGGCAGTCCAAAATAACAAATCTGCCCCCCCAAAGGTCATTTTATTCTTTACTACTTAGAGGCCGGAAGAAGTGATACTCTTCTGAACCATGGTTCTGTTACGAGCTAGCAAGTCTGCCTGAGTTTTGGCTAGAGTCGCTGTAAGCTAACAAAAAATTTGCGACCACTTGCATCAGCTCAGCTTGCGTCGGCTGTGCTGCGGCAGGCGAGTAGTCATCATTGCTCTCAAAACACTCTGTAAGTGCTTCGCAAATTAATTTTTCATCTTTTAGCCCAGTTCAAAGTTCCAACTCGCTATCCACGTCCGTGGAGTCCAAGAATGAGATGGCTGATGGAATTTTGATGCTTGCAGTGCAAAGGTCGTCTAGCTACTCACTGTCAGACAGCTGCTCGACAACGCTATCCTCGCCCACTCATGCATAGCAGCCCCCATTGCGAGTTTTTCATATTCATCTAATGCAGTCACAAATGTTTAGACATATTAAACCAGCCAGTAAAATTCCACTCTGGCTAGTACTCAGCATGCTGCAGGATAAAGCAAGGCACTTGAGTTTGTGTTCTGGTCAGGTAACAATGAGGTAGTCAGACAAGCAGTTCCCATTTAAGCATAGTAAAAATATAATGCTATTTGCTGACACAGAGCTTTGCCTTACCGTGTGATGTGGTGGCACAGCATCTCCCTACCCTCCCCCCCATCCTTCGATGGGAGGATATTTTTGCAGATCCTGGGCACGCAATCACATAACGTAAAAGTGACGTAGGGTCTACATCACACCTGCTTGTTCTGTGTATATTCTTTTTTCTTTTACTTTCATTGTAATGGAGGGAGTGAGAGGGTGAGTGAAAAATGTCTTTGAAGTCAAATGCACGGGAAGGATGAAGGGAGGCACTTGGACGTCGGAGCGTGGCTTCGAGCTGGAGGAGAGGAAGCATCTAGCCATATTGCGCTCACAACACACAACAGCTCCCATGCTTCCTTTTTTTTTTCTTAGCAGTGAGGGGGAGGGCAGGCTAGCGAACATGGACAGCGCTTCAAACTAGTGGTGGCTTGGAGCTGCCCACTGCAAAGTAAAGTACAGAGCAGTATGAACACTTGCTTGGTTCCTTTTTTTTTCTCGTATTGAGGCATGGGCTGCTTTACCCTGAGCGACAGCGGACAGAGCGCTAGAGATCTGACTGCTCCTGTGCACAGCGTGTGTTACAGCACAGGGCTCAGTAGGCCCCTTTTGAAGCTAGGCAGTTATGTCTTTTCCACCACTACAAAACTGCTTGCCTGTGGGCGCACGTGCGTGCAAATACCGTATTTACTCGAATCTAGGCCGGCCTCGATTCTAGGCCGACCCCCTAAATTCAGACGGTCAGAAAAAAAAAAAAGTTCACTCGAATGTAAGCCGAATGAAAAAAGGCATTGACTGGAACTAGAACATGCATTTTATTGTGCTTGCGACACTCATTGTAGCACGCCGTCGCTGTCCTCTTTGTCGCTGGTTTCCTCCCACAGCGCACTGTCTTCGCTTCCGTCCAGTGCGTTGGAAATACTGCACTTTCGGAAGGCCCGCACAATCAGTTCGGCTGGAATCTCCTCCCACGCCACGGCGACCCAGTTCACCACTTGGCTAAGCGAAGCACGCTTGATGCGCCCGGTCAGTGTGAGCTGGTGATCTTGCATTGTCAGCCAGTCGTTGTAGTGCTTCCGCAGCCTATCCTTAAATGGCTTTAAAAGAAGAGACATCTGGGTGAGTTGGTATGGTGACATGATAGAAAAACAGCGCAAAAGACGACACATTAACGACTCGCGCGTTGCAAACAGCAACGGCAATTAGTGAGGCAAGCGTAGCTTGGCTGGAAAGTCGTTAATGTGCGGTTTGGTGCTGCTTGGCTGGGCTATATATCTGTGTTTTTTTCAATAAACTTCAGTTGTGAGTTCAGCGCTCGTCCTGTCCGTTCTTCTCCTCCGTGCACGTCTTTTGCGCTGTTTTTCTATCATGTTAAATGGCTTGTTGATGGCTACGTCAAGCGGCTGTAGCTGGCTCGTCATACCTCCGGGGATTATCGCAATGTCCGTACCGCCATCCGAAAGCATGGACTTTACGGCATCTGTCAAGTGGCCGCGGTAGGAGTCGAGAACCAGGAGCGACTTCTTGAACAACAGGGCCCCGGGACGGCGTTGCCAAACGGTCTTCACCCAGTCTTCGACAAGGGCACCACTCATCCATTCATTCTCATGGACGCGCACAAAGACGTTTTTAGGGAAAACTTCTCCAGCTGGAAGCGTCTTCCGCTTAAATATGATGTAGGGCGGCAGTTTTCGCCCATCGGCCATGCAACATAACATCACGGTAAAACGTTGCTTCTCGTACCCAGCAGTTCTGACTTTTACCTGTTTTGCGCCCTTTTCATTCACTGAACGCTACAGGCATGTCAAAACAGACTGTGGTCTGGTCGGCGTTACCGATTTGGCCCAGTCTGTAGTCCTCCTCCAACCGCTTCTTGATACCAAAGTGCTGGAATGCGACCAGCTTCTCCTCAAAGTCAGGGGGTAGGTTTTGGCACACAGAAGTCCTCCGTCGCAAGCTGAACCCGAAACGCCTCATGAAGCGAGTGACCCAGCCCCTGCTGGCCTTAAATTGGGTCCGTCCAACGCCTCTAACGTTTGCGATCTCCCTCGCCTTCGCCTGTATAATCTCTGTCGTCACGGACATTGCACTTTCCCTTTGCTTCCTGATAAAATCAGCGACATCTTTCTCCACCTCGTGGTGTCGCCCTCTCTTGGGTCCAGTGAAGGCCATTCGCTTTGCAGTGCAGTCGAAAAGCTCATTTCGCTGCTTGCGCCATCGACGCACGTTTTTTTCATCCACGCTGAAGTCGTGCTGAGCTTGTAGGTTTGACGTCTTCTCCGCCTCTAAAACTACTTCCCGCTTAAAAGCCGCAGTGTAATGGCATCGCTTGGTGGGAGCCATCGCGCCGCGAACACGACTGCTTTTTCGAGGGCATGCAGAGACGCACACAAGGAAACGCGAAACGACGAGACCTTGGTGCAACATTCACAAAAGCCAAATGGAGCCTGCAAACCTGCAAGCTTCAAGCAGTAGCCGCGAGATGGCGCTACATGTCTAGTGGTTGCGGGCAAACCGCATCCTCGAATCTAAGTCGACCCCCGACTTTCGTAACCAATTAAAAAAAAAAAAAAAGTACCGGCCTAGGTTCGAGTAAATACGGTAACTCATGGGCAGGTACTCAATATATCTACCACTCCATGTATGGTGACCTTCACTCTTGCCCGTTTTCATTACAATGAGGGAAGGAAATGCACAATCCCTGCAGCGCGTTGCGAAGAAGCAGACTCGCGACTCCAGTTTCTACGTCGATTCCAATACAAGCCACCCCGCCAAACCTCCGGAAGAAAAAGAATGAAAGCAAAAAATTGTGACTGCACAGAATTGACGCTCAATCTACATTACCACGCATCGTGCCTTTTGACTTAGCAGCATGCCTTTCTCAAGTAAAAAAAAACTTCCACGAGCAACATCTACATGATGTATAGGCGACGTCACCCATGTGTCACGTGATTGTGCACCGAGGACCTGTAAAAATATTCTCCCCCCTTTCAATCACCACACCATTTGTTTAGTCTTCATGGCCTTTGTACTCCAGAACCTTGCAAGTGGAGGCATTTTTTTCTTACTTAAGACCTCATTACGAATGTACCCTAGATAATTCAGAACATTATTACATATTGTTGCTGAATCAACAAGCTGGGAAGGAAGGGTGTGTTTTATATCTTTTTAAAAAGCAGCATCCATCACGGCTGCTTTTGCCCCTGAACCAGACTTTTTCAAGAGTTGCATGACAATCGCAAGTAGTGAAGGACTCCAGTAGTGGCTTTAATTCAATTCCAAGCACAGTTTGAGCTCAGATTTTGTGCACACTGTTCTTTTGTTGCCACACATGGCCCTAACCCTTGAACATTTATGTATTGCTCCTAGAGCCAGCAGTCAGCTCACTCCCCTTGGAAACTTGTCTCAGACCAGCTTCAAACATGCAAATGCAGGCAGCTGCAGCCCCATGGGGTAGGTCGATTTCATTGTTCAGTAGATATTTTTCAGGCATACGAGGCCTGCATTATGGTAGATCATCACAGGTGCTCCGGGAATGTTGTGTATTACCTGTGCAGCTTGTCATAGATACATTTTTTGCAAAAATGTAGCTTTGTATTGCTGTAGCCACCGGCCTAATGCAATCGAACCTCAGTATAACGAACCTCAGTGTAACGAAATTTGCGATATAACACAATTTTCTTATTTTCAAATCTCTGCCCCATCGAAAACCGTGTATTTTTTTGCAATTTAAAGCAGTAATTTTATGCCAAGCTTTCGGTTTAACAAAGTCCTCGTGCATCGCATGCATGCACCAGTAGCCATCTTGACAATCGGATGAGCACTAAAACTTCAGCTCTGACACACCACATTTTACATCTGCTCTTTGATGCACCAATTTTGCCGTCAGTCTGGGATCTGTGATCAAAACAAAATATGACAGGTGTACCGCCGCGCAATCCATCATGTGCATACAAAACCCACGGTGCGGAAGTTTTAGGACGTCACAGCCCAATTGGAGCGACAGAGCGTTAACTGTATTTACTCGTGTAATGAACCCACTTTTTTTTTTTTTACGAGTCATCCATCCCAGTCATCAATCATCAAAGAAAGTACGCAGTCAGCCGCAACCATGATGCCGCCTTTTAGCATCGTTTTGGTGGAAAAGCCGCCTGCTGCTATTACACATTCCAGTGATCTAATTTTGTGGCAGCGGACGGCGCCCAACTCAATTGTGGAGAAATATTATGCATTCACATCTGTTCGCTATCACTCATTATGTGCTCCTGATATACAAAATAACATCTGGTGCCCTTGTTAGTGCTATTATTGCTAGAATTTCTAGCTTATTTTCTGCATTCACAAGTTCCCAGCAGTGTTCCATGAAACTGTTACTTCAGTTGGGCAGCTAAAACACAGAAACCTTGACTTAAAGGAATTTTTGGTTTTACGAAATTAACTGCAAGTAGGACTTCATTATGTCGAGGTTCAACTGTGCACTGTAATCTTACTTCTGTCCTGCCACCAGAGCCAATGGTCAGCACTGAGCCTAGTGGCGTTGCTAAAGTCACCCTCAACTGGTGCGGATGTGTGACTTGGCTGAGGGGTGAGAAAGGCACAGGAGATAAATGAACAAGACAAAAGACTGCCGGAGAGATACTGCCAGCGGTCCTCGCTTGGGAAAGGAGAGTGAACTGCACATTCACATAATGAGGTCGTGAGGCAGCGCGGCCACCGACCAGTGTCTAACACGCTCCTGCACAGGGGCTTCCGGTGGGTATTGGGTTAATGCTAGTGTTTCCAAGGCAGCCGCATGTACGCAGGCCTGGTGCAACGTTGAAATGGCATGGAGTCTCTGGCATAAACTAAGGCATGTGTTTTCAAGCAGTCCTCACAACAAAATAATTCGTTCTACAAGAAGATCACACTTGCCAGTCAGTGTCTCAGCGTCACCAATGTGCGCCACAATAATTCACTTTGCCCCTCGCCCCCTCTTACTACCCAGCTTCACCCCCCCTGAGCGCTGCATCTGGTGCGGACCGCACCCCCCTCACAATGCCACTGACTGAGCGTGATCAGAGCTGGGATAATGCGCCTGCCGCTCCACGCAGTAAGATTTTTCAGTGTTATTCTATGGGTATATCTTTTGCCTCTAATGCACGTTTCTCAAATGTAAATAAACCATAAAGGGAAACAGGATTTGTCAGTAGTAGTTGGAGTTAAATCTGATTATAACGAAATTTAAAATGTCTGCAATGTTTCGTTGCATGCAGTTTTTTTTTTTTTTGCAGTTTTCACGTGAAGACTCAGTAGGACTATATAGAACGAAAACCAGGTTAAAAATACATTGTAAGGGAAACCACTTTGCAAGTGTTTGCAGTAAATCAGAGTTATTATAAGTTATAGGAGCGGGGAAATGTTTCACAATGGGGCTAATAGCATGGTGCGAATATGGCAGCAACCTCTGCCGTGGCTTGTGCAATGCGATATGTCTACAGGAAAATGGGGAAAGGGGAGTGGAGGAATCAGTGGAGGAGAGCATCGGCATTCGCACTGCCAGCGAGCGAGGAGCTGCCTGGGTCTTCAGGCATATTCCTGCTCCTCCAGCACAATTGTCCCTGAAAACCAACTCTGCCTATTGTCGCCAGCCTGCTCCGCTGTTCCTGCTAGTGACATGCAGGAGTCTGCGAGTAACTGTGTGGAAGCAATGGATTCACACTGTTCACCCAAGTCTTTTTACTTTGTTTCATCATTTTTTGCTGCTTTTAAGCATGAACTATTGTAATGCCATGTTCTGAAAACAAAAGCAGCGGAGAGTGCTGCATCTACCACTTAGATACGGCGTCTGCGTGGGAACAGGGTGCATTGTATCAACTGCGGTCGCTTGTTGCTATAGTAGAAGCTCATCTCACTTCAGTTCATGTTTTATGATCTAGAAACTTGCAGGATCCTGCCAAATTTCCAGTAGTTCAGCAATAGGTAAGAGACAGTTGCCCCGCCAAAGGGAAAAAGCAAGGTGTCCATGTACTAGCTGTGTGATGTCAGTGCAGGATAATGAACTATTCGGGGCTCAAGTTACTGGAATGCTTCATTTCGGCATCCCTTATAACCTAAACATATGCACAGATTGTCGTGTAAGAAATGAATACAGTAACCAACAGATTTTTATACTCCAATAATTCGGGCTTCCACGATACTTCGCACTTTGTTCAGGAACTGTCACACACTCCATAAAAATATGTACATTTTCACAGCCGATATTTCTCACCCTTAGTGTCCAAAAGCTTGATTTTTCAGACCAAATTTGGCGCCAGCAGTACTGTGATCGTTTTTCGCCCAAGGTTTTTTTTTTTTTCTAGGCATGAAAAAGACGCGAGCAGACATCGTCGCAAATAACTCCGTTTTGCGTGCCCGGGAAAGCTTATAGGCGAAGGGAGTCATTCTGACGGACTAGCTTTATTGGCTCTCTGTGTACTGTTGGTGTTGGAGCAGAGAAGAAAAGTGAAAGGAGGAGGGGGGGGGGGGGGGGGCAATGCATTCAAGTAGGGTCTCATTCCACTCATTTTCTTTTTTTCCCTGTGAGCAGCAGCAAAGTTCATGATTTCTTTAAAGCAGATAAGATTCTGTAGAAAAGTGAATTTTCTTTCAAGTTCAGGGATTTTTCGGACTGTTCGATTATTCAGACTATATCCCCGGTGCCACCGAGTCCAAAAAATGATCGGCGAGTGTATAATGTGAGCGGCATGTACACATGAGAATATTTTTATGGCTTCTTTACTTTTCAGTTGGGCATACTCCAGGGACTCAGAATGCAGGGAACTCTGGTTCCAGCACTTCTAAAGGTAGGTTTGTGATTCTTGCTTAAGAATGCACCAAAGGAAATGCTCGAGATATTTGAAATGAAATTAGATGTCATATTTAGAAAGTCTCCATATGTTCCCCAGCCCCACGAGTTGTCACAAATTAGTGGAAGCACGCAGGTTGATGTGCAGGTGAATCCAATAATTTTATTTATTGAGCATATTTAAAGGAACCATCACAAAGCCATCCGACTGATTAAATGACACATGCACATTAAGTAGGAAGCACTGGGATCCTGTCATGGAAAAGCTGAAAGCAGCTGATGGGGTCACTTGAGAACGACAACTTTGAGTTTTTTTATCTTAAATAGCCATAGAGCATACTTTTTAATGAGAAGAATTTTAAATGGAGTATGGTTCAAAAGGTCATTTCATGTGGAGTTTCTCATTTGTTACGGTTCAAAAGGTGGGATTTTGTTGTGCAGTCATTAATGGTTGTCAGACTAGTCGGCTATTGAAAGAAATGAAACAAATTGTGTTGTAAATATTTTATTGCACCAAATGAGCTCTAATTTGAAGGATTATAATTTGTAATGTGGGATCAAATGCAATAGTTATTCTTCAAATATTTGCTGTCACGTTCCATTTGAGATTTGCAGTCTCCGGCGCTGCATGGTTATACACAAAAACAATACACACACAAGAGAATTAAGCCAAGACCTTAACACAGAGGATGCGCTCGCTACCAACTGCTTGTTTTTGTGATATGAAGAAGAAAGCAAAAGAAACGTGGGGTTACAATATGAAAAAGAAGTAAACAAAAGATTCAGAAAAAATGCGACGAAATTGAGGATGGAAAAATTAAATGAAAATAAAATGCAAATAACATGAAAATAATGACAAATTAGTTCTAGCGTCTTTTCACATTGTCCAAACTGAAAAGTATCACCTCCTTGCTGTTGAGCGCCACTGACGGAACACTCACACATTCCCCTTCTTCTCCCGAAATCCGTCGCATTTTTTCTGAATCTTTTGTTTACTTCATCTTCATATTGTAACCCAACGTTTTTTGTGCTTTCTTACCACAAAAATAGGCAGTTGGTAGCGAGTGCATCATCTGTGTTAACGTCTTGGTTTAATTCTCTTGTGTGTGTATTGTTTTCATGTACAACCATGCAGCGCCAGAGGTCACCGGAGTCATATAGCCAACTAGCCCGCTCGCAAGTACTACTGAGATTTGCAGAACATGCGACTTTTCACATCTTGCAACCGAAAATTTAGCTTTCGAAGATAATGATCAAACATACATTGTTTCCAGCTGTTGCAATGCCATTGGAGCTACCTCCATCTTTTGGAATTGCCGATAATAATGGTCAGGTAAGCGGCACATTTATTGACTGAATTTTCTTCTACAAGATGACAATGATTCAAAAGTACATTTTCAGGTTACCATATTATATTCAATTCAATTCAGTTTTATTTCTGTCAAAGCGGCAGGGGCTCAAACAAAAGTGAAAAACACTTGACGAGGTTCAAGCCTCTGTGTACAAGGCATACAGCGGTCGCAAATGTTTACATGAGCAGTGCATAATCTGCAGGGACAACCTTTCATAGAAAAAATAAATCTGCAAGAACATTGCATGAACTGAAGCAAACATAATAAAATAAGAAAGCTACATTTGCATGTTAAAAAATTGCTCAATCAGTGTAATGAACACAATACATATATATACAGTATGGACAAAAAAAAAGAAAAAAGAAATCCTCATCATAGAATTCTTAACGAAGGTACCATCTCTTATGATGCAAAAAAAGCATTCAACATTGACATACTAACATTTTCTACATTTATATTGTGAGTGTGGAGATAATTAAGCAACGATGGAAGTGAAAATTCCAACATTTCACAGCTAAAGGTTGTGCGTAAAAAAGGAACTTTCCAAATTTCTGGTGACCGGGATGTAGACCTACCCTTCCTTAAACTTAAATTTGCATTGGATGTTGTAAGGGCCTCGTTGTTATGTAGACTGCTTGTACCTTCTGGCCAAGGTGAAAGTATATCTATTTATTAGGTGCAGTAAAGTAATTCAGGATGAATTTATTCTGGGTTTAATAATATTTTGAAAGTAGCATACGCACCCCGTGCAAAGTGACGGCCCTGCCACTGGTGGCAAAGTTGACAGTAAATCCTGGAGCGGAGCCGGCCGCGTTGTCTGCTAGCCGTGTGTTTCTATGCAGTCCTCGCATCATGAAATCATTTCCCGCCATGCTTGCATTGCTGCCTGAACAGCATCCGCTCTCAATGCACTGTAACATAAACTATGGGGCATCTTCAGCGATAGTTTTTGTTTGGGCAAATATTTGAAAGTTAGAAAAAATGGTCTGGAGATTGTATCTACTCGTCCGATTTCGGCAAGCAATACCATCTACAGCGTCCTGTTTGAGTTCACTTCGCTTTAACAAATCGCTTGTCATTCCTGCCTCATATTTCAATATGAAATAATTTCAAATAATATCGGCGCATCATTGTGAATTTTCTGAAAATCGCTATTTTTTACATTAGGTAGAGGAAAAATAATATATGTTGGTTACTGGGTAAAGCAATAAGTTAATTTACTTAGTGCAGTGCTGCATATTTTTATGGTGCTTAATTTTTGAAGTCAATAAGTTCTGAATGCAAAGTAAAGACTGATATAATAAGCATCAGGTACGAGATTTAATGAATTAAACGCTCGAAGAGCATGGTACCAGTGTCATTAATAGGGTCATCTGTACCCAGTGCGAGGCGTGGCGTGGCTGCTCCCCCCCTCCTCCCTATCCCCGCTTATTAAGCACCGAATCGCAACTTCCTTTCTACCTCCTCTGTGCTCATGGTTTGCTTTAAGTCAGGTTCGCTCTGCACCCAACCACGTAGTACGAGTGATGTGGCATTTTTTTTTTACACTTAGACGCAGCGATCGTGCCCACGAGTGATAAATCAGCAAAACATCCCATCGAAAGCACATATATTCGAAAAAAAGCAGAAACACTAGCACGTGTAAGTTGCGAGGAAATTCACTGAGCAAGTAGCTTAAGACATGTGATTGCCCAGTATGAGACCGTAAGGATAAAGGGGCCTTATGGACTAGTTACGCAATGAAGGCACCTCTGAGATACTGCAACCAGAAGCCTTCATTATGCTGCAGCTAAATGTCTTGGGATACGTGTTCGGTTGCATTATTAGTACCAAGAGGGCAATGATAGCAAGCGAGATCGCATAATGGGAGTTCACAGAGAAACACTCTTTCAGCACACACTAACTGAATGCTCTGTGTAGGACAGATGGGTAGGAGTCATCTGTCCTACCCATCAGTGGTCATATCGTGACGTGGCCTTTTAGCATTGTTTGCTACAAAAGGTGTCTTAGTTTCCATGTAGTACCGCTATTTCATTTTATACCTGCACCTTGCGGATAATGTCGTCGTGAGCAGTGACACTTGGACAGTGTTGATGAGCCAGCCAGGGAATTCTTCGTTTTGCAAGCATCTTGCCGTTGCCTTGTGGGGGAACAACGTACTTGCACAGCGTAGCCTGACCGGCAAACAGTGCAATAAGGATATTGCGAAGGGGAAAACAGCGGTGTACCCTCCGTTGTCACCTGCTAAGGTGGCAGGCATGTCATGTGAGTATCATGCAGTATCATGAGTGAGCTTCCTGCAGCTCTTGGTGCATGCCAAGTCTGCATGTCCCTCCAGGAAGTGTGATAACTATATGATACTGTTAGGGGCTGTCAGAGTGTATATAGGAAGTGAAAAATACCATGTTTCAATTACTGGTCTGTTTCAAAGCAGTGTCAGGGTGTCTAGCGACCGGGAAAACCGGCAATTGTCAGGGAAATTTCATGCATGGAAATTTCGCCAGGTCAAGGAAAATGGCACGGTATATTCTGCATGGCATTTTCATCTTAAGCTGGCGCACAGCAGATTTGGGAAGGGGGGGCAGAGCATGCGGCCCCCACTGCGGCTGCGCCGCAAGGCGAGGCGCGATATATTAGTTTACGTCAGCGCACGGCTGAGCTGCCACAATAGAAGAACCAATACGCACGTGAGTTGGGTACTCAATAAAATATGCAGAAGCGCTGCATGGGAGTAGTACGTCGTAATTTATTTGAATGTTGTGAATTTAGAAAAAAAAATAGTTGTACCTACAGGAATCGAATACATGTCTTACAATCAGGTACGTGGTGTTTATCCATTACGCCACAAGCGACTGGTAGTGCGGTCTTTAAATGCGCTCTTACTCATTTTGATTCAATGCACTAAAGATGGCACGACGGATGCAACTGGCATGATCAGAGGATTACTTCAAGCAATTTTAATCCAGCAAACTATTTTATTGCGTATGCATTTTAGTTTATGCACTGCAATGTATACTCAAAAAACATAGCTTTATGACTTCTTTTTTGTTGTGTTTTATTTTTTAGTGATGCCACCCGGCACTTCCGGTGCTGCGGTTTTCAGGGAATGGCAATAAACGCCTTGAGGTGGTGGTGCTCTCTTGTAGAAAACTTGCTCTCTTTCATTTCTACTCTTTCGGAATAAGTCTCGTTTTGATGAACTGAAAACTAAAATTCTACGCAACTGATTTTTTTAGTGTTCCAGCTTCTCTTTTTAGCACATTCACTTCAGCTTTTTAAATTTGTAAGCAAGGCAGCAAATATTGCTTGCTGTGAAGCTGCAGTGACCATTTCAAGAGTGCAAAGAATAGATAGGTATGCACCTATCTATTCTTTGTTGTTGTAATTTAGCGTGCCTAATATTTTGAGTTTTTTAACCTCACATATGCTTAATTTATGGTTTCTTTTCAGCTGCTTTCCTGCACTACCTGAAGGCTAGTGGTTGCCCGGAGGATGACATACCGAAGCGTCACAAGATGCTGAGTCGCTACCTTGCACAAAAGTGTGCAGATCTACGTCGCTGATCAGGTAAGCTTTGAAGGAGATCAACAATATATATTGTGTGTTCAGATAATTACAGTCATCGAGGTCGCGTGACTATTTTTGTTTGCAATGAAATCTATTTGGTGGGAAAATGTCTTGACACAAAGGAACGAACCTTAGTTTTGCAAGACATGGCGTAGCTTTCTCGGAAAAAAGCTGTATACCACTGGAGGTGAAAAACGCCATTTTTGCCATTTCAAAAAGTTTCAAGTTTGGAGACTTGCTGCTTCCGCACCAAAGTGTTGTCAACTATTTCCTTTTACCCAATAGATTCAGCAATTTCTCGTATTGTAAAAATATTAAAATCCCTTTTGGTTGTTTGCAGTTAATTTAGTAAAAAATCGTAAACTTTCCTTCAGGAGCAACGTGCGGATATTAAAATCCCTTTTGGTTGTTTGCAGTTAATTTAGTAAAAAATCGTAAACTTTCCTTCAGGAGCAACGTGCGGTGCAAAAAAGTTCACTTTCAACCTTACATACCAGCATGATGACTTACAGGTGTTTGCACTAAATCCTTTTCCCTTTATTATGAGAGTTATATTCTTAATTTCACACAAAATTCGGAGCTCTAGATTGTTAGGTGTGTTCACCACAAGGCACCAAAATCGCCCGAAATTCAAAAACAGCCACCGTGATGGTGCAGTGGTAAGATGACCGACTACTGTGCCGGAGTACCTGGGTTCGATCACGACTGCGGTGGCTGCGTTTCGATGGAGGCGAAACGAGGCGTCCGTGTGCTGTGCGATGTCAGCGCATGTTAAAGATCTCCAGGTGGTTAAAATTACTCTGAAGCTCTCCACTACGGCTCCTCTTTCCACTTTCACTCCTACCCTCCTCCTTTCCCTTACTGCACAGTTCAGGCGTCCACAGAATCGAGTGTGACCGATATTGTGCTTTTCCCTTCCTGTGAAACAATTAAAGGGGGGGAGGGGCAAATTGGATTTCAGTTAAAAAAAACGTCATATGTGATTTTTATTGAAATCACTCTCATGAATTCTCAGTACCTCAGAAATCTGAGGGACTAGCGAAGTGTTGCACTTAATAAGGTGGTGTTGAAGAATTCAAAAACTTCGTAATATCGAGAAATTCGCTACATGGAGGTTCTTTACATAGAGGTTTAACAGTGTCGTCATCATCATCACATTTTTAGTGCATGATTAAAACACTAATTGGAAGGTTGCATTTCTAGGACATTTTTTCTTTATTATTTCATGGCATGCTGGTCAAAAATTTTGTTTTCCTAGAGCTGTCAATTTCTCAGACCTGGGAAATGAAGCATGAGCTGAAAAATGGCTGCTTTTAAGTTCATTTTGTCTAGAAATTTCATTTCTGTATGTCTATGTATGCATTCGGTATAATGAGGCAGGTTGTTTAGCTATATTCAGTCGCAGGAGCTGTTTGCAGCATTGTATAAGGCAGGGGAGACCTGGCCTAATCAGTATTCCTGTGCACTGTAATGAGTAATTGTGCTTTTACACACCTCTCATCACTCCTGTACATTACAAAAGATGGGACAATTTTCGCAAGGATGCAGAGGATCATGTGGCAACAAGGCGACATAGAACCGACGCCATGGCAACTTATATCTATCCTGGTCTGCTTTGCCTTCAGCACGCTTTTGTTGCAATTTTTTTTTCCACCTCTGGGGACAGGCACTCCAGCACTGTGGTTCGTCTGTGTGCGCTTTTGGTTCTTCACTTTTTTTCCTCTTTTTCTAGCCGCTGGAGATGGAGTGTATGATCAGCCTCTAGAGGTGGTAAATTTAGGCAGCCGGTGACACGGGAGCATTGCACTGTCCCCTCTTCCCGTTTAAAAATACTTTGCTGGGCACCGCATCATTTCTGAAACTCAGTTGACAACCTTGTAAAGGAAAAGGGAAAAATTTGCAAAAAGCAAGTAAGCATGTAGGCGTATGGTACCCTCGAGCTGCACTCGCTGCTCGATTTCTGCTACTGCTTTCGTGCATAGTATTCTCTACAGCCCTTTTCACACTTGGCAGGAAACAAGCAATCAAATTCAAAGCAAACAAAGTGGGTGAGCAGCTAAAGTATTTCATGTTTACGTTTCATTCCGCATATTCGAGTAAAAATCTGGAGAGGAGGGATAGACCATACGGTGGCTGTCATGCATGAAGAGAATGTCAAAACAAAAGTAACTAAGACCAACTCAGCAAAGATCAAGCAAGTTCCACGGGAGTCTCTGAAGAAATAAACTTTAATGAGACAATAAATTCATGACAGCTTTCAAGAAAATGAAGTGTAATGCTACTGTATTCATCGCTCCTGTAGTTTTTTCATCTCTTTGCCATTAATCTTCCCATTAAGAGCAAGCAGAATGAGCTTGCCTAGTAATTAAAGGCACCTGCCTCCTGCTCGTCCACATATTTTTGCCATTTTGATTTGGGTAGTATAAACCAGTTTGAGTTCTTCAATGTGTGTGCGATAAATCGAATACATAAATAAAGGTGAACTGGAGCAAGATAGCACAGCTCATTTCGCTCATACAAATCATTGAAATAGGGATGTGTTATCAACAATGGGGAGTGAGCTTTTCAGAGCACACGTGCACCTCCAAAACATCTTCCTCGGTAACCCCCACCTGCACACACATCCATACACAAACATGCACAGAAAAGGAATAGATTTGAGCAATGAGTTTGCAGCTGTTGCGTATGCTTCTTTCAGTCTGCTGAGCGGCCACTCCCCTATTCACTCCACTGGGTTGTCAAAGAGTCGTAAAAACATGCAATTAAGAGAGGGCAAGAATGTGCCCATTCCCAGTCATTGGGAGGTGGGGAAAAAATTATAAAAAAGTGGTGAAAGTGCAAGAACCAGGATGGCAATACATAGCTGGGACGTAGATTCTACCACAGCCTTGTTACATGATCATCCGCATCTGACGTGCAAAAATTGAGTCCCACAATATAGTGCCGCCGCTGTTGCCCCATCCAATTTGGGAAGTGAGAGACACATAGGAGCACAATTACCCATGACAGCATATGTGATCATCATTGGGCCCAGTCTAGCCTTTCACATTGCTGCAAACAGCTTGTCAAATGGAGTATCTATAATGCTTACAATTTAAGGGCTTACATTTTACCTTGTAGTTTAGTTAGATATATGCTTTGGCTGGTGATTGATAGTGTTTACTAGCTTTGTGAATAACAGCTGGCTATACTTTTTAAGAATGTTTTGTACTGCTTGCTTTCTGCAGGTTCAAAGGTGGTCCTGTGGTCGTGGTGGGCCCAGCTGGGGTCAATAAAGTGGATAAGTAGCCATGCATATATGTTCAAATTCTCACTTATGCTCAGTACATAAAGGCATGCTTTCATTTATCAACACTGTGCAATACTTATGAACCTCTCATTGATATTGCAGTCAGATGTACTAGTGTCTGTCTTTAAGAGAAAATTAAGATACTTTTTCCTCCTGTATAATTTTCAGCTAATTGTGTATTACATCCATTGTGTTCATCTCATTTTTCTATTATATGCTTATTGTGGAAAGTGTTTGTTCATTGCCAAATGGTTGCTTAGTTCATTTGTTCATATTTTTTGTAACTTTTGTGTATAGTTAGAACAGACTATTATGTTATTACCTGTATCTTTTTGTAAGCACGTTTGCTGTGAATTTGCTTTTGTATGTTGTTCACCCATTGCCACTATGTGTAATCTGGGGTGTAGGCCTCGTCAGGAGGTTGCTTTGCCTTCCTCCTTTAGGGGCATATTTGTTAAATATGGCTGTAATAAAATACTACTACTGCTAATTAAGCATGACGTATTGCAGAAACGTGTGCTACTGTAGCAGCATATCTGAATAAAAGCAAAATTTTACAATTTTTTCATTTAATTTATGAAAAACGCCACACTATTATGCCATACGATGCCGCACACTGCAATGCCGCTGCACTGCAATGACGATACGACACAACGGTGCGACAGACAACAGTACGACATACAACAGTACGGTACTACTACTGAAAATGGTACGACAAAAAAGTATGACATACATCAGTACTACAAACAACAGGGGCCCATTTTACGACACATAACAGTACTACAGATGACAAACAACAGTACTACAGACGACAGAACACTACTACAGACAACAGGGTCGCATCCCATTTTACGACAGGCTAGATTTGTGTTGTATTTTTCGACTGGGTCGATCCTCCTTGAAAAAAAGTACTATTTACAAACATTTGATGTTTAATATGTTTGTTCTTTATTTCATCCACATTTTAACTACTGTCTTGCAGGAACCCAGTTTCACCCATGGCAATACTGGGTCAACTGCAGAAATCGGCAGTCATACTTCGGTAAGCTCTGCTGCCTAGCCATCCTTCAATAGTGCAAAGCTAGGCTGGCTAAGGTGAATTCATCAACCGAGTGTTTTTTAATCTACAATACTTCCCACTCTCTTGCAGTTCCAGAGCACAAGCTTTGGTGGCCTGAGATCGACAGGCTGTGAAGCTCAAGTAAGCTTTCTTAACCAAACATTTTTCAACAGTGGAATGTTAGACAGCCTTAAGTGAATGCAATAACCAGTTTTCACCTTTGAATATTTTTGTCTTGAAATTGCAGTCTTCTAACACCGCCACCCCTGGCACAAGCATCCCAGCAGAAAGAAACGTTCCGGTAAGCTTTGTTGCCATCCCTTCACGGTGCAAAGCTATGTTGTCTAAGGTGGATACATAAACTTAGTGGTTTTAATCTACAATATTTCCCACTCTCTTGCAGCTGCAAAGAACAAGCCTCAGTGGGAGCTTCACAGCCTCTCAAGCTCAAGTGAGGTTTTCTGCCTTGCATTTTTGAGCAGTGGAATGTTCGGCTACCTTAAGTGAATGAAATAACTGGTTTTTATTTACTTTTCAATATTTTTCTCTTGCAGGAACGAAGGGCGAGCAACATCAGCCCTGCGAAGCCAAGTGCACCAGCAAGCCCTGCAAGTTCTGCTATGAACTTTCTTAATAGCTCAGCATTATGCTATTGCGGAATCTCCAACCTTTATTGCCATATTCAACGTAATAGTCTGGAATCTACTCATTATTTATGCCCTTTGCTGTTTGCATCTAGGGTCCCAGCTCAACTTGCAGAACTATTTTGGGAGCTTTGTCAATATAAGTGATGCTATATCTTGGGAAACAAAATTGTAGACTGACATTTGTTAAACTGATCAAGCAATTCGCTCAGGCACCTGTGCTGCATATTAAAGCTATCATGATTGTGCATCCACTTACGTAACATTGATGCATAACTATACTACACTGCAGGTTCTAGCCCAGCTGGGAGGGGCACCGGCCAGCAACTCCCCTGCACCTGCTTGCTTTGGAAGTGTGGTAAGTTTTAGCTTGCGTTTTTTTTCCTTGCTGACAGTGACTGCTTTACTGATAATAAATGTAGATACTGTGCATTCTGGAATATGACTGCTTTCCAGGAACGATAGTTTGACTTCCTTAAGTGAACCAAATAACTATTTTATTTACTTTTCAATATTTTTCTCTTGCAGGTACAAGGGGCAAGCAACATCAGCCCTGCTGTACCAAGTATGCCAGCAGTTCATGCGCAGGCAAGTTCTCCTTTTAACTTTCTTCATAGCTCAGTGTTAATGTAATTGTAGAAGCTCCAACCTCTATTGCAATATTCAACATAATAGCCTGGAATCTACTCAATATCTATGCACTTTGCTGTTTGTATCTACGGTCCCAGCCCAACTTGCAGAACTATGAGGGTGCGAGATTTGTAAAAAGCCTGCAGCATGAACAACTTTTGACACATTCACATGTTGGTACATATAGAGCACTTGGTCACTTAGCAATGATGATGCCATTTTGGTGGCTTCGCATGCATTTTCTACTTGAGGATGCAATACTTTTCAGATGTTTGATCAGTGTCACTAAGGGTTTTCAATGTGCAAATCACTCATGCAAAAGGAACATTTCACAACCGCACGTGACATGACTCGTGACATGACGTGACATGAAGCTCGACAGGCAGAACCTCTATCGATATAAATGGTCAGGTAAGTGATCCGTATGTTCGCGTATGTCATGGCGTTTCATTTCAATTATATCTTTATCAATAGCAGTTGGAAAACGTTATGACAAAGCTCCAGCCAAACTGAAAATTTATCTCGCAGCTCTTCTTGTGACGAACTGCTTGAGATAAGTAGCATGACCAGAGCAAAAAAAAGCGGTTACATGAGCAGAAACAGTGGTTACTGAAATAGTTTCAGTTATTGAATGTATGGACTGAAGGAAGATGACAGTTATGGGGGACATTTAACCTCCACATTTAAGGGTATGATGCAATAGCATAGGCTAGCAGCCTACATATAAAGCACCGCTTTAATTAAGCTGCATGAAAGCACGTGCCAGCGTGGTCTAGCAGTAATGTGAATGAGACAATCCTGACAGGCTGATTCTGATGTCGACTTCCCTAATAAAAGGAGAGGCTTCGAGTTAGCAGCTCCTGCCAAACGTAATTTTAGGCAACTCTGGCCAGGTAGTGTTCGGCTATATCAGCTGCCTTTTACCACCTGCCAGCACTATGCTCATGGTCTTGTGCTCACAACGGTAAAGGCCCCAATATAGTCCGACGTTTTCGACGCGACTGGCTGAGTCGGCGACGTCGGCCACGGCACGTCGGCTACGACGGGCGCGTCAAAAAACTGCCGCTTCTACAGTCTGGCGCGGCTGGCGTGCCCGGTGCCGCGTCGCGCATGCGCACAAGACGCCCTCGAGGGCTGGTACGTTTTCGGTGTGCATTTTCGAGCAGACGACAGGTCACCTACAGGGACGAACTGGCTGCCTATCGAGGCACTAATTATTGCTGTGATCAAGGCAATGATGCGATGTGTTTACTGCGAATGTTCAAATGGCACAAAGCATGTACAGCCAGCCGTGGAGACGTCCAGCCCAGCAACGGTCTGAGCCCGCGTCGACGACGGCTACAGACGGAACGATGATTGTGTACGTGCGTGTTTTACTGAAAACTAATCATAATTTAAGTATATTTACGATTAAAGAAGAGTTATAGATTACACAATAATGAGGATCACTTTCTCGGCCGGCCGCAGTTCCTGTAGAATTCCATAAATTTCGCGAATTCCCTGGTTGTTGAGCCGTGTGGCCAAATCGAGTACGGCATTCGATTCCGGCGTGTACAGGTCGCAACTCTATGCGAAGCCGCTTCCGTAGATTTTGGTATTCTTCCACTGAATGTACTGCAGATAAGTGAAACAGCACCATCGTTACACCTCCTAAAGCAATGCATTAAAACGTGTATGGCACACGCACCGCAGCGAAGAACTCACAGCTGTGCCCGGCCGCTCTACTGACAGTTTGCATCCCAAGCATTTTTCTTTCCTCTGAACGTCACTGTAGTCAATCCGCTTGGTATCATAGACGCAGGGCTGCCCTCGAATGCCTTCTAGCGGCTTTTCCGCAACAGTGTCTGAAATGCGCGCGCTGTCGCTGTCTACATGCAAGCCGCCATCTTCACTGCGCGTGAGGAATGCTGGGATGCGTGGCCGACGCGGCTGACGCGGTCGGCGAGAAATAGGCGAGATTCTATTTGCGCGTCGGCGACGTTGCGCCGCGTCGGCTCGCGCTCGCTACGTCCATCACGCCGTGACGTTGGACTATAGACCTCGGTTTTTCGCCGACGTAACGTCGCGGAGGCCGACGTGCGCGCGCGCGTGCGTTACGTCGGACTATATTGGGGCCTTAACGCTGGCGGACTGCCACCGATACCACATTTTCGGTGAAAGGGGCCTTTAAAGCTAGCAGGTTAAAATAAAGCAGAACGTCATAATTAGCCTACATATCTTGCTCAACTTCTTGAACAAAAGGCATAGGACTGAAAGCCAAGGGTGATGGAGAAATTAGAACTGAGAATTAAAAATGATGCGACTAAAGTAATGTGGACACAATTCTGTTTTAAAAGCTAAACTGCCATTATTGTGAGCTAAATCTGATGAATATATTGTCCTTTCATTTTCGGGTGTAAAACTATGAGCATTTAACTTTTAAAATAATTTGATTAATCAGTTCGCGCATCTGTCCAAATTGGTGGAATTTCTTGTGCTGAGAAAGTTCTACAAATACCAAACTAACTTGTTTTTGGGACATTAAGCATACATCATTCATTGTTGTACACTACATTGTGTTGCAAGTCCTTCTGATAAGAAATTTTTAGCACTCATTTGTTGTCAGTGTGTGGCACTTTCACTATTTGTTTTCATGAGAATAAGGTGAACGTCTTTTCTGTGCTTTTAACATGCCTTTAGCAGATATTTTAATGTACACTGGTTGATAATTCAGCGAGGAGTAAAGTTCGCACAAATTTCAGTAGCTTAAATATATGCAATGCCTTGTTTCTTTTTGTTCACAATTATGCATTGTCTTTTTGCGCAGGTCCACCTTGGAGGGGGTGTTTTTATACCTTCCATGAAGTGGGCTGCTCTAATGGTATCGTCCAGGGACTCCCGTTTCTGCAAAGATGCAGCGAGGTGTCTCTGGACGATACCAGGACTCCTGGAAAGGAGTGTGACGGGGCAGGCCTGCCTTATGCAGAAAGCCGATGACGCCAGTGAAGCTGCAAGCCATTGGCCGTAAGTTGCTGCCAAAGTGATGCAGCTATAAATTTATGAATGTGCAAATAAGGACATCCAGTCAAGTATTTTTTACTGCGTAATTAATGCCTAAGTATTTAACTGCATGATCCCTTTGTTTATAGAAAACGAAATGCTCAGTCAAGTACCAAAATGGGCTGTTTACTTGTCCTCACCACATCTCATGGAAATAAATGTCTTATTGTTTTCTGTTGTAATCGATATGCATTGTATGCTTGTTCACTGGCTGACTGAAGGATTCTATATCAGCAATTACATTACTTTTGCAGGTGCATTCGATCATTTCATCAGAGTGCATCCACAAGAGAAGCCGGCAGCTGTAGAGAGTAAAACAGAGTAAAACAGTGCTAGGAAATACATGACACGTGAATGAACAGTGTGTCTGTCGTTCATGTGTCCTGTCTTTCCTAGCGCTCTTTTACTTGATTCTTAAGCATGTGCAAACCAGCCAGTATGTGCCTTCTGCAAAAAAATACACTGTTGTTGGAACTTCTGGTGTAGTATAAAAAGCTACCAGTACTTGGTGAAAGCTTAAAGCTGAGTTTCAGAACATTCTGACTCACAAATAATTGCAGGTACAAGTTTGTAGGGAGCTGTTCATTGCTGCAGTTAGTAGCGGACAGGTGGTATTATTGGAGAAAGGCTCAAGATCTTTTTCAGGTCCAGTACAAGTGGGACGCACTTTGATTTTATTTTTGCCTTCGTCCTGTATAAATTTGGGCCATCCTATATAAAACGATAATTCGCTATAATTAGGGCTACCCTAAATGATATTAGAAAATCCTGTATAATATTAGGAAATTCTGTATGATACGGGATATCCTGTATCATTTCCGAAGTCCTGTAATATACAGGAATATCCTATTTAAAACGCGGCATTCCTGTACAATAGTGGTCAATCCTATATAAAACAGGAATACCCTGCGGTGATCAGGAATATCCTGTATGCTGCCACTTTCCTGTACAGTACAGGAATTCCCTGTAATCCTCTATCCCAGATCCTGTACAATAAACCTATATATATGATTTCCTGTATAAATTTTAAACAGGATTTTTCAGTAGGCTAATGTCCATAGAGTGCAGGCTACTAGTCCCTGTTTTCTTCCATTGTTTATTTCCGCGGCGCCTGTGCGTTGGCCTTGTCAGTGTAAAGTGAGGGGCGAGTGTTTGTTTTTATGTTGGAGTATGGCAAGCGTCCCCCAACATTCTTGGCAGGAAGGTGTTAGGTTGCGAGCCTCCGGCCGCCCCGATTCCCCCTCCTCCCCTTGCTCGCTGACTTGGTCCCCCTCTTGTGTGCGTCCGGCGGGACACCCACGGTGAAAGAATGGCCGTCACCGGAGCGCTGAGTTTTGTGTCGAGGGGTGCGACTCGGACGAAGACAAGCTAACCGTCCTCGCGAGCCCTTTTGTTTCTGAGAAGTGTTTTATGGCCCTTGAAGATGCAGCGCGCGGATGCCCCAGAAATGGAGACGGGATGAGGACCGCTACTGCTCCTTGGACCGCACGTGTGGCTCCTGCTGCGCGATGCTTTTGTTAGTTGAGTGTTTTTCCATACGGTCTGAGGGGCTGTAGCCATGTGTTTAGACATTCGAGTTTCCAGGAAACGCGTGGTGCGGGAAAATAGAAACAACTTCGTTAGCCCCGACACGCACTTAGCCTATTTGAGTTTGACTAAATTCCCGGATTGGCTACCAGAAGTAGGACTGTGATTGATGCGTAGGAGGTGGCCCACAAACCTGGGAAAACTGATTTAAGGGGATGTGTTGGCGCGAAATACGGAGAGCGCGCCGGGTCTCGGCCACCTCTGGTCTGTCATCGTTTACTCTGCCTTTTTTGATCTGTCCTGTACGTCTTTAGCCCTGTCTTGAATAAACGGCCTTTATATTCGACTTCTCCAACTTGCAACGTGTCGCTGGACGAAGGAGCTTGGCGCTCTTCGTTTGACTGACGCCCTATACGATCACCAACGTCATATTGATCACTTCGACGGGCATCACCCCCGTTCGCAATTTAACTGTGTGGAAGTGAGGAATCGATTTCAAGAATTACATCTAGAAGACAGAGAGCGTGAAGAGATGTGGACTGATGTTCGTGATAGTGCTGCTGATAGCAGAAGCGATAAATCGCCAACTATGAACCGGCAACGGCACCAATCGTTTCATTCTTTCTTTCCTTCTTTCCCGCACCCCTCTGGCTATATAATAAACCGGCGTTTTTTGGCCTGGCTACACTGTCTGATGCATCACCCGGGAGCGGCGTGCCCATTGACTGCGCCTTTCCAACAGTGGCGATGAGGCTATCGGCAAGGATATCGGGCCCAGGACAGCGCTAGACATGGGTCACAAGCTACCGGACTTCGATGAGGAAAAAGATAAGTGGCAAGCTTACCTGGTGAAAGTAGAAGCGTACTTTGAGGCAGTGAAATCTCAGCTGATGCAAAGAAGAGGGCTTTACTTGTAGCCGCCCTTGGGACAAAAGACAGTTCAAGTTTTAAGTAAAGTAGCGCCAGCAAAAACAAGTTCGTTGAGCTACGACGAGGTAGTCGAGACCTTGAACAGCTAATAGATCCTACACCAAACGAAATAGAAAGTTTAAAGTTCTTCAACCGCTATCAGAAAGAAGAAGAATCCGTGCAGGATTTGATTGTCGCTATACGACAAATAGCACAGAACTGCAATTTTTCGTCTATGCTAGCCAGAATGATCAGAGACCGCATCGTATGTGGCGTCAGATCAAAAAGTTTACAAAAGCAGCTTCTGGCGATAAAAGACCTGTCGCTAAAGGAAGCCGATCTTGATTCGCGAGGCATAACCGGGGAGGCTCGGGATCCAAACGTGTTCAAGATAACTCATCGGCGCCAACCAGAGATAACAAAGGCGAAGTTCAAACAACGAACGCAATGCCAGTGCTGCGGTAACTACGGTCACAAGACTGCAGCGTGTCGCTTTAACAGACGGCAATGTTTCAAATGCAGACGATACGGGCATCTAGCGAAGATGTGCTCAGCGGCTGACAGCGTTAACAGAACTGGTACCATGGAAGCACAGAAGCGGCAGGAATCTGAAGACAGTGATAGCAGTACATCGCAGATATGGTCCCTCCGTACGGCGGCGCAGACGCTGCTACCGCCCATTCAGAAAACATTCACATGGAACGGCGTTGACCTAAAAATGGACATTGATACAGGATCCCCAGTCTGCGTCATTTCAAAAGCTATTTATGACAAACATCGCAATGAATGGCCTCCGCTCGCGAAATCTCCGATAAAGTTATCCTGCTATCTCGGAAAGCTACCAGTGCTTGGCGTAATGAACATGGACGTGTGTTATCAAGCAGCTACAGTGGAATGCAATCTGGTGGTGTTAAACTGCAAAGGCCCCACTCTTTGTGGCCGAGATTTATTGCAGCAAGTTTTTTTTTTTTTTTAACCTGTGTTCAGCTTTGTGTCATTTGCCATCAAGGCACTCGTAAGATATGCAGGGTAGATAACCGTCACTGTTTTCTGTACTGATGGCAGCTTTTTTGTGAATTGCTGTGCTTGCAGGTAGACATTGGAAATGGATGTGTTGTGTTGTGTTTTATGGCGCATAAGCAACTCAGGCTATCATGCGCCAAGCACAAGGTATATTATGTTTGAGAAGGAATAAAGTGTTAAGATATCATAGCTTGTTCAGGAAAGATGTTTCTTCTAAGAAACTAAAAACACATGAAATGTCTACAATTGCATTCTCTCCTAGGAGAAGTGATGGATGGAATGGTATCTGTTCGGTGTAAAATTGAGTGAAATGCTTTTTCCGTAGCATTTCGAGTTTTTTACATGAAATTAAAATGTGGTTTATCGTCAGTCCATGTCCACAGTCTTCACATATGGGTTCATCTTCTTTTTTGAGAATGAAACTGAGTAAGATGCGTGTGTCCTATTCGAAGGCGACATAATATTACCTCCATGAAGCGTTTCTGGTGACTGCATGACTTCCATTCTTCGACAACTGGTTTCAGGACGTGTAGTTTGTTGTTTATTTCATTTTTCCATGAGGCTTGCCATTTTTCCCTGAGCTTTTTTTGTATAAATTTCAAAACATCTTTGCGTGGTACATTTACTTTTTCTATTTTTGCTTTGTGGGCAGCTGCTGCACATTCGTCAGCTGTCTTGTTACCTACGATTCCGACATGGCTAGGTACCCAGCAGAATTTAATTTTGTAACCTCGTGTTTCGGCTGATGTTATACAATGTATTATTTTTCCCACTAAAGGTTCTGTTGCATTTTTAGAGTGTAATGCTTTGATTAAGCTGAGGGAGTCGGTGTAGATTATACTCTTTTCAATATTGCATTTTATTATTTTTTCCACAGCTATGGATATGGCATAACTTTCTGCAGTGAACACTGATGCACAATTGGGCAACCTAACTGTTTTCTGGCGATTGTTTTCTATGACACCACTACCAACATATGAGGTCGCTTTAGAACCATCGGTATAAAATGTATTGTGGTCTTTGTATTTTTCCTCTAATGTCAGGAATTCTTGTAATATGTGTTCGTGTGGAGTTTGTTGTTTGTCAAACTGTGTTAAAGTAAGGTCGCATACACAGGGAAATTTATACCAAGGGGGTAATGGATCAGGGCATTGTGCAATGTCGGGGAGTGTATCGAGTATTTTTATTTCTTCGCACATCTGTTCAAAGCGGAGGAGGAGGGGTCTGACTGCTTGCGGTTTGTTGTTGAACAGGGTTCTGGACGGGCACTTTGTTACTATGGGGTAGCAGAGGTGTGTTGGTAGCGAACGGATCTTAAGAATGTATGAACAAGTTAGCATGGTTCTTCTGTCCTCAAGAGATGGTTTGTTGGTTTCTACATACAGACTTCGCACAGGCGACGTCCTGTATGCCCCGGTCGAAAGACGCAGACCTAGGTTGTGGACTGGGTCTAGTCGTTTTAGGTATGAGGGTCTTGCGGAACCGTAGACTATGCAACCGTAGTCCAAGCTCGAACGTACAACTGAACGATAAATCTGCAGAAGGCATGTCCTGTCGGATCCCCAGCGTTTACGTGACAGCACTTTAAGTATATTTAAAGATTGGGAGGCTTTCTTTCTAAGGGTGTTTATGTGGGGGAGGAAAGTAAGCTTTCTGTCGAAAGTAATGCCTAGAAAATTATGTTCGTGTTTTACTGGGAGAGCAATGTCATTGAGGTAAACTGTAGGGTCCACTTGCAAACCTCGTCTAAGTGAGAATAAAACGGCTATTGATTTCTGTGCAGAGAACCTGAAACCATTTCTATCTGCCCATGTCGCTAGTTTATTCACTGTTAATTGAATTTGTCTCTCACACGTTGATACATTAGAGGATGTACATGCTATTTGTAGGTCATTGACATAGACTGAATGCATGATGGTCGTTGGGATTATTTTTACTATGGAGTTCATTTTTACTACAAACAGTGTGGTACTCAAGATGCACCCCTGAGGGACACCATTCTCCTGAGTGAAACGTTTTGACAGAGTAGCACCGAGACGAACTTGGAAAGAACGGTCGGACAAAAACTCTTTCAAGCATTTTAACATTCTGCCGCGGATGCCAAGGTCTCCCAGGTCACGCAGGATTCCATACCTCCACGTCGTGTCATAAGCTTTTTCTAAATCAAAAAATACGGCAAGGCAGTGTTGTCTGCGTATAAATGCTTCTCGTACCGTATTTTCCAAGCGCACAAGATGATCAGTTGTCGAACATCCTTTTCTAAATCCACATTGGCGGGTGCCGAGAAGTTTGCGAGATTCAAGTGTAAACATGAGCCTGATATTTAGAACACTTTCAAATGATTTAGCAATACAACTCGTTAGTGCTATGGGCCTATAACTGCTTGGGGATGTTGGTGGCTTTCCATGTTTCAGTAACGGAACAATAATGGCTTTCTTCCAGGCCTGCGGTATTTCTCCTGACATCCATACCTTGTTAAAAAAATTTAAGAGTGCTTCAACTGAGGATTCAGAAAGATGGGCTAGCATTTGATAGTGTATTTCATCTGGGCCTGGTGCTGTGCGTTTGCCGGAAGAGAGAACTGTGTTATTTCTTGTAGTGTAAGGGGACTGTTGTATGATTCGTGAACGCTGCCAGTAGTAGGTAATTTCTGTCTTTCTGCTTGGCTTTTATACTTTAAAAATGATTCTGAATAATGTGATGAGCTAGATACCATGAAAAAATGTTCACCTAAAATGTCCACTTGCTCTTGAATGCTTGTCTGGGTATTTGGGTCTGTAAGGAGAGGAACTGTAAATGGGGAGTACTTGCCATTTAATTTATTTACTTGTGCCCACATATCCTTGGATGTTTTATGACTGCTTATAGAAGAGATGTAATGCTGCCATGAAGCTTTTTCAGCAGTACGACGTACATAGCGCGCTTTAGCTCTAGCCTTTTTGAAAATTAGGAGATTTTCTTGTGTGGGGTACCTGCGAAATATACTCCACGCCTTATTTTGTTTTTTCTTTGCCTCCCTGCAGTCTTTTGTCCACCACACTTTACAGTTCTGTCTCACAACTCCAGATGATTGAGGGATGGCTTGGCGTGCGGCGGTTAAAATACAAGAGGTAAATCTTTCATTTAACTCGTCGACATTAAAATCTTCGGCAAATAGCTTTCCTAAGTCAGCTTTCTCTTTAAAAAGCTTCCAGTCTGCTAAATGCAGCTTCCAACATCTTGGTTTGGTTTGAATTATAGATGGTGATGATGTTAGACTGATTGTTGTAGGTAGGTGATCACTTCCATGCGGATTATCTAAGACATCCCATTTAAAATCGCTAAAAACCGATGATGAGCAGAAAGATAGATCAATAAAACTCATTTTACCGGAGCTCGGGGAGCAGTAAGTGGGTTTTCCGGTGTTAAGTAAGCAGATATTATTGCACAGAATAAAGTCTTCTAAAATTTGGCCCCTCGTGTCAGTTTTTTCACTGCCCCAGAAAGAAGAGTGGGCGTTAAAATCGCCAACTACTACGCATGGATCTGGCAGTTGGCTGAAAAGGTCTTCGATATCATGGAGTGTTATTTTTAAGTGTGGCTCTATATAAATACTGCAAATTGTGATTGTTTTATACGTGATAAGTGTGGCAGCTACTGCTTCTAGCCGAGTTTTGAGCCTATGTTCACGAGCTGCAATATTGTTTTTGACTATGATGGCAACACCGCCCGAGAGCCTGCATGCCTGCTCTCGATCACGGCGGAAGACTGTATTTTTTAAGAATATTCACATGTAGAGGACTCAGGTTTGTTTCCTGCAGACATAAGGCCACAGGTGAATATGTTGCTAAAATGTCTTCTATGTCTCTTAAGTTATTAAGCAGTCCCCTGCAATTCCAGTTTATTACAAAAGCCATCTTAAGCTATACGAGTAAAATAGAGACTACGTTGTTTTTGGCCCCGTGATTCGGGGCTTGTCCTTTTTCGCACGCTCTAAGGAGTCCCGCCGTCTTGACGGCACAGGACTACCCTGTGTTGTCGTGTCCATCGCGTCCTCAGACACGCTGGATGACCGCGGACAACACACCGGAACGCTTGAAGTAGGCCTCCCCGTGTGAGAAGAGGCCTTGGGCCCCGCAGACCTGGAAGGTCGCGAAGCCTGCTTTGGGGGTGGTGGAGCAGCGCCAGCTGCAGCTACCGTGGGCGCGGATGGCTCCACACCAGGGTCACTACCCATGACCTGGGCGGGTGCCGAAGCACGCTGTGACGCTGCGCCCTATTGCGTCACAACGGAGTAAGTTGGGCTTTGGACCAATGAAAGCCGCTTTCTCGCCTCTCCGAATGTAATGTTCTCAGTGACTTTTAAGGTTACAATTTCTTTTTCTTTCTTCCATGTTGGGCAGGATCTTGAGTATGCTGGGTGGTTGCCCTCACAGTTTACGCAAAGGTTTGGTTCAGTTTGGCAGTTGTCAGTGGCATGTTCATTTGAGGCACATTTTGCGCAGGTGAGTCGGCCTCAGCAGCTCTGGGAGCTGTGGCCATATCTCTGGCAGTTATAACAGCGACGTGGGTTAGGTATGTACAGTCTGAGTTGCAGCTTTGTGTATCCTACTTCAACGGAGTCTGGAAGGGTGCTCAGCGCAAATGTCAAGACGATGTGCTTAGTTTGGATCTCTTTGTTGTCTCGCCTGATCTTGATTCGATAAACGTTGATGACATTTTGGTCCTTGAGTCCTTCGAGCAATTCTTCTTCGGTCAGAAACTTGAGGTCATTATCTGAAATGACCCCACGAACTCTATTGAGTGAGCGGTGTGGTGAGATTGTGACAGGGACGTCACCGAATGATCTAATAGCTGCTAGCTTTTCGCACTGGTGGTTGTACAGCACTTCTAAGAGGAGGTCACCATTTGGTAGCTTTTTGACTTTGTAGCCTGGACCTATTGTGTCTGTGAGAGTCTTTGTTACAAGGAACGGTGAGACTTGACGGGCAGTTTTTTCTGCTTGTTCGGAGTGAATGACATGAAAGCGGGGGAAGCTGTTTACATTTTTAGTGAAAAACTTGTTCGTCACATCGGTGCGCCCTCTCTTGGCGGGAGGGCGATCAGTTGCGGAAAGGGAAGAAGCCATAAAGTTTATTTTATTGTTCGGTTATGGTACCAGCCACCCACCATGGAGTCCAACAAGGGGACGGGACAGGTGCCTAAAAAAAGCTCTGCCCACTCCAGCTGTATACCTTAACTATAACCTAATATGGCTCAACTCAGGGTAGTCAGCCACACAAGGTTAACCCTCGCCGCCGGGAAGTAAGGAAAAAACCAAGAAGAGAGTAGAGGACAGGAAAGTGAAAGATGGAGGGGAGGACAGGAAAAGGCGACTGCCGATTTCCCCCGGGTGGGTCAGCCCGGAGGTGCCGTCTATGGGAAGCGTGGGCCAAAGTGGTGTGTTGCCTCCGCCGAGGGGCCTTAACGGTCCGAACACTCGGCATCGGCTCAACCACCAGGATCCCCTTTTCCCCAGACACGGCGATGCCACGCACGGCTAAGCGTGGGTGCTGGGGTCCGTGGTGTCGCACAGTACACGCAAACACCTGCTTTAACAGGTGCCCCCTGCGGGGATTGGAAATGGAGTTGTTGTGGATAAAACACTCCTGGAGCGCCTAGAGCGCAGCTCTGGACACACCAGTGCTGGCAAGTTTGCCAGGACACTTTTGCGCCAGGTGTTTGCACCTGACGAACTCAAAGGAAAGTCGCTGTATGGTATGGTATGTAAGTTACTGCATGATTATGCCTCGTACACAAATATGGTAAAAGCGTGAATAAAGAGGGGGGAAATGCTGGCAACTAACTGTTGAAATCTATTTGTAGATCTGCTTATGCACCTAATTTGCAAAGTAGCCAATTAGCTTGCATAAATGAGTTCTCTTTGGCATTGTTATGACTGACATCCTTGGCAATGTTGTGGTGGAGGCCACTGTGTTCATAGCTGAGTGTGTGGCAGCAGAACCTTGAAGGGACACTGCGATGGTTTTCAAATGTGCTAGTAATCTATATTTTTGAAGTAGGTTATTTGTTGATCATGTCTGTGAAATTATTTTTTCGATTACACAAAAAACACCTGCGCAATCGCGGACTGAAAACGCGCACTTCAAATCTCTCGCGACTGCTACAGAGACAAGCAGAGAGGGAAACCTCGCTCCTTCGTCGGTTGTGATGTCACTTTGCAGATTCGGAGGCATTCAGAGCCACCCGAGGGAGCTTTTGGCATTCGCTGTTGTCTTGCAGGCTTTGTGGGCATACAAAACTTGTCAACTGAGTGTTGTGTGCCTGATGCAACACTGCTCTGCATGCGTTCGGATGCACAAGCAGCTGTGGCCGCGACGAGGTCGTCTTTCATCATTTCTTGCAATGTCAAACGCTTGCTGCGCTATGTGATGCTGCTGAGAAGAGATAAATTTAAGGTGACTAAGAAAACATTCTACTCGAAGCATTTTCGTGACTGTGACTACATACAATTTGTTCTTAATGCAATTTCTATAGGGCTTTGTCAAAAAGGCATGGCTGAATCATGACGTAGTTCCTTCCATTTCCTCACACAAAAGAGTTGTGCTAGTCACCATTTCCTAGAACCCAATTATTGAAGGAAGAAATGGGAGACAAGGCATGCACTTCTGACTGTAGTTCCATTACTTTCTGAATATTCAGGTCTCATTCGTATGTGAACCATCACGTTTAGCGTTGATTGCGATCGGTTCAGAGTGCAATCTCATGGTGGGATGGGCAGGCAGCACCTGTGTGTGGTTGTAATTGTGTGTTTTGTTTGTTTTTTTGCTCAAAGGTGTGCTTAGCGGCTTCGCTAAAAATCGGACAACTAGCCGCACGCGCTTTTTGCTAAACATCAGACAAGTCATCAGCCACACGCGCTGATGATCCTTTGCAAACGAGCAGATGATTAAGGAGAGCCCACTGTTGTGTTGCAGCTAGGTAGTGACAGCTTTACGAGATCGTTTCCAGCATGGCACGTGCTTGATATGTTTGTGGGACACCTATGGGAGTGTTATTAGAAGGTAAAGTGTGTACCACTAAGCTGAGTATGGGTGCATTTAAGTATGGAACGCACTGAGCGACGTTTCCTTCAATGCGTCCAAGCAGCAATAATTGAAGTTGTTCATATATTGCCTCGTGATTTTGCACCCATTGCTGCCTCATTTTACATAGTTCTGTCTTGTTTGGGAATGCAAATGAAATTAGAAAGGAAACCGATGAGGCTCTTCTAAGAAAACATTTAAGAACATGGTCTCCAGCACAAAAGCTCCGTCAATGCCTTGCGTGCATCGCAGAGCTCGGCAACAGCACTCTGCTTACAGTTCATTTGTCTGGTGGAAGCTGTGTACTGCTTCACCCTTTTTTGACAACAATGACTTCTGGCGGGGCGGGAGGCCTGAGACGGAAGTAGTCTGCTACTGCATTGTTTGCTTCCCTTCTTTCTCATAAATATGCACGCCGAGGTTTTCTTGAGGGATATGTACATTCTGATAATTACACACACTACTTTTCAAAATGCCTTACTCTATACCACAGCAAGATTTCATGCAAAGCCTGTGCTCCCCACAATGGAAGTGCTGCATCGTTTATGGGCCCATCTGGTACGGATACATGTGGTGAAAAACCCGATGGTCATTCGAAGCTACTCATGCGGCCCGATGGTCATTCGAGCCGCATCAGTAGCTTCTCCGGTCCTCAAAATGTGCGATGTTTTGGCCAATCACAGGCGGCGGCACAACCCGTGGTGAGCCCCATTGCGAAGGCTCCGTATTTCTGCTTTTTCTGGCCGATTTTAGTCTGATATTTGAGTTCGCAGCATGAAAAACTGTGGGTTTCTGCTTAATGCCTGGTTTTTGCAAAAAGTACAGCAGTGTCCTAACAACTTCTTCATCTGTTTACAGCTGCAGATCATTGGACTCTTGTGGACTGTGTCATCACATAATAAAAGCATGCCGAGTTCTGAGCAGCAGTTTGTTCATCTCTTGTGGGGGTGAATTTCGCACTGCATAACACAATAACAAACTTAGTCTTTGTAAGAAACAGGACTACAGTTCAAATGTGCATACATCTTCCTGGCGTTCTGCAGAGGAAAATGTTTAATGAGGCAAAAAGAAAGGTGTTCTGGTCTATGCTTTAGTAACATTTTTAGCGATGCATGCTGTGTGTTGAATTATAGACGTAAGAATCATGCACATTGGTCATTCATGACTGTTTCATTGCTTGTTTAGCAAAATGCATCTGAGTAATCCACAACAGTCTGACCTAGCCATTATGCTACAGTTGTGTTTCGCCACTTGGGCCAGGATATTTTCAACAGTAAGGTGTACTTGGCATTCAGAGGGAGATGCACTGTATTTTAGCAAACTTTCTGTCTCCGAGAAGTTAGTTCATTGCATGTGGAGAGTGCCACATAGTCTCGACGGTCTCACATAGGTTAAAGGACGTGTATGGCGCTACAAGTCCTGCGTTGATATCCTTACATTGTCTCATACATTTTCTGTGCACTTTTGCTCAAGGAAAGTAAGACATTTCTTTTTGCTATTTTTTTCAGCGTTCACATCAGCCAAGTACCCGGATGCTGCTATCAGCCACATCAAGAACAGCTTAGCATCATTTCTGGCGCGAGAAGTTTGTGAATAAAGGTTGGTCAGTGCCAAAATTGTTTGCTTCACTCGCAGGTGCAGGCATTTCAGAAAGTACAAAGCGTACTTGATTGATTGCCAATGTGCACAACTAAAAGTCAACAGATGAATCACATGTTGCTTTTAAGTTTGTATTCAGTCTATAATCAACAGGAAATCAACACAAAATGCATTGCCAAGTGCACAACTGAAAGTCAACACATGAACCACATGTTGCTTTTAGGTTGGATTCAGTTTATAATCAACAGA
Source organism: Amblyomma maculatum (assembly GCF_055883805.1). Lineage (NCBI taxonomy): Eukaryota > Metazoa > Arthropoda > Arachnida > Ixodida > Ixodidae > Amblyomma > Amblyomma maculatum. Next base: position 23,897,230 of record NC_139351.1, on the reverse strand, counting down.
AAATCAACACAAAATGGATTTCCCAGATGCAACTGAAAGTCAACACATGAACCAAATGTTGATTTTAAGTTTGTATTCAGTTTATAATCAACTGAAAGTCAACACATGAACCACATGTTGATTTTAAGTTTTTATTCAGTCGGTAATCAACACAAAAATTTACAACGGTATTTCAACTGAAACACATAGGCCAATTTTCAACACATGCTCAATGTTCATCAACAAAAATGCCACAGAATATCCACAGCTTTTAAACAGTGCTTATTGAGGCAACTTCACAAAAATTCCACAGAATTTCAACACCAGTTTTTGTAAGGGCCATCCACTGTCTATTCAGAACAACGCATCCACGTCAGAGCCCGCAGACCCTGCTCCCCAAGAGACACAGCTGCGCAGGTCAACCCGAGTCAAGAAACCTGTGGATCGCTATGGTTATCAGGAGGAAGGGATGCTGCTGATAGCAGAATCGATAAATCGCCAACTATGAACCGGCAACGGCACCGATCTTTTCATTCTTTCTTTCCTTCTTTCCCTCACCCCTCTGGCTATATAATACCCCTTGGTCCGAAAATAAACCGGCATTTATGGCCTGGCTACGCTGTCTGATGCATCACCCGGGAGCGGCGTGCCCATTGACCACGCCTTCACAACAAAAAGAAATACAAGAAAGCAAACTGGTTATCTGAAGAGGCTTTGCAAACAGCTGAGGAAAGGAGGATGGCAAACGTTATGGGGGAAAGAGAAAGATACAAGGTTCTCAATGCGGATTTTCAGAAAATAGCAAGAACAGATAAGAATGCCTTCCTGAACCTACAGTGCCAAGCAGTTGAGGACAACAGCCAATTGAGCAACACAAGAGCTCTGTATAAGACAATCAGAGATATCAAAGGAAGCTTCTGTGCTAAGCTGGGCATGATAAAGGACAAACGAGGCAGGGACCTCACTAAAGCCTCAGAGATAAAAAAGAGGTGGCAGGAATACACAGAACTGCACAAGAAGGACCCGGATGTGCAAACCCAACATAAGACTGTTGTGATTACTGATATCAAGCCGGGCATCCTGAACAGTGAAGTTGAATGGGCCTTAGCCAACCTTACTAAGAACAAAGCTAGTGGAATTGATGGCATTCCAGCTGAGTTCCTTCAAAACCTCCACCATGACGACACTGTCAATGTTCTGTATACATTATGTCAGAAAATTTGGACAACCCTGCAGTGGCCACAGGATTGGAGGAGGTCAGTTTACATCCTTATTCCAAAGAAAGGCAGTGCCAAAGATTGTTCCAACTACCGCTCGATCGCGCTTATTTCGCATGCTAGTAAGGTGATGTTGAAATCCTCCAAGGTAGGCTGCAGCAGTATGTGGATCGGGAGCTTCCGGACATGCAAGCTGGGTTTCGCAAGAGCAGAGAAACTAGAGACCAGATTGCCAACCTTCGCTAGATCATGGAAAAAGCAAGAGTTCCAGAAACCCATCCACTTCTGCTTTATTGATTATGCGAAAGCATTTGGCTGCGTAGATCACAGCAGATTGTGGCAAGCTCCCCAAGAAATGAGAGTTTCAATTCACCTCATCTGTCTCCTCAGGAACATGTATGAAGGGCAAGAGGTTACAGTCAGAACTGGGCATGGTGTTACTGATTGGTTTCCGATTGAGAAAGGAGTGAGACTGGGCTGCATACTGTCGCCTTGCCTATTTAACCTATATGCTGAGTGCATCATGAGGAAGTCCGGTCTGGACGAGTCTTCAGCAGGAGTGAAGATTGCTGGGAAATTGCGGATGATACCACTTTAATGGCAGAAAGTGAAGTGGAACTCAAGAGACTTCTGATGCGCGTACAAGAAGAGAGAGAGAACTTTGGGCTTGAACTGAACATTAAAAAGACAAAGATCATGACGTCTTGCCCTATCAAGTCCTGGAGCATCAAGGGACAAGAAGTGGAAGCTATGAGAGATTTTCTCTTCTTGGGCTCCAAAATTACCCCGGAAGGAAACTGCAGCCATGAAATTAGGAGACAGCCCTGACCGCCTAGTAAAGAGAAGAGACATTAGTCTGTCAACCAAGATCCGTATAACTTGTGCTATGGTCTTTCCAGTTGTGATGTATGGATGTGAAAGTTGGACTGTGAAGAAGGCTGACCGGCGAAGAATTGACACGTTTGAATTGTGGTGCTGGCGGAGACGCTTGAGAGTTCCTTGGACTGCCAAAAGATCAAATCAATCGATATTGTCGACCATAAACCCTGACTGCTCATCGGAGGGTCAAATTTTAAAGTCAAAGCTCAGCTACTTTATTTTATTATTTATTTCATAAATACTGCCGACTGCCCTTTGGCGGTCAAGGCAGGAGTGCACAAAGAAAAAAAGAAAAAAAATTACAAAGTAGTAACAACCAAATAACAGCAACACAGGGCGATTACAGTACGAGAACAAAATTCAATAAGACCAACGGGAAGCAAAAAAGTACAGGCAAATCATCCGACGTCAAACAGACTAAGTGAACAGAATAAAAACAAGGAAATCGAAATACACTGTGTACTAGACGCGCTACTGCGATACATGAGCCGAAACAGCAGACAAGAAAGATTCTGAAGATACCAGGTTGGTGATACCACTTGGCAGTCGGTTCCATTCGGAAATGGTGCGTGGAAAGAAGGAACAAGAATATGCTTTTGTTCGGCATCGTGGCATCAAGATAGTCCGTTCGTGTTTGTTACGGGTGGGGCGTGTTGTGTTGTATTGCATGTAACTGACGAGAAGAGGGGAGTCGCTGGAGAAAGATTTGATGTTGGGAAAGGTTGAGGGTCACCGGAGAAGGGGTAGGCAGCGAACGCGATGGTTAGATGGCATCCTCGAGGCGCTGCAGATGAAGTTAAGTGATGTTAGGAAGATAGTGAGAGACCGGAAAGCGTGGCGTGATATTGTCCACAGGGTCACGAAGAGTCGGACACGACTGAACTGAACATATTATTTGCTAAGTTTGTCATGCAAATGTTTATTGCTAACATTACGATTTATTTATATCGTAAATTTGTAAAGTTAACAAACAACATTTAATGTTACATTTTAAAGTTAGATTCACAGCATTACTTAGCAAATAACGTTATTTCAACATATATAAACAATAACGTTATTATGATGTTTTCTGCGACTTGGGATGCCGGGCAGCCATGCACACTGCCGTGCAGCAGAGCCGCATGCAATCACATCGTCGCCATCCCTTCGCTCATATAGTAATCAATGACAGAAAAAGTGATTGAATCACCCAAAACATTATTGCTTCAAAAAAGCTAAATAAAAAAATGCGCAATATAATAATTACAAATAATCAATTATGCTCAATCCTTGGTTCCGACACGGCGCATTATGCTTTCACGATCAGTCTCCGTGGTATAAAGCTATCAGCTACCTCCAAGATTCGGCAACACCACAAGGTGTTGCCGAAACCTGTCCGTTCTCCCTTCGAGCCATGTATCTAAGGTCGTGAGGCCGACGGCGGCTGCGCTTCGATAAGCCGAAACGGAGTGGCGTCCATGTGCTGTGCTATGTCAGTACAAGTTAAGAACCCCAGGTGGTTGAAATTTCCATGTCTCACATAGCCTGTCACTTTGGGCCGTTAACCCCTAAAAAACCAAACCAAACCATACGCTCCCTCACTGCACCCTATATTTTAAACTAATTATTACAATGATACCCTATGTTGGTAGAAAGAAGATGGTACCATTCCTGTAGGCAGATTAATTTTCAAAAAAGCGAGCAGGTATGGGGTGGAGAGAGAGCAATGTTGCTGGGCCTTGCGGTCATACCAAATGTGCACCCCCGGGAGAATTCGGTTTTAGCTGCAAGGGTTGGTCTTGGCTGGGTATCATCTAGAGCCCAGGTGTTTCTTCCGCAGGCTACGCATGAACGCGCCGATTACCTGAGATACCACTATGGTCAAGAACGTGGACTGCGTTGAATTGGAAGATGATGCATGCCAACAGTGTGTTAAGCCTGGCCTGCATGGAGCGTTAATTCGGGCGATTCGACGATGGAGCGACCGTTCCGTAGCCAGCGAGGATGTTTTCGCAAAAAGTCCAGCTTCTGGCGAAACAAAATTGTCGACGCCATGCAGGAGCCGGGAGACGGCAGAGGGTCAATGAGAGGCAGCTAAAAGCAGCCGCCACGAGATTCTGGCCGGAGCCACGCAGGTCGAGCGATTCGTGCCCGAGAGAGCAGCAGTTCGTCTCGTCCGTAGCCAGTACTGCGAAAATAGATCCAAAAACAAGCCCTTGTACACACTAAACATGAAATACTCGAAAAGGGAGCACTAATGGCACGCCATCCACTTTTTAGGTCAGTTCATGGTAACGAACTCTGGTTATAATGCAGCACAGAACCTCTGGAAGCCACTCCGTCTGGTTTTCTGCGGAGCTCTGGCGAAGATTTGACGGAGCTCTGAATCCACGATTGTAACGGCGTATATAAAGAGAACGTATGGCAATTGAGATCGAGAAAAGCCGAACAGATGCTGCGTTCCGTAAGCATACGTAAGTGATTTATCAGTTTCGCTTTCGAAGCGACAAGTTTTTGTTTTAGGCGAGAGATGCATTCAACAGCAGACGGCGTAAACATCGTGTTGCGCGCCGAACGAGGCCAACGGTGCCGACCACGGCGCCGACTGTGTAAGTTGCAAGCCTCGTAAGCCTAACATCTCGAATAGTGCTGCTGAATGGAGCGCGGCCGGTAGCACGGTTTGACTGCTGCGTCTGTTGAAACAGTTATCGTGATCGGTGCCATCTTGTTTTCATCCCAGTTTGACGTGAGACTTGGTGTGCAAAGACGCATGTGCGAGTGATGCTAAGGATAGCGTTGCACCGAGTGATGCGAACGCTGTGTACCAGCAGGCCTAACGTTCTCAAATTGCTCCTCCATGGCGAGCACGACTAACTGTCCGAATTCCCTGCGGCCACTGTTGAAATAAATACGTGAGCGGCAGCGCCTTTGCGTTAGCCTCTAACGGTTTCCAAGGGACTGAGAATGAAAAAAAAAATGCCCACGATTATGTTACTTCCTAATGCGAAATTTGAGCGCAGCTCATCACCTGTTTCATCTTTTCGATAAATTGAGGCAAAACGAAGAGGCGTCCGTGTGCTGTGCGATGTCAAGGCACGTTAAAGATCCCCAGGGGGTCGAAATTACTCCGTAGCCCTCCACTACGGCTCCCCTTTCTGTCTTTCCATTTTCACTCCCACCTTCCTCCCTTCCCTTACGGCGTGGTTCAGGTGTCCACAGAGCAAATGTGACAAATACTGCGCCTTTCCTTTCCCGTGAACCAATAGAGAGAAAAAACAGGCAAGCATTTCGAGCAAGGCACATAGGCACAATTACATACTTCTTTTTTTTTTTCACACGTATTCCTTCAAGAAACACTCCACTAAGAGTTCTTGGCTGTCATGAAAGAAGCTTTGTGGTCCGAGAAATGAAGAGAGCAATTGAGTTATCGGGAGGTTGCGGGAGGCAGCGCGTGGTCCATAGGAACGTTGCGCAACGAACAGATAGCAGCGACTCGCTGACGCCGCTAGCGAGTGAAGCGAGCCTGGAAGCGAGTGAGAACGGGATGCACGCACCGTGATCTGCCGCTGTACGGTTGCTTTCTGCGGATGAAGGATGCGAGCGCTATTGTATCCCCCTCCGGACCGGTCGTCTCGGTGCGCCCGCATACTTGCGGAGTGGGTCGGCGTTTCCGCAACCGGAGAGCACCCTCGCCTCCACTCAGGAAGAGGGGGGGGGGGGTCTCTTTCTGCATGGCGGCAACGGTGTTCTACGCAGCACGTTGTGTTGACTAGCTAGCAACGTCAGTCAGTCGCTGCTAGCGCTGCCTCCGGCGACCCCCTTTTTTTTTTCCTCGTGTGCTCCGGTAGCTGCGCGCACTCCTGCCCCCATCATTCGCCGCTGAGTGTACCCCCCCCCCTCCTCCTGCGAGGCTCCGGTGGCCAAAGCGCCGGCTCGAACGGGGGGGGGGAGGCTGAAAGGGGGGCGGAACTGGTTACGAGGCCGACGCCACCGCGAAACCCAGGAACGGCCGCCAAAGAGCTGCGCTCTAAAATGCCTGCGCGAGTTGTTTACTTGAGTGTGCGTTATGAGCAGTGTGTTGGCTTTTGCTTTGCTCTGACTCGGCGTCGTGTGCGCTGCGCACCGGCACAGCTAGTTCTTGTGCGTGCTTTGTCGCACTCCTGAACTGCGGAATTTTTCTGCCCGATATGGCAGCCCTGAAGGATATGCTTGAAACCCAGTCTTGCGTCTTTCTGGGCGGAAATTATAATCGTGTTTTTCATCTGTCTGCTTGTTCGGAAACTATTTCGCGTCGAGCCGGCAGTTATGAGCGCTTGAGGGTGCTATAGAACAAATGGGCGTATTAGAGCAAGTATGCCGTTTTAAGGACTCGTTGGTTTTGTCATCTGCATTAAGGCTGGTTCACACTGGCGACTCGCGGAGGTCGTGCGACACGATTCGTCACGGAGGGGGCGACCCGAACGATTCGCAAGCGACCTGTTTGAGGGAGTCGCTCGCTGACCGATTTCTTGCGACGCGACTTGAAGTCGTAAAACTACTGAGTCAATCCGCAGTGCTTCTGCCTCCTTCCTAGGGCGGAGAAATTCAGGAGTGCATGCGCGCGTGTGCACGATCGACTTGCTGCGCCCGCAGTTGTTGGGCACACATTTTAAGGAGCACTGCGAGAGTGAAGCGTACTAATTCGTGTTTGTATTCGTATTCTTGATCATGTGCTTGACGCTCGGGCATGAGGGGATTTCGTGATCTGCTATTTTGTGAGAACGCTAACAACCCACACGGCCAACAGTGTCCGACGGACGTCCGGTTATGATCCGTATTTCCGAAGCCGGAACCGGACATCCGCAGGAAGTTCGAAGCGCATCCGAAAACGGACATCCGATGGACTTACTAGGGTCTTCCTGCTCCGGATCGATTTTCAGAGGCACTTTTTTTCAGACAGTAAGAAGTAATATAGTTTGTGTGTGGCCGCTGTAGAAGGTTACTACGATAATGGGAAAGCCTCCAAGAGGGAACACGATTTGAAATTCGGGAGCGAATGAGTTCGTCATGAGGATACCGTTACATTACGAAAAGCAGTGCATAGGTAAGTAAACAAGATTATCCTACAGACTGCGTTTTTCAATAACAAGAGTTCGCTCGAGAAACTGACTGAGCTGCTGCTACCTCATGAGCGGCACGGCACACGTACAACTACATGCACGGCATATATATTGGATTCTTACACACAGGTGCATGAGCACAGTTGTTGCGCACTTTTCATACATTAGCCGGACGTGTTTGCGAAGTTCATGCTTAAGTAGAAGCCTGCTGTTCCTGTAGCAAACCCTGAATGCACCATTTCAAACACCAGCTTTGAACAAATTGTATTGTGATTATACCGACTACGCTTGTCTTGAACCAATGATTTTAAATATATGTTTGGTGTGTAAAGGTGCTTTTTCCTCAATTCTAACTTTATCAGCTTCAGTAATAAATAAAATGATAACTTCGACCTGCGTGTTTGAAGAATAAGACATGCTTCAAGATAAAAATAAAAGTTTTTGATAGAAAAAACTTTCAAGCATTTTACAACCTCACGTTAAAATTATATACACTTCAAATGTTAAACTGATAATCACAGCCGCAACCAGCCATACGTTTCACAATGCAGCCAAAGCTATCCAAAGCTATGTCTCGCATACAGTGAACTCGCAGTCGCGCGCGAAACTTCGTCCAGAAAGCGTTTGCGTATTTTAGAAAAGGCGACGAGGCAAACCAGAGAGATCATGAACCTTCTTGGAGAACAAAGTAGCTTAGCTAGCGTCGAAAATCCAGCACCTATATCAGACGTCGATGACAGCCCTTCTTACGAATGGCAATGCAAACCCACGGGCGGCAATCACGTTCCATTGGGGACGGAGGTGCATACTGGTGCAAGTTTTGCACTCGGCGATAATTTAACTGACCCGCTGCGGACAGTGCCGAACATAGCCCGGGACGTGCGCGGTAGTTCGCCAGTAACTGAACCAGGTCCTGACAGCATCGGCTCTACTGAGCCGATACCATGGTCTGAAGAAGACTTTTTACGACAGCTGCAAATCTGGGCGTGGCCCACGGGATTCATAGGGAGGCCTTGAGCGATCTGCTGAAGATTTTAAAACGACATGCTTGCCATTGTTTTCTCCCAGCCGATGCTCGCACGCTTTTGAAAACTCGATCCGCAGGGCCATACTCGGAAATTTCAGTTACAGATCTTTCGCCTGGTCAGTTCTGCCACTTTGGCCTTGAGAGAAATATCCTGCATGCAGTGTGACAAGTTCCCTTCATGAGCTGCCGAAGTCATTAGTTGTATCATTGAACATCGATGGATTATCATTGACAAAAAGCTCTAATCTCCAGCTTTGGCTGGTTCAGTGCATTGTCAATTTCGGCAAGCAGCTACCTTTTGTTGTGAGTGCTTTTTCTGGCCCTAGCAAGCCAGATTCTGCAAACGAATTTTTGCAGCTACTTGTTACGGAGCTGAAGGGGCTTCTCGAAAATGGTGTGTTCAAGTTCAAGTTCAAGTTCAAGTTTATTTCCTTTTAGCAAGAAAAGGAGGGGCCAGAACTAAAAGCTGTAAAAACAGCTTGACGGGGTCCTGGCCCCCTTACAAGGTTGGCAGAGCAGCAGACAGGAGAAAAAATCAATTCACATGTTTATAGCTAAACACGTTTATACAAATAAAAAACGGGTAAAACGTTGTACAGTTCCTTCTGTACGAACGAAGGAACGTTATAAAATACAGCACAAAGATACAAGGAAAGAAGTGGGAAAGCATTGCTGATACAGAAAACAATAAAACAATGGTACACAATGATGCAAAAAGAGAAATATATATACAAATTCATGACAGCTCTCCTCGACAATAGAGGCTGACATCGTGGTTCGACACGCAAACTGGGTCAAGTCCGGCAAAATGTAGCCTATTCAACAATTTGGGTACAGTATAATGCAGTGACTGTGTATATGCGTATGTGCGAGGTACTGGAACAAGGTATTTTTCTTTATGTCGAGTTTGTCTGCTTCCAGGATTTTCTTTTATGTCTGCAAGTGAAATTATACAACTGCTATTTGATTTTACGTGAGACTTATAAGTCAATATAAGTCTATACTCAAATAACTGGAACACCGAAAGTATATCATACTTGGAAAAAAGCTCTTTGGTGGGATGGAAATAGGTTACACCAGCGATATACCGGACGGCTCTTTTTTGTAATACATGCAGTTTTGATAAATTAGTTATTCCTGTGGTACACCAAACTAGGCTACAGTACTGGAAAAGGGATAACACGAGAGCATTATATAATAGCAGCTTGATTTTAGGAGGTAGAAGATATCTTATTCGGGCCATGACGCCAACAGCTGATGACACTTTCGATTGAATATGGTCAATATGTTCATTCCAAGTCAGGTGGCTCGAAAATACCACTCCGAGTACTTTTACCGAATCTACAAGTTCAATTTGTTCGGTTCCTAGTCGTATGTTTATGCTACCTGATAAATGTTTTCCTTTCGGTGAGTAACACACAGCTTTTGTTTTGCTCGTGTTAATTTTCAAGCAATTTGCTTTCACCCAGCGATCCAAGTCAATTAAAGCGCTATTTGCTCGTTCTTCAATGTCGATTTCCGTGGTCCCGGACAAGAAGATTGTGGTGTCATCTGCGTAGGAGTTAAAAATTACGCCCTGTGTACAGTGTGCCATATCATTAATATAAATAAGAAATAAAAGCGGCCCGAGTATGCTTCCCTGCGGAACGCCAGTGTAAATAGTTTGCAAAGAAGATTTAAATAGTTTGCAAAGAAGTTTGTGTATCAAAGAATGCAATGTTTCTGTGTCCCTAAAGGCTATCATTTGTGATGCCCCAGCCCGCTCATTTATTTTGTACTCCAAAGGGCACAGTGGGTACAGCTGTTGTCCGAAGTGCATCTGTGAGGGTTCGTACTGGGCAGGGAAGGTAGTCCTCTTGGATGGAAATTGTGCACTACGAACAGACTCCAGTTTTCGTGCGCAAGAGGACTCTGATCATCACAGGGGCGCATCTGTCCTTACTGAGCTCCCAATTGATATGGTGTGTGACATCCCACCCAACTACATGCATGTCATACTTCTTGGGGTTGTTAAGAAGCTGCTGTTACTTTGGGTTTCAGGGCCTCTAGAGGTTCGTGCTGGTTCACAGGAACGTAGACTGATTAATGAAGCCAGCGAACAGTTAAAAGACTATATTCCCCGAGAGTTTGCTAGGTCACCACGATCACTGAGCGAAATTCACCGTTGGAAGGCGGCAGAATTTCGCCTGTTTTTGTTTTACACCGGGCCACTCGTTTTACATAATGCTGTACCAGAGCTGTACCACAACTTTCTTGCACTGCATGCTGCACTTTCCATACTGGCAAGTAATCATCTTTGTGGCCCACATGCTGAATATGTGGATGCCCTCCTGAGAAACTTTGTATCTGCATTTATGAAGCTGTATGGAGAAAGTGAAATGTGTCTTTTAATGTTCATTGCCTCATTCATATGGCAGCAGATGCGAAAGCACATGGCCATTGATGCATTCAGCGCATTTGCATTTGAAAACATGCGCCATATCAAAAAAGACATTCCAAAGCATGAGAGGCCTCTTCAACAGCTGCGAAACAGATTCATTGAAAGGATGCAGCTGCCAAGAAGCATTGAAGAAGAGCCAAAAGGAATCAAGCTCACGCAGGCACAGAATTCACAGCTGTTGCCAGCACAGTGCAGACTGCCTGGTTACTGCATGGCGAAATGCAAGAATTTCATTTTTGCCACATCGAAGGGAGACAATTTCATCATGGTAGATGGTCACATCATTGTTGCACAGGCCTTTTCACATTTGAAGGCAACCAGCGAAGTCTGTGTTGTAGGGCAAGAATTCCAGTATAAGGAAGACTTCTACATCATTCCTTTTGAGTCATCAAGGATTGGGATTTGTTTAGTGTCAGGACTGTCTAGAACAAATGTGTGGGTCCTGCAGAACCCTAAAAAAATGGTAATGTTTCCTCATGCTGGAAAATTTCTGGTTCTTCCAGAAATTCACACAACCTGAGCCACTTTGGGCAAGTACAGCTCCCTGTGAAACTGTAAATTGAGGGATGCTGTAGGAGACTACTTGGTGTTCTTTAATGTACACTAACATCGCACAGCACATACAAGCTTTTGTATTTTTGCCTCTCTCTGGACACGTCGGTCGTGGCCAGGAATGAACCCATTACTTTTGGATCAGCAGCCAAATGTCAAATCTACTCAGCCACTGCAGCGTGTACAGAAATGGCCCCTGTTGTTCTTTCACTGCTCCATGAAGTTTGTGCTTTGAAAAGAACTGTTCCAAGTGTTCCATTTATTGTTTTGTGGACATTGTAAAGGACTGTTAAAATTGTTTGCAGCTGTATGCAATTGTAGAATTTACCACATCAAATGAAATAGAGGTATTATCATCATGGGTGAATGGAAGCCTGTGCATGTGGCCAAAAGTTCAGGTGCAGAAGCTGAAAGCAATGCTTTTGAAGCAAACCCCGTGCTCATCTTCACCACCATGGGAGCAGTACGAGGTTCTAGTGAAAAGACTGTTCGGTGAGTATTTATGTTTTCATTCATTTTTTGTAGTTCTCTGTCCTAGGGTACTACTTTGGCATATTAACAGCAAGCTTTTTGTTAACTTCATAGTACTGGACTTACTGCTAAGTGCAGTAATAATTTTTTTGTGTGTACGGAATCATGCAGAAGCGAGAAAAAAACTGAACAGGTGTCAGTGCACCTCAGACCTGGCAAGCGAGGCAGAACCTTCCCAAAAAAGGAAAAGGAAGCCAACAGCCAGGTGGGACAGCAGCAACTCAGAAGGCAGTTCTGATTCTTTTTTTCCGGACATACCCCAGACTTTCCCGAGGGTAAGGCTTCGTGTAGAACTTGGTGCATGCATTTTCTTTAAAGCTATTTATTTTAAAAAACAGTGCTACATAATATAGAAAACCTTGCTTTGGGTCTCTGCTGATGTGCAGCTTGTGCTACTTCTGGAAGGTCTGCTCCAAGAAAGTTGGCTGGAACCCAGTCTGGTGAGTTTAGCTATTTTAGCCAGTCAGTGCGCATGTATATTTTTAAGTTTACACTAGACATGAAAACATTTAGTGGCACTTGGCATGCATGCCCAGAATCAGTGCATTTAATGATCTGATATGCAGGTTTTTTTGCTCTCATTATGGGTAATGAGCACAGTAATATATTTAACTGCATGAGTACCTGCTGCATAGCAGCATAAAGCCTACGTTTTCTTACAATGGTCTTTCTAGATATTTAATTTGAGGAGGTGAAATATGCAGTATATGTTTGTTTTATGCAGTGGCACGCAGGCCGCTCGCGAGGAAGAACACAGTATGTTCTTTTCTATAATGCAGGTCAGCCATCTAGTTCGCTGCCTCTTTGGGAGGACAGACCTGCACCGCACTCAGGTAGTTGTAATTCTTGTTTTTGCAACTTTTGCATGCATGTGCATGGAACTGTTACATTGGCTAATGAACATTTTCGATGACTATTGCTGCTCTTGGCATGGCTACATCCACTGCAGGTCAGATACCTCTTTCATTGGCCTACACTTAGCTCTCCTGTAAATTTCTTATTCTCATATACACAACTGACCTTGTTCACTAGTTCAGCAGGGAACATGATTGAGATGCTTGAAATCTACACTAGCTAAGGGACTGTCAATTTTCTCGTCTCTGCATTATTACATGTCATGACCCAGTTCATTTGCTTGATTTCAGCTAAGATACTGTTATAACTAGTGTTTAATATTGTCAAAACTGCAAATAATGCAGGGCAGCCAGTGGGTAGGCGACGTCCATTTCAGCATGTGCCTGAAGAACACTCATGTAATTATCACCCTTTTCCTTTCCCTTGCTTATGCACAAGCTGAAGGAATTGTTTCAAGCGTAAAAAATTGGGGTTTTTTGTTTTTACTAATTGCCATCTAATGTCAAGCAGGCTGGCGACTGAGTACACCCCCACCTGCATTGGAAGATATTCAAAGGAAACACCCTGGTAATCGCCTGCTCTTTTTCATCTTTTGCATTACACAAGTCATTGCTGCTCGAGGCATGCATTTTTCAGCGCCAAGTCCTCCTGTTTTGCAAGATGGTGGTAAGCTGAATGCTGTGAAATGCAAATGAAATGGTAAAGGTGAAATGGTTCTCACGTTTTATTAAATCTCGCCGTGCAGCCTCACCCCTATTTTGCGCTGTGTTTGAAGCAGTGTTTCTGATGTGGACTTAAGCATCCGTTGAATTTTTCTTAATCTCTCAAAGAATATAAGCCGGAGGGAGCAATTGTGTGTGAGGTGAGGTAGGAAAAATGGCGTAGCTGATTTGTATGCAATATTTATCACATGGCATATGTACGGACAGCAGTTGCTGCAGTCGGCCTTCATCTCTTCCTTCTATTTAATCAGTCTACAGCAGTCGCCTCTTTTAGTTAGTGTCGTGATGCACTAGAGCATAAACACAGTTCCGCAGTATTGATATGAGCCATCCTTGAGCAGCCGTTTCTGAGCTTACAAACTGCAGATGAAAGACCAGCTCAGCCTGGCTATGTGCTTGTACTTAGTGCATGTAATTTTATTCAGAATTTCACGCTCAAGTGCTTAGGCTGCTCAGGATGACTTCGTTACTTCTCGTGCCCCCGTTTCTGCCATGCCAGCTCCAGTTCTGCAGCACCCGCTGGATACTGTCATTGCCCTCAACCAATTCGAAGGCTCTCTTACTGCATCCAATCCTGATGCTTTGGTATGTAAACATATTCGTGAAGATTTTTGGTGTTTACAGCTGCATATAACGCTTACAAGATGGGTAGAACATTTTTGGGCAGCTTTTAAATACGCTAGTTTAAAATTTGGCTGCAGTGAAATTGGATTTTGCTGGGCATACTAAGGCACAGTGTTCTGATATGTTAGTTTTACGATTGTACATTCTTCTACACATAACATGTGTGCCAATATATATACAAGCACACAGACTTGATGTTTTTATTTAATACTGTGACCCTGAAAGTGAGCATGATTGCTTCATGGGCAGTATTAGTTATTTATTGGCCTATGGGGATCTATTATCACAAGCAATATAACACATAGTATGTCCTGAGTAAATGAACTAACTTCCCCACCTATAACTACATTGATGCCCCTTTATATAGAGCATGTAATTTGCACTGACATTTCAGGCTGCTTGCCGCTTTCATTGATCTAGGAATTTATTCATTTTATTTATTTACAATACCCTTAAAGACCCGCAGAGGGGTCTTTAAGGGGGAGAAACAATAATGCATGCTCACATATAAGACAGGATGCAAAAAAAAACAACAGCAGGCCTATACAGAAGACACAGCGGCAGAAAGTGCATTGTAATTGTTAGTACAAGCAACGTCACTCGGAAGCTCATTCCAAAGTGACACAATTTCTGTCACTGTAATTTTTTTGCAGCTCATTGAGTGTGCAAATACTTAAGGTTGGGGGCTGTTGTGCTTGCCTTGCAGCTTTGTGCTTCATATATAACTCCCTTCTGGAATAACAAGTGCAATCATTGTGGTATACTGCAGGTTGCAGAACTGGCCCAGCTTGGCGGGCGAGATGCAGGCACCGCCACAAAGCGGATGCTCGTGAACATTACGACAGACACACTGGCATCCGAATATTCCTGGATGGGGAAGAAAGAGAAAAAAGTTTCATGACCTGCGGATCTGCGAGCTGATGTACGGTGAGTTTGTTTTGCATTATGCTGCACAAATTGTGAAGTTTGTAATTTTGCAGTGTGTAGCCAGTTTGCAATATTTTTGTTAATCATGCAACCTTTGGTTAAGTCCAGCTTTCTGAAGTCCTTACTTTTAGATGGGAGTGTTGCATCCTAATAATTTTATTGCAAAGAATATATCCTTAACCCTATTTTTCGATATTGTTTAAACATGGGCTGCAACTGCTGGGCAAGGACTATTGCACTCAAAGACAACTAGTATAAACTGGACAAAAGGCATATGGTATTTATTTAGCAAACATCAACTGACAGGCACGCAGACAGGGACAGAACGCTTAATTTCTTCAGTGTGGTTAAAGCCGTCCTTTGTACATTTTTTTTTCAGCTGCCGTAAGGAGGCGCTTCCCAGATTCAAGGGACGAAGTTGAGGAAGCGGTAAAATCCTGGCTGAGGCATGCTCCAGAGAGAGCACTAAAGAGGAAGAACGCGCTTGCACAGTCACCTTCATGGGCAACTGCATGGTGAAGTTTCTGTGTACAGAAAACATGTGCCATGTAATAAACGGTATTTTTCACTTACCCTCATTACTTAATAAAACTGGCATGCCGAGGCCATGTGGTAAAATAATGCGAAAGCGAGTGGATTGGCTGGGTATGCATGATGCGGTGAAATGTCCGAGAGTTGTCAGTGTATCCGTGCTCGGACGTCCGCTGGACAAAGTGGGGATGTGATGCAGTCTTGCATCGGATGGTCCGTCGGACTCCGAGGAACGACTTCCGGCTCAAAATCGAATGTCCGACGGAGGTGCGAACGTCCGAATTGGGCGGACCGACGGTCGTCCGTCGGATGTCAAATGCCGTGTGGGAACAGCGCACACACCACCACCGCTTCCGTCTTCGTCGAATTATATAGCGCTTTGGCTGTCGAAACAGTGAAATAGGTTCATTCCATTGCCGGCTATAAAAAATAATTGCTTCAAGTTTAGTTATTTTCCGCGAACTTGTAAGGACTGGAACTCTCTTCCAGATTCTGCTGTTCGATCATCATCATTATCCTAATTTGTACGCCATTAAGAAAATTTCATCTATGGCACTACCACAGGGTGATGAGGTTCTATTGCTGTTGTGTAGGATGGCTGTTCCGATTTCTGTGTAATTCATTTTTGTTTTGTGTGTGTGCGCATTTAGAGACAATTTTTGATTGACTATTGATTTTCATCGTGTTCTATATTGCTCATTTTTTTTGTTTTGTATTTTCCACTCCTGTTACAGCCCCTTATGGTGGCTGACAGTATTAATAAATGAAATGAAACATGAGGATAACCATAGGATCCTGTTCTTCGCTGATAATTTCACATATTCATAACCGAAATGAGTCCGAATTGATCTACCCCGAGAACGGTAGCAGAAGCCGTAAAGGCGCGAAAGCCGGCTCTTCGTTCAAATCTCGTTCGGAGATGTGTTTGTAGTGAAGCGAGTCGCATTCCGATGTGAATACTCCCTGTTGATCAACGATTGTCGCCGGTCTCCCCCTCCATGATGAATCGAGCCGCACGACCTCTCGCCAGTGTGAACCAGCCTTTATACGCATGCGTTCGAACGACGAATCGTTAGGGCATTGTCAGTGAAGTACATGTGTTAGATTTTGCCGACACCACCTCGCGCACTCGGTCCTAGACATCTCATATTCTGCACTGATGTTTGCTGTTGCTAGTGTAAGCTTTCCAGCATTTTTATTCAATTATTAAGCAGCGCATACATGTAACATCTGCAGCCCCTCGCAATCGTTTTCCCTAATCGCCTAACTGGGTACAGGCAATGCTAGAACTTGTTGTTTTAAACTGATCGCTTTTTCTTTAAGCTGCCCATTAAGGACAAAAGTGTAGGAGCAAGGGCCAGTATTTGTACGTACATTCCATATGAAAAGCAAGCGGCTATGAGAGCGCAGGAGATTCCAGACATAAAGCGATGTAATATAACCGCTTCCTTTGTAATCACGAAATAGAGTAGCACTGCAGTCTTTTTGTGAAGCCGTCTATGCCTTCGAAACAATAAATCATTCTAGCTACCTCGTTAATCTTTATTTCAGCTTAGCGAAGACTTGTAGACATGTCAACATTTAGTTTCATGGCATGATAAATTTTACTGCCCTATGTTGTAAAATGCAGTGCCGTAGCCACTGTCCTATTATTTCTGCTTATGTAGCATATCTTCCAGCCTTTACTCGAAGTGGCAAGAGAGGCTTCTTGCCTTCCAGCTTTTATAACAAGGGCTTTGAAGACTGGAGAGATGGATAGTGAAATGATGGTAGGTCACTCCATTCTGAACTTTGTCATCGACCATCAGTGAAGATGCACTATGAACATCAGGTAACGGAAAAATTATATTTGCAACTCCCCCTTTTTCATTGCATCTATACCACAGCAGTAGTTTGGAAATCATGGCTCATTAATGGCTTTCCCCAATCTGATACAGTAAACTTCTTTTTGATGTTTCTTGAAGTTCCTTTTCTTTTTTATTCTTGTTGTTATTGATGGTCCCGTCTCCTTGCTTCGCTGAAAGAATTTCAATGGACCGAATTAAAGTAACAAACCGATTTAATTAAGATAATGGGTAGGTTAGATAAATAAGCACAGCACAGTCAAACTAAAGAACAATTAAGACACTGAGTTGGGTCGCCCTCCGGCTTAGGACAGTCCGTCGTCCCAAGCGAGCATACAGGAGAACGTCCGTCTTCTCCCTCGCTCGGGCCGCAACTCCCGGGCCACCCCTCGCACCTCGTCGTTTTCGCGCGGTTCCACGTTTCCGTGAAAACGTCCTTGGTGTCCCCCCTGTTCACACAGATTCGTGGAAAATCGTAGCAGAGGTCCAGTTCGCCGAAGCGTCCCAACCCCGTCCTTTCCACCACTGGCATTCCACTCTCGAGGACGCGCACGAGATTTACGGCTGCCTGTCACACATACCAAAGAAAAAAAATTGGTCTGGCTTAGCTTATGGTTAAGCCTAGGATGCAAAGCATACTAGCCTAAAAAATTAAACATTACCTGGCTATACCTGGTTAGCCATTGATAGACAAAACATTACCTGGCTATACCTGGTTAGCCATTTCATAGACAAAAACAACTTATGTGTTACTCTGCTTCTTCCTTTATTTTTCTCAAACCACTAAATACACTATGATGATCAGTCTTCAGCACGCATTTTCCGTTTGGTAGCACTTCGCTGCTCGAACAGAGTAGAAGTGCTCGAAGCTTCATCTTTCACCTCGGCATCGGTTGTCGAATCGCTGCCGTCTAGCTGCATACTGTGCACGTCGCTTGGCAAGCCGTACTTCTCGTTCTTCTCCCGTTTCCGTGGCTGTTCGTAACTTGCGCTTTGCGGTCTGGCGAGCCGCCCTCTCGCTGGCCGACATCTCGCTGCCCAACTGACTCAACGAGTGCGTCGCCTTTTATACAATTGCGTGACGTCAGTATCTCCTAGCGGTAGGAGCGGGAGTTAGGCCGCCGGCGGAGGCTGCGCGTCGGCGCGTCCGCAAGCGAGCGCACGAGTTGAGCCCCAGCTTTCACAGCTGTTGTGACGTCATATCACGTGGTGCGCCGATGTAGGTCAAGTGGTAGCTACGCGGCCGCGCGCGGCGCAGCAAGGAAGAGCTCGGTTGTGCGGCTAGTATGCTTCGCATAAAAAACAACACCCAACGGGCGCTCGACGGGGTCCGCTGACGGCGTTGGAGCCTCGCGCGCTAACCACCAGGCCAAACACAGAACGGCCGAGCGCCTTTCAATGCACGAGACCCCCCGCCTTTCAAGAAAGACATAAAACAGACAACGCGCACATGCAGGGACACTTCACACTGTAAACAAAAACAAGAATAAGGTCCCCCCTCCCTGGGTACGGGCGCCGCTCCACCCGCGCGCCTCGCGGGCCGGCTCTCCGAAACGGCAGGAAACACACACACACACACACACACACACACACACACACACACACACACACACACACACACACACACACACACACAACAAAAGAAAACCCGAGCAACATGCACTATTGACGACCTTACAGATACCCTGTAGTTTATTACTCATTAGGTGAGAGTCCCTAGTGCACCTAATTGCTAGCATACTAGTGTATTTCCACAAGTAAATAACTTTCATTCCATTCTCTTCTGTCATCATTTGATTTGAATTAGGTTTTGACACTGATTTTTGTATTTATTTCGGTATTTAGCTACACTGTTGACATTCGATCTTCCTTGAAAAAGGTACTATTTACAAACATTTGGTGTTTAATATGTTTGTTCTTTATTTCATCCACATTTTAATTACTGTCTTGCAGGAACCCAGTTTCACCCGTGACAGTACTGGGCCAACTGAAGAAATCTGTAGTCATACTTTTGGTAAGCTCTGCTACCTAGCCCATCCTAGCCATCTACAATACTTCCCACTCTCTAGCAGCTCGAGAGCTGCAAGCTTTGGTGGTTTGAGGCTGACAGGCTCTGAAGCTCAATTAAGCTTTCTTGCCCAAAAATGTTTTAACAGTAGAATGTTAGGCAGCTTTACGTAAATGCAATAACCAGTTTTCACCTTTGAATATTTGTATCTTGCATTTGTAGTCTGCTAACACCACCACTGCTGGCACAAGCAACCCAGCACAGAAATGTTCCGGTAAGCTCTGTTGCCATACCTTCACGGTGCAAAGCTATGCTGGCTAAGGTGGAAGCATCAACTGAGTGTTTTTATTCTACAATACTTCCCACTCTCTTGCAGCTGCAAACCACAACAAGCCTTGGTGGGAGCTTCACAGCCTCTGAAGCTCAAGTAAGCTTTTTTGCCTTGAAATTTTGAGGAGTGGAATGTTCGTCTACCTTAAGTGAATGAAATAACTGGTTTTTATTTATTTTCAATATTTTTCTCTTGCAGGTGCGAAGGGCAAGCAACATCAGCTATGCAGAACCAAGTGTGCCAGCAAGTCATATGCAGGCAAGTTCTGCTATTAACTTTCTTCGTAGCTCAGTGGTAATGTAATTGTGGAAGCTCCAACCTCTATTGCC
The DNA here is from genome assembly GCF_055883805.1 of Amblyomma maculatum. Lineage (NCBI taxonomy): Eukaryota > Metazoa > Arthropoda > Arachnida > Ixodida > Ixodidae > Amblyomma > Amblyomma maculatum. The sequence continues at coordinate 23,877,356 of NC_139351.1, read as the reverse complement.
ATATTCAACATAATAGCCTGGAATCTACTTATTATTTATTCACTTTGCTGTTTGCATCCAAAGAAACCAGCCCAACTTACAGAAATATTATGGGAGCTTTGTCAATATAAATAATACTATATCTTGGGAACATCACACAGTTGTAGACTGACATTTGTTAAACCAATCAAATAATTTGTTCAGGCACTTGTGCTGCTTCTTAAAGCTGTCATGATTGTGCATCCACTTACGTAACATTGGTGCATAACTATACTACATTGCAGGTTCTTGACCAGCTGGGAGGGACAGCGGCCAGCAACACCCCTGCAACTGCTTGCTTTGGAAGTGTGGTAAGTTTTATCTTGTGTTTTTCTCTTGCTGACAGTAACTGCTTTACAGACAATAAATGTAGATACTGTGTATTCTGGAATATGACTGCTTTCCAGAAGCAACAGTTTGACTTCCTTAAGTGAACGAAATAACTTCTTTTTTTTCCTTTCAATATTTTTAACTTGCAGGTGCAAAGGGTGAGCAACATCAGCCCTGTGGAACCAAGTGGGCCAGCAAGTCATGTGCAGGCAAGTTCTGCTATTAACTTTGTTCATAGCTCAGTGTTAATGTAATTGTGGAAGCTCCAACCTTTATTTTCAACATGATAGCCTGGAATTTACCCATTATCTATGCACTTTGCTATTTGCATCCAGGGTCCCAGCCCAACTAGCAGAACTATTTTGGGGGCTTTGTCAATATAAGTGATATTATATCTTGGGAAACATCATACAATTGTAGACTGACATTTGTTATACTGATCAAACAATTCGTTCAGGCACTTGGGCTGCATATTAAAGCTGTCATGATTGTGCATCCATTTACGTAACATTGATGCATAACTATACTACATTGCAGGTTCTAGCCCAGCTGGGAGGGAAACCGGCCAGCAACTCCCCTGCACCTGCTTGCTTTGGAAGTGTGGTGAGTTTTATCTATTGTTTTTCTCTTGCTGACAGTGACTGCTTTACAGACAATAAATGTAGATACTGTGTATTCTGGAATATGACTGCTTTCCAGGGACAATAGTTTGACTTCCTTAAGTGAACGAAATAATTGATTTTTTTTATCTTTAAATATTTTTCTCTTGCAGGTGCAAAGGGCCAGCAACAGCAGCCCTGTGGAACCAAGTGTGCCAGCAAGTCATGTGCAGGCAAGTTCTGCTATTAACTTTCTTCATAGCTCAGTGTTAATGTAATTGTGGAAGCTCCAACCTTTATTGCCATATTCAACATAATAGCTTGGAATCTGCTCATTATCTATGCACTTTGCTGTTTGCATCCAGGGTCCCAGCTATACTTGCAAGACTATTTTGGGGGCTTTGTCAATATAAGTGATACTATTATCTTGGGAAACATCATACAATTGTAGACTGACATTTGTTAAACTGGTCAAGCAATTCGTTCAGGCACATGTGCTGCATATTAAAGCTGTCATGATTGTGCATCCACTTCGTAACATTGCTGCATAACTATAATACATTGCAGGTTCTAGCCCAACTCGGAGGGACACCTGCCAGCAACTCCACTGCGCCTGCTTGCTTTGGAAGTGTGGTAAGTTTTATCTTGTGTTTCTTTAATTCTTGCTGATAGCGACTGCTATACTGATAATAAATGCACATACTATGCATTCTGGAATATGACTGCTTTCCAGGAAAAATTGTTCTTAATATCTTTTCCTGAAGCTTCAAAGTCACATGATGAAGAAGCCATAAGAAAAACTTTTTATATTCGTGCCTTTTCAGCTTGAGTGTATTCCGGCTGTTATTTTAGTACTTAGTTCTTTTGCAAATATTGCATCAATTACTCTTCTTGAACAAGAAAATAAGAAATAAATATGTGTAGCAGAGCATCAATTAAGCTATAGTCAGACTTATAGATTTCTTTTCAAATGTGTTTGCATTCGAATTATTAGATGCAGGAGCCATAAGGAAGCTACAAATGTACTGAAAGTCGGCGATGACGTTCAGTGCACACATAGCTACCTGTGCCCAGCTACCTGTGTAGGAGGAAAAAGAGTGCCACAAAGTGCAGCTGCAATGAAAGCTTAACAACTTCAGAGCAACTAACCAATGCGTGTAATTGGCTCTTATGCACTGTGTAAGCTTGCCTAAGCAGGGCATAAGAGCCAGAAAAAAAATGAGCGGATGCCTCACCAATGCAGCCTTATTTACACACATGCATGCACGCACGCACGTATGCACCACAAAGCAGGCACACACGCACATGCCTATCGCAGTACATGCGGGAAATCATGGTTTCTTTACATAAAGATAGTCGCTTTAACAAAGAGCTGAGGGAGGTAGTCTCGTTGAGGCATGGATTCTCAACTATGGCTTTGCTGAATGACAGATCGAGTCACAGTGCTATTTTGCAGAAATACAGTATCCCACACTAAATATATGGTAAGACACTACACTGATGCATGGACGAGCAAACCGGCATCGTCGGTCAGTGGAATTTCAGCAGGTTTTCCAAGGATGACGTGAACATGACCGGAGCCTTAGCACGCATAGTCGCAAATAATATAGTTCAGGGACTGATGCAACAAAAAAAGCAAGCAAAACAGGGCACTCAGAAACAGGCGTTTCATGTGGATAATCAATAGCATATTTTCACCATCTTTTTATCGTTGCAGCCGTGTCCATCATCTGGTGAATATACATGTGATCATGGAGAGCGGATTCTGCAATTTAAAATATGTATATGTTTATATTTTACATAATGCTGTGTTCCTAAGTGCCTGAAATTGACGATACTTACTGCGCAGTACTCGATGCTAGACTACTCAGCGTCGTTGAAGTAGAGAACTCCAAAGGGTCACATGATGGATTTAGGGTAGCCCAGGTCAATCTCAAAGGCCTGTACCCCGCAGCACTTTTCTGTTTTTGGAAATGTCAGGAAACTATTCACCTAATGCAGTGCGTGCTGCTTGCATCTTGCTTGGAGCATCGGATACGGACTAGCTCAATGCCATGGTTCCGCATGCTAACGTTTAAATAAAAGCTGCCGCTGTCGTGCTGTCCAAACAATTTATAAGAAGAGCGCACCATTTGAAAATGTAAGAATAGCCCCATTATCTTATAACATTCCCTCGTTAATGTACAATTTTGTTTGCAATGAAATCAGGCTATGAGAAAGGTAGATTCAGTGATAGAAATGAACAGCATGCAACTGGAGCTTGCACGAAAGCACCATTCACTGTTGTAGTGAACAAACCAGGCTCGCGTGTTTTAGTGATCGACCACTCTTCTCGCTCACAACCGCGGTGTTCCTCCACCATGCTCACAATGGATCTGATTCCGGCCGGTGTCCTGCAGGTCGACAGCTTCCCCAGCAGATTCCACTTACATGACCGCACGCGTCAACGTCTCCATGCAATCTGCCGAATATGCGTCAAAGTGAGCTAGAATTCTAGCTCATTTTAGTCGCATGCACACTCCGACGTCCTCTCATGATGCCATCGTGCCCTGTGTACAAGGGCGGGAGATTTGAAAAAAGCCTGGAGCATGAACAACTTTTGACATATTCACATGATGGTACCTCAGAGCACTTGATCACTTAGCAGTGATGACGCCATTTTGGTGGCTTCGCATGTATTTTCTACGGGAGTATGCAATACCTTTCAGATTGATCAAAGTGTCACTAAGGTTTTTCAATGCGTAGCTCACTCATGCAAAAGGAACATTTCGCAACCACAAGTGACATGATTCATATAACATTTTTCATGCAGGCGAACAAAGCTTATCTGCAGAATGAAGCCCAACAGGCGGCACCTCTATTTACGGATATAAATGGCCAGGTGAGGGGTCAGTCTGCGCGTGTATGTCATGGCGTTTCATTTCAATTATGTCTTTATCAGTAGCAGTTGGAAAACGTTATGGCAAATAAAGCTCCAGCCAAACTGAAGATTTATCTTGCAACACTTCTTTTGACGAACTGCTCGAGATAAGTGGCATGAGCACAGCAAAAAAAAAAAAAAGAAAGAAAGCGGGGACATGAGAAGAAACAGTGGTTTCTGAAATAGTTTCAGTTATTGAAAGTATGGACTGAAGGAAGACGACAGTTATGGGGAACACTTAACCTCCACATTGAAAAGTATGACGTGATAGCGTAGGCTAGCAGCCTACATATAAAGCACTGCTTTAACCAAGCCGCATGAGTGCATGTGCCAGCTTGGTATAGCAGTAACATAAATGCGACTGTCCTGGCAGGCCAATTCTGATGTCGCCTTCCCTAATAAAAGAGGGGCCCCAAGTTAGCAGCTCCTGCCAAACAAAATTTCAAGCAACTCTACGGCCAGTTATAGTGCTCGGCTATATCAGCTGCCTTTCCCCCTTCCAGATCTATGCTCGATTTTGTGCTCACAACGCCAACGCCGGCGGACTGCTGCCAACACTGTATTTTTGGGGAAGGGGGCCTTTAAAGCTATCAGGTTAAAATAAAGCAGAGCCTCTTGCTCAACTTCTTGAACAGAAGGCATAGGACCGAAAGCCGAGAGATGGAGGAATGAGAAGTGGGAATTAAAAATGATGCGACTAAGTAATGTGGGCCCAATTCTGTTTTAAAAACTAAATTGTCATTATCGTGTGCTAGATGTGATGAATATATTGTCCCTTCATTTTCAGGGATAAAATTATGAGCATTGACCTTTTACACTAATTTGCTTAATCTGTTCACGCATCTGTCCAAAGTGGTAGAACCTCTTGTGCTGAAAAAGGTTTGCAAATACCAAAATAACTTGCTTTTGTGACAATAAGCATATATCATTGTTGTCCACTACACTGTGTTGTAATTCCTGCTGACAAGGAATTTTTAGCATTCATTTGTTGTCAATGTGTGGTAGATTCGCTATTTGTTTTCATGAGAATGAGAACATCCTTTTTGCGCTTAAAGCAGTGCATGCCTTTAACATACATTTTATTGTACACTGGTTATTTATTGAACAAGCAGTAAAGTTTGGCAAATTTCAGTAGCTTACATATCTGCAATACTTGTTTATTTTTGTTCACAATGATGCATTGTCTTTGCACGCAAGTCCACCTTGGAGGGGGTATTTTTATACTCTCAATGAAGCGGGTTGCTCTAATGGTATCGTCCAGGGATTCCCGTTTCTGCACAGATGCAGCAATGTATCTTTGTACAATACCAGAACTCCTGGAAAGGAATGTAACGAAGCAGGCCTGCCGTCACTTCTTAAAAGAAGAGAAGCCAGCAGTAGGCAGAAAGCCAATGACTCCAATGAAGCTGCAAGCCATTGGCCGTAGGTTGCTGCCTAAGGGATGCAACTATAAATTTATGGATGTGTAAGATACTCTTTGAACTAATCAATCATTTTTCAAGCAAGAAATGAAGTTTTTCATTCAAGTATTTTTTTACTGCTTAGTTAATGTTTACTTACTTACCTGCATGATTGCTTTGTTTACAGAAAATGAAATGCTCAGTCAAGTTACCAAAAGGCGTTTACATTGTCCCCACCACATCTCATAAAAATAAATGTCTTATTGTAATCAATACGCATTGTACACTTATTCACTAGCTGGTTGGAGGATTCTATATCTTCAATTACATTATTTTTGCAGATGCATTTGATCACTTGATCTGTGTGCACCCACGAAAGAAGCCTGCAGCTGCAGAAAGAAAAAATAAATTATATTTTGGGCGAGCTGGGGGGGGGGTGTGCTGCAAGACATGCGAAAGAAATAAGAATCGAGTAAAACAGTGCTAGGAAAGACTGGACACGTGAATGAACAGCGCATGTGTCTTTCGTTCAACCGTCCCATCTTTCCTAGTGCTTTTACTCGATTCTTAAGCATGTACCAAACAGCCCGTATTTGCCCTCTATTAGAAAGAAATAAACTTGTGTTGGAACTTCCGGTGTAGTATAAAAAGCTACCACTACTTGGTGAAAGCTTCAAGCTTAGTTTCACAACATTCTGACTCAAGAATAATTGCAGATAAATTTTACAAGTTTTCTTTTACAAGGAGTTCCACCAACTCAAGAACAATGAATATATAATATATATATATATATATATATATATATATTATAAAGGCTGTAGAACAAGATATACTTCACGCTTTTGCAAAACAACTTGCCGGATCATCAAACCTCTCAAAAAACGAACGTGATGCCTTAGATTCTTTGGGCAAACAAAACGATATCACTATCAAACCAGTGGACAAAGGAGGCATTATAGTATTTTGGACACAGACATGCAGGAAAAAGCCGCCAACTTAACAATACCCAATTTTACAAAGTCCGCCTTACAGACCCCACCGCCGAACATCAGAATACTATAATGACCACTCTTAACCAACTAACTCAGGCAGGAGAAATAACACCTAGAATAAACAAGGCACTTATAGTAGCCAACCCGTCTCCGGGCCGGTTCTACATGCTTCCAAAAGTCCATAAAGAAAACAACCCAGGTTGACCAATAATTTCCGGCATCAGCACGCTCACAAAACCCATCTTCGCTTACATCGACTCTAATCGAAGACATACCCTTCTCTAACCCGTCCTACATATGTGATACCAGCCCCTTTCTTGAAGAGTTAATGAAAGTAAAAGATCCCGAAGGTGTGCTACTTGTAACCCTAGACGTTTCCCGCTACACTAATATTCCACACGATGATGGTATCCAGGCCCTAGCCACAGCTTACGAAAAACAGCAGCACAGATTCTCCTAGCCCGAGAGCAATCATGACACTCACCAAGTTAGTATTGGAACTAAACTCATTCGAATTTAATAATAGCTATTACCTCCAAACGAGCGGCACGGCTGTGGGAACTAAAATTACACCAAATTGTGCTAATATATGTATGCATCATATCGAGTGAAATTTCCTTTGCTGAAATCAATTTAAGTCGGCCTTTTACAGGCGACATATTCATGATATGGACAGACACAGAAAACAATCTAACCCAAATTATTGCAGCATTCATAAATGCCCATCCAACTATACCTTTCACACACACCTAATCCACGCACCGCATGAACTTTCTAGTCCTCACTATCCAAGTAGAAGGGGACACACTACTCACTAGCGTCTACAAAAGCCCCACTGACAGACAACAATACCTTCATTTTAGGAACTGCCATCCACGGCACTGCAAACATCTATTCCCTACTCACAGGCCCTCGCGCACGCCCTGGGGACTTTGAAGAAAACACCAACTGCCTGCGGACGATCCTCAAGAACCAAAACTATCCGGTTACTATCACTAACAACGCTTTAATAAGGTTACTAAATTAAGTCGCGAGAATATTATCAGGAAACGTCAAATTGCACCTGAGAATTCTCACTCCTCAAACCTGATACTAAATTTTGCGACAGTCTGCTTTTAAACATGACATTAAAGAAAACAAAAACTGCGACTCGGGCAACGTTGTATACCTACTGCATTGTGGCCACTGCCAGATGCAATACATAGGTCAAACCCACACTCCCTTCAGAATCGAATTCAATAACCACCGCGCACACACAAAGTCACTAACTAACCTTTCCCTATCCAACTGAACTAATCAAACAGATTATGAATTTGAAAAACTAAAAGTTACTCTTACAAAGCAACTTCAGAACTAATCGTGAGCGTGAGTCGTATTTTATTCATAAATTTAACACAGTGTGTTGCGACATAAATGAACATCCGGGAATCCTTTTTGTCCCTTCGCGGTCTCATTGAAACATTCCAAGCAACAGATTCACTGTTACTTGAGTCAGGCTAGCTGGTATTGCATATCTAAATAATAGCGCTGAGAACGAGACCACTTTTCCTTCTTCTTCTTCGTGTTTCGTCTTGTTCCCAGCGCTGTTATTTAGATAGACCTGTGCACATGCGTTTACTTGACTGCCTTCCCAGAGAGATACAGCCAGCGCAGTCGTCTTAGATCATAGCCAAAGGGTTTTGTCCACTTTTCTCCCAATCCTTCACTCTAATTTTTGTCCTTCACATACCTTTACAAGCGAGATAAAGAAAAATTTTGGGGATTAACCTGCAAAGAAGAAGCGCGCTGAACATACATTGATTCGCCGGGCGCAAGTACGCAGTGAAACTTGCACTGCATACATCGAAGCCATGTTAAAGCTACACAAGCTGGGCAATCCCACTATGCTTGAAGAAGTCTGCCATCTCCTTAAAGGAATAGTGGAAGATGTTTATAATTTCCTGATCAGCAAAGAGAGCCTAAATACCACTACCGACGTTATAAAACACTGCAGAAAATTTGAAGCTCCCAGGCTGCGTCGAATCATGCCTAAATTCGGAAGACTGGCCAATGTAACCAGGCTGCGTCGAATCACGCCTAAATTCGGAAGACTGGCCAATGTAACCTGGACTTATACTGAAGTCGAAGTGTCATTTTGGGGATCGCGAAACAATTGTCCTTGGTCACTCAGTTGACAAAGAATGAGTTCGACCAGATCCCGAGAAAATTGAAGCAGTCAAAAGTTTTAAGGTGCCCAAATAAGTAAAAGACCTGCAGAGCTTTTTTTGGTCTATGCTCATACTTTCCACGCTTTATACCAAGCTTTGCAGATATCGCTTACCCACTCACGTGTCTGCCGCATAAATATGCACCATTCAATTGGACCAGTGAATGTGACGCAGCTTTCTGTCATCTCAAATTTTTGACCTCGGGCCCCTTCCTACGCCCAGAAGCTCCAATTGAAGTACGCACTGATCAAGTCATATCGGTATCGGCGCTGTACTTATACAACGCCACGGCCACGTTCAGCACACCATAGCATAAGCCAGCTGCTCGTTGAGTGAGTGCGAAAGATATTACATGGTTACTGTGCAAGAATGCCTCGCCATTGTTCTCGCTATACAGCGCTTCCGCTCCTATCTGTACGGGAATGCTTTCACCGTCGTGACCGATCACCATTCACTTTGCTGGCTCGTTAGTCTTCGTGACCCCTGTGGGCGGCTCGCTCGATTCGCTTTACGCCTACAAGAGTTTAATTTTACTGTGGTGCATAAAAGCAGCCATAAACACTCAGACGCTGATTGTCTTTCGCTTCAAACGACTGATGACGACGCCGACAACTTCAATCAATATTTGGCTCCACTTTCACAAACTTTCCGCGATCTTCGAGTTTTCCGAACCAAGCAACGCAAAGACCAAATATTAATGTCTTTTTTTTTCTATTCGGCCAAAGATCCTATGAAGAACACTTTTAGCCTTCGCGAAGGATTGCTTTACAAAAAGAATTTCGCCTTCAGGGGAGCACGCATGGTTCTTGTCGTTCCGGAAAACCTACCTGGCCGAAGATGGGTTCAACGATCGAGCGATATGTAGCCAGCTGTTCGCAATGCCAGCGTTTTAAACTGCCGACTTTAAGTCTACCGGGCAAACTGCGGCCGGTCAAACCTCCAGCAGCCCCGTTTGAGCAAGTAGGCATTGGCCTTCTTTGGTCCTCTAAAGGAAACTGATGGATTCTTGTGTGCGTCGATTATTAAACCCGCTTTTGTGAGACAGCCACGATATCATCCGCTACTGCGTCTGAAGTATCTCATTTCTTACTTCGATTTGTCATTCTTCGGCACGGCCCTCCTGTAGTCATCATTAGTGACTGTGGACGCCAATTAAAAGCGGATATTGTCGAAGAACTTCTTCGCCTCAGCGCCTGCAGTTTTCGCCTCTCCACACCATATCATCCCCAAACGAACGGTGTTGTAGAACGCACTAATCGGACGCTTACCACCGTGTTGGCGCTGCAGATCATAAGGACTGGGATGGCGTTCTACCGTTCATTACTCATGCATACAACACAGCGCAAGACGAGACAACAGATTACAGCCCCTTCTACCTACTCTATGCTCTCTCGCCTCGCTGTGTGTATTAGACCATGCACGTATCTAATAGGTCATTGGGTTGAAAACACAACAAGGTGGTCGTATCAAAGCACAAGCTCGGGTACCCCAAGGCCATATAACGCCAGCACAAATACACCAGAACGGACACTATAGCATGGGCACCAGAACCGTGTATGAATTTCCACTCTGGTGAAAACACCAGACACGGGCTAGTGGATTTTTCGATAGGGAGGCTACAATCAATTCTCTTCCACAGGACGAGCATAATTATAACGTCAAGAAAAGCTCAAGCCCATCCGGCAGTTATCGATCAACTCGACAAAATCGTCGACGGAGGAAATGTACAAGACGCAGAAGACGACCACAGGAGGAGCGTAATTAGGAAAGGCTAGATGCAGTTAGTTTACTACATATTCAGCTCATAACATACTGCGAAAGACAGGTTACGAAGCCTGCACTCAACTTCTCACCCCGAAGATTGCGCCAGGTCACAATTTACTCAGACATTTGACTCAATCTTTCGTAACCATCTGCCACGTTTCCTAGTCCAGTTTGTAGGCTAGAAGATTCATTCGCAGTGTGTTCGTTTTTTCAAGTCCAGAAAATTGAGCGCATTACCACTTCAAATTTTGTAACCTTCTTGGAAAGTGTGCAGCTTGCAAGTTTGGCTGAGAGACACAGGAAAGAGCTCACTCTTCAAGTGATCAAATTTTCCGTGCTTTTTGGCTTTGCTTTTTAGAAAAATAATTGCTAAAAATATAGCAAAGTAATTGGGTGGCCTTACCATGGGCCCCTGCTCCACGTTTCCTTCAACCGGCAGCAACGGAGCTTCATCCTACAGAGAACAGATCAATTGCAAGCTTGCTTCAACTGAGCTACTGTGTTCTAAACTTGCCGAGAGAGTTGGCCAGTGATGTCATTCCTAGGGTGCTTCGTTTGAAAAACAAAGTTTTGATTTACAAGTGTAGGGCTGGCCTTGGCTGGGTATCATCAGGAGCCCGAAAGTTTTGCCCGCGGGCTACGCATGAACGCGCCGATTACCTGCGATACCGCAATGGCCAAGGACACGGGGCAGCCTTAGATTGGGAGACGTTGCAGGGAAGAAGAGCTTCTATGACATGTGATATAGAATACTTGCGTCAAATAGACACATAGGTGCATGCCGATAAGAAGTCTGCGAGTCGTATGACGGACAGAGAACTGATAGGCACCATCAGCGGTCCGTGAAACAAACGACGAATTATACGCATAGAAGGCGACAAGATCCTTGAGCCTTGACAGCACTTTTTGACACTGGAGTGGCAATCTTCTTCCACAAATGAAGTTGTGAAATATTAAGTCTTAATGCTACCACTTTACCTTAAACTATCATCACCTTAGACTTTAATCAACTAAACGATCAAGCAGGATTTCTGATAGGGTACTCTATCATCGATCATGTCGACACTATCAACCAGGTGATAGAAAAGTGCTCGGAATATAGCCAGCTCCTATCCATAGCATTCATTGACTACGAAAAACCATTTGACTCAGTCGAAACCTCGGCAGTCATGCTGGCATAGAAGGTCAGGGTGTAGATGAGCCATATGTGAAATTAAGATATCTATAGTGGCTGCACAGCAACCAATAACTCTACATGAAGTGATAAAACTTCAATTGAGAAAGATGTTTGGCAGAGACACCATCTCCCCAGTTCTATCTACAGCATGCTTATAGGGTGTATTGAAAGACATGGAATGGAAGCCGTTAGGCATCTGGCGCGATGATGTAGAATAGTAATTTGTTATTCTGTCTTTTTAAGTAAGTCAGGGGAACAATTGCAGCTAATGCTTAATGATCTAGATAGCAGAAGCAGAAAGGTGGGCCCAAAGAATAATATACTAAGATAATGTTGACAAGCTTGGGAAAGGAACAGCAGTTTAAATTAAGAAGCGAAGAGCTAGAAGTAGTAGGTGAATATATCTACTTAGGACAGATAGTAACCGCAGATCCGGACCTTGAAAGGGAAATAAATAGAGTAAAATTGGGATGTAGCATAATTGAATGGAGCCAGTCTTGAGGGAGAGCACGTGCTCTTTTACGGCCTTCTCAATCGCCGCGGAAACAATGGGAACGTTTCTCCTTGAGTTACGCTCTCTGCCGCCGCAAGAGGCGCGACCTGCTCACTGCTCTCACCGCGCATGGAGGAAGAAAGAACTAGGAGGGAGCGCAGCGGCGGAAAAGTGACGCCTAGTTATAGTGCCTAGAATATACTTGCTAGTGTGCCGTGCGGAGGGGTCTCCCAATGGGAGGAGGTGGCCGCACCGGTGATGTCTTCCAACTTTGGCCGCAAGGGGCGCTGCTATCGGTGGCCAGTGTGTTGTCTTGCCTTTTTTCTCTCCTGGCTTGGTGCATCACCTGCAGAGGGGACCATGGCGGAAAGTGGCAAGCACGGTGGCAAGCATTGCACTGAAGAGATGTCGTGCTCGTGAAACCAGGCGGTCAGTTTTCCCCTGCCTGACGCTTCGCCGCACTCATCAGACGACGACGACTCTGCAGCAGAAGAGCGCAGCTCGAGACCGTCGCTATTCATCCACCACGTTCGCGTTCCAGCTGCGAACGACAGGGACAATTTGGAGCCGCAGCAGGTGAATCCCTGGTGTGAAACGATCTACGAAATGACCCTAAGTTTGTCCACAACTTCTCTACGCTGCACACAGACCGCGAATGCGTCGGCGACCTCAACATTTGCAGCGTTTGTCGGTCGGCCCATCGAACGCTGGTCGAAATTCGGCTTGCCATTTAAAGGTGTCACTGTACCTAGAACACAAAGAAGCAGTATCGACGGAGCCACTCTACGACAATGTTGGTAGCATGCTCCTGTTCGAGGCACGGGCAGGAGCACTGCACTTTGACCTACCGTCATCGCTTTGACCCCTCCCCAGAAGCGTAGGCGGCGATGTGCAGGGCATGTGGGAGCGCAGACGAGGCGGCGGAGCACATCATTCTCAGTTGCGCAAAACTGTCACCCCAGCTGACAGAGGACACCACGCTACCGCGCGCACTGGGTTTTGAATTGGCCGAACGAGGACAGCACAATGGCGCCAACCGCACGACGAAAGCCTGCTTTCGTATGTGGTGGACAATAGTTAGACGCTGATAGTGTCCATAGCAGCTCTATCCTATCCTCTCTCATTTCTCTTACTTTTGCTTTTCTCTTACCGTTTTAGTTTATCTATTTCAGCCGGCTAGGGCACATTACTGAGCCCACCCGATACAAAGGATACAGTCACAAATCATCATCATCAGTGTTGGGTGCACATCGTGCCCCCCCCCCCCCCCCCCTCTCTCGATGCAAAGGGATAGCCACATAACCATCATCATGCCGTCGGCCGCCGGCGCGCCCTTGATTTGCCGCAGTTGCGCTGGCCGTGCCTTCAGTGGTTCGAAGCGCTTTGGACGCGCCTACGCTGTTTTTTTTTTCTAGTCATTCTGTTCCTTGCATTAATGTGAGAATTAAATTTTCAATGACTAATGATGCTATAAATAAAGCATCAGGGCAGGGATAAGACATGTTTCTTGCCGTTCTGTCGGAGTGGCTACCGCTCGAATCAGGACAAGGTTTATATGTTCAGTGTGCCACCGGACCCTGCGCAGCTTGCGGAGTGGAAGCGGCTGATTGAAAGACAGAACCGCAAGTTGATTCTAACATGTCTGCGAAAAACATTTTGAGGAGAGCTACATCGAGAGAATGTTCACGTGACGGTGAACGGCATCGTCAACGAGCTCGCTAGAGATAGACGTCTTAAGCCCGAAACCATGCCAACGGTATTCGACGATTATCTGAACCATCTCCTGCCTAAGAAGACATCGAAAAGGAAGGTGAGGAACCTCTATGACCAACTGGCTGATAAACGACACCAGCACAGTGCCGGTAATGCTGGCTGGTGCAGACGACAACCATGGACCGTCAAGGGTGTTTGACAATGTTTCCGAGGAGCCGGCAGCAGCAGAACAGCCGAGCGAGAACTCATGCTCGCAGCAGCAGACGTGCAGATTTGAACCTCAGCATCCGTTTGACTCAATTTTCATTAAAGCAACTCAGATCAAAATACCTAAATTCGCACCTGCTGGCTCTGCATCATACGTGCGTTATCGAGTACTGAGCCGGAAAAAAACAGAAAAAATGGTAACTTTTGGAAGATTGATGCTTCTTCATCCTTCTTAATTTTGTTTCAGATTCCCATTCTGTTCAGTGTGACTTTTTATATTTTGATTTTTAAAGCTTTTTCTCCAGCACAGGATGTTTGCTGTAGTAAGATTCTCCAAGGACAGCAGCGTAGAGGTTGTGCCATTAAACTAGCTCGAAAAGGGCCACTGCTTTTCGCCACGAAATTACAAACCTTCAAGCACAGTGAAAGCTTTGAAACACAGCGAAGTGCCGGTCTCAGCATACACAAAGTACGACATTGTCGCCTTGAGCATGCATGGAAGGTAGGGCACCTCAAAATTTCTGCTCTTCCTTTCCACTCTTGTGGCCGGCTTGTTTTTTTTTCGTAATTGCACATACTTCCATACTCTTTTATGGTCTTCTATATAACAACTGGCAGTATGTACTCAACATCTGAGAACATGAGGTTGGTTTGCTTCGTATTGTGATCTGTGAGGATGTATAGTGAAGTGAATTATGTATCAAAAGAAGGCACCAAAGTAACGAAACATGTACAGTGGTAAGTGCTGAGGCACTGCAAATATGACAACAAATGCAAGATGTGCAGGGAGTGCCTAGTGCACTCACCTGTCTGCACCGTGCCTAGGCCTTTTATACATTTTGCATCACTGCTATATCATACTATAAGAGATGCATTAAGTGCTTTTTTATATCAGTATGCTACCAAACTGCTGGTCTGAAAGAACAGTTTCTCCAGTTTTTTAATAGTGCCACTCAATGAACTTGTTCGCTCTTGTGGTAAATCTTTGTTTTTACTTTCTTAGACACCTATGACAAAGCCAGGATGAAGCTAAAAAAGGCTGAAGATACTAACGATATAGCAACATCAACAGACCAAGGTAAATATGTCTAACCTGACCTATTGTGACTTTTGCAACATAATTTTAGAAGTCCTTATTTTTGTCGGATACAAAAACTGAATCCAAAATGTGACACAAGCTAAAAATGAAAATTTTTTAGTTTCTCTTTGTTCAATTAAGGTGTTTGCATACTCTAAAAACAGTATTTTTTGCTTTTATAACATTTCTTCATGGTTTTAAGCTTGGTTCTAAGAAGTTACAAATTCCTAAATGGCTGTGCTACAATATAGTCACTAATATTGAGACTAGCAATATTGTAAATAATTATGATCACTGAGCCAAACACATGTAGCACCACGTTTTGCTTTTAACATTTCATGGCTAAAGAGGTGGTAAAGTGGGATACACTGGCCAACAAAAACTTCAGTTGCTAGTTAGCGCCTGTCCGTGTCGTTCTATATGTTGTCCGCATGTCCCTTCCACACTTTTTCAGTCATGCATATGAACCAACTTGGCCAACTATCTGTTCATAGCAAAATGTTTTTGCACATGTCAACTGCTTACAATGTCCTTGTTTGTTTTGTAGAGAAAGGTCGTTGAAGACGAAAGAGGCACATTGTGAGCTGGTCCTCTGATGATTCTGATGGCGATACTGATGCAGGGTTGAGAAACTTGCCTCCACCTCCCTTCAGCTGTCGAGGGTAAGAAAATGTTGCTTCATTTAGAGCAGAACCTGAGGCAGAGTTTTAGATATATAATTCCCTGGTTTTATACAGTGCACATGTACAAGCATGTTCCCACAGAGGCTGAAGTTGTCTCCCATATGCATAGTAAATAAGAGGATGTTGTGTAACTTTTTTTTATGTGACAGGTAATTAGGCAGTGATTGATGTTGCAGAAGTTGAAGATATTATTGCACTCTAGATTATCCAGTTTGATCTAAACTGAAACGCTACCAATATGAGAAAAACATAATAATTGTGAAAAAAAATTTGACATGTGGAATAATGTCCTTATTCCTTTCATTTCTAACATCTTATTCAGGGTTTACAGTGCACCTGTCTCCCAGAAAACGAGTCTTCCTGACATTCCGTCCTGCTCTATTAATGGCAAGCGCATTTATGACTGTTTGGTTCCAGACGCTAGGATTGGCGGATTGTATATTTATTTAAGCTTCTTAAACATGTTGTTACTGCACATGACTACCATAAAAAATGTGCAAATTGTGTTTTAGGGTTGGAAAAGAAAGGAAACTTGGTGCAGTAATTGTGTAGCCTCTCACTAATAGCTGCATTGACGAACTTTGCATTTAAAATCTATATGCTGTTAATCTATGTTTAGATGAATTAGGTATTGTGTTTGCACTGAAGTCACTTCGCAGAATACCATACCTGCTGGCTTAGCGGTTCTGTTCCAAATAGAAAAATGTTTTGAGTAACAGCTAGTTATGTATATTTCTATGCAGTGCCTGAGCAGCATTCTGCAGTAAATCACCAGGAGGCATCTTCAGTTACCATCGGTAACTCAAACTTTATTACACTTGGGACATAGAAAATTGCATACCTTTCACACCTTTTTCATTGTTTTAAAAACATACTAACAATTCCTTCAAACTTTTGTTTTAGAAAGAGCCAATGGAAAACGTAGGAGACAAACTATGTCCTTGTCTTCTGGAGAAGAACAAGGATGATGATGAAGAGATAAGAAGCTTCCTCTAACCCCCACCCGTCAGTGAAGGTAAGGGAAATTTTTCTTTTTTCAGAGGAAGCCAAAAACCAGAAACATGTATCGGAGTATATAATACCCTCACTTTACACAATGTATACATGTACAGCATGGTCCCATGAATGCTGAGTGTCCCCGGTAAGCAACTTTATTACAGCAAGAGGATTTTGTTTGCTTAAATTTGTGCCTAATTTAACAGATAAGGTTGTTATTGATATGTTTCAAAGGTCATTACATTATTTATCTTAATGCTACTTTCATCTAAACAGAAATACAACCACATTGAGAAGAACGAAATGGCTGTGAAAGCATTCAGCATCTGTAACAAGACTATAATGCATTTAAAGGGAAGCTGAAGCGGTTTTCAAATTGCATGAAATGCTGTGGTTGGGAAGAAAAGACCTCTAAAATCATATATGTAAATTTTTTCTCGATTCTGTCCGTTAGAACAGCCGCAATCGCCTTTTAAAAACCCGCCGCGGACACGCCCACGTCGCCTCAGGAAGCGCCGGGTTGGGGGATGGCAAAATTAGAGAGCTGGCGGAAGTGACGCCATTCACGGGGAGCCGGTCGGCCGTCCTGCCCGTCCCGCATTGCTTGCTCCGCTGCGTCTCGCGCTTTGGCGTGGCGAACGACGATTCAACGTAATCCTTTGCTAGTGCCGTTTGTTTTTTCTAATTCGAGCGTTCTGTGTGGAGCATGTGGAGTGGGTGTAGCGACAAGTGGCCATCATGCCGTCGTTCTGCGCAGCATTCGGCTACGCGAACACTGCCATACTGAGACATACAGTCATGAACTCTTTTGAGCTTGTTGCACACTGCGTGCCTTTTAGCTTTTTCTTGATTTCTTGCACCTCCTGGCAGCACAAGCAGTCCTCTTCATTATTCATCAGCGCGCAGCACATGCAGCTGCACCTAATTGAACAAAATCCGAATATTTGAACTTAAGAATATTTGAGCAATGCAAACAATTTGCATTCGTTAATGCTTGACAAGGCTGATGATCGATAATGGTATAGCGTTCATGCAAATTTTTCCTCGAGTAAAAATGGGAAACTCGTCGAGCCGCGGTATGCATATATCTGTTGTAAGTCATTCTGCTGGCTATCTCGCTGCGCAACACCACCAACAACATCCTGCCGAAACAAGACCAACGGAAAGCCGCAGACAAAAAGAGGTGCACAGGACGACGCAGCAAAGATCTGCCTCGTTTTCTAGCTGGCTTTACTTGTTTAAAATGTACCAATTCACCTAGCTCTCCACTCTACTACATTTCGTAGGACGACAGAAGAAAAAAAGAATATAGGGGCACACTTAATAGCACACATGAATAGCTTCCTCTGTCATCTCGTTACACTGCAGTCCAGCAGTGAACTCACTAAACAGGTTTGGCGCTCTTTCGTAGTAATAAAAGGCCTTCGGATGTAAGTAGGCACCGTGCTCTAAATAAATGAAAAACAAATGCTTTACCTCGCGTGACTCGTGTAAGCATGCCGGCGTTTTGAATTCGATATTACAGGTGTCTGGTGCTTCGGCTGTTATGCAGCAGCCATTAAGCAACAGCGTTTCGACGTGATTTACTTTATTACCGCTTGCACATCTACCTCGCAAAGATATGTAAAAACAAGCATCTACGCAAAACATACGTACCAGAGGAGATTTCCAACCCGTGAAAATGTCACGGCGTCACTTTCTCCATCGGCGCACTCCGCGCCGTCGTTGGTTCCGCCGTTTTCTGCAGCCGCTGATGGCTCGAACATATATGGCGAGAGTCCAAACTCTTCACTACTGTCCGCACTATCCATTATTTTCAAGACTAGGCCTTCCAGCCAACTGAAGCAACGCGCTAGCAACGCACTACGCAGCAACGCCGTCGGTGCAGGCCGGAGACGCGCGGGACACCCGTAGATGACGTCACGACGGTCCCGACCACTCGCAGGCGACAGTGGCGTTCGCTGGGCGCCCTGAGGCGCTGGCGCAAGTTTTCTTCTAAAAAACAGCTGTTTGCGTTTATTTAAGCCTTTTTTTAATGCGATATTCTTGTTCAGTGGACCAAAAAGAACTAAATGCTGCCGAAAACACAATTTTTTCAAAAAGTGCTTCAGCTTCCCTTTAATATGTCTCATTCGGTGATTGCAGTGCAGCCACTTCCCAGGACAAAGGGCTTCCTGACATTCCATCCTTCTCTTTCAGTGGTAAACGCATCTACAACCTTTCAGATTCATAAACTATAATTTTTGTCGGGAACAGCTGATTGTATGCTTCGCCCACTGCGGTGACAGCAATTAGGGTGCTTGACTGTTGTACCCAAGGATGCTGGATTGTATACCAACCATGGCAGCTACGTTTCGATGAAGTCAACAAGCAAGGTGCCTGTGTGCTGTGCAGTGTTTGTGCATGTTAAAGAACCACCCCAGGAGCTGGAAATTTTTGGAGCACTCCACTATGCTGTCGCATAGCCTGAATCACTTGGGACATTAAACCTCATAAATGAACTAAACCAACCATAATAGTATGTTTGTTCAAGCTCCGCAAATATCTTTCGACTGTGAGCCACAGTAGTTGGCGTTTCAGAGTGGCAATGAATTCTGGAAAGGTACTTGTTGCAGTTATCAGATAGCCTCTCGCTAATTAATGATGTAGCTGCATTGGCAAGCTTAGAATTTTGTACCTATAATTTGTGTCCAGATGATTGAAGAACTGTGTCTGCACTTGAATCACCTTGCACAGTGCTATATTCCTACAGGCTTAGCAGTTCTGCACCAGAAAGAAAAATGATAGTTTCAATGATGTACATGTCTTTGTATATAATTGAATGTAGTGCCTGAGCATCATTTTCCTGCGAATCATCAGCACACATTTTCAGCGACCATTGGTAACTAAATTTCTTTGCAATAGTGCCATCAGAACACTGCACATTTTTTCATTCTTTTAAAAATGTACTAATGACTCTTGTCAGCCTGATTTTGTGAGCTGAAAGAGTGTAGTGTTTTATATTGCTGGTTATCAGTGTTTTATCTAAAATTGGTCACACTTAGAAAATAAACTGGTAAGGTTAACACACTTGAATTATGCTAGCTGAGCTCTACTACATTTAATCTTTTTATTGTGGTGCTACAAGAAATATTGCTACACTATAGACTACCTTAAAGATGAAATTGATGGGAAGAGGAAATTGGTCGTACCAGTTAATCAAAGAGCCCTCTAAAAATGATATGCAAGCATGCTAGGTCTGTCCATACATGTGTGCATGTATTAATTGATAAGAATGGAAACTGAATAATATAACTTTTTGTAGGAGAGCTGCAAACAGAGCCTTTATTGCATTTAGAGCATTCTCTGGTTTTGTTTGAAACCTGTCTGCAAAATTTAAGAATGCTATGAATTTCAGTGTGTTTGTGTGCTCGTAGTTTGGTTTTTCCCACCATTCTTTAATGTGTGCCAGATCGAAGTGTCCATAAATATATAAATATTGCATTATGCATGAAGTGATCTGAAGAGAAACAAGCTCACTATACACTGTTTGAAAATGGTGCTGGCAGTTTTTTCCTTGTCTTTTTTCCTTTTGTTTGTTGTATTTTCACTTTGTATGCTGCTTTAAGCGTGTTGAAGGTGTCTATCAGGGTAGCCGTGAGTGTCTATTTTATCTTCCATCTCCTGTGGCATACCTCTTACTAATGGACTATTTGCAGAAATGTGTAAGTTAACTTCTCTGCAAGGCTTGCTTTTCAACCAAATGTCCTCATTCTCAGAAACCCCTTTCACATTATTTGAAGAAACGAACAGAGGCAAATTCTTCTACCTAAGTAAACTCTGGCATGTCTCCAGTTGACTTCAAGATGACTCAAGAAGATGTGTAGAAAAGGTACAGTGGTTGAATACCACCATTTTACATGTAAAAAAGAGGGTGAAGGGGATGGAGATTGCCCAAAGTTTGGTTCTCGAGCATGATTGGATTTGGCCCATTCGTCACACTCCCTCCTTGTAGCACTTGTGCTAATTGCCAACATGAACATCCTGTATCGTATATAGCACGGCGGGGCCCTCGCATCAGCAGCGTGTGTGATGCGGCCGATATCTGTATCGCAATCGAGGCATGCTGGCGAGGGAACACTCCCTCTCCACCTCAGTGTATAAGTAGCCGGCTGATCAATAAACAGGCATTCCTTCTGCTCCCCTTGCTCGGTGCCTCTGGTCACGCTTCGTCCGCGGAACACAAAGATACACATCCCATAAGGAGGAGACTGCCTCTTTTGGTTTCAATGAATACTGCGAAAGTGGAATTTGGGAATGAGACATTTTGGTTGGAAAACAAGCAAATGGTCCATATTGCTACAAATGGTACTTTTGCACCTTTCCTTATTCCTGAGAATGCACGGCAATATCTGGCCTACTGCAACTCTTATCATTTGAAAATAGGTCTCTGGAGTGCTGTGGCAATGTGCAGCATGTGATGTGCTTCCAATGCCAAGATGTTTTTGTCAAATGTCTTGTCATGAAACATATTTACATTTCAAAATTCCTGCATAACTGCATTTGAGCTCAATAAGACAAAACTATGAAAAATTTTCCTTTCTTGGATTACTTTTAGGAAATCACATCGAGGAAGCTGTGAATATTATACCTTTATAAGCTGTATTTTTTTAATAGCAAATTGTTATTTAGTGCTACTGTCTAAAAAGATGGTAAGTATTCAGAAATTTTAGCCGTTTTCCTTCGCTACATGTCTAAAGGAATCTCCTTTTGCCACCTTTGCACCTCATAGTTAAGTGACAATACCAAAGATTTTTGTCAATCTGTTTATTGGTGGGTTCTCAAGGGATAATCTAAAGATGTACAGTACATTACATTACAAAACAGTTTTCCTTCACTGTATTAACCGCGACAGTGAGCAATGATTGATGACACAAAAGGGCACATTCAGGAACATGCAGAATTATAAAGTAATTTATTTATTTGCGACTGTGCAATACAGCTAAAGTACCTTTAATTAGCAGGCGCACAGTCCATGTTTTCAGAGAACTCTGTTCTTCTGCTGCGAGAAATTTGCTTCGTAAAGAAACAGCTGGCAACAGTTATCAAGATTCTTTTGAAAAAAGGAAATTCAGAAGATGTTACCGATGAATGTGTGTCACTGCCATTGAAAACTGATGAACTCAAAGAAGTAAAAAGGAAGCTTCAAGGAAGCAAGCAGTTTCATGTACAAATGGTAAGGTTACTTGAAAGTTGGTAAATTATATTCCTACCTGTGCATAATTAAGCAAATATGAGAAAGCTACTAAACTATGGTTTACAATTAGTGCCGAGCCCTGGTTGTTGTGTATTCTGGTTGCTGCACTGACATAACCTAACACAAGGCCATAGCCAGAGTTTTAGCGTGTAAATAACTTTTCAGTTTTATATCTAGGACAGTACTTACATTGGGCTGATGCCACTTCAATGAAGGAAATTTGTAGTCATGAAAACAAAACTATCATTTTGTAACTTTATTTGGCAATATGCACTGGTTGCAGCTCATGCAGCACTGGTCGAATTTTTTTCCCAGCTTTGTGCTAAAATTATGCAAGACACTTGAATCACCTGACATAGTCATGTATGCAGACGACACTAATGCATTCTTTACAGCCCGTTCCTTACCTGCTCTAGAAGATATGATCAATTCTTACCTTGAAAATCTGCATATCTGGCTACAGGCTAATAGACTTAGCCTAAATCGTTTTAAAACAAATTATATTCCGACCAATAAATACTGTCGATCATTATCTCTTAAATATAAGATATCAACAAACACAACTTAAACAAGTCAATAACCATAAATTCCTCGGTGCTTGGTTTAATGAAAATCTTTCATGGAACACTCATGTTTCCAAACTGGTTCATGACATCAGCGAAGTAGCTGGTTACCTGTACAAGATGGCTAGTTTAGTACCGGTTTGTGTCAAGCGTTCAATATACCATGCATTGTTTTATTCGCGGATCACATATTGCATCCTCATTTTGGGTACGACAACCCACAGAAACCTTGAGAGATTTATGGTCATTCAAAAGAGGGTTCCAAGGGGGATTGAAGGGTATTATAGTAGACCACAACATTTGCCTACTGCACAGTTATTCCTCAAGCATGACATGCTAAAAGCCAATCAGATTTATTATTTCCACTTGTTACGACACATCCGTCGGCACAGGATACATGCATCAATACCAGATCATAGCCCAGCGAGATACGAACTTCGAACCAACAAGAAACTTACCTCTAAAGTTCGAACGATCTATGGCAACCACTAACCTGCCAAGTTCCCACTGTTCTTAACGGGCCCAATCTTAATGTTGACTTTTTCGTTAACAGCATCACATTCAACTGTAACATTAAAGCATACTTAATGGCAAACAATATTGAATTTTCTCCTATCTAACATTTCAAGATTTCTGTATGCTGATCTTAATACTTTGGCTGAATTTTCTTGGTTTGAGCAAATGAATCAATCACCTATGTTAGCAGCTTATGACTGCATGGCCAATTATGATTCTATTGTATATGGCTGTAACATGGCTTATTTTGTTTTTGTTGTGTACTTTTTTTGCTGCTGTGGTTTTGTGTGTGTAACAATCTTTTTGTGGCATATGCGTTTAATATTTGTGTTAAGTTGTATATGCCTAGATTGATAAGGTATTATTTCATTGGTCTGTCAAACTTTGCTTGGGTTTCGAGGCCTCGTCAGGTTTTTCGACCTTTTGCCTCGGCTGCCCCTTTTTGTAGAAAGAAAAGAAATAAAGGAATAAATATACCTGGCTTCATTGAAGTATGAAACCTGTAGACATATTGCGCACAATCTTGCTTTCTTTTCAGTGCTAAAAAGCAGCTCTGTTGCTAGGCAAGTCTCAGTTTGTTTGAACATTTTACTACAGGCTAGACAGTTGGCTGCCATTGGCGGGAGCACGCCCCAATCTGCGACCGCCCGCATCCTGGCAAAAATGCTGCACGATTCCCTTGGCCAAAACTTTAGACCTCATGGCAAAACGGGCAAGCGTCCCTTCGTAGACCTGCAGATGTTTGGTGTGTTGCAAAGTGAACAGTGAATTAGAATTACAGTTAGTTGACAGAAAGATCACAGGCCTGAGCTGTAAGGACTGAAATGGCTCATAACAGCTGTTGGCAGTGAATATAATCATGCATAGTGGAAGTCACAGTTTTGCTCAATCACAAAAGATGACGGAACACAAAGTTATTGTTTCCAATCGTAGAGATTGAACAAATTTTTTATTTTGCACTTGCTCTATGTATAATTGTATACATTGTTTCTCTGCCAAGCACATGATCAGGCACCTCAGCAGTAAATGGCTGAAACACGTTTTAACAGAATCAGGCTCAAATCATTTATGGCGGTTTACATGTCTTTATTGCAATTAACAGAGGCTGTCCGACTGATAAATGGGCTCTCGGTTGCCACCTTGGAGCAAATTCAACAAGCTACAAAAGCCTGGTTGAAAAACTGTCCAGCACCGATGCAGAAAGCCACTAAACGGTACATATACAAGTAGAAGGCAATGTTTTTTTGTTATTTCTGATCTTATACAGTTATGGTACATTAGGAAACCATAATTTTAAAATAGAAGCCACTTGGTGTAATTACTGCCTGTCTTCTGTGATACGAATATATATATATATATATAAAGGAAAGAAGCCAACAGTCGGTGAGGTGAGATATCAAAGGAAGCTTCTGTGCTGATGAGAAGAGAGGAGTCGCTGGAGAAAGATTTCATGTTGGGAAAGGTTGAGGGTCACCAGAAAAGGGGTAGGCAGCGAACGCGGTGGTTAGATGGCATCCTCGAGGCACTGCTATAGCAAGATTGAGGTAAAATATGGATCAAGCTAGTTCGGCGTAGCCGGAGATGACGAGTGTAAGGGATCATTGGATATCATCATCATCAACCTGGCTATCCTCTCTTCACACTACATGTCCTGCTGTAAGTCGTCAAAAGTGCATGTTTACTCGGGTTTTCCTTTTGTGTGTGTTTGTGTGTTTCCTCCCGTTTCGGAGAGCCGGCCCGCAAGACGCGCGGGTGTAGCGGCGCCCGTACTCGGGGGGGGGGGGGGGGGGGGGGGGGGGGACCTTTTTTTTGTTTTTGTTTACAGTGTGAAGTGTCCCTGCGTGTGCGTGTTGTCTGTTTTATGTCTTTCTTGAGGGGCGGGGGGTCTCGTGCATTGAAAGGCGCTCGACCGCTCTGTGTTTGGCCTGGTGGTTAGCGCGCGAGGCTCCGAACGCCGTCGGCAGACCCCGTCGAAAACGTGGGACCGCGCAAAAACGACGAGGTGCGATGGGTAGCCCGGAGAGTTGCGGCCCGAGCGAGGGAGAAGACGGACGTTCTCCTGTACACTCGCTTGGGACGACGGACTGTCAGACGGAAGCCAGAGGGCGACCCAACTCAGTGTCTTATTTGTTCTTTCTTTCGACTGTGCTGTGTTTGTTCATCCATCCGTTCTATTATTTTAATTACAATCAGTTTGTTAATTTAATTCGGCCCATTGCAATTATTTCTGCGAAGCAAGGAGACTGGACCATAACCAACAAGAAGAAGAAAAAAAAAAGGAACTTCAAGAAACAGCAAAAAGAAGTTTACTGGCGCAGCCGAAGACAGGATCACCGTCTCCCGTCAGCCTTCGGCGATCGCAAAACAACTTGTTCAGCAGGAAGACTTCTGGGCCGATGGACAGCGCCTGAGGTCTCTGTCGAAAGAAGGCAGCACGAGAAGACAGCAACATTGTGGCCGACGAACCGACACTGAAGCTAAGGAGCTAGCGGCGCAGCATCGAAAGACACCCAGCATGGCGGCCAACGGATTGAGCCTTCACTGCACGTAAGGTGCGAGCCGCGCACCAGCGAACGACGCCACGCATCATGGCCAACGGACCGAGCCAGCGGTGCTCAGCGCATCAAGGAACTGAATTCAAGCGCACCAGCCAAGTGATCAGGCAGCGAAAGTGACATCAGCCGCTAATGGACTAGCGGTGGACTTTCGTGTTTTCCAAGTGTTACATTGCGCATTGGCGGCGGAGAGGAGCAAAGCCCGGGCGCAAGAACGGCAGACTATGCGGTAGTCGGGGAAAGCAGGGTGGCTACGCCAGCGGAAAGGTGAGTGGCCCTTATGCTGGTCCTCGGAACCCACTGGTGCCGTACGTTTTGTAGCGAGTAACAGGAATTGTGCGTGATACTGCACAGCGGTGCAAGGGTTGCGATAATGAGCGCGGAGGAGAGCGGAAGCGATAGCGGAGATACGAGAGCAGAGGAGGTGACAGGGGCAGATGAGAGAATGGGAACAAAAGGGCCAGCGGGAAGAGATGGGAGCGCTGGAGAAACCCCCGATTCAGCTATGCGACGGCTGGAAATGGAGCTGGAGCTGAGCAAAACCACGCTGCTCATTGAGCGAGAGAAAACGCGGCAGTTGGAGCTGCAGAGCGGTTTACTGAAGTGCTCGGACTCAGGTGGGAGGCAAATGCGCAAAGGGAGGCTGGCATATTTCGTTAAGCGCCTAAATAGTTTGCTCACCTCGATTCCGACAGACCCAGAAGTGCCGGTATGGCTGGAGGAACTCGAGGGCATATTCCACTCCTATCAGGTGCCCGACAATATTAAGAGCCATTTAGTTTTGCCCCTTGTAACCAAGAGAATCCCACACCTGTTCTCAAAGCTCTCTACCGAAGAGCTAAATAATATCAACAGGGTCAAAAACTCAATTCGAGCAAGTTTGGCACTGCCAACTGCCGTTGAACACAAATAACTTATCGCTATTTGTCAGTAGCTCAGTATGTACTGAGCTGGGAGGCCATGATTGAATGTTTTCATGGAACTGTGAAATGCCACTGCGTTCGAAAACTGGTGGTCAAAGTAAAGAAATAATTGAAAAACACGTACTAATAAACAGCTTTAGGACATGGGTTGGAGCACCATTTTATGTGGCATGGAGTGCTCCTGCATGTGACCGCTACAAGGTTTTGTTCCTCACAGTGTATGCTATGAGTAGTATAAACAAAAAATCGATTCTATTTTTGGCTGATTTTCCCTACCATACCTTCTCAAAACCATCACACATGTATGGAAAAGCATTGGCATGCTGCCAAAGCAGATGTTCGTAACATGCATACCACATATTAACAGCAAGTGACAAAATATTAGGACAAAAAAGAAAAGGGGTTGGATTTTGTCAAAGATCTTTCTTACTACACAGTGGGTGAAGGAACTAAAGTCATGTATGTGAATATTAGGTGGAAGCCTCAGCCTCCTTGCATTGTCCTAGGCTCTAAGTTGCTGGAATAATATTCTGGCACAGATTTGGCACAATTTCATGAAAAACCACCCAGCACGATGGGCTCAACAGAATGGTACATGTTTGCATCGACAGTATTCCTACAATTGTGTGCACATTCTATGCTGTGTTTAAGGTCGAGCTGGAGTTTGTGAGACAAAGCTTGATACTCCTAATATTCTGGTCAACAAGCAAAGCAGCAAAAGCTTCCGGACCAATTCAAAACAGCCCACGAAGCGCTTCATTAATTCACACTACTTTTTCCCTGTGGCCAAATTTGCAGGCTCTGAGAACTGGTAAGTAGTGAAGAAAGCTGGGTGAGTTGGTGAAAATTCATGATGAAAAATAGCGCAAAAAGTACACGAAGCACGGATGGCCGGACGACACGGACAAGCGCTATCCGTGTCATCCATCCGTCCTTCGTGTACTTTTTGCGCTATTTTTCATCATATGAGAACTGTCATGAAAGCAGCCACTGAAGGGGACTTCGAAAGGCTGCTAGAGGCTTTTCTTGGATGGTGCGACAACAAAAAAGACGTCATCAACGGCTTTGACCATTTAAGGACTATTTCCAGCCACATTATGTGAACCGCCCTAAAGTCTGGGCCAGGTGCTTCCCCATACAAGATGGAATTAATACAAATATGAAACTGGAGGCACTACACAATACTGAAGTATGTGCATCTCAACGGAAAGCAAACAAAAAAGTAGATAAACTGATTTCAGTACTTTTAAAGTTGACACGGGAAAAAATATTTGACAGGCTATTTAAATTTGCACGAAGCACAGAAAGTGCCTTCCAGCATGCGACACGACAGCGGTACAATCTTGGAAGATGATTTCGAACACGCAAGTAACCAATGCTGACATTGGATAGTGGAAGATGCGATCATCAATGCCAGCAGTGAAATATGTAGTCACTGAGCATCACAGAGGCAGTGCACTTTCAGGTGCTCCATGTGCAAAATTTGTGCCCACCATGTCAAGTGTTCTTGCCGAGACAATACAGCTGGATGCAACCTGTGCAAGCATATTCACGTGGTGTTCTACAGTAAACAGAAAATGATCCTGCCAACTCACCACAGACAGAGATACGTCACCTTCCTTTATATCTATGTACTAAATATGAGTTTGCAGTATATGTATGTATGTATGTATGTATATATATATATATATTATATAGGACATTACTAACTTCTTGTTTGACATCACTGATCTTACCATTTCCTCACGATTCTCAGCTTGTCACGCTCGACATCACCTCACATTACACAAAAATCCCGCATGCAGATGGTATACGCGCCGCTGTGACTGAGCTAGCATTGAAAAGATAATCGACAGTAACACTTTGGCCACCCTACTCAAACTTACATTAGAGCTTAATAATTTCGAGTTTGAAGAAAAGCATAATGTCCAGATCAGTGGTATCTCAATGGGTACAAGAATAGGACCTAATTACGCAAACATATTTTTTATGCACATGCTGGAATTTTTGCAAAGCCGATCCCTAGTCCTTTCTACTGCAAACGTTACATTGATGATATATTTCTTATCTGGCACCACGGCAAAGCCAAGCTCTTATCATTCATAGCCGATTTCAACAACTTGCACCCTTCTATATCATTTTCCCACACGTGCTTTAGATATACAATCAATTTTCTTGACGTCACAACTTCGCCCCAGGAAGGCAGCTTAACTACAACAGTGTACCAGAAACCGATTGACCGTCAACAATATCTGCATTCCGATAGTAGCCATGTCAAGTACATTCTGGCACAATCACCTGTTCAATCACCAGCTGTCCTTTTATTGACGGGTGTTGCCTGTGGGCAACAAACCAGAAAACAATTTTTTCCCTTTTAGAGTTTCGGTTTCAGTTCAGTTTTTTTCAACAGTTGATCTGGCAACATTAATATCTGTCCCACTCTAGCGCCATCTGATGCTAGAATGCACAATCAAACTACAAGGCGGAAGAAGTTTGGCGCGCAAACGGTGTTTTCTCCTACGAGCTATCTCATCAACTTCACGGCGCTAAAAACAGGTTAGTACTCATTGTTGCTTATTGTGGCTCTAACATAAGCTGTAGTAATGCTTCATGGTATGCTGATAGAATGTAATCTCTTTTAAGATGCGACTTGTTATCGAAATGACAGACTTTCAGTATGTTGCCTGAGGGCAACAACAGGCAATACGCGGTATTTCTTATATATGATGGCATTATGCCAGCGTTCGTGAACTAATAAGTTCCCTTGTGTATGTGCGGTATGTTTTGACTGTCTCAGACGTTACCGGGTCAACTGTATGGGCAGAAAATATGGATCCTGGGATATTCTTTGGGAAAAGACAAGCAAAAGTCCAACCGGAGCACAGTGATGACTCGGACCTCGCATTCTCCAGTGACGATGAAGTGGATTCTACCGACAAACGTTGCACTGGTAAGCGATGAATAATTTGTCCTGGAAATACCTAATAATAATATGCTGCCTAATTTTTTTGCAGGAGTTTTATGCGATTCCTGTGAACTAGACGAAGGCAGCACTGACACAATTACTGTGAGTACAGCTTCTTCGGCGTCGCACCATGCTCCTAGTAAAGCAAGAAAGCCATCTGCATCATGGAGAACTATTCACGACAGCAAGGGGAGAGAGCAGCCAATATGGGAAGATACGCTACCTTCCACGTCGCCTGTTCAATCACCAGTTGGCTACTTTCGAAGCTATTTTGATGAAGCGCTCTTGAAGCATATCTGTGAGCAGCCTGCCCTTTACAGTGCCCAAGAAAATCCAAACAAAGTCTTGGTACTGACCACTAAAGAGCTCGAGCAATTTATTGGCACTATTCTTACTATGTCTATAATGAAACTGCCTCAGAGGGACCGCTGGGAGTTCATAAAAAAGTCTCTGCACTTCAATGACAACCTGAAGGCACCAGATCTGAGTGACATAGGTAGGGATCGTATATACAAAATTCGACCGCTTGTTGACCACCTTGTTGCGAAATGCCGCCATATTCCGAAAAGTCAGAAGCTGTGTGTAGACGAGCAGCTGGTGCCTTTCAAAGGGCGCAGCTCTCTGAAACAGTATTTGCCCAAGAAACCCAAAAAGTGGGGATACAAGCTCTTCTTGCTGTGTGACGCTTCCGGGATTGTGTACAATTTTGAAGTATACACAGGGAAGATTTCACCACAGCCAGGCATGCCGGACATAGGCGCCAGTGGCAATATCGTCCTCCGCATGGCAAATGAAGTGCCGCAAAACAAAGGCTATATCTTGTATTTCAACAACTGGTTTACAAGCCTAGACCTGCAAGTGGTACTGCAAAAGGTCGGAATCAGCTCCATCGGTACAGTTCGCGAAGTCCGCCTGAAGGGCTGAGCTCTCCCCTCTGACAATGAACTGAAAAAGAGAAGTCGTGGAGCATACAGCGAGAAGGAAACAACTGTGGACGGCGTCAAGCTCAGAGCTGTAAAGTGGTTTGATAACCGCCATGTTTCACTCTTGTCAACTTTCGCCTCTGCTTCGCCAACCCAGCCTGTGAAGCGTTATGACAAGAAAACGAAGACAAGTGTCACCATCTCTTGTCCCTCCGTGGTAGCGGTGTACAACGAGTCCATGGGTGGGGTGGACCTTGCCGATATGCTGGTGGCTCTGTACAGGATAACACTGAGATCAAAGAAACGGTATCGCAAATTTTTTTTTTCATTTTCTTGATGTTGTGGTAGTAAACTGCTGGCTAACCTACAGGAGAGACGCAACAGCTGCTGACATTCCCAAGTAAGAGCAGATGCCATTGCTAGCTTTCAAGGCTGAGATCGCCAGTGTGCTCCGACTAGAAGGAAAAGTGGTGACACCTTGAAGGAGGCAGCCCCTGGCGGCTTCCCAAGTTGAAAACTGCCTTCAAGCCAAGAAATTCAGGGGACCGGCTGCGCCCGTTCCATGCAAAGAGGTGCGCCTCGATGCAGTCGGCCACTTTATGAACTTTGCCGAAAAGAAAGGGCGCTGCAAGTACCCAAACTGCTCTGGCATCACACGCGTGTTTTGCACAAAATGCCAAGTGCACTTATGCTTCACGCCGGCAAAAAACTGCTTCTATAACTTTCACACCCATGCTTGAAACAGTCAAGGATATGCAACAAAGCCAACTTCTGGCATTTTGCCTGATGTTGCCAACAGGCAACAAAGCCATATCTCTAAGACAAACCGAAGCAATTTTTTTTTGTGTTCTCTTCTGTTCGTTTTATGCGAATTTGACAAAAATAAACAATTGAACACATTATTTGTAGTCTCGTCAATAAAGGGTTAAAACTAGTATCCCCTACAGTCAAGCAGTTCGTTTCAAACCAATTTGCTCAAAGCAATCTGATTTCGAACATAACTGTGCCACGCTTTGCATCTCGCTCATTGAACAAAAATATCCCCGCAGCTCCTAGGTGACGCCATTAAGCGGGCTGACACACAAGGCTTTAGAATTCTACTTGCCAAAGACAAACCAAAAACTCCCCTCTTGCATACTAACCTTTCCTGACTCATTCCGCTCCTGCTCCGAAAGTTCCGACAATCCTTAAAAAGCATCAAAACATTCTCATGCAAAGTGACTGCCTTAGGAACATATTCGTACAGCCACCCAGGGCAGTTTACAGAAGATTGAGAAACCTATGCGATACCCCAACATTATCGAAAACAGATTCTCCAGAACCCATAGGCTGCCATCCTTGTACTAAGAACAGGTGTAAAGTGTGTCACCACATGACCACATCGCAGAATGTCCATAGCACTGGGTCCAAGTTTCGTTTAAACATTCACGGCGAATTCACCTGCTATGCTTCAAACGTTATTTACCTACTGCAATGCACTGTATGTAACCAACATTATGTAGGGCAAACTAAAACCCCGTTTAGATTAAGCTTTAATAATCACAGAGCCCATGTTAAATGACTTCCACACCTGTCTCTATCAAAGCATATTCAGCTACCCGGTCATTCATTTGACCAGATTTCCGCAACTATTCTCAAATCTGCTTTTAGAACCAATCATGAGTGCGAAATTAGAGAGTCGTTTCTTATCTATAGATTCAAATCAGTGTCATGAGGTTTAAATGAAAGCACGGAAAAATTAGGTTCGATCTCTACCATTTAAACACCCAATATGTACCCTTGTCAATGTTGCATTATAGGCACTTCTCGTTCATTGTTTTCGCATATCTACTGCCTTTGCGTGTCTTTCTTTTTCTTTCTTGTGCTTGGGTGGAGCATATCATTCTTTTTTAGAATGTAGTGATCGATTTGCATGCTAATCTTTATGCTGTTCACTGAGGCGTGTCTTCTTTACTGTGTAATTTTTCGCTTCTTTAATTTTGCTGTCTAGCAATTGCACATGGTTATCTTTGAACTGATGCGATGCCTACTGAATACCTCGCACATGTATGTTTCTCTGTATGTATGTTTATCTGCTGCCACCGCATTTATATGATAGACAATACTCCAAAACGCTATCACCTCCTACAGTGGCCCACATATCGCCTTGCAGACACGTGCCGATGCGTCTATACTTTTCCGTGCGATTTTTTGTATCTTGCCGTATACCTTTCTACAAATACTGTAACATCCATTTAAATACCGACATTCTTACGAAGGCTGTTCCACAGCCGAAACGTCAATAAATTGTTTCACACGTTGGTCTCCTTGGCGTTTAAATTTTGCATAGAAATGGCGTTTGGCTAGCAGTATTTTCAATGTCATATTTGTTTGGGGTACTTTCCTGATTGAATCAGAAGTTGGGTGCTCCCATCGTATGTGGCGGCGGCGAAGCAGGGAGCCGCTGCCCCAGCTACGCACCCATGACACCATCTCATGCTGCTTAAAGAAACTCTGACACAGGAAAAGAGGGGGCAAACCTTGTTTGGCAGAAGGTTGTTGAAAATAGCACAAGATGGTGCCATCAGTGTCATCACTGCTGCAGCAGCTTCTCTTGCTTTGCCGCCGCCGCATACGATGGGAACATCTCATTTCTGAACGAATAAGGTAAGTACTCCAAACGAATTTGGTATTAAAAATACTGCTGACGAAATATCCTTTCTGTGCGAAATTGAAGCTGCAAGGATACAGCGGTTTACCTGGGAAAAACATTGTATGGCACGTATGTAATTGTGAAGCGCGCTGTAGAGTGACCCAGTGATCTTGTGGTAGTGGATAATGTTGGTCAATACCAACGAGATGAAGTAAACACCAGGCTTTCCGAGCATACACAGCAGTGCACTAAGCAAGCCACCAGCCATTCTCAAAAACGAGCATACACAGCAGTGCACTAAGCAAGCCACCAGCCATTCTCAAAAACACAGAGCACCTTGGCACTAAGCCAAGTACGCCAAGCGTTGTAAGCCTAGCAAGAGCACCCGTCAAAAGATACATCAAGATGTGACTGGTTCACAACACTTTCGTGAGCTCCTTATGTCTATGTTGCAGACTACAACAGCAGCACAATATTGGGAGATGTCCAGAGAAAGTTTAATGCATTTTTTTTCGAAGGAGTAAATTCTCAATGACAAAATCGGGGGACTGGTTCATAATGAGAGTCGTTGATTAAATGAATAAATGCAGTAGTCATTAGCAAAGGCATTGGAGACAAACCAGAAAAGCAGGCAGAACTGCGCGCCAGTGCTTTTTTTTCTTTCTAAGAGCACAACACCCGTTTCCAAAATATGAACAGGGCATTCACACTAATATTGTCATGCACCGTCACACAACATGAACGGAAGAAAAAGATGAAGTCGGACGATCACAGAGGAAGAAGAACAAGGGTATGCTCTTCCATCGGGCTCACATTTATATACAATTTTATTTGATGAAGTTCACAAGCCAATTAAACTTCTTTTCTAGAAGTGATTCCCCAAAATGTTGGTGCATGTGTGCAGCATCATTTTTTAGGGTTCAACACGTGCTATTTTATGTTATTCGCTACGGCAGCCACTAGATGGCATTACTTATAAAAAATCTGTTCGCAAACTTATGCCGAGTATATATAGGTATAAGTTTTTATCCACATTCTTTTTTCTCTAAGAACAGATTGAGGTTTTAGTGCACTACCACATGACTACCAGTGGATAGACAACTGAAGAAAAAAACCAAGAAAGCAAAGAAAAGTGCACACAGCATTTTTATGTGAGAAAAGTGAACTGCTTGCTGCTTTAGAGATATCTTCTATGCCAAAGCTACATCACACTGCATCTTGTTTTTTGGTCTTTCCTCTTCAGGACCACACTGCACACCAAGAGGAAGAGGAGAGCCTGAGGGATGCACTGACATATCTTCAAACGCTGAACGACAAGGCGACAACAAAAAGCCCAACATGCTGCCTTCTGCTACTAGATGCAATATGCGGGCACCTAGTTTTTAAAAAGACCAGGCCAGTGAAGCTGTCAACTCGCTCCACCCGATATTGGAGAAAGGTGCTGAGGGGCTAAACCTTACATCTCGCCTGCACCGTCAGCAGTGAATACAAAAACAAAAATGAACCGCGCTTCCACTAAAAGGAAATGTGCAGCTGGACAGGTGCAGATGGCAAAGCCATGAAATGAAGAACAAGAAACAGTTGAAGACGCCCTCACAGCCCCAGATACCCCCTTGCACAACGGATTGGACCACACATACTATGCAAACTCACACTCAGACTGATTTATTGAGGTGCAGGTGTAAATAATGCTGCAAGATGTCATAAGCTAGCAGAGATGTAATCTGGCCTTCCAGCAGCTTTTGGGCTTTAGGCAGTTTCAATAAAGAAGAAAGACAACAATTCGATTTTGTTTGAATTACTGTAACCTGCAATCCATTGCAAGAAAGGATGTGTGTCCCCTTTCACATCTGCCTGCATATATAAACTGTCTTGGAGGGCCAAAATTGTCCCTGCTTTCAATTTACGATCCGGCTCCTGGCAAGTCATCATCCCGATGGACTGAGAGTCTGTCATGCCATAGGTCTGTGTAAAGCACCGAAGACCTTTAACACATGATAGGCATTATTCTTGACGACTTGATATGCACGTTTCCCTCTGCTACCTAGAAATATTGCTGTTCTCCCCCAACTTCGACATATACTTTCTTCAGCTTGAGGCCATTTTAATTGTCTCATCATTCATCTATGCTCAAAACCAGAAAGCATGCTAAAGATTGCTGACAACTGGCTTATTCATAAATCAGCCTCGTCAACAAGCCTGTATCAGGAACGATCACTCTAGCAACAACTACCTAGCCAGCACTGAAAACTGGCTCTGGAAACCACAACCTTCATCGCACCCCTTCCACAAGCCTGCCACAAAGTTTCATGGACCCTACTGTGTGACCGGCTGATATCCCACATGGTCGATATCCTATGTAAGGTATTGCAAGGCGCCCCCCGACTAGCGGCTATGTACCCAGCGCCTCATGGTAGTTATGTTTGTAGTATGAATTGATGCTAGCGGTGTGCAAACAAGAAGGTGCCGCGAATCACCGGATGAAGCAGGGAAAGCCATTAGAGTGATAAGTGTCACCAGGCGGCTGACAGGCAATCGAGTCCCCAAAGGAGGAGGTTAAGCTGCTTTGTGCGTACCTACTGTATGCTTTCTATACGAGTCGACACGACACCGCCATCG
This sequence comes from Amblyomma maculatum, assembly GCF_055883805.1. Classification (NCBI taxonomy): domain Eukaryota; kingdom Metazoa; phylum Arthropoda; class Arachnida; order Ixodida; family Ixodidae; genus Amblyomma; species Amblyomma maculatum. The sequence goes on along the minus strand of NC_139351.1, from coordinate 23,841,847 downwards.
CGGTTGAAACGTCAGTTCACAGACACACCGCGTCGAGACAGAAGACAGAAGGGGGCCATTCAGCACCGGTGGAAGAGCGATGGGGAACGTTGCACAAAGGGGAAGGCGTTCGCGGGAGAACCGACTAACCGAGTGTCTTTCTTCACGCTGCCGCTAAGCCAGAGGTCACGGGCTTTGCAAGTTCTAGGAAGAGCGGGGATGCGAGACGACGGCGGTCCGCTAACGACGCTGCTCATTTGCTTTGATGATCTTAACGCGAGAATGTGGCAAGGTGTACAGTAAGAATGTGGGCAGCATGTGAAATTTTGTGTTTTGTGTTTTTTTTCTTTTGTTGTGTGAAAAGGGTTTCACTCACACACTGCTGAAGTTGCACGTGGCCACGGACCAATCATGTTGAAGTTCGTGGCGATTGGACGTAGTTGAAATGTGGGCTGGACACCGAGGGCTTAAAACTAAGCCCGAGAGACCAGTCTGGGGTTCTGAGCTATGGCTTGATGTGTACATCTTTGGCTAGGCCAAGCTAGCCAGATCCATGTATTTTTTCCCTAACCTTGCTGTAAATTTTGCCAAGTTTTGTATATAAACTTCAGTTAATCTCTTTGTAACTCTCAAGTGTCGATATCCATATTTCACCATCTCTGATCCCCGTCTTGGACGGGGCGCACATGTGGTGCAATTTGCCACGTCTTCAAGTCACCAAAAGAATATTTCAAGAAGAGCAACGAAAATTCACTGGCGCAGTCGACGAGGATCCTGCGGGGGCACAGGAGGAAGACGGAAAGCAGGGGAAAGACAACGATGTTCCTTCAACGCAGACGCAGGAGGGAAGAGGCATTTCAGGAGAGCAGACAAGAGAAGCAGCAGAAAGGACAGTGGCAGCTAGGAGGTCACTACTGGGGCTGCTGAAACCAAGATCCTGGGGTGAAGACTGCAGTGGCGCGTCAAAAGGACCAGCTGTAGGCACCGAGAGTTTGATTTGGAGCAAGCAACGTCACGTCAAAAGGACCGGCTACTGAAACCAAAATCCCAAGGTGAAGCGTACAGCGGCGTGTCAAGAGGACCGGCTGCAGACACCGAGGGCTTGATCTGGAGCAAGCAGCGGCGCGTCAAAAGGACCGGCAGCCGAAACAAAGACCCCGAAGGAGAGCTGCAGCGGCGCGTCGTAAGGACCGGCTGCGGACATCACGATCCTGATCATCAGCTACAAGGAGGCTGGAGACAATGGCAGTAGGAAGGACAAAGGACAGGCGACTAAGGTCAGAAGCCAGCAGAAGCATCCCAACAAGCGAGTGAGTCCTCTTTGCCCTTCATTTTGGCGCAAGCATTGCTGTCTTTGTAGGATTCCGAGAGGTGCATGAACACCTGGTTCACACATTTAAACCCGGACAGGCGAAAGGCAGGGAAAATGAGCGCTACAGATGAGACGGTGGTAACTAAGGACAGTTTATCCGTTACTGAGATTCCTGATAGCCAGGTGGCTATGGAGGTTAAAAGGGAGGAACTGAGGGTTCGAGCTCTTGAACTTGAGCTTGAGCTAGCAAAATTTTTAGCAAGGAAGGATGCGCGGCGAAGAACGCCGCTGTTGTGGAGAAAAAAAGACAGTTGCGCTGAGTTCGGTCGCTAGTCAAAATGGCTATCAGGTGTGATTCCGAAGCTCCCGGCAGAGGCAGAAGTTCCGGTCTGGTTCGAGTCGGTCGAACATACGCTAGAGACTTACACGACACATTTAAACCCGGACAGGCGAAAGGCAGGGAAAATGAGCGCTACAGATGAGACGGTGGTAACTAAGGACAGTTTATCCGTTACTGAGATTCCTGATAGCCAGGCGGCTATGGAGGTTAAAAGGGAGGAACTGAGGGTTCGAGCTCTTGAACTTGAGCTTGAGCTTGCAAAATTTTTAGCAAGGAAGGATGCGCGACGAAGAACGGCGCTGTTGTGGAGAAAAAAAGACAGTTGCGCTGAGTTCGGTCGCTAGTCAAAATGGCTATCAGGTGTGATTCCGAAGCTCCCGGCAGAGGCAGAAGTTCCGGTCTGGTTCGAGTCGGTCGAACATACGCTAGAGACTTACACGACACTAAAGGACTTGTGGGGCCACATTGTAGTTCCCCTAGTTGCGGAAAAAGTTCAATTCCTGTCAACGCACTTGACACCGGCACAGCATCGCGAGTATGAGGTTCTAAAGAAAGTGGTTTTGGAAGAGCTTAAACTTTCTGCAGGAGGGTACCGCAGAAGATTCATGGGGTCCAAAAAATTACCCAATGAAGGCTGGAAAGCGTTCGCAAACCACCTGCAGTTATTTTAACTTCTATCTCACTGAGCACAGAATATCTTGTAGCTGTCTTGATATGTCTATATTGGTCACATATATCTTGAGCTACGAAAGACATCGACAAGACGTCGCTTAGTGCTAGTCTAGAAGACATCATCGGCAAGATGTCTGGAATCTGTCTTGTGAAGAATTTTTATGTCTTCAGCTATGCAAGACAGTTAATAGCCGGCTTACGCAAGATGTCTTTTAGAGTTCTGCTTCAGAAGTCTACCATACTTCCTCACAAGACATTTCAGGATCACGTATGCGTCTGTAGTGCAATATGTACACAATTTAACTGGACGACACTGTTCTGCATACTCTAAGTATAAACTGTCCTAGGTTTGTTCTAGCAATTTTTCAGCTTGCAAAATGCTGTATCCAAAGTGCCTCGCTTTTGAATTAATTCATGAATGCATTAAGCATGCAGTCCAGTCAGTCCAATATCTGAGTTTTCACTATGGCAAAGTAAGCTAGTGATGTATATGCATGGGATAAAAGCCAGTAGTTCGCACAGACGAACGATTTACTGCACCGATGTTAATACAGAACGCCAGCTATGCACGATCCGCCATTCCCAAACTTTGCGCGCCATGGCCTTTTTGCACCCCTCCTCTTTACAGCGAGATAGAAAATAGTGCGCCAAAATAATTATGCAAGAGGCAAGTTGTATTTACCGTTTTGAAACAAATACGTCATAAGTAACAGTTAAATTTTACTTGTATGGCTTGTTTTATGAATTATATTTCAGGTTTCTATTGCTTTTAAAGTTATTGTATCAATGTGCTGCGCGGCCGCCGGCCATTTTGTCGTGTCTGGTCGTGTCTGCACGTTGGGACGCTGTTTGTGACTGTATTGAAAATGTATCCCGCACAGCGGCTGCTACTTCTGGCTGCTAGGCAAGCTTCGCTGGGTGAGTAAGATATTGGTTCTTCTAAATGAGTCACTTAATGGAGCAGTAAAGTGACTGAGTGTTTTCTTTTTCTGACAAAAATGCTGCAAGGACCGCTGTATGCTTCCCGGGCGCAGGCTGTATGGACGAGCAAGATTGCGCGCGCGGACCGTTCAGTCAGTATGAAAGCGGTGTTTAATGGCACATCTATAGTTTTGTGCATGCAGGTAGGTTTTGCGCTTGCAATTCGACTCGCCGCGTTTCATGAACTGCTATTGGCAGTGGAACCTCGCGATGTAGTTCTTCAAAATGATCTCGGCAATTAGCCGTCTTTCGTTGATTGCCGCTGGTTCTAACACTTTCCCAAGAAACACAACTGGCCACAAAAGTCTGCATGCTTAGTGTGTCCTTCACTCTGCACCATGATACAGAAAATACGCACAGTCAAGTGGAAGCCATGCATTGTTTATGGCAGCTTGCAGAGCGCTACGAGCTAAGTTATGCCACGGTTGCGAAAAAGAACGATCTCAATAAGCCGCCTTAGAGGCGAGGGTAAGGTGCATTCTGGCCACAGCGACTCTCCCAACTGCTAGCAAAATACTCTCGGCCTATTCACAGGCACAAGTTGAAACACATGGCGAGATAGGAACGGCGTGCATTCTGCAGTGATTCATTTTAATAGTTCTAAAATGTTTACAGTCAGGCATTACATTGCCACAACAATACCTAGTCCGTAGATATGCAGTGATTAAATGATTTTTACATTTTCATATAGTCAGAAAGCACAATTTAATTCATTAAGTTCCTGAACTGCATGCTGTGTGATGTGCTGGTGCTCTATTTGCTTTGGTCCTCAGGTTTTCTTTTTTTTTTATTGGCAGAAATGTTTATCTAAGAAATTAAGCTTCAGTTCACTTGGTACAGAAGGCGGTCAAAAGCAAATCTTTCGGAGGAACCTTGTATAATGAAAAGCCTAGTATAAATACCCAAAAAACATATCAATTTCATTTGTTTTCTTGCTTCAGGGCCAATAGACTCTTCCTGTCCAGAACTGGGAAAAGAAAAGAGAGTACTGAATCTTAACTGACTTTTACGGCATATAGAATGTAGCCATGTTATAATATGGGTTCAGTGTATGCCTTCTGGCCGTCCTCAACAACAAAGCTGTGACTCCACGCAAACCTTTTGATAGCATATGGACTCCTCCAGAAGTGAAAGCGTTTGGCAGCAAAGATGAAATGCCTTCATTTAATTTAATGCCCTTTTTTGCATTGCGCTATTGTGTCTGTGTCTGGTGCTCTTTTTTTTTTGTGTCTGTGCGAGTTACCATGTAAACACAACACTTACCCAACAGCTCAGGCAAGTAAGCTATGCATTCCTTTTTTTTTTTTGCTCTCTGGGTGCATGCTCACTGTTTCAATATTGCTTTCATTTGTTCTAGGAAAAACTGGTGATGCATGCATGCATAGGTACCTACATACATAGATACATGCATAGATACATGCATAGGTGATGCATCCATGCACAGATATGAAGGAAAGAAGCCAACAGTCAGCGAGGCCAAGGAAAGCGTTGGGGATGGTACTTTCTTTTTTTTTAATGTTTACTTGGATAATCGCAGAAATTAGTAATGTAATCTGTTTAGGGGAAGATAATTAGACACAAAGTAGAAGAAAAAACAATGTGCCGATGGTGGGATCCGAACCCACGACCTCCGAATAACGCGTCCGGTGCTCTTCCAACTGAGCTACATCGGCCGCTGTCCCCCCTGCTACTTTCTTGGGTATTTATGTTGTCTGTATACGAAACTTGAGTGTTCACCAGCGCCACCCTAAGCCATAGCGGCGGACGTGGGAAGTCCTTGGTTACCGCCAGCGTCACGTAGAACATGATCAAGAGCGAGGGCGAAAGCTGTGCTAGAACCCTCTTACGCTACCTATGGCTTCAAGACTGCCAGAACAGAGACCCCCGTAAGCTACAAGCACATCAATCAAGGGGAAATGAGGGTGCTCGTTATAATACATGAAGGAAAGAAGCCAACAGTCGGCGAGGCCAAGGAAAGCGTTGGGGATAGTACTTTATGTCTTTTTTTAATGTTTACTTGGATAATCGCAGAAATTAGTATTTGTTTAGGGGAAAGATAATTAGACACAAAGTAGAAGAAAAAACGTGCCGATGGTGGGATCCGAACCCACGACCACCAGCGCCACCCTCAGCCATATGGCTGAGGGTGGCGCTGGTGAACACTCTCAAGTTTCGTATACAGACAACATAAATACCCAAGAAAGTAGCAGGGGGGACAGTAGCAGGGGGGGGGACCGAAGCGGTGGCCTTGTGGTAGAGCATCCGCCTCGCATTCGGGAGGTACGGGGCTCGATCCCCAGTACCGCCGGGTACCCACCGGTTTCCAATGGGTACAAGATTTCCCCCGGCCTGGTGCTCGGCTCTTCTGGGGTGAAATGCTTGGGAAAAGGGGCCATGAACCAAAAATGTTGGGTGGCGCTGAGGGTGGCGCTGGTGAACACTCTCAAGTTTCGTATACAGACAACATAAATACCCAAGAAAGTAGCAGGGGGGACAGCGGCCGATGTAGCTCAGTTGGAAGAGCACCGGACGCGTTATTCGGAGGTCGTGGGTTCGGATCCCACCATCGGCACATTGTTTTTTCTTCTACTTTGTGTCTAATTATCTTTCCCCTAAACAGATTACATTGCTAATTTCTGCGATTATCCAAGTAAACATTAAAAAAAAAGACAAAGTACCATCCCCAACGCTTTCCTTGGCCTCGCCGACTGTTGGCTTCTTTCCTTCATGTATTATAACGAGCACCCTCATTTCCCCTTGATTGATCTGCATGCACAGATACATCATACATAGATTTATTTCCTTTCTACATATGTCGAATGAAACCCTTGGCAAACTCAGGGGCAGAAACCTTACCCAGCATAGAAAGTGACTCTCAATAAAAAAAAAAGGAATGTATAAATCAGGAAAATGGCGGTCCTCTTCAGGTGTGTCTGTTGGTGAAGACAAGGAAATGTTTTAGCTTTCGAGGTCATCAAGTTCTTAATATACATATATTATACTCAGCACTATTTTGTGCTGCTAGTGCATGTCTTGGTTAAACATATTTCTATTGTGTATTCAGTACTCTCAACCTTATGTGACATATTTTGAGGTTAAATTCTTATCCCATAGTGGAATCTGCGCCAGTGTTTTGTAGTCAGTGGTTTGCTTTATTAAACTTAACAAGAAATCATTCAAGCATTGGAACACCTTGCAGGTTGCCACCACCTCCACGGCTGCCCAGCAACTATCCTTTTCCTGTCTGTGCTGCAAACACAACTTAGCCATGAGGGCCACGGGGCTGACATCTCACTGGGCAGCCGTGGGCTACTGACTGAATGCACAGGTATGGTTTGACTGTGCCAAAAACTTAGTTACCAACAGTGGGACTTTTTCCTTCTGTTTGGGAGCTCATATATCTAAATCGTGCTTTTGATTTTAATCCTGGCAGGTGTGACACGGAAAGCCTTCAACACCAATGAAACTTAGTTTTGCTGACGTCACAAAAGAGTGGTTGATGTTTGCCTTGTGACCAAGACAAAGTCCTCATCTAAAGGTGCTGCGCAGCCATCATGAACAGTGCCACAATAGCAAGCAGCTGGGATCAAGGCACCTTCTGTGCTCAGCTGCAACTCAAGATTGCAGCTTTGTAATTTCTCAAAGGTTGGCCTCTCACCATTGACAGAGAGAAGCCTCCCAATCAAGTGAGCTACAAAGGAATTCCCCCTTTCATGGCAATAGGTGACAAAAAAGCTGGCCAGCCTAGTTAGCTATGGACAAGGACTGGAGCGGTATCAGTGTTGCGAACGATCTGATTGGCAGAAAATCCTCCTTTGAGGGATATTCGCCCCTTCATTCTTAATTTGTAACTGACTGCAGTAGATGTGATAGCCCCGGCAGTACTTTTTTTTTTAATTTTCTTTGCCCTCTAGGGATTGTACAGAATAACAGATGCACAACTCGTGCCAGCTCCCTCATTTTACAATGCTTTCATGCCAGAATGTTGGCAGTGGTATTCAGACCGGTTTTTTTTTCAATGCCTTTTGTCCATGCGTAATAACAGGCTATTTGGCATAACACAGTTGCACACAAGACAGAGGACACCACCAGGGCTTAGTACAACTGTTCAGCGGAAAGTAGCCGATATACATAGCCTACTCAGATGATGCACGCGGCTACAAAGCAACATGGAAAAAGCAGCAATTTTGTCAAACTATGCGTGAGATAAATTTTTGTTCAGTCTCATAAGAAAAGCCAATTAGCTGCTGACACAGCTGAAACCTGCTTTTTTATATGAAGGGCTTCTAGTGTTACATGAGCTGTTACCCAGTTTTCACAATTGGTACAATTGGTGCAAACCCTACAGTGCAAGACAAGTCGCTCACCTTCATTGTTAATGTCTTTTGCATGTTTCCTAAGTTGGCTATTCACGCATAGTCCTGCCTGTCCAAAATAAGATTTTTCTATATGCCAGTAGAATTTCAGACGGTGGTGCACTTTACGAAATGCTGGCCATCTCTCTTCTGACAGCCGACCTGTTTGCTTTCGTAGCTTATGTGATGGCTTAGCTGAGCGAGCTTTCAGGGAGCAGAGGATACAACCAATACATTAAACAGTTCGAGCTGTGTCAGCAACACTTCCGTTTTTCTTTGAGGCTGAACAGATATTTCTCCCATACCTGCTTTGATAAGATTGGTGCTGTTTTCCTGTTGCCTTATACATGTGCATATCAGCAGTGAAAGCTGTGTCGACTGCTTGCCCCTGAATAAAAGTTGTAATTGCATGTGGTGTCTTCTTTCTTGTGTGTGTCTGTGTTACGCTAAATAACTTTTTTATATGTCTGAAAACCAACAATCTCAGCAGTTAACTTCCTTCTTCTCATACCAGCAGAATGTGAAGAGCAGCACCGTGTGCAACCCTCAATTTTATTTTTTATTTTTTTTTTTTTGCTGTGCCTTTTGTACTCCTCACAAGCTGTTTGCTGCACTACAAAAGGTAAGGGCAGTTTGTGCCATCATGGCTGGTTCATGCTGCCCTTATCTTTTGAAGTGCTGCAAAGCTTTTGAGATGGAATATAGTGGTTGGTGCGTACAATAACAGGGATGCAAACCTTTTGCTCCTTCCTTTTTTTTTCCTTATGGTGCCTTCTAGTTTTTCTTGTAGAGTGATGTACGACTCTTAGCTGCTTCCTTTTCCTTACTGCTTTTTAGTTACGATAGTAGAATGTAAATAATTGCATTTTTTTTCAGTGCATTCTAGTCATGCTAACAGGAACAGCAGCAGTGAAGCAGTCTTGGCTTCTTTTTTTGCAGTGTAGATTTTTTTAATGGATTTGATGTCGTGCCTAATGCTCAAGTGTTTATACAGTTTCCACAAGATGTATGTATGACCAGCATTCAGTTGACATGTATGCACAACAATATTACGAAATTCAGCACTGGTGATGATGGTCCTTTGTGAAAGCACCTTTTTCTGTATACTAAAGCTTTTTCATTCAAATTTGTCGCTTTGTTTTGTTTAGTACAAACATTATGCAGATAGTTTGTTTAACCACTCAACCAGTTTTGTAGACTTTTGCATACCTATCCCTGTTTATTTCTAGTCATTTCCTGTTCTTGTTTGGAGTATAGATGTTTTCGTTTTCATTATTTTTGTGAAGAGATCATTTTAAGCTTGGAGAGAACTGCATTATTATCTTGTCATTTTCATACCACTTGTAGTGTCTAGTTTCTGTGCTTTTAACTTCATAGTGCATTGTTGAAAAATCAAATATATGATTTACACATTTTGTTTCCTAGCACCTTTTGCAGTTACTGCCGAATCTCCCAAAGAGCACCTAACGATGGCTGTCCACCGTGCAGTGTGGCATGTTTTGTAACAAAAACATGTACAGATCTCACCTACTGTTCGCAGTTTCAATGTCTGTAGAATGAATGACAATATGCATCATTTCTTTCATGTCATGTGTTCATGAGTTGGCTCTTCCTGGTGTTTTCTTCCTTGGTACAATAGTAGGCTTCAGAGAACCGCATTTTGTCATTTGCATACTGTTGCTTATGGCTTTCTTTGCTTTTTTTAACATATGTGATTGTTTAAGCTGCCTATTTGCAATGTGTAATGGTGAGGAAATTAAAAAGTTCTGTAGTTTACTCATGTCATTTTCTAGCATTGGGTGCAGTTACTACCAAACTTTCCAAAGAGCACCTAACTGATGGCCGTTAACCCTGAAATGTGGCACGCTTTGTAATAAAAACATACAGTTCTCATTAACTACACAACAGTTGTAGTGTGTGAGAATTAATGATCAACAATTGTACATCAGTTTCGATTGCATCATAACTGAATGTGTGAAAGAGCACTGTGGGTGTGTGATGGCAATGCAGCTTTAGTTGTAGTAGCATCTGATGAGGCTATATTTTATGTCTGGCAGCGGTGTTGAAAACCTCTAAAATTCATAAACATTTCAGACAGTTTTGCTGGAAATAGCAGTGAATAAATAATTTAGAGCATTGCAGGAGATTCTAGAGCTCATTTTAGACATTCAGTATCTATTTTAATGATTTCTGGATGATGTCTTGCAAGACGTCTTGTAGCTTAAAAAAGTGGGTGCATTAGCTGAGCTAGAAGACAGCTACAAGATGTACCAATACATGTATAAAAACATCTTTCATATCTTGTCAAGGCATCTTGTAAATGTCTATCAGCTGTCTTGGGTGCCACTTCAGATGTCTATAAGGTGACTTGTTTATCTTGGGCAAGATGCGTTATAGCTATCTGGTAGACTGACTTACATTTAGTATGTAATTTGTCTTCCAGATTTCTAGGAGATATCTTGCAAGACGTCTTGTAGCCTAAAAAAGTGAGTGCATTAGCTAAGCTACAAGATCGCTACAAGAAATATCAAGACATCATACGTTTAGTAGCCATCTCAGAGGTCTACTGAGACATCTATCAGGCATCTTGCTTGTCTTGGCATGACAGTTTATAGCCGTCTCATAGATGGGTTGGTGTTTACTGGGTATGCAGATGCAAGGGGAGCCAAAACGTTTCAGGAGCTGGCCGAATTGCTAGTGGCCGACCAGTTAAAAAGCACGCTGTCAGAAGATGCCCTTCGCTACGTCCTTGCAAGAAGGTGAAGGTGATAGGTAGAAGAAAGCACTAGAGCTTGCCACTTTGTTACAAAATTTTGAAGAAGCGCAAGGAAAGAATAGTGCGGTAAAAAGCGTGAACTGGGAGGCGCAGGAGGCTCTAGCGGGCGAGAAGGTAGGTGAGACGCGGGCCCCCTTATCGAGACAGGAACCAAGCAGCGGCCGGATGTAAAGCAGAGGTACAAAGGGTGCGTCTCGTGCGGCTCAATGGGACATAGAAAGGCTGACTGCCCACATGGCGGGGGACAAGCTACTCAGCAGGCGACCCACGCAAAAGGGGAAAACCTCTCGGCGCGTGTGGCGACGCGGGAAGGTGTTGCCGCACAAAGCAAACTGAAACCTATTTCCTTGACTTGTCAGAACCAACGGATTGACAAGATTCTCGACATGGGGTCCGAGATCACGGTAGTGCGCGAGAGCATAGTACCACCAGAGCTGGTTAAGAGCCATGTGGAGCTCTCAAGTTGATATCGGCTTTCGGGGAGAAGGTGCAGGCCAAACTTGCTATTGTTCCCTTCACGATAAACAGTGCCTCGGCGCCGACATTAAAGAGGCAGCACCAGTGGTGTGCGCCCTGACAAACTTGGGTCGAGGACAGATTGCTTACTCTATGAGGAAGCCTGGGAATCTTTTAGAGACGAAGATGATAAGAAAGGCTTCGTGAGCGAGTAACGCGGAAGGCATAGACCAGATGAAAATCGACCTGACAGGGCAGGTGTCGGGCGCGCAGGGAGAGACAGTCAAAGGAGTCGCGATCACACAGGAGGCAAACGCTTAAATAGTATACAAACGGAAGGCGACGCACGAGATATTGAAGACGCAGGTCTCAGTACAATCGGGGGAAGCAGCGCATCCGCGGCTTTCCAAAAGGAAAAGATGACGCCACGTTGTTAGAAGCTTGGAAGAACAGTTGGGAAGGGAAAGGAGGCATGGCAGAGGTAGATGGCTTCCTCTATCGTAAAGAAAATATGCGTGGACAACCAAGTTATACAGCTTGTGCTCCCCAAATCACGGCGGCCAGAAGTTTTAAAATTAGCTCATGAAGCTAGCCGGCGTGGACATCTAGGAATCCAAAAAACAAAAGCTTGGATTATGTACAGCTTTTATTGGCCGGGTATTGAAAAGGACGTGCGTGAGTACTGTAGCAGCTGCCACGGACGCCAAACGAGGTCCGAGCGCCAGCAGAAAGCAAACTTTAAGGTTTAACTGGAAAAGTGCCAGGTAGCGAGAGGATTATTCCGTTGTTTGGGCCAAGTGGTTGGGTCGGGAAACCATGCACTTGATCCCGATAAGTGTCAGCTACTAAGGGACTGAAGGCGCCGAAAAGGAAAAAGAAGCTTCGTAGTGTGCTCGGGTTGTACGGCTACAAGGGCTCCGTGCCCAATTGTGCAGAGGTCAGAATGCCGTTGGTGGAACTGACCGTCGTGCACGCAGTATCATGTATTTGTGTGTATGCATGCTTTGTTTTTCACCCAACAAGGTTTTGTTAGAATGCATGCGTGAAGCTGTAACAGTGGTTACATTCTAGAGCATTTATGCCTATTTATATCCTGCACCGACCTCTGAACATCGAGCGGCACAACGACACCTCACCGTGCAGAACATTCGGCCGTCCAAAGTATGCATTATGCTGTAATCTACGTGAAATGCCATGCTTGTTCGTCACGTGCATACAGATGAAACAGGATGTTTCTAGTTAAATACCTCCTTTAGATTCTACCTCAGAGCCGTTGTACAATGCATGCTGAATCTATCAGAGGCCTACGCTGCTACAGCGGCGAGCTGCATGTCGAGGCAGACCCGTGGCACCGCAATACATGAGTCCACAACCGGAAAGCTGGAAGCTCGAATGATCCGCTTCCCTACGAAGACCAATGTTCTTTGGTATTTAGAGGAAAACTAGACAAGTGTTCAGCCTGCATCTTTTTCTCGCCGTTGAATTTTGCGTACATGTAGTTTCAACCCCAGCATGCTTAAGGTTAGCGTGACCCGACTGAGTGCCCTCAGCTTCAAAACGAGCGGAAGATATATGCGTCGCCGGATGGTCGAACGCGGTAGAAAATGTGCGCTGCACAATTTGTTGCAGAAGCTACAACCCCGCATACTTATGTTTCCACGGCTGGCCTATCCTGAGGCGCATAAATGCAGTCGGGTACGTGCCCTTTTTAGTGCGTTGACTGCTGCTGTGCAGAGCTCGCAATTCCGCCCTCGATCGCGTTGCTTTATTTTCTTGCCTTTGGACGCTTCCACATAGAGTTTTAATGTGTGCGAAATAAACTTCAGTTGTCGCCAAGCACTTATCCGATGGATATTGTTCCTCTTGCATTTTGGGTGCATATATGCAAGTCGAGCATACTATGTCCGCGCCGCGCGCTCTAAAATGAAGCATTCAATTGCATGATAAATATTCTGCTTTCGAGAGGCTGCAAACTACTGTGCAGCAGTATGGGAAGGAGAAGTTTTATCATTTCTATATCCGCGACTGTGGAACGATCGAGGCGGTGAGGAAGAAACGAAATGCCATCTAAATGATAAGCAGCAAAAGTACACCGAGCACATTGACTTTGCTGTATAAAACGCAGCAGGTCCTTCAGGAGCCGGATTAGGAGAAAACGTGAAACAATATAGGATGTAATACTGTCTTATATAATATTTATTACCTACATGTACCTCCTCTGAAGACAGTAAATCTATGATCGAAGAGAGGACGCATTTTCATAATAATAAGCATAAAATTGATAGCTACTTACTGAAGAGCTCACTGTTGGAGAAATTCTGCCTTGACCATGCACAACTCAGTGTTTCAGAATAACGGCTTGAGGGGCTAGTTGGTGCTAGCCCCTCAAGCCGTTTCTATGTTTTATACGTAAACTCAACTAGCCTCAGGGCTAGTTGAGTAACAGTTGAGGATATTTGCTTGTCCGGTGTGGTATGAGTTTCTGGGCAAAGCAGAGGTGTGGAGTAACAAGACAGTGTAGAATTGGTGACTGCCATGCTTGGACGATGTTTATGGTCTGCGAGGAAGAAAGTGCCCCTTGGCAAAGAAGAGGAAGATGAGATGTACCTGAGTGTAGAAGAAGAGGAGTGGTGAAAAGGAAGTGTTTTCAGATTCTTATTACAGTTGGTAGTGTGCACGTGTGTTGTCTCTTCTCTTGTGTCAGTGTTTCAGATGTGGTCAGTAGCTAAAAGTTCGAACAGTTTGCCTTTAGAGTTCGCGGCCAGCGCTAGACTGATTTTCCACGCTACACTGCTGTCCTGCTAGAAGGCCAACCTAGGCGGCTTTTGACGTTCAGCTGCTTTTTGTGGGCCTGTAATGCAAAGCAACACCTTCAGAAATGCGCTGGATGATCAAACATATACATATTTCCACTCTTTACACTTTCAATCCAGTCTGTCTTCAACAAACAAAGCAGGCGGACGCTAGCAAAACAACTGAACACTCCAATCAAAACCAAACACCCGCAGTCATTAGGGATCTGTAATATTTCCTTCCCAATTTTTAAAATTATGTTAGAATTTGGAAAAGGAAGCTTTTCGATCACTGGAAGATTAGACCCACAGACAGCGATGTCACGTGAATACGGACCACATCAGACTGAAAGCTTATCTCATATAATAAGCTAACCAAGCTATACCTAGAGCATTGTGTTGCTTTTTATGGCGCATAAGCGACTAGTGCTGCTATGCACCAAGAACAAGAATATTTACTTTGTGCGTAATGACTAAAACATTCTTTAGGATGTACCTTGTTTAGGAACATTGCTCCATTTAAGAAACCAAAATGCAGGAAATTTGGACTGGTGCCGTCTCTCCTAGGATCATGCTGGGATGGAAAGGGATCTGTTGCAAAAATTGCACAAAATGTTCTCCTCTTAACTTCTAGAGCCTGGTGCACATGAAAGTAAAATATGGTATATTGTTAGCTCACCTCCACACCCCTTGCATATTGGTTTCTCCCCTTTCATAAGTATGAAGCTGAGTGCAAGGTGTGGGAGTGTCCTTTACGAAGAGGACGAAGCGTTGCAAGAAGAATTTGTACGACGTTTGCGACTTGCACCTCAGTTGTCTACTGTGCGCAGCATCCCTCCTCCACATCGGCAGGCTGTCCGGCTACGTCGGAGTACTGGGGAATTAGCGGCCAACTTGACTTTAACGACACCAGGCCGAACTGCAGTGGTGAAGTGGTGACTTACTAGCGTGCTTCGGCGAAAGGAAGACGTGCACAGTTCCGATGCAACAGGTGCCGCAAGCAACTGTTGCAACTTCACGGCATCACTGTTTCCAAGGATCGACTGGCCTACAAGCTGCCGCAGGTGATTCGGCCAGTTTTTTTGCCCATAAGGACTGCCTGGGCCATCCAAACGTAAAGCTGCCATGGTCAACTGTACATTATTTCACGTTCTGCATGTCTAAAGAGCCTATCCATGTCCCTCGCCAGAGAGGTGCAGAACGAGGAGATTTCAAAGCAGACGTGCACGGATTGGAAGAATTACATCCATGAAATTCGCTGCGCAGAGCAGCCCCCAGTGGGTTGATCGGGGGAAGAAATACAATTTAATGAATGCCTAATGAGGGGTAAATGCAAGTACAATTGTGGCCGGCTTTTGGCAGGCGACAATGCGCCACCACACTGCCAGAACAACTATGGCGGTGTTGTCGACCGCGAGCCGTGGATCTTCGGGATAATCTGGGTGGCCACCAAAGAACTTTGCCTGTTTAAAGTCACCCGACGAGACGGGGCGACCATGGAAAAGATCATTGCCGACAGCGTTCGACCGGGGACCACAATAGTCAGTGATGAGTGTGCAGAGTACAAGTGTGTACCGGGGCTGCACGACAGCGACAGTGTTAACATGAACTTGACTCACAATGCTGAGTTATTGCTGCTACTGCTGTTTTGATAAGTAGTGTCTTTTTCACTGCCTCTTGTAATTTTCAGTACACTGGGTAGCGAATATGCCTACTTTGGGTATAGGTAGTACCCGCAGATACGGGTCACTAATGTCAAATAACGAGGGGAACAGAATGGGGATGCATGCCATTTGTTGATATTGTTAGCTCATCTCAACACCCCTTGCATATGGTTTGTCCTCTTACATAAGTATGAAGCTGAGTGCTAGCTGTGGGAGTGTCTTTTAGTAAGAGGACGAAGCGTTGCAAGAATAATTTGCGCAACATTTGCGACTCGCACCTCAGTCGTCTACTGTGCGACTGCATCCCTCCTCCACATTGGCAGGCCGTCCGGCTACGTCGGAGTACTGGGGAATTGACGGCCAAATTGACTTTAACGACACCAGGCCGAACTGCAGTGGGGAAGTGGTGACTTACTATCCCGCATCGGCGAAAGGAAGACGTGCACAGTTCCGATGCAACAGGTGCCGCAAGCAACTGTTGCAACTTCACGGCATCACTGTTTCCAAGGATCACCTGGCCTATAAGCTGCCGGAGGCGATTCAGCCAGTTTTTTTGCCCGTAAGGACTGCCTGGGCCATCCAAACGTAAAGCTGCCGTGGTCAACTGTACTTTATTTCACGTTCTGCATGTCTAAAGAGCCCTCGCCAGAGAGATGCAGAACGAGGAGATTTCAAAGCAGACGTGCACGCATTGGGAGAATTACATCCGTGAAAATTGCTGCGCAGAGCAGCCCCCAGTGGGTGGATCGGGGGAAGAAATACAAGTTAATGAATGCGTAATGAGGGGTAAACGCAAGTACAATCGTGGCCGGCTTTTGGCAGGCGACAATGCGCCACCACACTGCCAGAACAACTATGGCGGTGTTGTCGACCGCGGGCCGTGGATCTTCGGGATGATCTGGGTGGCCACCAAAGAACTTCGCGTGTTTAAAGTCACCCGACGAGACGCGGCGACCCTGGAAAAGACCATTACCGACAACGTTCGACCGGGGACCACAATAGTCAGTGATGAGTGTGCAGCGTACAAGTGTGTATTGGGGCTGCAGGACAGTGACAGTGTTACATGAACTTGACTCACAACACTGAGTTATTGCTGCTACTGCTGTTTTGATAAGTAGTGTCTTTTTCACTGCCTCTTGTAATTTTCAATACAGTGGGTAGCGAATACAGTTGAATCCCGCCACAACGAATACCGCCACAACGAAATTTCCGCGACAACGAATAATTTTTTATTCCCCGCGAGTATCCTATAAGAATTAATGGCCTAAATTTCTCTGCACAACGAACCATTTTTGCAGAGCGTTTCCGCTTCAACGAAATTTTCGCGTTCAAAATCGAAACCGAAACTAGTTTTATTGGCGAGAAGTCCAAGTCAAGTCAAATCCAAAGCCACATTAAGCATGAAATCACGTGATTGCAGTTCCGCCATTTTGGCTTTGTGTCGTGGTCGCGTTGTTGACTCGCTGCCTTTCTCTTCGACAACGACGAGTTTTCATCCGCAGGACACGATGGCAACGCAAGTGAAAAAACGCAAAACTCTTTCCCTTGAGCAAAAAGCTCAAATAATCACCCAAGCAGAAAGCGGAAGGAAGAAAGCGGCAATTGCTAAGACTTCGGAATTCCTGCAAGTTCGCTGTCAACGATTCTAGGCAATAAGGACAGCGTGAGAATGGCACTTGCTTCAGGCACATCCTCGAAGCACAAAAAGGTGACGCGGCCCCTCCATGAAGAGTTGGACAAAGCAGTGCATGCGTGGTTTGTGGAAGCACGAGCCAGCAACGTCCCCCTGTCCGGAAGCATCGTCCAGCAGAAAGCCTTGAACTATGCATGCCTACTTGGCATTGACGATTTTAAAGCCAGCATTGGCTGGCTAAACCGTTTCAAGGCCCGCCATAACATCGTTGGAAAAGTGTTGTGCGGCGAGTCAATGTCAGCAGACGTGGACGGAGCAGCTGCTTGGAAGGCTAGTAACATGGCCGGAATTTTAAGCAACTTCGCGCCTGCAGACATTTACAACGCCGACGAGACCGGGCTATTCTACGAGATGTTGCCGGCTAGGACGCTCGACTTCAAGGGGCAGCGCTGTCACGGCGGCAAACACAGCAAAAAACGCATCACAGTGCTGCTTTGCACAAACATGGATGGCTCGGACAAGCGTCCGCCGTTAGTCATAGGCAAAAGTGCCAAGCCGCGCTGTTTTAAGGGAACTCGTAGCCTACCTGTGCAGTACAAGGCGAACAACAAGTCATGGATGACCCGCGCTATTTTCACCGAGTGGATGATGGCATTCGACCGCGACATGAAGCGGCAGGGCCGTAAAGTTTGCTTGCTTTTGGACAATTGTTCAGCGCATCACTCCGACGAAGTCAAGCTCACTAACACGGAGCTGAGGTTTTTCCCTCCCAATTGCACGTCTGTCTTACAGCCTCTCGATCAGGGCGTGATTCTTAGCCTGAAGCGCGCTTACCGCGGGAGGTTAATTCAGCGGCTGCTTTTTAACACTGAAACCGGCCGAGACACGAAGGTGGACTTGTACGTGGCACTGCAGATTATGTCTGCTGCCTGGAGCACACTGGGGCGCTCAGTAATTGTGAACTGTTTCAGGCACGCCGGATTTGCCGAAGGTCGACCCGTACACTCTGCTGGCCTAACACCAGGCGATACAGACGACGACGAAGAAGCGTCACCGGCTCCGGGGATCGCGGCCGCCTGGAAAACGCTGGGAGAAATAGGAACCGTGCCGCCTAATCTCGAGCTCGACGAATACATCGGCGCTGACGCTTGTGTTGTTGTTCACGAAGATGTGAGTGATGAGCAGATCATAAAAGCTGCCCGGAATGATAAGGACTCTTCCGATGAAGAAGACGACGACGTACAGGAAGCGCCGGCTGCGGCAACCGCCGTACAGGTGATGGACGCTTTTGATGTCATCAGGAATTTCGTTGCTGTCCGAGACGACGATGTTGCAATGGGTTTGCTGACCGAGTGCGAAAATCGCGTGACGGCGTTGCTCGCCGTGAAGCGTAAGCAAATCAAGCTTACAGATTTTTGGCATTAAACGCCTTTGCTGCTGCTTGGGC
Organism: Amblyomma maculatum; assembly: GCF_055883805.1. Lineage (NCBI taxonomy): Eukaryota > Metazoa > Arthropoda > Arachnida > Ixodida > Ixodidae > Amblyomma > Amblyomma maculatum. The sequence goes on along the minus strand of NC_139351.1, from coordinate 23,823,440 downwards.
AATTCTTTCTGCGTTTCACGTCAAATTTTTGCGATAACGAAGTTCCGCGAGAACGAATTTTTTTTCGTGCACCGTGAATTTCGTTATAGCGGGATTCAACTGTATGCCTACTTTGGGTATAGGTAGTACCCGCAGATACGGGTCACTAATGTCAAATAACGAGGGAATAGAATGGGGATGCATCCCATTTGTTGATATTGTTAGCTCATCTCAACACCCCTTGCATATGGTTTGTCCTCTTTCATAAGTATGAAGCTGAGTGCTAGCTGTGGGAGTGTCCTTTAGTAAGAGGACGAAGCATTGCAAGAATAATTTGCGCGACATTTGCGACTCGCACCTCAGTCGTCTACTGTGCGACTGCATCCCTCCTCCACATTGGCAGGCCGTCCGCCTACGTCGGAGTACTAGGGAATTGACGGCCAAATTGACTTTAACGACACCAGGCCGAACTGCAGTGGCGAAGTGGTGACTTACTATCGCGCTTCGGCGAAAGGAAGACGTGCACAGTTCCGATGCAACAGGTGCCGCAAGCAACTGTTGCAACTTCACGGCATCACTGTTTCCAAGGATCGACTGGCCTACAAGCTGCCGGAGGCGATTCGGCCAGTTTTTTTGCCCGTAAGGACTGCCTGGGCCATCCAAACGTAAAGCTGACACGGTCAACTGTACTTTATTTCACGTTCTGCATGTCTAAAGAGCCTATCCATATCCCTCGCCAGAGATGTGCAGAACGAGGAGATTTCAAAGCAGACGTGCACAGATTGGAAGAATTACATCCGTGAAATTTGCTGCGCAGAGCAGCCCCCAGTGGGTGGATCGGGGGAAGAAATACAAGTTAATGAATGCGTAGTGAGGGGTAAACGCAAATACAATCGTGGCCGGCTTTTGGCAGGCGACAATGTGCCACCACACTTGCAGAACAACTATGGCGGTGTTGTCGAGCGCGGGCCGTGGATCTTCGGGATGATCTGGGTGGCCACCAAAGAACTTCGCCTGTTTAAAGTCACCCGACGAGACGCGGCGACCCTGGAAAAGATCATTGGCGACAACGTTCGACCGGGGACCACAATAGTCAGTGATGAGTGTGCGGCGTACAAGTGTGTACCGGGGCTGCAGGACAGCGACAGTGTTAACATGAACTTGACTCACAACACTGAGTTATTGCTGCTACTGCTGTTTTGATAAGTAGTGTCTTTTTCACTGCCTCTTGTAATTTTCAGTACAGTGGGTAGCGAATATGCCTACTTTGGGTATAGGTAGCACCCGTAGATACGGGTCACTAATGTCAAATAATGAGGGGAATAGAATGGGGATGCATCCCATTTGTTAATATTGTTAGCTCAACACCCCTTGCATATGGTTTGTCCTCGTTCATAAGTATGAAGCTCTGAGTGCTAGCTGTGGGAGTGTCTTTTACGAAGAGGACGAAGCGTTGCAAGAATAATTTGCGCGACATTTGCGACTCGCACCTCAGTTGTCTACTGTTTAAGCCTAACTGAGAAAATGAGCGTTGTAGATGTTGAAAACCTTAGTTTTCTAAAATCAGCTTTCTTTTGAAATTTTCATGATCTGATTCCCACTTCCCCCTTAAATGCATTCTGAACTATGTATTTTCCTCCTCATTGTGAGGCAGGCACATGGCTTTCTCGGATAAGATTTACTTATAGCCTCTCATCTCGTAGAAAAGCTAACAGAAGCAAGCACACACCCAAACTGCTGTCTGACATGGACGGTTGTTAGGCATGGTTTTCTTTTCAATATCATGTCGCTGTAGTTTGTCAAATTCGCTTTTTTCTTCACAAATTTGCCGCATTCTGGGGACGGTTGAAAATTCGTCTGCTACTGGTTGAAAACATCCTTATGAGATGCAGCCGCCTGCGAAATGGTGATATGTGTTCTTGACAGCTACCGCCACCTGTCGCATACGCCTGTCACGAATATAAACTGTGCATGGCTTCCGAGGTCAACTACAGCTACGCCGATCGCAGAGGCCAAGAACTGTGAATGCACAGCGGGGGCTGGTGGTTTTGTTTTCAACCAGGGAGAGGCGCGCATGCACATAGCGGCCTTGTGAAAAAGGTGGATTAAATGAGCAGCATTTTGGAATACTAGGGATTTTTAAGCGTAGAGGAAAATTCCAGGTACCTTGGGACGTTCGAAACGGTCCATTACCAGGGATTTTGTTGTCAGGATAGGCATTGTTGCAGCACACTAGAGCATGTGTCATGTGGTAGTTGCAGGACTGCTGAAACAGGACCGAATTCAAATGTGGTTGCAGTAGGGGGCTATTCACGGGAGACAGCCAAAGCTCTTGTCTGGCGGCGGGCCCGCACTTTTCAAGGGTCATAGGTGTATGCGCATAGTTTTTTCATGTTCATGCTCAGTATTTGTGTTTCAGGTGAAAAACAGAGCAAATGGTTGTTTTAACTCAATTTTATGTTAAAACCACTTCAGCACCACGTTAAAAAGCTACTGACCACCCTCTGGTCAATATTTTCTACCCCTGTGACTGTGAGGCGTTATCTGTGGAATGCACAGCCACAAATTTCTTTTGAAAAAAAAAAAACAAAAAAAAAAAACAAGTAAAAGCAGAGTTACAACCATTGCAGTCAGCCTATTTCACCATACTCCTCTTGTTCTGTTCCCTTTCCAATATTTTGTTCGTTTGTTTTCTCTCTCCTATCTGGTGACTAGCCTCTGCAAGTGAAATTTGCCTACCTTCTCCGATTTTAGTAGGAGGCGGGGAGTACATCAGATGTCTGTCAATGGCTAGGAAAGGGCCTTTTTCAGCACTGTTTACCAATTGCATGTATTTTTTTTTAAGCCTTTTTATCACTTCCCACACTCTCTTCCCTGACCTTCCTAGTGGGTGTACAGTGAAGCAAGTGCACAACTGGTGTTCTTGCAATTAGCAGCGCATCCAGCAATGAAGCAGTGTTGTGGCATTTTCTCTGCACACTGAACAACCAAGATAGTTAACTGATCAGCCTACCAGAGGAACGTATCAGCGAGCATTCGTTCATATATCTGTTTCTCTCATTGTCATTGCTTTCTAACGAGCCTACTTTTCAAGCCTGTATGCTAGTTTTTGTAGGTGCCTTGTCACCCTTTTATGACCGGAATGGCAGACACCTCTGTTGTCAGAAATGGGTGGCTAAAGTGAAGACTTCAGAACCCTTCAATATTTCTTGGAAAGCAAGCCTGTGCACGTGTTCAGGAAGACACAGGAGTGCAAAAGGTGAACTCTGGCATGGAGAGAAAACGGAAAGAGCGCAAAGTTGCAGCATTTCTGTTTGCCTATTGCGTTCCTATGCCCTCCTGACTATGCTCTAATGCTTCCAGCTACGAGTACTTCTCTGTGCATTTGTATGTGTCTTTGTGAGTATGCCTATGGTTTTCTTCTTTTTGCCTAATCCTACTGTGTTTCTAAGTGCACGAGTATCAACGGAGCTGAGAAAAGGCAGGATAGCGGCAGTTTAGACCAGAAAGACAAGCCAGAAGCGGTGTGTGTGTGTGTGTGTGAGTGTGAACTTAGGTGCGGCCAGTTGTACAGACGAGGGCACTGAGAAATGACTCAGTGTTCAGAATACACTGAAGATACATAGACTCTGATCAGAAAATAGTAACCTGTTTTTTGTGAAACTGAATGCATGTGCATAAACAAAAGGGACGATGCATGCAATGAGCAGATGACGTGCGTGGCCTGTGCCGTCCTATCAACCATCAGTCAGACAGACGGACCAAAGGTATGCCTCTCTGGCGGTAACATCACGGCCGAGGCTCAGACGCCAGTGTAGAGAATGAGGAGGTTTGGCTTTTTGAAAGTGAGCTTTCATTTGAATTTTTTCTACTTTTTGGGGCGCTCATGGCTCTAGTATTTTGCAGTCTATATTCCATGACTGATTGAAGCCCTAGGCTTGCTTGTTTAATAGGTGCAAACCCCGATCAGTGGCCCAGTACCATGCGTGTTCGTGTGCGTGCGTGCTTGCATACCTGCTGAGACTGTGTCATAAAGGGCACTTCCTATGGATACCAGATGCACAGTTTATGTGTTGTGCTTCTGTATTGCAGTTCAGCTTCTTCAAAATTCACCCCATCATCATTTTGAAGCATATTTTACTAATTTGAAATTACTGCATTAAAGCACTTTTGTGATTTGTGCTGCTGAGATTAATTCGATACTGGTAACACCACTTGACCAACATGAATGGTTAACTCACATGAATTTTTTTTATTTATTTTCAGTGCCTTCCGAGTACATATCTGTAATGTAATGGGTGTTAACTCAGAAAAAAAAATTGACTTAAGATTATTCTTCAGTAATGCGTCCAAATGATTTACTATTACTCCTACTACCGTGGTTTGTTTTGCAGGAACTGTTATGGGCAGTATAATCCTGCGTGTAGTTGGTATCTTATCAGCGTTACCAAACTGTACAATGTCACTGCTCAACGTGAGAAGGCCAGGGAGTACTTTAAGAAGGTAAGCTGCCCAAAGGCTTCACATGGAGCAAAACCAGCTGCTTTTCATTTTGCCAAACGTTGCTTGTATGTTGTTTGAGCCTAATTTCAATCTTGGCCTATGCTCAGCTCAAAGGGGCCTCATGGTAAGTTGATATGGTTCTGCAGTGTTTCTGCACTAGATAAAATGAAAGCAATTCGAGAAAACTTTCAATGGGTGCACCTGCTGCATTTTGAAAAGCTATTGGTCCAAAGCAATCAATGCAATCTTCCACATAACTGAGGAGTTTATCTTGTGGCAAGGAGCAATCTAAATCCTTTATGTCAAAACAGCAGGCCGGAAGACCTTTGTGCATGGCCCACTGCTGGGCGCGCAGGGCGGTCCTGGTAGATGCTCATTACTTTTTGTTGGGCATGCCAATTGGCATGCACCATACACATGCCTATGAGTTGCCCCTCTTTTTTTTACGAGTTTAGAAGGACTAATAACGCAGGGGAAGGAAGTGTGTCCTCTTTAGGGAAAAAAGCTTCGCGGAAAATCTGGACGCGACAAACCCGGAGATGATTGTCAGCTCACTGCTCGTTGGACGGCAGTGATCTTAGCGCCGCTTTGCTTCGTAAAGCTTATTTGGCAACGTGAGAAATATTGTATCAGGCAAGTGAAAATGTGTGCAACCCAGCAGCTGCAACCTAGCAATTCATTTGTGACCATAGAATCGCGCAAATAGAAAGAAAGAAGGGCGAAAGCAACCCACGCACAGCCGCGGCTGGACTCGAGGCCCGCGCGCATCACGGCGCGAGGAGAGTTGGGTGAGCGCCCATGCATTCGTCACGTGACTCTGCGCCACTGCCCTGGGGACGAGAATTGGAGGAGAAATAAAGGAAAAAGTGGGAGCAGGGCCCGGAGCGGCAAGTAGAAATAGAGAGATTTATCTTACCGGAGACGTACGGACATAGACGTATCGGACACCTACTGTGCATGCATGAAAATTGATGTAGACGTATTCGGCTGACACCGGGCAAAACACGTTTTAGCTGTACGTATCGCCCATACATAAAACGTATCTGCAGACGTACATGCAGATGATGGTGATGGCATTCCAATAAAAAAAGATAGAAGCTATTTGTAATAAATACTTCAAATAATGTCACGAAAATGTCACATGCAGATTCCCCGAAGTCATCATGTTGACGTGTTAGCCGTGTTTTGAATAATTATTAATTTAAGCTCACCTTTAACCACTTTGCCACCTGCAGCAAGCCTGAACAGTCCAAGCCTAGTTGCATTAAGTCCGCTGCATTAAATCTACTGCACATGCATGAAAATTGATGTAGACGTATTCGGCTGACACCGGGCAAAACACGTTTTAGCTGTACGTATCGCCCATACGTACAACGTATCTGCAGACGTACATGCAGATGATGATGATGGCAATCCAATAAAAAATGATAGAAGCTATTTGTAATAAATACTTCAAATAATGTCACAAAAATGTCACATGCAGATCCCCCGAAGTCATCATGTTGACGTGTTAGCTGTATTTTGAATAATTATTAATTTGAGCTCACTTTTAACCACTTTGCCACCTGCAGCAAGCCTGAACAATCCAAGCCTAGTTGCATTAAATTTGTTTGTTTTGGTGCTCGCATGGAGGAAGGAAACAACTGCTCGTGTTTGCTGGAGTTCGGTCGTGTGCTAGAGTTTGCTCTTGCTATCGGTGCAACCTGCCCACGTTACATTACATCATGCCGAGAGCATCCTTCACCCTTCACAACAGGCAGCTTTTAAGCACCCTGTCATGGGATGAAATTGAAGACGTATAGATTTCAACGGGAGCGCGATATTCCAAAGCCTCGAAGGAACATACGTGAGCGTGGTACCCTTCAACATCGGCGCCAACAACAACACAGTGTTCAACAGGATTTTTAGATTCTAGAAAGAGGATTTCAGAGAGCTGCAGTTAGCCCTCCTAATTCCAAATGAGGTCATCAGTGCGCAGCGTGTCAGGGTCTCCGGCTCTGAGGCACCTTGGCAAAGCTCGATTTTTACTTCGATCATCTACTCTACGATATGACAAGTGGCTTGATCTGCAAGCTCTTCAGCGATTCTTCGAGGTAAGTAGTGCATAGTGAGGTGGCTGTGGTGGCTTGGCGGTAACAAGCCAAATTATTGATATCAGTGCTTTCTGTGTCAAATAAATATGTCCGCCGAAACATGTAAAGCAAAGCTGACTGGCTGTGGCGTTTCAGTAGACATCTTTGAATGCGAATTAGACTGTTTTGATAAGCTCTGAACCTCAGGATTAGTGCTAACACTTGTGCGACCGCTTATAGTGCTTTCAAATTAAAAACAAAAAAAAGGCCGGAGCGGATTTAAAGCGATAAATTTCTTGTGAGAAGCGGGGCGGGATGTCATATCATCCCGCATGCACACTGCTACGCACTCTCGCGCTATTCATTGCACATCATCCCCATCAGCTTCCATGTGTACATAAACGCTACCGAGCCTTCTACTCGATATAACTACGTCAAAACCCTACCATTTTGTAGTCGAAAGGCACCAGCGCTCATCCTCCTATAGGGATGATGGCATGGGGCCAATGCTCTCTGACGCGTAACGACATTGTGTCGTTTCTAGCAAGCGAGCAGTTTTGGCTACTGTAAAACATAATATACATTAACTATTGCAGTTGACTCGTGCCCAGTCACCGACCGTCTGCTGTAATCATTAAGTTTTTTTTTCCTTTTTTTTTTTTAAGTCAATTAACTTAGGCGCACTTGTGCAAAGGCATATATATATACCCCTGCTCTCCAACTCGGTTGTAGAGCTTTGGGAAGGTGCTCTCTTGTCGACATCGAATTTAGTGAAACTGTTTAACGTCCCTAATGCAACCAGTGCTATGCTGCTTTTCGATCTTGCCTACTGGCACAGCATAAGGTCATCAACATAAACACTAGCACACTTACAAGTCAATATTTTTTTTTATTAAGTTAGGGAAGTCCACGGAAACACAAACTGAGAAATATGCAAAAGGTTGTTATCAGCACAAGTTATCTTTTAATTTGCTTCATGTATTAGAAATACTCAACACAGAAATTTAATAAAATTTTATGCAATAATTTAAATAATGCAAGCAATTTTGGATTTGGCCCTTATCGATATGAAAATCTATATTTGACCTTACTTTGACTGAATTAAATTTTTTTCAGAGTCGTTTCCAGTCTCTTTGTGAAAATAATACCTGTAAATGATCATACTGTGAATACAGCTGATGAAGAGTTGTGATATTCATTGTCACACAATCAGCAGCACTGATTTGCTCTAAAGTGAGCAAATAAATGCTTAGTGGGCTTCTGCTTCAAGCAAAGATGTGAGGCTATTTTCTATTGGTAGAAATTAGTTGGAATGTGTTTAATGAAGAGCTATTTTAATTCAGTGCACCACTGTATTGCCGGAGAATGGTAGATGCACATAGGATGCAAAGGGACAAGACAGCGGCAAATATTGTCGTTTCTTGCCAGTTTCGGCTATTTGCTTATGTTGCTAAATGCAGAAAGCCGCTGCCAACAGGCTAAACTGAATCTAGTCTTTGATAAATTATTTTACTAGCTTTATGCACAAATTGTTTCATCTGCTGCAGGGCTATGTTCCCACTGTTTTATCTTCTGGCTTCAGATTTTCCTGTGATCTCTTCATATCCTAGGCAGCGATAAGGAAGTAGCTATGGAGAAGAAATAATTGAATTTACACTCGCAGTAGTCCACCTTATCATGCTAAAGCTGAGAAAGAAAGCTGTCAAGAATAAAATAGATTTGGCTCATTTCCATCTGCACATCAGCAGAATCTGGCTCATTTTTGATTTGACACATGATTTCTGTGCAATTCCTGGTCTTTATTTACATCCTTACTGCCTCAAACCGTTTGCAAAAGTGAGATGTATATATGATCTTTCAATTACAAAAAAAAAAAAAGAAAGTAACCTAGTGTAGGTTTCTGAATTTCGCTTGCTTTGAAAAAAAAAAATCAAGTGTCGATGACAGTGTTGAGAAAATCCGGGAGCAATGCGGAATCTACACTGCAGAAATTAAAAATCTAAGCGTTGCTGGTACACACGGTGCATCACGTTTGCTCTCATCATCATTATGAATTAAATGCACCCTCATTATCATTGCTAATGTCATCACTGCTAATTCCAACTTCATTGTCATCGCTACTATCATCCTTGCAGTAGACAAGGAGAATTTTGATGTGTGTTTCACGATCCCGAGCGTTGCACAGTTGGCTAAAGCGCTCGGATGGGGATGCAAGGGATAGAGGTTCGGCTCCCAGCGGAAACAGGATTTTAATTTTTTCTGATGGCATCATCATGACGTCATTTGATTGACAGCTATAGTGTGACCAAACAAACGAATGCCGACAGTATGAGCCATTAAAGATTTTCACCTTAAAATTGATGGGCCTGTACAAGGTAACGCTAGTGAACTCTTCAAAGAGCAATGCAATAAGTATTATGCTACGGCACAGTAAGGAAGGTGCACACTGAAAGATTATTTTCTCAAGACCACTTTAGGGACTCTATAAGCGATCGTTGCTTGCAGCCGCTTCAATTTTTCCTCCTCAGGCGGTGCATGCAAAGGAAGGCCCCCGTGCTCAACTGCTGGGGCTTCATCATGGCACAGCAAGGCAAATTTGTCGACAGTCTGTGGCTCAGACGGAGGATTTCTCTGGGCACAAGTGGAGCCTGCGCAGAAATATCAGGCACTAATGTGTACCAATGCCATAGTCTGCCAGCTGGATGAGGCCATTTAAAGGCAGGCGTCACAATGCAGGTAAGCCTGTTCAGTCATTTCTTCATTGCAGTAAGTAGCTGTAATATATTTTTCATATTCAGGGGAGTGCATTTCCAAATTAAAGCCTAACATTCCTGCTGCGAAAATTCCACAAGTACTTTTATAATTTTTGAGTTGGTTTTTGGGAAAGGGTACTCAATGACCCATCTCATGAAAAACAGCATTTCATCTGTAAAGAAGCGTGACACTTAAGTATGTGATGCAAGATTGTGTTAGCATGTGGCATTTTATAAATTTGTAGGAAAAAATTGTATCTAAAAACTTGCCACTGTAATTACATCTCATTATACAAAAAGAAAAGAGGCACCTGTGTAGACCCGCATTGGTTATATCTTTAATTCTTGCTATCTTTTAGGGATCCTCAAGGAGACAGTGCACTTTGAGAACCTGTAGAAGGTCACCATGGGTCATAAATATGTGATCTATAGTGATGCAGCCTACCCCCGATGGCCTCTACTCTACAAGCTGTTTGGAGGTGCCGTACTGCAGCCTCATCATGTTGCCTTCAACGAGGCAATGAGCAGTGTTAGGAAAGCTGTAGAGGAGAGGTTTGGCAGTGTAGCACGGGATTTTGCTTTTATTGACTATTTCAAGAACCAATCTTTGAGATGGTAACAGGTAGGGCACATGTATAAAGTTGCCACTTTGCAATGAACTGCCGAACATCTTTGTACAGCTGTCATGTGTCTATCTACTTCGTCTTGTGTCTGCCTCAATTGGTCAGTACCTTCTGCCTTTTCAGACATAAGTGTCGGCCTACGTCCTGCGGTCAAAAAATTTGGAACATTTTTTTTTTTTTAGGCTGCCTTTCTCAGTAAAATATGGACAAACATGGCAAGCAGTGACCTTCATAGTTGAGGCATTTGTCAACAGTCGCAGAATTCATCCCTTTATTCGTTACAGGAATAATTGCAGCATGCAGTGGTGCATATCTTGTAAATTGTATTGAAACAGAAAAAGAGGTGGATGTTGCTAAATACGAATCGAAAAATTGCACGACAGCACGCTAAACGCTGCACAATGAACGGCTACGTCATAATTTATTACGAAATGACTTGCGCGTCACGATATCGTGTAATAAAAAGAAATGAAGCCAAAGAGCAGACGACGCTACTAGAACACTGGTTCTGGCGAGCAAGTCGACAAAGCTGTCACATCTGTTTCAAGTCATTAAATTTCGCATCACACAAACGCGTTCTCTGTGGTAATGTATGCCTTCGAAGCCAAAACTGTAATAATATAGTCATAACTGCACTGCAGCTGTATAGAGTGCAACCGCAGCACATAACAGTTACGTTTATGCCGGCCGCTCCGTGCTTCCGCACCGCGTGTAGGAGACGACGCGCCCAACAAGGAGCAAGAGTCGACTGCAGCGCCGTTAGTTCACACGACCGCCACCAGGACACCTCTCTGGGAGGAGCTGTGAAACTGAGTTTGTTCTAGTAACGTTGAGCGAAACCTTGAAAGACGTGCCGTTATCATGAGAGCCCTGATTGACTCATTTTTAGCAGGTACACCAAATGTTTCAAATGAAATTGCCCAATGACTGCTCATAAAAGTTATATTTCAATAGCGTCTTAAGCTATGAAAGAAAACATTTACTGATGAAGGCTTGCTTGCCATAGGGGGAAACTAAATATCTTGTGGACATAATCTGTCCCATGTTCCAGAGTAACCACATCGAGGCCATTTTCAAGATGGTCCAGCTTCCAGGAAGTTTGTCACCTAACTAAAAAAAGTTTCACACAGTGTTTTTCAGCCCTGCAGAAATGCAATGCTTCGTGGCAAACTTACCAGTTCCTTCAAAATTGAAAGTTGGCTGCTTAGACTACACATATAACTGATGATATATCAGCTTGGCAAGTCCGTCGGTAGCTTTGAAATAGTGTGCAGTATGTATGGGCCAGCCTGACCTATGCTCAGTGGGCACAGTAAAGAAAAAGAAGAGTGTTTTGTCGCCCATCTGCTCGTGGGTTAATCATGCTTCTTTCTGCCATTTGAGACAACCTGTATCACATGTACTCTGATGGATGCAACTGGATCGGTTATGAACTGCGTACTGACTCTAGTGTTGTGGTCTAGTTACACCAGTGCAGGAGGGCCAGCTAGAAAATCCTGAGTCATTTTTAAACAGGGCATGACTGAAAGGGATAATTATTCTGACCTCAACAACATACCTGTCTGCAGCCTGCCTGCTTGTTGTCATCAGTGTATGACATTGTAATGTACACAAAATATGGGCCGTGCCAAAACATTGTGGTGGACCACAATTGTTACTTTTCTGTATTGTTTGCATAGTGATGTGAATGTCTTAACTTGTACATAAGAAACGTTTGTAGCGTTTGCTCCTCTCAGTAAGTGCGTGGACCAAAAGATGGCTTCCGGAGCATACAACGCTGAGCACGACAAAAAGGAATAAATGCTTGGGTTTGAGATCAATGGTGGAGCTTGGTAGATACGGGTTCCACCTTCCGAAGTGCTAATGATCGCATGTTAAATGTTATATTCCCGCCCCTCCTTGTTTATTTTCTTTGATGCATTGATCAACCAAGCCAGTAGTAAAATAAAAGTGAAAAGGAGTATGTGTGTCAGCAATGCCTTCTTTGTGATTGCGCTCTTAACCACTGAAAAAATTATTGGTGGCATAATTAGCAGTGACTGAAACCACCGATCTGATGGCTTTTCGAGTGCTAGGAATGCGACCGCAGAGTCACTGTTGCTGCTTCAACCCTGATGCAGGGGTGCAACGAAGTGTACATGCAAAGAAAATTGTACAGCATGATGATGATGATGATGAACTGATTTTTTCTGGCGCAAGGGCATCTATGGCCAAAGAGCGCCAAACACAAGGTGAAATGCCATCTCCTGTTGATATGATAGTTTTGGCGATTATGATGATGATGTGCTAAAAGCTATGGTGTATAGGGCCTAAAAGTTCGTTTGCAGTGTATGATCTCTAAAAACAGTGGTGTATAGAGCCTAAAACGTTCCGAGATGTATAGTGGTCTGAGTGAAATATTAAAAGAAGAAATGTAAATGTTAAAACGCTAGTTATCGAAGTAAGAGGGACGGGTGGGCGTTGATAAAAAATATGACATAAAAACCCTACCTTTGAAAAATATTTAAGAACTCTTTCGGGTGAGAACATTGGGTCGTCGCCGAGAAATATGTACGGATGTTTCGGTATATGTTTTTTGTGTATTTCGGGAAAATGATTTCGCCTTTGTTTTTCAAGTGTTGGACATTCAATTAAAATATGTATTACTGTAAGATGACCACCACATCTCGAGCAGCGTGGTGCAGGAGAATTCGTTAAAAGGTATGAGTGTGTAGTATGTGTGTGGCCTATTCTCAGCCTGCACAAGGCGACTTCTTTGTATCTGTCTCTTTTGTCTGTAGTGTACCTGCCTATGATAGGTTTTATAGTGTGTAGTTTATTTTCAGTCGATGTGTCCCATTCCTCTTGCCACTGTTGTCGAATTTTGTTTTTAATGTGTGGCTTGAGGTCCTGGTATATTATTTTGTCGATGTCTGTAGTATTTCGACAGGCAGCTGACACAGCAAGCCTATCAGCCGCCTCGTTACCTGGTATGCTACAGTGGCCTGGCACCCAGCAAAGTGTAATTTTAAGTTGTAATTTATGGGCAGTGATAAGGTAGTTAAATAGAGTATTCAGGACTGGGTTCTTATTGTGCCATTTCCAAGAAGTTAGGGAGGTTAAAACACTAAGGGAGTCTGTGTAGATGACCGATGACTGTATTTTGTTTTCTATAATGTGTCTCACGGCTAACAGGATACCGTGGGATTCTGCAGTAAATATACTTGTATGTCTGTTCAGTGTTTTTGTTAGTGAAAATTGTGGTCCATGTGCGGCACATGAGACTTGAGTCGACTTTGAAGCATCAGTGTAATACTCATTACAAATGTATTTTGCCTGCACAGACATGAAGTGCTGTTGTATGGCTATAGGAAGGGCATGTTTCCCGACTTGAAGGAATGTTAGGTCGCAATTAACAGCGTGCATTTCCCACGGAGCGATGAAGTCTTTTATGGAAGTTGTATGGAGGCTGCCAACCGGGATGTCCAGATATTCAATATGAGTGGCTAGTCTTATTGGGTATGGTGGTGTTAGTGACGGTTTTCTTGTGAAAAGTTCTGTGTTAGCTGTGTCAAGCAGGAGCCGGCGACAAGGATGGTCCAGTTGAGACAATATTTTGGTAGCATATCTTACAGCAGTAAATTGTCTTCTTCGCTGTAATGACCATCGGTTAGCCTCAACATAGAGGCTAGCAATTGGGCTAGTTCGAAAAGCACCCGTGGCAAGGCGAAGGCCGAGGTGGTGCACTGGATCGAGCATTTTTAGGGCAGAAGGTGATGCTGACCCATAAACCATTGAGCCATAGTCAATACGAGACAAAACTACGCTATTCAGAAGGCTCAAGAGGCAGTCACGATCTGTGCCCCAGGACTGGTGGGACAGAATTTTTAGCAGGTTCATTGCCTTCAGACATTTTAATCTCAACTGTTTTATGTGTGATATGAAGGAAAGCTTTTCATCAAAAACTACACCAAGAAATTTATGTTCTTTTTGAACTGCAAGGCTCTGACCACTCAGTGTAATGTTGGGCTCAGGTCTAATGCCACGCTGCTTAGTGAAAAGCACGCAGACGGTCTTTGCAGAGTTAAACTTAAACCCATTGTCGTTAGCCCATCTAGACAGTTTGTTGACGCCTAGTTGAATCTGGCGTTCACAGATAGCCAGGTTGCAAGATTTGAAACTTATCTGGACGTCATCGACATATAAAGAATAAGAGATGGTTCTTGGCAGCACGCCCTTTAGCGAGTTCATTTTGACAATAAAAAGCGTGCAGCTGAGGACACCACCTTGGGGGACACCATTTTCCTGTATAAACAGCTTCGAGTATGTATTGCCAACACGAACTTTGAAGGTTCGTTCAGACAAGTAGCTTTTTAACGTGTTCAACATGTTCCCTGTGATACCGAGAGAGAAGAGGTCGCGGATAATACCATAGCGCCATGTGGTATCATATGCTTTTTCAAGATCGAAAAAGACAGATAGACAGTGTTGTTTGTGTACAAAAGCATCCCTTGCATAGGACTCAAATGCAATGAGCTGATCGTCTGTTGATCGCCCAGCCCTAAAACCAGCTTGGTTTGTGTCAAGAAGGCCATTGTATTCTAGGAAGTGAGCAAGACGACGGTTTACCATTTTTTCGAAGAGCTTGCATAAGCAACTGGTTAGGGTGATGGGCCGATAGCTCGCTGCAAGTGTGGGTTCTTTGCCAGATTTCAATATCGGGACAATGATTGCTTCCTTCCATGCTTGAGGAAAGCGTCCTGTGGCCCATATTTTATTATACAGGCAGAGTAGGGTTTCGAGGGTGTCCACATGGAGGTGCCTGAGCATTGCATATGTGATCCTGTCAGCACCAGCTGCTGTGTTCTTGCATGTGTCTAGTGCACTCTTCAGCTCCTGTAGTGTGAACGGGCTATTGTACCCTCCTGTGCATGGTCTCTTATCATGTATAGGTTTACTCTCTTCGGTCACCTTGTGCTGCAGAAAGGAATCTGTATAGTGTGCCGAGCTAAATATGTATTCAAAGTGTTTCCCTAGTGTGTCTGCTTGATGTTCTAGTGTGTCGCCACTAGTGCTGACAAGAGGTGTGAGAGTGTTATAGCCTTTGAGTGCTCTTATTCTGTTGTAGACTTTGTGTGCGTCAGTATAAGAGTTCACAGACGAAAGGAACGAGGCCCAGCTTTCTCGCTTGGAGACGCGTCGAACACGCCTGCCATTTGCCTTTGCTCGCTTAAAGGCTATTAGGTTTTCGGCAGTGGGGTGTCGTCGCAAGCTCGACCATGCCTTGTTCTGAGCTTCACGAGCAGTCTTACATTCTGCATTCCACCAGGGTCTTCGTTTGTTTCGTGGCTTACTTGACGTTTGTGGGATGCATTTTTCTGCAGCTTCTATAATGTGCAGTGTGATCAAGCGCTGAGTTTCATCTACATCTAGACCACTAATGGATGAACAAGGCAGTGATGAGTGTTCCCTGAACATCTTCCAGTTGGCTGCATTTTCTTTGAATTTTCTGGGATTCGACACATTTTCATTTTCGTTCCCAGTATATTTTATTAAGATCGGAAAATGGTCACTTCCGTATAGGTTGTTAATGACAGTCCACTCTGTAGCTGCCAGGAACATCGAGGAGCCAATGGCTAGATCTATGGATGTGTAAGAGTTATGTGCTATATTGTAGTAAGTTGGCTGTTTCGTGTTTAGTAAGCATGATCCCGAGGACAATAAGAATTTTTCGATTAGAACACCTCGGGAGTCCGTTCTTGCACATCCCCATAATGGGTGGTGAGCATTAAAGTCGCCGACCAGCAACCAAGGTTCCGGAAGTTGATCAATCAATTTTTCAAAACTTTCGCTACTTAGCTTATAAGTTGGAGCAATATACAGGGAACATACCGTTGTTGTTTTACCATAAGCTAAGCTTCTGATTGCCACTGCCTCTAAGTCTGTGTTGAGTGAGATGTTTCGAGAGGGGATTGATTTTTGTGTTACAATGGCAACGCCACCAGAGGAGTGAGAGCTGCCTTGCCTGTCGTTCCTGAATATATTATATTGCTTAAGGAAGTTTGAGTCTGCTGGTTTTAAATGAGTTTCTTGCAGACAAAGTATGTTTGGTTGATAGTCCGCAAGAATTTCATATATATCATCTAAATTTTTGAAGAGTCCTCGGCAGTTCCAATAAATGAGGAGCGCCATAATTAAAAGTTATTTAGGGGACAAGTTTAAAGTTAGGTTTGTAGGTCCTTGGGACCTGTTATTGGGATTTTTCCCCTTCTTTTTCGCTCCAGTGAGCTTTGCCGCCTAGGCAGCTGGGGTGAAGAAGTTGTGTCCATCGCATCTTCAGATGCGGTGGACGACTGTGCAGAAAGCACAGGATTGTCAGTTTTAGGCCTCGACTCATGGGTCGAGGCCTTTGGGCCGGCTGACCTGGGGGTCCGCGCAGCCAGCTTTGCGGGTGGTGGTGGAGTAGCGCTAGCTGACTCCACCGTGGGCACAGGTGGCGCTGCCCTGGAAGAACTGTGTGCTTCCTGGGCAGGTGCCGACGACCGCTGTGATGCCGCGCCCTGCTGCGTCACAACGGAGTAGTGTGGCTTTTGAGGAAGAGAAAGCCGCTTTCGTGCCTCTCCGTAAGATATGTTTTCGGTGACTTTCAGTGTAATTATTTCTTTTTCTTTTTTCCAGTACGGGCATGAGCGTGAATAAGCTGGGTGATTACCTTCACAGTTTGAGCAGAGAAGCGGCTGTTCTTCGCAGTTCTCTGTAGGATGTTCGTGCGAGGCACACTTTGCACATGTGAGCTGGCCACGGCAACTCTGAGAGCCATGGCCATATTTCTGACATTTGAAGCAACGGCGTGGGTTAGGGATGTAGGGCCTCAGTTTTATCTTTGTGTAGCCTACTTCAACAGATTCTGGGAGAGTGCTTGCAGCAAAGGTGAGTACAATGTGCTTTGTTTCTATCTCTTTGTCATCTCGTCTTATTTTTATCCGGTAAACATCTGTTACATTTTGTTCCTTCAGGCCTTCAAGAAGTTCTTCTTCACTCACGTACCTAAGGTCATCATCAGAGATGGAGTCGGGCAGTGTTTAGTGATCGGTGCGGGCTAATCTGTACCGGTATTTCTCCAAATGATTTGACTGCACTTAGCTTCTGATACTGATGGTTGTATATTAATTCTAGTAGCAGGTCACCGTTTCCAAGTTTCTTTATCTTATAGCCCTGGCCAATGGCCTCAGTCAACGTTCGAGAAACAACAAATGGGGACACAAGTCGTGCAGTGATTTCCTCGTGGTCACTGTGGACCACGTGGAAACGAGGAAAGTTGTTTATGTTCTTTGAGAAGAACATGGTGGTCTCGGTGCGCCCCCTCTTAGAAGGAGGACGATCGGGGTTATGGAGTTTAGATGCCATAAAAAGTGTATTGTTCGGCTGCAGTGCCAGCCACCCACCATGGAGCCCAACGAGGGGACGGGACAGAAGTTGTCAATTCCTGCCCACGCCAGCTGTACACCGTAACTATAACCCAATATGGCGTAACTCAGGGTAGCTAGCCACACAAGGTTAACCCTCGCCGCCTGGAAGTAGGAAGAAATGAAGAAGGTAAGAGAGGACAGGACAGTTCTAGGAAAGAAAATAGGAAAGTGAAAGATGGAGGGGAGAACAGGAAAAGGCGACTGCCGATTTCCCCCGGGTGGGTCAGCCCGGAGGTGCCGTCTACGTGAAGCTGGGGCCAAAGTGGTGTGTTGCCTCCGCCGAGGGGCCTTAAAGGTCCGAACACTCGGCATCGGCTCAACCACCAGGATCCCCTTTTCCCCGGACACGGCGATGCCACGCACGGCTAAGCGTGGGTGCTGGGGTCCGTGGTGTCGCACGGTACACCAAACATCTGCTTTAGCAGATGCCCCCTGCGGGGAAAATTGTACAGCAGTTGCGCCAGTGGGCAGAAGCCTTCCTGGCATGGAAGGAGCTTCCAGATCACGCTCGCATCCGTGCCCCGCTGCATATACCTGGAGGACTACGAGGCTGCACTGGCCCCATTACTCCTACTACCGTGGTTTGTTTTGCAGGAACTGTTATGGGCCGTATAATCCTGTGTGTAGTTGGTATCTTATCAGCATTGCCAAACTGTACAATGTCACTGCTCAACGTGAGAAGGCCAGGGCTTCACATGGAGCTTCACATGCTTCAAATGCTTCACATGGAGCAAAACCAGCTGCTTTTCATTTTGCCAAACGTTGCTTGTATGTTGTTTGAGCCTAATTTCAATCTTGACCTATGCTCAGCTCAAAGGGGCCTCATGGTAAGTTGATATGGTTCTGCAGTGTTTCTGCACTAGATAAAATGAAAGCAATTCGAGAAAACTTTCAATGGGTGCACCTGCTGCATTTTGAAAAGCTATTGGTCCAAAGCAATCAATGCAATCTTCCACATAACTGAGGAGTTTATCTTGTGGCAAGGAGCAATGTAAATCCTTTATGTCAAAACAGCAGGCCGAAAGACCTTTGTGCATGGCCCACTGCTGGGCGCGCAGGGCGGTCCTGGTAGACGCTCATTACTTTTTGTCGGGCATGCCAAATGGCATGCACCATGCACATGCCTATGAGTCGCCCCTATTTTTTTGACGAGTTTAGAAGGACTGATAACGCAGGGGAAGGAAGTGTGTCCTCTCTAGGGAAAAAAGCTTCGCGGTAAATCTGGACGCGACAAACCCAGAGATGATTGTCAGCTCACTGCTCGTTGGACGGCAGCGATCTTAGCGCAGCTTCGCTTCGTAAAGCTTATTTGGCAACGTAAAAAATATTTTATCAGGCGTGTGAAAATTTGAAAAATGTGGGGGATTTGCGGCCACTGTTTGCACGTGCACAGTTGCTTTTCCTGCCTCGTCGTAGGTAGGGCTTCGTCTTTTTATTTACACCTACTTGTTAGTACTTTGTGGCCGCTGATCCCGTTCTGGTCTGTTTGATGTATACATGCTGTAAGGCGAACTTGTGATATGGGCGTTGACGTAAGCACGTACCGAGCACGCATAGGTACATTTCTACCATGTTCTCATCGTCGCAGTGCAATAACTGTTCGAGCAAACGCAGTCTTCGCGCTTCTTCGCGTACTTTTGCCGAGACCTTCATATGTGCTTGCATCTGTATGCTTAGCCCTGCTACTTCTTTCTGCTGGAGACATTAAGGCAAATCCTGGACCTAAGGTGGAAGACGTTCTTAAGCTGCTGAAAGAATTAATTGAAGAAAACAAGCAAAATTTTGAGGCCGCGACAGCAACGTTAGAAGAAATTAAGCGCAATGTTTTTGACATCAAATCTCAGATTAGGGCTATTGAACAGAACGAGTGGTATATCCAGCATTACGGAAAATGTCTGTTCTGTCCATGGCACGGTTAATGAAGTAAAATCTGCAGTGGCAAGCACAAGCAAAAACCTAGGTAACGTAGTTGATGATCTAAATAACAGAATGAGGCGAAACAACCTCCTAGTAAAAGGCATGCCTGAAACAGAAGGTGAAGACTATGAAAACACTGAAAGCAAAATGCTGGACTTCATTTCCACCCACCAAAAGGTTAAACTGGACGCAAACGACATCGAATGAGCCCATCGCATTGGTCAGCGTCACAATGACTACAATCACCCCATAATCATCAAGTTTCTTAATTTTAAGGTAAAGAAAGAAGTACTGTGGAATGCATTTAACTTAAAAGACGTCAAACCCAAAGTGTGGTTAGAAGAAGACTTTTCACCTAAAATCCAACTAGAACGAAAAAAATTGAGGGAGTATGCAAAAACTATTCGTTAAGAAAACGAGAAATTCACACTTCGGTTTAATAAGCTTCAATTGCGTGGTGTAACCTACAAATATGACCCCACTTTGGAACAAGTTGAGAAGGTAAGCGAACAAGATGTACGCAGTCCTAAATGACCAAGAACTCAAAGCAAAGGATCATCCGAAAAGGTTCACGTAATTTCTGTGATTCTTGCTAATTTCTGTAGCATTGTTCCTAAACTTGACACCATAAAAGGCATGATTTTCACTTTGGCACTGAAACATGGCTAACTACTGAAATTTGTAACAGTGAACTATCATTTCCTAACAATCTGTGTTTTTCGTAAAGACAGGAAAGAGGGAAGGGGAGGAGGCATAATTATCGCCTTAAGAAGCGATTATCAGCCATGTCAGGTCACCTTCGACACGTGCCTCGAGCTGTTGTGGGTCATGTTTCGATTCAAAGGTGCCACATATATCATAGGTGCATGCTACCGCCCCCCAAACAGCCGTCCGGATTTCATTGACCATCTGCACGATGCATTAGAATACATTTTTGCTACTTACCCCCAAAGCATTCTTTTATTAAGGTGGGGACTTCAATTATCCTGCTATTAGCTGGATAAAACCATCCGTCACAGCTGGACCCAATCACCACGAATATTCACGCCTACTTTATACAATAGCTGAGTTCCATCTAACCCAGCTGGTTCAAGAGCCTACCCGAGGTAATCATGTTCTAGATTTATTATTTACTAACCTCTCCACTCCTTCTCGCACCTACGTACCCAAAGAAATAAGCGATCATAGATTCGTTCACAGTTTCATGACCATGCACATTCCTGTCAAGCAGATTGCTACCAAATGTATACTGAACTACCGAAAGCGTGACAATGAAAAAATGAACTGCATGCTAAAAGACTTTGCGCAGATTTTCGAAGCCGCTTTTGAGACCCGCACGATGAACGAAAATTGGCTGTTGTTTCGCGATATGCTGAAGGAAATTGAGCATGCCTGCATTCCAAAATTACACATAAAGTAGAGAACGGATGCCCCATGGTTCACAAAAGATGTTAAGAAATATCTTAACAAAAAGAAAAGAGTGTACCGCAGAGCAAAAGAAATTAACTCCGACGACGCCTGGAAGAAGTACAAAGCCGTATCAGCTATAACTGCAGTCGATATTATTAAGGAGGCTAAAAACAGCTTTTTCAACCATACATTACCGAGTTTGCTCAGGAGCAACCCTGCGAAATTTTGGCAAGTATTTAACCCCTTCATGGATCACTGCCTTGTCGTGGCGGAGGGGCTTGCGAAACTCGATGAAGTCGTGAGCTCTGCTGTGTAGGGCCACCCAAGATAGACAGGTCACGGCAGAGAGTTCTGACAAAATGTGATTCACTGGAGAAGGTAATGGCAACCCACTCCAGTATTTCCTGCCAGGAAAACCCTATGGCCAGTCACAATACCATTATCGATATGGCGCCGGAAGATGAGCCCCCCAGGTTGGAAGGCCTCCCACATGTTACTGGGGATGAACAAAGGGCGATTCCTAGTAGCTCCAGGACGAATTAAGCGGCTGGGCTAAAGCCAAAAGGACGCTCAGCTGTGGATGTGTCGGGAAGCGACCAGAAAGTCCAATGTTGCAAGGAGATATATCACATAGCAACATGGAATGTAAGATCTATGA
This sequence comes from Amblyomma maculatum, assembly GCF_055883805.1. Lineage (NCBI taxonomy): Eukaryota > Metazoa > Arthropoda > Arachnida > Ixodida > Ixodidae > Amblyomma > Amblyomma maculatum. Next base: position 23,802,077 of record NC_139351.1, on the reverse strand, counting down.
CGCAAGGTAAACTGGATATCGTCAAGCGAGAAATGGACAGATTGAACATTGATATCTTGGGTATCAGCGAGCTCAAGTGGACCGGAATGGGAGAATTTAACTCCGGCGACCATTATGTCTTTTATTGTGGGCACGAATCCAAGAGAAGGAATGGGGTCGCTCTCATAGTAAACAGAAGAATGGGCAAAGCAGTGCTAGGGTACAACCCCAAAAACGACCGAATGATTTCACTTCGGATCCAAGGTCACCCTTTCAACATAACAGTTATCCAAGTCTATGCACCGACCACTGCTGCTGATGAAGCTGACGTTGAGAGATTTTATGCGGACCTACAATGCCTTTTAGACCGCACCCCATCATCAGACGTCGTTTTTCTCATATGAGACTGGAATGCTAAGGTCGGGAGTGAAGAAATATCCGGAATTACAGGCAAGTTCGGTCTTGGTGAGCCAAATGAAGCTGGGCAGAGGCTAGTAGAGTTCTGTCAAGAAAACAACCTGACCATAGCGAATACTCATTTTCAACAGCACAAGAGGCGCCTGTACACATGGATTTCACCGGACGGTCTGTACAGGAATCAGATCGATTATATTATTTGCCGGCAGAGATGGAGAAGCGCTATACAAGCAGTAAAAACAAGGCCTGGGGCCGATTGTGGCACCGATCATCAGCTTCTTGTTGCCAAAATTAAGCTTCGATTGAGGAAAACGCAGAAAACTAGAAGGCCTTTCAGGTATGATCTGGATCAGATTCCATTAGAATATGCTGTGGAAGTGAGGAATCGATTTCAAGAATTAGATCTAGAAGACAAAGAGCCCGAAGAGATGTAGACTGATGTTCGTGATATAATACAAGAAGTTGCTACTAAGGTAGTTCCAAAGCAAAAGAAATGCAAAAAAGCAAACTGGTTATCTGAAGAGGCTTTGCAAATAGCTGAGGAAAGGAGGATGGCAAAAGGTATGGGGGAAAGAGAAAGATACAAGGTTCTCAATGCGGATTATCAGAAAATAGCAAGGAGAGATAAGAATGCCTTCCTGAACATACAGTGTCAAGCAGTTGAGGACAACAGCCAATTAAGGAACACAAGAGCTCTGTATAAGACAATCAAAGATATCAAAGGAAGCTTCTGTGCTAAGCTGGGCGTGATAAAGGACAAACGAGGCAAGGACCTCACTGAAGCCTCAGAGATAAAGAAAAGGTGGCAGGAATACACAGAAGAACTGTACAAGAAGGACCTGGATGTGCAAACCCAACATAGGACGGTTGTGATTACTGATCTCGAGCCGGGCATCCTGAAGAATGAAGTTGAATGGGCCTTAGCCAGCCTTGCTAAGAACAAAGCTAGCGGAATTGATGGTATTCCAGCTGAGTTGCTTCAAAACCTTAACCACGACGCTGTTAACACACTGCATACATTATGTCAAAAGATTTGGACAACCCTGCAGTGGCCACAGGATTGGAGGAGGTCAGTTTACATCCCCATTCCAAAGAAAGGCAGTGCCAAAGATTGTTCCAACTACCGCACGATCGCGCTTATTTCGCATGCTAGCAAGGTGATGTTAAAAATCCTGCAAGGTAGGCTGCAGCAGTATGTGGTTCGGGAGCTTCCGGACGTGCAAGCTGGGTTTCGCAAGGGCTGTGGAACTAGAGACCAAATTGCCAACCTTATGGAAAAAGCAAGACAGTTCCAGAAACCCATTTACTTCTGCTTTATTGATTATGCGAAAGCGTTTGACTGCGTAGATCACAGCCGATCGTGGCAAGCTCTCCAAGAGATGGGAGTTCCAATTCACCTCATCTGTCTCCTCAGGAACATGTATGAAGGACAAGAGGCCACAGTCAGAACTGGGCATGGCCTTACTGATTGGTTTCCGATTGAGAAAGGGGTGAGGCAAGGCTACATACTGTCACCCTGCCTATTTAACCTATATGCAGAGTGCATCATGAGGAAGGCCGGTCTGGACGAGTCTTCAGCTGGAGTGAAGATTGCTGGAAAACGTATCAACAACCTTAGATATGCGGATGATACCACTTTAATGGCAGAAAGTGAAGTGGAACTCAAGAGACTTCTGATGCGCGTACAAGAAGAGAGTGAGAAGTTTGGGCTTAAACTGAACATTAAAAAGACGAAGATCATGGCGTCTTGCCCTATCAAGTCCTGGAGCATCAATGGACAAGAAGTGGAAGCTGTGACAGATTTTCTGTTCTTGGGCGCCAAGATTACCTCGGAAGGAGACTGCAGCCATGAAATTAGGAGACGCCTGCTTCTGGGAAAGAGAGCAATGGTTAGCCTTGACCGCCTAGTAAAGAGCAGAGACATTAGTCTACCAACCAAGATCCGTATAACCCGTGCTATGGTCTTTCCAGTTGTGATGTATGGATGCGAGAGTTGGACTGTGAAAAAGGTTGACCGCCGAAGAATTGACGCATTTGAATTGTGGTGCTGGCGAAGACTCTTAAGAGTTCCTTGGACTGCCAGAAGATCAAATCAGTCGATATTGTCGACCATAAACCCTGACTGCTCATTGGAGGGTCAAATTCTAAAGTTAAAGCTCAGCTACTTTGGTCATCTGATGAGAAGAGAGGAGTCGCTGGAGAAAGATTTGATGTTGGGAAAGGTTGGGGGTCGCCGGAGAAGGGGTAGGCAGCGAACGCGATGGTTAGAGGGCATTCTCGAGGCATTGCAGATGAAGCTATGTGATGTTAAGAAGATAGTGAGAGACCGGAAAGCGTGGCGTGACAGGGTCCATAGGGTCACGAAGAGTCGGACACGACTGAACTGAACTGAATTAACCCCAAGAATAGCCACGAGATTCCTGTATTGAAAGATTTGGGCAGATTTGTGGTGGCTCCAGAGGCAACACCTGATTTATTTAACAAGCACTTTACAGAAATCTCTACTAAAGAGTAAGTGCCTTTTAATTTTCCTGAACCTCTGAGGCCATTAGTTCTTCATCCATCAGAACCGGTCGTCATTAACGTAGCTGGTGTTGCCCGTGCTATTGAGCGATTGCCACTTAATTGCAGCCCTGGTCCAGACGGTATCAACACTAAACTTCTAAAACTTACAACACACGTGTCGGCTACCATATTAACTTTCATATTTCAGCAGTCTTTAGATACCGGATGCATTCCAGATGACTGGAAAACAGCAAACGTCAGCCCAGTTTTTAAATCCGGTGACAGCACACCTCCGGAAAATTATCGCCCCATATCACTAACCTCGATTTGTTGGAAACTACTTGAACATATTCTTTCAGTTCAGTTCAGGCGTTCAGTCGTGTCCGACTCTTCGTGACCCTATGGACCATGTCACGCCACGCTTTCCGGTCTCTCACTATCTTCTTAACATCACATAGCTTCATCCGCAATGCCTCGAGGATGCCATCTAACTACCGCGTTCGCTGCCTACCCCTTCTCCGGCGACCCTCAACCTTTCCCAACATCAAATCTTTCTCCAGCGACTCCTCTCTTCTCATCAGATGACCAAAGTAGCTGAGCTTTAACTTTAGAATTTGACCCTCCAATGAGCAGTCAGGGTTTATGGTCAACAATAGCGACTGATTTGATCTTCTGGCAGTCCAAGGAACTCTCAAGAGTCTTCGCCAGCACCACAATTCAAACGTGTCAATTCTTCGGCGGTCAGCCTTTTTCACAGTCCAACTCTCGCATCCATACATCACAACTGGAAAGACCATAGCACGAGTTATACGGATCTTGGTTGGCAGACTAATGTCTCTGCTCTTTACTAGGCGGTCAAGGCTAACCATTGCTCTCTTTCCCAGAAGCAGGCGTCTCCTAATTTCATGGCTGCAGTCTCCTTCCGAGGTAATCTTGGCGCCCAAGAACAGAAAATCTGTCACAGCTTCCACTTCTTGTCCATTGATGCTCCAGGACTTGATAGGGCAAGACGCCATGATCTTCGTCTTTACTCGCACATAATGGCTCACCTAAACGACAACAACTTGCTTATTGACAACCAGCATGGCTTTAGGCAAAAGAAATCTTGTCAAACACAATTATTCGAGCTCGTAACAGATCTTCATGAATCGGTACACGAATTAATATATACTGACGCCATATTTATCACTTTTCAAAAGCTTTTGACCGCGTTCCCCATAAAAGATTAATGAAAAAAGTTAATAACTTTCAGCTGCATCGCGACATCACCCGATGGATCGAAGAATTCTTAAGAAATCGCTCCCAACGGGTCAAAATTAAAGAGTATTCGTCGAACAGTTCACGCGTCATATCCTGAGTTCCTCAGGGATCAGTTTTAGGGCCTCTGCTATTTTTAATTTATATTAATGACATAGCATTTAATATATCTTCTAGCGTACGACTCTTCGCTGATGATTGTGTTATTTATAGAAAGATGGCTGACCCCACTGACGCAGTTATCTTACAGACTGACTTAATGCATCTAAATGAGTGGTGTCACATGTGGCAGATGGAAATTAATATAAAACAAACCAAGCTAACGACCTTTTCCACGCGCAATAATACGCCTTCTAATGTTTACATAATTAATGGCAGTTTAGTTGAAAGAACAGATTGCTTTAAGTACCTTCGTGTTTTTTTCAGTTCTGATTTAGGCTGGAGCGCCCATATAGATTATATCACGAATAAAGCATTTCGAAAACTGGGACTCATTAAACATCGTTTACACCTTGCCAACTCCGAGAGAAAACTTCACGCGTACACTACTCTCATAAGGTCAGCTCTAGAGTATGCCTCCATAATATGGAATCCAAGTAGTGTGTCATTAATTAACCGTCTTGAGTCTGTCCAAAATAAAGCTGCCAGGCTCATCCTTTCGTCGTACTAAACGTATCACAGTGTGTCTAATCTTAAAAAATCTCTCAATATGCCCGACCTTGTCATTCGACGCAAGTTCTCTCGTTTATCGTTCTTTCATTCCTTTATCATGGTGACTGCCCATTTGCAGCTAATCGCATCGCTCCTGCCCATCATATTTCATCCTGGACTGATCATCTCTACAAAGTACAGCCAATATTCGCAAGAACAATAACATACCAAACTTCACCCTTACTGTTATCTATAGAAAACTGGAACTCAATACCGAGTGATATAGCTACTGAAACTTCTTTATCACAATTTCAAATAAAACTTTCAGGGCACCTTGGTTGTCTGTAATCACCATTGTATTGTTCCCACTATTGTCTTCTTAAGTGTTACGTGCTGTTCCCTGCACACCTATGTATCCACTAGTAAACGTAGCACTGTGTACGTCAATCTGTATGTTGTGTATAATTCTTAAGTGCATTTTTGTTAATTACAGAACGTCTGTGTATCCGCTAGTGAATGTAGTGCTGGGTACTTCGATCTGTACGTTATGCATAATTCTCAAGTGCATTTTTTGTTAATACGCGTGAAGGATATGTATTTTGCTGTTTTTATGCCGCTCCCCCCCCCCCCTATGTAATGCCCACTTGGGTTTTTAGGGTATTTAAATAAATAAATAAAATGTGTGCAACCCAGCAGCTGCGACCTAGCAATTCATTTGTGACCATAGAATCGCGCGAATAGAAAGAAGGGCGAAAGCGACCCACGCACAGCCACGGCTGGACTCGAGGCCCGCGCTACGGTGGCTACCCGCGCGCATCACGGCGCAAGGAGAGTTGGGTGAGTGCCCATGCATTCGTCACGTGACTCTGCGCTACCGCCCGGGGGACGAGAATGGGAGAAATAAAGGAAAAGGTGGGAGCAGGGCCCGGAGCGGCGAGTAGAAATAAGGAACGCCAACTAGGAAGCGGGCGTGGGGGCCACGGATGGGCGTCTTTGCGCTTTGGTCGTGCTTGCTTCCCACCATGCCACCACGTAATCTATCGCATTCTGCAGGTCCTTACGATAACTATTCTTGCCAGTGTATTATTCGTCGTACTTGCATTTATGTACATGTGTCAACTTTGATTTCAACGACAATTAGGCGAGATGGGGCAGTATCTGGAGATGGCATTGCTGACGCACGGGTTTAATATTTTAGAACATTTGTCCAAAGTACTCAAAATATATCCGGAATCCGCCCGGCTTTGCCGACCTATCCCGGAGAAAAAAGCACCGGCCTAGTTGGCGTTGCAAAATGTTTTTCTTTAACTTGCGTCCCCCAACGAACTATAGATATTGCTTGGGAATGGAAATCACACCCCTGTAAATCGTCGAGTGTGCGAGGAACGCATGGTGGAACTAGCCCGAGGAACGAGAGCCATGAGAGGAGGAGACCGCGCATCCATCCGACTGCACATGAAATAAGGTATGCCAACTAGGAAATTGCCTCTCGGACCCTCCGTCTTTTCCGATCTATCCCGGAGAAAAACGCACCGGGTCCGTCGGAGCTACCATGATTGGGTCCCTCCGATAGAACGAAGTGTCTAAAGGTACGTCCGACGTATCCATTCGATTCTCGTAAAGATACGGCGGACGTCGATATACAGGCTCATGGCTATATGCACGTCGAACGCGGCCACATTCCGCTTGCTACGCGTGAATGAATCTCATCCTCTATGATATCAGCTAGCCGCGACTCTCGATGAGGTGCTACGAAGAGTGCATCCGTTCTAACATAGATCACGGTCTTCACTTAGGGTTGTGTACGGCAAACATCGCTGTCAAGCACATAGCTGCAGGCGATATGCTACGCACTGCACTAGCTCCACCAGCTGGCATCGAGATACGCACATTCACGAGCAGCTTTCGCTTCGCACTAAACTATCACCTCGATCTGCCCGTAATGCGAGTGAGCTATTCCTAGCATTTACGCTGTCCTAGGTCCTGCATCGACCTCCGAAGATCTAGCGCCGGCACAACACACACACACCTCGCCGTGCAGCTGGACATTCGGCAGTCCAAAGTATGTATGTGAAATGGCATGCCCTGCAGCTGGACATTCGGCAGTCCAAAGTATGTATGTGAAATGGCATTATGCTCGTTCCTCACATGCAGACCGAGGAAACAGGATGTTTTTAGCTAAATTCTTCGTTTAAATTCTACCCCAGAGCCGTGGCAGAAAACATACCGAATCTACTAGAGGCCTGCACATCGACTCGTCGAGGCGAAGACCTACTGCACCGCACCGCAAGAGTGCACAACCGGAAAGCCGGAAGCGTGAATGATCCGAATTCCCTGTGAACAGCAATGTTCTTTGGTATATAGGGGAAGACTAGACTAAAGTGCTTAGGCTGCATCTTTTTCTTGTCGTTGAAGTTTGCGTACATGTAGTTTAAACCCCCGCATGCTCGAGGTTAGCGTGACCCGACTGAACGGCCGCGCAGCTTTGAAACGATCGGGATCGATATGCATGCATAGCCGGACTTAGGTACGCGGTAGAAAATGTGCGCTGCACATTTCGTTGAAGAAGCTGACTCTTGGAATTTTGCAGAGTGTGCCATGCAAGTGATCGTTGCTACAACCACGCATCCATGTTCCCACGCCTGACCTACCCCGAGGCGCATAAATGTTCAACCGTGCACGTATCAATGATCGAAGAGAGGACAGATTTTCACAATATTGGGCGCGAAATCGATAGCTACCAGTGCTCAGTGTTAGAGAAATTCTGCCTTGATCATGCGCAATTCAGTGTTTCAGGTGTGGTCAGTAGCTATATAAGTTTGAACAGTTCGCCTTTCAAGTCAGCGTCGCCAGCGACGGATCGGCGGAGCGATTTTCCACGCTACACCGCTGTCTTGCTAGAAAGCCTATCCATGCGGCGTTTGACATTCACCTGCTTTTTGTTGGCCCCGTAATTGAAAGCAACGCCTTCAGAAACGCGTTAAATGTTTAAAAATGTATTCTCTTCAACAGTTTCACTCCAGGCTGTCAAAGCAGGCGGACGTTGATAAAACAGTTGAGCACTCCAGTCTTTAGAAATCTGTAAAATCACCTTCAGTTTGTAAAATTATTGGAATAGGTCACTTTCCGATCGCTGGGACATAGACCCTCATGACAGCGCTGTCACGTGAATAAGGACTACACCAGGCCGAAAGCTTGTCTCATATAACATAGCTAACCAAGGTATACCTTACAGTATTGTGTTGATTTTTATGGTGCCTAAGTGACTAATGCTGCCATGCACCAAGAACAAGGTTTAATGTATTTATTTTGTGTGTAATGACTAAAATGTTCTTTAGGATGTAGCTTGTTTAGGAACATTTTATGAAACCAAAAATGCAGGAAATTTGCACGTCTCTCCTAGGATCATGCTGGGATGGAAAGGGATCTGTTGCATATTGTACAAAATGTTTCCTCTTTTCTCGACTCTGGCGCACGTGTAAGATATGGTTTATTGTTAGTTCATCTCCACACTCCTTGCATATTGGTTTGTCCTCTTTCATAAGTATGAAGCTGTGTGTGAGGTTTGGGTGTGTGTTTTGTGAAGATGACCTAAAATGTCCTCTATGTTGTGTTTTTGATTACTGCATGATTTCCATTCCTTAATGACAGGTTTGACAAGTATAGTTTGTAGTTTACTTCAATGTTTCAAAAATCCTGCCATTTCACTCTCACTTTTCTTTGTACAAGCTTCTTGGTATTTTCATGCAGCATATTCACCCTCTGTAATTTAGCATTGCGTCAAGGTAACTTGGTTATTTCTTTTCATCACCTTTCAAGACTACTGTCCCGATTTCATAAAGTTTCCGACGACAGGAACTCCTTGGAAGTCATAGAAATAAATGAGATCCACAATCATGAGCTATCTAGGGTATGCATATACATGTCCATCGCTCAGTGGAATGGCGTCAGTACACTGTTAGAACAGGTCTTGAGATAACTACAACCATTGTCTGAGGTGGGCCTTTAATGGGCATTGAAATGCTATGTAACTACAGGTACTGATAGAACTCTTGATCATGTTATGTGATGATGCGATCCTTGCATGAATATAGGTATACATTTCAGAATCTGCAGTGCACCACTTGACCATTTGCCACCAGTTTGTGTGAAAATGTATTTTTCATGCATGTTAACCAGTATTTAACAGATGACCCCTGTGCACAAGCCAAAAGTGCCACGAGCCAAATGTCACGAGGCCACATGACATGGCAGGAGCTGTTAAGCCAAGCTTACAAAGTTATATTTGAAATATTTCAGCTTCAACGTTTCAGCTCCAATTAAGAAAGGTTGAGGCTTACAGAGGTCTATGCCAGGTTGTCTATCACCTAACAGGGCAGCCTACGACCGTATGCTAATGAGTATATCTGAAATAACAGAGACATGAATTAAGGAATTAGTAATAATGTTTGTAGCAAAGGGCATGTAAATTAACGAGAATCCACAGTGGGATCTGCAGACAAGAACCATTAACGCTGGCACACCATACCCTTACAGGTGGAGATTAGGAGTCTCCCTAATTTTTTGTCTGCTCAAAGCTTGTCATTTCCTTCGTTCTTCCAGATGAGGAAGATGTGAAAATGATAGCATCCAAAATGCCAGAGACCATCGTTAACAAGGATGCTGATCCCAACAGCGTAAAAAGGAATTTCAGAAAAGATGGGTGACTAGTAATGCTGGCAACAGTTGAAATTAAGTGGAAAGGCATGAAATTGAAATGCAACATATGCAGAGATATGTTGCGAGACGACCAGTCTGTGGTGTGCGACATCTGTCTCCGTTAGTTTCATCAAGTGATTGGCCAAAGCAGATGGGGCTTGTGGTTTTGTGATAAGTGCAGTGTAGTAGCATAGATGAAACCTTGCCCATTAATAATTCGAGTGAAGTAAGCATTGTTTTGATTTGTTCATGGTTTCCATGAAAACATTATGAGAAATTTTTTCCTAGAGAATGTTTGCTGAAATGTGAATATAATGTGCAATAAAACTAGTGTTTTCTTGCTGTTTACATTTCCTTGTATACATTAGTTCTGTGGAGAAAACCACAGGCTAGAAAGAAATGTAATGGCATGCATTTTGATACTTGGTCCCGTTGTGCTGGCTCAGTAGTTAGAGTGCTTGACTGCTGAACCCAAAGATGCACATTTTGTTTGCAGCCACAGCAGGGGCATTTCAATAGAGGCGAAACAATAGGCCGTCATGCACCGTGCGGTGTCAGTGCATGTAAAAGAACCCCAGATGGTCGAAATTATACCGGAGCCCTCAACTATTGTGTTCCTCATAGCCGTAGTTATTTTGGGATGCTAAACCAGATATATATCACATCATACTCTGAGTAAGATGCTATTCATGGTCAGTTAATCATACACTAAACGATCAATTTTTTTCTGCATGGTACAGCAGCTGTTGTACAATTTTACTTTAGCCTTCATGAAGAATATCACACTGGCTCCACATGGCCTTCTGTTGACCCTTGATATGCGTCACAATCACACACCCGAGTATGTATTTGTCTAAAGGCACCTATGCATGCAAGGAGGGGACCATTACTTTCCACTTGTCAGAACTGAAATGCATGATCCACATCATTTCTGTAATTCAACCGCTTGCTATTTGAACTGTCCAGCATTGATGCAAGTTTCGAAGAACTGCAATTAGCAAATTAATCTAAGCAGCAAACCATGCCAAGAACTGCTTCGGTTTCATCTTTAGCAACTGTTTGGGAACTAAAATTAGCCAAATGTTGCAAAACATAGACGAGAGGTTACAAAATCTAAACAATGCAGCCTACCTGCGGCATGTAGGGTTTCACATCCTAAAGTGACTATGTAGCTATGAAGAATACCGTAGTGGAGAGCTCCAGACTAATTTGACTGCCTGGGCTTTGTACTTTGCATTGACATCTTGCAGAAAACAGAAGCATTTGCATTTCACCTGCACCAAAGTGCGACTGCCATCACTAGTATTAAACATCACGACCTTGGGGCAAGTAGCCTAACATGCCACTGAGATGTCGCAGTGTGTACATACATGCTATACATGTCAACCTTTCTAGCATTAAAGCTGTCACATGCATGGCAGATATCATGTTCAGGTTTGGACTGACAAGTTTTAATGTGTACTATTTGTGTTTATCTAGCATAAAAAACAAAGGAAACTAAGGAAAAACGAAAAAAAAAATGAACATAATATGCTGAAAAAGCACTAGTCATTAACACATAAAGCATATTCATTCCTTTATTAATGATAAAGTGGCCTTCAACAATAGTACAAAGCCTGAACATTTAGAAAGGTGCTGTGCCAGGCAGCTATTTTACAGAAACCTGAACCATTTCACCTGTAGTAATGCGCATCCCGGCGGTGTGGGCTGGGCACTTATTTTTCGGTCCACTCCAACATGCGAAAAATGCATCATGTGCATTCCCATTTTAAGAGTTTTGAGCTCTGTAGTACAGGCTAACAAATTGTCGATGACTTATTTTCGTCTGATTGTTGCACAGCGCGTGTAAATAAATTACCACTTCACCTAATAAACACTGACATGCACGTGCAACATCGCCGATCATAAACGGACACACTGATGTCCGTCCGGACATCAGCGCACTCATCACAGCACTCTTCGTAGTCTCACACAGCACTCTAGTAGGACGTAATCCGTAATCACAGCATCTCACGGTAAGCACAAACCACACCTCCAGTTGTACAACAAACACGAATGACGCGATGCTTGGGCTAGAGACACGCCGGCGGTGCCCAGCTTTTTCAGCGCCGCTTGTACTACGTAGAACTTGCAGCACCAAACCTCAATGCGAGCAGAAAGCGATGCGTTACGTGACGCATCTCATCACAGATGGAAGTGAGGAAACTTTGAAGAATCAAAACTACATAATTACATAACGACCGTCGTAGACGTTAATCCAGGCCGCGGGCTGGCCGTCAACACCGCGATTACATGCGCTTGCGCTCTGGTCGTGCTTGCCACCCTGCCGCGGTCCAACTCACGTAAACCTATCATCATGCCATCACGTAGTATATCACCCATTCTAGACACTATTCTTGCCACTGTACTATTCTTTGTAATTTCACATTTCACGCATGCAGTATGTAAAGGAGGCTATGGTAGTACATACTTCTTGCACCTCGCACGTACACCTCATACCAACTTTGATTTGGCTACATATGGCTACCATGTTGTTGCTACAACCACATCTGGGGACCTCGGATCCGTCCGGCTTTCCCGACGGATCCCAAGGCCCATATCGGAGAAAAATGCGTTGGGTCCGTCGGAAGAATCCTACCGATCGGGTCCGTCCGCCGTACCTCTAAAAAATATTTCCAGGATCCGTCGGACGGATCCCGAAGAAAAACGCACCGGGTCCGTCGGACGTACCTTTAAGACCATTGATCGGGTCCGTCCGACGTACCTTTAGCCACAGCCAATAATTTTTTAGCCACAGCCTTAATTCAAGAGCGTCCAACGAAAAATATGCTGCGTTTTAAAACGAAGCAGAGACAAGTTAGGGCGAAATCCAACGTTCTTATCTCTGGCTGACGCAGGTTTCAGAATCATATGTGCAGCACCATCTCGATTTTCACACCGCGATCTATTTGCGAAACGCCAAAACCGTTCGCATACCGAAAAAAAAAAAAAAAAAAAAGAACAGCATGGAAACGGCGGTCGCATTCGGCGGGCAGGAAATAACTTCCGGGCTACAGAATAATTAAAAGGCTGTGGCTAAAGGTACGTCCGACGGACCCGATCAATGGTCTTAAAGGTACGTCCGACGGACCCGGTGCGTTTTACTTCGGGATACGACGGACGGATCCGGGAAATATTTTTCAGAGGTACGGCGGACGGACCCGATCGGTAGGGTTCTTCCGACGGACCCAACGCATTTTTCTCCGATATGGGCCTTGGGATCCGTCGGGAAAGCCGGACGGATCCGAGATCCCCAGATGTGGTTGTAGCAACAACACGGTAGCCATATGTAGCCAAATCGAAGTTGGTATGAGGTGTACGTGCGAGGTGCAGGAAGTATGTACTACTGCATGCGAGAAATGTGAAATTACAAAGAATAGTACAGTGGAAAGAATAGTGCCTAGAATGGGTGATATACTACTTGATGGCATGATGATAGGTTTACGTGAGTTGGACCGCGGCAGGGTCGCAAGCACGACCAGCGCAAGCGCATGTAATCGCGGTGTTGACAGCCAGCCCGCGGCCCGCACGTCCGCTCATTTGGACCTCGTTATCATGTGGATTAACGTCTACAACGGTCGTTATGTAGTTATGTAGTTTTGATTCTTCCTCACTTCTGTCTGTGATGAGATGCGTCACGTAACGCATCGCTTTCTGCTCGCATTGAGGTTTGGTGCTGCAAGTTCTACGTAGTCGCTAAAAAAGCTGGGTGCCGCCGGCGTGTCTCTAGCCCAAGCGTCGCGTCATTCGTGTTTGTTGGAGGTGTGGTTTGTGCTTACCGTGAGATGCTGTGATGTACGGATTGCGTCCTACTAGAGTGCTGTGTGAGACTACGAAGAGTGCTGAGATGAGTGCGCCGATGTCCGGACGGACATCAGTGTGACCGTTTATGATCGGCGATGTTGCACGTGCATGTCAGTGTTTATTAGGTGCAATGATAATTTATTTACACGCGCTGTGCAACAATCAGACGAAAATAAGTCATCGACAATTTGTTAGCCTGCACTACAGAGCTCAAAACTCGGAAAATGGGAATGCACATGATGCAGTTTTCGCATGTTGGAGCTAGTGGACCGAAAAATAAGTGCCCAGCCCACACCGCCGGGATGCGCATTACTACAGGTGAAATGGTTCAGGTTTCTGTAAAATAGCTGCCTGGCACAGCACCTTCCTAAATGTTCAGGCTTTGTACTATTGTTGAAGGCCACTTTATCATTAATAAAAGAACGAATATGCTTTATGTGTTAGTAGCTAGTGCTTTTTCAACATATGTTCATTTTTTTTTTCGTTTTTTCTTAGTTTCCTTTGTTTTTCATGCTAGAAAAACACAAATAGTACACTTTTGAACTTGTCAGTCCAAAGCTGAACATGAATATCTGCCATGCATGTGACAGCTTTAATGCTAGAAAGGTTGACGTGTATAGCATGTACGTAGACGCTGCGACATCTCAGTGGCACGTTCGGCTACTTGCCCCAAGGTCGTGATGTTTAATGCCAGTGATGGCAGTCGCACTTTGGTGCAGGCGAAATGCAAATGCTTCTGTTTTCTGCAAGATGTCAACGCAAAGTACAAAGCCCGGGCAGTCAAATTAGTCTGGAGCTCTCCACTACTGTATTTTTCATAGCTACATAGCTCACTTTATAATGTGAAACCCTACATGCCACAGGTAGGCTGCATTGTTTTTTAGATTTTGTAACCTCTCATCTATGTTTTGCAACATTTGGCTAATTTTAGTTCTCAAACAGTTGTTAAAGATGAAACCAAAGCAGTTCTTGGCATGGTTTCCTGCTTGGATTAATTTGCTAATTGCAGTTCTTTGAAACTTGCATCAATGCTGGACAGTTCAAATAGCAGGCAGTTGAATTACAGAAATGATGTGGATCGTGCATATCAGTTCGGACAAATGGAAAGTAATGGTCCCCTCCTTGCATGCATAGGTGCCCTTAGACAAATACATACTCGGGTGTGTGATTGTGACGCATATCAAGGTTCAACAGAAGGCCATGTGGAGCCAGTGTGATATTCTTCATGAAGGCTAAAGTAGAATTGTACAACAGCTGCTGTACCATGCAGAAAAAAATTGATCGTTTAGTGTATGATTAACTAACCATGAATAGCATCTTACTCGGAGTATGATGTGATATATATCTGGTTTAGCATCCCAAAATAACTACGGCTATGAGGAACACGATAGTTGAGGGCTCCGGTATAATTTCGACCACCTGGGGTTCATTTACATGCACTGACACCGCACGGTGCATGACGGCCTATTGTTTCGCCTCTATTGAAATGCCCCTGCTGTGGCTGCAACCAAATCTGCATCTTTGGGTTCAGCAGTCAAGCACTCTAACTACTGAGCCAGCACAACGGGGCCAAGTATCAAAATGCATGCCATTACATTTCCTTCTAGCCTGTGGTTTTCTTCACAGAACTAATGTATACAAGGAAAAGTAAATAGCACGAAAACACTAGTTTTATTGCACATTATATTCACATTTCAGCAAACACTCTCGAGGAAAAAAATTCTCATAATGTTTGCATGAAAACCATGAACATCTTACAAAAACAAAACAATGCACTTACTCCACTCCAATTATTAATGGGCAAGGTTGCATCTATGCTACTACACTGCACTTATCACAAAACCACAAGCCCCATCTGCTTTGGCCAATCACTTGATGAAACTAACGGAGACAGATCTCGCACACCACAGACTGGTCGTCTCGCAACATATCTCTGCATATGTTGCATTTCAATTTCATGCCTTTCCACTTAGCTTCAACTGTTGCCAGCATTACTAGTCACCCATCTTTTCTGAAATTCCTTTTTACGCTGTTGGGTCAGCATCCTTGTTAGCGATGGTCTCTGGAATTTTCGATGCTATCATTTTCACATCTTCCTCATCTGGAAGAATGAAGGAAAGACAAGCTTTGAGCAGAAAAAAAAAATTAGGGAGACTCCTAATCTCCACCTGTAAAGGGTATGGTGTGCCAGCGTTAATGGTTCTTGTCTGCAGATCCCACTGTGGATTCCTGTTAATTTACATGCCCTTTGCTACAAACATAATTACTAATTCCTTAATTCATGTCTCTGTTATCTCAGATACACTCATTAGCATACGGTCGTAGGCTGCCCTGTTAGGTGATAGACAACCTGGCATAGACCTCTATAAGCCTCAACCTTTCTTAATTGGAGCTGAAACGTCCCAGAACATATTTCAAATACAACTTTGTAAGCTTGACTTAACAGCTCCTGCCATGTCGTGTGGCCTCGTGACATTTGGCTCGTGGCACTTTTGGCTTGTGCACAGGGGTCATCTGTTAAATACTGGTTAACATGCATGAAAAATACATTTTCACAGAAACTGGTGGTAAATGGTCAAGTGGTGCACTGCAGATTCTGAAATGCCTATATGCATGCAAGGATTGCATCATCACATAACATGATCAAGAGTTCTATCAGTACCTGTAGTTACATAGCATTTCAATGCCCATTAAAGGACCACCTCAGACAATGGTTGTTGTTACCACAAGACCTGTTCTAACAGCGTACTGACACCATTCCACTGAGCGATGGACATGTATATGCATACCCTAGATAGCTCATGATTGTGGATCTCATTTATTTCTATGACTTCCAAGGAGTTCCTGTCGTCAGAAACCCTACACTTTATGAAATCGGGACAGTTGTCTTGAAAGGTGATGAAAAGAAATAACCAGGTTACCTTGACGCAATGCTAAATTACAGAGGGTGAATATGCTGCATGAAGATACCAAGAAGCTTGTACAAAGAAAAGTGAGAGTGAAATGGCAGGATTTTTGAAACATTGAAATAAACTACAAACTATTCTTGTCAAACCTGTCATTAAGGAATGGAAACCATGCAGTAATCAAAAACACAACATGGAGGCCATTTTAGGTCATCTTCACAAAACACATACCCACACCTCACACACAGCTTCATACTCATGAAATAGGACAAACCAATATGCAAGGAGTGTGGAGATGAACTAACAATGAACCATATCTTACACTTGCGCCAGAGTCGAGAAAATAAGAGGAAACATTTTGTACAATTTTGCAACAGATCCCTTTCCATCCCAGCATGATCCTAGAAGAGACGTGCAAATTTCCTGCATTTTTGGTTTCCTAAAATGTTCCTGAACAAGCTACATCCTAAAGAACATTTTAGTCATTACACACAAAATAAATACATTAAACCTTGTTCTTGGTGCATGGCAGCATTAGTCGCTTATGCACCATAAAAAAATCAACACAATGCTGTAAGGTATACCTTGGTTAGCTATGCTATATGAGACAAGCTTTCGGTCTGGTGTGGTCCTTATTCACGTGAAAGCGCTATCATGAGGGTCTATGTCCCAGCGATCGGAAAGTGACCTATTCCAATAATTTTACAAACTGAAGGCGATTCTACAGATTTCTAAAGGCTGGAGTGCTGAACTGTTTTATCAATGTCCGCCTGCTTTGACAGCCTGGAGTGAAACTGTTGAAGAGAATACATTTTTGAACATTTAACGCATTTCTGAAGGCGTTGCTTTCAATTACGGGGCCCACAAAAAGCAGCTGAATGTCAAACGCCGCCTAGGTAGGCTTTCTAGCAAGACAGCGGTGTAGCGTGGAAAATCGCTCCGTCGGTCCATCGCTGGCGCCGCTGACTTGACAGGCGAACTGTTCAAACTTATAGCTACTGACCACACCTGAAACACTGAATTGCGCATGATCAAGGCAGAATTTCTCTAACACTGAGCACTGGTAACTATCGATTTCGCGCCCAATATTGTGAAAATCTGTCATCTCTTCGATCATTGATACGTCCACGGTTGAATATTTATGCGCCTCGGGGTAGGCCAGCCGTTGGAACATGGATGCGTGGTTGTAGCAGCGATCACTTGCATGGCGCACTCTGCAAAATTCCAAGAGTCAGCTTCTGCAACGAAATGTGCAGCGCACATTTTCTACCGCGTACCTAAGTCCGGCGATGCATGCATATCGATCCCGATCGGATCACGCTAACCTCGAGCATGCGGGGGTTTAAACTACATGTACGCAAAATTAAACGTCAAGAAAAAGATGCAGGCTAAGCACTTTAGTCTAGTCTTCCCCTAAATACCAAAGAACATTGCTGTTCACAGGGAATTCGGATCATTCGCGCTTCCGGCTTTCCGGTTGTGCACTCTAGCTCTAGCGGTGCAGTCGGTCTTTGCCTCGACGAGTCGATGTGCAGCTCGCCGCAGTAGCAGTGGTAGCAGCGCAGGACTCTAGTAGATTCGGCATGTCTTCTGCCACGGCTTTGAGGTAGAACTTAAACGAAGAATTTAGCTAGAAACATCCTGTTTCCTCGGTCTGCATGTGAGGAACGAGCATAATGCCATTTCACATACATACTTTGGACTGCCGAATGTTCTGCACGGGGAGGTGTGTGTGTGTGTTGTGCCGGCGCTAGAACTTCGGAGGTCGATGCAGGACCTAAGACAGCGTAAATGCTAGGAATAGCTCGCTCGCATTACGGGCAGATCGAGGTGATAGTTTAGTGCGAAGCGAAAGCTGCTCGTGAATGTGCGTATCTCGATGCCAGCGGTGGAGCTGGCGCAGTACGTAGCATCGCCTGCAGCTATGTGCGTGACAGCGATGCTTGCCGTACACAACCCTAAGTGAAGACCGTGATCTATGTTAGAACGGATGCATTCTTCGTAGCACCTCATCGAGAGTCGCGGCTAGCTGATATCATAGAGGATCATTCACGCGTAGCAAGCGGAATGTGGCCGCGTTCGACGTGCATATAGCCATGAGCCTGTATATCGACGTCCGCCGTATCTTTACGAGAATCGAATGGATACGTCGGACGTACCTTTAGACACTTCGTAATTAAAATCATATTCCGTGCTGATGGCTGGATAAATGAGCGTGCCCGAAAGTGTTGTCACTCACGTGAGGAAAGCTCGCAGCACAGTCACAGGAGCAAGACGCATTCCTCTTTGTTTCGTAGGAGACGCCAGGTCATCACTTTGCGGCTCCGACAGCGAACGCACGTGTATCGGTGACGAAGTCCACTGCAGACGTCGAGCAACAAATGGCGCCAATTCGACGAGCACTGACACAAGAAAGCGCGCACTGCACAGGGCATCCCAGCACTGGAAGCTTCTTTGCCGTCCCGCCTGCGGTGAAACGCGACCGTACAACAGCTTCTGTCCAGGCGCCCCAGCCTACACCGCGGTCCCAGCACAACTGCCGACCGTCTCGCTGGCCTCGCCTTCTCCGTGCGCTGCTGAGGAGTTGTGGAGAGGGGGGACGAGTGCGGAGAAGGAGTGAAGACAAGGCGACAACGCCCTCCTCGGCGGAACCACGGCCGGTCTCGAGGGAGAGAGCGCGCGCAAGTAAAGAAGATTGACGGGCTTTACGCGCAAGCGCTCTCACCCTCGAGACCGGCCGTGGCGGAACACAGCTTGTCACGTAGCATGGTTACCATTGCCTCCGCCGATAACTCATTACCCCCCCTGCTCCCTCCAACGGCGCCGTACTCAATGGGCGGCGGCGCGCGCTTCTCGGCGCCGAGGGGCTTTACTTTAACGACTGTACGACTGTACTCCCACCAGTTTTTTTTTTCCTCGGCCACTAAGCATAGGAAGCCTCCCTCTTTTGCCATCTTATTTTTTTTTTTTCGGAACGGCCTGTCTGCTTGCAGAAAACGTTTTAGTCCAGTCTTATTCTGATCTTCGCGTTTAGTCAATCTTGCAGAAAACGTTTTAGTCCAGTCTTATTCTGATCTTCACGTTTGGTCAAATCTTATTGGAGTCTAGCCGCTTAAGGCGCTTCCACGAAAGAAGCAAGAGTAGAATAAGACAGAAAATGAATACTTAAACATGGCTGCCCGCTTGTCTACTTCCAGGTGCTCGCCGAACACTTGTTGCATCTCGAACGTGTGTTCCGTGACGGACGAATCCTCTAGATACGTTCAGCGAGGAGGCGCCCGCTTCGGCGTTATCCCTGTCACACTCCGCATCAAAACCAACTATCCGGAATCACGTCCCTGTCGTCCGGCAACATGATCGGAAACTTGGGCGCAAAAATTTGGCGAAGCCCTTGTCACCGCGGAAAAAAATTTCGGCAATGCTCTTGCTCTCATCTGTGCGCGATTCCTACGTGCATGCACACAACCGTGCGAATCAGATACACCCATACTGCCGAGCTGAATGTGTTTTTGGCAGCGAGGTGTGGGGCAACAACCGCATTCCATGCGCTGCAGCAGTAGCTTTGCTGATGCTCTGCGCCGTCAATTCTGGCTCGGACGGCGCATATACATGTGATGAAACGCACGTGCACATTACGCCTTCGCACTTCTGAAACAATCAGTGCGCCACTATTTCAAAGAAACAACGCAGCAGTATCCTTTCATTAAGACAGCCGGGGCGAGGAGGAACTCGTGCTTTACCTGTGAAGCCCGATTATAAGCTTGCAGCGATCTCTTCAGATGATCTATCCTTGATCTTTCGCTGATGATACATTCCGAGCAGCACAAGGGTGGCCTCTCACTGGCCAAGCTCTTGGCTATAAACGACGACGGCATGTACAGTCCTCGGCCGGCTTCCGCGCAGACCGTGTGCTGGCTTTCGCACACAGCTGTGGGGTAGGACTGCCAACTCAAATCAGCGTTTTATCCCTAAATTGGCCGCACAAAAATCCCTAGATTTAAGAAAAATCCCTAGCCTACAATTATTTGGTTGTTAATGTAGCATTTCGCCTTTAACAAAGTCGCCGCGCAGTTATTTCTTTCATCAAATTGTTATAGGGTAAATAACAGCGTATCAGCCACAATTGTAACTTTTTTCTATATTTTATTTTGTAAAGGCTCAGAGTCTACAGATGGCGTCAGTTTTTACTGATTTATTGATTTATTTATAGGAAGGGAAAGGCGCGGTAACTGTCTCACTTGTTTTCTGTGGACACCGCAACCGCGCCGTATGGGAAGGGAGGAAGATGGGAGTGAAAGTGGAAAGAGAGAAAGAGGATTCGTAGTGGAGGGCTACGGAGTAATTTCGACCACCTGGGGACCTTTAACGTGCGCTCAGTTTTTACAGAGGCGCCTGGTCCCTGGAGAGAGAAAGGGCGGCATGGAGGAAGGAAAGAACTTAGGAGAGGCCCTGACGTCACTTTATTGAAGTCGGCGCGGCCGCGCCGCGACCAGATGCTGCAACGTCTCTCCTCTTCATTTACCCTCCGCATTCTCTTTCTCCGCGACGCTCACGTACCTAGGGCCCTTAGCAACGCTGTTGCTAGTGGCCCGACTTTTCATAGCAACAGCGTCGCCGTTGCTAATGGCACGACTTGGCTAACCCTAAATTTTGACGTCACTTCCGCCACACTTTCTCCAATGCATTGGGAATGGCAAGGGCCTCTCCTAAGTTGTTTCCTTCCTCCATGAAGGGCGGTAACGACGCTGTGCCCATGCTGTGCCGACTCCCCCTCACTCTCTAGCGAAGTTCAAGCAGACTACACTTGCTTCACCGCAATGGCTTATGTTGACGCTCAAAGAACCCATGCAGCCCATTGATAAATAATAGCAGTTGATCCTAAGTTGAAAGCGATTGCATTGCCTGCTAAACTCCATCAACACGTACCGTCTTTGCCAAAAGTAACCAGGCTACGGGTTTCGCTTCTCAGTCGTGTAGTAGAAAATTCGTACCTTTTCTGAAGCTGTAAATATGTGCAACGTAAAGGCGAGATCCTGTTCTCAATTATCAACAAGTTGTGATCCTCTAGAATGTCATTCCGGCTTTAGAATACAAGCGAGAAGCGAAACATGCAGCCTGGTTACTTTTGGCAAAGACGGTACATCGAAGTACTTTATGCAGACCAGGGTAGTTAATTTTCAGAAGCAGACAGAAAGACGAAAACACTTGACTTCGTGCAAGCCCCTTCTCGCCTCATACAAAACATCCAGAAATGGTGAAAGGACATGACTCACAGCACAGTCCTTTATTAATCATAGTCGCAATCAAACACGTCAAATAGTAGTTGGAGCGACTAAAAGATGATATATGACGAGAAACTGACATCTCCAAAATAGTAATCTTGCAAGTTGCACAGCAACGATACAGGCGTAGGATTGGTAATTACAAAATAAGAAAATGATACCATATAACTGAGAACATGATTTTTGGTTGCATAGCACGCTGAAAGCAAGAGGTCTGGCATATATGCGTGGGCAAAAAGGACATGTGCTCAAATGTGTGCATGTTCCTTCTTTTTTAAAAAAAAAAACTTTTTCTCAGCCCTGCAGGACACCTAAGGAGTTACTGTAGGATAGGATAACCCGCAGGCGTTTCTGTTAAGTGTGCTTTATTTTCTGCGCTGCAGTGCACATTACAGGAAAATTATTGCTTGAGGTTCAGTCAAGTGCACGAAACGACGATGTCTGAAGCTTCGGATAGCAACGAAACAGCAGACGCTCGTCAAATTGCAAATGCCCCAGCTGTGCCTGTGATTACCATTGGAGGTAAGTGACGACTTGTTATAAAGGTATTTGCTTTCACTGGCTTCATAGATCGTTATATTCCGATTGTACATAGCGCGAAGATAAACCGGAACGGGCGTGCAGCGCCTTTAGACATGGATGTTCTTTCTACACTGTGTCTTCCAGTTTCTGATCGAATGTGTGCGCGCGCTCACCTCTTTGATTTCCTCTACCTTCTCCTCGCTATCCCTTTATTTCCGCCGCCCCAGTTCAGGTGCTTCAGATATAAGATAGCAGATACCGGGGCTGGCAAACATCTTTTCTTTCCTTTTGTACATACAATAAATAACCACTACAACAACAATAATCGCACTCTTACCCTCAGTCCATATGGCCTGCAAATTATACTTACGCATCAGAATTCGCTTTTATATTTCTATTTGACCCCGACAGCGGTGGTAGCATTTCAATGGAGCTGAAATGCAAGAATGCCTGCACTCGGCCCGTTTCGGTGCGCAGTTTTAAGAACCGCATGTGCCGTTAATAGTCCAATGCCCTCCAGCCGGGCGGGCCGCACAGCCAACAGCGTTACATTTTTGGATGAAAATTATAAATAACAATGGACGCAAACTTGTTCACGTGTGTTGCACTAAATGAAACAGGCTCCCGACAAAAGTAACATAGAGAAGCCCGCGCCTGCTACTGTTGGCGCCGTGAACCCCTCTGTAAAACGGCATAATGCACCGTCGCGTCGAAGCGCGAATACTGACACGCCTCTATTAGCAGTTTAAGTAAAGTTTGCGCGAAAATAAAACGACTGTAGAGTATTAAATCCGCGCCCTAAATCGTGCATACAGTTGGCGACCACGAGCTACCAATTTTCAAAATAAGAGTTGCACTGGAAATACTTACCTTTCTTCTTTTCGTTGGCACATGAGCTTCCCTGTGGATGCGCCGCCGTCCAGCTTTCACCTGAGTAAAAGTGGATGTCGAGGTAATACTTGCAGCTTAACAACACATGAATAGCACAGGCATAATTGAAAAGTTCCTCACCTTTCGTTCATACCCGAGACGAAGCATTGGCGTTGTGTTTACGTCTGTCCGTTTCCCACCGACGAAGTGGTCTGAGCAAACACGCGATGACCCAAACCCGCCGCTGCTCTTCGTCCGCAGGAAATCTATGCAGCTGAAAAAGCTTGCAACCACAGTGCCGGCGCGGCTGGTCATGAACTTCACAGGTTTCCATTTCCAGTCTT
Source organism: Amblyomma maculatum (assembly GCF_055883805.1). Classification (NCBI taxonomy): domain Eukaryota; kingdom Metazoa; phylum Arthropoda; class Arachnida; order Ixodida; family Ixodidae; genus Amblyomma; species Amblyomma maculatum. The sequence goes on along the minus strand of NC_139351.1, from coordinate 23,778,803 downwards.
TTTCGCTTTCGGTAGTTATTGTTGCAGCCGAAGACGACGCAATGGTTCCCAGTAGATCTGGAGTTCGTTGTCATGTCGCCAAATCCACGAAAAAGAACAAACGCGAAGAAAATGCGTCGAATGCAGACTACCACAGATCCCACAAGCCAGAGAGGAGGAAAGCAGTTGGCGCGCTGCGAACTCGCTGGGTGCGAGGCTAAACTGGAAAATGGTGTATATTGCTATACTTTAGAGATATTGCCGACAGAGTTTCTCCACCTTTGCGTCGATGGCGTGGCTCCGTATCACAGGGTTGGCGCCCCTATTCTAGGGCACCACTGAGCTTTGCTGCTCGCTGGGCATGGATGACCAGTCCTCTTTGGAGGATTAGGTTGCCTCTGGAGAGCCTACTCTCCCACTGTTCCGCACTCGGATTTTCTAGTTTGTGGAAAGCTTTGTTTCTATCGCATTCCCAAGTGATGTGATATAGGGCGGGTATAGCACCGCACCATGGACAAACGTCCCTGTATTGGTTCGGGAACATTTTACTTAAGATGTGTAAATTAAAGATGTGTCAAGTAAAGATTTTAAAGAGTTGCTGTAACTCTACAGGACGCCAAAAAGAAAGGGGCAGTATAGCTGTTTTTGTGTTCGAAACGCAATAGCATCAGATAAGCCTGCCATATGAAGCCGATCAAAATAGCAATTACATGGCCTTTAAAAATCCCCAGCTTTCACAAAAAAAGACGCTAGATCCTTAAATCAAAGAAAAAAAAAACGCTAGATCTAAGGATAAATCCCTAGGGTTGGCATCACCGTAGGAGACTGGCCAACACAGTGCAAATCAAGGACGGAACTCACGAGCAATTTGCAGCACTGCGAAAGTCTGAAACGACCGGTACAATCAAGATCGTGCGCATTACAATAGGGAATTGCGGCACAAAACGCCTGTCAGCGCCTGAATTGGTTAGGGGACAGTAGGAGCACAATTATCTATTGTAGTGTGCGGGGGCTATAGGCACTAAGGAGCACAATTACCTATTATAGTGCGCATGATCCCGAATAGGCCAAGACACCTTGCCTTTCGCAGTGCTGCGAACATCCGAAATATATGGGTAGTGTAAGACTCGTCTTCCGGCTCCCGCACGGGCTAGTGTGACTCAGAATTCCGAGAGGTCAAGAAACTGCACAAAAAGACGGCCGAGGCCAACTCGATACAAGGGCGCTTTTTGCATGGACCCCACAGGAGCGGATGGAGCGGAATAATGAGTGGCTTTTGGATAGATGGGCAGCTTGTTTAGTTCAAGGAATGCTTTTTAGCACCTTTTAGGAAAGTATGCGGGATCTTCTCGCGGTATTTGAACACAATGTTTTGCTGAGGGGACGCTTACTCTTCTAAATCACCCACAACTCCCCCTGGGAGGGCGTGACATCGTCCTTCCCGTGCTCCTCATTGCCCGGCTCTCTTTCCTTTTGTGTATTAGTTCTCTGGTCTTTTCTTCTTTCCTCCTTTCACTTTTGGCCTGCGCATCAGAAGCTTGTGTTGACCCGTGCATCATCATCCCAATCATAACCACTGTCGTGCACTTACAGCGTGGAGTTTTAAACTAAGATTGGGCAACCTTAAATCTCAACCAGAAAAGCCTGGAAAAAATAAATTGATACCATAATTACGGCCCAAAACAAGTAAGACGAAAAAGAGACAAACGTGCACTCAAAGCTGTATTTGTTTCTGAGTCTATTTTTAACCTAAGCCAACAACCCCCCCCCCCCCCCACCCATTTTTTTTTTTTTTTTCAGGAGAGGGCAAATGCGGGTTGGTTGATACATGATCACGAATGGAAAAAAAAGCAGAAGACAAAGCAGGAGAGTAGGCAAACACATGCGCTGGAAAATGCGAGAAGACTGGCTCGGCCTCTCCTGTCCTGTCTGTCTCTCTGCTGTCTACCATTAGGTAGACAGCAGAGGCGTCCAAAGCGAAGCATCTCCCGATCGGCTCCCAGGCCGCTCCGCGCACAGGAGGATCCAACACCCCCTCACATAGTGAACGCAAATCGAGAGGGAGGGGGCGGCGCACACTTGTCGATCACTGCTCAGGCGCAAAACTGTCCATCCCAAAGAAAAGAAAACACAAAACATGTCTGTCGCTTTTCGTTTGTACGACCTATGAGTGAAGCGCCTGTGAATATACGGGGGCAGGTTGGTCCCCAGGCGGTTTACAATGCTCGGAGTACTTTTAATACAATTTTGAATGATTTGGAATGCAAAACTCGAAAAGTTGGTGCAGCGCAGGAGGCACTCGACTTTCCTACACACTTTTGCTCTGTATTCCAGTCGAAATTAGATACATTCTCTTCGAGTTGAAATCGTGCAAGGAAAGTAGGGCGCAACTGAGCCAAGCATCACAACCAGTGTCTTTCCCTTTTTATATAGAAGTTATTCACAACTAGATAGGCAGTGCTGTTGAAACGTTCGATGCTTAGCTTTAGAAAAGCGCTAAAGCGCTTTGCAATGCTTTACATCGATGTTTATTTCGCAATGCCATCAGCTATTTGGCAGCGCTAACGCCGATCTCAGTCCCCGCCGGTGGTGATCGAAAGTCCTCGCCTAGGGGCCGACAATACCAATTCTTAGTAAGTGCGAACTGAAGTTTAGTCTTATCGGTTCGTGTAAGAGCCCTACGGCCGCCCAGTAGCACATTCTTATTTTATATTTGGATAAGACTAGACCAGGATCTACGGATTTACTTATTACCTCGCGTTTGTGCAAGCGCGAAGCCATTTAGCCATGTGCCAAATATAGGTATAGTGCGACGAGGTAGGGCACATGTTTCAATAATTGTGTCTCACTAGTTTACCGTGTGCCTAGGTTGGAGTGTTCATGACGACAAAGTTTAATATGTAAGAGCCAATATAACGGATAAAATACGGAGTTAGTCGCTCAGAAGGAGCGATGACAAGTTTACCTCACAAACGATCTTCTTCGTGAACTCCGTTTTCATTTTTGTGTTGTTTTCCACAAGGGCCGGGCGTACAACTAAAAAAAAATGAGCGCGATGTCCTGGAGCGAAACTAACATAAAGAAAAATATCGAACTCTTGAACGCTTGTCCTTCGTCTTAGGTCTGGTTGGTCTGTCTGTACTCCTCGTCTTCAGATTCGGGCTGGGGGCTGGGCGGTGGTAGTTGGTCGGGTCTGGACAGGAAGGGCTGGGGTGAAGCTGCTCGGCGATGTCCCAGGGTCCTCGGTCGATGGTCCCGGCTTACAGATGGCGTCGATGCTCCAAGGCTAGAATGGGGATGACGCACGCCGCACCTCTAACCAAAATGTTGCGTGGTGACAAGCAAAGAGATGGCACAACATGGCGACAGGATGAACGATGATTTAATGTCTGGCTTAGCGCGACGGCTCCTCTCGCGCCACTGCCAATCTTCTTCGCACAATATGCACAAAGTACAACGGGCTGATAGCACAAAACTTGGCACAACTCACGTACACGTTCGAGTATACGCACTGCGGCTTCGCCAGGCACCAGCTCTGGGCCGCACAAGTAATGTTCTGATTTGTGTCGAAGTGGACACTCTCACCCTCAAAACAAATAAATAGGCTCAGAAAACGCGCAGAAAAGGGACGGACGTGTGCAAGTGTCTCCCTTGTGAAAAGATACGTCGGAATGGGAGCCGTCCCGCGTCCGAGCGTCGGCCGGACCTTCGGAGTCTGGAGCTTATATAACTCAACAGCCTCCACTGTTGATTGTGGACGCGGGCTTTGTTCACACACATTAAGGAAGCTTACTCCTAAATGTTCTTGTCTGCCACCTTACCTAATGTTGTAGTTAGTTTTGTGTCCAATGTATATGGAGACAGAAGTTAGATGCTTAAATAACAGCCTGGCTTTCTAGACTTAATCGAGCCAGGAGACGTTGTTTTATCTAGTTTTATCCGACAAGGGCTTTTTCAGAAATCAAGGTCCTTGCTGAAACTCCAAGGCGCATTACTGATTTTCCTCATTCCTCCAAGGGAAAGAAACTTCAGGAGACGTGCATAGCATGTTGCACATGTCCGAATAGACGTCGAAAGTACGATTCGGAGCGTAAAAATGTTCGAGCAGTGCAGCTAGAGCACTGCACGTTACAGTGCTTCAACCTGTTCATGACCGAAAGAAATATTTTTTTTTTTTTTCAGGGAACCGCAAATATTTTATTCAATTCAGTCAGGAATTCAGTTCAAGACAAGCATTCCGTAAGAATTTTCAAAATAGAAGCCTTCAAGCTTGCCACATATTCCGCAAGGAAGCCATCCTCCCTCTCCACAGTTACTGTTATGCTACATTCAACATAGAGAAATGCCTGTTGCAATTTCAAAATGTACTTGAGCATCACTTATGTTTAGCATTTTTGAAAGGTTACGTATACTTGCGCGAAGAAGACGGGACACAAAAAGGCACACATATGACAAGTCCCAACTTCCGTTGGAAGTTGCGCTCCGTACTTGTCGCGTGCCTTTGAAGTTTGGTCAAAGCGGTAGGTTTTTCCACTTGCAACAAGTTTGTCAATCTGCAGTTTGTACCGGAAATCGGGCCTTTCCAAACTCGATAAAGCGCTTCTCAGCTAGGCGCGTGCTTGGGCCACATCTTGTGAAAATGAATAGCCTGTATCTTTACATTTTCGGGCCGAAGATAGTACCAGCTCTGTCTCTTAAGTGAGCAAACTTCACAATTATTGGTCTGCATTTTTAGCTTGGAAAGCCCCAATACGATGTGCACGCTCAATGTTACGCGTTTCAATGTGAAAGCCTAAGTACTGATCACAGTGGGCAATGATGATATTTTCAGATTCGAGCCATGTTTCTTTTTCTTTATCCTCGATGCCGTAGAAAACAATGTTGTTTCTTCTGGATCGGTTTTCTGCCTCAATAATCCGGGCAGACAGCACATTTATCTGAGCAGTGTGTTCACTCGTTGTCTCATGCAGTCTTTATTTCGGTCTGCATGTCATCGATACCAGAACAGGCTGTCTCAGTTTTGTCCACTCTTGTTTTATTTTTGCCAAATGTGTTATCATGATCAGCCAGTTTCAGTTCTATACACTTGAGCTGCTCTTGTTTTACGGTTTGCAAGGATTGCAGCTCTTTCAGAACACTAAGAATCTCTGCAGTGTCAGGGCCGGGATTGGATTCAACATCCCCAGCTAGCATGAGAAGCTTTAACAACATATGAGCACAGTCACACCCAATATAGAAAAAAGGCCTGGGTTCGGCAGCACTAAAAGGGCACAGTGGCTAGTTGGCTTAGCACAAATGCAATAAGAATTCATTGCCTGCACTAGGAAAAAGTGCGGTCATCGCTGGCGTGCTGCCTAGCCTACTAAAGGGCGCGCTGTTCAGAGCTGGCTTTTCAATCCAATTCCACGCATGCGCAGAAAGTCCAGGGGCAGTACCGGGACTCAATCCGTTATGGTAAAGGCACGGTGCTTGCAGATATGGTCAAAAAGCAGGTGCGCGTTGCGTTGTTCGGGATGCGCTGTCGATGAATGAGTGTATCAGGTCGAGATTCACCGAAAGATGCCAAAGAATCAAAGTAGCGGCGCCTGGGTTTATCCAAGCGACAGGTGCTGGGCCCGGAAGACGATGGCTGGAAGGCTCCAGTAGCTGCAGGCTCCGGAGTCCAAGGAACTGCCCTAGGAAAAGTGCAGAACGTAAGCAACGGGCCATCGCTGGCGTGCTGCCGAGCCCACTCCAATAAGATTAAGCCTGAAGATCAGAATAAGGCTGGACTAATGCATTTTGTGCAAGCGGGCAAACAGTACCGAAAAAAAAAAGATGCCAAGGCAGTATAAAAGAGGATATGGCCAAGGACAGGAATCTTCGTATGCTTCATGACGGAGAAAAAAAAACACGAGAGGGAGAACAGTTGTTCAAGGAGTCATTGCCCAACTCTAGCAATCCCCAAAAGAGCGTGCCGCCGCCGGTTGTGTACGGTCGCGGTTGTAGGTTGGGGTGGGTCCCTAGGGGGGGGGGGGGGGGGGGGAATGAGTTTTTTGGCGGACGATGCTACGTGACGAGCTGTGCTCTCCGAGGATCTTTTCTTCACTCTGCTTCACTCTCTCTTCCGCACTCCTCCCCTCCACATCTCAGCAGCAGAAGGAGAGGGGAAGGCGGCACCCCAGCAGTTGCGCTCAGAAGAATGGACACAAGCCGACTTCCGGGTTTCACCATAGGCGGCAAGGAATCGGCGTGTGCTGCGATGAACAAAGCCCAGGAGGTGGTAGGGAACAACAGGGATGTAGAAACCCTGGTCATCATCCATGCTGGACTCAATGATGTCTTGAAGGGGACGAGCCGGAATCTCGGGAGGCAGTTAGAGGTAGGTATAAATAACATAAAGGAGGCCTCTGAGAAAGTACACGTGACTGTATGCACAATCCCGGAAGTAGAAGGGCAGTCCAGCAGAACAGAGGGGAGAGTAGTCGAAGCCAACCGGGTCATTAGGAGCCTAAGCCGACGACTTGGGTACACCACAATGGAGGTTAACAGGGATGTGTACGAGGCCGGCCTCCACCCGTTTGCACGAGAAGGCATCCACTACAGCCGGGCCACCGGTAGGAGGGTAGGAGGCAGGATAGGCCGCCAGGCAACAGCTTTTTTAGGAGGGCCCAGGGCCCTGAAGCCACCAGTTTAAACAAAGGCGACCAAGAGGACGAACATAGACTAGGGAAACATAGAAGCCATAGGAGAAGCAACAGGCATAAGCGCAAGAGCCAAATTAATTCAGACATAGGGTATATTAACATGCAAGGAGGCAGGAATAGGCTAAAATGGGAGGAAATAGAAGAGCAGCTTAGGCAGGAGAAGTTAATGGTTTATGGATTTGTGGAGACGCATCTTCGGGACATGGAGCAACCACCCTGTAACCCTGATTATGCATGGGAATACTGCAACAGAACAGAGGGCAGCAGAAAGGGAGGGGGAATTGGGGCATATATTACTATTCACGGCTAGGCGGCCTGTGGCGCCGCCGCCCGATTCAAAGGGTTCAGCCTTATCCATCCATCCATCCATCCTGGGATGACCTGTGCAGAGCTCACATTCTGGTGTTAGTGCTCGTAGAAGTGACGCCATTTTTGCTCGACGTCTGCGGTGGACTCCGTCATCGATACACCTGCGTTGGCTGTCGGAGCCGCAAAGTGGTGACCAGCAGCTATTGTCTCCTACTAAACAAAGAGGAATGCGTCATGCTCCCGTCACTGTGCTGCATATTCCTGAGCTCTCCTCACACGTGAGTGACACAATACTTTTGAGTACGCTCATTTGTCCATGTCAAGCGGGTAAAATCATTTTTAATGTTTTATTATTTCCCACCGCGCAATGCGAGCGCTGTTTCTATGTTGTTCTTTTTCCTTTTGTTTGGCATGTGAGCGGATTTGGCTTTTCGTAACAGGATCAAGGTGCGAAAATCGAGATGTTGCTGCACACATGATTCTGAAACCAGCGTCAGACAGAGATAAGCAGGTTGGAATTCACCCTGGCTTGTCTCTGCTTCGCTTTAAAATGCGCATGATATTTTTCGTTGGACGCTCTTGAATTAATGAATGCTTAAAACTGAGAACTTGTCCACGTACTACGTTGTCGGCAGCACTGGCGTGCACTCGAGTGCTTATCGGATACAATTTTCAGACATTGTTTGGGTCAAACCACGATTGTGGTGACCTTAGAAGATGCCTGCCTAACCTTTGCATCCCTTTTTTCGTATTGTCCGCAGTTTTTATCTTCGGAAGAGCCACGTTCATTTTGTGCAAATGTGGTGATTTATTTTTACTCGGGCACGTGTTCCCTTTTGCAACCCCGTGTGTCGAGTCGTCTTAACACCCATCTCCGCGATCTTTATTGTGTTTTCCGTATATGATGTCCGTGCTTTGCAGCAACACAGGTGACGACGTGCCCATTTTCGCGGCATCTTTTTTTTTTTATTATTTTTCATGCGCTTATCTCGCGACAATGCGTGACAGTGTAATCCTAGCATTCTCTACGCTATGGTAGCAATCCTAGGTTCAAAAAGAACTTTCCACATGGTGCTTTTCTGCATGCCTGTGCGAAAGCTTGCGTCAGATGTTTCCAGATCATCCGTGAAGGGGTTCAAATTCACACTTAAAGGAATGCTGAAGAGAAAACTAAAGAACACTGCAGAATCTCCATTGGAGTAATGCGGCAGCACGGACGCTTTTTTGTTTGTTTTTCCGAACGAGGGGACGGGGCAGGAATTGACAGGCAAGTCATGTCCACGTCAGCTGTACACGGTAACTATAACCTAATATGGTGTAACTCTCAGTAGTCAGCCACACAAGGTTAACCATCGTCGCCTGGAAGTAAGGAAAAACCAAGAAGAGACTAGAGGACAGGATAGTTGTAGGATAGAAGATAAGAAAGTGAAAGATGGAGGGGAGGGTAGGAAAAGGCGACTGCCGGTTTCCCTCGGGTGGATCAGCCCGGAGGTGCCGTCTATGGGAAGCATGGGCCGAAGTGGTGTGTTGCCTCCGCCGAGGGGCCTTAAAGGTCCGGACACTCGGCATTAGCTCGACCACCATAATCCCCTTTTTCCCAGACACGGCAATGCCACGCATGGCTAAGCGTGGATGCTCGGGGTCCGTGGTGTCGCACAAAACACGCAAACATCTGCTTTAGCAGATGCCCCCTGCGGGGAATAACTGAGCCTCTGATTATCTTTTTGCATTAGCTTGCTAACTGGAATGCTAGACACTCAAAATGTTGGCAGTGCTCAAAATAGCCACAATCCCGAATCTGGGAAGAGGTGGCATTCTATCTGCACTAAAGAACATCTAGGGAATAATGTATGCAATGAAGCCTCCTTATCGTTTCTTAGGCATTCTATGAGTATATGGTAGACAATTTTTCTGATGTCTTACTCAGCTGGTAACCGAGCAAACTAGGCTATCTTACAGGGCAACTTCAATCGTTTTTTCGTCATTTTTAGTTACTGATTGTACCACAATCCTCTGTGTGACATGCCCCTAACACAAAAACCGTTTTTAATAATACTATGTAGAACTGTTAAATAAAAAATAAAGCACGAACCGAAACCAAAACAGGTTTGACTGCTCAAAATTGCAGTGGACGAATCAATGACACCACATACAGTATTGCAAAAACACTTGGACATGTGTTGGTAGATACAGAGATTGAAAATCATGATGCGGCTGATAGATTCCCAAAGAAGGCCTAATACAGGCAGCTAAATTTTTTTCATGCGAGGAGTGGGCAGTTATCTAGGATAATGTTTCGGGTGTCGCAGATCAAGTCCCGCCCATAAAATCAACTGAAGTGAGGCCTCGAAAATGGCATATTTTATTATTGAGTTGTGCACAAATTAATCATCACACGGCCCCCAAATTTGGTAAAATGTGTCAGGACTGAGAGAAAAGCCTACAGTAAAAGCTCTGCCAGAATATGCGGTAACATAGGTTACCTTTCAGAAGAGATACGTAGAAAAATAAACCCTGCGGCATATAATTTAAAGAATGCGAAATAGCAAGCAAACAGTTCACTTAACAGAAGAATGTCAGCGACAATAGTCAGGTACGTATAGTGCTGCTTATGTGTTGAACCATTTGAATTAATATTGCACAAGCGACAGGATTCCGAAGCAACGTCGGGTATTGAGACGTTGTTATATCTGATGAGCAAAAAGACTTCAAGCGAGAAACAAAAAGAGCAGTAAGGGAGCAGTCTTGAAAGTAGTGACGGACATCATTACACATCTTGCCACAGGAACAAAGTGAAGAGGAGGATAGACGGACTTTTTTAAAATAAAAAGGAAATCTGCCATGCCCTGTAATTAGAGTTGTAATCGCATTACGGGGCGGACAAATGCGTGGTACATTGAGGGTATCGGATATCCAATTAAATAATTCTGTGCCGCCATTATTTTCGCGCCAATATGTGCTCCACAAAACAAGGGAAGAACGATGTAAGCGTGAACGGACATAACGCCTTGAAGGGGTAGAACGATGTAAACGGCCGTACTGGCCTGCGCTACCAACTGCTTGGTCGGCCAACTCATTGCCATAAATGCCGGAGTTGCCCCGGCTATGGAATAACATGAATGGAGCGAGAGACAATAAGCGCGACAGGTTCTTTTTAATGGTAAGAATTGTGGGGTTAAACGAATTTACTGAAGAGATGGCAGAGAGCAGAGACAGAGAATCTGTATAGAAATGAATAGGCGTAGTGGGAGGGTTGTTAAGTGCACATTCAACTTCAGAATTAAAGGCTACAAGTTCCGCTTCATACGCACTGGAAGGTGGCTGCAAAGAAAGGCGATGAACAAATATGTTCTGGGTTGAGTTAAGCACTACAAAAGCTGCACCCGCGGAGTGAAGTGTGAATGACCCATCAGTATAGATATGCAGTGCGCGTTGGGAAGAGCAAAACATGGCTTCCTGGTAGGTGAGTTTAATAAAATGATATTTAGACTTGATTGAGGGATGATCAGCCCAGGGATTGAACAATGGCTGTGTTTCAGAAGGGTTATATGTAACGTTGCCATAAACTATAGGTTGCCGGAGTGTAAAGAGCTTGAACTCGGCACATAACTGATCTAGATGAATAGGCAACGGAACAACATTTGCAAGAACGCAAAGTGCAGCTGTTCGCGTGGTTGCGTAGGCGCCAGTAAGAGCGAGGAGGGGTATTCGTTGTAATGATAGGACGTGATCTCTTAGTCGAGAAAGAGGACAGTGATACCACCATGCAGGGGCAGCATATGTAATCGAGGGGAGAATGACTTGGTGATAAAACTGACGCAGATGAGAAGGTGAGACGCGAAAGTGTAAATTAAACCAATTAAGGAGCTTAGTGGTAGAGGCCAAAGTTTTAGTTTGCAAGTGATTTACATGGGAAATAAAGGTAAGGTACGAATCAAAAACAACCCCTAATAATTTGATAGTTGGCGCGCACTTAAGGCTGTGAGATCCAAGACGGATGGTGGGTTTACGCTTATGTAATGCTGGTACTCCATTATGAAATAAAACATAAGAGCATTTTGTGGAGTTTAACTGAACACGATTTTCGGTGCACCATTGCTGGACTAAAGTTATAACGCTGGTTGCCCTTGTAGACAACTCGCGACTTGTCTTACCGGGTACAAGGATAATGGTGTCGTCGGCAATGCCTAAATGTGAACTGGGGAAGGGAGAGATATATTTAGGAGGTCATAAAGGACAATGTTCCAAAGTAATGGGGAAAGAGGCGAACCTTGCGGACTACTAAGAGAAGAAGGAGCCAAAATAGAACAAGAAGGAGATTGATATGTTAAATGCCGGTCATCTAAGAAGGAAGCTAAAAGGGAATATATATTTTTTGGACATTGATGCTGCCTTAGAAAACGCAAAATTAAAGGGTGCCAAACACTCTCAAATGCACCTTTAAAGTCCAGAGAAATTAAAACCACAGGTTGCTTCTGTTGTTTGTAATCCTGTAATAATTCACGTAATTTATAAATGGCCTGGACAGAATTCCGGCCGTGACTGAAAGGATACTGATTCCTGTGAAGCAAGTTATTTTTTTTTTTATAAAAAGTAGTACAGTCGACCATAAAGCAAGAGCTCGAGTACTTTACCAAATGAAGAATTAATACAAATCGGGTGGTATGAGCTCGGAAGCTCCGGTGGTCTGTTGGGTTTGGGAATAAAAATAGCTACCTATGTCTATTTTTCATGGTTGAGGGAAGTGACCCAAAAACAGAGAAGAATTGAAAAATGAGGAAAAGAAGAAGGGATGAGCATTAAACAAGGAAACGACAAAACGAGGAGAGATAAGATCGGGTCCAGCAGAAGATGTTAAATCCATTGAGGTTATAACAGCCTCAATTTCTTCAAGAGTGAACGGTGGATCCTGGATTGAGTTATTATAAGGCTGCTTAATAATATCCCTAACGTGAGTATGTAAAGGTAGATCTAAAGAAGAACCGTCCACAGCGACATGCGTATTCATCTGAAGCTTTATAGTGTCTTGAAACGGCCGTCAGGGTATCTCAGCATAGGAATTATTGAGGGAGTCCTGAGCTTCCAAAAGCATATTTGTATGGCTTGCCAAAAAGGAATTTCCTTGTAGCATTTGAGCAAAGTTCCTTTACATTATTGTCATGTGTGCGCCTGATGTTAGCTCTATAGACAGCAAGAGCTTTATAATAAATTGAGCGGTGGTAAATTCTCTGTGTAGGATCGGAAATACGTTGAAAACGACGTCGAAGAGCCCGAACACGTGAGCGCTCCATGCGAAAATCAACCGACCACCAAACAGATCCCTCAGGAAATGTAGATTTAACAGAACGTAAGTTTTCGTTGTAGAGTTTGATTAAGATCTCATTAAATTTTGAAAGGACGCTATCAAGGGCAGACGCTGAATAGATCTGATGATTGTAAGAATGCTGACACCAATTCAGAGACGCTAACTGGGAAATTAGGCGACATGAGCTGGCTCTAGCTAAACTGTGATGAAGGTTGAGAAATGAAAGAAAAAGAAATAAATCTGTGCTCTGAAAGGGATGAATCTGGCAAAACTTCCAAAAAATAAGCCTCGTTTAGTAAGTTTGGGGAAGCCAATGTGATGTCAATCCAACTTGAAGCGTATGGAGTTTCATATGTTGGCAAGGAATTTGGACTATTAATAACAACCAAGGATGCAGCAAATGCTTGAACGTGAGTTCCTCTTTGGTCCGTAACACTTCCACCCCAAAGGATGTTTTTTGCGTTAAAGTCACCACAAATGATAATATTATCTGTAGGTGAAGTCTGTACACAAGATTGCCAGTAAAGCAAGAAAGCTTTCGATATCTGCGCGAGGTGGTATATATACTGCTATGAAAATAAAGTGATAAGTCGATGTCGAACACAAAATGGCAACAAGCTCAGGTGAAATGAAAGTAGGAAAGACGTCAAAACTAGGACTGTGGAGCAATACAACGCAGCGGGGATTTTCAGTACAATAAATTTTATAAAATGAAGGGGGAATTCCTGCAAATTCTTTTTTAGGTGTAATGTATGGACGCAGACAGCAGTTACTGTGATGTCATTATCTTGAATGCATTTAACCATGGGGGCAGTCGCGCAGCGTGTGCGATCCAAATTTACTTGTAAGAACTTTATATTAAGGTTGGGACGAGGGGTTGCCGCGGTCCTAAAAGCCATAGTTGGTTCTTGCCCTTATTCGAGCCACTCGATCCTGCAAGATAGTGCAGGAGACGTCACCAGCAGGATGGGCACAAGGGTGGCCTGCCGTTGCGCATGGGGCGCATTTTACGTTTGGGTCCTTAAACGGTCTGGGGCACTGCACAAGGGGGGGCAAACCGGCGCATCGAGTACAACACGCCTTATCCGGGGAAGTTTTTTGTGTACAAGCTCGAAGGGCATGACCGTACTGTGCACAAATAGTACACAAAGGCACATGTAGATCCTTCTGGACTTCAACCGAAGTCCAACCGATCGTGACCCTACGTGCGGCGCGAAGTCGGGAGAAGATTGGAGGGCCGATCTCAATAATGTGCACCCGCTGCCTAGATCGCTGAGTAAAAGAAAGTCTGACCTTCCATGTTTCGGGATCGAGACATAATCCGGGGTTCCTGCGGTTGACGACCGCCACCAAATCATCCGGGAGGACTTCCGGGTCAACACCTGATAGCCGAACGTGCGGGTTCCTCCTCGAGGGAACCCGGACCTTAACTGAGGCGTTGGTAGCCTCAATGCGGGTGATGGCTGCCATCGAAAGCTCAAGGTCTCCTGGGTCCTTCGAAGTTACTACCAAGGCACGACGTATGGGCCGGAGGTTGAGAGCGCCAATCCCCTCGGATTCTGGGCATATTGATGCCTTGAGCAGAGTTGCAACTTCCTGTCCCACATGATTTGTAGCGGCCGCAGACGTTGATACCATCTGGTGAGGTTCAACAGTATGATGCTTGTGAGGCCTTATAAAGTCCTGAATACCATCCGTGGATCTGCGAATTGCTTCGCGAGGTGCCGCGGAATCTGGAGCGGCCCGCAAAGTTGCTGCGAAGTTCCGAGAAACATTACGTCCAGTCCTCAGCGGATTAACTTCGCAAGCAGATGTCCTACAAGAAAGCTCCGCATTGTGGGCCTTAAGGGCTTCTATTTCCCGGTCGCGAGAAGAGATTTGGTCATGTAAAGAACGGATACACTCCCTGTCCCGAACAGCACAACCAAAAAACTGCATCGCCTGTGTATTCAGAGACGAAGCCAGGGAGACGAGGACAGCGCGAACTCTAGGGCCAATCTTGCTTTTGCTGGCGTTGATTGTAGATATCAGCTGCTCGTACTGTGCCCTCAAAATGGCAGCGTCGGAACCCAGCGGAAGTTCATCAAGATCTGTGGACGGCTCAATGGCCGCAGGATGCGGGGAGAGGCCCGGTAAGCTAGTCAGATGAGTCACATTCGTCTCCGAAGGCGAATACGAATGGGAATTAGCATTCACTTCCGGGGCAGAATCCTTGAAGAAAGGAGTAACGTCCGGAAGGTCAGCCTCACTGTCGGAAGAGTCCGCTGTGGCTGGAGGGTGCGCGGTAGAATCAGCAAAGAGGTGAGCGTTGCCAGCAACAGCAACCGTGTCAGCCATGGTTGTTCGAGCAACTGTCAGGCCTACCCAGGCTGCCAGCTGAGCCCTGAAGGTAGCAAAGTATCGCTGCAGCGTGGAAGGACGCCGAAGTCCCCCGGAGGGTCCTTGGAAGACGACAGGAGCCCTCCGAGCAAACGCACTTGCAAACGGGACCCTGGGGACTCGATTAAACCAAATATTCCGATAAAACCAAAGTACTCGTGCTTCCTTCAAGTTTCTTTTTCTTTTTTTTTTTTTTTTTGAGTGGCTGCAGCTTGAAGAGTTTGCATTGAACCGTTGTTGACTATCGGCCGACGTCACTTCGATGCTTGCGCAGAAGGTTTTTCTTCAGAAGTGCTTTTATAGGTCTCTCTGGCCACATTAGATACTTCGCACAGTTCAGAAATAAGGTAATAACCGCATCTCTAGAAATCACGGGCCTCTTTTCCGCGTCAAGTAGCAATATTCCTGGGATAACGCGTCGTCTGCAAAATGCTTGGCGTAGACAAAATCAATGGGCATTAACGGGTAAAAACGTCCCCGGAAAAAAACATATCCGTAAGAAACGTCCCCTGATGAAGCGGCAACTAGAAAAAAAACGCCCCCAAGGCCAAAGCCGACCCAAAAAAAGATCTCTTCCGGAACTTAAATGAAAAAAGAACCCATTTTTAAACATATTTTTGGATTTTTTTTTGCTATGCTGTTAATTTTTACTATAAACAGAGTAGTACTCAAAATACATCATTGAGGCACACAATTTTTTTGTATGAAGGTTTTAGAAAGGGTAAAACAGAGACGTACTTTAAATGAGCGTTAAGAAAGTCATTCTTTCTTGGCTTTGAGTTAAATGCAATCATCATTTGGAACGTGCGTCCTCGGGGGCCCGAAATATTTACAAGAACTGTGTAAAAGCATGGTAAAAGCCATCAGGCACTTTACATGTTGCGACGTTCCGAGCTCGTTAAGCAATCATATATGGCAGGTCTATTAAGTTTGGTAGCACTGCCCACTTAGAAAGGTACAAGCGGATTGGTGTATGGTAGTCTCGGAGTACTGCCCAAAGCAGAAGACGTCACTAGAGTTACTTTCCAGACCTTCTGGTGACGAGGTTCAACCGTTCTTCTGACCCTGGTGTAGAATTGTGATAAGGGTGATGATGGTATAAGCAGAACGAGGCTTAACCGGTCGTGCATCATGGACATGTTAAAGCATCGCTCCAAGCTTCTCCGGTAAAACCGGTGGTCAGCTCCTACTTTCCACGCAAACAAAGGGAAGACGAGGCGCTGTCGCTGTATTGCTGCTGCCATAATCTTTTTTGTCATGAATGCCCGCATCAGTTCGATGTTCGCGGTCAATTCCAAGCCGACAGGTGAAACCACTGTAATAAAGTTAACATGCATCATTCATCATTGCAGCTCGCCACGGGGAAACGTAGTCTACGTCCTATAGCGCAAGACTTCAGCCCCGTTCGGGGACATTTTTTCCGGGGACATTTGCTCCGGGGACATTTGCTCCGGGGCATTTGCTCCGGGGACATCTGCTCCGGGGACATTTGCTCCGGGGACATTTGCTCCGGGGACGTTTTTTCCGGGCACGTTTTTACCGGATCCCGGCCATTAACGTACGGTCTGCCCTGGGAATCATAAAAGGAAAGATTCACAGCGCAAACAAATTGACACTCACAAAAAGACACACAAGTAACGCATGGAAAGACTGCAGACATCATAATATTATTTCATTTTACCACACACAAAAAAAAACAAAAAAAAAGGCCAATCCTACACTCGGAACGCAGCCCTGCCAGACGGATGTGTGTCTTTTTGTGAGTGTCTATTTATTAGCGCTGTGAATTTTTGCTTTTATGAGCAATGCCCAAATAGCCCAGCAATTGACGGCGACGTCACGTCGGCCAAAAGACGACCTGCTACACTCCGACGGCGCTGGTTTCCCTGTAGGTGGCCGGTTTCGCGCGTGGAGCGGCGTCGCCGACTTGCGTATCCGACTTCGACCACCGCTCACCTGCGCGCGGAAAACGTCGGAGTATAACCGCGCCTTTAGTTATACTAGCCCTTGGTTTGGTTTGTGGGGTTTAACGTCCCAAAGCGACTCAGGCTATGAGAGAGGCCGTAGTGGAGGACTCCGGAGATTTCCACCACATGGGGTCCTTTAACGTGCACTGACATCGCACAGCACATGGGCACCTTGCTTTTCGCCTCCAACGAAAAGCGGCCGCCAAGGCCGGGATTCGATCCCGCGCCCTTGGGAACAGTAGTCGAGCGCCGTAACCACTGCGCCAACCCGGCGGGGCAGTCTTACTTGCCCTACGAATCGCACGGCGCCACTTCTCCAAACGAACATTGTCGGACTGAGTTTTGAATAATGGCACACGCTTCGTACAAGTCCGGTAACAAGAATTGCAGTTCGGCACGAAGCACTTTCTTCCCATTGCGCAGCACTAACCAGCAGTGGGCTACTTTGCCGATGATATCCAAACGCAAGATCATGACACAAAATAAAATAACGCGTTTAAAACAGAGCAGAAGTGCAGCCGCACATTCCAAAACGTGTCAAAGACACGTGCGCAATGCCGCGCCACGCCGGACGGAGCGACGGAATCGCACAGCATGGCCCTGCCTTTTGCAGAGCCCTCTCAACGAGCGTTTGCCATGGCAGCCCCCCCGAACATAGTGTGGCCGCGAGCGGGCGGCGCTCACGCGCGCGGCGGGAGGCGAGGGCTTCACTGCAGGGCGACGATGTAGATAGACAACCACGGAATGTGAGAAGCGCCAAATTCGGCATCGCAGACGCTTATTGTCACCGTTGTTGAAAGGCGCTGGCCCGCCGGAGACCCTTTGAGGTCACCGACTTTGCAAGTTTTAGGAAAAACGAGGGGCGCGAGACGGTGGCAGCGTGTTGGGGGAACCGAGGATTGGGCAGATAAACGGCTCTACTCATTTGACCTAATGACCTTAGCCCACGAAAAGCGAGGGATTACTGTAGAACGTATGCGGCATTTTTTCTTCTTTGCTTACTTTCACAGCGCCGGTTTCCGATGGCTTTGCGGGTAGAGCTAGAGCGTGCTGCTGATTTCAATTTCTACCACCTGCGGAGGGAAGTGCCTGAGAATAAACAGGGGGACGTGGGCCTACGCGCCGGTGTACGTATTTCGGTGTGCGTTGAATATAGTTGTATTTTCGAGAAAATGTAAATTCCGATAATCCGTTAAACGATTTCGAGATTAAGCCGCCATGCAGAACATGAAACACGACCCTCTACAGGAGTGACCAATTTAACCCACAAGTTTCCATCCACAGCTATCAAGGAAGTAATATCAGAGCGCTGCAGGCCGGGCAGCTATGTGCTCCCTTCGCCAATAGCGTGTTTTTGAACAGGGGGGCCCTATCGGTTAGTAGAACTGTGGGGCACGAGTGCGCATGCCCAGAATAGTTACCACACCCCTCGGCCATTCAACGCAGTATTCCGCGCGTGCGCATTGTCGGCCTGCTATTCCAACGCAGCGCGCACATGCTCCAGCTTCAATCAACGCCGGGAAAAACTCATTGGCGTAATGTTGCTTCAGTTAAAGAGGAGACATGAGTGTTTGTGGCCCTTAATATTGTTTAGAACATGAGCAACGTCTGCGTTGAAGAGCAATTTCATCTGAGTGAGGGCAGTCCGGTATTGAACAGGTTGTGGTGGAATTTTGGTCGGCTAGAAAAGCCGAGCCAACGCCACATCGCTCGGTTTGAGGTGGCCATGTCCGAAGTCTGCGCAAAATTGAACAATTTGCAGAACGAAATTCTTGGGCGGGCGTCCCTCAATGTGGCTTCCAGTGTAGTGATATGCAATCACCTGTTTCCAGCGCTGGTTAAGCCCACCAACCATAAACACCAGTGCATGATTGGCAGGCTCATCTGTCTTTTGGGGCCATGTCACTCCCCCGTGCACAATGTCTTCAGCCCGGTGAAGCTACAATCTCCGGGCAATCGCCATTTCGCCGAGAAAGAGTTTCTCTCCCCTTCTTTCATGACTTGTGCTTTGGTTTGGAGGAGTTCAACAACGTCTCTCAGAATTGCCGACACTCGGCTCCAACCGGCTGATGGCTCCAGTAACTATCTCTTGCTTTTGGAGCATTATTATTTCCCGAGGAAGAGGAAGGAGTTGATGAATGCGCCCAGCCCGAGGCAGTGGTGGACGCGTCCGATTTGGCAGAACCGGAATCTGCGCCCAGGGGCACAGACCTTCTGGTCCGAAACCGGCAGCCTTCTATGTCGCTACCTCTCGACAGGCCCGTACTCTCGACAGAAATCTTTCCAACGAGATGTGCCTAAACAAATCACCTAAGCGATCTTGGCGCTTTCTCCAACAGGGTCCAAGCCTCCCATCAAGGCTTAAACGGTGCTTAAAACATCAATGGGACCGCGCCGGCTACCCTCTATGGCCTACAATACACCTCGCCCGACCTCGTCCCTTCGCTGCGGGCCGACTGCCATTCCTCCTTCGACCGGACGCAAAAAAAAAAAAAAAAAAAAAAAAAAAAAAAAAAAAAAAAACCAAAACAGACTAGCAAAAATCGGGGGAACGGTTAAGCAGCTCCAGTCCACTCTCTCCCGCGCAGCGGCCCGGCATCTTAACTACGACCTCTGTTCAAACTCTTCCTGGTATTTTTCTACCTCTGATTTCTTAACAGAGGTTCCGCTATAGCTCGTTCCATCGGTGGCTTAGCGACGTGGTTTCAGGACATCTCTCAGGAAACTCATCCGCTCCATGTAGGGCCACCTTGATTTCACCCCACCGCTTGAACAACTCCGTGTGGTGTTCTTTAACTCCTTTAAATTCCTTCGATATGAATCTTTGAGACTCCGCCACCTCGCCATAAAGGAACAGGAGACAAAATTTAGGCATAAATAATTTTAGGAGCCTTTGTCAGTGCTTAGAATTATAAGGGTTTATTATAAATGTCTAAAATTTATCAAATATGTCACATCCGTCGAAATACATAATGTATGCACGAAGCTTTCATAATAATAATAATAATAATAATAATAATAATAATAATAATAATAATAATAATAATAATAATAATAATAATAATAATAATAATAATAATAATAATAATAATAATAATAATAATAATAATAAAATAATATTTAATAATAGTCATAATAATAAACACTGGATGCCTGCAGAAAACGCTGTCATAAAAGACAGCTTGACGAACCACAAGCTCCCATACACTGAACAGCGTCACAACGGCATTGTTTAAGGGAAAAAAGTACGATACATGTTCACAATTGGAAATACACTCTCTGAAAGCACTTTCTGAAAGAAAGCATAACTCTGAATTATTCTGCAGGAGCGAAGAGCTTCCTGCAGTGACATTACTTGCGCGCTGACATGTTAGCATCTGTCGTACAGCTTTCCTTTCTTTTTATCTTTTTTTTTTTAACAACATAGCGCGAGCGTCAACCACACTAATGGCTAAAGCGTGCAACACGGCTAGAGTTCGCACGCGCGAACGGAGAGCGTCGTCTGCTACGCAGTTTCGATCATGAGGACGCGCGCCCTTCACAATAATTATTATATATATTTTTTTGAACAGGAATTGAGGCAAGGCTTGTGTCCTAGTGATCGCAACAGCGTTAGCAGACGACGCTCTACCTTCGTGCATGGGCGCGAACTTTTGCCGTGTTGCATGTTTGTTCATGATTCGTGATAGCAAAAGGTATACATACCAGACACACCGATTCTAAACATATACTGCATGAATAATCTGAAGCAACTGGCAAAAGTAGTAAAAATGTCAGGAGTTCAAATAATGACTTCGCCTGCACTGCATATAGGAGAAGAGTTTGCAGGCTCCTATTTGTCTCGCTGTACCTCCACCGTCATAAGGACCGTTCTTTTAGTTGGGAAAGAGAACATTATCCAGCCATTTTATGAGCGGTTGGTGCAGAGTGGCACGCAGCAACCATGCATCCTGCCAGTTTTGTGGCCGAAGAAAGGCGGCATCGACCTCTGCAAAGAAAGGCAGCGCCATTCAGGGAGTGGCGGTGAAGCGGGCGCGGGGAAGCAGCGCCTTCAGCTGTGGCGTTGAGGCGCTGGTGCTGTGGATGCTCAGATATCCAGGAGCAGGAAGGGTTGCGGCACATGTATGCCCCCTTTCCTCGCCTGCGGGACTCCTTAGGTCTTCTTTTTTTTTCTTTTTTTTTTCGTTCGCTGGTTGCGAGTAAGCGGAGCCAGTAGGAGGAGATAGATAAATAGATGGATTTATTGAAAGGAAAAAAAAAAAAGGCAGAGAGGTTGGCCGGAATAATTCAAATCTGGCCTGCTACTCTGCACTGGGGAAGGGGAAGGAGAGAAGAAAGAAGGTCATGATGGGTGACGATGTGGGAGAAGCATATGAAATACATATGCAGACACAGTAGCTTGTTTTACAAGCGCGAATCAAGTCCGCTGGCGCACAAAAAACGGCAAAGAGCACGCACTGCCTGGACACCCTTCCCCTTGTCCTGCCAAGCGCCCAGCAGCAGTTCCTCCGACAGAGGCCTCTTTTCTAAACGCTTCAAGGAAGCGGCCAGCACACTTATTTCGAACGCATACGCTGGGCACACCAATAATATATGGTCCACAGTCTCTGGGATGCCACGAGTTGAACATTCCGGCGAGTCCATCTCTCCAATTAAATGTAAGTACTTGTGCGTGAAAGCCATGTTTAAACGAAGTCTATCTAGTAAGCATGCCTGATGACGTGGAATATCACGCGGAACATACAATTTTAATGTTTGATCGAGCCTTCTTAGACGAATGTGTCGGGCGTCTGGCTCGGCCCAGTAAGCTGCTGTAGCATTCTTCATACAACTCGTAAGGAGACACGTCGTGTCCGCTCTTGAAAAAGGCACAGCTGTTTGGAGGCCATTGATGAGTGCACTTATCGCTTCAACATCGGCCTGTTCATTCCCATGGAGCCCGCAGTGAGCAGGGATCAATTGAAACATTATCATGTGGCCTTGCAGCTGGGCAGATGTGAGGAGCTCCATAATGTTTAGTGCCAGGGACTGGTAGGCAGTGTGGCGTAAGAAGTTTTCCAAAATTTGTAATGCAGTCTTTGAGTCCGTGAATATACACCATTTTTGAGGTGGTTCCCAACATATGTAGCGAATAGATTCCCGAATGGCTACAAGTTCAGCAGCGGTTGATGTAGAGGTACGTATGTCCCAAAAGGAAATGCAGAGTCGTTTTCTGAGTTGGTATGACCACAGCTGCAGCGGATGCCTGTGCTGACACAGATCCATCGGTGTATACGTGAAAATAATTAGGATATTTCAAAGTCCGCAAGCATTTCATGCTTGCGGACTTTAGAGAGCGTGCAGTCGCAGGCACTGAAAATATGCCTTGGACTGCTTAGATGCACCTCTAACAAAGGTACAACTGAAGAGGCACATGCTCGCCCAATATCCATATACTTGTCACACGAACCACTTCGTGTATATTTACGAGCACTTACAAGGCACAGTTTTCACCCACTCAGCAAGATTCTGGATGAGAGGCCGGACTGCAGTTTTACAAGTGCACTCCGCTGCCATCAGTCGCAAGTACCGACAGGATATGCCCTCCCATATCGTCCCGCCCAACCACCATGGACGATGAATAAACCTTTGGTGCACCTTCGTGTTCCCGGAATACTAAAGAAATCAGTGGTGCCAATTAGTGGACTCAAACAACTTACTCTGGCGCACATCTGGTCCGTAGGAGGAGATTATCTCAAGAGTGAGCCGCTGTTCTCACACAGACGTGCCATATTAGCTTTTGCTATTACTATCCTGACCGCCTTGACTAGTAATTACCGCATATCATGCGGTTGTACATAGCCAGTTACTAACGGTTAAAGATAGGTAGTCGCTGCATTGGTTACTAACTTTTCACTAGCTTTCTTTAAGAGTGTAGAGGCGCCGCTGCTTCGGAACTATAGCAGGCGACGACAGCGCGTGAAAAGCGGTTGCTTGCCTCGTGCAGACAGAGAATCTGTGAAATGTCTGCTTTTTTCGGCCTCTTTTGTGAATTCAAAGAAAGCGAGCGTATGCTCAGCTTTGCTACCAGCGGCAGTGCGGCGACAAGCGCCGAGGGCAGCTGTCATTGGGAAAGCTGTCAAAAAAAAAAAAAGGCAGAAAAAAAAACCTTCCTCTCTGTGAGCTGACCATGCCCTCCTACTAACACTCGGTATCACAATATCTGCTCTGAGGACTTGGGTACAAAAACATAGTTGGACGCGGCAGTATTGTTCTCAGCTTCCTGAGCATTAAAATGAGGAGTAACAGGAGGAGGAAAAGTCGCATAGAGGCGCGGGCAAAGCCCGCATCTTTCTCCAGTGGGGCTTCTCCTTTCTGCATTTTTCGCTTCGTCGGCTGACAAAGAGGCTGGCATTATAAACATTTTTTTTTTTTTTTTTTACCGGTGCTTCTGAAAACGAGAAATTATGATTAAGTGACAGACAGTAGCCACTGCGCACCGCTTCAGGTTCTGAAAAGCGAGCAGCGGACATTGTTTTCAAAGAGCGCTTGTTCGCAGGCTCTGAAACACGAATAAAAAAAAAAAAACAGTCATGAACGCGGAATTGCTACCCGAAGGCGAGAGGCTGTGTTGTGAAGGTAGGAGTGCTAAGAATGCCGAATCCTGGATGCCTCTGTCCCTGCTGTTCAGAGACAGGAAGGGTGCCGTCCCCTCGCGGAGGATCAGTGATATGCGTGTACATAGCGACGACTCCTCCGAGCGCCTGTTGGGGTGCTTGCCTTCCCTTTGTGCCCAACCACTTTGAAGGGTCTCAGTCACCCCTTTGAAGACAGACATTTTACCCCCTTTCTAGCAAGGTCAAGGAAACTACCGCTTCAGTAGGGTGAAGACTACACAGGATGCTACCGGCGCCGGCGTGCCTGTCTTCGGCTCTCTTTGCACGTGTTCCGTACAATGGCACAAAACATGCCGCCTTACCCTTTGGTTCATGCCGACAGTGGCCACGGCAGGTTAGTTCCCTGATGCGGCGCTGCTGTCCGAAATGAATGACCTATCTGCCTTTAACGATGAGTGGTTTCTAACGACCGGGTTACTGACCAGAAGCCGAGGCACTCCATTCTTGCGGCAGTTTTCTCTCTCCACGAGACGAACAGCAAAGAAAGTTTTGATGCAGGCGGGAAGTGCGTGGTCGAAATTAAGGGCGTTGTGTAGGACGTGATGCTGGACGTGAATTTTATTCGTCAGCGACGGTTCATTTCTTCGCAGTGGGCCTAATTCGATTTCGAGCATCGCGTGTGTGCGTTTTACACACTGCCGTAGTCAACCGTCCGGACTAAAGCCGATCACAAGGTGTGAACACAGGAGAATAGATGCGGACTGGCGATTTCTAACCGCAACAGCGCTTGTTGCTGTTTTCTTTGCACTCCTGTTCTTTATGCTGTTTTATGCTGTGTATGCTTTACGCTGTTCTTTATGCTGCGGCGCACATGGCCGACTAGACAAGCAGAATGCAGAGAATCGTGGTTTGGAAGGGGGTAATACATCTGTGGGGCTCATTTCACTGAAGCTTATGTTAATTTTATTTTTTGGAGCAACCATCGTAGGCATCGACTTTGAAATAATAAGTAAATTGTTAACAAGGCCTTGCGATAGCATTTTGCAATACAGTGATCGCTTGATAATCGCAGTGATTCCGGATTTATAACGAAAAAGGCTACAACTTATTGGATAACATAAAAGCCGCTACTGACTTCAGCTGTCGCCAATGTCGGCGTAAAATTCAGTGCATACTCCGAATTTAGTGCTCATGTGCTAGCTACTGACTGCAATCATTGCACTTAAGAATCACGTGTGGAAACATATTCATTTTATTTCTTACAAAGTATACACTGGGTGTCCAAGCTAACTTTAACCAAGGGTTAAACAATAATTACGTAAATGAGGTAGGCCAGGGAAACCACTTGCATACAGCTGCCAGCCGTCTGGCGCACCACGGAATTTGTTGTTTATTCTGCTATGAACTGATTAGCAATTAAGATAATTTTCCTAACTATTGCTTTTAGACAATAAATGTGATTTGCAAATTCAAGATCACCCAACGTTACTAGTGCCATGCCCGACACACGAGCAGTGGGAGGCGGCCCTGACCAGCGACAACCTGGACCAGCAAGCCTGGATTATCCAGTTAGTCCGCAAGTCAGCTGCTACCAGCGGAGCCCTGGACTAGGGGCACCGACCACCGAGCTCCTGCGAATTCTTACTGATTATTATGCTCATTAAAAGTTTTCTCTCTCTCTTCCTGAACCCTCATTCAGTTTATTTCCATTAAAGAAAGCCTCACATGCACCTTTTTTTCAGAGCTCCAAAGAAAGTCCGTGAAATGCAAAAAGCTCTCGCGTAACTGGCGTATTCGCACGTCACTATTGTAGTGCTCCACCAGTGGACGAAATAAGCTACGGCCGTGACTCAGCGATTCAGTTCAAGCGGTAGGCTGATATCGATGGTAGTAGCGAGCGCAGCGAGCTCACTGCAACTTGCTCCGTCATGTGTGCCAACTGGCTGACGCAGTCAAAGGAACCAACGCAGACATGACGGTCTGTCGCTGCAACGGGGCCACCGCCGCAACTAATTTCACTCTGTAACCGCGACGGTGGAGAGCAGCCCAATTATGGCGTGAGAATGAGCCAGTCACGTGATTTTTTTTCGCAGGCTTTCTTTCGAGGTTGAAAAAAAAAAAAAAAAAAAAAGGAAAATACACGTGAGGCTTTCTTTATCGGAAATAAACGGAACTGGGATTTCTTACTTTCCAGTTTCGCAAGCTACATTTATTTTCTAAAGTCAATATTAGTCATTCAGAAAAATCTTAATTAATAATTAATTGCAAAACAAAAATTTTCATGTGGTGCGCACAACGGCTGGCCGCTCTATGGGACTGGTTTCCCTGCCCTACCTCAAATAAATTATTTTGTAACCCTTGGCTAAAGTTAGCTTGGGCACATCTGCATGGTTGCAGCGGTTGCATGTCAAAAATGTTAACCCCAAGGGCCCCGCCGGGGTGGCACAGTGGTGAGACGCCCGACTACTGTCCGGAATTCCCGGGTTGGAACCCAGAACCTCCAGTGGAAAAATGCAGTGCTCTCGGAAACTTTATTTTATTTGCGACGGTTTAGAACAGCTAAAACCGCAACGCATGTAAAAAAAAAAAAAAAAAAAGATGCTTTGAAGAAAAAACAAAACGAAAAAGAGCCTGCCGGCTGGCTCCGGCCTTTCACTTTCGGCGCCTTCAAGTTGGCCTTTCTAAACAAACATGGAAAAAGCCCTGTGTTCGCACAGGGTACGAAGGAAAAAAAAAAAAGCCGAAGGAATGGGGAATGCCATCAGTGAGCAAAGCTGGCGGTAGCTGAGCCTTCCCTCCCCCATCGACGGAGGCCATGGTAAGCATACTACGTGGCAAGCCGCACCTGAAACTTCCCCGGGTAACTTTTTTTCCCTCCTCGTCTCTCACCCTTTCTTTCCACATCTCAGCCGAGGAGGGACAGAGCGAGGCGGCAACACGTTGCAGCTGCGCTCGGGAGTCGGGAGTTGGAGTAGGACGGACAGATGGCGATGGTCGGGTTTGCACGCAAGTGGCTTTGGCGGCAACGAGGCTCCCAGGTCTGGAATGCCTTGCGTAGTGCGGACATTTCGGCTAGTGCTCGTCAACTTGGCCCTTTCTTCTTCGGCGCCGTCCATTTGTTGCTCGACGTCTCCAGTGGACTCTGCTGCGCCTTTCTCCAAAACAAGTGCCCCGCTCCTCACGTGAGTGACGCAACACGTCTGGGAACGCTCATCGGGTAGTATCCGTAAACCGGAAAATATTTCGTGTTCGCCGAATGGGCGCGGCGCTGTTCTTTATTTTGTATGGCACGTGAACCAGTTCGGCTTTTTTCCGCAACCAGTGTGAGGTTTTCAAATCTGTATGCTGCCCATAACTGTGAAACCTGCGTCAGCCACAGAAAAGAAGGTTGGAATTCGTCCTAACTTCTGGCTGCTTCGCTGTGAAACGCAGCACAATATTTCTCGGTGGATACTTGTGCAATACTGATAGCACACACACGACGTAAGCAATTGAAATCTTGTGCGCGCACCACGTGGTTGGCAGAAATAGCGTGTACTCGCGTAATTACTGGATGCGGGTTTCGGGCATTGTTTGGGTCAAACATAGATTGCGGTGATCTTAGAATACAATTGCCTATTTTGCAATGCATTCCGTCCTGGAGACCAACCTCCTTCATGTGCATTCACAGGCACTTCACTCACGTCGTACAAACTAAAAGCAACAGGCATATGTTCTGTATTCATTTGTTGAAGGGTCTCGCACCGGAGATTTGCTGCTTTGCGACGATGTCGGGAGTGAGGAATTATGACTTGCTTTTTTTTTTGTGTGTGTGCAGTAGCAACTTCCGTAGGGTTCCGTAGACAGCTGTTTTGTTGTCTTTTCCTTCGGGATGGAAAGTTTTGCATCTGTGCACTGATAGACAAGTGTGCCCCCCCTCCCCCCCCCCCCCCCCCCCCCCCCCTACTCTCCTCTTCATTTGCATTGCGTGTGTGAATGGGATGGTACCTCCACCTGTGCGCGGCGTGGGAGGAGATCGGGGCACGGTTTTATTTTTACACGTTGTGGTTCAGGCAAAAAACACATATTACGATCCGAGAGTAGGTCGTATAAACCGGAAATGCCAGCTTTCCGCGCTCTTATTGGCTCGCGTTCGCAGTAGATTCCGGTTCGAGAGGACGCCGCGAAGAATGATTCGCTACCGACACTGCCTACCTCATGGTCTGGTGCCCGTGAGTGAGGGGAAGGAACTCGCCTGCCGAGACATAGAGGCTCGCCTGCAGATCGCATTCACAGTGCTTCGCGAACTGAAAGGCAGAAGACGTGTGTTCTGTGCCATTCGTTGGCCGCCACCTTTATAATGTAAAAATTAAATACAGTCTCGTCGTTTTTTTTTTTTTTTTTTTTTTTGAGAAAGTGACTCCGTGTCGTCATTGCCTCTCCTCACAACAGCACCCACGTGATGGGGCCACCGCAGTCGACGCTCGGGCATGAGGCGATTTTGTGGTCTGCTATTTGGCGTGACCGCAAACAACTACGTATGCTGACTTTGCCCATCCTTCTCTTACCCACCACTTTTATATCCACTCATCCCCTTTCCACAGCGCAGGGTAGCAAACTGGTTTCTTTTACTGGTTAACCTCCCTGCCTTTCCTCCTCCTCCTGAGCCTCCACAGTATGCATGGTTGACGAGAATGGCAGTGCACCATGCGGATGTTCATTTTCGTTTCATTAGTGAAAACTGTTACAGCGTGTAGCTTACACATGTGAAATCTACCTGGCACTCCCCTAGCCATCTGCGTGGGTAAGTGTACTTTATAAAGTGATGCGCGCATGAACCAATTTTAATTTTTCACGTTAGCCGAAGTTAGGCTGGCGAGTTTTATATTGTTATCTGAACTTTTGTTTACCAGCAGTAAAAAAGAAACCATGGGGCCAGAAAGCAAAGCACATATCTCAAGCAGGGCAGATCGCTCTGGTTTACAGCTGAACACAACATAACATATTTGTGTGATCAGACTCAGGCCGCGAAAATATGCAGCATATAAAATTCTTCGGCTTCAGACCTGTAAGGCACAGGACATGTATGTAATGTATAAAACTTGAAAAGCTATTTTGATCTCACCGTACACATAAATAAAAATATTGCAAAAGTGCTATCACATGCAGAATATCTTCTACATTCAGAAATCTCCTTTGTCTCTATTCTGTAACGTATCTGCACAAAATGCCACTATCAGTAACCTCCTTCAATTACATGCATGCAAAATGACAGTTAAAATTGTAGGTCAAAGTTAGGGAACATATATGCCAACTTTTAAAAGAGTTGCCAGTAAAGCTTCAGCTGATACATAAGGCGATTGAATACATCAAATGCTTGTCAGGTAACAATGCTTTTTAACACCACTGTCTGATTGGGCTTAAATTTATTTTAATTTGCTGCTGAAATTTATGGCCAAAAGTAAAACAGGTCAGCACCAATTTATATACAGTCAGACATCACAAACATGTAAATGCAAACTGCAACATTGGCACAGCTAGTACCAATGGTAAAGAACAAACAAAATAAAATTTGAAACATACATGCATTAAACATACAGTAGGTCGGGAATTTCTCATGACGTACACAGCTCATCAGGCCTCTCGATCATGGGTATGCAGTGGGACTGATTTTAAGCTGCCAGTGTTACTAATAGCTCGAAGGTGATAGAAACTAGCTTTCTTCAGACACTTTGCACTTCCAGGAGTATTACAGGTAATCCACAACATACATGTTCTTAAAGCACGTCCAATGAGCTGCATATTTGTCACAAAGCTAGCAAACGCAATAAATATGTATACTGTAAAAAGAACGAATAACAAGTGGATGAGCCAATTAAGGTACTAAAACTAGCATTTTAACTGACATAGACAAAATCAGAAATCAATTAATTTCAAACCTGTATCTGCATTTTGGCACAGCAACAAAGGTATAGGTCGTGAGATAGATTAGGTGCACACGTGCATAGTAGCCTACATAGGGCACAACCCTTCATTTCATAAACATCACTACAAACAAGAATTTTCTATTCAGCTGAAAAAATACAATAACTACTATTGCTCAGTATTGAAGTGGCAGTATTGCTAGATGTCGAGCAGCTCATCAAAGGCCTCACTTAATTCCTTAGTTCCAACTCACAACTATACAATAAAAGCAACAGCACATATGTTCCAGGAGACAGAGGCCCGAATCAGCATACTTTTCCATTTTCTTCATATATTCGAATTTAACAGCTTTTATTTTGTTTATATTCGTATCTTGTATTTTGTTTTACCAAGATGTGTACCAAGAAAAATAACTAGATATTTTTTATTTCCCTCATGTGGCATTTTTGTCCATCGTTTTGATGGTGCATTAAGCAAGTCAAGCATAAAAAACTGTCCGATTTTTCTTTGAGAAGAAGGAAACTCACTAGAACAGCCAGCTAGGTATATATACAGCAGACAGCTAGTGCTTCCTGCTATTTGTAACCATATTGCTTGCTCCTAATGAATAGTAATTATAATGCGAGGCAGAGGCAAATTCCTCAATCACAACAGCAACACAAGGCAGAGGGATGCAGGAAATGGACACGGTCATCGTTGTCGCAAGAGGCACCTCCTGCGCTGTGACCTATTTCTGTCCCCAAAACAGGTTTGGCCGCCATTTTGAAAGGGGTTTTGCTGTGCAGAGACGCTGACTTCCAGAGTTTTGTAAGAAGCGCAAGCGCGGCAGCACTACGTATTTGTGAGCACATACATTTGGTGCGCTCAATTTGATTGCATTCTTCTTAATGATTGCATCCTCAGTGGCATTAATTCCTTGGACGATTAAATTTCGTTTTCATACGAAATCAAGGTCGGATTGGTTGGTTGGTTGGGAACTTTGGGATATTCACGGGGGGTGGGGGGGAACCGGACACGGGTTATGCCGGCCTAATGTCGCGGCGGCACTCTTGGTGTCCGGGGGATGGGGAAGTGGGATGTTGGGAGGGGTGGGGGGGGGGGGGGGGAGATCACCTTGTCGTCTTGGCCCGCACCAAGCAAACAGCCCGGTGAGCATCGGCAGGTCGGAGGCCCGGTGCGCAGCCTCCGGTGCAGCAGCGCTTGCGGGGGGTCCAGACGAAGCCAGGTACTGCGCCTCTGCGAGGCACAGGAAGGACTGCTGGTGACAGCAGGACGCCACGGCGATTGGGGCCACCGCCGCAGCAGGAGGGGACCGCGATAGACTGCTGCCAAGGCAGCAGCGCGGCGGGTGGCGCTGAGGAGACCGTCAGTAGACAGCGCGCCGAGGCCCGCGAGCAGGGAGCCCACGGGGAGCTGTCCCGGAGTATCCAGGTAGCAGCAGGAGGGGGTGCCAGGATTCACGAGAACACGTGGTCCATGGCGGCGAGGTGGAGCCGCCTCGGTGCACACAAGTGGTGCTGCGAGGACGGCGGGTGGCTTGCACGTGGCTAGCATGCTGGCTTGGCTGGAAGCGCGAGCGCAGCGAGGACTGCGGCATCACAAATATGTCAGCAGGGAGTCACCGCGACGACGAAGTCGGGCGGCAACTGGGGGGCCGCCGGTAACTGCTGCAGCAGCAGCAGCGCGGCGGGTAGGTCGCCGGATCCACAGCAACACGTGGTCCGTGGCGATGGGGGGAGGCAGGGTTCTCGCGCCACGAGGGTGCAGCGAGAGTTAGCCAGGGTGCGTCCCAGATGCAAGGAGCTGCAGGAAGCCGCGGGCGGTTCTGCAGGCTGCTGTCCATGAAGTAGGGGGGGGGGGGGGGGGGGCGCCGCCGCCGCAGCAAACGACGGCGGCCCCGAGGAAATCCTTTTTCGAGGAGTAGGGTGCCGCGGCCGCCGAAGCGGCCCGCTGAGCTAGGCCTCTAGGAGAGGTAGCGGGTGGCCGCTGACGCGGCCGACTGCTGGGAAGAACTCCTAGTAGAAGGAACTCGCCGGCGCTGGGGAGCGCGCGACGAGCGAGGACGTACGCCTGCCGCTACGGACGGTAGCGGGCGCAGGCGAAGGTGCTCGGCGGCAGCGAAGCTGGCGCGACGGAGCGAGGCGCGACGATATCGCGGGAGGCGAGCAGGGACACATCCGCACACCTCGAAAGCCTGAACGAGAATGCCGGATTATGAAGAATGGATGCCCAAGGCTTAATTATGCGTAGATAGCACCCCCTCCCCCTCCTTCTTGGCTGCACTGCCCCTTGTTTATATTAAGTACACTAGTGGAATTACTCAAATCTTCATTTGAGCTACACCAAATTTAAAAACAAAGATGCAATCAATGGGATTGGTGCAGTAGCAGTGTAACAGCATTACTTTTGCAACACACAAATGCAACCATACTTTGCCGAGAATACATCATCAGCTGGACAGTACTCACTGCAGGGTAAACTTTATCTCCCATATTACGTACCCCAATTAACTTGATCCTGGGCTAGCTGCATCCTCTTGACCCCTGCGAGGGACACTTTCATTAGGCTATCAATGCTCCACGGACTTTCATTTTAGGCAAACTAGCAAAGCTACGTAAATGACACATTGTTGGTATTTACACTTTTTTTTTCTATATTCCAATATTTAGAAAGTTAGCGAATTAGCCTTTTTAAAATGCTACAGACCAGGCAACTCTACTCTCAAAAAGACCTAAGCCGGAATTCCTGGCCAAGCATACTTTGTCTTCATGATTACACTTATCTTCTCAGTGCAAGTCTAAATCATTTCAATCAGTCGCGCTCAATCAAGTTGGGGACAGGGCAAACATAAAGTTTGTTTTCATCACGAAAGTCGATGAGTATGCAGGGCTTTTCAACTACTGAAATGAAAAAGGCAGTCATGGGGTGCCCTAAAGAAACGAAGCACTGTCTTATGTGAAGCGGAAAATTACTGTCACTTTCCATATCAACAAGTTTTTGCAAAGTAACACAAGCTTATCCTGTGCCTGCCCACAAAAAACTTGAAAAATACGATTAATTATATAGCAGCTGCCATCTTAGCATTAAAAAACAGTAGAATCGTTTTTTTTTTGCTTTCTATTGGCAGCTCCAAAGTATTGCGCCTCAATACAAAAAAACGAAAGTGTTCTACCACACGGCTAGAGCCACTACAAAGGTGTTAAGGGCAAGTGATTCTGACAGCCCTGCTAATGACCGTGGCGTTCCAAACACTCCTAACATCGTCAATAACCCATGAATTGTCTATGACCCAACATCTCCTGGCAGAACTCTAAAGCTTTGGGATTAGGTGGGGTTGTGACAAGATACTCATTCAGATGCTCGGCCATGGCGATTCGCTCAAATAATTGATTGGGCACACCTTAAGCTGATGTTATGAGGAATGTCGTCTGGAGCCGTAAAATATTACAATAGGATCCCAAACAACAGCACAAAATATTCCTAGTTACCCATGAATACATAAAAGGATAAAAAACCTAAGTCAAGCTAAAATGATAAGCTAAGTTACACTTCATAACATTGAAGTGATAAGCATGGAGACTATTCATATCAATCTGACCCAAATATCTCATGACCATTGTAGTGAAAACTGCACCAAGTAGAATGTTTACTGAGTGAGGACTTGTTGCAGTCTCTGAAGATGGTTGTGAATAAATATGAGCCTGCACTCTTCCTCCACCCCTCAATGTATAGTGGAATCATGTTTCTCTCCTAGCACCTCCTATATTTATTTCTACTCTAGACATCAGAACTGCACACCACGAGTGAGTGCTGGCAACATATGAATAAAACCTTCCACATGAGTTCCCCTCTTGAGCCTGAATGTTGCTGTGAAAACCTTAATATGAAGGTTAAGATAGAGTTGAGCCTATTTTATTGCTTGTTTGCACACAAGGATGAAATTTCAGACATGTTTCTTTAAATACTAAATTTACACTACTTTTTCAACTCTTGCCAGGTGAATGTGCTTTACAACAGCCTTTGTCTTTGTGGCAAGTGAGTCTGATAATATGTCTCAGTTATATGCTTTCTGTTTATGACACAGCTTTACAAGAGTACTTTTGCTCAGTGAATGGTTAATGCAGATGTCCCCTGTTTATGGTGCGTCCCGAAACTTCAGCATCCAGCTGCTTCCCTTACAGAATTTATCACAGAGCAGCACTAACTGCATATGAGGTATAAGAAATCAGGATGTGATTGGTTTCGATCACGTGGTAAAATTTAGTTTAATCAGGTACGGAGCATGTCCACGTACATAAGATGTGGGTAAGAATGACAGACAGTAGTCACTAGCGCTTGTTTTCCTTCAAGAAAAAGAATGTTTAGAAAATATTTCTCTTTTTTCAAGGAAGAGGTTTTGTGCATCACATGTCATTTTTCTGCTCCTTGAGATACCTTGCATACTTAATAATTCAAACCGCCCTGGCATGCCTTTAGTTTTCTTGATGTACCCTTTTACTAAAGAAAAATAAAGGGACTGCAATTGAGCCATCTCAAGTTATGCTTCCAATTTCAGCATGTTACTGAAAAAAATAATTGAGCTGCTGGTGAAACCTGAAAAAATAGTGAATAATGAAGAAAGGTTATGTCTTTGGACATCGTTTAACTAGAGTTTTCTGCTAGTCATGCAATGCTTGGGAAACTGACAAGAAGAAAAGCATCCTTCAGTTTCTGTTTTTCAAGATTATATTCATTTCAAAATCTCTTAAGCCCCCCTTCAACATAGTTACCAGGAGCAGAAAACATTTCCTTGTCAATCTGTTTTGCACATGAATGGAGCCCTATACTCCGTTTCATACATCAAGTGCAACGCTGCCAAAGCTACAGCTCTTGTTTGCGCTCTCCGCATCCGCGAAGAAAAATAGTGCCTGCTGTTGACGAGAAGAAATAATAGTTATTTTGTCTGCAAGCTTAATACATCTTACATTTGCCATTAACTTCATAAAGAGCACCTTTTTTAGGGAGAAAGGATCGGATTCGGTGAATTTGTATGTTTTTTTTTATGTCGTTTTCGTTCGTGTCGCGTTTTCGCTGCCCCGCAACCTTGCCAGCTGTGTTACTAGATGGCGCTGGCTGTGCCCTCCGCGCTGCGCATCTCTTTTTGAGAAAATGGTTCTTCGGTGCGCATTTTTCTCTAAGATCCGCACTGCGAAGATGTCTAGGTATGCGAAGCAAGTTATTGCGTATATGCTCGGAATAGAGCCCGTTTCCGCAGGAACCACTCAGCCACAAAACGAGCGCGTAGTGATACGCCTTTTTTTTTTCTTGCGGACTATTTGCGTAGCTTTCGCTGCGTTGCACCTGATGTATGAAACGGAGTATAGCTGGGACGACTTATTTGTGCCGAAGTTGTGTCGATGCTTTTATACTGGCAATAAAATTAAGCTACAGGTTTGACTGTTGCAAGAAACAAGGAAATTATTTATTTACGTTTTGTATACATGATACAAAAAATGCCTTCAAATGCAGATCCTCCCAGCCAGATGAAAACGCAGTCCTCAGTCATTTCATTTAACTTTCTGGGGTGCATTTAGATATCACACTCTATCCATGCATTTTAGAGCAACGCTTTTCTCTTGTGTCAATACTCAATAGTAGTAGTGATTTCATGTCTTGGTTCAATACATACACAGTATGTGCTTTCGGTCACAAATAAACAGTTGCAAGTCTGTGCCCGTGATGTTTTTTTGTTCCTGTATCACTTCTGCCTTTTTTCGCACCGTTATTTACAAGTTTTCATTCTGGTTGGGTAGATAAAGTAGCGTACCAGCATGAGTGAGGTCTTCAAGGCATTGTTGTTCACTCAGTAGAAGATGGATGCATTCCACAAGGTGGGAAAAGTGGTTCCAGTACCGACATGGAAGAATGACGTGACAGCATGGCAAGCAGTAGTATAGCAACCAATTCCTCCCCTCAGCTGCCTTCCAGAAGGCTCTTTCATGCAGCTATCTAGGCAGCCGTATCATGACATCAGGTGGCCGTATCGCTGTCATTCATTGATCCACTTTTGCCATGATTGACGAACTACCTACAAAGTTTGACAAATTCTCATTTACAATTTAATAAAATAACTAAACAATAATACGTAAAACACATAGTTCCACGTCAGCAAAGAAAGACTCACCAGGCTTTGAAAATAAAAACGTTTGCCTGCATTCAAAGTAATAGCTCGTTTACACGCAGCAGACAATAGTGGTAATGTATTGCAATTCGTTTTTAGTTACTTTTGATTCCTTTGCTCTTGCGAGAAGGGATGAGCTTTTCTCTGTAGTATGACATACATATTTGTTGCTCAAAAAGGCCCCAACTGGTCACTGTGTTCTGCTTGCAAAAATTGGTATTTGTATTTGTATATTTCATGCAGGTCTTGCAAATGTCCTTCTAATGTTCTGGAGAATACCACGATGTCGTCTAGATATGCCAGGCAGATCTTCCATAGCTGGTGTGACAGAACCTTATTTATTGTGCGCTGGAATGTAGCGGGGGCGTTGCACAAACCGAATGGTACCACATTGAACTCGTAGAGTCCGGTTCCAGTAGCAAACGCAGCTCTTCTCTTTGTCCTGTTCCTTA
The DNA here is from genome assembly GCF_055883805.1 of Amblyomma maculatum. Taxonomy (NCBI): domain Eukaryota; kingdom Metazoa; phylum Arthropoda; class Arachnida; order Ixodida; family Ixodidae; genus Amblyomma; species Amblyomma maculatum. Next base: position 23,743,066 of record NC_139351.1, on the reverse strand, counting down.
ATTGGAACCTGCCAGTAACCGGATGCCAGGTCGAGTGTGGAGAAGAATTTCGCTCCCTGTAGCTTGTCCATAATGCCGTCCATGCGAGGCAGCGGGTGTACATCTTTCTTCGCAACGGTGTTAACTTTGCGGAAGTCAACGCAAAACCGCCATGATCCATCGCTCTTGCGTACCATCACTACCGGTGACGACCATGCACTCGATGAAGCCCGAATAGCTCCCTTTTCCAGCATCTCGGCGACTTGATCATCAATAACTTTTCGCTCGTATGCAGAGTATCGGTAGGGATTCTGGTGGATTGGGCGGGCTGTGTCGGTGTTGATCTCGTGTTCCGCGATGTTCGTGCGCCCGATGGGACCCTGTTTTGTAGAAAAGATGTGGCTATATTCGTGTACCAAGCCCTGGAACCTCTGCCTGGCTTCAGACGGTAGTTCTTCGCCTAGCCGGATATTTTGACTCGTACCCTCTTGATCACTGGGCAGAGAAATGCTTAGAGCTGTCTTGCTGATGGTGGTGGCTCGTTCGATAGTTGTACCCTTTGGTACTGTGAGAGAGGTAGTGTCTGGGTTAGCTACGCGAACGTAACCTATCTCGTTGTCAACGACCGTCAAGGTCCGGGCAACACTAGGTCCTAATGTCTGTCTCGACTGAGTGAGTGGCTCGACCAAGTACGGCCCTTGAGCTGCAATCCGTACTGCGACAATGGCCTCGGTTCGGGGCGGCAGATTCAATTCTAGACACTGCACACGTACCGCGTCAGGTGAATCGCGAGTATCGTCTTGCTCGAGGTGTAACGCTAACTTCATTATTAATATAAACAGCGCGAACACGAAGACAAAAGACAAGATACAAGAAAGCCACAGTACAAGCGCTGACTCACAACTAAGCCTAAGCCCTTCACTCCAAGGCCCAGAAAAAACAAACATGAAGAAAACGAAACAGTCACGTGAAACAACCCCTGGGTTCACCTGCTGCATAAAAAAATTACTTTAAAAAATCACTTAAAAAAGACACCTCTTTGCTTGAAAGAGCAAGAGAAGTCTTGCTGACACACTTATTGCTTATTAAATGCGCTGAAGAAATCTTGTTACCACGGCATGGGCAAGAGTTTTGAAAGACAAGTGACAAGAATTGCAAAGGCCGGTTATCGGGAGTCAGTTATTATTGAGGCCAGTTGCCGGGTACTAAAGAGCCTTAAAAGAACGCGCAGACTGAAATCCCTGCCCAGCATGGGTGAGAGGAAGAGGAAGGTTGCAGTGGTACCGTATGTGCACAGAATTTCGCATGGCCTCAAAAATGTAGGCAAGAGGTATAAGGTTGACGTCGCATTGACCGCCCCGCTCAAGATGAAGAGGATCTGCCCGGCTATTCAAAGGGAAAGAGAAGCGAAGAAGCAAGAATGTGGGGTGAAACATAGAAACCCATATGCTGGATGCAAGACAGGTGTTGTGTATAGGCTTCCACTCTCTTGTGGAGCCAGTTATATAGGACAAACAGGACTGTGTATTAATAAGAGACTACAGGAACACCGGAACAACTTGGAAAGTGGAAAGGACAAAACGTTTCTGGTATCACATTACCAGTCATGTGAAATAATGAAGAAGGAGAAGAAGAAGTGCACTCCTAAGTTTGACAGTGTTAGGATTTTATATCGCCACGAAGAGAAGATAACGAGAGAGATAGTGGAATCATATTTTATTTCAACGGACAATAAGTGTGTCAGCAAGACTTCTCTTGCTCTTTCAAGCAAAGAGGTGTCTTTTTTAAGTGATTTTTTTAAGTAATTTTTTTTTATGCAGTAGGGGAACTCAGGGGTTGTTTCACGTGACTGTTTTGTTTTCTTCATGTTTGTTTTTTCTGGGCCTTGGAGTAAAGGGCTTAGGCTTAGTTGTGAGTCAGCGCTTGTACTGTGGCTTTCTTGTATCTTGTCCTTTGTCTTCGTGTTCGCTCTGTTAATATTAATAATGAATAAGTACCAACTCGCCCAACAAAGTATCTTGGTAACGCTAACTGCCGTCCCTGCAAGGTAATCTTTTTCTGTGGGAAATCAAGCATCATTTGGGTTGCCTGACAGAATGGCAGTCTGCACAGCACATCATGTGGAAAACTTGGGAGCACTACAAACGTTGCCTTCGTGCTAACCTCCGCTCCGATCATAACTTCCAGTCTATCTCTCCGCATGATTGCACTATCTCTCCATTTACTGCACGCATATGAAAATGTTAGACGGTCGAACAGGCTTCCTCAGTCGAGTAGCTAGGGCTGCCGAAATTACTTTCACAACGACTCCGGAGTCTATAATTACCTGGACGTCCAGGTCTTCCACCGTGGCAGGAACCGTGATGAGTTGTGTATGGTGGAATGTTGCGTAAACCGAGTCCTTATGCTTTCCACCGGGTCGGACTGCAGGACCCGGCTCTACCGGTTTCCCGACTGGTGCGGGGCCGGATGTGCCTGGTTCTCTGGGTATTGGCGCATGATGTGCTCGGTTGCACCGGAAGCAAATTACTTGTCCTCCCTGTGTTCTTGAGCCACGTGGCGGGAACGGTCAGCGGTCACGTTGCTCGAGGCGATCCACAGCTGCATTTAAGGCGCGCAGAGTCTCTTGAATGGCCTCTAACACAGCATCTGTGCCCTTGTTTTGAGGGTTTTCATGGCGGCCAGGTGCGTAGAGGACCTGTGGTGGGGTGCCTGCAGCATGAAGGGATGTTGTCAGGTCTTGGCTGAAGGACATTACCGGGTGCCCGGTTGGGATACCTGGCAGCGGGTGCGTCGGCATGGTCATAAGAGCGTAGCGTGGCATGGCCCCTACGTGTGTCAGGCTCTGCAGGTGTTCGCCCCTACGTGTGTCAGGCGCTGCAGGTGTTCTAGGAACTCCTGCGTGGAGCTGGGGTTAGAAATGGCCATGCGTTCAATCATTTCGGGTCGCAAGCCCCGCAGTAAGTCCCGAAGCTTCTCGGCATCTGTCATCGCCGCGTTGGCCCTTCCACATAGCTGTAGCATCCCAGCCACGTACTGCTGTTGGGTATCCCCTAGCTGCTGCTTGCGTTCTTGTAGGCGAATGTACGCCCACTCTTGTACATGCGCACCTGCAAAGGTGGCACGTAGTGCTCTTTGCCAGTCTAACCATGTTTCCGGCTTTTTTTTTTCCGGAGGGCTGTCACGTAGCAGGCCCGGGCGACGCCCGCGAGAGCAAACACCAGGTTGTCCGCTTTCTGCTCGTCCGTCCACGCGATAGATCAGCCGTACCTTTCATATATATGGAGCCAATCCTCCAGGTCTTCATCGGCTGTCCCTTTAAACACGGGAGGCGGCGCGAATGCCCTCATTGACGGCGTGTTTTGTTGATCGCTCATTGCTGTTCGGTCGTTGGCGGGAATGACGCGGTTCCTCAAAACTCTTTCCGCTGTGTGCATCAGCGGCTTATTTTTTTGCGGCCGCGATAGCCTCCTCACAAAGAGCGAATAAGTCGTTGAAACGCTCGTTCAGGTTGCGTCTTTTTTCTTCCCCTTCGAATCGTGTCCTGTATTCGAATCCTAATTTTTCCGCAACTGCGTTTCGGTGGTCTCGGCGAGTGGCTGACTTCCCTATTTTTTCTTGTTTGTCCATAGCGGGGAATTTAGCACCTCCACCACTTGTTACGACTTAGATTTCGCGTTCTTTTGCGTTGTTTGACTCGGTCTTTCGGACCGGGGAGCAGTGCCTGGCGGGTCGTGCCTCGACAAGTCTCCCGCGGTTCGTCCGACAGAGAAGTCACAAATTCAAAATCTTCAAAGTCATGGACATCGACTACGCGCTCATCGCATGCGGTGGCGGCGGTGACGCTTACGACTACTACTAGCCGGGCGGGACCGGCTCTCGTTCCGATAGTCTGGCGGGTCGTGCCTCGACTTCTCCCTGAGAGAAAGCTGCTCAGCTCTGACTGGTCCTCTTTTTAAGGGGGTTTCGCCGACCCTGAAGGCATTGTCCCCAGGGATAAGAGGAAGGGGGAGATGTAGTTAAGCCAAGTGGTTCTGGTTAAGCCCCCTTCTGCGTGCTCTCTCCACCCGCCGCTTCTCGCACCATCTAACCGACGCGGCCGTTATTGTGTGCGTTGCTGGTGCCGCCACCTCTCGTGCATGAGCGCAAGCCTCATTGAGAAGCGCTCTCTCCCTCGAGACCGGCCGTGGTATTCTCTTAACAAGATCCTACTACATTTATTTCTGGCCACGTCAGATGTATTCGATCGCTTCACTTGGAGGCTTCAAGGCACGCTGGACTGACCTGAATCATTTTTTCTAGCTAAGTTGGTCTTCAAAGTCCAACAGAATACGCGCCAGCTGTGCGGTGGCTAGTTTCACTGCCTTTTACATCTCTAAGGTGCACTCCGCTTGTATGTATGACAAACGTGATGCCCGGTCTAATGTTGGCTTACTGAAGTCATGGAGTAGCAGGGATATCGCAAAATTTCTCCTCTCTATTTCTATGCAAACATATCAGGCTCAGATTTTGTGCCATGTGGCGGATTCCAGGGCCGCGAATCTCTCCTCGCATATGTGCGCACATGGAGACGACAGCTGACACCAACGTTAATAGAACTAAGATCAGTTGCCAAACTGAGAGCTGTTTCGCGACGCCGCCACCGCTGGCTGCTTTGAGTGGCGCTGCAGTTCTACCAGGCTCTCGTCGGCCCGAACGTGGGTTGAACACGTGCAGTGCGGGCAGCATGAGTACAGTGCGCTCCCGACTTGGCTGCTGCAGTGATCGTTTTTTGTGCTACCTGTGCTAGCATGCAAAGTTGAAGGGGCTACAGTAACCATGCCGACGTGCTGCGTGCCGGGTTGTGCGAGCGGTTACAAGAGCGACAACACAGCGAGGCGTTTTTTCTCGGCTCCGCGTGACGCGGATCTCCGTGCGGCATGGGACCGCGCGATTCCGCGTGTTGACAGGAAGCTTTCTGACAAATCACGTGTGTGCGATCTTCATTTCTACGATGAAGACATACTGAAGACGTACAGTCATACCATTAATGGCAAGGAAGTAAAAATCGATAGGAGCAAATGGAACCTCGCTGAAGGATGTGTGCCGAAGGTTTTCCCTAACTGAAAAGCGCTCATTTGTCCCTGGAGTGCTCAAGAACCCTTTAAACTCCCTGACTGAACTGGTGACTGGCATCAAGTCAGTGGTCGAGCGACAAACAAAGACAGAAAAAGTTTTTGGAAATCTGTTCTGGTTGAATGCATGTTGACCTGCTTTTGAGCAGGAAGCTACCCCGCACAGTTGCAGCCTGCACAGTTCACTGTGCAAGTGGTGAAGTTTTATTTGGTAATGCGGATGCATTTTTACACACGATTCCTATCCGAGAGGAGCAATGTGAGTAATAAAATGCAAAATTACATTTACTTGTGTGTCTATCTGTAGCCCACTGCGTGAAAGGTCGCAAAAAAAAAAAAAAGGTACTTGCGACGCGGGCGCAGGCCAGTAACGATAAACCCACAGTTGGGAATCCCAAAAAGACTAAATTTTATTGTCTCGAGTTGTTGGCGTCTAACCTCCTGTGTAAGCTCTCTTCTCTTGCTGGAAGAAAGAAACCGACAACTCAAGAAGCAGAAGTTCGCTGTTTTCGCGGCACAGATTGCGCGCGGCGCTCGGCTAAAAGTCACATGCATACTTATTGACGAAATGAATGCAATGCGCAAAATTCGCTTATTCCGTTAAACTGCACCACAGACAATGCGGCTATTTGCTGAAAAAGTGCTGGTAATTTTTTTTTTTGTTAAACATATGCACATGCATGCGGTTGAGCAGAAACTGCAGAAACATACTTCGAACTGACGATGAACCTTGCAGTGATCATATCTCTAACATTATTGCACGTTTCTCATATGCCACTTCGGGGAAGAAACTAGCAAAAAAACTTTCCTAAAAAAAACAAAAAAACAGCGGTAGTGTTGCCTGAGCAGCGCTCACCTGTATCGCTCGAGTTGCTGCAGTAAAGTTTTGCAGCATGCTCGCCACACACGGTTCAGACTTGATTGGTGACTGTGAGTAATTAACGATAAGTACGGCATTTAGGACACCAAGTAATTTAACATTCCCGAATGCTACATGCTACGCCGAACGTTGCGCCGAACGGCCGGGCCCGCAGCGTTTGATTGTGCTTCGACAGCGGCCAAGCAGCGGCTAGATAGAGCCTGTTTCGACGGCAGCGCCGCCTCGCGTTAAAATTGACGCGCCAGTTCAGCAGCATGGAGAACCCGGAGAGTTTGGCAACTGATCTTAGTTCTATTAGCGTTGAGCTGACACTGAGTGGGGCCATTCTGATTAGCTCACACTAACCTCGAATCCATACGTATTCAAGATCCATGTAGGCGAACTTCCACAAGTAGACAAAGCTGCTGTCAGAGCACTTGCATTGTCTGCCCTTAACTACACTAACAATTTCGCCGTTACGTAAGTGCATCTTTCACGCTTCTGTCTTCAGTTGATCACTCGCGCATTGCAATGCAGCATGTCTTCGTCTCAGACTCGCTACCCAGTCATCACCGCCTCAAATAGACTTGACATGCCTAGCTTGCAACGGCTGTAAGGTAGAATCTGAAGGAATATATATTGACGATACCCTACTGGCTCTATTTGCAGGTAATGAATAGCTAGAATAACATCGTAGTGTTGTGCCTGCTATTGGCTTTGAGGTCGTAGCAGGATTGCAGATAACTTTGTTTAAATTATTAGCAGGTGACAGATACGATCGAGACTGGTGCACGAAATAAACAAGCTAAAGCCCTAAAGCATCCCAGTTGGCGTACGTACATATCGCATTGCCTGCTGCGTTCGCTTTTTATTGCACCTCGTGCGAGCGACAGCGGTGCTCGCTGCGCGCAACCACGAGTGAAAGGGCCGATCTCCCATGGCCGAATAACTTCTCCTTGCGGTGACTTGAGAGTTGGAAAAGCACAGCTTCCCGCCTGAGCAGCAATTAAGCAAACTATGTGCATATGTTAGGTGCGGTCGACTTTGGCCTACATCGATGTATATTATGAAAGTGGAAGTTGATTAGTTTGAACATATTTACAAAGTGCATAAAAATACTGACGAGGGTCCCATAGTCAGAAGACTGCACCGGGACCCTCGATAGATCACTACACCAAATCAAATAATAACAGCAAAGTTAGCGAAAGGTTATAATATACAAAACATGGCAAATCAGTATTTTTACACAAAAATAAAGGTACTAACACAGGTATTAGACATAAAAAATATAAAACATCAGCAATTCAACAAATATTCTTTCAAGTTATTCTTAAATGTGGGCAAGGACATATAAGTTTTCAGTGTTAACGGCAATGGGTTCCAGAATGAAATGGCTGCAAAAGATGTCGTCATTTTTCCATAATTAGTACGAACTTTCGGGAGTAGAAAATTGTTATTCGCTGCAAATCTGTAGAGTTATAGTTCGAAAGTAGTAACGGATTAACAAACTGGAAATGCAAGCTGCCATTCAATAGCTTAAAGAACACGATTACAAGGTGATACTGAAAGAGCTGGTGGTTAGTTGAACTGCCGGACCTAAAACCAAACTGACAGGGGTAATAATATTAAATTTATTTAGATAATTGTCTAAGCGACTGATTATTAATTTTTCAATTACCTTACTAAGAGGTGATAATATAGATATTGGACGATAGTTAGATATTGTTTATCTGTCACCTTTTTTGAAGACCGAAATGTCTTTCGCTATCTTAAGGCAAGCAGGAAAAACGCCATTCTTTAGGATGAGATTAATAATATGACAAAGTGGTATAGACACTAGATTAGCAACAAGTTTCAGGTGCCGTGAGCATATGTTATCAAGTCCAGGACTAGTGTTCTTGGGGCTATTAATAATCAGCACGATTTCACAAGGGGAGACAGGAAAAAGAAAGATTAATTCATTAGTTCGTTTCAAATCTAGCTCCGGTGGAATTAGAAGTCACTGAAAGCATTCGCGATGTCAAATGTCTCAGTGTAGATAGTGCCATTGAAATTAATTTCAGTAGGGGCATTGTAAGCGCAGGGCAAATTGAGGAATTCGCTCAGGAGTCTTCATTGCTTTTTAGTGTCGTTAGCGTTTTTACACAGTTCGTGTTCATAGTACGGTCCTTTCGCGTGTTTAAGTAAGTTGTTCAGAACAATGGAGTATTTTTTGTAGCGGGCTTTCAAAGAAGCTTTAAAAGGCTGCTTCGTTTTTCTGTACAGATTTTCTTTTCGATGCATACTACTTAATAAACTATTTGTAAGCCATGGATTACGGGGAAATTTGTAATTCTTTTTACATTGTTGTACTCTCAGATATGCAGTTGGAAAAAAGGTGACAAAAACGCTTCATTGCTCCCTCCAGATTTCTGGACAAGAGGCACGGAGACCAGTCTGTGTTACTGATTGCGTTAATAAAATCTTCATTGTTGAATCTGGAAGTGTAGAAAATTGACCGTGGAGGACGGGATGGTTTACTGTGTGTAACGAAAATAGGAAAATGATCCGTAACCTCAAGTTCACTCACCCCTGAGAGGGGCGAGGATGATATATTTGCCAGGGCATGGTCGATTAAAGAAGAGGATCCACTATCAGTACACCTCGTTGGAGCACTGATGATAGATTCGTAGCCGAACCCACTGAAGCAATCGGTATAGGAAACGACATTAGAGTTATCTGTATCTAAAATATTAATATTAATGTCACCAAGAATTAAAACATTTTTGTTTTCGAAAGATAGCTGATTTAATATAGTGTCTAATGCTAACAAGAACTCCGGGATTGATGAAGACGGTGAGCGGTAAATGCAGCCGAGTACCAACTTTCGTGAGTCAGTAGAAAAGAGACAATGGTTAGCTTCTATCCAAACAGATTCACATTGTGGTACATTCAGAGCGAGATCACATCTACGCTGGTGAGAAATTTCAGGGGAAATAAAAATTGCAGTGTCTCTGTGGCTGCTAGACGAGCGATGACAGTATTCTGGAAGATAAGATGTAAAACCAAATAGATTGCCATCAGAAGTGGAAAGCCAGGTCCCCGAAACGCAGATGAAAGAGAACGAGTGCTGAAGTGAAATGATAAAATTATCAATCGATTCAAGGTTCTTCCTGAGGCTGCGTGCATTGAAATGGATCAGAGAATGGCTACGGTTTTCGAAGATATGATGTAGCTTGTAAGGAGATAGCGGGGTGTCTAAGGCTTCAGCGCCGTCAGAAGCCATGAATGTGTATGAACTAGTGGAAGATCTGAAGGTCTGTTTCTGTGCGTATGCGGAACACCGTGCTCACGTCAGTCTCACGCGGAAGTATCCGACAATTGTCAGTTCAGAGATTCTGCCATTTTTTTTCTTTCTTCAGCAACATAGCTCTATCAAACAGTTTCTTGTTGTCAAAGGTAAGGTGTTCATTTACAAAAATCGGGCAAGTTGAATCAACAGGGAAGCCAATTTGGTCTGTTTGTGGGCGAGCCTTCCGTGCCTTGCGCACGAATTAATTTTTCTTTTTCCGACACACAAAGCGAGCAATGGTGGTTTTTTTCATTTTTGTTTTTGGTGGCAACGCGATGGACGATTTCAAACTCAGCGGCGTTGATAGGACGCGCAATGACATCACCGATTGTCTCAAGCACTTTCTTGACATCCTCGCCTTTAGTTACTGGAACACCTTTTATCTCCACATTGTTGACCCTAGAATACTGTTCGAGTTCACAAACCCTTTTGTGGAGCTTTTCATTTTCCTCTGCCAGCAACTTGTTGGCATTCATGAGCTCGGCCTCCCTGACTTTCATTGATTCCATTTCATTTGCAAAGTGTCGTCACCTTTAAGTTGTGAAAACACCTTTGTGGTGATCTCGGCCACCAGGTCATCTAGTTTCCCTTTAAGTAACAACTCCAATTCCTCAGCTCTCCTTGCGAGCTCTGTATTCTTCGGCATTTCAAACAATTGCGACAACAAAAGGTACAAAAGGCAGCTGGCAGCACCAGCGGCAATATCAAACAAGCAAAACCAAAAAATGTTCAGTTCAACTAACCTGCAAACCAAATGCACGGACTTAGCGAAGCCTGTAGAAGCCGCAAATGTTGCCAGAAAGTGAAGAAAAGCTGGAGATGGGTCCTTATAGACCTTTTCACGAGCCTCGGCGAAACTGGTTTTACTGGGCTGTGGGGCGGGTTTGGGGGAGATAATTTCCAGCTTTTCCTGTGCTACAAGCATAGCCCAGCATCCAATATTGCAGCGACCATGACCGCTTTTTGGAAAGGTCTATATAGCTGGGTTTTCCGTTGAACCAGGGGACGTGTCCATCGACGTGATGAGGTACTAGGAAATATGGCTGCGCAAGCGTAGACGAAGAGTAGCCGTGTCCAGAAATTCGCTTAGTAATGGATGGACAACTGCAATCTTCAAGTGCAACAGCAGCAGTTCACCAGAAGGTGGTAAACCTGAAAACCAAATGCACGGACTCAGCGAAGCCTGTAGAAGGCGCAAATGCTGCCAGAAAGTGATAAAAAGCTGGAGATGGGTCCTAATATAGCTGGGTTTTCTGTTGAACAAGGAGGCGTGTCCGTTGATGAGGTACTAGAAGATATGGCTGCGCAAGCGTAGACGATGAGTAGCCGTGTCCAGAAATCCGCTTAGTAATGGATGGACAACTGCAATCTTCAAGTGCAACAGCAGCAGTTCACCAGAAGCCGGTAAACCTGCAAACCAAATGCACGGACTTAGCGAAGCCTGTAGAAGCCGTAAATTAATATGTATGATTAATGAGGATTGACTGTTTACAGCCGTTTTGTCAAACGTTTAGAACCTAGGGGATTCATTTCTTAGCGGTACATGTGGCTATTTATGGATTTTCTGTGTACCAATGCTCATTAATGCGAGTACCAATGCCAGTGGGTATAGCAAATCCACGACTGTTAAAGGAGCCCCATATGCTATGTCTCCCAAACAGACCTTTGGGCTCTGAACTTTTGACAAGGGCAGTATGTGTCGAGCGTATCCTCATACGCTTCATAATTAAAACTGCCAGAGCTAGCACAGCTACTGCAGGCACACTTGGTTGGAAAAATCATAACTCCCTTTATTTATAGAAGCATATCAACCAATTCCTTAAGCCAGTGCACTGTTCGACCTGTCAAAAATATATATTCACATATGCTTTCTTCTGGCTATAGTGTATGCCTCATTTTACATCATCAACATTCTGAATCTCTCAAAGATGAGCTGCTTTAACCTGTTCTGGATCTAAGGAATATAAGCGGTGCTATGAATCCCCAGCACAGTAGGTTACATGTGATGTATATTATTGACAAGGGCTACATTTCGTACAGATGTGACATGAAAATCACAGAACCAGTCACAATAGTACAATCAAACTTTTAAGTTCACCCTCATCAATATTAACATGTCGCAATATCTTACTTAATGCAATAAAAATAACGTTACCTATGTAGAACACCTCGTGCCAATTAGACATGTCGAACCATAGCTCTGCAAACTGCCTTATGACTTCCAGTAAAACACTGTGCATGTATGGCCACCCACCAGGTCACAGTTTCGAAAGTCAACAAAGGTGGACAGCCTCAAAGCCAACTTCATGTTGAGCACATCTTGGGATGTTCTCTCAGTAGCTCGTTCAGTGTCCATGTAGCGGAACACCAATAAAACAGTGCATATATTTAGAAACAAGAATTCAGTTGAATTCTTACAGCATGTTGCACAAGCCATATTCAAAGCCATAATTAGAAGGGGGCTGGAGCAATCAAATATGAGGTAGCAAAAAGAAAATATTTTCCTGTTCTGCACAAAATTAACTGGCAGCTAGCTCTGCATAGCAGCATACAATAGGAAGAAGCCCCAGGTTTCAAGTAGATATGTGTGTAGGATGTAAAAAATGCACAGACTCTCAAGCTAGATTATAAATATTTAGAAATCAAGGAAATAACTAGCATGTAAAAGCCTTAGAAGTAAAAACATTAAGCATGCAACTGTTTGTGATTTGCCAAAATATCCAACTTGTGCCACGAAGTCAACCCACGCAGTTCTACGTCTACACCATCACTGAGCAAGAGTGCCTCGCCGTCGTTTGGGCAGTTCAGAAATTCCGTCCCTAGATCTACGGCCGCCATTTCACGATCGTTACTGATCACCACGCCTTGCGTTGGTTATCAACCCTCAAGAATTTGACTGGATGCCTGGGCCGTTGGATTCTGCGTTTGCAGGAATACACCTTCGATGTCACATACAAATCGGGTCGCAAACATCGAGATGCCGGTGCTCTTTCCCCTTGCCCGCTTCTAGAATCATCACTTAGTGCTTCTTCGCGCCTTCCTCACTAATGCTCCTGCTGCCGTTGCTTCAGATAGCTACGCCATTAATTCGCACCAGCGAGCAGATCCCTACTGCCGTTCCCTAATCGACCTTATTACCGGTGCTTCTCACCCTCCTACCGCTAGGATGCACAGGCAACTCCAAAAGTTCAAACTGGACACCGGCGTGCGCTCCCGTTATATTTATTGCTCTGAAGGCACCCGTCGGGTCCCCGTTATCCCAAGAGCGCTTCGCACCCATATCCTGGAGGCTCTCCGCGATGATGCTACAGCCGGTCACTTAGGCTTTCACAAAAGTTACCACCGCGTGAAAACTCATTTCTTCTGACCAGGCCTCGCCCCAAGCGTGGCAAAATATGTCGCCTCTTGTCTGCCATGCCAGCGCCGCAATCGGCCGACTTCTCCTCCTGCTGGCCTACTACAACTGCTACCTTGCCCTGCTACTCCTTTCGCCGTTGTTGGCATAGACTTATATGGGCCACTTCCATCGTCCGCACGAGGTAATCGCTGGATCGTCACCGCCGTCGACCACCTAACACGCTACGCTGAGACCGCTGCCCTGCCTAATGGCTCAGCGCCTGAGGTCAAGACCTTCTTTTTGGAATCCCTCGTATTGCGCCATGGGGCCCCTCAAGAGCTTCTCAGTGACCGTGGTCGGACATTTCTGTCGACGATAGTAGCCGAAGTTCTTGAGGCCTCAACCACATATCACAAATTTACCTCCAGCTATCACCCGCAGACCAATGGGTTGACTGAGCGGTTCCACCGCACGTTTTCTGACATGCTGTTCATGTACAGTCACGGACAAAAGTGGTATACTCCACGCGAATCGCAATGATTGCATTTTTTTTTTTCAGTATAAAACAACGTGCCGCACAAAATTGCTTGGACTAGATGGAAAGTATATCAAGGAGGGTACATTATGCATATCTCAGGAATAACTGATTCTCTATCGAAAAAATCTGGCGGGCAGTTCTCTCGCAGCGCGTGGAATATACCACTTTTGTCCGCGGGGGCACGTCGACCAGGACCACCGAAACTGGGACGTAATACTTCATTTTGTTACGTTCGCCTACAATACGGCTGTACTGTGGACCACAGGTTACACCCCGTTTTTCCTCGTTTACGGCCGTTCTCCCGCTACCCTTCTTGATGCCTCTTTCCTTTCTACACAAGCCAGTTCCTCATCCTCTCTTCCTGACCCGTTCATTTCCCGATTGGCCAGATCTCGCCGGCTTGTTCGCATCAACACTGAAGCTAGCCAGGAAGACAGAGCCGCTATGATGCAACCCACCGCCAAGTTATGTTCCGTCCCGGCAACGAGGTGTTACTTTGGACACCATTACGTGCTCCTGGCCTTTGTGACAAGTTCCAGCGTCGTTACATTGGTCCTTACTCAGTCCTTGCAAAAACCTCCCCGGTCAACTATCGCGTGTCCCCTGTTTTCCCTTTTCCGGACACTCGTTACCGTGGCACTGAAGTTGTACACGTTTCACGCACGAAGCCTTTTATTCGGCGCAATGCTGCGGACTAATTGCGGCCAGGCTCTCCGCTTCAACTGCACGGGCGAAATAGTGTGAGCACTGTGTGGCGCTTCATCTTTCATACGGGTGAACGTACTACTTCAACTTCCTCGTTCTCTTTCTTGTAGATACCCATCGCCATCGCGGAGTGTGGTTCGCTACAGTGTGCGACCAGGGCTTCAGGTCTCCAATAAAACCTGATCCGCCGAGCCCGACCTTCTCGTAACCTTACAATATCTCTAATAAAATTACAGAAAGGCATTTCTCTCTGACAAACAAGACATAGAGAAAAATCATACAGAGAGAAAAATCATACAACCAGGGAGGGCACATTGCAATTTATCAGCAGCCTTTGTTTACTGTGCTGGTTTTGGTAAGTAGATTAGCGATATACTTTTACTCAGGCCATCAAATTAAATGGTTTATTAAATATATCAGGAATGCAAATTCATTGCTATAAGCAAATGTTGTCATTTTAGTACACATATGTGGTACAAATCATTTTATTTTATCTTTTATTTTTTTTTATTTTTGCGAAAAATAAAAGCATTTGTTCCTTATATTTATAGTGAGTTTTGATGTCCAGGTTGTTGACACAAGCTTGGCCTGTAACTGCTGGCCTAATAAGAGTCTTATACTAGTACTACTGCTGACGTCTTAAGACTGCATCTGGCCTTCAGTTTTGCTGCATTGATGTCACGTTTGCCTAGGTACCAGGACCTCCGTCAAGCTGTTCAATACAGCTTCTAATTCCTTCTAATCTAATTCCGTCTTTGCAAAAAAGAAAAATAAACAAACTAGGACGAAATTGTTACTTTCTAAAAACCTTTGTTCTGCATTGTATAGAGAACATATCCCTGCATATCTACCACTCAAGATCAGTTCAACATGCACTATATTTCTTAATGTACATACATGCTAATTGTGACTTTTTATTTTTGCTACGGACACGTTTCTTCAATAGGAATTCTTTTCGCTTTTGCTACAGATATGCATTGCCTGGGAACGAAATACATCATGCCGTGAATATCATGACTGATAAAACTGGGAACTGAGATTGCTATTAGATTCAATGAATTTTATGCCTTTTTTTTCTTTTGAAGGCACAAATAAAACCAGTGGTGTCTCTTATAAATGCAAAATACCTTTTTTTTATTGGTGCGCTTTGATGATCTCATATAGCATAGCACCCTTTGTGACTACCTGCAGTAAGCTGTTGTGCGTCCGTTCGGCGACCGTTTTTTACCCTTACCTTTGTTCTTTATTCATGTCGCACCTCTATATTCTTCCCCTCTCTGTCTTCTCACTATTCCTTTCCATTTTACGCTGGCAGCCACACAGGTGCTTAATTAAGACTATAAATAGCAAGCGCCGCAATGTCTGTCCCTTTGTCTGAATAAACGACTAAAATAAAATTAAGGTAAGCGAGAAGTCTTAGCGTGCCACGCCCTCCGAGGTATCCAAAATATCGTTAAGTAAAATCAAAACAAGACTTCCTCCAGCTCATATAATCGTCTCTCACCCCCTCTCCCTCTCAGGTCGTCACCTATACTCTCTATTTTCAGGTAAACTATTGTATGAAGGTCAATACCCATCCGCACAATTCACGTCCTCGTGGTTGTTCGCGTGCCTTCCAGAATGCCCTTTCATTTTGCCTGTTGTCTTTTTTCGCTATTGAGGCGGTGGTCGATATCAGTCTTCCAAAATCGGAAAGGAGTGCTGCGCTGGGGGAACCTGACTGGCTTAATTATCTTTATGGATGTTTATGTGGCTTAGAAATTTTATTTCTGTGATGGTGGTGCTGAGCGCACTTGGAGGATAGTGGACTTCCCGCCGGTTTCAAGTGCGGGCATGTTTGAGAACAAGTTGCCTGGACAGCTTGTTCCCTCTCTCCAAGCCCAGCGCCGTCTCTCCTCTGCAGGCGGGGGCGCGCGACGATAAATAAACAACACAAAGCTCCAAAGTGAATTCATCTAGCAATTGCTTTAGAATATTTAGCACTACAATGAATGCATCACAATGAAATGTAACGTTCACACATGTCATCTTGTGTGGATTGATTATATATATATATATATATTGAGTGCTTGGATTGCTTGCATGTGCGTAAAAGAACCCTATCTGCTGTGTTTCGACTAGCACTGCTGGCTTGTGCTTTCTTATGCGTCTGCTGTAGACAATTTTAGTGTGTGTGAAATAGCAGTAACTAATTTCGAACTTCGGTAATGACACAAAGAGAGCAAATACTAACAAACCAGATATCATCCAGGTTCATGTTCATTGAGTAGTGCGGGAAAATGTCTTTGTTACAATGGAAACACAGTAGTACTTTTTTGTAAAAACAAAAATGTAAATGTAAGTGTTTATAGGATAAGCCTTTTATCCTTTCTTATTTTGTATGTCTGTGCATTCATGGACTGCTATTTATTGTGCAACTTTTTTTGTGTGCAATTCTAGCTAGAACGGCAGCCCTTGGATTATTGTCTTGTTGTTGTTTGCTGTGCTGTAGAAATGACTTTTTGCTTACTTTAAGTTCAATAAACGGCAGGTTTTGAAAGCCATCAAAAGGCAAATTTCAGCTTTCTCTTCTAACTGATTGTGTTGAAAGAAGCATAAACAAGAAAAATGCATGGGGCGCAAATATTCTGCAGCTGCCAAAATGCACGATACAAAATGAAACTAGATGGATGGGGATTTTCCTTCCTTTGTCGCGCTGTTTTCTATACCATCGTACAGTTTGCGTCACTGTTGTGTACAGCGCTCGATGGACGCACTTCCCTGCATAAAAGTCGACCCATCGTCGCAGTTTCTACTTTTTAGAGGCAACGCTTGTGCGGATTTAGATCCACACTAACCTCCCAAGAAGGTGAGCGCAAGTACTTTGCGCGGAAAACATGCGCTGCTTGCTAAATTTTAGTCTTTATTGTGGGGTGAGCACTGCCAGAGCGCTCTAGAGAAGGGTGACACAGACTGTACGTGTAGGGGATAACATTTCTCCGCCTCTTTAGTCAAGCGCCACTTTTCACGCTCGTGGTGGGTAGGGTTTGCATGCACTGCACTCGACTGAATAAAGGAGACCACATTTCAGCAGGCTGCGTCACATTGTGCAAAACTGCTGAAATTAGATCCGCGAGCGACGGTGAACTAGTGCGTTCCAAACAGCACGACCGTTACGACATCGATCGAATTTAGGCTATTTAATAGCACGTATTGAAAACCACATACTAGAACCCTAACCCTGTCCTGAATGCAGCGCAAATTTTTTTTTTTAATAAAACGCAAGTGTTGCCTGAGAGCATAAACACTTGAGTTGTACAAAAAAGGCCGCTGCGATCTATAACGCAGCGAAACATTTACTACAAGAAGTGGTAAAATCACTCACCGGTTTGTCGCTCATGCTGGCCCACACGCTGAATGGCCACCTTAAGCTGCTGCTTGAGGTTCCGCCATTGTTTTTTTTTTGTTCCTTTGGGTCCCTCTTCGTGTTGTGTTGCGAATTGAATTTTCGAGTAATCTCTGCCTAAGATTGCTCCCGTTTTTCCTCGTAATTGCCGAATTAAATTTACCGAATAAAACAATCGATTTTGCACTGCACTAAGCTGCACTAAGTCAAACTTTTCGCCCTCACCCTATAGCGCTGGCTCTTGAGTCGCTTGGCCGGTTATTGGGAGGTGATGTTTATTCGTGCTGCTTTACTGACAAGGTAGGATACGTTCCAGCTAGATACCGAGGACCTCTATGCCGGTCGACAAAGTAGGAAGAGGAGCACAGAATGTGAGAAGCACCCCATTCGGCATCGCTGACGTTTATTGTCACCGTCGTTGAACGGCGGCGCCCCGTTGAGGTCACTGACCTTGCAAGTTTTAGGAAGAACGAGGGGCGGGAGAGGGTTGCAACGTGTTGTGGGAACCGACGGAGCTTCATTGGGATGAACGCAGGTAAACGGCTCTACTCATTTGACTTCTTAGTGCGAGAACGGTGAGGGGTTACGACGGTTTTGCTTTTTATTTCTACGACCTACGGAGAGAAGTGCGTGAGAATAAAGGCCCCCGTACGGTCGTTTTTAGAGGCGCTGCGCTCGTCCGCCTTCCGCCCGCTGCCGGACGCGTTCGGCACGGGAGGCGCATAGGGTGCTATACGGTCACTTTTGGGCATCTTTTGGGTGGCGGATTTCTCCAGCGCTCTGATTGGCGCGCCCGGCGCGCGCTGCTTCGAACGTCGAAACGCTGCATATGACGGCTGCGGCGCTGGTTTGGGGAAACTTTTCCTCTTCACGGTGGCTCTCGATCGTCGGCTATCAAATTAATTTTCACCCTAACTGTAGAGTTCTTGAGCCCCCGCATATACAGCACAAACAGTATGAAGTGACCATTAGTAGAGCGATTAAGTCGCCGGCGATGCAATAGTCCAGCAACAGCGTAGACGCACGCATGCCGCAGCGGCGTCTGCTTTCGCCGTCGACTTGGTGTGTTTATGTTAGTATGAGGAGAAGATGACACGAATTTTTTAAGTACTCCCGGACGTATACATTTAAAGGTAAAGTGTATATATTCATATCTCTCCTGCCTGTGTTCACGCGTTCACTTCGCTATAACACTCGCGGCAAAGATGCAGGAGCTGGTCATTTAATGTTTTCATCCGAAATTACAGCCTGAACGCATTTTACAACAAGCCTGTTTTACTGAGAAAATAGACTGCAAAGCATAAACAAGCATGCACATCATTTGTAACATGTACAGAAGCGCTATTTTGCGTGCGGTTCTTCCCGGTGGTAGCAATCTCTTAGTGGTGTACATTTCGCCACGTAATCCTCATTTCTGGCTGCAACGTACAGCTGTGGTGTTGCGTATGAGATGCATTTGCACGCAGAAAATGTGTCGAGGTTCATGACAGTAACAAATCTTTAAAAGTGCTTGGACTCATTTGCTATGGTATCCATGCCATAGCAGATGATTCAAACAGTGCATGTTCAAATTATCTCTAAAATTCAATGCGATTACTTCTTCAAAGACATTTAAAATAGCTGCTCAACTAGTTTATTTGTATTCAGTTTGGTTTTCAGCACTATTCATATTTGATTCAGCAGCAAGACTATGCTATTCATAATCAGTTTGGTTGGCAAAACTACAATTCGCATGCCCCTCAGCACGTAATACCAGTTTCTCCATCTCAGTGCTGCCTATATTAATGAGTGCCTTCATGTAAATTGCAGCATACACTTCCTTTTCTTGACCTATGCCATTTGGTCTTCCTAGGTTTCATATGTGTGCACAGCTTTTGTCATTTCAGACACTGAAAGTAGCAGATGAAATCTGGCGATTGAGTGTTAACATGCAACACAGCTCAAGCTACTCAGCTGCGGCATGTACTGAAAAGAATTGTTACCAATTGAGACAGCCTCTACCAGCCAAATTTCAAGTGAAATATTTGTACAGTTAGTGTTGAGCACAAATAAACAAGAATTCTGGCACAATTGTGCTGCTGCTGAGGAAGAGTCTATAAAGTTTTCGAAACATTGCATGATATAAAATGACTATTCTAAGTACAAATATGTATATATTGGATGTTTTGTGTGGAATGAGTGTTTTATTCTTCTGTTGTAGTTTTATTTCAGTGTTTCTCATACTTAAAAACAATACAGCTAAGAGTAAGCACTGAAAAGTCGCGTCACTGCACGACAGAGTAATAGTGCATGGCCAGAGCGGTCAGTTGGGATCAAGAAATACTAAGCGCCCACTGCCTTTGCATCAGCTAAGCATCCCCACTTGTAGAGAAAAACTGTCTAGGGGCTAATTGTAAAACAGTGACCAAGTGTAATGGCATGTCACTTAGTTGCCAGGACAGCATGCAGACTTGATGGAATTTTGACTTGTCTGTGAACATGAAATACTATACTTCTATGACTAGTGTACTTACCTACCCGAGTCCTTTGCTTTGTTTAGATAACTATACTGCAAGCCCATACATCAAGTTCATCGTGGAGTGAATACACAGATCCTCAATACAATTAAAAGAACAGAAACCAATTGTAGTGGCATGTAAACACAGTGCAGTTCTCCGAAAGAGTCACGGCAAAACTGCACCTTGTGATATCAAATAAAATATCTCCTCTGAGAAAGAAAACTGTGCCTGGAACTCTGAACTGTCAAATAAAAGAAAAATGGAAGAAAGCGAGTGTGTGGATGTTAGGAGTCCTTTCCACGGGCCTTGCAAACCCAGATGTTTTATACTGGGTAGCTCGTGTAACAAGTAACGAATGCTAAGACAGAGAGGCAAGGAATGCAGCACTGAACTGCAAGATGTTTACTAGGTCAATATTATAATTGCATATAGTGAGAAAGCTGCTGGATAATCTTGTCAATCCAAGAAAAATGCTTTTATTGACTGTTTACAGTCACCTGGCCTGTTTGAGACTGATTAAAAAAATTCTGGCGATGCCCACCATCGAACCGTTTGAAATTATGGTTTCGTTTTGTACTTACACTTATTCCCTTAATCAACTGAAACTGGCAGTGCTTTTTTTCCTCAATGCTACCTATGATTAAAAACCCATCTAATGTAGCTTTGTGTTTTGGATTGCTCATCTCACTGAATCTTATGTATTTACGGGCAGATATGGAGGCTTCTGGGTCATTTTACAATATCACCAAGCTGCAGGTGTACCGTAAAGAACACATTTCATGCTATGGCCAACCGCTGCAATATCCTTTGTCAGGGAGTCTGTCTCCACAAAAGCATTGAATGTAAATGTATGGACCAGTGAGGCTTTACATAACTGCCAGAGGATGCATGCATATGTAATAGTCATTCGCAACTCATCCATATGTGCCATTTAGTAACTCAAATAGCATCTGCCTTGCAATGGAAACATGCCACTAGGATGCTACACGTGCTGACCATTTTATGCTTGTAATATTTGCTGTAATGCTAGTTGGTTCACACTGACCATTTGAGCGGCGCAAGGACATGATCACAGGAAAAGAAGATGGAAAGAAAGAGCACCTTTCAATCCCTCTTCTTTTCCTATGATCGTGTTCTTGTGCCGTTTTATTGATCATGTTATGCTGAGTTACTATTTCTTGAATGCGTAACAGCGCCCTCACTTCACTGCCACTGGAAGGTTCTAGTCTCTGCCTCGTTCAATAGCCCTGGGTTTAGCTCGCCCCACCAGATTCTGCTCGCCTGAAGAGCTCATGCTGCATGATACGTCATCCTGTCCCATGTTAGGTGTGTGTAGGTTTCTATATGCATTCCTGATTCTATTATTTTTTCTTTTTTTGCCTGTGTTTCAATGTTACTTTTTAGACGTTTCCAGGATCATGCACACATTCCTGTGAAGCTTTGTGGATGAGTTCCTACTTGCGCTGTAGTGTGTTCATTTCCTTCTCTGCCATTGTCATTTCCCTTCATTCACTCTCCAGGCCTTTGGGCTGCGTCGAATAACATTGGCCAGCACTACTGCTTCTTGTGCGCCTTGTTTTTGTGCTTTTCGTTCCCACTTTGTTCCCCTTAAAGCTGGATAGAAACTAGTCCATGCAGTTTCACACTTGGGAGAACCTGCCTGCTTTAATGCGAAGTCCCCAAGTAGACGAGAAGGGGGGGGGGGGGTACTGTTGTAATGCAGCAGTGATACACAGTGATATGCACAACATATAATAGTGATGATCGCACCTTGTAAACTAGCAGACAATGCTGTTTCGCCTTTGAGCAGTGTGGATGACCATATTACTGGGTTCTTTTCTATCACAAATTGAATAAATAGATAAGTTGGCAAAGCACTACTCTTGCTCATTCATTGCAATTGTGTTTTCTTCATGCATGCAGCCTTGTACTGTAGTCTCACTTCTTCACACTTGTGCAGTGTTGCATGTGGAGACAGGCTCTGTGGAATTTTCCATACAAAGGGGTCCTTGCAATGGGTATATACAGTGACAGCTTCATTTAGGGGAACATTATAAAAATAGCCAGCGAGCTCAACAGGGAAAGAGAAGTACATTACTCTGAGAGGACACATAACATGCTGTAAGGTGCTGTTTACCAGAGTCGTGAAGCGCACTAAGCTTTCGGTCAGTCCGAGATTGCTAATTAGGTACATGCTGACGCAACTGCATGAATTTTCACTTGACAATCATATCTGTGGGGTATTTAGAAGCACTCCAGTGATTTTAGGTGTGTGTAACATGGCTTTTTTGAAATTTCAGGCTGTTTGTGCTGCCTGATAGTAATGCTGCACTGCTCTGGTTGAAGCCAGGAAATTCAACAAAGCAAAGGATATTTTATCCAGATTTCTGCACGCTATACCATGAACATAAAATGAGTGTTGCATGTCTCTAACAGCAAGCTTAAGCTGTTATATGCATATCCCTAGTTGTAGCATCTCACATCTGTTACCAGTATAGTGGTCTTTGAAGCCAGAAAATAAATGTTTATCCTCCCCATTTTAGTTCTCCTCAATATTTGGTTTTTGCCAAGTAATTTCCATTTTTTTTGCTACACTAAGCAGCAGCATTTAACATTCTCAAGAAGCATGTTTATGCAGCTCAAGGCAATGTAAGGTAATGTGGTTGTGCGACGGAATTTTACCCGAATTATCATGCTGTAGAGGGTTGACACTATCGAACCTTCACGGTTTAGTCTCAAGGAAACTTGTTTGAAAATTCATCTTGCTCAGTTGCAACTCATTATTTGAATTCATCTTCCCTCAGTATGATCAAGGGCCCTGCCCTGATAAAAGTGTGCAAGTACCTGTATATAGTTGTGTCATTGCAACTGGAAGAATTTTTAGCCAGGTTGAAAATTCTTTTCAGATTGTACATTTTTTTTTCATTCTGCACCATAATATTGCCCAATTTATTTCAGTCTTATAATGGGCCTTACCATCTTTCTTAGCCATTAATTTGGTAGCATCTTGCTCGTTGGGCCAAGGATAGAACGACACAAGTTGATTACATGGCATGTGCTCTATTGGGACACGAATCTCGCCTCTTGTTTTTGGCTCAGCACCAAACCCTCGGTACCCATCATAGATATGTACCCTTTTAAGAGAGACAAAAAAATTAACAGTTTTGTCGGCTCACCATCATGATGCCCAGCACCCACAACATAACGATTAATCAGAACAAGACGTGGCACAGACATGACAGGCTTGCTATAATCTAGCTATAATTGCAAGAATTATACTTCATGAAGAATCAAGCCACTGAGTGGTGCCGATGCTTCTGTAGTTACATCAGCAAGCAGACAGTGGATATCATTTCATTAATGCAAAATAGTTTCCAGAAAGGTCACGTCGCACCCAAGCCCGTTTTCAGGCACAGTACACACGAGCCACAATCAATATTTATGATGGACACGTTGCAGGGACAAGGGCGTGCATGCATGGTCACTACAGGGAGAGAAACAAACGCGATTACCTGCACAGATCAAACTTTATTTCAGCATTCAGAATGCAAGATATGTGTAGTGAGCTTTTCAAACGAATCAAATCCTTGTAGGCAATTTCAACCACGAAATAATTAGGAAGTAAAAATTAAAAAAAAAAAGAAATGAATCAATGAGAGCAGGAAATCTGCAGTAAATAATAGGTGCATGTTATTGCCATTACGAAAAGCATTTTTTTTTTGGCTGTTCATAAGACAATGAGGGAAATGTATATTGCAGAAAAATGCCGCTGGTCAGCTGTTCACAGGATTTCACGTGATGTCTGAAGTGCTTACATGTGCAAACTGCCTGTCTTGAGAGTACAAAAGCTTATGAGATGTTATTTTCTGCATATACCTTTGGTTTTTCATTGCAATGCACTTCAAAGGACTGTGGTAGCAGCCCATTTCTTAGCAAACTCAGTCTGAAATTACCTGCTCCTTCTTATACCTCTGCGACGCGAACACTTGTGATCCTCATTGAGGTTTTCAGGAAGTATTGAAGCATCCAGTGCTGCACGGCCGTTTTGAATGACCACTGAGAAGCTTCCTTCGTGTGCGTTAGGTGACATCGAGGGTGGCGACGCCCGCTCTCGGATGTGCTTCAAAACTCAAGAGCGCTCAGAAACAGCTTCGATCCAAGCAGGCTCGGGCACGATTGCACGAGTTGAATGCAGATCGAGTTCAATGAGGATAGAAAGTGTTTGTGTGACCGTGTTACTACCTTCTACTCATTAATTTCTGCTATAAATATGCCTAAAATCTTTGCTCCTTGAGTCATACTTGAGAGTACCAGCATTCATCACTCTCATGAAGTGTTACTGCATGCAGCTTAAGGCATGCCAGATGCAAACAAATGCCTTGTGCCATGTATTTGCACCCCAAGGTTCACACTATGCTCTGTGAGCCGCATGATAAAGCTGAATCCATAGAGCCTTACACACTTTCGTGCAGGTGGTTTTCTACTGAGATCTTGCTTGCAGGTACTCTTACTCTTTATTATTATGGCTTACAGTGCGAGTTTTTTTTTTTTTAATGAGAATATCATGAGGACAGTCCTGCACAATGTGCAGAAAACTTCCATCCTTCTAACCTTATACTGCTCCAATGGGGAAACTGAATAACACATAAGGTTGCATTTCATTTCAGATTGTGTCTGTACTTTTCTTCCTGTACCATATAACACTGCCCAATCTATTACACTTGTCCTAAAAAATCTTACACACCTTCTTAGCTTTCTCAGCCATTTCTACAGTAATCGTCCCATTCACAGAACAAGAATGCGTTGTTTTTTTGTTTTTTTTTCCTCGGCACTAAAAATTGGTTACAAGCCCGCCGTGGTTGTGTGCCCACAACTCATACCTATATATAAAGAGGCCAAGAACACTAGCAACAATGCCGTCCGCGCACGGTTGTAATGAGAGCATTCGGAGTACAACGATTAATCCCAATAAACACATCTGTCGAGACATCACACGAAGCAACGATAACAAGCAACCATCACAAACATACTTCACGAAGCATCAAGCAGCAGATTGGTGCCGGCTTCTCGACGCTTCTCCGTGCAGACAAAATTGTTTCGCGCACGTAAAACACAGTTTTCAGAAAGGGCACTTCACACCCACGGCAGTTCTGAAGCACAGCACATACACGAAACACGATTGATATCAGTGATCGGCACGTAACACGGACAACATCGTATGCTCGCGATCGCTACAAGCAGACGAATGAATGCGACTAGCACAGCTCAAAATTCATATCAACATTCGGAAAACAAAGCGTGCGCAGTGAGCTTTTCACTCGTAACAGATATACTTGCAGGCGATTTCCAACTTGGCAAAACCGCAGACGTTCCGAACGTATCACTTTCGCTACACTCCTACTAATTGTGGCTGCTATGAAACTGTCTACGCGCACAGGGAATTAATTCACTGCGGGGAGCTGCTTCCTGATGATGTCCGTGAAAATCCTGCAGCAATAAACACGTCGAGGCACCGCAACTGTGTAGCAGTAGTAGTACATCTTCCGTAGGTTTGTCGGCCACTCGTCAACTCGGTGCAGGCCAACTCAGCTGGGGGAACTGTCACTCGATGCTTGTGCACATGGCAATCCAAACTTCCAAGTCGCTTTGAATAATCGTAATAAACGAGCAATAGCGACATGAAGTCTATCTTTCACGACAGGCACCGTCCGCCTAGGCCTTCTTTCGCCTACGCTCGGTCGGCGGCCATCTTTGAAAAAGTAGGAGGAGCTTGCGATGCGCCTCCAGAACGCATGCGACAAAAGTTGAAGTTCGCGAACTCTGTGCGGCAGCCGGGCGGAGGACGCATGCCTCCGTCCGCCCCATTGTTAGGACCTGGCGGATGCGTTCTCGAGCGGACGGGCGCAGCGCCCAAATAGTGACCGTACAGCGGCCTTAAACGGGGGGAGGTTGGCCCACACGCCGGCTTACATATTTCGGAGTTCCTCGATTGCAGTTTTAATTTATTTGCGATGCAAAACTCAAGAGGTCTGTAAGCGCTGGAGATATCTAGTCACTCTCCTGCGCGCTTCGGCTCTGCATTCCAGCTGGGATGATATACATTATCCTCGTGTTGAAATCGGTCACATAATCGTAGAACGCATACGAGCGAAACCTCATAGCCAGTGTCTCGCACTGTTTTATAGCTGTTGTACACAATCAGACAGGCAACGCTGTGAAAATGTTCACTTTTCAAATTTCGAAAGCGCGCGCAAGCACAAGCAGTCAGATATTTACATGAAACTGTGATCAGTTAAGCCTGTTTCACATGCAAGCGAAAACGCTAGCGATTTCTGCCGCAGCGGCGCAAAAACCTGCTTGGAGCAGCGGGGGCAGCTTCAGCGGCGCGAGCGGCGAGGTTCGGGAAAGTTGGAATCCCATCGCCGCGAACGAGCGGCAGCACCGCTTGTCAACCAATGAGACGGCCGCGCGTTGCCACGTGACCAGTGCGAAACTTGCGCGGAAAACCCTGGCCATGAGGCTGTGTTTACTGCCTCGCGTGCTGTTGGTGGTGCTGGAAAAAATGTCACGTGCAATCTTTAACGAACTGCTTATCGCCGAAGTCGAGAAGCGGCCACTGTTGTGGGACGTAAAGGACAACAATTTTCGAAACAAGACATCAAAGGATTTCCTTTGGGAAGAAATAAAGGACGCGTTGCGAATAATTGACACCGGTGAGTTGAACTAATTTTCATCGTTGCTGTTGGGGAATGCGGCGCTTAGTGCACTCTTTTGTCGCCACACACGTGTTCTTGGTTGCGTGTAGTATCCGAGGGCGAGTGCGCTGCTCAGTTGTGTAAAGGCTGTTGGTTGGTGCGAGGTGGGCGGCACTTACCTACATGATTAAAATGGCAGCTTAATTTCCTGGAAACACGGAAGACGGACAGGAACGAAGAGAACAGGCGTTGCCTGTCGTAACTCCCGCAATCGCCGCGTTTTTGTCCCTTTCAATTTGTATTTAATAATCTTTTTCCCTAAAACCATTACAGGACTAAATCTGCTCAATACCAACTACAAAAGTATATAAAAATTCCCTACGTTAACCTTTGACTCGCAGACTGTTGGCTCCTTTCACTGCCCGACCCCATGTTCTCTTTGCGCTATTTTTTCATCATTAATGCGAACTCGCCCACGTATCAGAATTACTAACCTACGCCGTGCTTCTAAACGCGAAAGCCTGCCTTTCATGTCCGCGCACGGGTGAAAGTTTTTTCAGCAGTGTGGTGGCTGGTGGCTTATCTCAGCATGTATATGCACGATTTTGACCCATGTGCGCGCTCAAAATTCTTTATTTTTGTTTGACACTATGCACACTGCTACACATTCCAGTGACAACAGAAGAAGTTCAAACAAGATGGAAAAATCTTAAAGATACATTCCGAAAGAAGGTTAAAGATGAAATAGAAATAAAGAAGAGTGGGTCAGCAGCATCTGCCAAGACATCATGGCCGTACATGCAACAACTAGAGTTCATCAGGGACTCAGTGGAACCTAGACGGTAAGCAATGAGCAATATTGAAGTAGATGTGAATAGCAGCTAACTGTTTGCACTCATTCTAACCAGAAGCCACAGCAACCTTGAACCAGAAGACCTGTCAGCTGGCCGAACTGAAAACACATATCAGCCCAGCACCAGTGGTTCAAAAGAACAAGAGGACTGTGGTTAAGAACGAGTAGCGATGTACCAGTCCCCAAGCTGTCCTCAACAATATGATCCAGGGCCTTTTAGAGTCGCTTCGAGCCACGTTTCACCGAGGCCCAAGAAACAGAAAAGGCGGCAAGAGCTCGAGGCCACAGAAAGAGACTTACAATCGGTGCGAAATGCAATTGCGGCACACAAGCCAATGGGCCCGCCCAGCCACTTTCTTCTGTCGCTGAGGCCGCAAATGGATGCAACCCCACCCCATATGTTAATGCATTTTAAGATGGAAAAGTTAAACATCGCTGAAATGTACAATAATGGGCAGTATCCAACTGGCCTGGCTGTGCGTGGCCCTTGTGATGAATAAAACCTTGATTTTCTAGTCGTACTTCAGCACCACATGTGCACACACATCAACATGTTGGTGAATGCACTTCAGTGCCGCAACCCAGCCGATGCCCGTTGCCACGGCACAGCTCCCTGGCTGCTCATGAAGTAGTCCTTAAAGAGCTCCCTTGTGGCAGCTGCAGAGCGGCTGTAGTTATGGCCCACTGGCGCCTCGAGGTCAAGCATGGCTGTTGCTTCTTCATCATCTCGCCACTGACCTTGTGTCACGTTGCCGTAGCAGTCCTCCGTGTCTGCATAATTTGGTGGCATGTAGGCTTCGTCTTCTTTAAGGAAATTGTGCAGCACACAAGCAGCCATTACAACGTAGTCTGCATTCTCTGGTAGCAAATTTATGACTCTTCGAAAAATTCGGAATCTTGATGTCATGACTCCAAATGCATTTTCGACACACCTCCTGAAAAGAAATTTATAACATACATAGCATGAGTCATCTCAAGAGGCACATTAAATATGCTAGCATCTTGTTTCACCAACCATTGGTGCAGAAAATACTATTCAACAAACCTTGCACGGCTGAGTCTGTAGTTAAATATGCGTTTCGCTTCATCCAGGCCTCTCCCCGGGTAAGGCCGAAGAAAGTCTGTCCGAAGCTGAAACGCCTGGTCTCCAACAAACACATGTGGTGCCACTGTTGACGTTCCTGGCAACAGCTTTGGTGGCGGCAGACCAAGAAGGCCACGGCTCAAGAGTTTTCCGAGCCTTGCGGCCCCAAGCGTTCCTCCATCACTCTGCCTTCCGTAGGCGCCAACCTCTACTAGTGTAAAATTTAGGTTGCTGTCGGCGACCGCCATCAAAACTATAGAGTATGTACCCTGTAAAGACCAACAGTTCATATATGCAAAACAATATTGTGGAAAAAAAAAGGATTGGTTAACGTGCGCATTACCTTATAGTTGAAGTACAGGCTGCCTGAATTGGGCCGGGCCTGAATCTGAAAATGTTTTCCATCCATGGCACCGAGACAGTGGGGGAAGTTCCACTTCTCAAAAAACCCTTCGGCCACCTCCTGCCAGTCAGTGGTCGTTGGCACTTGTAGAGGCATTAAAGCAGATGCATGAGAGTATTTTCAGAGTAGAGTAGCAGTTCAAACCGAAGACGGGCATGCAGAGAGAACTCGTCCTGCAATTTCTTAAAATCCCTCCCTTTAAATGAAACATTCGTTCGTAAATAATTCACTCACTCAACCTCGTTTTAGGTTTACCTACTTTTTTGAGGTACAAACTGTAGAGATTACCAACAGTGTGCAGTACATTGAGTGTTTAATGGCACTGATCAAGCATTACTTCCTCTTTGGGAGATGGAGGATGCACAAATGCTGTGCTAAATTTATTAAACCATTCATTTTAGGGAGGGTATGACACACACAATAACAATTCTGGTAGCCGAAATCCCAGCATGCACATCATGTGGATGGAAACACTGTACAAGTTTGCAAATAGTTTTTGTTGTATATGCAGTGCTTTTTATAACTTCTGGTTGAATTACTTTGGACCTTTTTGACATATACTTCTTCCCTTTCTTACTTTAGGGCTTCCTTTTCTTTATCTCGTTTACAGACCAACAGAGTGCATACAGATCGGACACTACCTGAGTGGCAGGACACTCATTGCTGAACTATTTGAAAAACTCTTCGAATCAAGTGATTTATAAAAGAATCGCATATTATGCATTACAGCAGTTTCTACATTCCCTTTATTATACTCCATGTCGAATTCCCCCCCCAAAAAAACAAAAAAAAAAACAGAAAACGAATTGAATAATAATCCTGTCTGAAGCTCGTTGGTCTGGCGCGAGTGCGCCAGCCTCCATCACTGGTGCATTTGGAGAAAAGGAATGTGTTTCAAAACAACGAAATATAGAAGAACACCTATTCCCTATTCCTACCAGGAACGCACCTTCAGAACCCTGGGCTGAAGAATCTCCCACAACACCTGGCAGGTCTCACGGATAATTGTGTCAGCTGTAGACACGCCCACTCGGAAGGCCATAGCAATATCTTGAATTTGCATTCCCGATGCCATGTACCTGGTTGGAAGTATAAAAGCAATTTCAGCTTGGCATAATCGGGTCAGCGATTAGTCGGTGAAAGTGTGTACACTTCCTAGTCGTACCTTATCGTCATGGCAAGTCTTGCTCGTGACGGTATAGGTTCCCGCACAACGAAACGTTTCGTGAGCGGGGCTTCAACGAGCGCGTGAAGATCCTCAAACTTTGCTGGCGACATCCTGTAATACTTATTGAAGTAATCAGAGTCCCCGCTCATCAGCAGCGGCATCTGTAGAAATATATCATGACAAAACATCAACACCACGAAAAAAAAAAAAAAGCACCTTATGTACTACACGGAAACTCTGAACTCACCGCGGTGTAGAATTCAGATTCTTTTTTTCCGATTTTCCCGGATGGGTCGCACTCACCAACGCCGCGGAATTGGAAGGGTGGCTAAAGCCTTCTTCTTTTTGAGAAGGCAGCACTCCTCCAACAAAAGGAGATGCATAAGAGAGTCGTCATGAATGGCACATAACTCCATCGCACTCGACTCTCCAGCGTCCATCTTTGCGAAAAAAGTGTGCTGACACAGCCGCACCGAACCACCGAACTTTCATGCTTTCATTCTCAAAACAAAAAGCACTTAAACAATAAAAAGTAATCATGATTTAATTCTTAAAACGCAAGATTTGCTTTTATTTATACAAATGTTTAGAAGAAGTGACGAAATCATATTTAAAACTGAGCTTGTTCGTTCCTGCAAGCCACCGAAACCGACTGCGAACGTGCGTTGTTTACTAGCAACGTTGGTTTTCGCAGCGATGAAAATCGCGCTGTTGCGACGCGTGTGAAACCAAGCCTCGTGAAAAGCTTCGCAGCGCCGCGCCGCTGTTCGCTCAGTTCGCTGAATCGCTTGCATGTGAACCGCGCTTAACTGTTTCGCAAGCGAAAATAGCTATCTACACGAGAGAACACATTATGTGCACGCGGCAAGAACATCAACATTATGTTTGGCTAGTAAACTCAACACCTAAATTGTGAAACATTTCGAACTTACCTTGCGGTCAGTCCTTGCTCGAGAACCAGATAAAAATGAAAGGTCGCATATGACACGCTCGAAAAAAAACAAAAAACACGTCAATTCACACGTGCATAAACGAAGGAATTGCTAGCGGAGATATAGTGCGAATGGGCCGGACGATTCATTAAGTCACTGGAAACGATGGATGGATGGAATATAGGAGCGTCCCCTTCGAGACGGGGTGGTAGCAGTAGCTATCATGCTCATTTTTCTCCCTATATCTTAATTATTGTTTAGATTGGTTAGCTATACCATCATTCTATTTATTAAATTTTTGTTTCTACGTTACTAACGTTATGTCACTTCTCTGCTTTTAAGCGACCAATCTTCCAGTCGATTTTTGATAGTTTGATAGCTTCCACCGCCGGTTTATTCACCCGGCCACTGGTATATCTAAACCCCAGAGCTTCAGGAACAGTGACTGCGCCTGCATCAACTTCCGGATGGACACCATTCCATTCGAGTATAATATGGTCAAATGTTTCACTGGAGTTTCCACATACAGCACATGCGTCATCTTCATTGTTAAATTTCTTTTTGTAGCTGCGTGTTCTAAGGCACCCTGATCTAGCTTCAAAACGTAGGGCACTGCCTCTTGATTTATTAAAGAAAGCTTCCTTCCTGATCTGCCTTTTTCACTTTCTGTGTAATTCCACACTCTGTTTCTTTTCCATCGAATTTATCCAATTTTAACATTCTGTTTTTCACCTGTTGCTTAACGCTCTTTATTTCTCCGTCCTTGTGACTAGCATACTTACTAGTTAGTTTCCTAGTTCTTTTCCATTGTGAGTCAATGCTTTTTAAGTATAGATATTTAAATACTTTAGCTGCCCATTTGTTACTGTCCAATTTCCCCAGGCGTTCCTCATATCATATTTTAATCTGAGCTTCCCGTACTTCGAAAGATGCCCAGCCCATATCTCCATGTACCGCCTCATTTGTGGTTTTGCCGTGGGCACTTAGTGCTAATCGCCCAACGGCTGTCTTATTTATTTCTAATGTCGACTGTACCTCTGATTTTAGGCACAAAACCGCATTTCCGCAAGTAAGTCCGGGCACCATAATTACTCCAAATACCCCTCAAAACCTCGTACCTGTTATATCCCCACAATGCCCTATGCTTCATTATCTCGGCATTTCTTCGCCCTTTGACTTTAAGCGATTGCTTATGCTTTCAAATATATGCCAATCCTTCGTTTACTCATACCCCCAGATATTTATAGTCTGCTACCCTGGGTATTTCATGGTCTTGCATTTTAAGACCTTGATCAGTAGAGCCGTTGGAAATCATCAGACCCGACTTAACCGCGCTAAAACTGAAGCCTAGAGCGTCCCCTTCGACTCCGCAATACTTAACTAGAGTTTGCAATTCTTCCAGACTCTCAGCTAGCAGCACAATATCGTCTGCATACATCAAACCGGGGAGGCGCTGCTCTACCGCCTTTCCACCTAATTTATATGGCAGGTTACAACCTAGGTTACTTTCTTGAATCGTGCGTTCCAAGTTTATCATATTGTTACGAAGCGGCAAGCCGATGAAGACAGGAGACATGACCCGGGGCCACCGAGCGATCGTCCCGATCGTGGACGAGGAAGTTTAGCGATGTTAATGATTTTATGGCATGATGATGGGCGTGTCTGGATGCTTGAAGAAGAACCAACCGACCAGAACATGACCGATGACGATGGTAGATGACGTTTAATGAATGTTCGCGGGCCTAGCGCGAGCGCTCCTGCCCGCGCCCCTGCCCGCTTCTTCTTCCTTGTCGTCCGTAACATGACCCGGGGCCACCGAGCAATCGTCCCGATCATGGACGAGGAAGTTTAGCGATGTTAATGATTTTATGGCATGATTATGGGCGTGTCTGGATGCTTGAAGAAGAAGAGGAAGAAGGAAGAATAGAACGGCTTGCCGGTATGATGTCTGATGCGTGGGTGATCCGCCTCCCTTGGAGCTGTCAACCATCCGTCACCAGAGTCCATGGGACCGATGGCTCGAGGTCACGTCGGGCAGCTTGGGCGGGGATTGCGTGTTCGTTTCCATCGGTTCCTTCGGGTCGTTCGGGTCCTTCATCTCGGTTCTGATTGGTATGTCTGTTCTCCTTGTCTTCAGGTCCGGGCTGGGGGCTGGGCGGTGGTAGTTGTTCAGGTCTGGGCTTAAAGGGCTGGGGCGAAGCTGCTCGGCGATGTCCCTGGGCCCTCGGTGATAGTCCCGGCTTGAAGATGGCGTCGATGCTCCAAGGCGAGGATGGGGATGCCGTACGCCGCACCTCCAACCAAATGTTACGAAGCGGCAAGCCGATGAAGACAGGAGACAGAACATGACCGATGACGATGGTAGATGACGTTTAATGAATGTCCGCGGGCCTAGCGCCAGCGCTCCTGCCCGCGCCACTGCCCGCTTCTTCTTGATGATCACTTCCCAGACTACACTCCCCTTCTTCGTCTATTTCCATTTTAGTGATCTTGCTATAAAGTCCCTGAGACATTAGACAGTAGTCAATGGTCGTCTGCCTGTTGCGGAATTCCCACGTGATTTGGCCTTCGCATTTTGTTTCTCTATTTACTATAACTAGGTCCTGTCGCTCACAGAAATCTAGCATTAGGTTCCCGTTACAATCCGTGTATCCATTCAGATCGTCGATGTGGCCTTTCATGTCCCCCAGCAGAATAATATCGTCCCCGCCTCCAAACTGGCTTATATCGTCACTGAGACATTCAACAAGATCCTTGCTTCCTTGCATGCATTGGTGTCCTCTTCCTAAATAATGTACCCCTAGCCTTGTCCTTATGCCGGCAATTGTTCCTGATACCCAAATGTGCATCTTTACAAGATGATTTTATTCTTTGCAAATTTGTTCCCTGGTGTATAAACATACCTACCCCTCCACCGTTTTTTCCATTCTCGTTCTGTTGCACCCTTCCCAGACGTAGCCTTCTATAAACGGCGGATTTTCTAGATCCCTGAGATGAGTCTCGCATAGAGCGTACACACCTAGTTTGTCATCCTTCAACTGCTGTTCTATCTCTAGCCATTGCGCTCTTTTTCTATACCTCCTTGCATGTTTATGTAGCTGATCCTAGTGCTAAATTTCTTTTTTTTTGTACTTTTAT
Source organism: Amblyomma maculatum (assembly GCF_055883805.1). Taxonomy (NCBI): domain Eukaryota; kingdom Metazoa; phylum Arthropoda; class Arachnida; order Ixodida; family Ixodidae; genus Amblyomma; species Amblyomma maculatum. The sequence goes on along the minus strand of NC_139351.1, from coordinate 23,709,047 downwards.
TTCTCGACCTCCTCCTTGCCAATTTTTTGGGCTCAGCCTCCGTTATTGCACTTTCTTCTGCTTCACTTCTAACTACCTCTGTGCAAGGAGTCCTCGCGGATCCCCTAAAAAAGCTACAGCCCTGCCTGCCAGGCGCCAGCCGATCTCTGCTCCCACCCTTCTGTTAAAATGAATGCCGTCTCGCTGAAAAGCCCTACCAAAACCTGCTTTATGCACCTCCCTATTTATCTCAACTACTTCGAAACGCTTCTCTAGCCTTAACTTTCTTATGTCCTGATTAACTGTAACCACGTCCTTTTCCAGCTTTCCGTTCGATCCTACCACCTCCAATACTGTGCATACAACTATCTTCGCTTGCTGTGTTATCTCTCTGATATCGTCAACTCTCTTAGCTAAACTTTCCACCACTCCTGCAGCGTCACCATTTAAGACATCGTTTAGCCCCGCTGCTACTATCACCATACTACGCTCTGCGGAATTTTTCAACAGCCTATTTTTACTCTCTTTCAGCACTGCCCTCATTGTCCTCCCTGGGACGGATACAACTAACACTCGCTTATCACCCTTTACACGTTCCAAGATATCTTGCTTGCACCTGGTCATGTTAGAATCTCCGGTGATAAGCACTTGGGCATTCTCTCTCCCTCTCCCAACTGTTGGCTCCTGCCGTCGGCTATCTGTGTCCTTCTCTGTGAGATTTTTATTCTTCCTTTCTTCTTCCTTTTTTCTCGACTTCTTAGTAGCTTCTTTTAAATAAATCTGTCGGTTCGGATCCGCCTGACCTACTTTGCTTACGCCTTCCATGCCAGTGCTGGTCTAAGCCACGTGGCCCGCACTGGAATGTTCGTCCTCGTTGGTTCCTAGGATAAAGTCGGCCATTTTTTTTCCATTTGAGGAAGCGGTCAAAGCAGTTTCTGATTTTCTGCCCTTAACAAACGTGCTTTATTTTCTAAATCATCCACTCGAGACACTAAGCTGCCCTTTTCTCAATCAAATCTATCTAGGCGGGCATAGGCGCGCACTGCCGCCTGGTTGGGCCTGGAGGACTCAATAAACTTTAAAAAATTTGGCTGGAGTGCGCGCCGATTGGAACGGCCGGAGAAAAACGCGCCGCGGGAAGGGGGGGGGGTGATCTCGGAGACCATGGCGTAGGATTTGTAGCTCCTCTCCGCTCCGCCAAAAACCCAGCGCTGGCGTCGCGGAGCAAACTCCAGCTTTTCTCGTCATGTTGTGGACGCGGTACGGACCATCGTATAGGGGTTAAAAGGCGCTTTTACAGCGCCTCGCCTTAGAAAAACATGCTCGAGAACGCATGGTCCGGATGCACGAAGACTTGACGGTTAGATGATCGAGGCGAGACTGGGCACAGGTGTTGAATGCAGTCTTGAAGGCGTTGAAGGTACTGCAATGGCCGGGATGAGGAAGGCGAAGGGCTCGTTTTCTAAGATCAGCGTTCCTAGCAGGCGAAATAAGAAAATAAAGCTAAAAGGCACGTGCACGGTGCGCACGCACGGCACGGGCTGTTCGGTTCGAGAACCTTACCACCCTCGTCGTTTCGAACAGCCCGCGACGTGTGTGCGCACCGTGCACGTGCCTTTTAGCTTTATTTTCTTCTTTCGCCGGCTAGGAGCGGAGATCTTAGCGCCTCCTTTTTACAGCGCCGCTGTGCGTTAAACTCAAGCGGACGCACACGAGACGAACGGCTGCCCCCTGGGGGCGCGAATCGCTCGACCTGCATGGCTCCGACCAGAGTCCCATGGTGGTTGCTCTGGCTCTCATTGGTACCGCTGCCCTCTCTCGGAGGTTACGCGGTGTCGACAATTATTTGTTTCGCCAGATGCTGGCCTTTCTGCGAAAATATCCTCCCTGGCTGCGGAACGGTCGCTCCATCGACGTCGACATTGTCGAATCGCACTAAGTAACGCCCCATGCGGGCCAGTCTTAACACACGCTGCCGCCCTGGATCATCTTCCAATTCAACGCAGTCCACGTCCTTGGCCATAGTGGTATCTCAGGTAATCGGCGCGTTCATGCGTAGCCTGCGGAAGAAACACCTGGGCTCTTGATGATACCCAGCCAAGGGCAACCCTATACTCTTGCAACAAAAACCTAATTCTCCAAAGGGTGCACCTTTAGTATCACCTAAAGGTTTAGCAACATTGCTCTATATCCACCTCATACCATTCATTTCATAAAATTAATTTTCCTACTGGAATGGTACCATCTTTTCCCAATACAAAGTATCATTATAACAATAGTTTAACCAAATTAGGCGCGGTCAGGGAGCGTATGGTTTGGTTTGGTCTTTAGGCTTAAAGGCCCAAAGCGACTTGGGCTGTGAGAAATGCTGTAGTGGAGGACACTGGAGATTTAGACCATTTGGAGTTCTTTAACTAGTGCTGACATCGCACAGCACAAGGACGCCACTCCGTTTCTCCTCCATCGAAACGCAGCCGCCGCCGGCCTCAAGACCTCAGATACATTGCTTGAAGAGAGAGCGGACAGGCTGTTCTCAAAGTAACTTTGCCCTTCGGCGTCACCGAATCTTGGACGTAGCTGACTGCTTCATACCACGGGGACAGATCATGAAAGCATAATGCGCCGTGTCGGAATCAAGGGTTGAGTGTAACTGAGCTTTTGTAATTATTACATTTCTGCGTATTTTTAAATTAGCTTTTCTGAAGCAATAATGTTTTGTGACTCAATCATTTTTTGTGGTTGATTACCATATTAGCGAGGGGCCCGTGACAATGAGATTGCATGCGGCTCAGCTGCACGGCGGTACGCATGGATGCTTGACATCCCATGTCCCGCAAAAGGTTAACATAACGGTATCTGAGTAATGATGGTAATCTAACATAAAATGTAACAATGAATGTTTTTTGTAAATTCCAAACGTTTACACAACGTTGATATAACTTGTAACCAAATAGTAACGTTATCAATAAAGCATTGTTATCACATATTTAAACTTGGCAAATAATATGTGTATGCTCAAAACGTACATGTAATGATAAAATTGAAAATTAGCACTAAAAACAAGCTAAGCTGTAACATGGAAGAAAATGACATGAAGACTGTACGAATACAAAATTCATGCTCAATGTCGTAATAATCTCATCACATCAATTAAACTTCAGTCTTCAACACCAGGGAAAGGGTGTCCCAGCCGAGGCACTAGCTTCCTATGCGCAGCCTTATTAGCGATCAGGCTTTCAAACAAAGGTAATATGCTATGCCACCTGGTCGCAGTGTCCAGTTTAACTTCGACTGCAGTAGCTCTCCGCGCTTCGGGTGGAGGGGCACTGTATATATAGTCACTGTTTTGACACCATTCGTCAATTAGAGAGAGAGAAATAACATTTATTGGCGCCCGTCAAAAGGTTGGCGAGGATCCGAGGCGCAGCTCTGTCCCAGCCATGTCCTCCCTCTCGGCCGTCAACCTCGATCTGAGTGGCGGCTAGGGCGAGACGCATCACTTCACGTTGGCTTTTTTCGTTCTGTTTGAGAAGTAGTGCCTCCCAGGACTCATCTCTTGTCCCAGGTTCTACAAATTTCGAACACTTCCATATCATGTGGATCATGTCCGCTATGCCCTCGCTACGTTTGCACCTGGGGCTGAAAATTTCCGGGTGCAATTTTCTGTAAAGCTGGGGGTTTGGGAATACTCCAGCTCGTAGCTTACACCACACACCCTCCTCACTTTTGATGAATTGCTTACATGGTTTTGGAAATATTGATCTGTCTAATTTGTAATGATTTAGGATATGTTGGTATGCATTAAAGTCATCATCGTACGGTAGGGGCTCGTCATCGTGCAATGGGTGCGGGGTTGCGTATAAGACGTCACTAGGATCTTTGAGGTAGCTAATCCTCAGGCCAGTACGGGCGCTTTCTTGTTCCCCTTCGACCCCTTGCGCCGGTGCCCAAACGAGCGCGACCTGCTCTGCCGATGGCGGGCCATTCTTGCTGCTATGGCCGAAATGCGTCCCACATTAAAGTTTCTAATCGCTGATTTTGAGTCACTAACTATAATTTTGACCAGTTGTTGGGTTAGAGCTGAGCAATGGCCACCTCTTCCGCCTCCATTGCGGTCGAGTGTCGGGTGCTGCAGCAAACTACCGAGCCCCCGTTTTCTCTAGTTGTTACCGAAACGCGTCCCATACCGTCCGCGCATTGTGCGGCATCTGTATACAAGACCTCAAAACGGGCTTGCAACGCTGCTGCTCTGTCACTCATTCGGCTCTCATTATAGACGGGGTGCATGTTTTTGGGCAGCGGAGGTATTTTCAATTTGTCCCTAACCTGTCTAGGAACCTTGTCTGTAAGTCTGGCGCATGCTTGCTGCTCGTGGCTTAGTATCTCTAAAATGCTCCGACCAGTACGACTGCGCAACAGTCTGGTATTGTGAGCTCGTTGCAGCCCCAATGAGCTCCTCTAGGGTATTGGAAACTCTTAGTTTCAAAATCTTGTTTCTTGATGTTTTGGGTGGTAAACCTAGTGCCGTTTTGATCCCTTAAGACTGATAACGTCAAGTTTGTCCTTTCCCGTTTTTTGAAGCCGTAAATATGGTGCCACATAGATTATCCTGCTGATTGGGAAATATTAGACTGGCCTAAGGAGGTCAATTTCTTTCATGCCCGCATGTTTGCTTGCGATCCGCTTCAGCAGTCGACAAGTTTGGTGCCAGCGTCTAGCCTCTGTATTTTTTTCCGAGTTCCTGCCGATAGCCAGTGCATATTTCCTTTATCACCACGTCGAATTCCTGGAGGCATCTTTTGAAATTCGCTCATGATGGCAGCGCCTGTATGACTCCCGGCCATGTCTTGGACCCAACGCCAGGGACACGAGCTCGAAGCTCTCTGAAATAAAAAAAATCAATATAAAGCCTAGAACAACCAGCAATATCAAAGCAGCAAATCAAATTTTTCGCAGAATTTATATTTTACACCTGAACCAAACTCTCAGGATATTAATACGTAATAAATTCATAGTTTCAACCGAAGCAAACACAGTTCACGCTGGCTCATAGTTTTTTGTTTTGCACAACAATAAGTCTAAAACGGAGCTCTGCAAATCGTTTGAAAACGTACCTGCGTTTAATAACGCGGAGGAGATTTAAAGGTCCACTGAAACTGTCACCAAGAAGCCACTGATAAACGTGTTCAGTGTGTAGAACGAATTCTTTCGAGCATTAACCCAAAGTATAACTCCTTGGAACAAAGCCAGCGATTTATTGTTAATTTTTAAAAACAGCGTTTTTTAAAATTCGCGGGCAGGGAGGTTGTCGCTTGGCGGTGTCGCATGAAACTATTTCCTTAAACCGTGACGTCACGGGTGAGTTGACTGACAATGCTTGGAGAAGCTGCCATTCGTAGAGGCCACTGCAGCCATAACGTCACGGACACACTTCCGGTAGCTGCGAAAGTCGTCCGCTCGTGCGCTGCGCGAACTCCTCAGGCGCCTCCTCAGGCGGTCACGCACCGCACGATGGCAGCACCTGCTCGACCGCCGTAAACACCGCTGCTGTGGCCCCTCCTCCCGCATACTGTATGCGAACGACACGGCAGATCGTTAGCGCCGATGTACGAAATAAAGCGTGCTAAAATTTGTTGGCATCTGGAATACTGAGCTGAATGTCAAGTATGAAGCCCTCGTGAGGATCGCTGACTAGCAGCAAATTGTTCGTAAGAGCGATAGCCGTGATACAAGCAAGTTTCTGCACAAGCCAGTTGTCGCTGGTGCAGTTCGGCTCAAGCGGGAATCGCATGTTAGCGAAAAAGTGAGCGACGCGACAAGGCGGCGCGGCGAAAGCGATCATGGTTCGCTCCGTCGCCTACTGTGGAAGACGCATGCACGTGACAGCGCGAAACCGACGGCAACGCGAAACGGCGACAGCGCTCAGTGTTGCTGGCATAGCACACCGCAAATGTATTCGAAAACGTAACAATAATAAAAACAACTTGCAAGAATTTAAGTATTTTGCGACGATATACAAAATGAAATGCACTTACAACATACTGCATTCGCTTTGATATGTTTGACACGCGCTAACTTTTCACTAACAAGTAGTCAGGTGACCTTTTGTTTTTTTGGTTGCGTTTTCGTTTTTGCCTTGAAGAAGCGCGCACGCATTCGCGATCTTTTGCCCGCGCAAAATGGACAGACGCAGGAAGCTCGCAGCACTGCGGTTGCTCTTGATCATGAAAAGAAAGAAGGCTTTTGACCGGAAATGCTGGGTGCGGCTAGTCTAGCAGCGGCGCACCGAAGAAAGCGAGTGTTTCACGGCAGTAAGTTGTTTCTGGCGAAGAGCCGAGCGCAGCGCAACTAAATACTTCAATACGTCTTTGCAGATAAAAGTGATGAAAAACGGAGATCCGTCGCTATTCCAAAAGTTCTACCGGATGTCACCGGAGGCATTCGACTTTATCCACGAGTTGGTAAAGAGTCGCTTGACAAAAGAGTGGCTCTGCAGAGAGCCCATATCGTCTGGCGAGCGCCTCGCCCTGACGCTGCGATACGTAGTTTCAAAAGGTACTCTGTGAACTGCTTTTAAAAATTCAGTGCCCGACGAGCGGATCTTGTGCAGGAACTTTGTTTACGATCTTCCACTGCGGCTTATTTTCCCCGAGTAGGACCAATAGCGTGCCTATATCAGTTTATTTTTTTAGAGGTTTCAAAATATTTTGATATAGAGAAGGCATGCTTAAATTAATATTTTAGACCTGAAGTTGTATCTAGGACTACAGTGGACGCCAGGTTAGAGGCAGAATGCTCTAATTAGTTATCTGATTTAAAAAATGCGTTTTTACCAATAATTGTTTTGGGAGCATGTTGCACATTTTCTTGGTTAGCAAGGTAGCAAAAGCATTGTGCCTCTTATCTTGATTTCGCTTTAGCCCACAATATATATAGCCTCAGGGCTTAAATATATCTGAACGAAGTTTCCATTTTATAAAAATTTTGGACCTTCAGAAAAACATCTTGTGTGTATAGTCTAGCTGCTGCACAGCAGATTTTTAATGGCAGCGAGCGGCCTGTGGATTAGGATAGCAGTCTCATCATACAGCTTGTTGCCTAAAGTGGTTGTTTTGAAGCCATACGTTTCATTACAAAGAAAGTTAGTGGCTTCACAGACTGCTTGGATGACGCCCAGCAATCAGAACAAAACGTGTGAGTGTACATGTGTTGAAACGTGCTGAAATGCTTGTGACTCTTCATATTTTCAGATACCTGTGATCAGGAATGCTAATAAAAGATGTTGCAATGGCGTTCAGGGTGGGGATCACTACGGCCAGAGAGGCTATACACCTGACATGCAAGGTGCTCTGGCAGGTGCTGACCCCAATATATATGAAGGTATGCAGACTCTACCCTCGACCATAGGTCAGCTATTATACATGTATTTCATTTTTAATTAAGCACTGGTCTTTATATTGCAGCCTCCAAGTGGCTCCAAATTTCTTCAGGCTATTGGAGCCGGTGGCAATTCCCCAAATGCCTGGGAGCAGTGAATGGGAAGCATGTTGAGATTAAATGCCCCAAGAATGCAGGCAGCGTTTATTTCAACTTGAAGGTATGAAAGCAAAAATATTTAGATGATATGTAGCATTTAAAGGTTATAGCCTATTTGCTGCAGTGCTGTCAAGGCCCAAATTGATGAGCATTGTAGAAAGGCTCATTTATGTCTGCAAAACAATCTCACACAGAACTAGTGCAAGAAAGTGCGAGACTCTAACAGCTATGAAAAAAATTCATATATATATATATATATATATATATATATATATATATATATATATATATATATATATATATATATATATATATATATATATATATATATATATATATGTGTGTGTGTGTGTGTGTGTGGAATGAATACAAAGTGTTTGAGCAGATAAAAATAAGGGGCGTGTTATGGCAAGTTTATTTATAAAGCCATGTAGTCTCCATAAAACCAAGAAAGACATCATTCTACCTGCACACAATTTCACAAAGCAGTGAACGGTGCTGCCATATTCGGCTGTGGGATACGCTCGTAGCATAGGAAAAAGTGACAATTGCTCACCTAAACCACCCAGTCGGACCGATTCTTCAGGGTCGTAAGAAGGTTTACAGGAGAATGTTCATTTATCCTGAGGAAAATGCACACAAAGGTCATCCTATGCCAACTGTTCACTCCTGTTGTAGTGACACTTCTGCATCCAAGCCTTCAGTGTTCATATTTCTACTTGTTTCCAGGGCACCCATTCCATTGTTCTCATGGCGGTTGTGGACAGGCAATACCTATTCTGGCTTGTTGATGTGGGTGCACCTGGGAGGTTCAGTGATGGGGAAATTTTTAAAGACTCCCCCATTGGCCAACGGCTACATGAGGGCAAGCTTGACCTGCCTCATGCAGCCCAGCTGCCAGAGTCAGAAAAGGTCTGCCCTCATGTATTCGTTGGTGATGAGGCCTTCCAGTTGCGCCCAGATTTTATGCGGCCATTGCCAGGGAGCCGCACAGATACTGAAGAAGTGGTGTACAACTATCGCCTCAGCCGTGCAAGGTATGTATAACAATGCAATTTCACTCCTTTTAACGGGCTTTTCATGCAGTGTGGTGGCATTTTTTCTTAACCTTGGTCGAGTGAGAACATAGTAGGAAACTCAGCTGGTGCTGTTTTGGCTTCATTTTATTGCCGGTTATTACAGACATGCTGGCTAACGTTATTTTCAAATTTTTAGAACAACTGTACTGAGGCACAGAATGGTTTTGCTTGTTATTCTTAAAAGGTTTACATTTGCAAACAAGTTTTTGTTTTTTTTTCACACAAGGTGTGCAGAAAATGCCTTCGGGATCCTGGCTTCCCGGTGGCGCATATTTGAGAGGCGCATAAACTTGGAGCCCGGAAATGTGGACAACATAGTGAAAGCCATATGCGCAGTGCACAATTTTCTCTGTTCGGAGAACATTGCCAGCAGTGATTACTGCCCTCCTGGCTACGCTGACAGCTCTGACGCTTTCGGGAACATCCACGAAGGTTCCTGGAGGGAAGAACCAAGGTCAGCGATGTTCGAGCTGCAGCGTGTGAGGGCACGAAACTGTGTACAAAGTGCCACTCTTGTGCGCAACAAATTCATCAATTTTTTTTTTGTAATGAGGGTCAAACGTAATGGCAGTGGCATCTGCCTGGTGTGAGGAAGCCATAAGTGTTTGCACTTATGGCATCCTGAAACACAGAGAGAGGGAAGACTGAGATAAGACAAGCATTGCCTACAGCTGAGTTGCAGTCAGCGCTTGTCTTGTCTCAGTCTTTTCTCTGTCTATGTTTGCTGCGCTGTTGTTCTATCATGACCACAAATTTTTGGTTTCGTTTGGTTTGTAGGGTTGAACGCCCCAAAGCGATTCAGACTATGAGAGACGCTTTAGCGGAGGAGTACGAAAATTTCGACCACCCGGGGTTCTTTAATCACACAGCACATGGATGCCTTGCTTATTGCCTCCATAGAAAAGCGGCCACCATGGCCAGGATTCGATCCCACATCCTTGGCCACATCAGTCGAGTGCCCTAACCACTGCACCACCACGGCGGAGCACAAAAAATTGCTGAACTGACTAACAAATATGTGCCCCTGCGTAGGATACGAAACCGTACAAGCTCGCCTTGGTTTACGCCGACGCTGAAACGGCTGTTGAACAAAAAGAAGCGCATTTTTAGGCGTGCAAGGCTTACAATGAGTCAGGAAAGATGGGCCGCTTATCACCGTGTGGCTGATGAATACACAAATGCATTATCTGTCGCCAAACACGCTTTCTTCAATAAAACACTTCCATCCTTGTTAAACAACAGCCCCCGCAGGTTTTGGAACATTATTAATGGGAACGAAAAAAAACCCATAGACCTTACATCTGATGATGATCTACCTATTCCAAGAATTCATTGTTGTACTGTCTTAAACTCCATTTTTTCGTTGTCATTTTGTACCATTGTGCCATGTTCATTTCCTACTTTACCTGCTTGCAGTTTTTCAGTGATGGACCCGATTGTAGTTGACTGGGCTGGCATTAACAAATTGCTCGAGAATATAAAGTTTTCTTCTCCCGGTGAAGATGGAATAAACCCGAAATTTTTAAGAAATACTTCCATATACTCTTCAGTGATACTAACAAATATTTTTTCACAGTCTTTGGAATCATGTGTTCTCCCTGATGACTGGAAGGTGGGGAAGGTGGTTCCTTTGCACAAATCAGGTAACTCTCATTGTCCACAAAATTACAGGCCCATATCATTAACTAGTGTACCATGCAAAATTTTTGAGCACATCATTTATTGTCACATTGTAACCTTCCTCGAGTCCAATTCATTTTTCAGTAACTATCAGCATGGCTTCAGAAAAAACTATTCCTGTGAAACACAACTGCTCTGCTTTACTAATGACTTATTTTCTGCTATTGATCGTTCATCCACTATAGACTGCATATTCATTGACTTCGCTAAAGCTTTCGACACCGTATGCCACAGATTACTAATGCTCAAGCTAAGTGCACTGAACTTCGATCCTAACGTTCTTAAGTGGATAGAATGCTTTCTTTCTAACCGCACGCAGTTCGTAACAGCTAATGATTGCAATTCACCCGCATGCCCTGTAACTTCTGGCGTACCACAAGGATCTGTCTTAGGACCTCTGCTGTTCTTAATATATATTAATGACTTACCTGACAACATATCTTCTTCAATAAGACTGTTTGCTGACGATTGTGTTATTTATCGCGAAATCCTTAACCCTGCCGATCATCTTGACCTTCAATCTGATCTAGATACTATTTCTTCTTGGTGCGACACTTGGTTAATGAAACTAAACCATACTAAATGCAAGGCAATGCGAGTTTCACGTAATCTTACTAACTACTTTCCCTGCGATTACAAGCTTAATGGTGCCCATCTAACCAAAGTTGCATCTTATAAATATCTCGGCGTGCACATTACTGATGACCTTTCATGGAAAACTCACATCGACTACGTAACAAAAAATTCCAGTCGCACACTAGGTTACTTACGCCGGAATTTTTCTCTTGCTCCTAATAATATAAAGTTGATGCTTTATAAAACCCTGGTCCGACCGAAACTCGAGTATGCGTCACCAATCTGGGATCCGCATATCAATACACTCATTAACAATGTTGAAGCCATCCAAAATCGTTCTGCACGTTTCATACTATCAAACTATCAGCGTACTGCCAGTGTCTCCATAATGAAGTCAAACCTTAATATACCTGATCTGTCTCTTCGCCGAAAAATATCACGCCTCTGCTTATTTCATAAGATTTTTCATTTCAATTCCACTCTTAGATCCTCTCTGTTTCAGCCACCATCATATATTTCATCCCGCACCGACCACAAGTTCAAGGTTGCCATGCCCAACTGCCGGACGAATCTACATTTTAATTCTTTCATACCAAAGACTTGTTCTGACTGGAACCACCTTCCCGCCTCCCTCGCTGCCATTATTGACACCAGTCTCTTCAAAACAACCATTTCTAATACCATTTAATGTACCATTGTTTATATTGTATAATGTATTCAGTTCCCTGTTCTTGTTTTTGTTCAAATTGTGTTTATTAACCCACTCCTCTCTGTAATGCCTTGGCCTTGAGAGTAAATAAATAAAATAAATAAAAATAAAACACATTTTTAAGGCGAAAGCCTTTAATCGCCTATAGTCACGGTGTCCTGTCCCACTATAGCTTTCAATCAAGTGATGTCGTCAACTGAAACGCACATAATAATTCTTGTCTACAGGGAAGCGAACCTCCATCCTTTGGATCCCCAGCTGAGCACTTTAGCAAACTACGCTACACCCGGGATCATGAAATGCATGTCATAATTCTCCTTGTCTAGCTTGAGGATGATAGTAGTGATGACAATGAAGCTGCAATTAGTGATACTGACAATGATGACATCATTTTCTATGGGTAGGAAACAAATTCTTTGGAGATCTAGTGGCAGGTCTTTTTTTCAGTGTTCTTCGCTGTATGACCCATTACTCCGCCTAAACACCCCAAGAAGACGTGCTTGAAGGTTTCGGGCTTCCTGCATAAAAAGCAACGAACACCACAGAGAACGTACAGTCCCATTTTCCTCCATTCAAGTTTTATCCTTTCGACGCGGTGATGCTGATGGAATTGCACTGCATATGGAAGGCCTGCATGGCTGCATGACACGAGATGTTGATGCACGGCCAGCACACCATTACTTCCGTGAGTCCATTGCGAGGTTCGTGGAAACCTACAAGGATGTGTACCTGGCATCTGAATAGGTATCGATAATTGAACAGCTTGTGCACATGAAGCTTTAGGAGGATGCTTTTTTTTCCTGGAATTTATTTTTATTTTGCATGTGAGCCCGGGTATGCAGTGTACATGCTTACCAGTGTATGTCCTTTTTGTGTGTACAAGCTCTTTTGTTTTCTCATTTTCTTGGCACTGCCATGTCATGTATTCAAGTTTTAAAATATCCACTGTCGTCACTTTGTAGGAGGTGAGGACTAGCCAAGCTGATGCTGCAGCTTTCTGTCCCACCTGTTCCCTATAATGAAAAAAATTAAATTAGTTTTTAAGCAGACTGTTGCGTCATGTATTCAAGTTCTAAAATATCCAGTGTCATCACTTTGTAGGAGGTGAGGATTAGCCAAGCTGCTGCAGCTTTCTGTCCCACCTGTGCCCTATAATGAAAACAATTAAATGAATTTTTAAGCAGACTGTTGCTTGTGTTTGTTACTACAACACCAGTCACTATATCCACATTACTAAAATAAGGAAACTGTAAGTACATCTTTTATTGCACAAGAGATGTCCGAGCTCAAAATCATCACTTTGACTCCAAGTGACAACGTTGACTGAAAATTAAAATGCATAAACATAGGAACTTGATTATTAGCCAAAAATTTGCAAATATTGCAGCAGCATGCAGTTATCAGTGCAACAGAGAAGTGTTAAAGGGGATGAAAATTTCACACCTTCTACTGCCCAGAAATACAGATGGATAAGTTCAAAATCATCACTGTGACTCCAAGTGTGACAACATTGACTGAAAATTAAAATGCATAAATATAGGAACTTAGATTATTGGCAAGAAAATTGCAAATATTGCAGCTGCATGCAGTTATCACAGCAACACAGATGTTAAAGGGGATGACAATTTCACACCCTGTACTGCCTAGAGTTCAAAATCATCACTGACTCCAAGTGACAACGATGACTAAATTAAAATGTGTAATAATAGGAACTTTGATTATTGGCAAAAAAATTGGAAATATGGCAGCAGCATGCAGTTATCACAGCGGCACAGATGTTAAAGGGGATGAAAATTTTACACCTTGTACTGCCCAGAAATACAGATGCATGAATTCAAAATCATCACTGTGACTCCAAGTGACAATGTTGACTAAATTAAAATTATAATGATAGGAAATTCGATTATTGGCAAAAAAATTGCAAATATGGCAGCAGCATGCAGTTATCACAGTGGCACAGATGGCTATACACAGGCGTTTTCAATGCGCATTGAGAAATTTCCTTCATGTGTGCTAGATGAGTCAACGACCCCTTTCGAGTGTGCTTGAAATCTCGAGAGCGATTGAGGAAATAGCTTGAGATCAAGTAGGCTCGAGCTCAATTCCATTTGAAAGTTGCCGTGTGACAACCTCGATCTGCATTGAGTTGAATGCAGATCGAGTTCAGTGAGGATCGAAAGTGTTTGTGTGACACGTGTATGCATATAGTAGTGGTATAGTTGGCAATAAAGCATTTAAAAAATAATGTCATGATTATTGCACAAAGATTCGAGTGATACCACTCATATAATGAAAAGTTAAAATCAAGAAAAAATACAGGCAATACTATTTCATACCCACCAAAAAAAAATGCAGGAAGTCTTGCCCCCTCTACACAAGAAAGTGAGAAGTCCCCGCACCAGCTGGTCATGCACAGGATGAATGAGCTAATTATTCATCCTGTGGAGCACAGGATAAATGACTAACTCATTCATCTTGGATATAACCAGCTATCGTCTGAAAGACCGCCAGCTGCATATATCTCGCTCCACAATCTTTTTGGAACTGTTCTCATTTTTGCCACAAGAAAAGAGCCGAAATGGTCTGATTCATCCGGATTATTTTTTAGAATGTCACCAAGTTTGTCGATTTGGTCGTCGTATCTATCCTTTTTGCTTTTTTTTTTGTGGGGCTCAATGCAGCTGGGTGCTTCAGGTAGAAGCTCAACTCCTGCACTCATTGCTGGAGTTGAGCTTGGTCCAGGGCTTAAAATCGACACAAAATTTTCCCCGCTATACATATCAGCAAAAATATGCTGAGCATTTTGGGACGGTTCAGGGTCATTCTCTGCCACGTCCTCGGCCCCTACATTGAGGGGTAGGGGCTCCACGTTACCTGAGGTTCTGCAGTGATGTAAAAGATGAGTCTACACTCCCCTTGCAAACAGGTAAATGATGCCTTAGCAAGTTTAAATGCACTTCAATACCATGGACAGTCTGTTTGATTTATTTCAGATAGTAAACACAAATAGAATTCGTTTGGTACAATTTTTAGCATTGGCAGACTGCAAATACCATTGGTATATTTTTGTGCTGTTAAAGTGAAATAAATCTGCTGAAATCATGAGAAAACGACTTACGGCCTGCCGAGCATTGTGTCCCACAGGAAGCGCAACCGCTCAAAGTATGGCCAGGCAGTATCGTCTTCTTGGACGTCGTCCACTCCAGATCCACTCTTCCTTGCTCGGACGCGTGCTTTAAAAACATGCCGGAAGGTGTCCCGCAGGTTTTTCCATCTTCCCTTTACTTCGGGAACTGCGAAGGCATAAAGAGGACATGTCGTTTAAACCCGCCACAAGAAAAAAGAGTGTACCGTATTTCTGTGAATAGTATAATTCTAATTCTGCATGCATGCTTTCCTTGTCAGGCAGATCTGCTACGCGGCAGCGCGCATTCTCTAGCGAACGATGACGATCGCTCGACGACAGCTAATAAATAAGCACTTTCCCTTCGTAAACATCCAGTCCGCGTACGGAAGCAGTTAGCAGTCGATGCAAACAACTCAATGAAATTGTTTACAAAACTGCTCACCTGGTGCACCTACGGTGTCTGCTACTCGGCGCCAAGCCGCGTCAGAATGGCCCCGATGTTTGTAGTATGTGTGCTGCAGGCTCGCACTCTACGGCGTCAATAAGGCGCTCATTGCAGTTTTGTTTAGCCATCGTTGTGCGAAGCGCGAATACGCGGCGATCGCAATGCTATACTTCAAAGCAAAAAAAAAAAAAAAAAAAAAAAACACGCGAAATGACCGGCAGTGACGTATGCTGAGCGTTCATGCTATTGGCTGATCGCGGATGCATTTCAGGGCGAACGAGCTAAATTTTCTATTTCGGCATATCCGAGCGACGAGCCAAGCGACGCATACATTTCTGTTCGCGCACGACGCGTGTTGCCGTCGCGTTCGCGTAAGTTTTCGCGTACATGCGATTGAGCCTTCATCCGATCTACTCGTACTAGCTCTGCGATTAATGCGTCGTCAGAGTTAATCCTATGATTCTTTTACAATGGCAGGATAGGATTCACAATAAAGCAGTTTCATAAGTAGGCGATTCACGACAGTGTTGGTGAGTTCCAAAGCGTCGACCGCCGCGGCTTCGAAGCGAAACAATTTAGGCCTAGTGACGACTAGCGATGCATGGGCACGCACGGCGCCGTCGTTCGCCGCGCTCGCGCGCCCCACCCCCGCGGTAATGTGTAACGTATTACCTCAGCCTGCTCACGGCATCCCGTGATGCAAGTGTTACAAACTCGTGTACTTTCATTACAGCTAAGGCCGCGCATTTTTTGACGTTCTGCTCAGCAACAAGCCGTTTAAATGATACTGCAGGCCGGACAAGCCTTCAGTACGCAGTCGCTGCGCGGTCGGCCATAATCGAAGACATCGGGCGGCACAGTAGACACCGCATATTCTATACATCGATCTTTGAACGTGACTAGTGGGCAAATGAATAACTTCGTGAAGCAGACCCGCTCATACGTTTCGCGCACTCGGGCGCCGACGAGTAGCCTCCTCAACAGACGCCGTCATAACCTCGGCTAACGACGCAAATAGAGGTCTCCAAGCTCTTTTTGCGATAACCACGGTTAGTGGTGTAACCATGGTTTGGTCCGCCGTGTAGCATGGGCTAACTACGGTTTCACGTAACCGCGGTTACGCTGCGCGAACTGGCAAACTCCTCAGGCGTGTGCGAGCGAGGACGGTTGACCCGAGTAGGCCAGCGAGCCAGCGCGCTGCAACCTGACGTTCGCCGAAGCGACGTATTTCTGGACGGAGATTTGAACTTGCTTGTATTCTTTATTTTTTTATGACTCCATTCGGCGCACGAGTTGAGAGGGAAAATTGGAAGGGTCATTTTTAATCGCCGATATCTCTGGTGTTGCAGAAGCTAGATCGAAAATTTTTGTGGGAGAATGATGGGTGGTTCAATATCATCAGTGTTATGGCGTTGTTTACCCTTCTTAGTGATCCATTTCTGTGGACCTTTAAGGATGATAATTAAAAGAGGTAACTGAATTAAATTGTATGAACTGAATCCTTACTTTATTTAAAAATTTGCTCATTGGCTTCTGAAATCTCCCACAATATGTAAGTGAAAATTTCGATGGTTGCTATGAACACAAAATGGTTCCGCATTTACTTCCGGTCTAGATGCACAAATTGTGCGTAAGCCTAAATGTGAGAAAACACGCTATGTGCACAAATTTGTTTCCAGCCGCTGTCGTCTGCTGCGAAGTACTATCTTCCTGAAAATCTTGACTGCCGTGTTGTCTTATGGCCTGTTCACAGGCTAGCAGGGCAGCGCCGCTTGACTGTGTATGTCTCATCTGACAGTCCCGTCGAGAGTAAGTGAGAAAATTACAGGCGTTATTCATTCTTAGCTGATCTGCCGCTCGTCACCGAAGTTTTCACGCCGAACAGCCGCTTCCCAACGCTTTCGACCCTTCGCGGCCGCTAGACACTTGTGGAAATGTATGCTACTTATGCACAAAACCACGCGGTATCTCAGTGCGTGGTTCGTTCGGCCCGTCGACTACTCACTTCATCAATGCGTTCATCATAGCCTGAGCTATTACCTAAAGCTTTGCTGAATTTCCGTAATGTACTGCGCCCATCTTGTATTGTGTAAAGTGCAATAATGTCGCACCAAAACTTGGGCACCTCGCATTTCGCGTCAATCGAAACACGGCAATAGTTGCCGAGGTCGAATGGCGCTCCTTGCTCTTTGCGTCCATCACAACTGAGCTATCCACCATGACGGGACCATCGGTAAGCGTAATTGCAACCAGAACTTGCATACTGCCATTGCTCCAAGCAGTCCCGAGGCAGCAGTCAAGAACTCAAAGCGAGAAACATAAATAAGAGCAGACACAGGCGCCAAAGCCGAATGCGCGCTGCCCAACCGGCGCGATGCGGCGCTCTCCGTGCGGATAGCGCATCCGTATTTCGGCGCGATCTTCGTTTCCGTAGCATTCCTCAAACTTTATCTCTAGGTATTTTGTGAGCATGCGCGGCGAGTTAATTAGTGCGAGGGGTGAGGCATGGCGGGTTAAATATCTGGAATAAAAAGAAATCTAATGTACCATCAATATGGTGACAAGAGAATGTGATGTAGGCTCTGCGTCTGTAGCTGTCGGTCCACAGATCGTACGTCAGGGCGCCGAACCTCGAGCCCTGAGTCACTATCTTCACCTTTCTATTCATGGCAAGTAAACGTTATCGAGGGCTGACTTCGACAAGTTTGTTCGGTCGGGGAGGTCTTGCGGTTCTTTGATCGCTTTATATTTTTTGAAGTCCTATAACAACCAGAATTAAAGTCACTCTTTGTTCGCAACTAGAGTTGCAAAAAAATGAAACGGTGCAGTAATTGGCCACAACCTCCTATGATAAGCTCCATAAAACCCCGGCCCTCAGTCACCAGCGGCTGCGGAACAACTGACCACGGCGGCGGTCAGACCTGTGACGTAGCAGGGGGTGCTAAGAAAGCCTGGCTCCGCTGGACAGGCCGCCATTGGAAACTGACCCCGGCAACGTTTAATGCTAGAACCCTAGCTAGTGAAGCTAGTTTAGCAGTGCTGTTAGAGGAACTAGAGGGCAAGAAATGGGATGTCATAGGGCTGAGTGAGGTTAGGAGGCCGAATGAGGCATATACTGTACTGAAGGATGGGCATGTACTGTGTTATCGAGGTTTACCAGAGAGAGGCGACAACTAGGTGTAGGTTTCCTTGTCAATAAGTATATAGCGGGTAATATAGATGAATTCTATAGTATTATTGAGAGGGTTGCAGGCATCGTAATTATAGGCTTAATAAGCGGTATAAACTGAAGGTTGTACAGGCCTATGCACCTACATGTAGTTATGATGACCAGGCAGTTGAAAGCTTCTATGAAGATGTAGTAAAGATGTAGTAAAAGTAAAGACGCAGTATACTGTACTAATAGGCGACTTCAATGCCAAGGTAGGGAAAAACAGGCAGGAGACAAGGCAGTAGGTGACTATGGCATTGGTTCTAGGAATAGCAGGGGGGAGTTACTAGTTGAGTTTGCAGAGCGCAATAACTTACGAATCATGAATACCTTCTTCAGCAAACGGAAGAACCGGAAATGGACATGGAAAAGTCCTAACGGAGAGACTAAAAATGAAATCGACTTCATAATGTGTTCAACCCCCGCCATTGTGCAGGATGTAGAGGTAATCGGGAAAGTTCGATGTAGTGACCACAGGATGGTGAGGTCCCGAATTAGCCTAAATCTGAAGAAGGAACGCAATAGATTAGTAAGAAAGAAACCCATCAACGAATTAGCGGTGAGGGGGAGGGCAGAAGAGTTCAGGATCTCGCTACAGAATAGGTATTCAGCTCTAACTGAGGATGGCGACATTACCCTAGAAGCAAGGAACAATAATTTCAGAGATATCATTACTGAGTGCGCGGTAGAAGTAGGCGGTAGGATAGTTAGAGAGGATACCGGTAAGTTGTCTAAGGAGACTAAAGATTTGATTAAGAAACGGCAGAGTATGAAAGCTTCCAATCCAACAGACCAGATCGAATTGGCCGAGATATCAAAGCTAATCAATAAGCGCAAGGTGGCCGATATAAGGAAGTATAACATGGAGAAAATTGAGCATGCTGTAAAGGACGGGGGAAGTCTTAAAGCGGTGAAGAAGAAATTGGGCATAGGCAAAAACCAGATGTATGCGATAAGGGACAAGGCGGGCAACGTCATCACTAATATGGACAAGATAGTCAAAGTAGCCCAGGAGTTCTATACATATCTCTACAGTAGCCAAAGTAGTCAGGACTGTAATGAGATTGGCGGTAGGGAAAAACAGTCAGACGTTCCACCAGTGACGAAGGACGAGGTCAAAAAAGCACTAGAAACTATGAAAAGGGGGAAATCAGCTGGAGAGGATCAGATAACTACAGATTTGCTGAAGGACGGGGGGGGATATCGTGCTAGAAAAACTGGCCACCCTGTATACGCAGTGCCTGGTGTCATCGACGGTACCGGAAGCATGGAAGAATGCAAACATTATCCTCATTCACAAGAAAGGGGATTCTAAGGACCTTACAAATTACAGACCAATCAGCTTACTGTCTGTTACGTATAAGGTATTTACTAAGGCAATCACTAATAGAATCAGGACAACCTTAGACTGCAATCAAGCAAAGGATCAAGCAGGGTTTCGGAAACGGTACTCTACTATCGATCATATCCATATCATCAATTAGGTGATAGAAAAATGCTCGGAATATAACCAGCCCTTATACATAGCATTCATTGACTACGAAAAAGCATTTGACTCAGTTGAAACCTCGGCGGTGATGCAGGCATTGCGAAATCAGGGGGTAAACGAGCCGTACGTGAAAGTGCTGGAAGATATATATAGTGGCTGCACAGCAACCATAGTTCTACATAAAGAAAGCAACAAAATTCCCATAAAGAAAGGTGTTAGGCAAGGAGACACAATCTCCCCAGTACTATTCACAGCTTGTTTAGAGGAAGTATTCAGAGACTTGGAATGGGAGCAGTTAGGGATAAGGGTAGATGGAGAATACCTCAGTAATCTGCGATTTGCTGATGACATTGCCTTGCTAAGCAACTCGGGGGATGAACTGCAAATAATGATTGATGACCTAGACAGAAAAAGTAGAAAGGTAGGCTTGAAAATCAATATGCAGAAGACTAAGGTAATGTTCAACAGCCTCGGGAAGGAACAGCAGTTTACATTAGGCAGCGAAATACTGGAAGTAGTAGGCGAATATGTCTACTTAGGACAGGTCGTAGCCGCAGATCCGGACCATGAAAAGGAATTGACAAGAAGAATAAAATTGGGATGGAGCTCATTTTGCAAGCACTCACAGATTATGTCTCACAGCTCACAGATGTCTCACAGCACTCACAGATGTCTGTCGCTGAACAAATTCATAACATATGGGCCTGCAGCAACTCATTCGATCTTCACAAACACAGAGTGCAAGACATACCCCTCTCTGTTAACAATTTCCGTCGGAGAATAGTACACCTGGATATTTTTCTGCTAACTCACTCATGTGCTTTGATTGAAGTAAAATAAATAGAATCTCCATTAGTACTTCTTTCAGCAGGTACCCCCCACGCCAATTGCTCAGAAATAAGCTTCTCTAATTCATGCAACAGAAGCTCGCCATGATGTTCAATGTCTTCTATTTTCTGAACTGCTTCATGTTTCAGATTTCTAATGTCCTGAGGCGTCATCATCTTCCCCGTATGACTGAAAAAAAACTTCCTTGATGTCTTTAAGATTTGAATTGAATGAAATGCGATATTCAAGTGCATTTTTTACAAGTTAGAGCAAAGCTTTTCATGTACCACTTGAAAAGCTCAGAGCCTGTTTGGTGTTTATGAACCTCTTCTATGTCTGTGATTTCGTGGAATGGGTTTGGAGAAGGCCGAAGTACAAGTTTTACTTTTATCTGGCTGCCTATTGCATGGTAATGTTGGTTTGATCAGATTCAATTTCCATTTGTGATCGCTTGTCTTGCATGACAACAGATGAAAGTAATGCAAATGTATGGAAAGTTTTCACTTTCACCTCTACCATAGTTAAATGGTTTTTATCAGACTTTATAATACACATTTGTGGAATCTTTTGTTGTTCTACTCCTGAAAGCTAGCCCTGATTTATTTGTACATCTTAAATGTGGTACCTATACAGTGGTTTCCATCTCCCGATTCATTTTGGCACGGTGGAAGACTTTTCTCTTTCTCTTTGGATATAAACAACTGGAGTTCTGCTCTCCAAACCTACATTTTGATTTGATGGCAGGACCGATTCACAACAGAAAAGGCTGACCTTCCCCGTCCTTGGCTAAACCAAATCTACAGTTCCCGAATTCCGACTTGATTCAGCTGCTGCCATGCCATCCTGTTCATTAGAAAGCATAGGTTGCAATTGCTGCACATCACCAGAGTGGTTAGTTGTTCTACTACTGCACAGCATATAGGTACTTATGCTGGGACAGGATGAAGCACATTTGCACCTCGAAGTACAAAACCACATACTGAGTGCAATCCGGTTGCCTTTTCAGTTTCGTACTCAGCTGGTTCGGCCTCTGTATTACTACCCAGGATTGTAGCAATATGTTTTATGGCCATTTGTTTATTGCCTCTAATGTCCACCAAAGGGCTGGTGGTTGCATTTTCACGGCTGTCCCCTGAGGAACAATACTATGAATGGCCAACAGGTGTTTCCTCCCCCCTGTACTCTGTTCCCTGGGCTGTTTGAGGAACAGTAAAGGGCCTGTCACACTAGCGCGACACGACACCGACGCAGACCCGACAACGACACCGACAGTCGGCCAACTCGTCGGCCGACCGTGTCTGCGGCCGACCAAGCTGTCACACTAGGCCGACGACGACACCAACACGACCGAAAACCAAATGTCTTCCCAGTGTGACAGGCTTTGAGGCCGGGGACACCGACAAAACCTGTCTGCCGGCTGTCGGTGGCCGAGTCTTCGTGAGATCGGCCGCTGAGCGAAAATATGCCGAAGACAAGATCCAGTTCCATGTCTAGCCAGCGGAGAATACATTTTGAATGTGTTGCGGCACTCATAAAACACTAAATTATCGTGACAGCCGCATTGACATCGCGTCAACATTGCTCCGCTCTCCATGCCTACCTTGCGTGAGGCCTGCGAAAGCGTGCACTTGATCACAACACTTCGGGTGTGCGATGTCGGCGGCTCTATTTTCAACGCAGACGGAGGCGGAGCTGATCTCCCTTGTAGAAGAACGCCGTATAATTTGGGATATCAGAGATAAACATTATCACCGCCGGGAGCTCAAAGAAGTGGCATATATATGCTGAGATATGCTAGGCGCTGGGAGGCCAATACACAGGTATGTACGAAAACTTTGCGCTGAGACCCGGCGTTCATTTCGGGTGCGGTATCTGATGCTGTGATGTCTGTTTTTTATTTTTTCCTCTACCCACACCCTATAATTTTAGCACTGCTTGTCTAGTTGCTGTGGCGTCGTGACGAGCCGACCGTCAATTGCATTAATTATGTCTGGGCGCCGTGCGTACGAGAAGCCAAACACAAGTCGCCAACTTTATCGCTGTCTCCCAATACCCACTGCGCATTTTCTTACTTTTCAGTTGCCCAAGTGCGCTCGCGCTTCGCAAATTTGCGGACCCAGTTTATGCGCGAAAGGCGGAAAATCAAAGCCCGCTCCGGTGCCAGCCCGGACGACATATATGAACCGAGGTGGGCACACTACAATAGGTTGCTCTTTTTATCAAGCTCCTGTACCTCGCAGCCCAGTATGTCAACGTTGGACACGCAGGAAGAGGAGGAGGTATGTTGTATTCATCCCTTGCTAGCCGGGGCCATGCAAGCGTCATTTATAAATGTAGTTTGTCTGGTCCATTCATTGAAAGCTGCAGTTTATGTTTATAACCTTCAGCTAATTTTTCAGGTATCTATGAAAATCCCATATCACTGAAGCTGATTTTTGTGAAGCAGATAATGAAATCTGGCTTGCTTTTTTGAAAAGAAGAAAAAAATGATAATCTTTTCTTCTGTCAAACTGCCCTGAAAAAAGTAGTAGTGGTCGACACAGACTATGTGAACTCAGATTTTCTCTGGGCCACAATACACTTTTTATACGCTGATATAGTTTTGCCCCTTCAAAGCAGTATTTTTTTATGCGTGGCTCTAACTGTAACCATTTTTTTAGAGACTAAGCTTCCCTATGGATTTTAACCGTGAACTATTTCCAGACAGTGGACTTGATGCAAATATACAGCGGTTATTTAACATGTCACATAAATATAGCCACCAAACATAACATTGACATCCTCAACGAAATATTTCCATTGAGTTTTGAGAGCCGTACACCAGTGCAAAATCCCGTATGATGACTGTTTTGTGGTTTCTTGCTTTTCTGTGCCGTGTTGCCATGTTGACTGGCGTTACCATTTATTTGTCATATGGCATGAACAGTTGCTTTTTCTGCTGCTTTGCTATATTTTAACATTGGCAAAAAGACGTGTGAAAGCCGCAAGGCCAGTAACACAAAGAGCTGGTGTTGACGAAGTCCAGGGACGTACAGTCCGAGCGTGAGAGGAACTTCGTTGTCTTCTGCTTGTCTTCCTTGTCTTCATCAGACTGGCATAAATATTAGCGCTTTAAACTGTACGTCGTTATTTCAAAAGTAATGAATAGCACAATACCATAGTTGCAGCTCCCCGCCACTGTGCATTAAAACAGATATTAGTCATAAACATTTTTTTCTTAACCTTTTTTTTTTCATAATTACTTCACGCTGAAAATACTGAAATGGACAATAGTTTTTCTCACTGCTGTCGACATTCAATGAGACAAGATTACTTGAATCCGTATACACAGATGACATTCTTTATGGACCATTTAGCTTGAGAACCAAAGTGTAGAACCAAAGGACACCAGGTGGCAATATAAATGAAGCACAACTGCTTTGCCTGATGTCACTTTACCTGTGGTGTCAAAAACTGTGTAGGTAATTTATGGAACTGTAGTGGTAATTTATGGAAGATTTGCAAAACATTCAGTTGAATAACAAAATGTTTATTATTTAATGTTATTTCTCAAAACAAGTGTCAAAACATGTATTGCTTAATATGAGCAGAAGCTTATTCAACATATTGATAGTTGCTTATGGCATTATGCCATATAACATTCATCATATGATAAGCAGTCAGCATATGCATTGACAGCCTGCACTGGTGTTTCCACCTGTGTTCAGTGGCACAGAAGTTTTTCAATTTCTTTTATTCGTGCTGTGTAGCTGTTCAAAGCCCTTGCACTGTGCTTTGCATTTTCATGTCTCATTGAAGCTAGCAGAAAGTATCACTTTGTTTATTGCAATTATGGCTTGCACACTTCTTATTCACAAACGAGCAAGTTAATGGGCGTATCCAACAACAGGTTTGTACCTTGCATTATGATGTAGCTAACTTTATTAATGAAGGAAATACTCTGGATGCCTTTAGGTTGGTCACACAGATAATATACAGTAGGGCCTTCATCACAAAGCATTAACAAAAGACACAAAAGGACTGATATGCATGAGTTATTCGAAGGAAACAAGCAAAAGAAATTGGTCGCCAAAAACAAAAAAGAGCGCATAATGCCCCCGAATGCACGCTTTGCGATGCCAAAAAGGCCGACCTAACTCATATCTTACACATGTGCCCTAAGCTCCAATCCAAAGCCGAATGGCTATTATCTAACCCACTACAATGGGAGGCTGCGGTGACCAGCTCCGAACCTGTGGTAGAACTGCGGGCGGTGAGCTGGGCTTTGGAAGTCGCCGAAAGACACGGTCTGACGGCCACATCACGAAGCCAACGGAAAGAAGCCCATTGATCATTTGACAAATGTCTTTCTTTTTTTTTCTCGCTCTCTTTACGGAAATAGTTTTCACCACCATCCACCTATGAGCCTAGTATAATTTAGGCCTGCACATTTTGATTTCTATACTTCTGATATAAATTAACCCCATTTTTCTTTCCTTTCCATGTTGTCAGTAAAGGTGTTTGCTTTATCACCAATAATTTCGAAGTGCAATTGGTTGACATGTTCTTTTCTTACATACTGCATTAATACAGAAACTGATAACATCCATCCCAACATTCATCTTGTAGCTCATTGTCTGAACAGGTTGCATTATTGCACATCATTTTTTCCTGGCATCATTTAGTTTTCCAAAACCGTGTCCGCAGTATTCACCGCAATATTTCAACGAGTGGCTATGACCTTTTGCTCATAAGCCAAAGAGTGCAGAATTAAGTTCTGGTCTTAGCTGCTGCATGTTGATGAAGGCAACACATGAATTGCCCGCGTACTGTGCAAAGCCAGTACAGTGTAGGCCCAGGTAGTCAAAGTTATTTAGAAGCTGTAAACTACACTATTTCTCATACTCTGTGTGCAGTTTTGGGTTTTGAGAAATACTGTACGGGATAAAATAATGACTAAATCTTAGCAGAAGTGTGGTTTCAGTTGTGGTCTCATACCTTAAATAAGAGACACAGTGAAAAACAGTTCAGCCTGTGTTGCTTTGTCTCAAGCTTTTGTGTCCTTTATTTCAGGATATTGAACGCCAGTGTGACATCTGGAATTCTGAAGATTTTGTTCCGGAAGCCAGTCACGATGTGGAAGATTCGCCACCAATGTGTGCTGAGTCGTCGGCTGTGACCGCATCAAGACCTGCAGAAAAGAGGAAGGCCTATGATGAAGAAAAAGAGCAGAGAAAAGTTCTGCTGACGTCGGCGGTTGAAACTTTGCAGAGGAGTCAGCAACGTCTCGCAGCTGCCGATGAGTGCGATGCATTTGGCAGCATGATTGCCCATGCTGTGCGGCAAATACCGGCAGGACCAGAGCGCCAATTGGCAATGTTAAATGCCCATCAGGCTATTGTTAAAGTAAACCTATCGAAGCATACTACAGCAGTGGAGTACCTTGATGTAATTGACATGCAAGATTAAATGCATCTTTCTACTTACCTGGAGACAAATCTCCATTGCCAGCTGACTTGGCCTTCATTGCAGAAGTAGTGCTTAAACTGTTCTCTGACTTCTCGAGCACTTCTGCTGGAGTTCCCACCAATCTTTGGCAGGGGCTGCATGGCACCACAAGGGCCGGCTTGATCTCGCCACGTTCCTTGGCGGATATGACCTGCATGTGAGCAAGCAATATGCAGCAGCAGCATGAAGCATGTGTTTTAGCACATGAACACAACAATACCTTGTCATGGCTAAGATCCTTCCACATCCAATTCTTTTGTAAGAGCTGACAGTGCATGATTTATTTTGAGGTATCCAGCTTAAAAATATCCTTACAATACCTCATAACTGAACCATGTACTTTCCTGTTTAAGTTGAAGATTACAAATCAGCATCCACCAGTAAAAAAAATTGTGGCACTGCTGAAAACTAAAAAACACCGGTTTCTGGCATGTTCGTGCTAGCCTATGACTTACTCTTGACATAAAGCTTCCCATTTCCCTTCCCTTCAGAGTACAGAGAGTGGCTAGCAAGCATTCAAAAAGCAAGAAGTCAGGGAAGGGGGGGGGGGGGGGTTCCAGAGGTTACACCCTGCTGGCTGCCGAAACACTTGCTAGCATCTCCAGTTATAAGTCAGATTCTCCCCCAGGCCTGTTTTCTGACCGCAAGGACTAGTTCCCAGACAATACTCCCACATTCATTCTGGAATAGTAGTAAGAGAGCTGCTAGATGAATTCAGTAGGTACAAAAAGTTTGGCACATGAAAGAGTTACCACCAGTACACAGTGTGCGTTGTTGTCTAGCCTTCTTTGTTTTGGAAACTGCATGTGACTGGCCAGTATATTAGCCCAAGTATTTTTACGTTTTCCTACGTCATGCACTAATGCTGAGCGAGTACTCTCAAAATTCATGCTTTCAATACAAAGATGCACGACAGTCTGTTTAGGTATGCTTGTGTCTATTACACACAAGCATATTGTGTCTCCAATAGCAGTTACTCCAAAGTCAGCAAATTGTCTTTGTTATGTAAAGCTGCATGCTTTGAGAATTATTTTTCACCAATAATTGCCATGTTTTACAGTTTTGCGCCATGAAACTAGTTTAAAACCACTGATTTCAAGAAAGCATATAAATTTTGAAAAATATCCAACAAATTTTCGAAAAACTTCAGAAAGTATATGGCATACACATAATCGCTATTGAAAAGCACTGAACCCAGCTTATCCTGTTATAAGGTGGTGTAGTGGCGCGTCGAAGAGAGAAGTATTCTGCATTTTGAATGAAAGCGTCACCCTCCTATCTTTATCCATGTTATATGATGGGCAGAAATGTACATTGTTCCTGTTGTAGGAAAACTTCTACCAGGCAAAATGGACAGAAAGGTTGTGCGGTTGTGCCTCATAACTATGGGCAGGCCAGTCTGCAAAAATTGAATAGTGAAGGGGAAAATGTTCAGGAAAAGGACAGCAACTTTGTGATTAAGATCCCTGGACCGCCCGGTGCTTATCCTCGTAGCCAATGGCTGAATTTCACCATTGCACTTGCAAAACAATAAAGTGCTCCCTTTGATGACATCTGGCCCTGTGCATGCTCCAGCAATCAGTACTCCAAGCAGATGGCTGCGTTAAGTCAGGTCATCAGCGATCTGTATGTTTATGCAGCCTAGGAGTGCAAAACTTTAAGGCAGACATTTTAAAATATTCACAGCACTAAAAGAAAAACTAAGGGTCAAAACATCGGTGTTGTTTCAAGACAGACAGACCAAGGTTTCTGCAAATATTACAAGAACGAAGAAACTGGCATCTTGCGTGTAAGGACATCTTCAACATCAAGGCTCTCAGGTGGCGTATACAGCTGCCTAGATGTCCTCTTCGACCGCAGGAAATTGTGCAAGGCTACAGTTGCTAGCACAAGCTGCATGGCCTTGATAGGCTTATGCCTCATTGGCGCGCGATATATCTGCCAGCAGCTGGCAAGAATGCGCGAAGGCATTCTCGGAGGTGCGTCTGGCACGAGGTAGCCTGTAATGAATAGGTTCGAGCATGAGGACAAATGGAAAACAAATGAGCCCTCATAGCTTCTTTATGCGTTCGTGACTGAGCAGTAAATGCTCTCGTAAAGTGCATAACATTCCAGGGCAATGCTGAAAGCATGGTTTAACTGCACTATAAGACAGTCTGAATGAAAGAAAATGAGCTATAATGCAAACTAAGTAAGTTGCAACACCACTGTGCCTAAACTGCATCCAAAAACTGGGAAATCAGCTACCTGAGGGTAAATTCAGTTAATGTGCAACCTGCTCCCTGGCCCTCATCATCCTCAGCTCAAGACACACAGCTCCCACCACCAAAAAGCTTGTTGCCATGAAACTAATAATTTTTTTACACTAATTTCAGACGTAACTGCAAAGGCTGTAAAAAAACGAACAGTTGAAAACAGTGAAACAATTTTTTATTAATATTACGTAGACCATACCTGTAGTTAAATATCATTTTGCCTTGCTGCAGCTCAGCAACAGGATAAGGCCGCATAAGGTACGGCTTCAGGCCAAATCCTTCATCCCCCACTATTACATAGGGTGCAGTGCTGTTTGAGTTGGGCAGGTGATCTGGAGGTGGAAGGCATGTTGGGTCTGACTCGATTCGCAACCGCAGCTTTCCTTCGGTCCAGACCCCACTGTCATTTAGGCGTCCGTTTTTGCCAACATCAACAAATATGAAGTTGAGGTCAGCATCCACAAGTGCCATGAGAACTATACTAAATGTTCCCTTGTAGTTTCTATAGGCAGCTCCACTTCTGGCGGGTGGAGCGACAACAACATGCTTCCCGTCGAGCGCCCCCAAGCAGTGTGGAAATTGCCACATTTCTTCAAACCCTTTCGCAATTGCTTGCCATTCTTCATGACTCTCAGGTGTCTGTAAAAAAAAGTGCAATATTGTTAGATACTGTGCTCAACTATATTAGTACCGGTGCACAATTTCAGTGTAAAAATACTGTGCTGTAAGTCTCCATGATAACTTTTTTCAGTGTACTAGTTCATAGATAATATATGCACACATTTTGTTACTGCTAATCAAGGAACCTTAGCAAAATATGTATGCTTATATGAGCTTTTCTAGTGACGCACATATTTTTGTGCGGCAGTTTTGACCAGACTTGTACACCTGTGGACCGGGTCCAACATTACCTAAACTACAGGCAACACATTAAACTATTGATATGCATCATTGATCACATGTGAACTGCAGAAAATGGCAGTGACAGATACACACCTTCAGCACCTTTGGCTTCAAAACTTTGTGCACTGCTTTGCACACTTCAAACACTATTCCTGCAATAGTGTTGTGGGCTACATAAAAGGCGAACTGGAGCGACATTTCGCTGTTTCCTGAAAAAGAAAATGTGGGCATTAGTGTACTCTGGTCACCTGCATTTCCTCTAGCGATAAGATATGTGGATTTTTATACGTGGCATGTACAAAAAAAAATCCTGAAAGTCAGCTTGAAACCCACACCTGATAATGATTAAATATAAACTGCCCTTGCAGAAAAGTAGCATGCAATGCCTGCACTGTAGACATTAGGTGTGAATACTGGCCGGTAGACGGTGATATATATGTCTGCTCGTCGGCGGCACGTACCGCGCCAGCGTTTGTTTTGTTTATGTAATCGGAACTCGTATTTCCCGAGTGAGGTCCGGTGACGTGCTCCGTAGACGGTTGAGTGCTCGCCGAGCGCCAATGCGCTTATAAACAGTCATTTTCATCTCTGCCTTCATTTGCTTGAAGACATCGCAACCGCACACAAGAAATGCAGCAAGCGATATGCTGAAATCATATATTCGACTAAACTAAGAGTTTAGTTAAAAAGACGGAAAAGGCAACAAACTTCGCCGCCCACGCAGCATGAAGCTGTGCTGCTTTTACAGTGTGTCCGATGCCAAAAAATGTACTTGAGGCGCCATGCACGCTCACCTGTTGCAACCCAGGTAGCACAAAGTGGGCTATGAAGGGTGGGCCCCGGTGGGCTCAATGTGGGTGCTGCAAGAGGGGCCGACGTAGGCCCGAAGCGGGCTGTGGACAAAGCCCCAATTGGCCCCACTAGGGGCCGATGCAAGCAGCCCTTGCGGGGCTGCCCACATTTTTCCGGCATTGTTAAAAGGGCACATCCCGCCAACTCCCCGCGATGGTCCTACTTTGGACCGATTTGGACAGCCGCTTTGGAGGAACATTTTTTTTTTATTTCAGTTAGCCCCTCAGAAAATGACATAGGACCAATGCGGGTTCTATAGCGCTAGCCACACTTGGGCTTGCCCACATTATTCTCATAGGGGTCCGACGTAGGAAATTGATGGAAAGCCCTAGTCTAAGTTTTCCCAATCAATATTTAGGCACATAATTAAGTAATTACTTTATACATGTCTGCACTTTCTAAACAGCCACAATATTAATTTTTACAATAATTCATAACATTCATCTAGCCGAAATGACTTCATGTACATCTAGTTCAGGCTATGGAGACGTGTGTTCTGAACAGTAATATTGTACTGCGAGTTGCAGGCTGTCCAAAGCAACCACATAAGAGGCAACAGTTAGCAATCAGTTTGTTTTAGTATATGTAGCGCAATTTGCACGAGCGCGAGAACTAAAGCCATGTAAATTTCTAATCGACTAAACATGGCCACAACTGTTATACAAATCATCTATAACAGTAATTTAGGGCAACATCTAATGCAAATAAAAGTTGGAAACAATGATTACGCAATTGCACGCACGCCTTCTAGCCCCATTACGGCCGATGTGGGACCTACAGCGGTTTTGTGTGGGCAGCCCCAATTGGGCTGGGTGTTGGTTTTGAACCTAAAGCCCACCTGCTATTGCACGTGCCTTCAAATTCCCCACAAGGGACCAATTTTGGTATCATGCGGGCCCTCCCACCTTCCAGCCCCATTACGGCCCATGTGGGATATAAAGCAGTTTTATGTGGGCAGCCCCAATTGGGCTGGACGTTGTTTTTGAACCTAGAGCCCACCTGCTGTTGCACGGGCCTTCAAAGCCCCCACAAAGGACCGATTTTGGTACCATGCGGGCACGCCCGCCTTCCAGCCCCATTACAGCCTATGTGGGACCTAAAGCGGTTTAGCTAAGGCTGCCTCATTTGGGCCTCACGAGGGCTTGCCCAAATTGAGCCCTTATTCATATTTCACCTGCCCTCAAGTAACCTACAAGGGGCCGATTTGGGCAGCATGTGGGTATGTGCGTTTTCTTGCCCCACTACGGCCTATGTTGGTCCCACAAAGATTTAATGGGGGCGGCCTCACTTCGGATCTATGAGGGCTTTCCCATAAAAAGCCCACATTTAGGTTGGATTGCCCTCAAATATCCGGCAAGGGACCCTTGTGGTCTGGATGCAAGAATGTGCTCTGCATTAGCCCAAGAAACGCCGCTATGGGACCCATGCAGGAGGAGCAGGGGCAAGCCCAAATGGGGCTTGCCCACATTTGCCCCATCGAGGACCGATGCAGGTTTTATGATGGTTGCCCCAGCCCCACTTGCCTACATCGGACCTACTGGGGCCCCACATTCTGTGCTACCTGGGAAGGTACCGGAGAGTGATCTCGAGCCTCTCTCCAGCCTGGATCGCTTTACGAAAAGGTGTATCCTGCTTCGTGATAAGCGGCGAAACTGCACTCAGCAGGGACTCAAACGTAGCCGTGTCCATTCTTATCCAACGGCGGTAGTTTTCGCCATCTTCGAGGGCTAGCTCCCGCATAAGGTTCTCGTATGCGCCCTGTTGCTTCCTGCGCTGTAGCCATGGCGACACCCAGGAAGTACGCGGCTTCTTTGCCGGTGGCTCGTCGAGTAGCTCTAGAACTACTAAAGCTGCGGTAGAAGCAGCCGTCGCCGATTCAATGGCTTCCATATTCGCGGAGAGCGGAGTGGCCGGTGCCGAGCAGCGCAATGACAAAGTGAGAAAGAAAATCTCGGAACTAACACTGCAGTGCGCCCCGCTCGTGATATTGCGAGAATAGCGAGAACGAGAGGGCGTCAAGTCGGCGAGAGGTTTTCGAGGGCTGTCTGGCTAGTGTGACATGGGAGTTTGCAGACCGTCGGCCGACAGCCGTCTTGCGAACGACACGAGGAGGACGCCGACAATCGGCCGACTGTTTCCGTCGGCGCAGTGTGACATAGACGCAGACATCAGGAAGACGCTCTGTTGGCAGACCAAATCGGCCTCGTGTCGCGCTAGTGTGACAGGCCCTTATGAGGCTGTTTCAAATTGTGGGCAGGACTTTTGTGCGCATTCTGCTCACCCAGTCACCACCATGTGCAGGTACACATTTGTAAAGTTTTTTTTTCAGCTGCTTGCTGAGAGCATTCCCTTCCCTCACCACATCTGTCTCATCACTTCTTGTTAATGCACAGTGCCCTACTGTGCTTGCACAATAGTCCTGGTTTTTTGAAGCATTCGACACTCACACTCGGAATGTCGCTGTGTTCGCAATGTGCTACTGCCTTTCACAACACGCAGATTCATGTTTATTTTCTGGCATACCATGATAATTGCACTGTTTTTTGGTTCATCCACCTTGTAGCCAGTAGCTGTACTCTGGGCAAGACTCTTAAAAGTCATTACTTCAGAAGGCACAGTGCAGAAGCTGTTATGCTGTACCCACACGCCATCAAATAGAACAGCACGTGCACAGCTTATTTTCATTGATGGTGGCTGCCTACCACCTCCACGGCATGGCGTGGCACATGGCTCACTACTTGCCGCCAATGAAAGACTACTGACCCCAATCACATATCGTTACCTATGACACTGTTTTTGCTGCTACCACCACTCGCGTTGCCCACGTTATGGTGGGGCTTGGCGCTGTAATAGCCACATTGTGCGGGTTTCCAAGTGGAGGAAAATTGGCCTCACCTAACCTGTGTGCCGCCAGGGAATTGGCTTGATTTCTATGCTGACGGTGCAGCACTTCGTATTCCTGCTGTTCTTGTTTTCGTCTACGCATCGGGTTCTTGTCGCTCTTTGCCAATTTGCTGACAGCGTGAATAGCGTCTGTCAGTATACTCAGGCACCTGCATTTGTACAAAGTGCATTAAATATCTTGCAGTTCGCACCATGTGGCCGTTGAGCACTGATGGTTTAGTAAATGTATCCAGCATTATCAGATCTCGTCATGGGAGAACATACCTCGGGAAAATCACGATTGCTCCCTAAGGCTCAGTCAGAAAACTGATCAAACTGTGAGCTCACTCAACCTTAAATTCACACGCAATCAGGCTCACTAAATTCATGAACTCAAACTCATTTACACTCACAACTCACTCAGATTCACTCTGTGTTTCGATTCGGCCAGTTAACCGTAATTGTGGCTCACTACTGATATCAACTCGCGAATCATCTATGCTCCCTCATTCATTTCGACTTGCAACTCATTTGGGCATGCTCATCTCAACTCACGACTCATACCCACTCACTCATTTCAGTTTCTTTATTTACACCACCAAGGATAATTGGGCTTACTCACTGAGCCGAGCTATTTCGTTAGCCCAGTGGTCATGACTTAGGTAATTATATCAGGTAGGAAGCTTCCGTTTCAGTGCTTTTGTTTTCATGATTGTTTTCTGTATGCGTGTAGCACCACATGGGGTTTTTACTTTGTTACCAAACACAATGAAAGTTTAATATTATATGTTGTCAGCAGTTACAAACAAAGACTGAAAGGCTTTGACTACATCTCTAACCACTCAAGTTGTATATCACCGGAAACATTCAGTGTGCAAAATACAAAATATGCTGGGGAGTCCCCGCAAGGGCACCTTGTGTAAAGTAGGTGTTGGTGCTTGGTGCCACCACGGACCCTGAGCCCCCATACCGAAGCTGTAATCCGTACCGTGGTGATAGGTTGAGAGGTGAAGGGAAGAAACCTTGAACGGTGGCGGTCGAGGCCATGGTCAAGCCTCGGCCGATGGGCTCCTCGCCTGTCCACCAGGCGAGGGGCTCCGGGACCTTCCTCTGCGTATAAGGGTGAACCAGAGGCGACATATATTAGGACCCCTTAAAACAATCCATACTGCATGGAAAAACTACCTTTAAAAAAACCTGATCGACCCCCGAAAAGGAGTCGCACCGAAGTGACGCAAAAAATCAGTACACCAACTGAGAACTTTCCAAAATTTCTTGTCTTGCACTCTGTAACCGAATCTCAACCAGTAAATGAACTGTCAGTCTTTCTGATTGCCAACTCTCTGAAGGCCATCATTGGGGCAAACTACAAAGCGAAAAACTAGGATCTGGTGACCTGCTAATAGAGGTATCAGACAAAAGTCAATCTGACAACCTTCTCATAACAAAAACGTTTGCTCACCTTGACGTTCAGGTATCACCCCACCGCAGTCTTAACAGCTGCCAGGGAGTTGTCTCTGAGCGAGACCTCCTAAACGAAACAGAATCAGACCTCCTTGAGGGCCTACAGAACCAAGGTGTAACAGCAGTACGAAGAATAACAATCAGGCGAAAGAATGAAGAAATAAAAACGAAACATATTGTTCTCACCTTCAACCAGAGCACACTTCCTGAATTTGTCAATGTGGAATTTATCCGATGCAAAGTTAGCCCGTACATACCAAGCCCCCGCAGGTGCTTCAAGTGTCAGCGGTACGGGCATGGTAGCCAGACATGTCGAGGACGCCTTACCTGTGCAAAATGCAGCGCGCATGACCATGCAACCGATAAATGCAGTGCAACTGACTACAAATGTGTGAACTGTGAGGGCACCCACCCTGCATACTCACGGTCCTGTGCAGCCTTTCAGGCCGAAAAAGAAGTAATCAATATACAGATAACTGAGAAGATAACATACGGAGAGGCCCGAAAAAAGCACAGAATGCTTTCCTCCGCTCCCTATGCTAACGCAGCCCGCAGAGGGGCCAGGCCGCGTCTAGTAACGGTGGGCACGCAGTGCAATGCTGCTGACGTGCTCCCACCACGGCTCCTCACTAAGCAGCCACCGGCTGCACCAATCTTTGCAATCCCGGAGGTCACTTTCCCCCAGACGTCCGGGACACCAAAGACATCTGAGAGGGACTTTGTTCCTCTTGAAAAACCTCCTGCCTCCATGCCTTCACCAGAGGCGATGGAGGTGAGCACGGACTCCGCAGCGTCAGCGGCGCCTAGGGAGTCCGCCAATGAGAGGCGGGGCCTGCTGGACCGTCTCAAATAAAAAAAACATACACCAGTTAAGCCCCCTGATAAGGGCGGCGAGTCCTAACCCTACTCTATATTCCTTCCACACCTACCAAAATGGCTACCGAGAGTATGATTTATTGGAACTGTCGAGGACTCCTAAAAAATCTGGATGACGCATATGAAATCCTCGCTGAACACCAACCAAACATAGTTTGTCTGCAAGAAACGCATCTGAAACCAACAGACACAAGTTTTCTCAAGCAGTATCGTATATTCAGGAAAGATAGGCAAGGCAGTACTCACCCCTCCGGTGGCGTTGCCATTATAACACAAAAGTCAATCGCTTGTCGAAACATCTCGATTAACACAGACTTAGAGGCCGTGGCAATACAAGCCTTAATATTCGGTAAAATAACAACGGTATGTTCGCTGTATATTCCGCCAGATCATAGGCTATGCAACAAAAATTTTGAAAAGCTGATTGACCAACTCCCAGAACCATGGCTGCTGGTCGGAGACTTTAATGCCCACCACCCATTATGGGGATGTACAAGAACGGACTTCCGAGATGCACTAATTGAAAAGTTCTTGTTGTCCTCAGGATCATGTTTACTCAACTCAAAACAGCCAACATACTACAGCTCAGCTCATAATACGTACACAGCCATTGACTTAGCCATTGGCTCTCCGATGCTCTTGGCAGCTACAGAGTGGGTTGTTATTGACAATCTATATGGAAGCGACCATTTTCCCTTCTCTGTGAAGTACACAGGCAATCAAAATGTAAATGCATCTAGTCCCAGGAAATTTGAAGAATATGTGGCCAACTGGGAGATGTTCAGGGAACACTCAGCTCTGCCCTGTTCATCAGTTACTGGCTTAGGCGTTGACGAATCTCAACTCTTGATCACGCTGCACATTATAGATGCTGTAGAAAAACACATTCCACAAACATCAAGTAAGCCACGAAACAAACGAAGGCCGTGGTGGAATGCAGAATGTAAAACTGCCCGTGAAACACAAAACAAGGCATGATCGAAGTTACGCCGATACTCCACGGCTGAAAACCTAATAGAATTTAAGCGCGCAAAGGCAAATGGCAAACGTGTTCGACGCATCTCCAAGCAAGAAAGCTGGTCATCATTCCTTTCTTCTGTGAACTCTTATTCTGATTCTCACAAAGTATACAACAGAATAAGAGCACTCAAAGGAAATAACACTCCCCCAACACCCCTTGTCAGCACTAGTGGTGACTCTCTTGAACACCAAGCAGACACACTAGGGCAACACTTCGAATATGTATTCAGCTCAGCGCACTATACAGATTCTTTTTTGCGGCACAAGGTAACTGAGGAGAGGAAGCCTATATGTGATAAAAGACCGTGCACAGGAGGGTACAATAGCCCTTTCACCATGCAGGAGCTGAAGATTGCACTTGGCACATGTGGGAACACAGCACCAGGTCCTGACAGGGTCACATATGGAATGCTCAAACACCTGCATACGGGCACGCTTGAAGCCCTACTTTGCCTGTATAATAAAATATGGGCCACAGGACGCTTTCCTAAAGCATGGAAGGAAGCGGTCATCATCCCAATATTAAAACCCGGAAAAGAACCCACACTTGCTGCTAGTTATCGGCCTATCGCACTAACCAGCTGTCTATGCAAGCTTTTTGAGAAAATGGTAAATCGTCGCCTTCTTCATTTCCTTGAATACAATGGTCTTCTTCATCAAAACCAAGCTGGTTTTAGAGCTGGGCGATCAACAGCTGATTAGTCATTGCCTTTAAATCTTATGCAAGGGATGCTTTTGTACATAAACAACATTGTTTATCTGTCTTTTTCGATCTTGAAAAAGCATATGATACCACTTGGCGCTATGGTATCATCCGCGACCTCTTCTCTCTTGGCATCACAGGAAACATGTTGAACACAATTCGAAGTTACTTGTCTGAACTGACCTTCAAAGTTCGTGTTGGCAATGCATATTCAAAGCAGTACATTCAGGAAAATGGTGTCCCTCAAGATGGTGTTCTCAGTTGCACACTTTTCGTAGTCAAAATGAACTCTTTAAAAAGCGTGCTGCCAAAAACTATTTATTGTTCTGTATATGTTGATGACGTCCAGATAAGCTTCAAATCTTGCAACTTGGCCATCTGTGAACGACATATTCAGCTAGGTGTAAACAAATTCTCCAGGTGGGCTGATGACAATGGGTTTAAATTTAACTCTGGAAAGAGTGTTTGTGTACTTTTCTCTAAGCAGCGTGGCATCAGGCCTGACCTCAACATTACACTGAATGGTCAGAGCCTTGCCTTTAAAAAAGAACATAAATTTCTTGGCGTAGTTGTTGACGAAAAACTTTCCTTCATTCCCCACATAAAACAGTTGCGACTTAAGTGTCTGAAAGCAATGAATTTGCTAAAAATTCTCTCTCACCGGTCATGGGGCACAGACCGCGACTGCCTTCTGAACCTTCTGAATAGTGTAGTTCTATCACGCATTGACTATTGCTCGATGTTTATGGGTCAGCATCATCCTCTGCGCTAAAATTGCTCGATCCCGTGCACCACCTCGGCCTTCGCCTCGCCACGGGCGCTTTCCGAACTAGCCCAATTGCTAGCCTCTATGTCGAGGCGAACCGATGGTCACTGCAACGAAGGAGACAATTTACTTCTCTAACTTATGCTATGAAGGTACTATGCCAACTGGACCATCCATGTCGTCGGCTCCTGCTTGACAAAACTGGCACAGCACTTTTCTAAAAAAAAACCATCTCTAACACCACCATATCCAATCAGAGTTGCCACGCATATTGAATATCTGAATGTTTCGGTTACCAGTCTTCATACAACTTCCATAAAAGACCTAATTGCTCCTTGGAAAATGCACGGTGTTAATTGTGACCTGTCGTTTCTTGAAGTGGGCAAACATGCATCCCCTATTGCCATACAGCAGCACTTCATGTCACTTCAGGAGAAGTACACTTGTGATGAATATTACACTGATGCTTCGAAGTCTGCTCAAGTCTCCTGTGCAGCACATGGACCACAGTTTTCACAGTCAAAAACCCTGAACAGTTATACTAGTATATTTACCGCTGAATGCCATGGTATCCTTTTAGCTGTGAGACATATTATAGAAAATAAAATAGACATCAGTCATCTACACAGACTCCCTCAGCGTTTCAACGTCCCTATCCTTTTGGAAATTGCATAATAAGAACCCAGTCCTGAACTCTCTTTATAACACCCTTATGTTTGCCCATGAACTAGAAATTAAAATTACACTGTGTTGGGTGCCAGGCCACCGCTGTATACCGGGTAATGAGGCAGCTGATAGGCTAGCTGCGTCAGCTGCCCTTCGAAATGGCACAGACATTGATAAGATAACTTATCATGACCTCAAACCACACATAAAAAACATGATTCGACAACAATGGCAAGAGGAATGGGACGCAGCATCAGAAAATAAACTACACACAATAAAGCCAAGGATAGGCAGATACACCACAGAAAAACAAGACAGATTTAAAGAAGTAGCCCTGTGCAGGCTGAGAATTGGTCACACATACATAACCCATACATATCTTTTAACCAACTCTCCTGCACCGCACTGCTCGAGATGTGGTGATCGGCTCACTGTTATTCATGTTTTAATCATATGTGTACAACTGGAACAAGAAAGAAGACGTCATTTTCCCTCCTTGTTCACTCATCAAATACCTGCACACCCATCCATTTTTATTGGCAACAACCCAATGTTTCCTTCAAAACAGGTGCTTAAATTTTTATCACAAGTACGCTTTTTACATGAAATTTCTTATCGACGTGGGTCTCAGCCCGCTCCTCCTTAAGAGGACGGATGAGATCATTTAAAACATCTACTTATACATTGCACATCCATTATATATCGCAAATGAATTTTAGGCCCTATACACCACTGTTTTTAGCAATTTTACAGAGCGAATACATTTTTAGGCCCTATACACCACTGTTTTTTATTCTTTCATGAAAAATCACAACTATTCCATTATATAAACTTGAGTACACCGTTAACCTTGAGTCTGGCGCTCTTTGGCCTGAGTCGCCCTTGCGCCATTAAAATCCATCATCATCATGCTGGGGAGTGCATGCTGGAAGATGTTACACATACTTCATTCGTTCAGACACTGAGAGACGATGCGGAGCTCCTGTGCCCACAAGCATCCATTGTCGCAGTAATAAATCTTTCCTTTTCTCCGCTGTCGGAGAAAAAGAAAAAATGCATACACAATCGACTGGAAAACAGGGATCATCATCCAAGCCTGAGCCCGGACTCACGACTCAGATCTGGATCTGAATTCTTTGGAGTCTGTACTAACGATTGATATCATGATCTGAACACGAGTCCTAACTCACTCAAATATACAAATTGTTGTCAGCTAAGGAGCCAATCTGACGCAGGTACGGGAAAATTTTCAGCCCACTGATTCCAGCTGCCAGCAGAAAAACAGTGTCTTTCAGCATGCCTCCACTTTCGGCTGTATTTAGGTGTGTATATATTCCACATTCAGTGTTGGAGCCCCGGGGAGCGAAGCGGAGGCAGAGCGACTTAGAAACATGTTCATTCCGCATGCTGGGCTGTACAGAAGTCTAACATCGAGCGATGTGCTTGCACGCTATTTTAACAAGCGAGCAACGCCGGTCAGCATTGCATCATCACATGCCTCAGTCGATCCCGCAATACTAGATTCCAGTTGCTGTCATTGCGATCACATGAGACTTCATTCACTCCTCAACTATTTTAGACAAGCTTTATGGTGTATAATGATCAGGAGGCTTCCAAGAACGAACACTGCGCCGAAGAGGTGACGTGTTCGGAGATGGCGCAGGGTCCCGGCGTTGACCTTACGGGCGGACTGGAGTTCTGTCCAGGCAACATAGATGCTTTGTCGGGGTGCACAGGCTGTGGTGCTGATGACTCTTGTGACTCAAATGTAGCCAAGGGAGGGTGCACAGTCGATGACCCTTCCGTTACAGCATATGACATTGAATTGGGCACCGAACGATACCGAACGGCACCGAGCATACTGATGAGATACGCTTCAAGAATTTCGCACTCCACCTTTCCCTTGCCTCTACCAACAATACTAACATTGGAAAACAGCGGGTAGCAGCCACATTCCCGGCAATGGCGAGGCAGGTTTGCTCCGTCAGTGGGGCTCAGCCTCCTGGTGACGTGGTGATGGCTGATCGGGGCATTCGTCTGGCGCGACGCTCGAGCCCGCGGTGGTTACTCGCCGATGCCCAAGTAGAAACCACGAAAACTACCAGAACAACGTTGCAGTTTTACCAGACGATATTCTGAGTCTATCGAAACAATGTTGATTTGGTTCTCCAGAATTACCGCCACAACGGTACCCCTCATTTCATTTGTTTTACTCGAAAATACACTCATTTCCAAAACCAATGGACATTTATTAATCGACACTTAGATTTTACAGGCACACAGGATCTTGACCTGCCCTGAGGAGCGGTTTCATGACTGCGCAAGGCCCACTGTAACAGAGGAGCCATTCAGCGCTCCCTCAATTAGATATGGCCTCTCAATGGAGCCGAGAGCTCGCGCAGAATTTGAAAAAGAATATTGTAAAAGAAGGCTAGGTCGAGACGGCGAGGTCGTGACGGCAAGGACAGCCAAGCCTTGTCTAGCGTTTTAATCCGATCACGAACCCAGGCGCGCGCCGGAGCCGGCGTCGCGGGACGATGATGATGGTATGTACAAATGAAAGAAGAAGATCATGGCATGTACAAATGAAAGAAGGTCCACAGAAGGCTCACACAATCTGCACAGGGGGTCGGAAGCGGCCAGCCTGGTCGCTCCTAAGTAACCGATGTACCACAGCGCACAAACGGTTTCAAGCGAGAAACATGAACAATTTCAGTTCCACGGTGGCGTCGATCGGCTGGGGGATCAACAGGCTTGACTTTGTAGTTAACTGGAGAAGTTTGGCTGATAATCTCGTAGGGGCCAAGGTAGCGGTGGTGGAATTTGTCACTAAGGCCAGGGGTGTGCAGTGGTGTATACAGCAGTACTTCGTCACCGGGACGATAAGAGACCACGCGATGCGTAGAATCGAGCGACTCTTGCGGTCTTCCTGGCACGCTGCTGTGTTGAGGCGGGCAAGATGACGGCATCTGGCCACACGAGATAAGAACTGGGTAGGTACTGATGTGGAGTAGTCGGGCGTAGAGA
Source organism: Amblyomma maculatum (assembly GCF_055883805.1). Taxonomy (NCBI): domain Eukaryota; kingdom Metazoa; phylum Arthropoda; class Arachnida; order Ixodida; family Ixodidae; genus Amblyomma; species Amblyomma maculatum. The sequence goes on along the minus strand of NC_139351.1, from coordinate 23,667,486 downwards.
AGAAGGAAGCTTCGAGAATTGTAGTGGGAGGACGGCCATAAACGAGGAAAAATGGAGAATAACCGGTAGTCCGCTGTACTGCTGTGTTATAGGCGAAAGTGACGAATGGTAAAATAGTGTTCCAATTTCGATGATCCGGTGTGATGTACATGGAGATCATATCCGATAAGGTGCGGTGAAATCGCTCAGCCAGCCCTTTAGTCTGGGGATGGTAGCTCGAGGTTGTCTTATGAAGGGTGGATGACGCGTAAAGAACTTCGGCAACGACTGTCGTTAAGAAGGCCGTCCCGCGGTCACTTAGGAGCACCCGAGGAGCGCCATGACGCAATACAATTGATCGCAAAAAGAAATTTGCTACTTCTTGAGCGGAACCGGTCGGTACAGGTGCTGTCTCAGCGTAGCGTGTAAGGTGGTCGACAGCTGTTATAATCCAATGGTTACCCCCATCGGAGCGAGGGAGGGGACCATATAAGTCAATGCCGACTACGTCGAATGGCGTGGCGGGACAGGGAACAGGTTGTAGAAGGCCAGCGGGCGAAGACGTCGGCCGTTTGCGACGTTGGCACAGAGGGCAGGATGCGACGTATTTGGCAACGCAGGAAGATAGGCCAGGCCAAAAGAATCGTTTTTTCACTCGTTCGTAGGTTTTGTCAACACCAAAGTGACCTGCAGTAGCGTCATCGTGGAGAGCCGCCAGTATACGTGGACGAAGCACACGCGGCACGACTGGGATCCAGCGAGTTCCATCAGGGCAATACACGAAGCGGAGTAGGATGCCATCTTCGAGCTTAAAATTGCGAAGTTGTCGGCGAAGCCGAGTATTGGGTGGGTCCGAAGCGCCAATAAGGCGGTCGATGATGGGTCGGCAGTAGGCATCGGCTAATTGCTGTGAGCGGAGAGCGTGTTTGTTTTCAGAGTCATAAAATGAAACTGTTGTGATATACGTCGGAGAAAGAGATGGTCGGCTGTGGTCATAGGTGGAAATGCATTGGGAAGAAAAACAGCAAGCCGATTCCGAAAGTGGACAGCGAGAAAGAGCGTCGGCGTCTTGGTTTTGGCGACCCGATTTATAAGTGACGTCGAAATTGTATTCTTGCAGGCGTAGAATCCAACGGCCATGTCGACCTGTCAAATTTTTGAGCGAAGACAACCAGCAAAGAGCATGGTGATCGGTCACAACTGTGAAATGCCGACCATATAGGTAAGGGCGAAATTTTTGGACAGCCCAGACGACGGCAAGGCACTCCTGCTCGGTAATGGTGTAGTTTTTCTCAGCTGGAGTCATAGTCCGACTGGCGAAGGCAATCACTTTCTCACGCGAAGTTGCATCGCGCTGCAGGAGTACAGCTCCAAGACTGAGACCACTAGCATCAGTGTGCAGGATGGTTGGAGCGCTGTCACTGAAGTGGCCAAGAACAGGGTCTGATGTGAGGGCGTGCTTCAGATTATTAAAAGCGGCTTCGCACTGTTCAGTCCACACGAAAGTGCTGCGTGCTTTAAGTAGTTCATGAAATGGAGCAGCAATACTTGCAAAATGCCTTATAAAACGCCGGAAATAAGACGCCAGGCCGAGAAAACTGCGCAATTCTGTAATCCGTTGTGGACGAGCAAAGTTCAAGACCGCGATGATTTTTTCAGGGTCTGGACGAATGCCGTCATGGCTGACTAGATGTCCCAATATTTTAATTTCCTTCTGTGCAAAGTGGCACTTCTTGGTGTTGAGCTGAAGGCCCGCTGAAGCGAGACACGTGAGGACCTCATTCTGGCGCGTGAGATGGTCGTTAAAAGTTGACGAAGAGATGACAATGTCATCCAAGTAACATAAACAGGTTCTCTATTTTAGGCCACGAAGCACAGTATCGATCATTCTTTCAAATGTCGCTGGTGCGTTACAAAGTCCGAAAGGCATAACATTAAATTCGTAAAGGCCATCGGGAGTTGAGAAAGCGGTTTTTTCTTTATCGTCCTCGTGCATAGGTATTTGCCAATAACCTGAGCGGAGGTCCAAAGTCGAGAAATATTCGGCGCTTTGGAGAGAGTCAAGGGCGTCATCAATTCTTGGCATTGGGTATACATCTTTGCGGGTAATTTTGTTGAGTGCCCGGTAATCAGCACAAAAGCGTACCGAGCCGTCCTTTTTTTAACTAACACTACTGGGGAGGACCATGGGCTTGTCGAGGGACGAATAATATTGCGATGGAGCATGTCATTTACATTTTCTTCAATTACTTTTCGTTCAGAGAGGGAAACCCGATAAGGCCGTCGGCGAACGATAGAGTTACCTTCAGTAATGATGCGATGGTGCGCAACACTAGTCCGTCCCAGTGGTGGAGAAGTGGCATCAAAAATGGCTTGGTGGTGTCGAAGCAATGTCAGCAGTTCTTGGCATTGGTTCGGCGTGAGGTTAGGATTGATAGTCTTTGTAAGAACAGAAAGAGAGACGTCTGGCGAAACACGGCGCTGAGGCAGAGGGGCGGTGAGCACCATCAAGGACAAAGGTTGAACATCCACCATGCAGGGGAGAGAAGTTCCTTTTGGGAGCACGAGGGATTCACGTGAAGTGTTAGTGGCCGCTACTGTCGTTGAGCCGTTGCAGAACCTCACAAGACTAGACGGGAAGGCGATACCGCGTGCAAGATGACGATGAGATGGTGCGATGAGTACGTCCCCGTCGGTGATGTAGTCAGAAACAACGGTAAGCAGTTTTTCGCACTGAGGAGGCAAAACAGTATCAGCGGCGGCAACTAGGGGATGATGTCGTTCAGAAACTTCAGATGAAAAATCGCTGTCTGTCATATGGATAACACGGTCGCCACAAGAAATTAACGCCGAAGCGGTTGACAAAAAATCCCATCCTAAAATCATCAGATGCGCACATGGTGAGAGCACAGCAAACTGCACATGATGGCGGACGCCGTCAATAACAATTCGTACGGTGCACTTTGCTAAAGGGCGCAAAGGGACGTCATTGGCTCCACGGAGTTCAGGCCCATCATATGGTGTCGTCACTTTTCGCAAACGGTAGCACAAATCAGCGTGAATGACAGAAATTGCAGCTCCTGTATCAATCAATGCTTCGACCGGTAATCCTTCAGCGAAAACAGAAATCACATTATATGGGCGATCTGGAGGACTTTTGGTAAGTTCGCAGCGTGCAGTTTGACCTCCGGAAACTGCAACGCTTAGTTTTCTGGATGGCGGACAGGGATAGTTGTTGCGGGTCGGAGAGGGGAAACTGAGCGGCGGTATGGGGATAGGGACCGACGTCGGGATGCATGGGTTCCATGCATGCACAATATGACATTTAAGACACCGTTTGGTCTTGTTGTGTGCCCTGAGGACCCATGGCTAGCATACTCCCCTGATGGCATTTTCAGGCAAGTAGTTTTCTGACTCAGTTCTCTTTTGAACCGATCACCCTTCTTTATGTGTTTTCTTTCAGGGATGAAGAAGAGAGAACAGTCCTACTGGAAAAAAAGAGTCCTTACATCCGTAAAAACAAGACAATGAAGTAAAGCACTTGCTCAATTACTTGTGCGCTGACAAGGATATCTCACAGAGACGGAGCCACCATTAAAACAAGCAAGTCCAAGTTTGCATGTATGTGTATAGGACTGGAAGTTTGGCACTTTTATGTGTATTGAAGTGTCGACGCGCTAACGATACCTGTAAAAAAGGACAGTGGCTTTTTGTCATCTGCGGTACCAAAGCTGCGACGCTTTTACGTTGAGCACTTTTTCCAAAGAAAAATGAAAATACAGCTGATGCAATAAAGTGAAAATAAAAAGTTAATTTGTCATTTCCGCTGTACTTCCTTCGCCCCGCAACGCTGGTTCAACGATTAGGGCACTTAAATCATTTCTGAACACGGAGATGCGGGATAAAAAAAAAAGAAGAAAACGCCCGTGAACTGCGCGATGCCAGTGCACAAAACAACCCCGGGTGGATGAAACTTCGGCGGACCACCGTTAAGGACGTCTCTCATAGCTCGAGTCGACTTCGGTGGTTAAACTATTCAATCGAAATCGAGCTTTACTCCCATCTTTCCGTTCATATCCACGGTAACTATTTAGAAAATAATGAACTTTCCAAATTAGTTATAACCGCGAGCACATGCAGGATTCCATCAACATAATCATTCAGGTCGTATGGAATTCTGTGAGTAATAATGCTGAACATTTTCAGCCTCTGAATTACTCTTTCAACATGGACCCTTACCGAGGCTGTCTCGCATATCGCATTAACCTCGGATTCTGTAAACTAGGCACTGCTAGCAAACGGCGGCATTACTATTGTGGCTTTCTGTGCTCCAGCTATTGTGCCGGGAAAACTCTTGTCTGCTAAGACAAGGTCACCAGGTTCGATGAGTGCTATAAAGTCGGACTCAATAGTGATTACTGTATCCGTATAGTGCATCCTCCAAACCCTTTTGAAACAAATATAACTAATCCGTTGGGCGCGATGCCAGTTAGAAATTTCACTGTATGCCTGCTTTTGTAGTACGAATACTAGAGGGTTTGTTTCTCCACTCCTTGGGGAATTTAAGTTTCCAGCTCCGTGCAGTCAATTATCACTCTGCAGTTTGGATAATGCTCTTTGAATGCAGGTGGCATATCGTGACGGCCAGTACACCCCGATTTTTGTTGCAGTGTCACAAGCTGCCTCACCTATACAGCGGAGGTTGCGTGATCTTTTGCCTGAGATATAGGATATATAGAGCGAAACTCACGGCACCTCGCCGCTTGTCTTTGACGTGGGCACTGCGTAGTCAGGCAAGAGTATAAAAACGCATACAGCAGCACGCCCGCGGCAGTGCACTCTGGGAAGATTCAGTCTTCCGGGCTTCTCTCGCGGCCGCTCTGGGAAAGCGTTTTGTGTTTCACCGACGCATCGTTCTCATCGGTACAACCGCCGCTACCGATCAACTCAGCTTTCGACGCCTCAACTAACGAGAAAGCCGCGAGGATTCCTTTTTGCAACAGACTGTTGTTAACCTTTACCTGACTTAGTAATATTTTTACGCTGTGTTTTCTATGGTAACCCTTGCCCATACTTATTATATCTGGAATACCTGCTTTGTAATCTTCATAGTCTTCTTTTGATTGCAGTATTTTGTTAATTGTCGGGTTTTCCTCTCGTCATTTACCGAGTCGTTTTTTATCACTGTTGTGTAATGGCGTTTTATTTTTTATTGTACTCTAAATATATGCAGTGTTTTCTACAACTATTTATAAATATTGAATTGTTTGTAAAAGAAAGGTACCTTCTTGAACTTGTTCCTCAATCACACACCGACACACGTACTTCACGCGTTGACCGGCCTTTTTAAATGTGTTCTCAAACCTCATAGAAGAACGGCGGGTAACCGTAAAGGGTATCCCGCGCCTCTCTTGACCGTAAAGACGGAAGTTCGTGACATGCAGTATTAAGGTTTATAAGAATTTCCTTAAAGATACGCGCTGCAGTTGTTCTGTGAATATCAAAAAGGGCTACAAGGAGTGAAAATGAAATACCAGAAAAAGCAGAACTTTGTCTTCAATAGATAATTCATTCACATCCCTTCTCATTGGAAGCAGCAAACTCAGAAGGGCAAAAGTGTTGAAACTAATGGATGTGAAATCGTGCAATTTTCCTTCATCCCCTGCGTACCCTTCGAAAAACAGCTGTTTTTTATGAGGGGCCACAGCTTGTGCTCACAAAAGTTGTGGAAGAACTGGCCATGCTAGTAGAGCACACCTCCTTATGGATGATGTATAACGAAGCGTGTCCGCTGGCCAGCTGAGAAATAAATGCAAATTCGAGGCTGTAGGATTGAAGTCGATCTTCCGTTTGTGTTGACACCTAATGTAATCAAAAACATAGGACTGAACATTTAAACCCAATCCTGGCCTAGCATAGTAAGGATTTTTTCCTTACTTCAACAAATTGATTATCAGGCTCAGGTGAAGTGCCTCGCACAGGACTGCTGCCGTTGCTGCCGCTGTCAGCTGCTCCTTCCTCTGGAACCCCAACCAACATTGTCGTTCGATTCGTCAATATCAGCATCCTGTTAGCATTAGCAGCTTCTTCACTCTCTTCAGCAGCTTGTTCAACAGCATCGATCTTTGGTATTCCCCCCTCTTCATCCTAGCGCAGTTGGGATATTTTTGAATTACGAAACATTGCGAACCGTGAAAAGTTTTCAGTTCCACTAGATCAATTACGAAAAGAGAAAGTTCTGTTCCGTTACTGTTAAGTCAAGGCTCAATTTTATTGACATCTCTTATAATCTTGCATAGCGATCGGCAGAGGGAGGTCCGGGTACGGCCCTGTTTGAAGCTGGGAAAATGTAGGGGCAATAAGAGGGGTGACCTTCTTCGTTCCCCTTGACGCCGCCCACAAAGTGCTTGCTGCAGATTTTTGTCTACAGGATAGGTTGTCAATCTGTACCGTGCTTGCTGAAATATTGAGGCTATTTGTACGTCCAGAAAAAAACAACAACAAAGAAGCAACACCTCATACTCAGTTGTAAACTAACAAAAATTAAACTGTGACCATTACATTTTCTGCGGCCTTTATACAACTTCACGGCTCCTCTGATGTCAAACCACCAACAAACATAAATTTGCATATATTCTAAGCCGACAAAAAAAGGTTTAAAAGTGAATGGTTCATATGAGCCCCCCATGAGTTTTAAAAATTGGTGACCGCCTTCCCTAAATCACCAGGTATTTTGCGCAGCAATTGATAAAAAGACCCCTATACTGCCTCAAGACACACGAACAAACGTAAAAATTATTGCCCTCGTGATAGCGTGTGCGACTTCATGCGTCGGACGAGAGTGATCCAGCGTTTCCGTCGTGCAGCATCGTAAGGCTTGTTGGGGAATGAGAAAATCTTTATCCCTGGCGAATTTGCATACGAGCAATTGCGCACTGCAATGCAGCAATTGATTTTCGATCGCGGCATGCTACAACACTATTGGCAACCAACGAACAGAACACACGAAAATGCCGCTTTTCGACGCTTGGTAGGCGTGCGTGTCTCCACGTCGCTCACGCGAGTTTCCTCTGCGCTGAGGAAGTCGTGGCCAACTCTGCGGCGTGCTGGTGTCGCTTAGGTTGCTAAAAAAAAAAAGAATGCTGCGAGCAGAGGCGCACAGCGGAAAATCATCTGGGCTAAGAAATCTGACAGGGCAGGCAAAAATAAAAGTTTACAGTTAAAAGTGCTTAATTTTGTAGAGGGGGGGGGGGGGGGGGGAAGCGAAGGGTGGGGCGAGGAAAAAAAGAAACGTCAGGCTGAGGGACGGACAAAGGAAACCGCCCAAGAGGAGAAGGAAAGTAGGGGCATAAGCGTGGAAGGAAAAAAAAGGAACGAGCGAGGGCGGAAAAAAATAATTAAAGCAAGCAAGGAAAAAAAAAGTTGCCAAGCCAAATTTGCGCAACTAAGCGCAAGACATAGTAAATGCGCAGTTAAAACGCCCCATTCCCGTTGATTACTCTCTACATTTTACTGGTACATATGCAAGCTATCGTCGACAGGGAAATATAGACCTCAGGACGGCTTGAATAAAAATTATGCAATGAACAACTACATCCACGAGCGCGGCCCACTGGGCGCGCACGGCGATTCCAGTAGCAATGATGCCTATGAGTTGCCCTATTTCTTTATATATATATATATATATATATATATATATATATATATATATATATATATATATATTGAAGGAAGATGAGGTTTGGCGGAATAAGCAGAAGAGGACGAGGAAGCTGGGTCCGTCTGCTGTGGTGTGCTAATCTCCAGCGCATCCTAACATCTGTGTAAATAAACGTCGTAACAAGTATGGTGGAGTTTGCGGGGTACAGATCATCACGGAACCTCTCCTACTTCGCCGAAGCAGAAGAATTGCTGGACTACCCCCCCCCCCCCCCCTACGGACGGAGATGGCGCAACCAGATGATTCAACGCAGCCCACACCAGCAGCTCAACCGACCACCCCACAGCCTTATCGGGAACCCCGACACTTCTATGACAAGCCCGGGGAAGACTTGGATGACTGGCTCACCCACTACAATCGGGTGGGCAAATACAACCGAGGGAAGTGCGCGACACGAGAAAAGATGCTAATGCAAGTGAAGGTAGTGTGCCCTCTTTAGGGAAAAATGCTTCGCGTTAAATCTGGACGCGGCAATACCCGGGCATGATTGCCAGCTCACTGCTCGTTGGAAGGCAGCGATCCAAATTTAGCGTCGCTTCGCTTCATAAAGTTTATTCGGGGAAGTGAAAAGTATTTTATCAGGCCATTGAAAATGTGTGCAACAGCAGCAATCCAAGGACTGCCACCTAGCAATTCATTTGTGACCATAGAATGACGCAAATCAAAAGAACGAACAGCAAATGTGCCCCACGCACAGCAGATCCGTCGCGTCTCAGCTGCACGGCCGGGCGCACGGGCAACTAAGAAAGTGTTCTTCCCGCCGAGAGAAGTGCGCGCGTCGTGCCGCGAGTTACTCCTGCAGGGTGCCTATACTTCGCACAGCAAGACTGCTGGCAAATGAATTGCAGGCTGAATGAGTCCTTCAGGTTTTTTGAGGTAGGAAAAATTATAGGAAACTTGCTCCCAACGTACCGAGTGTACCGATATCAAGTTTTGCAGTACTGTTTAGATATAACCACCCGGTTCCGCCTTGCCTGCACAGTTCTTGTACACAGCCGTTGGCTTCAAATACAATGCGGAGGGAACAAAACGCAGTAAATAACTTTGCAGCCTTTCCTTTCATATTGTCACGTAGGGGTGACGAGGTCGACGACACAAATGAAGGGTCGATGATTGCACTGAAGAAACTCTTTATTGGGCTGACTTGCGCCCACAAAAGAACTAAGCAACTCGGCGGCGGCGATAGAAAGAAACGTGCTTGTCAGTCGTCGGACAAAGAATGCTCGTCACACTCGTCAACGCTCAATTTAAAGGCTGCACAGAACAATCTAGATAACGTCGCAAACAGCTACCAGCACGGGCTGGAACATTGTGTAAAGACACCCGAGTGGCCGGAACCTTCGAGACAGATCTCGGTGCATCTTCCGCTACAACAAAACTGATAAAGGTGTGACTCGCGACATCGAGCAGTAACAAACAAAGATTACGGAACTGATACGCGGTCCAGAATCAGAGTGATAAGCCTGTATGCCGGCGGCTGTTAAAAAACAACAAATACTGTTTTGAAGGTTTCGCGGCATTACTCCCCCCTTAAAAAAAAAAAAAAATCATCGCCTCGATGTTCCAAAACAAAGAAACTTTAAACACTGTAAAGTTTAAACACCACAGATTCTTTAACGCGCGTAATATGGCTTCAGTCGTACAACATGTACAATTTCTGGGCGTGCGCGTCGCCGTTGTGATGCTGACGTTCCGTCGGGAATGACTTCATAGTCCAGTGGTCCGACGCGGCGAAGGCTTTTGTATGGCACAAAGTATCGACGCAACAACTTTTCACTTAATCCGCGACGGCGAATCGGTGTCCAAACCCACACTTGGTCTCCTGGATTGTACTCTGCATGGCGTCGTCGTATATTGTATCGTCGGCTGTCGGTGCGCTGTTGGTCTTTAATACGCAGCCGCGCGAGTCGTCGGGCTTCCTCTGCACGCTGCAGGTATAGGCGGCGACGTCAAGGTTGTCCTCGCTGGTTACGTGGGCCTTCGTGTCCGATCTCGGCTCCGTCGTTTCTTCAGGTCATGGCCGGGGCATACCGTTGTTACTTCGCTGGGCGGCGGTGTCTGCTTGCACTCTGGTCGTGTTGTCGTCGATGTCGTCGTGTGGAGCGGCGATGAAATGGTTGCGTCGTCGTTAGTGGTCGTCGGCGGCAGAGGATCTTCGTCTTTTCGCCGTTGAGCAACCTCACCTCCAAGGGTTGCTGCCTTTAGTTTCCCCTACGGGGGCTAGGAGATCGTCCTTGCACGTAATCGCGGCCCGGCGACGCAAATCGGGCATTGTACGGTGATGGGAAGCGTGACAGACGCCTTGGCGACGAGTGCTCTCCGCTGCGGAGGAAGTCGTTGATTTCCTGTGGTCGCTCGCCAGGACGGGGTCGTGGGGCGTCGACAGCGAAACCACGGAGGCCGATCCGCCTGTACGGGCAGTGACGGAGGATGTGTCCTGCCTCACCGCAATGGAAGCAGAGCGGTCGGTTGTTTGCTGTCCTCCAGGCGTCGCACTTTCTGGGGCTTGGGGGTCGTTGGTAGGCTTGGCGGGCGGGGACCAAGGGGCGGCTTTCGGAAGCAGGATGGTAGCGACGAGGGCTTGGGAGGTCGCGTCGGGGTGCAGGACGACATAATGCAGCTGCATAGTCCATCGCTGCTGATTCATGCTCTGGAGCCGTCGGAGTCGTCGCTTTAGGAACGCCCAGCGTCTGCTGAACTTCTTCACGGACGGCGTCCGCGAGCGTCGCCACCTGGGGTTGTTGCGATGATGGTAGCATTCGACGGAGCTCCTCTCGCACGATCTCCCGGATGAGATCCCGAAGGTTCTCTCCGCTTGTAGATGCCCTGGGGTAGTGGATTGAGTAGTCCGACTGAAGTTGTCGCTCGTAGTGGCGCATCCGGGTGGCCAACGTCTTCTCGGTAGTAGACGCCTCCCTTTCAAATTCCGCCACGGTTTTTGGCGGATTTCGGACAAGACTTGCAAAAACCGATTCTTTGACGCCTCGCATTAAAAATTTGACTCTCTCACCTTCGGTCATGTTAGGGTCGTTAGGGTCGGCGCGGCGAAAGAGGCGCTTCATCTCCTCAACGTACGCCAGGACAGGCTCGTCAGTAAGTTGAAGTCTTGACTGAAGGAGGGCCTGGGCTCTTTCCTTTCGGACGACGCTTGAAAAGGCAGTCAAAAACGCTCCCTTGAAAATCTCCCAATCCTTCATAGCTGCCTCATGATTTTCGAAACAAACTCGGGCATGTCCTTGAAGAGCAAAATAGACCTGCCTGAGTTTCGCAGCGTCGTTCCAGCCCTTGAATTCTGCCACACGGTTGAAAAGGTCCATCCAGTCTCCAGCATCTTCATCCGGTCGTCCGTGGAAGCAGAGGGGCTCACGGGGTTGGACGAAAACAACCGGTGCTGTAGTAGGCTGGGCCATTGTCAGCGTCTATGCCTTCCGAGATCGAATGGGGTCAGGCAGCAGACCGTGTTCAGGTGGTGGGGTCAGGCAGCAGACCGTGTTCAGGTGGTAGGCCTTGAAGTCGGCGGCTGGCTCGGTGACCTGTAGGCTGGTCTTCCAGGGCGACAGGAACACGGCTTGGGTCTTCGCTTGAAGTATCAAAGGCAGCACCTCCACCAGATGTCACGTAGGGGTGACGAGGTCGACGACACAAATGAAGAGTCGATGATTGCACTGAAGAAACTCTTTATTGGGCTGACTTGCGCCCGCAAAAGAACTAAGCAACTCGGTGGCGGCGATAGAAAGAAACGTGCTCGTCGGTCGTCGGACAAAGAATGCTCGTCACACTCGTCAACGCTCAATTTAAAGGCTGCACAGAACAATCTAGATAACGTCGCAAACAGCTACCAGCACGGGCTGGAACATTGTGGAAAGACACCCGAGTGGCCGGAACCTTCGAGACAGATCTCGGTGCATCTTGCGCTACAAAAACAACTGATAAAGGTGTGACTCGCGACATCGAGCATTAACAAAGATTACAGGACTGATACGCGGTCCAGAATCAGAGTGATAAGCCTGTATGCCGGCGGCTGTTAAAAAACAACAAATACTGTTTTGAAGGTTTCGCGGCAATATTTCCTTTTTTTTTTTTTTTTTTTTGCTGGGCCGTTCGTTAGCCGGTCGTATGCCGCACCGCATGCTTTTATCCTTTCGTTCGCCTTGCGAAAGGCCAACGCAGCCTCCCACCACCCCCTCTCTTCCCTTCCTGGTATGGAGACGTTTGGCATCCCTGCTAACGCAGCTCGACATTACGATGTACGTTCTGTAATTCACTACTTTGCTTACATGAAGGTGCACAGTTCGCGTTTTCTCTCCCCATATGTCATCCTCCACCGGGCGGCGTACGTGTTATACTCGCCCGGAATGTACTGCAGTCATCGTTTAGTTGCAATATAACAGTATATCCAGGCTATGGTGCTTGCTTTCGAATGCTCACCTGTTAGTCAGCGCTCAAAGGAATTGTTTGTCACTTTACGCGCAGTATTAGCACTGCTCTATCAAAAAAAAAAAAAAAAAAGAACGCGCCCTCCATGTGAGATGTAAGTGTTCGGAAATCCGAAAGCAAGCCGCGCATGTGGCAACAAGGTGACCGAAGCGCCGAGAGTTAGGTGGAACTTAATCACAGAAAAGACGCCAAAAAGAAGCACCAAAGGAGGAAAAGTTAGATACGTTTAGACATTTATTATCCCACGTGGGTGTTGCTTTCTTTTTTTTTTTTTTGTTCCTTCTTCCTCGCTGCCCACGTCCACTCGCGGCTGGCGCTTTAGAAATCCGAAAGCAAGCAATGCACGGGGCAAAATGTGAGATAAGCATCGTGAAAGCTAGACGCTGAAAATTCGTAGGGAAAGAAATAGCTTTATATAAGTTGGGATCCTTACTTCCCCGGTGGGTGTTGCTTTGCATTCCTTCCTCGCCGCGTCTCGCGCACATTCGTCACTGGAGCCTTTTTTCTTAATGTTACGGCGCATCGCTGGCCATTAGCACCACATGTGCGGCCTAGTTTCGATTTCCAAAGCACGTTTTCTTCATTTTGTACGTGCACGCTTTGTGGCCTTCTTCTAGTTGTAAGAGGCGGGCGCATTGAATGCCCCCTATTTTCCTTACATGCTTGTTGAAAAGGGGGATAGTTACTCACCTAAATTCGATTTAAGTTCCACTAGTTGAGAAATAAACATCAATGGCTACTCAGCGCTCGCCCAGTGTTCCTTTCCTCGTACTCTATCAGTCTGCGCATAGTTCCTTCGCACTGCTAGAATGAAAGTATGACGGGGCGCAGTCGAGACATCAAAGACAGGACGTGCTTTGTGCTAGGCTGCAACAGAGGCTATCGGAGTTGTAAGGAATATCGGTCCCTTTTTCGTGCCCCGCTAAAGGCTAATCGACGAGAGGTATGGTCCCGCAATATCAAGAGAGGCGATAAAGCCCTGGACGAAGCCAGAGTGGTCTACGAACGTCACTTCGATGGGCACTTTGTCCAACGGACATACCAGATGATTATTAACGGTGTGATCGTGGAAATGCCTCAGGGGCGGTGGCTGTTATCAAACGATGCCGTTCTATACAATCTTTCCGGACGCCCCAAGCTATATTTCCAAGTCCCTGCCAAAAAAGAGAAAGGCAAAAAATCTTTCTGAACAGAAGCTGCCTACGTCAAAGCGTGAACGACTTAATGATCCGATCTCAGCAGACGAACCAACAGGTGAGTAACCAAGCACCTCAGCCTCAACGCTTAATGCAAATGACAGTGATAGCCGAATATTAGTTACAGAAGATGATTTTGGACACAACCGACGTTCAATATTTGGCGCCTTGCGAATTCCAGCATTGTGGTCGAGAATCAGAGTTGCATGTTGTGAGGATGCTGTTTATTACGCTGAATGTGAACTTATGCCAGTGAACAGGTGAAGGCATTAGTGTAGAGGAAGCTGCTAAAAATTGATACATCCGTTGTTCCTACAACAGCTGAAGTGACTCCTCTAGCTGAAGTCTTCATAAGATTACAAATACTGTTTAAACGAAATGTTTCGACACCAGCTGATGCAGAAGCATTGATCGATCGCATCAGCAATTGTGTCCTGGAGCAGGTGTAAAGCCTGTGTCTGCAGAATGTCATAATTTAATGGAAACTTCCTTTCCAAAATGTATAGTCACCTGGCAACGAACGCAGACATCGCATGTGTTTCTAGAAAGTACCAGCGAAAGCGTATTTTAAACCAGCTATCGCGAAGATGTAAAACAGTTGTGAAGAAAACGTAAACCTCTACGATACACTGGTCTCAGAGGAAATTGAAACTGAAGCTAAAAAAAGCCAAAATGAGAGTGAGCAAAATGAAGGTTAAAAAAGGGCAGCTGCCCGAACAATACTTTGAGAAAAAGCTGCCAAAAGAAAACCGAAAAACGGCATGGAGTACGACAATGAATCACTTTTGGAATGCACACCGATGCGTATGCGTAGTCCGAAGGTGTGTGAACACTTAAACAGACACCGGATTCGGACGCTTCCCAGCCGCACCTGACTTAAGAAAGCCACGCAACATTTTAAGAGTGGATTTGGTTTCAACGACAAGGTTAGCAAGGCACTGCGAGAGGAGACGCAAACATTGGAGGAGTATTCCCGGCGCGGAATTATCGTCTTCGATGAGATGAAGCTTTCACAGCAGATCAATGTAATGGTATCAGGTATGCAATGTTTATGCTCTATCAAAAATACTGATTGGAAGACAATGTTGCAGGATTGTATAGTTCTGAGCTTAAAAGTTAGGTCATCTGCAACTTTTCTCGCGTTATTTGAGTGACATTGCAGAAGATCGCTGGAGGGGTTCGTTGATTTAGGAAATTTCTCTTCGGACCTACCGGGTGTGCGGATAAACTAGCCAATAGCGGCTTAGTAGTTGTATTCCAGCCTTTTAAAAGTAATCTTCTATCGGAAACCTCTTTTTTTTTATTCGCTTTGAGCGAAAACGTGTGCCAAAGATTCGATGCAATAACATTTTCGCAGCGTCTTTATTTTTGTTGCGAGCAGGTGAACGCAAGTCTTGGGTGTTTTTGCCTCATAAGGCAACTTTAAAGCAAGCGTCCTGGCAACATGGTGCTCGAAGGGACGCTCCTGTGAGAACAGGCTGGCCTCTTTATTGATGGAGTCACGTGTGATGGGCGCCAGCTGGAATCGGAGCATGTGGCGGACTTTTGGAATAAAAGGGATCACAGCGACATTTTTAAAATTTCGATATTGCTCTGTGCGGCAACATCGTCGATTTTATTTATGTAATGAGGTCTAAGTTAAACAGGCTTATAGAAAGATTGGCATATATCAGAAGCCCAGTTGCAATTATTCAGTTTGTTGTATCTCTTGCAAGTCCAGATCGAAGTGTCTAAGACATTAGTTTCGTCCTGAATTAGCTTTGATGTATGCTCCAACGCATTTTGTTCGATACAAAAGCGCGCATGGTCCTAACGTTCCACTTACAAAATTAAATAAGCTAGCGGAGCCAGAGAGATATATTCATAGTGACACAAGAGGGCCCATGCTTTTAGGAAAAACAAATATCTGCGAACATTGGTCCATTTGACACTGCCTGTTCTGAAGTTCAGCCATCTATAATAACGCATATTTTTCGTGATGCGCAGCCACAATGACAAACATTAGTCGAAGTGCTGTCATCCAGTGGATGAAACTCGTGTCCTCCACTTCTCGGAGTTCCCGCGCTTGGTGAAGATTGTGCGCAATGCATTTTTGAAAACAGGGTTCAGCTTGCACTGCGGTCGCGTGCATGCGGGATGCATTAAAAAGACATGGAAGAAGAACAATGTAAAATGTAACGCTGAAAGTTATTCCTCACATTATTAAAATTCATCTTCTTTCAAATGGATTTGAAAAGGTGAGAGTTTTCCCGAAAAGAAGTTCTAAAAGGCCTTTTTTCACATCGGAATGAGGTCCAAAAGGCGTACGGTTCAGCTATTGAAACAGAGGCATTTATAGCGAAGATCTCGAAACTAATACAAATTATGACGTCCAGGATTCCAAGAGAAGGATTGAAGCCCGGATCCTTGAAAGAAAAATTTTTGAAAGAATTTTTGGGCTTCTTTAATGAATGGTAACTGCACAAAAAAACTAAAGAAATGGCTTCCTAAGTGACAGCGCAGCCGAAGGCCTACAAGTTGTTTGTAAGGGATCGGTGATATGCACGGCGCCATTAGGAACGTCCGCTCTTTTTATGCCACTTGTTCATTTCCCAGCTGTGATCGTCTCCCACTTACCCTCGGGCAGTAGTTTGGAAGAAGCGCACGACGGAAACGTAGGCAGAGAGGGAAAGCAGTCCTTTCTTCCGAGAACTCTGAGGTCGCGCTCGAAGACGCGGGGACAGGCAGTTTGTTCTCGCCGCCGCTTCGCTCGGATGGCTCTTTTTTTTATTTTTTTTTTTATTAAGAGCATTACGAAACGTCAAAACCACCAACCCCGTAGTGCGCCACCTGCACTCATCGCCCGGAGGCAGCGCAGCTTTTGAACGAGCGCTTCTTTTGGAAGGGTGGCATTTCGTTCAAAGAACAAACGCTGCCATGCTTAATAGTGTAAGGCCCTCTTTCTTGATGGGGCGCCCATAAAAGCATAAAAGTGACAATTAGTCGATGCAGACGCGCTGAATGGGTCTCGGTGAAGATTCCAACCCTAGTTACCAACAATGGTGGGAGACGGAGGCACTAGACGGATGCCTGGCCGCGTAAGGCCTCATTCTCATAGCCAGTTTTTCTCTCCTCCGTCGCCTCCGTCGCGCCGGCGCTCGCCCGAGAAGGGGAGTTGATGGTGCCAGTACTCCCCGAAATCGGGTGGCCGGCGCCGTGGGGTTTTGCTCC
The DNA here is from genome assembly GCF_055883805.1 of Amblyomma maculatum. Lineage (NCBI taxonomy): Eukaryota > Metazoa > Arthropoda > Arachnida > Ixodida > Ixodidae > Amblyomma > Amblyomma maculatum. The sequence continues at coordinate 23,650,944 of NC_139351.1, read as the reverse complement.
AAGGCGCCGCCGGTCCGGCGTACGTCGGACTCCGCCCCCACGAAAGACGGTCCAGTCAGCGCGCTCGCTTCTCTCACGTGACTCTACGTCACGGCTTGCGTGTCGCGACCAAGCGAGCGCCGGCGGAGCGGCCGCGCGGCCATCGCGGGCTCGCGTGCAGACGGCGGTGCGCGAGCACAGAGAGAGAAAAAAAAAGCGGGGGTTGCCCTCCTGTCTGGTGCCCCGCGAAGCACGCTCTGACAAGAGACAACAAATGCTGTTCCTTTTTTTTTTTTCATTTCTCAATGCACCGGGTGTCGCAGCTAAACATGACCTCCTGCAAAACTTTACGATGTTTCAGTTGTATATTTGAATGGGTTTATCAAAAGAAATCTTGCAAGTTCTGGCGACCCATTCCTTTATTGATGATAGAGTTATTTATATGTACCTATAGATTTCTTCGATTTCGCTGACTGCCATGAATAATATTATAAATATTATAGGAGTGCGCATTTATGCTGAGCTTGGATACTGCCTTGATATATATTCGTACCCATTTGTTGTTTCGTAGTACGCGCGGTGTTTGTACTGAGGCTGAGATAAGAAGGCGTTCCAACTCCGAACTGCTGCGAGAAGTCGCGACACTAAATGTGGAATATAAGAGACGGGGATTTTTTTTTTTTTTGAAGTAACAGTACTATTTTCAAGTAGTAGATTTGGAATTTCACTCCCTTCCATTCCGGAGCTACGCAAACGATACCTCGTTGCAAGCAGTTAAGCGGGTAGTTTTTCTCGCAAACCTAAGCCGATCCAAACGCATAACAAGTGCTTGGCATGTGGCTCATAATTTGAGCTAAGATCCATTATATAGACAAACCAGAAACAAAAACAAGTGCGGCGTAGCAAACAAGGTTCGGGACAGTAAAGATTCGGACGGGCGGAAAATATATTGGCTAGGCAGGCGAAGAGGTCAAAGTGACTGCCGCACAGCACAGTTGAAGGAAAAGAAAGAGGTAATGGGTGAGGTGAGGAAAGGAGCAGAGGAGAAAACGGAACAAAGAAAAGAGAAAAAAAAGCAAACAGTGGGTGAATGGCGCGGCAAGGAAACATCATGAATGGGAGGAGGTCTAAGGAAAGAAATAAAGAAAAAGCATACCAATGGGGAAAAAAAATTCAAGAAAAGGCCGCAGTCTACCTGCCAGGCAGAGAACCTCTTTTATGAAAGTTGTGACGAAACTGCTTATCAAAAGTAATATAACTAGTGTGCATTTACACTACGTTTTAGTACTCGCTGCTTATATTCGTACCCATTTGCTTCCGTGCTGTACGCGCGGCGCTTTGCAGTAAACTGTGGAGTTGCGTACAGCTACTGAAGCTAAGATAGCAATGCCTTCCAGCCCCAAATCACAAGAGGCTAACAAAAAATGCCGATTTTATTTAATTTTGCAATATGCAGGACAGCACAGCTAACCTCGACTTCCAACAGATTTGCGTGAAATATTATTTCAGTCGGTGCCATTCTAACTTGATTTTTAATGCTTGTATCAATACCATATTGCCATGCTGTCGCGAACAATTATTTTATTGATAGAATAGTTCATTATGCTTTCTGTGATTGTGCTGATTGAGAAGAATATTTTTGCTGATTGTGAAGAATAATGTTATTGGAGTGAGCATAATTTTCTGCGGTTTAATACATGGTTGCTATAATTATACTCATTTGCTTTGGCGCAGTACGCGTGGTGTTTGTACCGTTACCGAAGCTGAGATGAAAACGCGTTCTAGCTCCAAACTGCTGTTAGAGCACGTGAGACAGCACGCTTCTTTTTTTTTTTTCTGTACAGACGCGGAACACACGACTTCCACCGCTGCAGGGAGGGCAGCCGCCCTCCGCATTTTTTTTTTCTTGCAGGAGAAAAAAAAACCGCTCGCGTGTGAGCGGCGAGGCCCCGCCCAAACAAGTTTGACGGCGTCCGGCGCCCGTTTCTGTTTGAACATCGCGCCGCTCCATCCGTCGTGCGGTGTCCCCCGCCGATGCCGCCGCGACGGAGAGGAGCACCGGCTGTGAGAATGAGGCCTAACAGTGACGGATAAGATGTGGAGCGTGTGGACGCGGTTCGGCTCTTCTGATGTGGTCCGCATGGGTGCCGCCTTGGGTGTAGCACGCTTCCCCGTGTGGCGGTTTCCGCGTGTCTGAGGCAATGGGCCATCTCGCCTCAGTGTTGAAATCCCGTGAAGTACGTGTCATGCATATGTTTCCCCGTGTTTCGGCTCCCCCTGCTCACAATCGCCTCACCCCACCCTTCTTGTCGGTAGTTGAATAAGCCGGCGAGCAGGGGTCAGCGCGCTACCGCCCCCCCCCCCCCACAGAAATAAGCCTCCTGGCGTGTCAAAGTTCAACACGCTTTGTTTTGCTTTTTAGATAGAATGCAATTGGATAACAAAGGAAATAGCAAAGCCCGATGTTTTTGTCTAAATTTCGCTGTACTGTCCACTGCGATTTATAGAAGCTGATCTTGAGGCCAATATAAGAGGCTCCTTTTTTGTTTCCAAAACAGCCAAATCCACCTTGGCAGAAACAAAGGAAAAGACAGTCTATTTTTTATCCGCAGCAACACAACGAAATGTTATAAGTGACAGCTTTGAAGATCTTTAAGCAAAACAAAAATTGCAGCTGAACTTCACCTAATTCGGTACCCAGATTTGGCTCTTTTCGGGAAAAGTGCGTTCTTAGCAGGGTCTTTCCATTATTTCCATTATTTCCTTGCTTTTCTTCGGGATTTAAAATTACAGACAACTTTCTTTGCGAACACTATTTTGCTTGGGAACAGAACTGTGTATGTTAAGAAATGACAATAATATACGAATTGTATATTTAACGTTTCATATTTAACGTATTTTTAACGTTTCCTTAAACATTGGATTAAAGCGCTTTTTGAAAAGTAGCTGCTGCTTTCTTGAGTGCGCTATGCATGTACACTAGGCTATCAAACAGCCGCACAAACGGGAGCTCCCGGCTCTCCTCCGCGAGCGGTTTACTCCCCCAAGGTCGAAAACAAACTAACCAACACTAACAAAAAGCAAAAGAGCGTAGCGCGCCCGCCCTACCTGTCTCCCTCATCTCCCCTACCCATCCCCTCAGAACCCTCTCCATTATTCCAAAGAGTCAGGAGTGGGGCGTCATCAAGAGGGCTTGTGAGCAGTGGGAGAAGGACAAAGGGATTATGAAAGCGCTGGGACTCGAAGGCGGGGGAGATAACGCATTTGCAATACTGCATGGGAATAGGGATCCGGGTTTCGACACTGTTTTGTTTCGTGCACACCCCGTCGCATCCTGCGTGCTCGCAGTGTTTTCGAGGGCGCCGCTGCTGTGGTTGAAACGACGACGGGATGATGAGGCGTCATCTTCAACTCTGGGTTCTTCAGATGCGACGCTGAATTCATATGGGGAGCACCTCTTCATGAAGCAGCCGTGCTTTCTGTAAAGGTGTTTTCTGCAGGAATGATACGACGTGTACACTGCTGAACAGCCTTCAATTCCACAGATGACTTTAACGTGTGGTTCATGAGAATGAACAAGCCCGATGTGGTTCACAACACTTACAAAGGTAGCGGAATAATACGGCGAGCTTTCACAGTCGAATACCATATTTATCTGCACTCCCCCTTTCACTGCACAATATCTCGCGGTCTCTCATGCAGGTTTACCGCAATTCCGACGACCCCAAGCAGCACACCAACAATGGACCAGCGCTGGCGTTACATTGGTAAAAAACGGCACGAAAGTCGGACCGTCATTGGCATTTAGGCCAAAAGAGACTTTTTCCAACGTTGGGCCGACGTTCATGCCACGATTGGACCACTCTTCAGCCTACATTTGTCCGACATTATGCCATGATTGAACCACTGTACTGCCCATATATTCATGTTGGCCCGCCGTTCACCCATGATTGAACCACTGTACTGCCCATATATTCATGTTGGCCCGCCGTTCACCCATGATTAGACCAGTGTTATGCCGATGTGATAACATTGGCCCGACATTCATGCCATGATTGAACCTGCATTCAGCCAGTCTACCAAAAGTGGACATGCCACAATTAGACAATTGTTTAGCCTATCTGTTAAAGCTGGCCCAGAATTCAGGCCATGCATTTTCAGTGCATTCCAGCTAATATTTGCATTATACAAGCCACATGCTTTACTACTGCCAAACGGCACCCTTTATATACACATGCATAAAATGAGGCGCAACAAAAATCAAAGTGTTATCATTTATTTAAAAATAACATATTGTTAGGGTTTATTTAAAGAGCGATTCTGCACCTTAGCCTGATGTGCTAAGTAACAGATGGTGAGCTTCTTCTTCTTCTTTCTCTATCCCGGAGAGCCTCTTTTTGCACTTCCTTCTCCTCTTCTGTGCGCATCCCTGACATTTCCCCCTTGGCAGACGAAGCCCCTGGGCTGTCAGAGTCCCGAGCGAGAGTGGCAGCGCTTCATTCTTGCGACATGAACTACCTGTGTACATTCTTGCGACATGAACTACCTGTGAACTACATGAACTACTTCCTCTTTGCATCATATCACGGACCTGTTCGTCAATTATCTTACGTTCTGAAGGTGAAACACGGTATGGTGTCTGTCTAATCGGGTGTGCAGATCCAGTGTCGATCATGTGATGGGTGCGGGAAGGCGGAATCGGTGGTGGCTGATCTCGAGCAAAGTCGAACACGTCCGCATGTTTCATAAGAACCTCCATCAATATTCGCTGGTCGTTGGTGGGTAGCGATTCATTTATCATAGACTTAAACTGGGAATCAGCATGATCGGGACGTCTAGTTGAACGAGCAACGCCTTCATTGAACGCGGCGATGTGCATAGAAAGGCGTTCTTCAAAGTCGGCGAGTTTGAAACCACGCGGCAATACGGCGGGTTCATTGGTATGGTTGACAGTCCAAAGCGTGGTACGGCCCTCGTTCACTCGAACAACGCTGCGGGGCACCAACACACTCTTTTTGGCACCGGAAAGGGAAGTGGGTTCCACCAGAGCGTCGAAGGCATTGGGAACCGCACCCGAAGACACAACTGGGACGAAGATGGCGGACATCGCCGGAACGACGGTATCTTCGAAGACAGAAAACACTTGGACCGCCCGCGGCGATTCTTCTATGAGGGCCGATCGAAGGCTGGGGCTTATTGATATCTCTCCACTGTTGAAGTCGAGAGTTGCGCCACACTGCTGTAAAAAGTCAACTCCTAGAATAACGTCGTGCGTAAAGCGAGGGAGCACCGTAAATTCAGTTCTAAACTCGTGTCCAGCCATCGCTACATTTACATAACAAATACCAAGCGGAACCAACGATTCTCCCCCTACACCTCGAAATATGACAGTTCTATCCCAGCCAAACATAATTTTGCGGCCGAGACGGTTCTTAAAATCTAAGCTCATCATGGAAACTGTAGCACCAGTATCCACTAAGGCCATAACACAAACACCATCCACTGACACTTCCAAGCGGTTCTTCAGCATAACGACCGGTAGAGGAATTGGCAATATCGATGACCTGGCGACCGCACCTCCATCGGCCGCACACGCTACTTTCCCGGTGGCGGAGAAGAACGGCGGGGAGAAGGCGATTGTCGGGAGCGGCGGGCAGGAGGAGTCAGGCTGCGATCAGAAACTGGCGAGTCGTTGCATGGTGGTACGTAGCGGTAGGAGCCCGAAGGAGGGGGATAGGTCGGGTCATGGACTTCTGGGCTCACAGTAGAACGGCGATTTGTCCATTGGCACTGGTAGCGTGGTGGCGGGTACCGGCGGCGGCAGAATCTGGATATGTGGCCAAGCATACCACAGCGGTAACAGACGGGTGGTTCACGAGCACGGTCCAAATAATAGCCCTCGGTAACAGGATCGCAGCGATCAGCAAAGTCCAGCCGCTGGGGTTGTTGCGGAGGAGGTGGCACCCTGTAGTGGGAACGAGCTAGGGGAGCAGGGCCATATGAGTCGTTTTGGTGGTCACGGACGGGAGGAGGAGCGGTAGAACACCAAGAAGAGCGCTGGCACACCGGGTAGAGGCAACTCATGAGCAGCCTCAGGTGCCAGCAGGGCCCTGCAGGGCAGCACTGGAGGTGTGGGCCGGGTGAGGCAGTGAGGGCGCCGTACTGGACGTCGCCGAAGCACAGGGGTTCAGTGTGGTTGCCAGGCTGGCGGCAGAACTTGTATTTAGTGTTTCGGCAAAGCGCCGCTTTCTACCGCCACCACGGTCCACTGACCCTGGCAACCACTTCTTAATGAAGCCGTGCGCTTCAGCAACATCCACGCCTGTCTTTTGGCAGATGACATCTGCACAAGATAAATGGACATTTTAGGCCAACAGGAACACTTTGTTGGCTCACAGAAATCAAGCTTATTTCACTGAAAGAAGAACAGAAGAATAAAAGGTAGCGCAAAAGGACGAGGAACCAGCCCAGCAACAAGTTTTATTGAAAAAAACAGAAGAGGACACACAAGTAAATGTTACACGGAATGGGCCTCATAATTCAAGGACTATAGGCAACCAAATGCAACTTTAGAAAAAGCTCTCGCAAGAAAGCTCTTCTAACCAACTGTATATAGCTACTATGACACTATGGTCCACCTTTCAAGGACTAGAGGGGGAACACAAATAGCTGGCCAGTGCAACATGACTGCAATGCTGCGAGAAAAGATGGACTTGACTGGTTTGAGGGCTTTTTCAAAATACATCTGCTGTTCATTCTTTAGATGCCCACTGAGGAAAACTGCAACCAGCCCCACAAACAATTGCAGTAACAAAATATTCATCTGTTATAAAAAAGAAGTCGTAAGCTGGGTAAAGTGGTAACAGATTTTACAGATGGAAACAAACTGCAGCAAAGCCTGTTACATGTGCTTTCGCTCATGTTTTAAAATTAAAAGCTACTGTAATTAATAAAAAAATATACCTGTGACCACGCTGCACAATCTAAGGCCGATAAAGGAAAGTTTTCCTTTTCGGCCGTGCAGACTGTACAGGCGTTGTACGGACACCCCCATGATGGCCGTCATGGCGTTGGCCGCCACCTCCTTTAGCCCTTTTCCCCCCAGGCGGAGCAGCTGCTGTCGCTGAAAAGAAAGAAAATCATAGTTGCGCAAATGCTATTAGACATAAAATAACAAGTACTGTTAGTTTATTTCTGAATAGAATAACTGAGATAACTGTGTGACCAATTGTCAGCAGCTCATACAATTGTGCCTGCTATTTAATGCATCATTCTTGTATGATGCAACAGCTCTCTACCACTGCAAACAAAGACATTTTTTTTTCTAATTTGCTAGGAGCAGACAAATTTAGGTGCTGAGCAAAAGTGGTCGTTCTTATCATGTTATAACTTGAGGCTTTTAGCAGATATGTGTGCTGGATGTATTTGGGCTGCAGTCCCTAAGGAATTCGGGCTAAGAGCATGCTGTAGAAGAGGGGTTTGCAAATTTTAACCATCTGGAATCCTTAACGTGCACTGACATCGCACAGCACACGTGCACCTTGCTTTTCACCTCCATGGAAAAGTGGTTGCTGCAGCCAGGTTAGAACTCTTTTTGGGTTCAGCAGTTGAATGACTGAGCCGCTGCCACGGGGCCCATTATCCCGAAACTGAGCATGATCTAATATTATGTACCCCAAGCACATGAGTAAAGCTGCATGCCTAGCAACCACTTTTCTTTAAGCAGTCTTAACATTCCTGTTTTTGGCAGCAGATCAAGTAATGAAAGAAAGCATGATATGGGCAAGAGAGGAAAAAGTGGGGATAAAAAACAGCTCGAAAACAAGGACTTGACACCACAACATAAACAAAACACAGGGCTGTGAACTCATGGGCTGTGCATGAGCTCCCACATGAAGACAGCATACAGTTCCGTGACCTAAGAATTTCAATTTTGAAAGGGCACATATGTTGGATGTATAATCCTAGATCACAAAAGGCACTCCTCCCCTATAGTAGTGCTCATTGGAAGGTAGTAAAATGAGCAGTTGCCATGAATTGCCTCAATTACACGTTGGAAAAATCATGTTGTCATCAAATATCTCAGAGCGTTAAAATACAAGCACAGCGTTTGCACATGTCCGGCTATCCTCCAGATACTTAGCAGTTGCAGACAGCCTGCTAAAAAAGAAAAAGATCAGTAAAAAGCAAGATAAGCAAGATCAGAGGCTGACAACACAAGTCATTCCGTGCATTCGCAAAGTATCCCATAATTTAAGAAGGTTGCAAAAAGATACAATGTAAACATGCTCTTCTCTGCATCAAGTAAGCTCTAAAAAATTTGTCCAATGATGATGAAAGAGCAAAAGCCGCATTGTAGTATCAAGCACCAACTCTGGTTCACCCGGTGCACTACAAAGGTAGTTTACAGTGTTCCACTCACTTGTAATAGAGTTTACATTGGTCAAACAGGACACTGTTTTAATGAGAGAGCCAGGGAGCAATATGATTAAATCAAAGACGGTAAAGGAAGTAATCTTGCCACTGAATGCAGAAACTGTAAGTGTAAGCTAATTTTTCGAAAAACCAAGTTTCTTGGGTGCGAGAAAGATCAGACTGAAAGAGATATTGTTGAGGTATATCATATCAGAAAAGCGGGAGATCAATGTGTCAGCCCCCCTCATTGTTTCTGTATGATAATGAAATGGCCTTTCAGGACAAACACGGTTGACTACCACATGGCAATAACAGCACCATACTTAAGCTTGTTTTTATTTTATATAAAATTTAGTTGGAAGTTCGTCCTGTTGTGTGTTTCTTCATGTCCTCATTTTTTTCGTGCTGTGAGCACTATACGTTGATGAATCAACATCAACGGGCCCAAACATCAGTGTTGTTGCACAGTTTGGTGGTATAGTGTCAAAAGCGGTTTGAGACCATATACAAGACCATGTAGTAGTATCAATTCCTGAAATGAAAATGTAATTGCCAAAAGCCCTGCAGCACGAGCAATTGTAATGCTTCCTGAAGCAAAACTGAAACTTTATGCATTAGACATGCAGGAGTGTCGCTGCAGATGTGACACCCACTGCGGACATGTTGCAGTGCTCAGTTCAAACTGCAAGCACTTTTGCATCAGATTTACATGGAAAGAAAAGGACAGTAATAGACAAATGTGTAGACGTTACTTTCTTAGAGCAATAAAGAGAAATAAAGCACAGTTCGAATTTAGTGCCATGGTCACTGCAACAAGCCTCAGCAAACGTTGCCATCCTCACTGAGCTTCCACGCCTCTTACAATAATTTCCATTTTCAAGTGAAAAAGTGTGTAATTTCCTCATGCTGCAGTGCTTTTGAAACTTGTTTATTGAAAAAAAGTATGGCACGATTGATGGAATTGAACTCCCCACTGCCACTAACCACCAAATCGCAATTAAATTAAAGATTTAATAACTGAGTTTAGTTAACCATGTAATTACTAAAGTTTAGCCGTACATTGTGCCTGTTGCATCAGGAAATGCGTTCCTACAATCTATTTTTTCTAGCCTCCCCTTATTCAGAATTTTTGAAAATGTTCACTGAAGCACCCAGTAATCTGTATATGCAGCTTTCATGCACAAGATATTTACATTAATAAAACATGCAGAAGTGACAACATACTCAAGCAAATCAGTAAGAATTATGAATATGATGAGCATGTTATCCACAGAGCATGGCATGCACCTTTTTCACAAACATCTGAATTACTTTATATTGCAAACCCTGACTAGGTACTCATTTTTCTCAGTTAAGAATTATTAAAAAGCATTAGATTACCAGTGCAGCTGCCACACCATCATCCTGCAAGGCAGCGTCGGCTGCCTCCAGCTCCTCTGCAGTGTAGGCGGGCAGAGCAAGGGCGGGAGGAGGTGCTGGTGGGGAGACTGGCTGCGCAGTGCCTGGGCCTGGCTCTCGGTCCGACCGCAGCAGCAGGCTATCTTCAATGCGCTGCACGCGCTGGATCAGCTCCCGCTGCTGCTGTCGGACCTCAAGCAAAATCCTCAGAACCCTGAGCACTGCAGCTGTAATTGAAGCAATTAATAATAAATTCAGTGAGAGTACAGCTTCCTAAGGCCGATAGCATCACTTATGCCCTAGGCACCAATAAAACAGTATGAGTGTAAACAGCAAGAAGCAACATGCTGCTTATGCTCCTAACTTTCTACAGCTTTCACAGAGACACTCATAACACATGCATCTATTCCTTGCCAGCCTAATGTAAAAGTTATAAATGTCATCACACTGATGAACACTTAGGTCAAACAGAGCTCCTCTACGTGTGACAGATAGCAAAAGAGCTGCGATATTGTTCTGCAAATGCCTCCTCAGTCTGGGCTTCTGCCAATGGTTATGGCACTTCAGAAGCATTTCCACTGCTACTGCATTGCAGAAAGGATTAATGTATTCTTCTACTCTCATGAGAAGCACATGCTAATAGGGAGTCAGGAAGCAGAGCAGGCCTTCGCCTGTAATTTAGCTTTGCATCATTTGAAAAGTGTTTTTCATGGCAAGATGATATTAGAAAAATTTTGGAGGTAGGAGTCTGTTCTGTGTAACTACAAGTACTTTTGGGAGCTAATGCATTACACTTGCTGCAGCAAAGATCTCTATTGCACTGTTGTCCTTGGCTGATAAACAAAATGCAACAAAAAGGTGAATCATGTGTCAAGTTCCACATCAGAGGACAAAGTAAAGATTAAATCCAAGATGAGCCCACCACCATGTGGACGTAAATAAATACAGGAAATATATAAGATACAATAACATTAGCTCTTGGGCCAGTTGGTGCATGTTGAACATAATTACAGGGGTGCCAGCGGAAACACAAAGGTGCGTACACAAGAACGAAGAGGTAGCTACAGACGGATGCTGGACTATCAACTGTGGTTTATTGAAGAAGCATTGCCGCACAAAAATACACATCCGACACATGCGCATCTGCGGCACCACCGCAGATGCGCATGCGTCAGATGTGTGTTTTTGTGCTGTAGCTACCTCTTCGTTCTTGTGTACGCATCTTTGTGTTTCCGCTGGCACCCCTATATTATGTTCAATATTTCAGATAGGCTTTCTTCATACATCTCTGCACTATCGAACTGCAGACACTGCACACAGTTGCCTATTGCTTATGACAAAAAGGAACAACACAGAATTCTGAAAAAGGAACGCTAAGAAAAATTTGCCACAGTAATTCATCACATTCCAATGCAAAATGCAGTGCATAAAGGGTGATGCACAGTAACATGTTTCAAAGGCTAGGAGCTACACTACAGTCATCTGCAATATCACTAAACAGAAAATTTAGTTCTGATCAGACCTCTAAGCAGGTAATCTTGTTTTGCATACCTTTTACAAAGTAACTGCGCAAGCTGCAAGGTACCACTCCTAGGCTTTCTTTTTGTTTATGCACTAATCAGGGGTTCTCAAACTGGGTTCTGCAGAGCTCAGGGGTTCCACGAGCTTCTACTGCCAAAGAGCAAAAGTATGCCTATGCCGCACTGATGCCGAAGCAGGGGGCAGCCAATAACCTGTGAGCTGCTGCGTGATTCTATGCACAGTCCAGCTGGGTTGGACACGAGAATTGAATGTAGTGCTGGTCTTGTGACTAGTTTACTGTTTCTAGTTTTGCCATCTGGATTTTGCTTATAGTTTCCAGTATAAGTGAGAGGTAGGCATTGAATAAAAAGGTAGTTGCCAAAAGCAAGAATACAAACAAGTGCTTACAAAAGTGAACTAAACAACAAAAAAAACCAGGGTGGGTTCATGATCAAGCAACACCAGATGATAGCGATTTGAGAAGGAGGTGGGGGGGGGGCAAATATATTGCATGCCAACTGGGATTTGCGAAGACTCCCTTTTAATATCTCCTGTTCCACGAATATGCTGGCAACATTTAAATGAAGTATTCCATCACAATGGCATAAAGCAGACATATGCCTCAAACGATGCCCAAATATTAATCCACAAGCTAACTCGCTGGAAAATCAGCTTGAAACAACTGCCTCTTTCAAACAGCAAACTTTTGCCAGCATATATGTCAAACATGATCATCTAGTGACTCATTGTTGGCATCTGTCAGCAAGATAAACATGACGTCATACATGGCATACAGTCCTATGTGAGACGCTCTGAGAGTATTAGAATAAATAGTGCAAGCATTTTTGTGTGCACTAAATGAAAGCATTTTGTGGTAAACACTGTTCAGCTTATTGCCACTTTAAGTTGAAGTATGCAAATAAAAATGGAATTTTAAGTCAGAAAATGTGGCACCATCTCTATAAAGCGGGCTGTTTTTTGCCGACCAACTGACATTTCTTGCTAGGCACAGGCGAATGTTTGAGAAATAAAAAAGGTCGTAATTATTGCTTATCACACATAAATCTTGCTGTATGCAAGAAAATATGAATGGCAGCGGATGCTGCAGAAGGTGGTTAGACTGCTGAGATCTTTCCTAAATGAGAGCGTGCCACCCTGTTGGTTTTGGGTACCTTATAAGGGAGTGCACAGGGGCTGCATGATGTCCAAATTAATTTTCTTCCACATTTTACACTCCATCTGAGGCACTGCATTCGCTTCCAGCTAATGAACTTTTAAGATACTATCAAAGACAACAAAAGTTAAAATATGAGCCCCTTTGACCTGTATGCCCCTGGAAGTGAATAAATTATTCTGCAAGAAGAAAAAGCACAGAACATGGGACCACTGCACGCAGTACATTAATGGTGATGGCTTTCTGGTGATCGTAGGCAGAGAGAGGCAGCAGCAATGCCAGGATCCAAAAGATGACAACAAATGTTACTAACTACAGCAGCCAGTGCAGTATGAATGACAAAAGCTGAAAGCGAATCGAAATACTAGGTTGTATGTTTTAGCATTACTTTGGTTCAGTAGGGACTGTCTTTGAAGAATACCAGTAAACATTTTCAGAGTTATCACTTTCAAAGAACATAATTTCAGTCTGATCGTGAACTCCGTGTAATACCTTCCTAAATATTTATTCTCTAGATATTTCTGGCAATGCCAACTTCAGTTCACTAGCATAGGATATACTGAGGAAAATAAAATTTGCTGCTTTTTTTTTAAGGCTAAACAGGTCTAACCTCTAGCTGAGAGCATTACTTGATAGCAGAGAAATAGGAGTGAAAATCAGACAGGGAAAAATTGGTAAGACAGGACAAACATTTGTCCCATCCTCTCACATTGTCCCCATGTTTGGCTAGCATTCCTGTTTTTTTGCTCTAGGTTATTTTACATTAAAAAAAGAAAACAAAGTGAAAATATCACCTTCAACAGTCCCACTTTCATTGGCAGCCTCCTCGGAGCTCAGGGCTGCACTTTCCCTGCCGACAGCTTCAGACAGTGGCACTTCAGCGCCTTCATTCAGAGGTGCTGGAACACGAACATCATTAGTGGTAATGCAGGAGGCACAAAAAATAATAAACAAACTGTCCAGATTAAAGGTAGAACGAGAGGAAGAAGATGGTTTACATGGTATGAACGAGCACTGAACAAGGGTAAGTGGTGTACGCCTCAGTTCGCAGGTCGATCCAACGTTTCGATAAGTGGACTTGTCTTCGTCTAGGCGGAGACAAATTCACTTGTCGAAACGTTGGCTCGACCTGCAAACTGAGGTGTACCCCATTTACCCTGTTCAGTGCTCCTTCATACTGTCCAGATTAAAGTGAGGTGGTGCTTTTGTTTGACCATTCTTTGCCAGGTAACAGTAAAAGGCACCTATTTCAAACCCCAAGTTGTGTTAATTTATGCAACCCAGAAAGACAGCAATTCCCAAAATAGACCTCCCAGCTTGAGTCGCATGGAACAGTGGCGCCCGTGCACACGCATCAATCATGCACACTATAGCAGAAGAGTGACTAGGATAAAAAGTCCCCCGTCTGTCAAATATATCCCAGCAGCACTGTTTCACTTTTGTTAAATTCACAACATTCTGCCGCTGCCATCAAGAGCCATGGTCCATGCAAGCATTTTTGAAACACAGCAGTGCCATTTGTGAAGAGGCATTACTGCTACTGTACTGCACTGTGAAAAGGGCTATGCAGGCATCATATTATAGCAATTCTTCAACACTCCTGACATTGTGCACAAAGCAAAGTACTTGATGTAGCCATGGAAAATGATCAATGTTAATAAGTTTTTACCTCTCAAGTACAGACAACCATATTTCTGGCATTCATCACATAAAACTACTGTGATGCAGGAGGTTTTTGGCAGTATATAGTATCATTCAATAATTCGAAAATTTTTCTTGATCCCTTGAAGGCCAAATTAACAAGATATTACTATTTTTTTCCTTATTCAAGGAGCCAAAATCACTCAATACTTAATGAGCATGTGACACGTGTACATCTGGCCATGCTTGCCTAACTCAAGAAATTTAATCATTCCAATTTCAAGCAGTCTACTAGAAATTTCAACACTGCATCTTTACCTCTTGAGTAAACTAAAATTACCCTAGAACTGCGGGCAACTGGCAGTTTGCCAAGAAATGGTTACTGACATCTGTATACTGACATGAGAATATACGGTAAATGTGTTCTATTTCTCTGAGAGTGCAATGAGCTACAGTTTTTTTTTTTTTTTGCAGCTCTTGCAAGCACCTACTGCCATATATTCACAATCTGAACTAAAATCAAGCTTATAGATTAAATGTCGATGACAATTCATAACATACGAGGTGATGGCAGCTCCACTTCCACGGGCCAATCTTCATGGCCCTCGTTTCCTAAAGAAAGAATTGCACATTAATATCATCTTCAGTATGCAAATAATTTTTTGTTAATTATAACTCCAGGAATTATAATTACCAGAAACTGCCGACGTCTCCACAGCAGATGTGAACTCATATTTTCGCATCTTCTTTTCGGCGCTCTTGTAAGAGCCTGCAAAGAATTAATATGAAATGAATGAAATTTGTACTACACCTGCACTACACCCATGATGATTAGACAACACAGGAACTGGTTGAAGATTTATATATTGGACCAAGATAACTGCGTAGGCAAAAAAAGTTTTCTAAGTGACAGGGAGATTGCCTTTCTTGAGAATGCTTGGAGGTTGCATACATATCTGAGTGGGCTTTAGTGTTGTGTTATATGGTTTATCTGCATCAACACTTTCACACCTTTGAGTGTTTCTTTATATACCAAATCATTGGTAAAGAAAACCCTTAATTGTAAGTCAGCGCTTGTCCCGTGTTTTCCTTTCTCTGATCCCTCTTTCTTTTCTTACGCTGTAGTATTATGACCATAGGTTGGTATACAGCTAGTTGGTATAGCTGTGCCAACTAGCATGGCCAACTCAATGTTTTGCTAGGTTTACCTGTTGTAGAACTGGCCATGTTGACTGAAATTTCTGGCATAGCTCACTGCTCATAAACGTTAAAGTTTGAACATTGAAGTGCTGTTTATTTCATTTTCTTAAATGGTTAAGGCACAGACAAGTGCAACTACTTAGGCCATTGCCTCAACGAAGTGGTTTTCGATCAGCCTATGACAGATCAAGCAACCATCTGCTGATCAGCTTCATTGGCATTGCGGGTCTGAAAGCACTAGACTGCTGATAGTGCTGCTGTAGCTGCCGGTATGACGCGGCAGATTGCCGCATAATAAGCTATATGTAAGACATCTATTGCCCAGCCCAACTGATCATGCCTTTATGCCGGCAAAAACACATATTACATTTATTGTTTGCTTGGTAGCAATGTTCGTCAAGCACTCCCCTAAGATGCACACTGCTAATATGGCTAGTCATGTATAAAAATAAAAGAAATCTGTTCTTTGACATATTACCTGATTGCTGACGCTCTGCTGTCTGTCATGACATCTTGTGAGCATTTAATTATGGCGGTCACTCTTAATGGAAGGGGCTTCCTGATCACAATTACATATCGCATTTTTTAAAATATGCAACAACCCCGGTCATCAAAACTTGGAAGTAGGATCATAGACTTCCATAGAAGCACAAACATGCAATTGGTTGAACGACCTGCCCTTCTTTATAAATTTCATTGATATCATTCCTCAACGCTTGGCCATAACACATACACATCCGAAAGTACATGATACTGCTGTATGTAAAAGAAGTTCTAGGCTACTTTGCCGAATTGACGCCTGTTCAGCTGCCCTTGTAACTGCAGTCACCAGTCAGTTCAGCCAACAGACTCCATCCATGTTTGAATGCCATTGAAACACTCATGTGGCAGAGGCATTCTTTTATATTTACAATTAAAACGTGTTTCCAATTTCTAGGGTTTAAAAACTATGCAACACATGGCTACGGAGGAGATGGCAGAGAGCCTTCTTCCCAGGCGGTGTTATAGAGGTTGAGAAGGTACTCTTTTGCGTTATCTTTTGCGTTAGCAGAGTAAGTGATTCCATCTTCACCAGGAGCCGACCGAGTGGCGTTAGCAAGAAGTGCAGCTTCAAGCTCGTGTAGTGTAAAAGGGGCATCAAGGTCAATGCTTGCACAGAAGGACAACATTGTGAAAGAACACTAATTTACATCAAGTGGGATAGTTTAACAAGCACTGATACTATATTGCACAAGCACATTCTGCACTGCTCCATTTCACTGCATGCACGTAACACAGGGACTCGTCCCAGCAGCAAAGTGCCTGACGCTTAGCTGCTGCAGCACGCTTACTTAAAACTGGAAGAAAAAAAAAACTGAACCGCATTAAACTTTTCTGTCTTAACTGTAATTATTTTGCATGTTGACTCCAGCAGTTACGCTGAAAACTGTAGGACTTCAAGAATAAGGCACTAGTATGTTTCAAAAGTCGCCTTCGATCGGCTTACAGAGAACAATTCATTCCTCTTTGTTTTTTGATAACTGGCTAAGTGGCTGCTAAATTACAACTTCTTAGTCGTAATTTAGTCACATAGAGTTGAAGGCTCAAAGAATTTCTTAAAGAGCTCTTTACGATTGCTAGCCAGATCATCATCATCTTTACATAGTCTACAATGTGACTATACTTACGGCAAGAGGCAACCACTGTCACTGGGCACCGTGTCCATTGGTGCCCGCTGGAATTTCTATCAGCCTGGCTCTTGGCCAGGCGAATCACTGCCGTTGGGCTGGCCATAGGCCAGAAGCAATGGCTGTCGCCATCAAGCCAGCCCACCGGCACAGCTGCCAAGCTGTCCTCCTCATCAGGGAATTTAACCAATGCGAATGGTTTCGACATGCTGCGTGGAGAAAACAGGACAAAATATTAATAGAGAAGTGTAAAAAACTTTTTGCAGCCCAGTGTCTAAGCCCTACAGCCAAGAGAATTATTGTGATATTCTCTAAGTACTCCTGTTAGGCTAGCCATAAACTATAGTGCCCCTCTACAACTGACATCGCTACTCTCACATCCACCTCGTTCTGTGCCGCACCACACTCCTGAACTTTCATCAAAAGCAAGTTGACAGTTACGTGTGTCACAAGTGCTTGCAATCTGGGATTTATTGAAGCAATCTTTCTGCCTGTCGTCATGCGAACGAAATGCACATATCACAGCCAGCATCATAGCATAGAACTTGAATATTGCACTGAGTGCACTTTACCAGGAGCACGGGGATGAAAAAAAAAAAGCAAAATGCAAGAAAAGGCCAAACGAGCAAGAGAGACAGGAAACACATTGCTTGAGATTTTCACCCAGTATTTCATGTCACATGTATCCTAACCATGAAAATCAGGTGAAAATTTCCTGCTCGTTTCGTGCTGGCTGGGAGCTACTGGTTTGTACTGGTGTCTGCTGAAACCAGCAGACGACCCGACGATCTTCAGTTGGCTTGAAGGTGTACAAAAGCATGCATTTGAGTTTATGCAGTCCCATACAAAAGCTTGTTGCATACACTTACCGCATTTTTACGCATTTCACTAAAAAAAAAAAAAGAAAAAGAACGGAAACTATGTACCAATATTTAAAACATGGTTCTGGTAAGTCTAGGCTACATTATAACAATTATAGTGGGCTGAAATACAACGGTAGACGATCGAAGAACAGGCAATTTTCCAAACAAGCTAAGCATATGTCTGTTTTTTTTTTTTTTTTTTCTCTCGAGCAGTAGCCACATAGTGGAATATCGCTATGAGGTATTCCAAGCGTCAGGGACACAAGAAGTTTTATCATTTAGAAGAAACATTTCCTTTATTATAGCATAGTGCACGTTACTGTTTACTTCTGCTGTCTGCTAGCGCAGCAGACGACGCACGCGTCTTATGACAAATCGGCATTAACTCTCTAAGTGCAGCGAATACAATTATGTACAAGAAGTTATTTTTTAAATAATGTAAATAATTTTTATTATGTCACGTATTTCTTGCATTACAGTTTGACAATTGCAGGTTTCTAGCACCTATGACCACGTCCTACGGCTTGAGCCATAGGCTTGAGCCACTTGAGCCTCCACAAGCCAAAAGTGGCTGTCCTGAAGTCTACGCAGTGTAATATCTTGAGGGAGTGCCGAATTTGGCGACAGATGTTCGTGCCTGTGTACCAATGCGTGTTTACGAGCGCGATGCACCGCGAGTATTTTGCGCTTTTAACATGTTTGGTATGAATTATTTTAGAGCATTTCTACGTAAATTTGAGCGATATGACAATCTGGCAAGACGCAAAAATGTAAAACGACTCTTCTACAAGGCCTAGCACCACGCTGCAATTGTGAGTAAAAGCTTATTTCTCTCTCGTGTTGTGGGTCTTCACGACTTGTGTAACGCGTTAGGGCTCAGGTCCGGCGGTTTTGCTAAGACTCATTTAAATGAATGGAAAACAGCAACGCAAACGGGCACAGCGGTTCTCAGGCACGTAAGCCCGGCAATGATGACCGCCGCTGATCAAAATCGAGTGAACTACCAAGTGAGGTGATCACTTTTGTTGGCCCGTAGTTCTGCCTAAGTATATTTGACTTATCTGTGACCCGTAAAAACACATGTCCGATTGGATTGTTGCTACCTGGCAGATTTGCGAGGACTAATTTATGACACTGGCGAAGACCAACAGTAACGCAAGCATGTCCGGCAGTGATGGCCACTACTGATGAAAACGGAGTGAACTACCGAAGTGAGGTGGTATGACCCCGTAATTCCAAATGGGCCGTATTTTTGTACGCAAGTAAAAAAAAAAAGAAAAAATAATAATAAAACGTGACCTTAAAAGCCTCTGATTGTTAGTGCTGCCCGTGAAGCGGTACTATAATAGTTACGTTTAAACTACGAAGCAAGCCTGGAGTTAGTGCTGCCCGTGAAGCGGTACTATAATAGTTACGTTTAAACTACGAAGCAAGCCTGGAGATATATAAACAGGCAAGAAAAAAAAAAAAAAAGCAGGAGCTCCGGCCGAGCTAATGCGCTACGCCGCAGTAGCAGTAGAGTACGATGTTCGTTTTCAAAACTAAGTTATGCTTGCCTTTACTGGTTATGGTTATAGTTCGAGGAGCTACATCGCAGTGCAGCTTTGCGAGAAAAAAGCTCAGCATGCTCAGAGGAAAGTTACTTTCGCCGGCAGTTTCGCGGGAGGCAGAACGCGCAGTGCTGATATTAATGCTATAGTCGATATATTTAATTTATTTTCACCGCTTACCTTGGTACAAAAAGGAGTACTGCGCTCAGAGCGGCAAGGACGAGAACGGAGCAAAGCACAGACAAAGGGATTTTGTGAATACTTCTATGTTAATACGTCATCGTAGCACATCTAAAACAATCCAGAAAATCTTTTTTTTTTCTTCAGTGCTTTGCTGTTGCTGTTCTGCATATGGCAATTTGTTATGATGAGAGCATTGTTGTTTTCGTTGTGTTGCTACCTTAAACTGCACTCTCACATCAAAAATTGTTACAAGTTGTTTTTTTGAAAATGGATTTTTATGAAAATTTTAGATGCTAATCACAAGCAACTCTTCCGGGTGTGATAACCTTCAATGAAATGTGTACTATTGTGTAACATGTTTCAGATTTGCAAAGTAATGTAGGGAGGGGCTTCGTTATGACAGACAACAAAGGAGCCAACAGCCATTGAAACAAAGGAAAGCATAAGGGATTTTTTTTTACCATTCTCCTATGCCTCCCTCTGTGTCTGTTGGCTTCTTTGTTATTTATTGTTTAGAGTGGCAGCACGGACATTGCATCAGGCACTGCGTTTGAAACTAGAAGCTTGGTGGAAAGCTGAATGTTTCCCTAATCTGCTTATTGGTGCCTGTTTCGACATGCACTGTGGAAGCTATGTCTTGGACTTGGTCATGGTGTCTGTGATGCCACCTGAATCCAATGTACAGAAAGGTTATTACAGACTTGCTTGCAGAGTACTGGTGACCGTGAACTCTTGCTAGCTTTCCGGTAATGTGTTCCACAATAATTTTAATGGCATACACTGTGTAGCAGCATTTGGATGCTCGATCTGTTGCATACACTGCGATACTATGTGGGCTGTTCTCAGAAGCAATTAGGTAATATAATCCTTGCGACACTTGCTGCAGTGTCACACAAGTGCCCCACTTCATCACTTGGTTATTGACTGCACTGTTTACAGTAATGCCAATCGAAGCCCAAGTAGGCTAGCTTTCAATGATAATTCGTTTTTGGATGTCTTGATACTACTATAGCTACTGCAGCGTATAGGTGTGTCTTGTGTGGCATTCCATACAAGACAAAAGCATTCAGCACTGAGCAGCCAGGTCTGGCTAACGGTGTGTATACCTGTAACCTCACTGGTAGCACCAGCACTTACGGCCTCATGCTAAGGCCATGTACTTACACTGCTCCTAGAAATGGTGTTCTCAGTGTTGAGTGAACACAGTTGGTATGTGTGGGTTTAGGTTCAATATGCACTAGTGCACACAATGTGTGACCCACCTTCACCCTTTCTCAAGTTCTGGTGGAGCACCATTCATGAAAAATTTTCATTAAAGGCTATGTGATTATACAGTCAAGCCCACTTATAACAATCGCACGGATGTTGTTCGTTGTATCCAAAGTTCATGTGAAGTGGACTCCCCTTATTTCAGCCAAAAGAATGCAAACTTCTACAGAAGTGGCATTTGTTTTTTTTCCAAGAGTCGTTTTTGGACATCTGTTTATTCAAATCGGACACTATCAAGCTGCCTTCTAAGCTTTGCAGCGTGATCATATGCTCCTGCCCGAAACAGTCTGCGGACCAGCTGCTTGATGAACGCGGAATAGCGATAGCTAATGAGGCGCTTATGCTATTTCGTAGTTTGCCCCCCAACTCTTCGATTCTCCACAAGATAGCAGTGCCCAAGCTACTACAGTGCATGTGTGCACAGGACATACTACACATCTGTTTTCTTGTGTGCCGCCTCCACGTGGCAACAGTGCAGAAGCTCGAGATTCGACTCTGTCAATGACACACACGCCGGTCTTGGTGGGCGAGCACCGCATACCTCGACTATTATTCATAACTCAAATCGGAGATGGTGGTTTTTGACTGGTCCTTTTACGTGATTGCCACTCATTTGCTTTTACATTAGGTTCTTTACCCATCCAGGGTACACGTGCACCGACAGACCTTGTAACCTGTCCTATGGTAGGTGGACACTAGATGCGCCAATACCTGGGATGTGCTCGTTGTTCTCCGCATTCGCAGCAAGCGTGCGTCTTTCAACTGCAGTGGTGTGGCGGGTCACCAGGCTTCCCCTTTCTTTTTATTGTAACAAAGTGGTATGGTCACGGTTGTTCATTTAATCTGAGACAGTTTCGTAGCCCTAATGCATATTTTGACGGTACCCCGACCCTCGTTCATAACGAGTGAGCGTTCATTATAAGTGCATCTGTTATAAGTAGACTTGACTGTACTACACTTGACCTGATCCCGTGTGGATTCTCACCACATGTGTGGTTCATGAGTGGCTGCTTTCAAAATGTAAATAACAGTAGCATGGTGTTGCTAGCATGTTTTTCGGAACAAGTCCTTTTCTGTGCAGCTAACTTCATGGCGCCATCTGATTTGGAGCTGGAGCACACCTGCGGTAGTACCACAATCTCAAACTAAGGGGTGGCCAAGCGAACTGCAGAGCTTATGTAGGCATAAGTAATAATAAAGCAAGATTCATGAAATAAAACCTCTGCCGTCATCATTGTTTTGGTTGTATGGCCCAAGGTAGCTGCTGCACCATGATTCCTAGGCCAAAAGGACCCCATGAAAACAATGCACCAAAGTCTGACTTTCTGCAGCTCACGACAGAAACCCAGCTGCTACACATTCCATCAGCTACTGTTACTAGTAGCTGCTGGTGGTTCTAATACTACTGGGAACCAGTAGGATGCCAGCAGGAAACGAGTGGGAAAATTTTTACCGTGGTTTGCGATAGAAAACTCAGTTAAGTGGGAGGGGACAAAAAGTTACTTTCTTGCTTTTAGCAACTGTACTGTGCTGTTAAGTTTTTTTTTTTTTTCATGTTTATTGAATACATGTTTTCTTCCAGTTGTCACCTCCCCCCCCCCCTCCCCACTTCAGCAGTAATGCCCTTGAGGTGCTGCAGGCACCTGTATAAATAAATTAACGAATAAATAAATAGATAAATAAATAAACTCCTTCTGGAGCAGATAACTGGCAGGTTTTGCATTGCTTCTGGCAGCGCTGAAAAAGAATTGTGTTCGCTCATCTGTTCTGCTCACATTTGTCTCATCATACAAGGACTCGCAACGAAACAAAGCACTGCCGTGGAAACATTCGTCATTCAAGCACAAGACATGTAGGCTGGTTTCTATGACAGCGCATATATTAAATAGCGATTAGCGTTACAAACGCGAAAATTGCGATGAAAAGCTGTCGACTACTTCGCACTTGCCTGTCATCGCAACCATGACGAGCAGTAGTAGCATAACATTCGTTTAGCGCCAAAAATTATAGGCTTGTTATAACAAGCCTATAATTTTTGGCGCTAAACGAATGTTATCCATGCACACACCCGATATAAACGAAACCTCTCAGAAGCGATGCACAGAGACGCGTTAATCAAAATACAACCAATGATGTCTACGGACAGATAAGGGCTACTTGCGAGTCGGGCTCATTGTTTCTCGTGGCATTAAGTTCACGAGTAATTAGCTGTTAATTGACCACTAATATGCAAGGGGATGAAGATCAACATGCATACTTACGTAAAAAGTTCCTTCGTGCTCCTGTGGGTCACCCAGACGAGTCGCCACGCCACGCCAAAGTTGAGCCTAAAACAAAGCAAGCGCTTCCGTAGCCGACGGAGACGAACCACGAAATGACCGGGGGAATAATGGGATAACGGGTTTGCGCGCTAAAGGGATGCCCAGGGATGCCTACAGGGATAGTGCGTAAAGCAGTGGAGAACAGCTCTTTGAAGCTGAGTGCTGACAACGGCACCATGATTTGTTTTTATGTTCTTACTGCACTTCAATTTTTTTTTAAAGAGCTACACATCGTGTTTTTTTTTTTTTTTTTTTCAAGTTACGAAAGCAAACACACGCGTGTTTACCTAATGCCGTAGTGCTGAAGTAGATGAAGTTGTAAACGAATGGATGTTATAAAGGAAATATGCATTATTTATGCTCATGGGTAAAATTGCTGTGGCTATATCTAATTTACGTACCGCTCGTAACGTTAAATCATTTTACTTTTTTCTGCACAATGTTGGCTTTCTTTCGTGACAACTGTTTGCAAGCCTTTTTTTTTTCTTCTTCTTCTTCTGCACAGTGTTGGCGCTTTTTCGTGACAACTTGCATCCGGGTATTTCTTTTTCTTTCTCTCTATCTCTCTCCATGCGTCCGGATCGAGGAGGTTCTTTGCATAGTGTAAGAGAGTAGTGCTTCGAAGCCTGGGCCGCGAAAAAGCTCGGCTGGTGTGCTCGGAAGAGGCCGCCAGAGTCAGTGGACGGAGCAGCGGCAGGCGCGCTGAAATTTTGTAACCTCAGTTAGCATTCAGGCACCTCTAACATGATATATGCTTCTTTTCGTTATGTAAACACCTAATTCTGAGCTGGTATAAATTTTCACACTGCCTTCTGCGCAAATAAACTGTATTTGCTATTCCTGTATGGGAAACGTCTGTGCTCGAGCAGAAGACGCCTGGCGCGCGCGGGGCATCGGAAGCGCATACAGTGATATGCAATTAAAGTGTCATCCCGTTATAGTGCGCCGCCAACACTCTTTCTTGTACTTTTTGTATCGGCATCAGATGTTTCGTAGACAGCTTATACCTACGGCGTATATGTATACTCATACGTGCTTGCCGATAGTTGATATGCATCCCAAGCTTACACCAATCACATGCGCAGTCGTTTTCCTGCGCTTCATCGCTTATACTTTTTTTGTATCTTACGTGGTGTTTTAGAAGTATCCTGGTATAGATGGATGCTGCTTTTCACAAACGAAAACTCTGAAATCAATTATTACACCATTTAACATGTGCCGTAACACGATATACGCGTGAAAGCAGCGCCAAACCGCAACTTCTATATGTTCTCAGCTCAGTACCGTTATATAAGCAGTTGCTCTAGCTGTTAAAGTATACATTGAAATCTAGCCAAGCGCGAAGGAGACAGTTGTTTCGAGAATTAGGGGTCTAATTGTTGAGTGGAATGCGAAAGTAGTAGTTTCATGCAAGCGAACATCATACGCGTCGAAATGAAGCGCCTGTGGCAGGTTCGCCCAGTTAGAAGCGCCAGCAAAACGAGCGACCCTCAGCACCGGCACTGCCCTTGGCGGCCGCTCCGTGCGGAACAGTACAGTTATGGTGACCATAGTTCAGTGCACTGGCGCCCACACTAAGTGGCTGCTTCGGCTTCGCACGGCGCCTTCGGAGCACCTCTTTCTTCCAACGTGGTTCCGAGCGCGCGCTCGCTTGTCATCGCTGTGTTTTTGTGGCGTAGAGGTGCGGCCCGTATCCATCTGTTGTCTTTTTGTGCACCTGTTTCGGTCCTCGTCTCTCACCGCTGAGCGTTGCGTTTCGTCATGAGCGCAAAAAGGCGTAAGTACCGCATCGTCGAGAAAGAATACCGGGAGATCTTGCAAGAGCTCGGTATTCCGGGGCGGCCGGTCGATTCTGCGTCGTCACGCTTAGAACGCGGGGACAGAAAACAATCGCAGAGTGAAGCACCGTTACTCGACGTTCGCACCCTGCCACCGTCCGAAGCAACCACGCGTCGGAGAATCGGAGTCTGCGCCGACGACGCTTGCACCAGTAGAAGCGGGCCACCTGCAGATCCACCAGCACCATTTGTGCGCGAGTGTGATAATGCATCAGGGAGCAGCACATTGAGCACAGCCAGCAGGCTAAGTGATGAGGCTTCAAGCTCAGACCTTTCTATGGATGATTCATATGCTTCAGAACATTCAAGAAATGATCATGCCACAAGCTCGGAAGAGTCAAGTGATGAGACATCTAGCAGTCCAGCGGCTGAGAATGTGGGTCAGCCTGATGAAAATTTTCTTCATAGCCTCTCGGCGACTGAGGAGTTGGCTGTCATAGCTAACAAGCACAACATCACACATGCTTTGCTTAATGATATGCTCGACTTTTGCCGTCTTCGCGGGATTCCGGAGCTCCCAAAAGATGCAAGGACCGTGCTGCGGACGCAAAGGAGATCACAGCTGGAGCAGAATGACACATTTGCTCATTTCGGCCTTGCCAAAGGCATCCAGCAAGCGATTGGGCAAGGACCTGTGCCCGAGAACATCAGGCTGCATGCTAACATAGATGGCCTGCCGTTGTATAAAAGCAGCCAGACTGGTTTGTGGCCAATACTTTGCCGCATAACGAACTTCAAGAACTCTGCACCATTTATGGTCAGTGTGTACTGTGGTGCAGGGAAGCCACCTTGTCTGGAACAATTTCTCGCTCCATTCCTAGACGAAGTCTACAGTCTGAGCAGCAGCGGTTTACTTGTGAAAGGGACTAGTGCCACTGTGACACTGACAGCTGTGATCTGCGATGCCCCAGCAAGGAGCTTTGTAAAGGCAATTATAGGACACGGAGGCTACCATGCTTGTGAAAGATGCAGCCAAAAGGGTCGCTATGTGGAAAACAGGCTGACATTTCCTGACCTTCATGCACCGCAGCGAAGTGATGTATCATTTCGTGCACAAGAAGATAAGCGGCACCACACTGGTGTTTCCCCTTTCACCAAGTTGGATATTGATATGGTGGCATGCTTTCCTACGGAATACATGCACCTTGTCTGTCTGGGTGTAATGCGGCGGCTGTTAAGAAATTGGGTCTCGCAAGGGCACGCTGCCCGACTGAGCAGAGATGAGCGAAGTGAACTCAACAACAGGTTGCGAGAAACAGCTAAAGCCTTTCCAAGTTCCTTCCAGCGAAAACCCAGAGGAACAGAGGAGTTGGATCGTTGGAAAGCGACTGAATTCAGAACATTTCTGCTCTACCTAGGACCTGTTGTTCTGAAATCTCTCCTGCCCAAAGAAAAGTATGAACACTTCCTACAGTTACATGTGGCTTTGCGAATACTCGCTGCACCTGAATACCATGTAGTTCTGAACAGCTTTGCCCGGGACTTGCTGAGGTATTTTGTTCAGCAGTTCGGTGTACTATATGGGGTGAAGCAGCTGGTGTACAACGTACACAGTTTGGTGCACTTGGCAGAGCAGTGTCTTCAGCATGGGCCTGTGGATGATTTCAGTGCTTTTCCTTTCGAAAGTTACTTAGGAAAGGTTAAGAAGAAGCTGAGAACTACGAACAAGCCACTGGCACAGCTCAGCCGCAGAATGTCAGAAGCAAGGGAGTGCACACAGACTTGTACAAGAGTTGACCGACATGTGAAAGTGGGCGACTGCTTCTTAATAGACAACTGTGCTGTTCTCATTGCTGAAGTGCATGAAGATAATGTCAAGGCTGGCATCTTGCCAAATGGCAGAGATTTCTTCAAAACACCAATTGAGAGCTCTCGGCTACACATAAGGCGTTACAGCGCTCTCAGTCAAGAGGCTAAGATGTGGCCTCTCTCGTATATCAGGAACCAAGTTCAATGCTTGAAGCTTAAATACAAGCGAGGGCACATTATTTTTCCTCTTCTCCACTTGCAGTGAAATCTCTTATTGCTGTTGGTTTGCTTTCATGCCCAAAAGCAACTTAGGCTATGAGAACCGCCATAGAGGAAGTTTGTTTTGGTTTGTGGGTTTAACGTCCCAAAGCGACTCAGGCTATGAGAGACGCCACAGTGGAGAACTCCGGAAATTTCGACCACCTGGGGTTCTTTAACGTGCACTGACATCGCACAGCACACGGACGCCTTGCTTTTCGGCTCCATCGAAAAGCGGCCGCCGATACCGAGATTCGATCCTGCATCCTTGGGAACAGTAGTCAAGCGCCGTAACCACTGCGCCATCCCGGCGGGTACCATACAGGAATTGTCTGGGAAGCTGTTCCACTTTGGGGTTCTTTGATATGCACTGACATCACACACTACATGGGCTCCTTGCTTTTTGCGTCCATTGAAAAAAGGCCGCAAGATAAAACTCACTTCCTTGGGTTCAGCAGCCAAGCGCCCTAACCATTAAGTCACTGCGACGGGTCAGATGGCTATTTCAGCATGAAAAAATATGTACCTCTATCAAGAGGGAACAGCATGGTATGCCTCCGTGTCTTTTGCCTTCATCGAAATGCTGCTGAGGATCGGACTTGCAGCCTCATATTCAGATGCAGGCCACAGTTATTGGTGCCAAGGACAGCAACTGGTAGATCATCATTTCTTACAGCCTCACATTGGAGCTTGGACTTCGAAGATAACGGCTCTTTTCAGAGCCACCCAAACGTGCTGGCAGGGCTGCAGTTGAGCCTTCGACTGCTCCCCATTTCCACCAAAATCTCTCATTCTATTTAATAAAATAGACATACAGAATAAAACAATGAAGGATTTAGCACACAAGGCTATATTAATGTGGATTGATAAGTTTTGGGTGAGAGAAATTGGTATATGCGGCATAACTGCATGAAGTGGTGCACAATGGACATTATTACAAAAAATTAATGTAATAGGAGGATGTAACTTAATAGACCTCATAGCTCTAGTGTCCCTTTGAGATGTTAAACTTCACAAATCACAAATTTGTTCACCTGTTTGATATATTACTCCATTTTCATGACAGGTTACTTTCACTGAAGATAGGGCTTTTATATGCTAGATTACATACAGATATTTACAGGCATTTCTGGCAGCATGTGCTCTCACAATTAAAGTGCAGTGCAGATGTATAGGGTGACACATTGCATTTCATTCCTAAAAACTGCAAGAATAACATTAAAATAACACTGGCTTCTGCAAATAAAGGGAAAATCGACTGATCATAAGAATATAACATTGATTCAAAAATAGAGGGGTTTGGCATTTATCACATTACCACATGCCAAATAAGTCCTGTGCTCTGACATCAACCAGTTTGGCTCCGTGCTCCACGTACAAAGCATATTGTGCACAAAAGGATAAGTGAAGTTAACTGGTCATTGATGATGGTCAAGTGGAAATGTCAGCTTCCTTCCTCTAAGCTGTGAATAGTCGTAACACTCCCAAACCAGCATTCATTTTTGACTACAGCCCCATCAGCAACCATGGTTAATGAAGTTCCTGGCTGGACAGTATCCCAGGATACTTAAGGCTTTTTTTTTTTTCCACTGCTTTTTCGCTACAGGAAACACTCGTGAAGGAACTTTTTCAAGTGTGTATTTTTGTCAGTCTCATTTGCACGCTTTAAAAAGTTGAGAGGGCTCATATTTCCTTTTGTACCATACACATTGCTGTGGCAGGAAATGACGTGTTCATGAAGTTATCGTAGTCATGCAAGTTTCTTTGGCCATAAGTTTTTGGTCCTGAAAGGGTCATAAACCCCCGTGCCCAGTATAATAGATGTGTTTGCAGTGTCCAGGAAAGCAGATCTGAACTGCTGTAATGACACACATGTGGGTCATGCAACACTTCAGTTTGCAATAGTACTCACCATTTAATCAAATATTTATTTCGGCTTTTTTTTTTTTTTAAATTTAGGTCATTCAAGGGTACTGCCTGATTGCCACAGATGCAATGCTAAAAATTATGAGTAACAACCTCAGAACCTAATGATCGGTTAATCAGGAGTCAATCATTTCAACTGTGAAGAAAACAAATAGCTTTCAATTACGGCTGAGAAACTCCATTTGTCTTTCTTACTGTCATGCCTACCTACCTTGAAAAGAAAGTCTGCAGATTCACAGTACTTAAAAAATGCTCACATTCAGTTATGTGGGCCAGCTGCATAATGAAAGTCTCAAATAAATAACGTGATGAGTCAGAAAATAAAAAAATGTCCATGTTCCTAGCACTGTTTTAATATAATGCCCAACCAACTCTCTCAACAAGCCACTTTGCAGAAAATAAAGTTTAGTACAAAAAGATTCATCGTCGTCATCGTCCTCATCGTCATCAGCCTGACTATACCCACTGCAGGGCAAAGGCCTCTCCCATATTTCTCCAATTAACCTGGTTCTGTGCAAGCTACATCCACTTGACCCCTGCAAACTTCTTAACCTCATCCGCCCACCTAACTTTCTGCCACCCTCTGCTACGCTTTCCTTCCCTTGGAATCTAGTTTGTTACCCTAAGCGACCACCGGTTATCCTCTCATAGCACTACGTGTCCTGCCCATGCCCATTTCTTCTTCGTAATTTCCACTAGAATGTCAGTAACTTGAGTTATTTCTCTGACCCACTTTGCAGCTTCCTATCTCTTAATGTTACCCCTACCATTTTTCGTCCCATAGCCCTCTGAGTTGTCCTCAACTTAAGTTGAACCCTTTTGGTTAGCCTCCACGTTTCAGCCCCATAGGTGAGTACAGGTAAGATGCAACTGTTGTGTACTTTCCTCTTGAGCAATACCGGTAAGCTGCTAGTCATAATCTGCGAGTGCTTACCAAATGCGCTCCATCCCAATCTTATTCTTCTTGTTATTTCCTTTTCATGGTCTGGATCTGCAGTTACTACCTGTCCTAAGTAGACATAATCGCCTACCACTTCCAGTGCTTCGCTACCTAACGTAAACTGCTGTTCCTTCCCGAGGCTGTTGAACATTACCTTAGTGTTCTGCATATTGATTTTTAAGCTTACCTTTCTACTTGTCTAGGTCATCGATCTTTATTTGCAGTTCATCCCCCAAGTTACTTTAGCAAGGCAATGTCATCAGCAAATCGCAAATTACTGAGATATTCTCCATCTACCCTTATCCCTAACTGCTCCCATTACAAATCTCTGAACACTTCCTCTAAGCAAGCTGTCAATAGTACTGGGGAGATCGTGTCTCCTTGCCTAACACCTTTCTTTGTGCAGAACTATGGTTGCTGTGCAGCCACTATATATAGTATCTTCCAGCACTTTCACGTACGGCTCGTCTACCTCCTGATTTCGCAATGCCTGCATCACCGCCGAGGTTTCAACTGAGTCAAATGCTTTTTCATAATCAATGAATGCTATGTATGAGGTCTGGTTATATTCCGAGCATTTTTCTATCACCTGGTTGATGGTATCGATATGATCAATAGTAGAGTACCGTTTCCGAAAACCTGCTTGATCCTTTGCTTGATTGCAGTCTGAGGTTGTCTGATTCTATTAGCGATTATCTTAGTAAATACCTTATATGTAACAGACAGTAAGCTGATTGGTCTGTAATGTTTAAGGTCCTTAGAGTCCCCTTTCGTATGAATGAGGATAATGTTTGCATTCTTCCATGGTTCCGGTACCATCGATGACACCAGGCACGGCGTATACAGGGTGACCAGTTTTTCTAGCACGATATCCCCACGCCCTTTAACAAATCTGTAGTTATCTGATCCTCTCCAGCTGATTTCCCCTTTTCATAGTTTCTAATGCTTTCTTGACCTCGTCCTTCATCACTGAAGGAATGTCTGACTATTTTTCCCTACCGCCAATCTCATAACGGTCCTGACTACTTTGGCTACTGTAAAGATCTATATAGAACTCCTTGGCTACTTTGACTATCTTGTCCTATTCGTGATGACGTTGCCCGCCTTGTCCCTTATCGCATGCATCTGGCTTTTGCCTATGCCCAATTTCTTTTTTACCGCTTTAAGGCTCCCCCCATTCTTCACAGCTTGCACAATTTTCTTTATGTTATACTTCCTTATATCGGCCACCTTGCGCTTATTGATTAGCTTTGATATCTCGGCCAATTCTATCTGGTTTGTTGGATTTGAAGCTTTCATATTCTGGCATTTCTTAATCAAATCTTTCATCTCCTTAGACAGCTTAACGGTATCCTCTCTAACTATCCTGCCGCCTACTTCTACAGCGCACTCAGTAATGATATCTCTGAAGTCACTGTTCATTGCTTCTAGGGTAATGTCGCCATCCTCGGTTAGAGCTGAATATCTATTCTGTAGCGAGATCCTGAACTCTTCTGCCCTCACCGCTAATTCGTTGGTGGGTTTTTTTCTTACTAATCTGCTGCGTTCCTTATTCACATTTAGGCTAATTCGGGACCTCACCATCCTGTGGTCACTGCATCTCACTTTCCCAATTGCCTCTACATCTTGCATAATGGTGGGGGTTGAACATAGTATGAAGTGAATTTCATTTTTAGTCTCCCCATTTGGACTTTTCCATGTCCATTTCTGGTTCTTCCGTTTGCTGAAGAAGGTATTCATGATTCTTAAGTTATTGTGCTCTGCAAACTCAACTAGTAACTCCCCCCTGCTATTCCTAGAGCCAATGCCATAGTCACCTACTGCCTGGTCTTCTGCCTGCTTTTTCCCTACTTTGGCATTGAAGTCGCCCATTAGTACAGTATACTGCGTCTTTACTTTTTGCATTGCCGATTCTACATCTTCATAAAAGCTTTCAACTGCCTGGTCATCATAACTACATGTGGGTGCATAGGCCTGTACAACCTTCAGTTTATACCGCTTATTAAGCTACTATGCCTGCCACCCTCTCATTAATACTATAGAATTCATCTATATTGCCCGCTATGCACTTATTGACAAGGAAACCTACTCCTAGATCTCGCCCCTCCGGTAAACCTCGATAACACAGTACATGCCCATCCTTCAGTACGGTATATGCCTCATTCGGCCTCCTAACCTCACTAAGCCCTATGACATCCTATTGCTGCATACTCTCTAGTTCCTCTAACAGCACTGCTAGACTTGCTTCACTAGCTGGGGTTCTAACGTTAAACGTTTCCAGGGTCAGTTTCTAATGGCGGCCTGTCCAGCGGAGCCAGAAATTCTTAGCACCCCCTGCTGCGTCACAGGTCTGACCGCCGCCGTGGTCAATTGTTTCGCAGTCGCTGGGGACTGAGGGCCGGGGTTTTATAGTAATTCAAGTAATACATAAATAGAGGTTCTTGGGGAGCCCTATAAACACTCCAAGGAACCCTCAGGCTCCATGGAAACAATTTATAGAATATATTAGGTTAAAGGAACTAAAGCAGTGCCCCGTAAACCAGCATCCTGCTATAACTAGAGTGAAATAAGCTTGTAACTGCTGTACTATGCCATAAACAAGAATGCGATCAAGAGGAGTTACACAAAGGCAATCAATGATGAATAATACAAGGCAAAAGATGACCTGCCAATCTTTAGCTTGCTGAAATTTCTAGCCTACGCGAGAAAGTGCACTGGTCTTGCATGTAAAACGTGCTTTCCAGCTCAGTGCTCTTTAGGAACTTTTTAGCATTTCGGTAAGGAAACCACAATACTAGTTACAGCACCTTAAAGGTTATTGATTTCGTGAAGGATGCTCCAACGAATATTTACTCAATGTGAAAAATATTAAAATAACGGTTGCATTTTAATGCAATACCCTGAAGTGAGCAACTGCAAATAAGACCATGTGCAAATAAATATATGGTGAATATATGCCACCAATTCATGACTTATGCAAATGATAGTATGTATGAGTGCAGAGGTGCAAACATTATAGTACACATTAAATAAAGCTTAAGACATGCGCTTGAACATGATGATCTAAGTGGAAAACTGTATAGTTTATATAATGAAATTTATTATTGGCACCATTCCTGGCACGGTTATGCAAACTGCAGGGGCATATAGACTCTTGGTGTTGTGCAGCTGGCCTAGTCTTGTGATATCCATTGCTACTGTATGCTTGCATCATTCCAGATTTCATTTAATTACCTGACTAGTTTCAAGTGACATAGTGAAGTATCACAAGGCCTAGAGGATATTAGAGGACGAATACAGTACTGAAAATCTCTTCTAGGCCTTGTGCTGTTAAGCAGCCTCAGTTGAAACTACGTCTGACCAACTTGCCCACTTGTTCTTATCGTTACCTGACCATGTGATAAAGTTATTCAAATAGAACAGCCATAATTGCAAGAAAAGATGCTTCATGACTGTGTTGGTCAGCTGCACTCGATCAAAGTGAAGGCTGCAGCCCAGGCCTCATCTCCAAGGGTAGGGGGAGGGGGCCCATTCTTACCTGCTCCATATATGGACTCATAAGCAATGAAACTTATGAGCAACAGGTTTTGGAGAGAAAAAAACAGAATGAAGAGATAGGGCCTCCACCTAATTGGACTTAATTGTTTAGCAGTTGGTGAGACCTTGTTGAGCTGCAAAAGTAGGAATTCCCCACCACTCTCGGAGCTAGTCCCTTTCACGTGAGGTTATCTGCACCAATTGCTTATAGGATTGGAGAGTGTTTCCTGTTGGTCCCTCTATCCTGTGGTGGTGCATAACATAAAAAAATATGCAGTTGGAATAATAGAGGAAATAAGAAGGAAAATTTCCACTGCCAGCATTTCTATTACCCTACATATCTCTCACGAAGTTCCTTCAGTTCTTTTCTGCCACTTTAGGGGAGGAAAATAGGCAAAGTCAGAATGAGTCCAAGAATAGGATAGAATAGTATTTGTTACTTCTATGTCTGAATGTTAATTACTGCGCTTGTATTCTGTGTGCTGCTAACGCACCACTCTTGCACTAATTACAGGGATCACATCTTGATTTTTTTTTTATGTTTGTGCAGTTAGAATGAAACGGAGTATACTGCAGAAGTGTAGTATGGGATTGAGGAAGGAACAACACGGGGGTGGGGGGTAGGGGAGTTACATGCACTTTAGCCTAGGGCCCCCGTTTTCCTTAATCCAGCACTATTGGTCAGTGAATGTCAGTGAGGATCTGCTGAATGCAACAGATGTTTCAATGATAACATGCAAGCCTCTGCGTGTCACTTGGCACAGATGTATCCAAAGACTAACTTCCTTTTATTTTCCTTGTGAGGCTGTTAATGCATGCAATCACCATATTGCCTTTTTTGCAGAATTGAATGGTCACAAATGCAATACTCGCCATGAACCAGTGGTGCTGATAATATTGCACAACTATCATTTGGTTCAGGTTATCATAATTAGCAGAAGAGCTGTTCCTACCATGTGGATGAAATTATGAGAATTATGAGAGGGCTTCAGTGCTGCAGGTGGAGCATCAGTTAGAAATGTAGTCCTGAGCAGTTATTGTACTGGTAACAACTAATTCTGAACAAGGCAGGCTAGTTATTTCAACCAGCCATATGGAACTGTCATACTATATAATTTTTGTTCTAGCTTAAACTGGATTGCTGTTATCTTATATTATTACTAGGCTTGTATCAATGGGATGCTGTGTAAAACTACATGTCAAATGAAAGGTAATGATTTATTAGTTCTCCACAAGTGTGCAGCTTTAGAGGTCAGAATTTCATGGTGGCTCTAACCTGGTGCATATGAGTCTAAATGCAGTGTACAGTACAAAATGTTGCACATGAAGGCAAATTTATAAAAGAACGTGGAAATATCTTTTTGTCTTCATATCGGTGTGGACCTGGAATCTTAACTATACTGTGCAAAACTTATTCACTTCTCTCGTCTGTGATGGTATATCTTCAGAAGCAGCCATAAATGCTGCCTTCAATTTGGATCTGTACTCAATTCAATCTGAAATGTGTACTGTGGGAAAAGTGAATTTTTATAAAAGTGTGCAGTACGTCTCATTACTCTCTCAGTCCGAGACATTCAAAGTTCATGAACTTATTTCAATGAAAGAACATACATTCAGTTTCTTCAGTGGGCAAATTTTCTTATCAAGACGACAGTGTTACAATGAAAACGAAAAACTTGATAGGTGTTCATGAGCTAATTGCAGCGAGACATTTATCATTTGAAGTGTCAACTCACACTCATCACAAAACTGACAAGTGTATGCCCTTATACAGTTTATCCAAGTTATTCTATACCTAACCTACTGGAGTCACATAAGATATATGAAAACGTGCCTTATATTAGAATACAGCTTGGTAAACATTCATTCGCACAGGCGTGTTGTGAGCTTCCTGTAATGCCCTGTTCCATCAGATCTGATGGATGAAGTGAATACAATTAAACTGCTAGATAGCGTGCAGTGACCGTACACATCTCAAATTAGTATCCATCCTTTTTGATAGCAACAACGGGTTCTATGTGCATAATGCTGACGAATATCGAGCAAAGTAACCTGCGCGTATCTCGGCATAGAACGTGCGATCAAGCATTTTATTGGAAGCATATACACCATGATTTTATAATGCATTTTATTGGCTGCCTTGATGTATCTGTCCGTGCCGTACGAAGAAGGCAAATTGATTGTGCACCTATTACAATTTCTTGCTGCACACCGAATACACTACAAGTTCAAGAACACTAGAGCTATGGCTTTCATCAGTTTCAGATGGTGTGAACTTTTCAGCGGTTAAAATATTGTGATCTATTACTCTGAAAACATTATTTGTTAGGTGCATATTACAGGTTCTGGTTTGCTTTTCTCCTTGCACATGAAAGGAACAAGCATGTGAATGCCAAAGCAAGGTTTATATTTTTCTTTCCTCAGCTGTACATGTTGGTGGAAGTCGCCTGGCATTCAAATTTGTGTTCAAGCTCATCCTGCCATTTTTGAAATGATGTTGTTTAAGTAAATGCATTTATGTAACTTCAATGCTAGCAGAAAACAATGGAAATGCTTAATTACTTGTGGATGTTTCATTTTGTGTAATTGTGCCATCACGAATCTCAATCGTGTTATGAGCATTGCAACGTGTCAGCAATAAATGACACATCTATAGACACTTTTTCCTTTTGATTATGCAGTGGGAAGTTAGCTACTCTAAATAATATAGAACTTCCATCCTTACTCGTCTTCAAGAGCAGATGTAAGCATTAGATGATAGCAAGGAAGATGTAGCACATTCTGGAGGATGAAGAGAAAAGTTAGCTCTTGCAAGTGCTACTAAAGTGTGGCGGAATGGACACTTCATTTGGTGTCATTTTAGGGCCATTTTTTTAAATCTACACCTGCTGCACCAGTGCAGCAAAAATACATTATAGGTATCTGACATTTCCTACACTGGTGTAGCTGGTTTAGGTTGAACAAATGGCCCTTTTGTCATAAGCCAATGTCGTCTTGGCACCGAAGTTCTGCCATGTATATGTGTTCTTGTGCAGTTTTGCTAATGTCATAGAAGTACTGACAAAAGCGTTGGTGATATCCAAGTGCATGACCAAACAGCAAATCTAACGGTATAATCGAGTTGCTTCTATAACTTGTTTCTGTACCTAGTTATTTAAATTTGAACCAAAAGATCAGTTGTGGAGGCAATTAATTTGCAGACATATATCTGACTGAATTTGTTGAAAATGAAATATAGCCAGTAAGGCGAAGTTCTATCAAACCTGCACGCTAAATATGCTTCTGTTACTGCTGAGCAGTCTCATGTCACAGTCACTTCAATAATTGCATGACTGCACATTGCTTTAAAGGACGAATAGGAGACAATCAAAAGGGGGCACTCGCATGCCTCCGAAGAAACTTTGCGCATTTTCACTTAAAAAAAAAAGAAAACTGTTAAAGGGGCTATGGATACAGGTACATCGCAAGGACCTGATGCGTTTTTTTTTTTCAGATACGGCTGTATTTAAGTGCTGTAACTAAAAATGCGTCGCACCAGCCTAAAGATTTACCCCGGGTACGTCAGTATTTTAAGTTCGGCATATCTGACATATCAACTGAGGTTTTCGCATAGGTTTGGTACGACAGATACGATGCTGCACATATGTGCTTCGATCTACTATTGGTAGTAACTATAGGACAAACCAAGTTGACACAACTGCTCAAATGTGAGCCGCGTGGTGGGTAACTTTAGCGACTGTTTTTCTTGTGTCTACACACTGCCCGAAATGCGGCGATTGGTGTCCTATTCGAAGTTCGAGTGTGCCACCAATAAATTGTCAGTTTGTGCTGCGCGCGTGCGTGAAAACCAGCGTGTCTTCCGTTTGTATACACTGCTTCACACAAGTCGCTGGACAGCAGCGTTGAACTGTAGTATTTATTTCTGGCTATTTATATGGGGATTTACCGAAGTGTGACGACGGCTGAGGGGCGCCACTCGATCGACTCGCGCTACGTTGAACCTACAGGGGTTTGCTGCTTGCTGTACGCGAAAATTTCGCTAGAGAAACTGCTTCGTATGGAAACAGATCGATCATTCGCGCTACCTGCTGTATACAATCGCATGCATTGCGATGCAGCACGTCTTCGCCTCGACATTCCTCGATGGCCTGCTCATGGTCAGCTCTTGTATTTGTATCAGATATAAATGTTTTCCACCACCACCTGCTGGTCATCGCCAAACGCCTCTAGGAGATTTGGCGTGCACGTAAAGAAGTAGCAAAGAAGTTTCATACACAGATCACAACTTTTTGTGTTGTGCCGGCGCTCAGTCTTCGGCGATCGGTGCAGCAGATCGAGATGACACTTTATTTTGAACGGCTCGCGAATGTGATGCGTGTACCTGCTGGTACACATACGTAGCTTCGCCTACAGCCAGCGCGCGCGTATAAGTGACAGCAATGCGCGCCGTACACAACTCTTTTCAGCAGCTCCACGAGAGTCTCGAAGACTGGGCGTCAGGTATACGCGCTATAGCAAGCGATTAGATAGGTAACAAATGGACATACGTTACTTCAGCTGCATTACCTTGTGTTGACGACCGCCTGCTTTTGCCGAGAATCGAATGGGTATACGGATCGAGGTATCCTTTTTTATGGATAATTACTGCAGTTAACGCAGAAGATATACATGTATATATCCCACAAGCTGCGAGCTCATGTACGCCATGCAAAATAATATCGCGTCGATCTCGCAGAGTAAGAAAAAGTCGAACGACGCAGCAAGCGATGTTCCTCTGTAGCAAACGTTTTAACGCGGCGCGGCCTACTTCGGAAAGCAATTGTAGAAAATTAATTGTCTAGTATACTGCCGTCGTCCAAAAATGGCACAGTCAGTGCAGGGAAAAATTTTGAAAAACTTGTCCGTTATTGCCAACTTCAAAGAATGGCAGATCCAAGGCAGGGAGAATGTCCGAGAAACTGGTCCATTATTGCCATCTTCTAAAAATGGCAGTGCTAAGATAGGGGATACATCGGATAAATTGGTCCAATAATACCATCTTCTAAAAGTGGCTAAACCAAGGCTGGGAACACATTCGAGAAACTGGTCCAATAATGCCATCTTTTAAAAGTGGCTAATCCAAGGTTGGGAACACATTCGAGAAACTGGTCCAATAATGCCATCCTCTAAAAGTGGCTGAGCCAAGGCTGGGAAAACATCCGAGACATTGGTCCAATGACGCCAACTTCTAAAGATGGATTAGCCGAGGCTGGGAGTACATAGGCAACGCGGGGCCTTCACAGGAACGACGTTTGCCAGCTCAGGCCCAACGTTGGACCGTCGTCATGTGCTGCTTGGGACGTGGCGATTTTTTCAGAGCGAAAAAAGTTGCTACTCTACATTACTTGGCAGTGGCACTATTGTCTCATTGAAATGGCCTTGAATTGCAGGTAGTACATTCGTTTGAAGCATGGCTTGAAGTTCAGGCTGACTATGAATCAAAGCGTTTCCGCTAACCGCTAGGAGCGCTAGAAGACGATTCACTCTGTACAGATAGCTGCCATCCTTTCCTTTGCACGTTTTCATTTTCCTTACGATCACATGTGGACCACACGTTTGAACGCTCTATCATGAAAGAAAAAAGGACGAAACACCGCCAAACACAGCTCTCCTCCTGTGTCTCATATGTTCTTGTATGAGGCGACGACGTTGGGTACTATTGCTTACACATATGAATAACTTCAAAGCGTGTTAAATAGGCGCGTTCTTCTCGTGCACAAGTGTTTCACCTTCTGAGCCATAGATTTTTTTCACCTGCACAGAGCGTACAAGAAGAACGAAACTCTCTCTCTCTCTCACACACACACACACACACACACACACACACACACACACACACACACACACACACACACACACACACACACACACACACACACACACACACACACACACACACACACACACACACACACACACACACACACACACACACACACACACACACACACACACACACACACACACACACACACACACACACACACACACACACACACACACACACACACACACACACACACACACACACACACACACACACACACACACACACACACACACACACACACACACACACACACACACACACACACACACACACACACACACACACACACACACACACACACACACACACACACACACACACACACACACACACACACACACACACACACACACACACACACACACACACACACACACACACACACACACACACACACACACACACACACACACACACACACACACACACACACACACACACACACACACACACACACACACACACACACACACACACACACACACACACACACACACACACACACACACACACACACACACACACACACACACACACACACACACACACACACACACACACACACACACACACACACACACACACACACACACACACACACACACACACACACACACACACACACACACACACACACACACACACACACACACACACACACACACACACACACACACACACACACACACACACACACACACACACACACACACACACACACACACACACACACACACACACACACACACACACACACACACACACACACACACACACACACACACACACACACACACACACAAAGAATTCACAGCCTGCCCAGCACTCAGTTTCTTCTTTTGGTTTGCCTTTTGCAAGTCATCACCATTGCACAGGAGTGGTTAAGTTCTAGCGAAGATAACACCAAAGGACCGCCGATAGTAAAGACCCACATGCCACTTCGTCTGTGTGTGTGTGGGGGGGGG
Source organism: Amblyomma maculatum (assembly GCF_055883805.1). Classification (NCBI taxonomy): domain Eukaryota; kingdom Metazoa; phylum Arthropoda; class Arachnida; order Ixodida; family Ixodidae; genus Amblyomma; species Amblyomma maculatum. Next base: position 23,610,681 of record NC_139351.1, on the reverse strand, counting down.
GGCAGGAATTGACAACCCTTCCTGTCCGTGTCATTCACCCTCTTAGAGGAGAGAGCTAGGTGGGAGGTTGCCTACCTGCTGGCTGCTCCAGACAGTGTGAAAGGGCCTGACTAATCCTACTCCAATATGCGACCACCCATCCCTTCGCTTTGGTTAGCTGAGGCAGCGTTTTCACCATATGCGGCAGGAGGCAAGGAACGCAGGAAAAGATAGCATGGTGTTAAGAAGGGCTTACCCTGAAGGTGCACGAAAATACATTTGTCTCCCTCCTTTCAAGCAGAATGTCTTCTTTGTGAACACGTTTCTTGCCTTTCTTTTTTTTTCCCCCGCCTGGACCTTTGAAGACGATAGCCGAGTACGTTTGTCGAATGTTCTTGCATTTTTCGTCGTGCATGGGAGAGCAAATAGCCGAGTGCGGAAGGGAACCCAAAGAACGCAAGCGAAGTGTTCACATATTGAGTCCAGTGTAAGCCTTTCAACGGCACTTACAGCGGGCCAGGCGCAACGTTCATATCGAAGCCGGCGTGCGCCCGCCAGACAGCTCCATTTGGCTTCGCATGAGTGGTCCGGGCGATGGCGCTTTATTCTTCCCTTGTTCAACATTTTCCACTGCTTCAAAAAGACCACGGGAATTTTGCTGCAATGCGTGATACGTTGGAGTATCGTTATTAATGTGGCAATGGCAAGAAAGCTTTTCCACGACATGCGTGTCTGCCGTGTCTCATGCTATTTATGTCACAAAGGCTGTGCTGTCACGCTCCCGGAATAAAACGGAAAATATCCGACTGCGTGATAAATACAAGCGTCAGATTAAAAAGAGCCTAATAGCTGTTACTAATGCACGTAACCAGATGACCGCTGATTGTAGTGGTTTGTAAAAAATAATATTAAAAAAGGAAGGGAAAGATTGTTGCCGAAGGGACAGGAAGAGAATAGCGAGGAAATATAGAAAAGTATAGGCAGAGGGGAGGCAAGGGAAACTTTGTACACGATTTAATTAATCGAAAATGCAGACTAGACCACGTCGCTCGCGTGTAAGTTTCCAAGCACTGTCCAAAAAGCGAATGCGTGCGAGCGGCCACGGTAATTGTTCAGACAATAAAGCAAAGAATACGAGGAATGTAGTCACGGCTCTCGTGAACATTTTAACAAGCAATGTTGTACCTTGAAGGTGTGATAAGTTATAGAGAAATTCATTTGCGAGCGCAATACATAAGACAGACAAAACTGCGCCAGCAATGGGCATTTGTTTGTGCTGGAAATAAGCAAAAGTTATAATGTCTTGCCCGGCACTGAGAAACTACAGCTGAGAGCATTTCCTTCTGATCATGCAAACCCTTTCAGTAAGTGAGGTTATCAACATCAGCAGTGTTACAAAGGAAACTGAAGCAAAAATATGCATCAGGAAGTTGGAGAATGAACGGAGGCACAGCATGACGCTGTGCGTAACATGACGCTAGTACGCTGCTCTGAGTCAGGGAAAGAGTTTGGAAGAACAAGGCCACAAGAAAATGAAGTATCGAAGATGGCAAACGAAAATTAAAATCTAGCTTTTTTATTTATTTTTTTATTTACATGATACTGCAGGCCTCTTTGGTCCAAGCAGGATGGGCAAAAACAGTGTTAAGAAGAAATAAAGAAAAGGAGAAATTTTTGCGTGTCATGCACAGATACACTTCTACAAATAACCTGGAAGCATGAATTGGTACAGATGGCCATTCTGATTATGTCGCTAGCAAAGAAAGAAAGAAAGAAAAGAAAAAAAAAAAAAAAAAAACGACAATAACTCTCTCAGAGGTCAAAAACATTGCAAACATCCGGACAAAAACTCTCTCAGTGGTCAAAAACATTGCCAATGGCTTCCCTGAATTTTTCACAAGTGAAAACCTCCCCAGGCACCACATTCCAGTCCTCGATAGTTCGTGGAAAAAAGGAGAATTTGTGAACGTTGGTTCTGGCGAAATGGGGAGTTAAGCTATAATTGTGTGTGTGTCTTGTTTTTCGAGTGAGGGATGGTGTGACATAAAGTGTTGCCGATATTCCGAGCTTCCCATGAATTAAGGAGTGTAAAAATTCTAATCTTGCTATCTTTCGCCGGGTACAGAGCTGTTTTATTTTGTTCATTTCCATAAGGAAAGATGGAGAATCAGAATTTCGACATTTGTTATAGATGAAGCGTACGGCCCGCCTTCGAACTTTTTCTACCCGCGCGATGTCTTTTTTCGTGTGAGGGTCCCACACCACGGCAGCGTACTCGAGTTTTGGCCGAATAATAGATTCATAAGCTAATTGTTTTACGCTACTTGTGGCCCCTTTCAACTTGTGTCTTAAAAAACCCAGATTTTTCATTGCAGATGAAGTTATATGGGAAATGTGATCACTCCATGTTAGCTGGTCATTAATTATTACGCCTAAATACTTGTATTTATTTACTTTAGTCACACGTATATTTTTAAGGGTGTAGACAAAGTCCAGAGGCATCTTCTTTCTCGTAATACGCATAAATACAGTTTTCTCAAGGTTTAGTGACATTCCCCATTGGTTACACCAACACGCAACATCATTTAAAGCTGTTGATCTGAACCAGAGCGAATTTCTTTAAATAGCATACAATCATCAGCAAAAAGATTAATTTTAACATTTTCATCAATAAAAGAGACCAAATCATTTATATAAATCAAAAACAATAAAGGACCCAACACACTCCCTTGCGGAACACCAGAGGTAACATCAAGTGGGGGGGAACAGAATCCGTCAATATCCACATACTGTGTTCTCTGTTTTAGGTAAGCAGAAATCCAGATGATGAGTTGTGCAGGCACTCCAATTGTATTAAGCTTCAGAAGTAGTTTATTATGCGGAACCTTATCGAAAGCCTTGCTAAAATCGAGGTATATGACGTCAACTTGTCCGGATTTATCCAGTATTTCGCTAAAGGTGTGAATGGCTGTAATTAATTGCGTGACAGTTGAAAATTTCTTTCTGAAGCCATGCTGGCATGAACTAAGAGCTGAATTTGAATTTAGAATCTCCGTTATGATTCGCTATTACATGCTCGATGAGTTTGCAGGAATCGGAAGTTAACGAGATTGGACGGTAGTTCTCCACCAATGAGCGGTCTCCGTTTTTGTGAATAGGTACAACTCTGGCCGTGAGCCAGTCAGGGGGTAATGAAACAGACAACAATGATTCATGAAATATTTTCACAAGGAAATGAGCTAGAGATTCTGCATAACGCCTTAAAAATTGATTGGGTATGTATACCATCAGGGCCAGAAGAACTCTTAGGATCGAGTCTAAGGAGCATCTCCACAACCCCCTCATAAGAGAACAACACAACATTTTCGCTTGAAGAAACGCATATATTGTTCACATTAACATTTTCATGACAGTTAGTGGAAAACACAGAATGGAAATAAGAATTAAAATGTACCGCCATTTCTTCTGGAAATGTGATGGCATTGCCATGCACAACTATTTGCTGGATAGGCTCCCTGTGGTCTCGGATGTGGTTCCAAAATTTGCTTGGATTTTTTTTATGAACTGTGGGAGGCTCTCAGTAAAGTAACGCTGCCTGGCAGACCGGATGCTAGCAGATAATTCTTGCTTCAGTGTTTCTAAGGTACCAGATTTTGGAGACTTATTTCTTTTTAGGCGCTTGATTTTTCATTTTAAATGGACAATATGTCGGCTGATCCAAGGATTTATCTTCTTCAAGCGTATCTTCAAGCGTATCTTCAAGCTGTAAAAAGAAAGTAAATTACAGGCACGTTTATATGCGTTTATAGCTAGTTTGCTGAAACTAACGTCTATGAAATTGTTAATTTTTGCTTATCGGGGAAACGAAGAGCCAAAGATGACTCTTTTATTCTATCTCAGCTGGCCCCCATCTGCGCATTCCTCTCCCTATTTCCCGACTACCGGCCCCGCGGTGTCTTTCGCACTCCGCGCCGCCGCCTCCTATCTTTCCACTCGGATCTTTGAAGCAATGGAAAAGTAGAAAGTGGCGGGCTCCTTCGTTGCCCTAAGGCTGAAAATGATGTGAGCACTACGCCCGCCACTTGGGTCACAAAAGAAACCCGGGCTCTTTTCTTCTGTTGTGCGGGGGACGTACAGCGAATGTACTTTCTTTCGGAGGAACCTCGACACCATGTTTGCATAAGTATTTGAGAAGTGAAAAAGAAAATGCTGCTCTAGCAGGGGGCTTGCGAGCTACGGTTTGTTACTTGCCCAGTGACCCACACCGGTACAGCGTCGTAATACACCTTAGAGCACAGCGAAAAAAAGAAGAAAGAAAAGAAGAAAGAAGGTGCATGAGTGTCTCTCCGAAACCCTTGAGCGTTGTTTAGCCACCCACGTGCTTTGATTAAAACCACACGTTTACCTGAAAAAAAAAAATAAATGAAAAACTATATCGGCCAAACGATCTCAGGCAAAAAAAAGAAAATCGCACGGGAAAGTACTTCGGGCTTTCGGTTATAAATGCTGGTACTTCTACCTTAGCAACCCCAAATTCTTGCACAACTCGTCCCTCTTCGTCAATATGACTTTTAGCTCCCAGCGAGAATGTAAACAGTTAGGGGCCTAGCGATTTTAGGCAATCGTAAGAAAGTTATAAGTGTTGGAGATGCACTCCGTGAGAACGACTTAAGGCAGGCCCTCCTCATGAACGAATTCAAGGAGATTGTCACGAATTCATTAAGGATCCAGTCAAGAGGCCTGACAGCGTTATTATTTGGTTTTGATTTGGAGGCAAATGATGAACCTTTTGCACTTCTAGCTGTTCTTGTTCCTTGTGCCGCGATGCTGCCAGATAAAGAGATTGTGCCTTTACAGGTTCACTAATTAACTGAGCCCTTCCTAAGCAAGAAGCATGTGTGACTGAGTGTTGAGCGTGATGCGCTCGATCGAGTTCTCAAGTTTAATCGAGTTTCCTTTTTAGAATTTCATCTCAATGAGAACAAAAGTTCCGGCACAAGACCCAGTCTTTTTTTTTTTACATTTCACATGACATGCAAGCAGCTCCTATAGCGCCAGATAAAGAAACTTTGAATAATCGCTTGCTTTGTAATCATTAAATACAGTGAAACACTGCAGTCTTGTTTAGTGCAGCCATATATGCCCTCGAAACAATATATCATTGGTCGCTATACTTTAATTTTTATTGTAGTTTAAGATGATGTGTAGCAGTTCGGCGGCAGTGCACCTAGGGCACCTAACCTAAAGATATCTGCTCTTGCAGGAACGCGCTACATCACGGATCATGAAACCGACGGCCGCCAAGTGATCGATAGCAAGTTTGTCTTCACCCGACTGTCAAGACTGCGCAGCTGTCCTGCGCATCAAGAGGGCGTCAACCACAGCAGCTGCTGGCTTTATAAGCCGTGATCGGACGGGCAGTGGCAGCAGTTCGGCGGCAGTGCACCTAGGGCACCTAAAGATATCTGCTCTTGCAGGTAAGAAGAATTGCATATGTATTAACTAAAGGATTTCGTGTGTACTGCTGCCAAACGACTGCTCTTGAGTGTATTTGGCTGCTTGAGTGTATTTGGCTCTGTTTTGAATCGCTTAAAATACAGAATGACGAAGAATACGCGGAGCAACACGAAGGCTGCCGAGGAAGCCTTGCAGAATAATTGTACTTGCAGTGAACTGAAAGAGGAACTGAAAGCCATTAGGTTAGCGTTGGAGGTGCTCAGAGAAGCAAGACAAGATCTAGGAGATCTCAAAGCCTTCAAAGAGGAAATTCAAGACATCGTTCAGCAAAACAAGGATCTTAAAAGCCAGAATGCTAGACTCGTTCGAAGGCTAGAGGAGTTGGAACAATATCAGCGTTCCAATAACATCGAACTCAAAGGTGTCCCTCTCGAAGGTGAACCAATAACTGTCGTAAAAAAAATCGGGCACCTTGTTGCAAAAGAGGTTGACGATAGTGACATTGATATATGCCAGAGTTCCAACTTCCAAGCATAACGAGTCTAACATAATTGTCCGTTTTGTGCGGAGAAGTAAAAAGAACGCCTTACTTGCAAAGGCAAGAAAAATGCGACTGGACACAAAAATGCTTGGCTTTGATGAGAACACTCATGACACTCGGCCTGTGTTTGTCAACGAACACTTAACAAGGTACGGCAAACAGCTTCTTGGAGCTGCCACCCAGAAAAAGAAAGAGGTTAATTGGAAGTTTGTGTGGACTAATGGAGGCAAAATATTTGCCCGACAAAATGAGACATCTACAGTCCTGCGCATTTTTTCTGCCGATGACCTTGACAGCATGACCGCGTAAAAAGAAAAAAAAAACATGCCGCTGAAAAAAACAATCAGAACAAGTAATGGCTGAGCATGCCACCACGACCATGCCTTGTGATGGCATGTGCAGATATTACGACTATCATTCCTTTAACGACACATATGCAAATCTTCATGAGTGTTTTTCAATATTGCATCTAAATATGCGCAGCATCAGAAACAAACACGAAAAACTACTCGATTTATTCGAAAACACTGTAGTTGAGTTTGATCTCGTGCTTATTTCAGAAACCTGGTTGACAGCAAATGATAACCCACCGCATCTTGATAACTACGTGCGTCATGGCCTTTAACGAAATTCTGGGCGTGGTGGGGGAGTCGCTATCTACGTCCGAAAGCATCTATCTCATGAAGTAGTGTCTGAATTTTATTTTATCGACCAACATGTTGAGTGTCTAACCGTGCGTCTCAAATCGGTTATCGTCGCAGTGGTGTACCGACCACCATGCGAAAATAAAACAAATTTCTTTTCTTTTGCCGATGATATGTTAAACCACTTAAGTAACACCGGGACTAAGTTTGTTGTTATGGGCGACATGAATGTAAACCTAATGGCGGGGGATGTGAATTCCAGAACTCTTAGCGATATAGTGAATTCCTATGCATGTTCTAATCTTGTCTCCTTAGCCATGCGCATTACGGAGCACAGTGCTACACAAACGTGGACCCGCTGCACGCTTCGTCTGGCGTATTATCACTTGCCATAAGTGATCATCTGCCCATTTTCTGTTTTATACCGATCGTACACAAAGAAAAAAATTAAAAACGATTCACCTTCATGTCGTAACATATCTAGCAAGGCACTAAAGGATTTTCGCCGTTTGATAGAAGACACTGCTTGGGAATCTGTTTTCAATGAATCAAACCAGAACATTGCGTACACTCTATTTGCCGAGAAACTGAAACACTGCTACAATAAAGCATTTCCGTTGAGTGCAAGGAGCATAAAATACAAAAACAAAATTAGGAAACCATGAATAGATGCACTACTCTTAGACAGGATTAAACACAAACACGAATTGTACCATTCCTTTATAAAAACTCGTGATGTCAGTAAGCTTGTAGAATTAAAAAAATATCGCAACCGACTTAATAAAGAACTTAAGCAAGCAAAGTTAGATTACTATGAAAAGTTGTTTACCCGTGTTTCCAATAACCCTAGGAAAATTTGGCAAGAGGTCAGAAACCTTACGCACTGCAGTCCTCGTAAGGAAACTATTCAGGTTTCCTCGCCACACGGAAATCTTAGTGACACAACAGCTGCTGATACCCTCAACAACCATTTCATAAAAAGCGGAAAATACACTTACACTTGCCCACCTGTAAAGAGCTTGTCTTACCGAAACCTGCTATTCTGAACTCATTGGCAATTTCACCAACCACACCACTTGAAATTGAGCGACTGATAGAAAATCTTAAAAATAGCACTGCGGCCGGCATTGATGATATTAAGGCAATTCCTATAAAATATATTTCCGATCTAATCTCTGTTGTTCTTACCCATATTGTTAATAGTATGCTGGAGACTGGAATATTTCCTGATAAACTCAAAATAGCAAGGGTGAGTCCGATTCATAAAGGTGGGAGTGATTACTCAGTCAACAACTTCCGTCCCATATCAGTGCTCCCCCTTTTGTCAGAAGTTTTTGAGGGTGTTATAAACGTCAGAATGGACGATTTCATAAGAAAACATAACATAATCTATGAGACACAGTACGGATTCCAAAAGAATAAGTCAACTGAACAGGCTTTACTGAACATTAAAAACGAAATAATACGCAATATTGAACAAAGACTCTACACAGTAGGTATATTTCTGGATATTCAGAAGGCTTTCGATTCGGTGGACCATGAAATATTATTAATGAAGCTTTACGACTACGGTATACGAGGTGTCGCATTAGATCTAATAAGAAATTATTTGACTAATCGCTCCCAATATGTTGCAATAAATAATGCGCATCCATCATTATTAAATGTGCTGTACGGCGTACCGCAAGGATCAATTCTAGGACCGATATTGTTCAATTTATACATTAATGACATCTGCAATATACCAAGTTCGCCAAAATTAATTATGTACGCAGATGACACTAATCTTTTCTTCGCAGGCAGATCGCTCATTTCGCTCCAGGACACAGTGAATAACTACCTCAACTCACTATCCCTATGGCTCGATGTTAATAAATTAAGGTTAAACATACACAAAACCAAATATATAATCTTTGCACCAATAAATAAGCCTCTATGTTGCAAAATCGCCATCAATTTTCGTAATAAGCTTCTAGATCAGGTATCGACACAAAAATTTTTGGGTGTGTGGTTTCAGAATAACTTATCTTGGAATACGCATGTTAGTCGTCTAGCAGGGGACTTAAGTCGAGCTGTTGGGTGTCTCTATAAGATTAAGAACCTCGTTCCACTTTGGCTGAAAAAAATGTTGTATTATACGCTCTTCTACTCTCGACTGTCTTACTGCGCACTCGTCTGAGGAACTACGACAGCCTAAAATTATAAGAACTTAATTTTATTGCAGAAGAAAATGCTGAGAATATTTGAAAACTTTTATGGCAAGCCCCATCTTCTCCCAACGCATCCGCTTTTTTCACAACATTTAATAATCAAAGCAAACCAGGTCTACTACTACAAGCTCGTACAGTACATTAACAACAATAAGTTATATAAAGCTTCTGATTCAAACCCAAGTTCACAGTATTCTTTTCGCCGAGTACTCAGAAGGACACCTGCCACAAGAACAAACTACGGCCGGCAACACACAGACTACCAGATACCGTTTCCGTTGAATCGTGTAGATACGCTCGTAAACTTTAACAAACCTGTCACCAAAAAGTTTCTTAAAGCCCTATTACTCAAGCATGACATCGCAATTGCATAGTTTAATTTTTTGTTTTGTGTTTTTTGTATCAGAGGTTACATGTGCTTTTCTTTATTATTTTGCAAGTGTTCTATACTGTATCACTAAGTTCAACAAACGGTTTTATTGATATCGTCTACAGCGGTATGTTTCATCTGTTTCATTAATTGCAGTTGGTTTATTACATAGCAATCCGCAATGAAATGCCAATCTTTTGTATTTCTTTTTTCCTATCCATAGTTATTTGGAGTGACTCAGTTTCATGCAATCAAATTTCTGTATTTGCGCGTTGTGTTTATGATTCGAAGTGCTCTTTTGTATGTTTTGTATACGCTTTTCAAACTGCACGCTGAATGTCATCCGGAGCGGAAGCCTTTGTCAGGCCCTGTAGCCTTAAGCTTTCGCTCCGGCTTTCTGTAATAGAAAGAAAGAAAGAAAGAGAAAGAAAGAAAGAAAGAGAAAGAGAAAGAAAAAGAAAGGAAAAGAAAGGGAAAGAAAAAGAAAGAGAAAGAAAAAGAAAGAGAAAGAAAAAGAGAAAGAGAAAGAAAGAAAGAGAAAGAAAGAAAGAAAAAGAGAAAGAGAGAAAGAAAAAGAGAAAGAAAGAAAGAAAAAGGAAGAGAAAAAGAAAGGAAAAGAAAGAGAAAAAGAAAGAAAGAGAAAGAGCAAGAAAAAGAAAGAGGAAAAGAAAGAAAAGAAATATGGTAAACACTCACCGCGCCTTTCCGCAGTGTGATGAATTTTACAGTTCTATGTTCGCTGCTTTGTGTCGTCGTTTGTGCATTCGTTTAGGCGCACCCATATTCCACTATGTCGTAAAATACAGCGCTCGTGCTTTAACCAGTGTCATATTATTTCAGCTTCTGTAGCGCAATTGACGCAGATGTTTGCCTTCCAGCTTTATGACAAAGGCTATGGAGACTTTGTGGATATGGAAAGTGATACGGTGGTAGAAAAGCACTCGAAGGTGAATCGTGTCGCTGACACCGTCAGTGAAGACGCACCATCAACGCCAGTTGAAGTCAGGTAAATGAAAAAAAAAGTTTATTTCGCAACGCCTCCCTTTTCATCGAACGTATATCATAGTAGTAAGTGTTTGGAGCTGTCTGATGCGAGCTGCGTTCTAGCGTCACGTCACCATTCAATCTTGGATTCATTTTGCTCTGAACAGGCACGAGCATCAAGCACTAAAAATGAAGTGCCAGTACCGCATGCCGGAACTGACATTTAATGCGGAAACTCAACTCGATGAGATCTCAGGGGGGAAGCCGATCACGTCGGACGTCCGCCACAGTGTTATACGTTGGCTTCTGCTGACCTGCTCTCCTATGGACCGTACGTACAATATTGCATTGCGTGAATGTGGAGCGTTGGCAGACTTCGCAGAACCGATACATATATTGTCATACCCGTCCGCAAGCACTTCCTAACGATTTCAATGCAGCAAGACTGAAATAATGCCTGTAAAAACAGGGCAAAAAGAAGTCACCGTAAAGAGAACTTTTTTAGAGGAATTGAAAACTTAAATGCTAAGAAAGAAAGCCTTTTTCTCTCATTCCTTTAAAATATTTTTATTATAACTGCACTGGTTGAATAAATCTGGGCGAATATGAGTCATTGTTTCGTACACGCTATCGGAAGCAGCGACTTCTCGTGCCTATGTTTCTGCCTATAGGCACGCTATAATGATAGATCAAGGACATAAAGTTGTGTTTCTTCATTATATATAGCTATAAATAAAAGTAAATCTCGATAATAAAACATCTGCAAATGGTGTTTCTAATCTTTCATCTTATAGAATGATGGTTCAGTGATTGAACGGTATAGGATGAAATTTTCTGTGGTTTGTTTATCGGCTTTACCAGTAGAAAACTGCATGCAAGAGGGTGTCAATACCTGTGCTTCACATATGCCCTTATTGTGACAAAACAGGTACTCAGGAGCCTTGTACTCGGAGGCGGCAAAACGTCTCGTGTTCAATTATACCCGGCGCTCAGGGACAAAACTGGAACTGGATATGTAAGGTTTGGAATGTATTAAATTTAAAGCAGTATTTTGGTCGTGAAATACATTCGTGAAATACATTAATGGACGAGATTTTGTATTTTATTTCTAGCGGTTTTTTTGAAACCTGTTGCAATCGAGAGAGGTGCAATGTTTTTCTTTTCTTTTAATTGCCAGGGGTCGTGGCATATCGCCCTCAAAAGTCGCACAAAAAATGAGGGAAGGAAAATGTTCGGATTAGAAGAAATTGATGCCAAGAGAAAGAAGGTGACGAAACCCGCCGGCACTACCAGCACTGCGACGATAAGAAGGCCCTCAATAACAAGAGTGGTAAGAAATGGCTCTGCTTTCATTCCGTAGAAGCATAGTATGCCTATACTAGACTTCGAACAGGGGATAGACAGGAAAGCACATATGGGGCAGACAATTCGACTCTCATAGCGGCTCTTGATGTTATATCCAACAGGTGGAATTTATTCGTTATTCTAGATTGTGGAGAACTTCTTTATTTTCTTCTCTATTTTCCTGCATTTTATATTACTCTTACAGGACGCCCCGCTAGATGAGGGCGAAGATGAAATATCTGTCGGAGCGCACAAGGACTATATTAAGAAAGAGGGAAAGAAAGAAAAGGCAGCACAAAAAGCGACACGTCTACGTGACGCCATGGAGCGGAGATACACAGGGCGTGAAAATGGATTCACGCTGCACATGCGGAAGTACAAGAGGTGTTGGAAGAGTATCCAATTTTAGTTGGCACCGAAGAGGTATGCAATGCTTTACTATCTTTAAAGAGCACGTGAAAAACGTTTGGTTCTATTTAGTATATGCGCAGTTGAAAGTAATCAGAATAAAGGTATAAGTTATTGCCTCTCGCATTGAAGCTATCGAAAATGGGGACCAGAATATGAAATATTTACGCTGACGTCATTATTCTTTTCCAGCTGCACCCGGAGCTCACGCGACTGAAAGCCTGTGACAGGGCAGTGTGCCAAAAAAAAAAATGAAAGAGCACTGCTTCAGAAAGGCTAGAAAATTAAAAGTGCGTCAGCACTCATCAAGCAATTTGAAACCGCGCTCGCGGGAGCGTTCGATGACGAAAAAAAGATATGTAAGCGGCAGAGTTTCTCAGCTGAAAATGCAGCTGATCCGTAACTCACTTTGTAATGGCTGTCAAATCCTGTTTTCAGGTTGCTCCGCCAGCGCAGCACTGAATCCCGTACCCTCCCCGGGGAAGGACAACCCGAAACGGATGTTTTCTCAAGTAAATTTTGATATTGTCAGGAAAACTTAGAAAAAGCCAACAGTTCTTCTTCTTCTTCTGCTCTTTCTCTTTGTGCAGAGCAAAAACCACAATTATCCCGCAGTGCACAACAGCGATCCCTTCCTACTGGATCCCTGCACCGCTGCCGTTGAAAGGCTAAGGGTTGAAAGCCAAAATGCCATCGGCGCATTCGCATGCGTATTCTAAATGTATTGGATTTATATTATCCACTACAGGAGTGACCTTTAGCAAACATTTTTTGTTATAGAACACGAACTGGGCCTCCCTTCGTCCCTGAAGCCCGGAATCCTGGCCACGAGGCTTATCATTACACTCTGCGACCAGCCATAAGTACATTGCCCACGTGTACATGTAACCGAAAATAAAACATGATTATTCTTTTTGACACCGGCGCCCTATATTTTATTGCTGTGCTGCGTTGGCACAACATTTGCAACCTAATGCTTTTGTTACCACTCAGAAAAAAAAAATACGGCATAGAACTCGAGTGCAAAATAACTGTGAAAGAAGCCTCGCGGCACAAAAGTCCGCACTAGAAAGCCCATGCCAAAATGCGTTACTATATTCTCCTAATATCTTTGTATGCCTACGGCAGGTGGTATAGCTCGCTGGTAACACGTTCAAGGACAGATATGTCGGTGAGCTGTGCGATGACATGAGCTAGGCCACATGCCATGGCTGAGTTGGCGGAAGATAGTCAGTGAACCCGGGAGCCTGGAATTCCGTGTTAGACACGCTACCACCAGGCAACGCAGGCACGTTTGTGCGCTCGGCGGCTGCGTTTCGATGGAGGCGAAACGAAGTGGCGTCCGTGTGCTGTGCGATGTCAGCGCACGTTAAAGATCCCCAGGTGGTCGAAATTACTCCGTAGCCCTCCACTACGGCTCCCCTTTCTCTCTATCCACTTTCACTCCCACCTTCATCCCTTCCCTTACGGCGCGGTTCAGGTGTCCACAGAGCAAGTGTGACAGATACTGCGCCTTTCCCTTCCTATGAACCAACCAACCAACCAACCAACCAACCAACCAACCAACCAACCAACCAACCAACCAACCAACGTTTGAGCGGCATGGTGAAAGCGGGAATTTACACCCATGTCGGTGGCACGAATATATGCCATATGTGAGTGGGGCAATAGACGCAAAAATGAGAGGGACTGGTGATCAAGCAAGTAACGGAGTGCGTCTACACGAACGCAGGGCAAGCCGCAGGCAGAGGCCATTAACACTGCCACGCCATACCCTGTGCCCAAATTTTCATTTTTTCCCCCTGTGTCTCTAGCCATTGCACGAGCTTAAATCGTCACTGATTACGACAAGAACGAATAAGCAAAAAATAATTTATTTATTTGCTTTTTGTCAGTTTAGAACAATTCTTTCTACTTCGTGCCCGGTTTCAAGCACGACGGACGCTGCATAGCTCCCGAGAAGCCAAAACTGAGCGACGGTCGAGAAGCTAATTGATACCAGATGCATCGCGACCTACCGGCGGACGCGCCATTGTGAAGTTCTTGTGAGGAGGAGCCCCCTCTGGATTGCAACGGTTCAGTCCGGCGCCCGTAACGGAGGGAATTAATTCCCGTTCAACGTCGGTCCGATTGATTAGCACACATAAAGGCCCGAATGAGGCTGAGAATCCGTGTCCTCAGGATTCCGCACGAAACGGGCGGCCATGCCTTAAGAAGGCATAAGAAGGGAAGCGCTAACAAACCCAGCGGGAGTGGTCCTAACGCCCGAAACACAAGCGACATTCTTGGTAAAGTGAGGTATGGGGAAGCGAAATACCGCCGGCAAGAGGGAACACGGCCATTTCATTCATTTTCAATTTATTACCTTAAAGACCAGTCGCGGGGTATTACATAAGGGGTGGCATGAGCAGAAAAGGTACAAGACAATGCAATATATGTGATCATGTACAAAAAATGTTGTTTAGATTGCTAGCAAACGATAAAGGGCAGGTGATGTCGACGATGTGCTGGGGAAGGCCGTTCCAATTCTTTAACGATGGCGACTACTGGCCTGTTCGGCTCCGGTAATTGCTTGATATTAGTTGTCTCATAATATATGAATTGTTGTAGCTTAGATATAAATTGTTAATCGTCATTAACTAATCATCGGTTATTAACTAAGACCGGCAATCGCTCTAGTGAAATTGTACCCAACATAAGCTGTCCCGCGATATATACATATACGACTTGACGTTGTAGCCTGAAGTTCAGTTACTTACCACACTTAACTAATTAATAGCTTTGACAAGGACTGGCGATTAGTGTATTGCAAGTGTACTTGATATAAGCTATCCAGTGATATGTGACTTGACATTGTAGCTTGAAGTTTAATTCTTAATCACAGTTAACTTAATAATGGTTATTAACTAAAACTGCCAAGTAGAGTAGAGCAATCGTACGCGGTATAAGCTATCCAATCATATATGACTCTATGTTACATGAATTACAGTTTTTAATCACAGGTGATTCATTAACGACAATTAATTAAGGTTTCCATGTAGTCAAGTAGAAATATACCTGACGCAAACTATTCGAATAAATGTGAGTTGACGTTGTATTATAAAGTTCAATTCCTAATCACAATAAACTAATTAACTTTCGAATAGTTAGTAGCTACAATGCATTTAGTGCAATTATACTCGGTATAAGCTTTTCATTGATATAACAATAGTGGCGCTGTACTGGTGAAATAGAACGCAGCTGCACAGCTGGTGCGTACACGTCTGTACACACATTCTGAGCACGGCACTAATCTGCCAAGTATTGCTACACATTAACTGTGACCTCTCCCCCTCCCCCTTCCCCCGAAATGAAAGACACGTAACGCATATCCCAATCAGGTAATTAGGCCAAATTCTCATTTTACCTCACCGGGGTTCTAGTTAAAACTCGATTTAAAGAAGTTGAGTCGCGAAATATTTCGTTAAATTGGGAACTTTGTTAAATCGAGAAAGACGTTTCTCGATCATTTAGTCGATAAAGTCAATTATTATATGGTGCCGCGTCATCGGGAAGTACCGCGACATCATATTTACAAAGCGTAAATGCGCTGAAAATGAAATCTTGTTTTGAAAGGACGTAACAGCCAACATAAACCAAGGCAGGCCCAGGGAAGGTCTATTGTTACGCCATCTTTAAATGCAATACCAACTTGTTCACTATGCTATGTTGCTCCAGTGAAAATGCGGCCCGCGCAACCACCGACACCGATAGCACTTATTAAAAGAAACAACGAAAATTTTACCTCGGCAAAAACGGTCCCAGGGGACTAAATTTCTTTCCCAGCAAAGACGTCGCTGATCTTTGCTTGCTTGCGGTTTGTAAGCAACATCTGCAGGTTGTTTTTTCTCATGTGTTTCGACAAACCGTCGCAGCAGATTAAGGGCAACCATAATTTTCCCGGTGTTGGCATGCGGTAGCGCATGCCAACACCAGGTTGACGGGCTGGCTTTCTACCGTTAGCGAAATCTCAAGAATTAATATCAATATAACTCGCGTTTCGTACCGCGCAGCTCAAAAGCGGGACATAGTTGGTGCACGATGTTGCTGTTGGCTCGCAGTCAATACATCCTTGAGCGTTTTTGTACAAAAGAGACCAAAAATAGACTTTTTCGCCTTCAATTTTCACCGAAAGGTTCGTTAAATCGGGACGGATAGCGAAATTAGTTTCGTTATTTAAGTTACTCTACGCATTGGACCATGTGAGCGTCTGAGGAGGAATCAAGATATCTTCGTTAAATCAGAATTTTTGTTAGGTCAGATTTCGTTAAAGGTCCACTGAAACAATCACCAAGAAGCGACTGATAATTGTGTTGAGTGTGTAGAACAAATCCTTTTGAGCATAAACCCAAGGTATAACTCCTTGAAACAAAGCCAGCGATTTATTAATTTTTAAAAACAGCGTTTTTTTGAAATTTGCGGGCAGAGAGGTCGTCGCTTGCGGTGTCGCATGGAACTATTTCCTTAAACCGTGACGTTACGGGTGACTGGCAAGGCTTGCTAGAAGCTGCCATTCGATGCGGCCACTGCAGCCATCACATCACGGACAAACTTCCGCTAGCTGCGAAAGTCGTCTGCTCGTGCGCTGTTCGAACTCAGTGCGGGCTGCTGTTACACAGCTCGCCGCCCTTATCGGTTAGGCGGCCATTGCCCATCAAGTACAACAACCGAAGCGACGCTGTGATCGGCGGAACGAAGCTGCATTTACAAATATCTTATTTATATAACGTGGTTTCAGGAGTACCGGAGTGTCGTCCGATGAGGCGTCAACAGCACGGTCAAGCACCGCACGATGGCAGCATCTCCTCGACCACCATAAACACCGCCTCTGTGGCCCCTCCTCCCGCATACCGTACGTGAACGACACGACGGATCGTTAGCACCGATGTCTGAAATAAAGCGTGCTAAAATGTCATGATGGAAAATAGCGCGAAAAGTACACGAAGGACGAAAGGACGACACGGACAAGCTCTAGCTCGCAACTGGGGTTATTGCTCAAGCACGCAATAAATACAGGTCACTTGAAAAAAATAACAAAAAAAAAGAGAGTAAAGCAGCCTTCTATATGGGAAGCTAGGTCATATCATAGGCAGTAACACACAGTAACACGTGCCACTCATTGCTGGGGAGGGATGAAAGAAAAAGGAAGATAGACCTAAGTAGATAAGTAAAGTCAAGGTAAAGTAGAGGCTAAGAATTAAATTCGCAATCTACAAAGTTAACCGACGGCTCGCTGACATAGAAATTTTGACATTTTTTCATATGGTAAGCCTCTATAATAATTTCGCGAACCAGCTTGTGACGATGTCTAAAAAGAACGGTGTCCCTAGAAAAAAGCGGTGTGCACTTTTGTTTCCCCTTATGGTCCACTTTAATGCTACAAGCGCGGCAATGCTCCAGAAGATTCCCAGACTGTTCTTTTAAGGAGTTGGGGTGTTCCCCTAGCCTAATGTTGAGACACCGCCCCGTTTGCCCATGTAAACGCCTTCGCAAGACAAGGTAGAACGAAAGGAAGAAGATGGAAGAAGAAGAAGCTTCAAGTCCTCCACGCCTTCACAGGCGTGGAGGACTTGAAGCTGTCGAACTATATCGCTGATTGTGTGGCTGAGGTTGACGAGCTCAAAGCGGAAAGGAGCGTACTGGAAAGAGTGACGATGGTGCTTGTGCGTCTGAAGACTTTTCTGTCATTTAGGTGCTTAGCCACATTATTTGCAGTGCCTGAGGGAACTGTACACAGGTATTTTTATGGCACAATTCGGCCCTTGGCAGCTATCCTTGAAGCAGCCATTCCATGGCCAAGCAAGGCAGAAGTGCAGCAGAATTAGCCTCAATGCTTTGTAGCATACAGTGATGTGAGGATAGTGCTTGACTGCACAGAAGTGTAGGTGGAAAAATCCCACTGTGCACCTTGTCGCATTCTAACATACTCCCACTACAAAGGTACTCACACTGTAAACGCTTTAACTGGTGTATCGCCAGGAGCACTAATTACATTTCTGAGTGATTGCTTCGGAGGTCGTGCCTCTGATAAAGCATGCATGGAAGATTCAGATGTATTAGGAAGACTGGAGCCTTTTAAGGATGATGCGATGGTGGACAAGGGATTTAACATCGATAGCACATGCACTACCATGGGGATTGGTGTTATTCAACCCCCATTTCTGCGGAATTAGACCCAGTTTTCACCAGAGGATGCAGCCAAAACGTTGCAAGTTGCACGAGCACGTGTGCATGCTGAGCGGGCAATTCAGCGGTTGAAGCTGTTCAGAATATTAAAGGGCCCATTACCTTGGGAAATGCTAGCTATTATTGATAAGGCAATGATTATAATTTCTGGCATTGTTAATTTATCAGCACCAGTGCTTGCAGACAAAAGATTTTAGAAGGCAAGTTTTGTGATTCACACAAGTTTCACGGCAGTGTTTGTGTGAGTAACAGGTCAACAGTTCCAGCTATTTGGTTTGTGGAGTTCCAAAGCAACTCAGGCTATGAGAGACACCGCGGTGGAGAACTCCAGAAATTTCGATTACGTGGTTTTTTTAACGTGGAGAGTAGAAAGTTGGGTTATTGGGTTGAAATGCACACTGAAACAGAAGTCTGCACGAGGACACGAGTAAAAGCCGAGAAAAGCAAGAATGTGCGCTGACGTTACATTATACTCGGGTAATTGCTTTTCGCCTCCATAGAAAAGTAGCCGCTATGACTGGGACCACACGCAGTTTAGCTGTCGAGCGCTCTAATCGCTTAGCCAACACGGCGGGGCAATTCTGGCTAATTGTTAGCTGTATAGTGGTGTTTATTTTTTAATGGCGATGTGGATTACAGAAATATTTTAATGTGACAGAGTTAAAGCCCCTCCCCCCCCCCCCCCCTCCCCTTTAAAAAAAAGTGCACCGTTGTGAGTGAGAAATGAGACATGACTCTGGCAGGCAATATCTGACAGCATTGATAAGCGGGTTGCGTGACGTCACAAGAACAAATGACATTGCTACTTTTGCTGGAGCGGCAAACTTGGGCTTCTCATTGGAGGTGGGAGGCAGTATAGAAACCAGCCTGCCAGGATACTTGCATCTCCAGACAGACGCGGTACTGCTTGGCTCCGCAGGCACAATCAAAATTCTTGGTTAAGCGAGGCATTATGTCGATGCCAGATGGTCTTTATATGGTACCTTACAACTCTGTGCTATGCAATGAGCGTGAGCTAATGGAGGCAAAAATTTAGGGATTAGTGACTGAGCGAGTTGCAAAGTGCATATAAGCGAACAAGAATTTGCAAAGAGAGACGTACATTAGAGCATTTAAAAATATTGCGTCATATCCTTAAAGGCAGAGGCTAAGTTTTTATGATAGTTTTCAATAGTTTTCAATATTTATTCTTCATGCCCTTTCTTATCTCACACATGTAAAGGTCTATTCACACTTGCGACTAGATGAGGTCGCGCGACCAGAGGAGAGGAGCCATGTTCACACTTGCGACTGTCGCCTTCTCGAAAAGCGAGTTGGGAATAGGAAAGCTGCAGGGCGATGACAGCGAACGTCGGTAGCAGCCGCTTGCCAGACACTTCAGCTTTTTCAGGCGAGAACGCCGACGACGAATAGACGGAATATAAAATGTTGCGCCTGCATGAAAAACCCATTTCTCAAAAGGTCATAGTACTTACTGGATAGTCCGAATATCTTTCCAATCTCCTCCCAGGCCATATCCTTCTCCCTGCCTTTGAATTCCGGATGCCGTTTATTGAAAAGGTAGGGATATTCTTTAATTGCATTGAGAAGGTGCTCGATCGAGTACTCCGGGACCTTGCTGATTGGTGGAATGATATGCGACTAGTAGTCGCGCGACTAGAAATTCGAGCAGTGCCCGATCGGCCCGCGGCAGTCGCTTTTCGACCGATGCGACCATTTGCGACTGTCGCTTTTCGACCAAAACGGTCGCGCGACCGCTGCTAGTCGCAAGTGTGAACGGGCCTTAAGAGGCGGGAAAAACATTTATTTGGAATGAAAAAATTTATATCTCGGTTCGTGAGCCCAATGGCCTAAACAGCTGCTTTTCCCCTTCCCGTCAGGTGCGTCTGGACAGTCCCTGCTTTGCAGGTTGCCCTCTCAACATTCCTGGTTGTGTCAAGTGTTTCTTCAAAAGTAGTTTCTTTGTCAATGTCACGTCATGTGTAACATTGTGCTTGGTTCCCCGCCTAAGGAGTAGGCCAGATTATACATTGTGTGATGCTTTTTTTCAAGCTACTGGATTTGGCAGAGTGAGAATTCATACTTTGCTGATTATGTGTTCTTCCTTATTTATATTCTTACTAGGTATGAAAAAACTTCTGTTGACCCTATAATAGTCTGTGGTATCCCCATAGCGTATTAGTGGGCTCGACGAGTTCACGGGAGAGTATGGTGGCTGCATACAGTCAGCTGCCTCATTACTGGAAGTGTTTGCACGCCCAGACGTCCGGTGGACCAGTGCACTCTTTGGTGTGTTCCAGCAGGGTTTCCTTACTCACCCTCCGAAGAGATCTGCACTGCTGTTTAAGAGACAGACATTACTGTTGTATTTCGCTGCAATGGATGACAAGGGCTATCTATGGCTATTTCTCCTACTTCCATTGCCATCCTTATTGTGGCTATTTAATTCAGCATCTACGTGTACTGTATCCTAGCAACTGGATATACATTTTCTTTTTCTATCACTCCTTTACACAGGACTGGGTGGATCTTTTTTGATACGCTGGTGCTTACAGGTCGTTCTTTCTTGCCAACTACTCGATAGGATATGGTGATCTTGAGCCTTTGAAGGTTTTGACATAGGCAACCTCATTATTTGGTTCATTCTGCACTCCTCGTTAAGTTCTTCAAACATATTTTGAATGCCGAGTCACATGAGCCTGTCCATTGGCATGCAAAGCGGATGTCATAGTACCGTTTTGACTGCATTCCTGATGTCTAGCTGTCTTCCTCAGCTTTAGGTGTGACCTTGGCTTCCCAGCTCTGATCTGGCGATGGCACAAACCTGTAAAATGTGTGTGCCTTGCTTCCAGTTATCCGGAGCATTCATTCCCTTTGCCATTGTGTGCTGTTCTGGCCAGCTGTCTGATCACAAATGTTTATTGCCTGTGCGGAACTCACAGCAACCATGTCGGCATAAAATTTTGACAGACGAGGACACAGGTCTCTCTTTAGCGCTCTATAAATTGTACATTTGTTCCAATCCTGAAATGCAATTTCGTGGAACTGAAGTTCCTCAAACTTCTGGGCATGTTGGCTGGCAAGGATGTGTTGCAGTAATAAACTGGGCTCACATCGTGTGTTTGTGTCACATATGTCCGCAGCACTTTCTTCAACATTGCGACTCTGAAGGCAGCGGCCCTCAACATGCCTTGCTAGGGCGCTTCGTGGAGCAGCAGCAAGAAGCCGTTGTCGGATGTCAGCAAGTTTTTGAGACCCCAATCGGATCCTTGCTTTCGAGACCACATGACACAAGTCCTTAACTTTTCTTGGCTGACAAATGTTCTTTGCTTTCAGCTTCCCCCATGCTTGCTTCACGTCCGTAGATGTGAGTACGTCCAAGTTCTGGATGCCAGTTCTGCAGCAGTGAATAGATGGTATTGCATAGTAATAAAGCATTTGCAACAGCAACTCTGTAATTTTGTTAGAAAAGAGAACTGCTACATTTACACATAGACAGGATACAGCCCACCAAACTGGTGCAAAAATGTTGGAAATTAACAACACAGGCAAATTTATGTGAAAAGATCCCGTTCTGCTCAGGAATCATCGCTACGCATCCTTACCTGTGTGTAAAAAGCAACAGTGCAATAATGTGCTTGCAACAGGCAGAATTCCCTGCTTTGCATGAACAGTGGCCCTGTAAGGAACACCAAAAATTTCACTCACTGGATTTCAGGAAAAGCATGTTCATGTTATGATTCATTACTCTCCAGTACGTTTCCAGCAACATTCATATATTTCATATTCGGAGTAAACAGCATAACTAATCTCCACAATACGCGCTATTAAAGTATTCAAAAGTGACGGCACGCCCGCGACCCAATATTAAAACGACGAATTAGTAATGGATGCAACACTTGCGCCAAGGGGCGTTTTGCAGATACGGTTCATCAAACGATGAGCAGACAAAGCAATGCTCGCACTGCATTTAAATCTGCTTTCTGGAATGCGTGCATGAGGGAACTTTCGACGTGTACTTTACGACAAATCCCGCTTTAGTGATCACATGCAAGCAAATGCATTTCTTTACAAGCGCATATAAACGGCGCCTGTTTTTGTTTGCAACACGAGGGCGTAGCTTAGCCTGGTTCCACACCTTGCATAACCTCAGGCGCACTTCTTTTGCACGGCGTATTTGGGCCTACTGACCAAAAGATATTTCTACACCTGAACAGCAGACGCGAAGAATGGCCTACTTTGTTGAGGCAAGTCAACGGGAATTCCCTCGTTGTCGAACAACGGCGCGACATAGCAAACAAGGTCAACAAATTCAGCTAGTAAATAGCGCATGCACCCACCTTTATAGATTCGTCGCTTCCATACTCGAACCACAGCTCGTGCTGACTTTGCCGAACGTGTGATGTTTGCAGGCATAATCCTTGCACGGTATACGACGACGCTCTACATTCCTTCAGACCGGCGCAAATTATATGCCCAGCGTTTAAAACTTCTTCTCCTTCAACAAGACATCGAACACGCGTTTCTGCACATCCAATGTGGGACATAATGCATCCTAGTGTCACTGGTGTTTTAAATAAAGACATGGCAACCTTTAAGAACGCCGTGGTGGCTGCAAAACGACGCGACACGTTCGCCGGGTACACTATCCGGCAGCCGGTATCCCCTCAACGACTCTTTTCCTTCTTTTTAATTATTTAAAAATAATAATAATAAATCAACCACTACCACCACTGCCATATTGAATACCCAGGTGAAAGTTGCGAACTGAGTTGGGAGGGTGACATCGGAGTTTAGCCTTCCAGGGCGCTTGGATCTCGAGTCCAAGCGACGCCGACACTGTGAAGTTCGGTGAACTTTCGCGCCACTCAGTTTCGCGTACAGAGCGTACGAACCGAGGTAGATACTTTGAGATGTGCACCTGTCCTTGGTCACGGCGACTACCAATTTCATGGAATCGCGGACGCGCAACGGAGGCGCGATGGCACCTATATTGTTGCCGGCGTCACCTGCCGCTGGAGAGCACTCATTTCCTTCTCGTCTTGCCTTCCTACCATAGCAGTCACTCCAGCGCGCAGCTTTGGGCAGCGTACAGTGTTGAATGTCATATTGGGGACCAGTGGATGTTTTCTTTTGTAAGTATTCTCGTATTGCTACATGCGCGTCTATCCCTATGCGCATGTGCATACAGCCTTTGTAGTGTAGCAGGTGTGCGGCGACTGACCAGTGCGCGATGAGGCGCAATGGGTCATTGAGCCACAGGTGCTCAGAAGAAGGTCTTGCTCAAATGGGAGTTTCCACGTGGCGTTTGGCCGCTCAGTGACAGCTTTCTGGATTTTTTTTTATAAAGAACTTCAGCTGCTGTTCACGCAACATAGTTGGTCCCGCATGCACGCGTGCGAAAGAAAACAAGGGAAAACAGAGGTTCGGAATACAGTGACGTCAGTGCCATTCGTATGTTTGTTTGGGACCTCTCCTTTCCCAAGTGTTTGTTTAGCTAATATCCTTTCCCCAGTCTTTGATTAGTGAGAAAAGTTGCGTTATTGCTTATTGGTCGCTGTCCCCGTCAAGGGCGGAGATAGATGGCTTAAAAGTAAGCGCTCTGGGTTAAACGGGGGCTGATTTTGTCCGGCCAGCGGGTCAGTCATGTAAATAGTTTCCTCCTTATTTGTGTCTTCCTGTTTTATTTATATGTATATAAATAGTTATATTTCTGTCGTGCCATCCAGTAACGTGATTGTTGCGAGTATGAATCGTCAAGGTATTAAGAACATCGATATCATCAAGTGTTTTCTCACCTGGCCACCTGAAGGGGAAACTCAACTGACACATTGTTTGGGTTTGGTTAAAACGGACTGCAATATGCTAGCTTCTTACTTTATGAGAATTTTTGAAGTATCCTTGATTTTCTTAAGGTCAAGATGACTACCTGAGATGAAGTACTTTTGTGCATGCCGCCAAGGCGAGAGTCGCACCAGAGATCACGTGTCTCGCATACTTTTGAAGCGTCGGCTAGATCCCACCAAGTAGAAGATTTCAGGGAATCAAACTACGAGGGTTTGCGTGATACGTACTCTCGAACGCGCGACACTACCCTTCAGCGCCTCACACTCACTCTAACACTGACTCAATAAAGCAGATCAAGAGGACACACACCATGACTATAGTCATGGTTTGTGTCGTCTTGAATCTCTATCTGTCAGATTGAAATAATGGCATGACTGCATTTCGACGGTGCTTAGCCATTTCTGTAGAAAGAAAGAGGCCTCCCCTCTCCAAGAATTCCCCGTGTCGCTTCTCGTGTGAGCGAGGTGCGCGCGTTCAGATAGCGTCCTGTTCCTTTTTCTGCCTTGTGTCTAAGACACGCATACACCTGGGGTGTGTTGCTAAAAAAAAACTGAAAACGAAACAACGAAAGCCACTACTCGTACTAGGCTGGCAAGATGTTTCATGGGACGGGGTGCAGTGATTCTGAAGGTAGCAGCCAAGTTGCTCCTCAGCCGCACGCCTGAGAGCTTTGGCGGGCGGCGCTTCGCTCCAAGACTGACTCGGTACAAGGACAAAGCCGCACCGCATGGGAGGCGACAGGTAAAGCACGAAGCAAGCAAGTTAGCGCTGGGCTGTCCTCCCTGTTGCAATGCGAGGGCAGCTGTCATTAGGAAAGCTGTTTGAAAAAACCTCTTCCGCGCGGCGGGCAGACCACACGTTCCTAGTAACGCCGGTCTACGGCCGGACTCAAGTGGTAGCTGTGGCTGTCTCAACAGATCTCTCTTAGGTGCCGGGTGGAGACAAGGGTGCGCATGGCAGCATTGCTCTCAGTTCGCCATTCGTTCATTTCCCGCTCTCCATGTCCAAACGAAACGAGGGTTTTTCCTTTAACCAACACTCCCCCCCCCCCCCCCCCTTAAAAAAAAAGAAGCAAAACAAGATGAACAACAGCGAACGGCAGAAACGGGTGGCCAAGCCCTTCAGTTTTTCACTGTGTTCCTGTGTAGCTTTCGATTGGACCACTAAAATTGTTGACGTTTATGTTGAAAACAACACTTTGGTGCGCTGTTGCGAATTCTATATGCTTAAGAATGTACGTGCACACTGTACAAGAATAAGTTTCCATTGTGGCAGTGTCCTAGAATATTTTCGGGAAATGCATGGTCCAAGCATAATGTGTGTACGACGTTATGCACGTTCGAGGTGTGTTTCATTCTTTGCGGCTTTTGCCTTGATAGCGTTGGCAATCCGGTTTCCGCCTTTTGAATATGCGGATATACTGCCGTGAATGGAGCAGGTCAGGAGGTGTGAACATAGGTGAACTGATGCAGCGTGAGGATTCGGGCTAGTTGGCGCATACGTGTTGTTTTTCTGCCCCCGTACAAAGAGCTGCTTTTTTATAATTTTTTTTCGTAAGTGAATCTAAATTTAAGCACGCTGTCTGGGAAGCATAATGAAGCCTTTTTCACGGAACGCTGTCCTGTTCACCTTGCACGTAGTAATTCTCTAGTTAGGCGCTGTTCCGTTATGCTGTTCTGTAACTTTAATAGTAATTGAAAATGAACAAAAAATAGTCTTAGGTGCGGCGGCATTCGTGATATTCAGAAGCGCAACAGAATGACGTGTTTGACTTTGTGTTTTCTGTTTGTTCCTGGAGGAAGTCGGGACGCGATCGGAGCAGATTGCTGGTGGCACTTGCGGCGCAATGCCCAAACAACCACTTTTTTACTCGGTGTCTGCCAAATGACATATCATGTACATGTCTGAAACTGTAGCCCATGGCCCCAGCTTGCATGCTATGTCCCCTTCTCCTAAAATCGAAGCGATCGAGAGAGGACCCCCTAGAAATTTAGGCCTCTGTGGGATAGCGTTTTGCTGTTACTTGAACTATACTGCATTGTTCTGTTGTCTAGCATGCCGTGTACTCCCCATGCCTTCCGTAAGAGGCTGGTTAGAAATTCGTTTTTCTTCCTTCTTCACGCGGTGTGGAGTATTTCGTCGCTCTATCTTCTTCAAACATATGGAGTGTGAACCGGTGGGCAGGTTCGCCCGGTGAACAACGGCAGTGGCTATTTTCGTTCCTCCTAGCAGTTTCGCCTTTTATTTCTTGCTTAGGGCACTGTCAGAATTGTTATTTGCACATTTAAGAGCCGCTGACTTCCCTGCGCAGTGTATATCTCAATGTCAGCGGCTGTCGCAACCTGTGCTAGATGGCTCCTAGCCAGTGATTCGCCACAGCATGAACGGAGCTCGCGTCATTTTTCCAGTGCTAATCTCTAGAAATTCCGATTGCTAAGCATAAATTATCGACGCGGCTTGACACCGCCGAGAGCGGATGCAGAGGAGAGTAGTTTGCGTCTACTTCGACTCAAGAACATTGCCATAGATCAAAATTAATGAAAAATAACTACAATAATAAATCTGCTGAACATGAGGTTGAGGGTGAGGGAGGGCAGAGACGAAATGGGTATGAGGGTGTGTGAGGATCAGCAGTTTATTAAGTTGGGGTGAGGGCGAGGGAGTGCTTGGAAGTGTTTTTTAAATTGAGGGTGACGATGAGAGAGGCTCACCGATTGGAAAGTGAGGGCGAGGAGAGCGCGCCAATAGCCTGGCCACGAGGGTTTAGACCCTATTCACTATCAAACTTAGCAGGCGGCAGTTGTGGCAACCCTGTATTGTGGAGACGCCATAACGTTGGGCGCTTCGAAACTAAAAGTTCATGAAAAATGTTTCCGACGCGTTTCGGCGCCGGTCTACCGGCGTCCTACCAGCTGCGCGTCGTTCATTTGTCGGACACGTGCAACGCCGTTTGCGACGTCGTCCACCCAGAGCTCGTATTTCACCGACGCCTTGACATTATTCGCCGTCGACCCCCTCTCTTTCTTTCCCCTCTCCGATTGTTGCATTGTGCGTGCCATGGTTGCCAGTAAAGCTGCAATGACGTCACGTGAATACGCTCTATAAAAAGCCTGGCCTTCTTCCAGTCGTTCTTCTGAATCTCTCTGTATTTGTTGCGACTACTCGATCTTCATGATGGTTGCCCCCCGAAAGGATCCCAAATTCTCTGAAATGCGCCGAATCATGGATGACGCAAGTAGGAAAACTTCGTGAGAAGTTTGCGACTGGTACCACAGTCGTCTGTGGTGTGACTTCAAGCTTCGACGGCCCCTGTCGGTCGTCCGGCGACGGCGGTGTTTTAGGAAGTGTATGGCCATCTGGGGTTCAACAGCGCTCGCCCGACCTGCGACGGACAAGTAGTCACCGTCTATCGGAAGTCGACGAACGGACGACGGACCTAATGTCGCTGCAACAGATGCCGGAAGCATCTTTCGCAGCTGCACAGCAACGCAACACTGCATGGGCCCGCAGCTCTTCAAGCGACCGCTGGCACCTCCGCAAGTTGTTTCGCCAGAAGAACAGCCTCGGCCGCCCAAACATTAAGTTGTCACGATTGAATATGCTTTATTTAACCTACTGCATGGCAAAGGACGGGTCAATCATCAGCACCAGGGCTCTTGAAGGTAACGATATCTCCAAGCAAACGTGGACCCACTGGTGCAACTACGTCCGCAAAGTCTGCTGCTCCGAGCTCCAGCTGCAGCCGGCGATGGGCGGTCCCGGTGAGGATGCACAGGGCGATGCGTGGTTATGCTTCCTCATGCGGGACAAGTGGAAGCATAACCGCGGCCGCCTTTTGGCAGGCGCTAACGTTCCGCCACACAGGCAGAACAATAACGGCGGCGTGGTTGATCGTGGCCAATGGATTTTTGGCATGGTATGCGTAGCCACAAAGGAGCTACGGCTCTTCAAGGTCGACTGGTGGGACTCAGTGGCACTTGGAGCCATCATCGCCGCAAACGTTTGTCCGGGGACCACCATCCTCAGCGACTAGTGGGCGGCCTACTGGTTTGTACCGGGATTGATGGACGGTAATGGCGTAAACCTGAACTTGATTCACAAAACTGTGAACCATACACAGTTTTTCGTGAAACCCATTACCTTCGCGCACACGCAGAATATTGAGAGCGCATGGCAAAAACTGAAGAACCGGCTAACACGAAGCGGGTGGCATATGACGGATGGCCTCACGGACTCGCACCTCGCGTGGATGTGGTGGTTGTCGATCAATGGGCGACGGCGTTGAAGCGACCCTTTCCTGCGGTTGATCGAGGCCATCGCACGGCGCTACCCGATGTGAAGTACGTGCTGCATCGTCAGCCAGCCACTTCTTCTACTTTAATTGTACAAGGTCTTCGATCGGAGGCTCACTTTACTGTTTCTTTTACGGCCCCTCTTGGGGCCACCAAAGGAGCTTTGGCAGAGCAGGCATGACGTTTACCATCCTGTCCCTGTCACTCATGTCCCTCTCTCTACGCGGAATCACCTTTGTGCTGATCCGATGAAGCCGTTTAGCATTACAAACACTCGTCAATGTTAGAACTGACAACTTTACGCTGATTTGCGAACTCAGCTTTGGCAGCCAAACGGCCTAGATGATAGCTTCTTTTACCTATGTTTTCAGACTTATTTTTTCTCCCGAATTCATATTGTCTGTTGCAGTGAAATTTATAGAACGAGTGCACTCTGCTGTATCCACATGTTCTTCACAGAGTTTTGCGCAGAGTGGGCTAACCGCCTCGAATAGGACATGACAGTGGTTAGATTATTTTAAATGAAGGTAAAGTCGTTCACTTTCGGCCTTGCGAAATTGAATGAAGTCTCTCTATTCTTTTGAAGGTAATTGATCTGCATTTATACTTTTACACTGAAGTTATTTTGACTTCCCTAAACGTAACTCACCCCTTGGTCTTGCTCTCTTGTGCCAATCGACTTACTCCGAATGCGTAGTTCGCTCTTTAAAAAATTGACCTTTTTCCGGCCCAGCCCTGCGGCCGTCAGGCTAAGCAAGTTTGGCGCGAAGGGTTACCACGACTTCCTCGCATATTTCCCGCATAAATGTGTTGACAATATTGGGGTGGACTCTGGTTCCGCCTACAGATGCAGAATATTTTTATTATAACTGCACTGGTTGAATAAATCTGCGCGAATATGAGTCATTGTTTCGTACACGCTATCGGTAGCAGCGACTTCTCGTGCCTATGTTTCTGCCTATAGGCACGCTATACGGAGAGATCAAGGACATAAAGTTGTGTTTCTTCATTATATATAGCTCTGAATGTAAGTAAATTACAATAATAAAACAGCTGCAAATGGTGTTCTATAATCTTTCATCTTATAGAATAATGGCTCAGTGATTGAGCGGTATAGGATGGAATTTCCAGCGCTTGACTGATCGGCTTTACCGGTAGAAAACTGCATGCAAGAGGGTCTCAGTACCTGTGCTTCACATATGCCCTTATTGTAATAAAACAGGTATTCAGGAGCCTTGTACTCGGAGGCGGCAAAACGTCTCGTGTTCAAATACCCGCCGCTCAGGGACAAAACTGGAACTGGATATGTAAGGTTTGGAATGTTTTAAATTTAAAGCAGTATTTTGGTCGTGAAATACATTCGTGAAATACATTAATGGACGAGATTTTGTATTTTATTTCTAGTGGTTTTTTTGAAACCTGTTTCGATCGAGAGAGATGCAATGTTTCTCTTTTTTTCTTTTTTAATTGGCAGGGGTCGTGGCTTATCACCCTCAAGCGCCGCACAAAAAATTAGAGACGGAAAATCTTTGGATCAGAAGAAATTGATGCCAAGAGAAAGGTGAACAAACCCGCCGGCACTACCATCACTGCGACGATAAAAAGGCCCTCACTAACAAGAGTGGTAAGAAATGGCTCTGCTTTCATTCCATAGAAGCATAGAATGCCTATACTAGACTTCGAACTGGAGCTAGACAGGAAAGAACATACGGTGCAGACAATTTGACTCTCATAGCGGCTCTTGATAATATATCCAACTGGTTGAATTTATACGTTATTCTAGATTGCGGAGAACATCTTTATTTTCTTCTCTATTTTCCTGCATTTTCTATTACTCTTACAGGACGCCCCGCTAGATGAGGGCGAAGATGAAATATCTGTCGGAGCGCACAAGGACTATATTAAGAAAGAGGGAAAGAAAGAAAAGGCAGCAGAAAACGCGACACGTCTACGTGACGCCATGGAGCGGAGATACACAGGGTGCAGAAAATGGATTCACGCTGCACATGTGAAAGTACAAGAGGTGTTGGAAGAGTATCCAATTTTAGTTGGCACCGAAGAGGTATGCAATGCTTTACTATCTTTAAAGAGCACGTGAAAAACTTTTGGTTCTATTGAGTATATGCGCAGTTGAATGTAATCAGAATGAAGGTATAAGTTATTGCCTCTCGCATTTTAATAATGCGAGAGGCAGCTATCGAAAATGGGGACCAGAATATGAAATATTTACGCTGACGTCATTATTCTTTCCCAGCTGCACGCGGAGTTCACGCAGCTGACAGGGAAGTGTGCCAAAAAAATATTTTGAGCTTTTTGGAAAAGCATGAAAGAGGTCCAGAAAGGTGAGAAAATTAAAAGTGCGTCAGCACTCATCAAGGAATTTGAGACCGCGCTCGCGGGAGTGTTCGATGACGAAAAAAAGAAATGTAAGCGGCAGGATTTCTAGGCTGAAAATGCAGCTGATCCATAACTCACTTTCTCAAATACTGTTTTCAGATTGCTCCGCCAGCGCAGCACTGAATCTCAAACCCATCCTGGTGACGGAGAACCCGAAACGGATGTTTTGTCAGGTAAATTTTGATATTGTGAGGAAAGCTTAGAAATATGCTAAAAGTTATTCTGTTCTTTCCTTTCGCGCAGGACGAAAACAGCAATAATCCCGCAGTGTCCAACTGCATTCCCTTCCTAGTGGATCCCTGCGCCGCTGCCGTTGAAAGGCTAAGGGTTGAAAGCGAAAATTTCATCGTAGCATTCTCATGCATGTTCGAAGTGTACTGGATTTTTAATATTCCATACAGGAGTGACCTGCGGCAGACATTTGCTGTTATGGAACACGGACTGGGTCTCCCATCGTCCCTGAAGCCGGGATTCATGGCCACACTCTGCGACCACACTCTGCGACCACCATATATTGCCCACGTGTATATATATATATATATATATATATATATATATATATATATATATATATATATATAATCGAAAATAAAACATGATTATTCTTTTTGACACCGGTGCCCTATATTTTATTGCTCTGCTGCCTTGGGACAAGGAGGAGGAAACAACTTTATTAAACGCATTGCATTAAGCGTTAAGAATGTCCTGGGCCAGGGTCACCATGGCCAACTGATCTTGCAGCTGGTCAGAGGCTAACCAAGCCCGCCACGTTGGGGGAGGAGGGTGTGGAAAGTGAGGAGATTGGAGGGCGACAGGGCATGAAAAGATGCAATGCTCCAAGTTTGCATAGTGTTCTGGGCAATTTGGGCATGCAGGGGAATGTATGATTCTGTATAGAAAAGATCGGGCAGGAGTAAGCAGTGTATTTAGTTGTATGCGTCTAAGAATGCGGATTTGCGTGGTAGTGAGAGATTTATCAGGAAGAGGAAGTGTACGGAGTGGTTCTCTAATGTTGTCGTAGTGAACGTTGATTTCTTTTTTGTAGTGAAGAGTAGTGTCCCACGTTGGTGGATAAGGCCAGGGAATCCCAGGCGCCCGGTGTTGAAGTTCGCGGGCGAGGCGATGCACTACCTCATTGCCTGGGATTCCAGCGTGACCAGGAATCCACCTCAGTGTTACAGTGTGGGGACGTAGTTTGGTAAGGGCTCTGTGTAGATCATCGTGTAGTTCTTCAGGAATGCGACCCGTGTGAATGGCGCGTATAGCTTGTATTGAGTCAGTGTATATGGTATATCCTGAAGGGTTAGGGGGTGCTTGTGCGAGGTCTTGAATACTGGTAACTATTGGTAGGGTCTCAAGAGTCGCTGTAGGAGGAGGATCTATGTAAGGACCAAGGGTATGCGTCACTACATCGCTACAGCTCTGAATTGAGTAAGCAGCCGCTCCGACGTTAGTTCGTGATGCATCTGTGTAGATGATCGTGGAATCTGTCGGGTGAACATGGTTGGAAACGCGAGCGGAACGTCTGCCTGTGTTAGTGTCGGGTGCAACGTTTTTTGGAATGGGGATTATTCTGAGGTTATCCGGGAGCGAAGAAGGAAGAGTAATTATAGGGAGGTCTATAGGTTTGAGTGCAACCTGCTGTAGTATCCAATGTCCTTGTTTGGTGCTAGAAAGACGTGCCATTTGCCGGTCGCGATGTTGTTGTATGAGGTCTCCCAGGGGCAAGAAAAGCCCAGTAGAGTATAGGCGCTCCGTGGACGTATGTACAGGGACGTTAAGGGCGGCCTTGTACAATATGTGAAGCGCAACCTCAATCTGATGTCTTTGGCGACAAGTTAGTGTAAGGTAAGGAATCGTATATAAAATTTTGCTAAGTGCTAATGCGTGGACAAGCTGCCTGACTTGACCCTCTCGCAGCCCGGCGTGCTTATTGACTATGCGGCGAACTAGATGCGTAAGCTGATTGCAAACTTTAACGGTTGTAGATACATTGGCCTGACTGGTTGACTCATGGATATGAAGTCCGAGGATCCGGCAGGATGATACACGAGGGATGGGGTGACCTGCCATTGTGAGATTGATCAGCTGGTTATGTTGGCGCTGATAGCGAGTTTTTGCAATCAGCAGCAATTCGGATTTTTCAGGTGCGTGAGATAGCCCTACTTTATCAAGGTAACTAACGACTGCATTGATACCTTGCTGTAGGGTGTCCTCTACTGCTCCAGGAGACCCAGAAGTGCACCAAAGAGTAAGGTCGTCTGCATAGAATGTGTGTTTTAGGTTCGGGATAGACGCTAAAATACGAGATAGAGGAGCCATTGCAAGGTTAAAAAGGGTAGGTGACAGAATAGCGCCCGGAGGAGTACCACGTGTGAGGGGGAAAGGATGAGATATCGAATCGGGGAGACGGAACTTGGCCGTACGGTCGCGGAGAAATGCTGTGAGGTAGCCATACATCTTTGGACCACAGCCAGTAGAGGCAAGGATGTTTAATAGAGGATCGTGGGCAAGGTTATCAAAAGCTTTTCGCACATCAAGGGCCACTATGGCTTGGATCTGGGAAGTGGGCGGAGGGTCAAATTCGTGCATGAGGAGAAAAAATAGGTCCTGAGTAGACACACCTTTTCGGAAGCCAATTTGTTGAGGGGGAAAGAAATCTATCGATTCAAGATGAGTCTCGAGCCGATTGAGCACCATCCGCTCCATGGTTTTTCCCAGGCATGATGTTAAAGAAACTGGGCGGAGGTTTTGAAGCGCAGGTTTGTTGCCTGGCTTTGGAAGTAGGGTTATAAGTGATTGTTTCCAAGATGCTGGGAGTGTGCTTTCTTCCCAATGTAAGTTTATAATGCTCAGAAAATGTTCTTTGTCCTTGTCAGAGAGATTTCGAATGAGTGAGTATGTAATCTGGTCTTCACCTGGGACTGACTTCCGCTTTAGCTGTTCTAGCGCCCAGTCGAGATCCCAGAGGGTAAACGGCTGATCGAGTTCTACATTGGAAGCACCAGTGTACGGAGTATAAAGGCTGGGTAGGGGAGGAGGAATGTAGAGATCGCGGAGTTGGGCTGTTAAGGCATCCGCGCCTAGTTTAGAATAGTGCTTCTCGAGAGTGGGAACAGGCGCCGGTTGAGGCCCGAGTAATTCTCTGAGTAAATGCCAGGCTCTTTTTTGATTTAGTGTGCCGTTAATGGTGTTACAAATTTTGTTCCATTGATTGGTGTCAAGTGTAACGCAGTGTTCTTTAACCTGTCGCGTCAATTCGGTGACTCGGTCGGAGAGGCGAGCATTGTTGGGCTGAGTGCGAAGAGTGCGCAAGAGTCGTTTCCGCCTCTTCCAGATGCGTACAAGGTAAGGGTCCGGATTATCTGACGGGGCTGAAGTGGAACTCTCCTGTGTAGCTTGTTTCTGAGCATGTTTGAGTGCTTTTGTCCAGCTCTGAAGGCTGCCAGTAGTATGAGAGGTGTCGCGTATAGTGCGAAAGGTATTCCAGTTTGTGTGGGGAATTTTACGTTTACGCGGACGGGTACGGCTAGGGACAGTGATGTTAATAATGTAATGGTCGCTGAGCAATTTTTCATCTGTAACTTGCCAGGTGACCTCTCGCAGTCCGCGGCCCACTGTGAGGTCTGGCATGGTGGATTGTTGGTTCCTGTAACCTTCCCGGGTAATGGAGTTTGGGGTGTTATAAACAGTTAATTGAGCTCCGTTTAATGCGTCGTTGAGTATACGGCCAGGTCGGAAGGTGTGTGGGTAACCCCAGATAACGTGCGGGGCATTAAAATCCCCACCTATCAAGAAGTCGGAGTCTCGAAACAATCTTGAAGTAAAGTGCATTAGCGGTTTGAAAAGCGTGTACTCTGTAGGAGGGTTATAAAAATTTAGAATGGATAAAGGGCGAGATAAGTGATCAGAATACAGTGTAAATGCAATAAGGTGACGTTCAAGACGACTGGGGACTTCAATGGCCTCAAATCGGATGTCCCGACGAATATAAGTGCTCACTAATGGTGCACAGTCGCTGTCATGCGCTGCATGCAGGGCACGGTAGCCCGGAATACCTTTAAGAGCACGCGATTCTTGAATGAGAATGACGTGGGGCTGCGAGGGTAAAGTCAGGAGCCATTGGATAAGGAGTGTTCGATTGGCACGCAGGTTTCTGCTATTCCACTGTACAATGTGTATGTGGTTGTTCCCTGCCATTCTTAAGCTACGTTAGCGCGCTTCTCGGGAGGGACAGAAGAGGATGCAGCAGTTGCTTCAGGGGATGTAGATGGACGGGGCCGTTTAAGAGAATGATTTAGGAAATCCATGCGTTCGTCATCCTGCAGGAGATTGCTAAGGAGGGTATGCATGAGTTCGAATGCTTGGCGAATGGCGGAAATTTCTTCTGCAAGGTACCAGATAATAGGGTCATTTCGATCTTTTATGTGGCGCATATAATTCTCAGATGTGATAACTGGTGTGGAATCGGAAGATGTATAAGAAAAAGGTTTGGGAGGGGAAATGGGAAGTGGCGGGCTCGGCTTACCCGGTGGTGGGAGCGTAGCTGGCTTGAGAAGCGGACGTGGGGCAGCTGGCAGTTCTTGAACTTCTTGATGCCAGACATTGGTCCGAGGGGGTGGTGCCGTCTCTTGATTTGCATGTGACAGAGGGGGAAAGTCCTCGCGAGTCGGATGATGATGGGGTGGCGTATTCTTTCCAGGGTGACCAGACATTTTTTGTCGCGTAGTCAATAGTCGCTTTGTAGTGGGACGCTGGGAATTAGATGGCTTTTTCTGTTCTTGGACAGAAGGTTCCAGCTGTTCCCTGAGACTCTTCCTTCGGTCATATGCAGCCTTGTGGCTTTTTTGGTTTTGTTGTTTCTGTACAGGGCAGGTGAGGTCAAAAGTTGGGTGGGTTCCACCGCAGTGGAAGCAATAGGCGGAGCAACGATGTGGTTCATCTTGTTGGCTGAGCTGGGCTGAACAGGTGGGGCAGCGTTGATATGTCGGAGGGTGAGGGCAGTTCAGCAGCCGATGACCATATTCACGGCACCTGCTGCACTTCAAAGCATTTGGTCTTTCAGGCTTGCGCGGAACAGACGCGGCGGAACAGAATTTGTCGAGGTACATGGGTGCCTTCAAAAGTTATAATACAGACTCGGTCTGTCCCATCATACGAGCGGACAGGATCGTCGCATGCCACGATTCAAGGCTTTCTAAAAGTTCGGCTTCTGAAAGACCTTTCTCGATTCCATGAATTACGCCCCGGCACGATGCCACCGGGGCCGTCATGTAAGATTGGATGTTATGAGCTTTGGCTCGGATGGATAACGAGGAAAGTGCTGCTACCTTTCGGGCGGTCAATTCGTTGGTGGTCTTCAGAAGGATGACATTCTGGTGGTATTTGATTTGCAGAGTCAGAGCCTGTCGCTCATGTGGCGCCAAGTCTGCTGCTGAGGAAATTTCGTGAAGAATTTCATAGGGTTTAACTTGGGAGATACTGAGTGTACTTGGTGCCCTGATTACGACAGTTTTCAGCGTTGAGAAATGTGTCGCCGGAATCTTTTGTTTGCCTTTCCTCTTTGGGGTAATCCAGTCAGACGCATCGAAATCTTCAGAGGTATGAGCGCGTTCTTCTCTGGCGTCTGAGGCATTGGCGCGTGCTTCGGCAGCGTGGGCACGTGTTTCTCCAGGAAATTCATCGACGGCACGTGGCGGCGGCGGTGCCGTCGCCATGGTAACCCAATCGAGATCCGTGGCAAGGCTTAGCGAGCTTCCCCACACGAGTGTTTTGCAGGTTTTGGACCTTAACCTCGAGCTCCAAGAAAGTCATGTGTGCTGGGAATATCAGCTTTGCGCAAAGAAGGAACTTCTATCTGTTAAGTCTGCACGCTGTAAAATTGTTAAAGAGGCATTGCTTCTTTGTGCATGGAATCGTCCCTTAGAAAATTGTGTGTGCATAAAATGCAAGCAAGTTTTGATAATCAGTCCGCCGGCTTTCGGCAGAAAATTACCCTTTGTCGCTCTTGAAGCCGTTGTGGAGACTGATCCCGAAGCAGAAAACCAGAACTTCAAGGCAGAGGGCGGCCGGACGGGATACGTTCAGGCTAGTGGTGATGCCCTGTCTTCATAAGGTGTCACACCACCTCAAGAAAGTTGCCACCAGGCATTGTGTCCCTCTGGCATTTTCTACCCCTAACAAGCTGTCTAAGCTGTGCTCCCGCACGGGCGGTGATGGAAGACATGGTTGCCAAATCAAGCACGAGACCAACTACGTCCCATGCACTATTGGAGTGGTTTGTGCCATCCCTCTTACAGGTGGTAAAACCTACGTCGGGCAGACAGGCCTCTGTGTAAACGAGCGAGTCAGGGAACATGCGCAAAATGTAAAAAAAAAAAACAGATGACAAAGGTTTACATCTCGTGTCACATATTCTTGATTGCAGGTGTGCAACGCAATTTTCTGATACGGCGATTCTGGGCTGAAGCAGAAATGAACGCGCAAGGTTGGCCCTGGAAGCCTGTCACAAAAAGAAGAAAGCAGAAGACTGCATTAGCGATACTTCCACTTCACTTTATGCAGCCGAATATAATAAGTTCATGTGCTCGCGGCGTTGTTGACTTTCATTGAGTGACTTGTTATCTTGCATTGGATGAGTGTCGATTTTTGTGTCTTGGTCTGCTTGTGCTATGGTGGCGTAGTGCATATATATGCGCTATAACGAAGAATAAAGCAGTTGTTTGTTAGCGCCTATCCTTGTATTTGCATCTTCTTTGTGGACCGTGTTTCTTTTGCGCTTTAATTTACCTTAGGAAGCCGCAGGCAGAGGCCATTAACGCTGCCGCGTCATACCTTGTACCCAAATTTTCAATATTTCTTTTTCCTGTGTCTCTAAGCCATTTTACGACCTTAAATCCTCACCTATTACGACAAGAAAGAATAAGCGAAAAATAACTTATTCGTTTGCTTTTGTCAGTGTACTACTACTCTTTGAGATATGCAGCGGCTATTAAATAATTTCAGCCGCACTTCGTGCATTTCACCTTGATGATCTAGAAACTCGATCCCGTCGAAACAGACTCATAATTAGGGGTGTAATAGAGGAAGGGCACGCAGCTGGAAAGACTTTGTTGAAGAAATTGGATGATGATATATTTGGAGAAATACGTGAACAGAAACTGAATTCTATCGAAAGAATTCATAGACTAGGAAAGTAAAAATTGGGTAGGGACCTTCCTGGGTTTTTGAAGTTACAGGTTTTAGAGATAAAATGAAAATTATGCGCAACTGTCACAAGCTATAAGGCACTGAAACGAGCATATCAGAAGACTATCAGAAGAAGTAGGATCCTCTGAGCAGCGTCACCTGGCGACAAATACAGAAATATGGTAGAAACAAAGGATAGCGTAGTTAAAGCCCACTCATATCTTTCTTTCTGTGGTACAACGAATTAACGAGGCGTTTCCAATCCCGAAAGAGCGGTTCGAATCCACTTCCTGCAATGCCTTTTGCTTCTCCACTCCGTTGTTTTTTCAATTTACAACACTAAACTAAATTAACACATTTAATGGGATGTGTTCCATTCTTGGGTTGAATTATGTGATGTTTTTTTATATAAGTAGCCACGGCAGTGTACGAGCCGGCAGGCAACATCAAATGCGGTGGTATTGCAACGCTCGCACTATTTAATTCCGTCATTACTTCGGTAATTATTTGCAGTCTTCAGTGGGTATGTGTTACCTTTAGCTGATAAACACTTCTGCACTGGAATCACCATTTAACTCACTGACTTACAACCAGTAAGGGGGAATTAGTAATGTCGAGCGCCTACTGATTGGTATTACGCCTGCTTAACCAGGCCATGAAAAAGCAGTCGTTATAATATATCGGGTTCTCTTCAGAAAAATTTTCAGAAGTAGGCATTTGAGGATGGGGGGGGGGGGGGGGGGGAAGCAATGGAGCAGTGGCATTAACAGAATAATGACAACAGATCAGCCATTTAGGGGGTATGAAGGTCTTGAAAACTTTTTATTTTTGATCATATTTTTTTCATACTTGCCATGCAAATGGAAAATATTATGTTGATTTAAAAAATCATTTAGATTTCTAATATTCCAAGGAGAAGATATGGCAAATTAAATATCGTAATTCCGAGGTGCAACAGGTGAAATAGGACTTGTACCAATTTTTGCAACAGCAAAGTCTTAGCTTTGAAGCAATAAAATCTATATTTGGAGCAGCTCAGAAGAAAAATAAAAAGTGCACTTTGCAGCAGAAATTCAAATCTTGGAGCAGTTAAGCTGGGAAAAAATTTACTTTCAGCACAAATTAAAAAAAAAAAAGCTTAGAGAGATGTTATTATGAGACCGTAGGAATGAGAACCAGAGGAGCTCTTGCAAGGACCATCCATCAGCGGCGTTGGCATATTTCCTTTTGGAATTTGGCTTGCACCTATTCTTGTAAATAAGCGTTTTGTACCACAAGGTGGGTATCACACTAAAAAAACTCCCGCCAGTCATAAAACCGATAAGGTAAATTTGTCAAACTTCGGATCTTGCTGGCAAGACCCACAAAACTATGTTTTACTGTCTGCGCAATCCACAGCTTGTGTCGTGCGAGGGCAGCACCAAAAGAGCTCAATTCGAAGCAATGACTGTGATCAATCTGTGCCCAAAAAGCCCAAAGACGAACGTAGTACCAAAGACAACAATGTTGATTCAAAACTAGATAAGCAAGCAAGTCG
This sequence comes from Amblyomma maculatum, assembly GCF_055883805.1. Classification (NCBI taxonomy): domain Eukaryota; kingdom Metazoa; phylum Arthropoda; class Arachnida; order Ixodida; family Ixodidae; genus Amblyomma; species Amblyomma maculatum. The sequence goes on along the minus strand of NC_139351.1, from coordinate 23,571,258 downwards.
TCGTCAGAGAGAACTGTCGAGCGAGCCCTTCAAGGCACCCCTGTTGACCTGTGCCCTGCGCAGTGTGCAGGCACAGGTCAACAGGGGTGCCTTGAAGGGCTACCGTTCTAATGTAGGTTTGAGCCTTTTCAGGACTCAGCTCTGCTACAAAATCTCGCACTTGTGGTTTCCACTCGGGTAGACAATGTCCAGAAGTGCACTATAAAGGACTCTAATTTTGTTGAAGCAAGCGAGCATCACACACCTTTCCGCGTTGTACTTTGGATAACAGATAATGTAATGTTCTATATCTCCCCACACACCACATATGGAACATAGCGGATATCATGCCAGGCCCGTCTTATGCATCCAGGCAGGGGTACTAGCAGAGCCCGTGCTTATTCGATGTAGCGGAGTGGCCTGATGTCTTCTCAGTCCCTTGGTCGCACAAGGCTTGTGGGCTGCACTCCGCAGGGAACTAAAATGATTGAGTACCGTTTCTCTGAAATGTCTTTTTTTTACCTCGACGGACTTTGTTGTGGAAGTATCTAATATTGCTTTATTGGCGAGACTGTCTGGCACCTCGTTGCATCTAACACCTATGTGTGAGGGCACCCACTGGAAATTTAAAGTAAAGCCTGTGCTGTGCAGATTTGCACAAGCATAGAGAGTTTATAGACAAGGCATCATTAGGGAAACCACGCTGTAACCTTTGAAGGGTAGATTTTGAATCTGTTAGGATGACAACAGGTTGAGCCGGACAAGATCTAGCTTCCGTCAAGTCACTTCAATAGCAACCCTTTCTGCCGTTCTGGAGGATACGACTTCGGTAAAGCGTGCAGACAACGTATAGTCCATAGAAGGAATGTGAAAAGCCGCTTAGCTAGATTTGCTGACCTTGTCTACTGAACCATCAGTGAAAATGTGCAGATGGCGGGCTTACTCTCTTTCCAAATGTTCAAGTACGAGCGAATTCGTTGCCGCTACAGGAGAACTGCGCTTTGCGCTCACATCGGGAACCGTGACCTTGCATGGTTTGGTTTGGTTTGTGGGGTTTAACGTCCCAAAGCGACTCAAACTATGAGAGATGCCGTAGTGGAGGACACCGAAAATTTTGACCACCTGGGGCTCTTTAACGTGCACTGACATCGCACAGCACACGGCCGCCTTGCATTTCGCCTCCACTGAAAAGCGGCCGCCGAGGTCGGGATTCAATCCCGCATCAATCGTGACCTTATAGTCGAGGGTCGGAAATGACCAGGGTGGTTTCAACCGGTTTCTTTGCCCTCGAACATTAATGCCTAAAGAAGTAAGAGTATTAAGTGCGAAGTAGGCTCTCGAGTAAGATTTCTTGCGGATCTGCTGGAAAAGATTGCCCAGTTACCGTCTCTCTGAGGCGGCCACCTTGCATCAGTAGTCGCTGTGAAGCGACAATGCTGAGAGGTTTTAATATTGACTCATAAAGTACTGCATTGCTCGCTGGCGCATAAGAAACTCCAATGGCTCTTCTTAGGCCCTTTCTATGCAAAACGTCGAGACGTTCACGCTGTGATGCCGAGGAAATTAAAGGTAATTTGTACATTACGCGACTGATCACCAGCGCTTTATGAAGTTTGACCATTTAAGGAGGATGCATGGTTACCCAATTGCTCACTTGCAATTCTACGGATCGCATTCAGGCGCGAATACATAGACGAGACAATGGAATCGACACCTCGGTAGTCAATACTGACACCCAGAAAACGCGCGTCATCGAATTGGCGGATGGAAGAGTGACCAATGTCTATTTTTAAGCGCGCATGACCAGTTCCTACACCTGGAAACAGAACAAAGCCGAATTTTTCCACTCCTAGAGACAATTCCATACCCTGAAGGTAAGCTGTAATCAAAAGTAGAGCCTCGGGGGCTATCAGGGCTAATCGCTTGTGCTGGTAGCCAGTAATTCGAATACAAATCTCATCAGCATATTTGGCATAAGCACTTTTGTAATTTTTCGCAATAAATCGAGAAGGCCAGCCATTACGACGTCAAAGAGCGTGGCGGAAAGAACACTTCCTTGAGGCGCATCTCGTGATACAGCCCTTTCTGTGATACAGCCCTTTCTGTACCAAGGGCAGAGGCCCAGGAGGGTGGAAGTACGAACAGCTCTTGCATCGTTGAAACGAGTTGCACCTGTGATGGATGGATGGAATATAGGAGCGTCCCCTTTGAAACGGGGTGGTAGCAGTAGCTATCATGGTTATTTTTCTCCCTCTATCTTAATTATTGATTTAGACTGGTTAACTAAACCATCATTCTATTTCTTAAATTTTTGTTTCTACATTACTAACATTATGCCACTTCTCTGCTTTTAAGCCACCAATCTTCCAGTCGTTTTTTGCTAGTTTCCACCGCCGGTTTATTCACCCGGCCGCTGGTATCTCTAAACCCCAAAGCTTCAGGAACAGTGATTGCGCTTGCATCAATTTCCGGATGGATACCATTACATTCGAGTATAATATGGTCAATTCTTTCACCGGAGTTACCACATACAGCACATGCGTCATCTCCATTGTTAAATTTCTTTTTGTAGCTGCGTGTTCTAAGGCACACTGATCTAGCTTCAAAAAGTAGGGCACTGCCTCTTGAGTTATCAAAGAAATCTTCCTTCCTGATCTGCATTTTCCACTTTCGATATAATTCCAAACTCTGTTTCTTTTCCATTGAATTTATCCAATTTTTACCTTCTGTGTTTTTCACCTGTTGCTTAATGCTCTTTATTTCTCCGTCCTTGTTACTAGCATACTTACTAGTTAGTTTCCTAGTTCTTTTCCTCCATTGTGATTCAACGCTGTTTAGGTACAGGTATTTAAATACCTTAGCTGCCCATCTGTTACTGTCCAATTTCCTCAGGCGTTCATCATATAATATTTTACTCTGAGCTTCCCGTACTTCGAAAGATGCCCAGCCCATACCTCCCTGTACCGCCTCATTTGTAGTTTAGCCGTGGGCACCTAGTGCTAATCGTCCAACGGAGCTCTGATTTATTTCTGATGTCGACTGTACCTCTGTTTTAGGCACAAAACCGCAATTTCGAAAGTAAGTCCGGGCACCATAATTCCTTCCTAAATAAGTCGCTGTCGCCATCTCTCGGCAGCCAGCGGCGGCGACGGCCGCGGAGCGCGGAGTTGCCAGGCACAGAGTGTATAAAGGAGGCTGTGCCGGGTATCAAATATTTTTATGGAATAAATCGCTTAGTCGGTTGTTAATGCAGCTTTTAAAACCAAAGACTAACATCAGGAAATGGAGCAATGCTTGAAAATTACTGATGAGGATCTTCGCCGTGTAGCTTGATTTGTTTATTTTACGTGGGTATGCACGCGAAGTTCGATAAAAATTTGACCAATTTTCGTAACTTTATTATTTTACAGATTTTCGATTTTAATCTGTTTACACAGTGTCAGTAAAAGGTGTATCACCATTACATATATTTCTACTGTAAATTTTCCAGCTGATGCCACGATTCGGCAGTCTCTGCTGTGTGCCCTGGTGAGACAATTGCAGCATACCTGCAGTAGGTCAAGCAATATCCCGCATTCCACGAGTCGAAAGGTTTGCGCTTTCACTTTCGGCTTGCCATTTCACGTGATTTAATGTGCACATGAGATATTTCTACAACGATATAATTGTTATTTAACAGGAAAAATGTGTTTATAGGAATGAAATAAATGTCCCAATTGTTTCCTGAAATATTAATATCAGTACATATTTTCATATTCCAACCAATTGACCATCTGAGAACAATGCAAGCTGAGCTTGATTGGTTTATTTACCGTCGAAAAGAGACCCAGGCTACAAAGACGCGCATAATAGAGGAACCAGTCTTATATTCACACTGTTGAACATTCTGGCTATAAATTTAACCAGTGCTAGTTACAATGTCATTGTAAAATGAATACAAGGAGTTTGTAACATGAGTCAATGTTTTCCAGCTTTTTTTCGGGCTTACGGAATATTTGTGATTAGAAACCCTTGAAAATTTCTGAAAAAGGTGATGCTGCGGATGAAAGACGTAACCGTCTGATGAAATTTCCTGCCAAGTTCGTATCCAAAAACACATGATGGTAATGTGTGTGTGGCGTAATACCCAATACTACTTGAAGTATATTTCTTTGAAATCTGTGTTTAAAATAAATACAGGGTATTGTGAGGGATCTGCGAATGTATATTGAGCTTAGTGGACGTCTCTTTTCTCATGTATCATTTTTCACAATTTGAATACCTGCATGTAATGCTACATTTGTCTACCTATGTACTGTTTCTTTACTTGTGTAATTTTTTTTTACTTCTTATAGTGTACACGTGGGTGATGTATCCTATGTTTTGTCGGTCTTCCTGTTTGCTTTCGTGCACCAAACTGGGACAGAATTGTATTTGTTTTGTTTCTGTATGAAGCAAAATAAATGTTCATTTCACAGAGCTCCTGGCATCTTTCCCGCGGTACTGCTGTTCGGCAAAGGCTTTGACGCAGAGCGTTGATAGCCAGTCAGCAGTAATTGTGACCCAATTTTAAATTTTATTGCTGAAAATAAATATAAAAATAATACCACACCGCAGAGAATAGAAATAATGTGCCAACAGGGCACGGCATTACGGCAAGAATTCAAACTGCGCGCCATGGTGCAGCACGTTTCAGCATTCAAACGGCGAGTTTTCAACCGAAAGCGGGTGTGCGTCAAGCATCAGCCGCTTGGTGCGCTACAGTCAATTGGGCCGCTAGGCCCTATGGAATTGTCCGCTCTTTACCCTATCCCTTTCTCTATGGCTCTCCGAGTCACAGTCGTCTTCGCATGCCTTGACCATAGAGCTAGAAGTGAGCTCCGCCACAAGTTTTGGCTCCGTGTTGCAGGTAACGCAAGTGCGATTACCCGGACAGGCTTTGGAACCGCCGTCATATCCAGGGTTGTTACGACCGCCATCGTTGTCATCGCTGCCAAAAGGCTCAGCTTCGCTTCCCTGAGGTTCGCGATCCTCGCTCGAATCGTCGCTCTGTGCCTGCTACCTCCAAAAACATACTGAGTGCCTCATTCGCATCGTCCGGTCCGACCCTTGAAACCAAGCTCAGCAATCTCACTTTCGCAGTACGTACCGCTCTCTCCATCGGTAGCTTCGCTCCCTTGAGCTACAGGTCGACAGTTTTCGCCACCCCTGATAATGTTATTCTCTTGTCTCACTACTGGAATTTGCAGTGATGTGTGACTGGCTGACCCACGAGAATGAGCCTGTTTCGTAACCGCTACGTCCGCACATAAAATCAGGAAACTTCTCGACAGCGCGCATTCTGATTATCTATTGCTTTTCACAATCGAAACATCGCACTCACAAGGTCACGCAGACCGCAGTTCAACCGCCAGCGACGCCCAGCAACGTCCGTCCCGTCCTCCTTCACTTCTTCTCGAGTGACTCGAGCACACCCACACACGATCACCATCATCACAGTAGGAATCCAGTCCTACGGTTCGTGGTCCTTGTGCGGCTCGTATCTGAGAACAGACGACTGGACGGTCCGCAATAGCAGCTTCCAATGCTTTAATCCACCTTACACAGTCACACACACACACACAACCCCGCCGAGGTGGCGCAGTGGTTACGGCGCTCGACTACTGTTCCCAAGGACTCTGGATCGAATCCCGGCCTCGGCGGCAGCTTTTCGATGGAGGCGAAAAGCAAGGCGCCCGTGTGCTGTGCGATGTCAGTGCACGTTAAAGAACCCCAGGTGGTCGAAATTTCCGGAGTCCTCCACTACGGCGTCTCTCATAGCCTGAGTCGCTTTGGGACGTTAAACCCCACAAACCAAACCAAACCAAACAGTCACACACACTCGTGCAGCAAACGCCTCGCCGGAGTGGCGCAGTGGTTACGGCGCTCGACTACTGTTCGCAAGGTTGCGGGATCGAATCTCGACCTCGGCGGCCGCTTTTTGATTGAGGCGAAAAGGAAGGCGCCAGTTGAGTTTCCCCTTCAGGTGGCCAGATGAGGAAACACTTGAAGATATCGATGTTAATAAATTTTAAGATTCAAACTCGCAACAATCACGTTCCTTGATGGCACGACGGAAAGATTAACTATTTATTTACGCATAAATAAAAGAATAAGACACAAGCAAGTACAAAGCTATTTACATGACTGACCCATTGGTCGGACGAAATCAGCCCTGGCTTAACCCTGGGCACTTGCTTTTAAGCCATCTGTCTCCGCCCTTGGAAGGGGCAGCAACCAATAAGCAATAAGGCAATCTTTCTCACCAATCAAAGACTGAGGAAAGGATATTAACTACACAAACACTTGGGAAAGGAGAGGTCCCAAGCAAACATATGAACGGCAGTGACGTCACCACATTCTGAACCTCTGCTTTCCCTTGTTTCCTTTCGCACACGTGAATGCGGGACCAAGGTATGTCGCGTGAACCACAGCTGAAGTTGTTTATAAAAAAAAAAAACAGGAAGCGGTCAGTGAGGGCTCCAACGCTATGTGGAAATTTCAACTTGACCAAGCCCTTCTCTTGAGCACATGCAGCTCAATGACCCATTGCGCTTCATCGCGCACCTGTCAGCCACCACACACCTGCTACCCCACAAAGGCTGTAGGCACATAAGCAGAGGGAAAGACGCGCACGTAGCAGTACGAGAATACATACAAAAGAAAACGTCCACTGGTCCCCAATATGACGTTCAAAACTATACACTGCACAAAGCAGCGCGCTGGAGTGACAGCTATGGTAGGAAGGCAAGGCGAGAAGGAAATGAGTGCTCTGCAGCGGCAGGTGACGCCGGCAACAATATAGCTGCCATCGCGTCTCCGTCGTGCGTCCACGGTTCCACCAAATTGGTAGTCGCCGTGACCGAGGACAGGTGCACATCTCAATGTATTTATCTCGGTTCGTACGCTCTCTACGCGAAACCGAATGGCGCGAAAGTTCACCGAACATCACAGCGCCCGTGTGCTGTGTGATGTGAGTGCACGTTAAACAACCCCAGGTGGTCAACATTTCCGGAGTCCTTACGGCGTCTCTCATAGCCTGAGTCGCTTTGGGACGGTAGACACCACAAACCAAACTATCGTGCAGCAAACAAAACAACACGAATACGCTTTCGTCGGCACACAAAACGCAGGTCCAGTAAAAGAGGTTCGGAATAACAAGATGCTAACGCGTGAAGTGGTGGAAGTCAAGTATTTCCCGCACCGGACGAAACGGGCACACCACGCGACACGCTCCCGTGGCAGCCGAAGCGCGTCATAGAGAAAGGGATTTGGCAAAGAGCGGACACTTCCATTGGGCTCAGCGGCCCAAATGACTGTAGCGCACCAAGTGCCTGATGCTCGCCGCACATTCGCTTTCGTTAGAATGCCGAGCTGTGCTGACGTGCGCCGCATGGGCTATAGCCTCGCGACCTTTTGTGAATTTCTGTGACTCCGATGTGCCAGGACAACAACGCTCGTGTTACGCGATAAGGAAGGCGACGCAAGGACGGATACGTTACCTAAAGGGGTGAGTTGACCAGCTGGCCCTGTGATTTGATTATTGTGAGTCCACGCCGCCATTCTTGCCTCGCGTCGCTGAGAGGACACTTGCGCGTCCGGCACTCGCCGGCGCGTTCTCGCAATGCGAGGAGCCAAGCGGCTGAAGCCTTTTACGTTTTTCGGCCGTGTGCCGCAAGGCACCACAACGCTAGAACTGACGAAGATCATATAGGATCTTCGTCAGTTTTTCGAAAACGGAACTTGGTGGCGTTCAAGATTTCACAGGCGGGAAGTTCGAGATTTTCCTGAAGACTAGGGTTGCTGTTGAGAGATTCCTGAAGGATCCCGTCGTAGATGTTAAGGAAACTGCGGTGACTTTTGAGTATCGGGGCACGCGCGCGAAGCTGGTGCGAGTCTTTGGCTACTCATCGGAGCACCATGACGTCGAGTTGGCAAGTGCACTGCAGCCCTATGGAAAAATTGTCAGCGTTGCTCGCGAGACCGTCCCCGGTTTCACGTTCGTCACCACGGGGATCCGACGGATCAAGATAGAGATGAAGTCTGAGATTCCGAACTTCCTGGATGTGATTGATACAACCATCCAGTGCGAGTATGAAGGAATCAAGAGGGTATGTCGCAAGTGCGGATACGAAGGCCACGTGGGCGTGAGTTGCAACACGCCACAGTGCGAGCGTTGCGGCGCGTATGGATGTGAAGTGTGTGATGCCGTGTGCCCTAAGTGCGGTGAGGACCATGCTGTAAAGGCATGTAAGAAGAGGACATCTGCGTCTGTGTTGGGGAATGAAGACGTGAATGAACAGCCAGCCGATTATTGGGAGCAGCCCGCACCAGCACTCATGCTGGCAACTCCTGAGAACCCGAAAGATACCGAGATGCAGGGTGATGCGTCTACAAACGTCATCACCGAGGAAGATAGCAAGGAGGCGACGGCTACGGCCGCGCCATCTGAAGAATTAGAGGATAAGAAAGCAGAAGTTGTCTATGAAGACCACGAGGTGCCCCCAACGTCCGCTGCCGGGAAAGCGGTTACGGACATTGCCGCACCCTCTACAGCGCCCGAACAGAACCCCGAAAAGAAAACTGAAACTGGACACTGCCAGGTGCCCTCAGTGGCCGCCACGGTAGAGGAACAAGAGTGTGCAGCCGGCGTCGCTGCCGCAACAAAAGACCAATCGGTTGAAACTGAATAAGATGAAGAGAGGGACATGGATACGACCACAGTGCGCCCCAAACGCAAGCGCAGTCCCAGAAAGAAGAAAACCAAAAAATCAGCGCCATCAACATCATCGGAATCTTCCGCCGACGCGCCGTTGACGAAGCGTGCGTTTCTGAAAAACCCTCCACCAGTAAGCGAGAGCAGCTCTGACACTGAAACAGAAATGCCGAGCCAACGCCCCTGTCACATTTGCAACACAATTAATTGTGATTGCTACTCGGACATCTCGGACATCTACGACGGCGATTCCACAGCGGAGTCACCTTCCGCTTCTCCCACTGCTCATGACACCGCTTCCTCCTCATGAGGTGGTCGCGCATTCCTCCCCTTCCTTCCTTTAGCTACATCTTGGCCTTTGCCTTCGTTCTCGCAACGCTAAATATTCGCGGCTTTACTAAAGCTGCGAAACAAGCTGAAACAATAGACATAGCCCGCGCCAAAAAGATCGACATCCTCGCACTTCAAGAAATTTATATTCACTGGCAAGAACAAATTGAAAATTTTGACCTCCGTTTCAGTACAAAATCCTATTGGAGTTTCGGAAGGAAGGGTTCAGGGGGAGTTGCGCTCATCTTCCTAAGAGACGCTGGCCTGTCAGTCTTTACGCCATCATCGGGACAACGCAGGGCGCTTTGTCTCGATTGACCTTAACAATGGCATGCGCATCATTAATGTATATGCCCCATGCCGTTTTGGACAGTGATAGTTTTTTGAGGGGCTAGAAGAGAGATGTATTGGCCCAGCCAAAATAGTGTTATTGGGCGATTTTAACTGTGTCCTCTTCAAGGAAGACCGCCGCTCTCTTCGGGGTCCACCGCGGCGGCTTAGACGAGACCACAATGGCGCACAGGCCTTGCGTGATCCAGTGGAGGAGTTAGACTTAACCGATGCTTGGCGCGCACTCCAGCCTGGTCGCGCCGGCATGACCTGGTCTGGCCGTGGTCTCGAAAGCCGTATTGACCGCGTCTGTCTCTGCTAGCGTAGCTGGTTCCCTGCACTCTGTGTGGGTATTCCCCAATGCCGTAAGTGATCACAGGCTGCTTATAATGCGCTTGTGTGCGGCTGATATTACTCCACGAGAAAAGGGTTGCTGGAAATTAAACACGCGACTTCTGGATGACGAGCGTGTTCAGCAGGAAGTCGTCAAAGTTATAAAGCGTTACGCCTTCCCTAACATGGATGCAGAAAGCTGGGATAATATGAAAACCTCCATCAAGATTTGCCTCCAAGAGGGGGGGAAGAAGATGGCGGGGGAAGAGAGAGAAAACATCCGAATAGTCTCGGATGCCATCATCGCGGTATCGGCCCCATTTTCTCAGGGACCAAGCATCCCCGCGGCCTTGGCCACCCTGCGTAAGGAGCTCCATCGCCTTCTAAATTGGCGCTGGGACAGACTTCGCGCAACAGCATGCGCTGAACGATGGGAAACCGAGGCATGGTGTTCGCGTCATCTGCTACGCCGTCGCCTTGCCAGAAAGAACGAAACCCTCTCTGCAGTCGAAGATCCACTCACCGGCCATATTGTTACGAACCTTGAGCAGGTATTGAGTTTAGCACGAGATTTCTACATCGAACTTTATGCTGCTGAGCCCTGCACCCCCACATCGTTCCAGCTGGAGGCAGCAACTGACACACCTAACCTGGACGACACATGGCTGTTGTCTGAAGAGCTACACACAGCCCTAAAACAGATGAAGTCAAACAGAAGCCCGAGCATGGACGGACTCCCGCCAGCCTTTTACACTAAGTTTTGGCCGTCGCTAAAGACCGCTATCACCAACTTCGCAAACGACGCCCTAGAGCGAGGGGAACTAACTCCAAGTATGAACGAAGGCCTCATCACACTCCTGTGCATGGACACCTCCAGCAGCAGCGACCTTAAAGCTTGGAGGTCAATAACGCTTCTAAATACGGACTACAAGGCCAATTGCCAAATGTCTCTCCTTACGCCTGACGCCTGCTCTATCGTCAATAGTAGGCCCGCACCAGGCTTGCTGTGTCCCAGGCCGCTCGGTAGAACTCCATGGCATGGCTCTGAGAGACCTTTTGACATGGATGGAATCGCGCAGCCTCAATGGCTTTGTTTGCTCCCTGGATCAAGAGAAGGCATTCGACCGCCTGAGCCACGAGTACCTGTTTAGGACACTTGAGCTTGCGCGCATTCCCGTTCAATACATAAATATGTGCAAGGCGCTTTATGCCGCACCACAAGCAGCAGTCATTGTACAGGGGCGCACCTCAATGCTCTCCGTGGAAAGGGGTGTCCGACAAGGTCCCCCCCCCCCTCCCCGTTGCTCTATGTCATAGCGATTGAACCCCTCCTGCAAAAGATTGTAAGAGATGGCGGCATCCGCAAAACACCATTGCCAGCGGGCCCTCCCTGCGCTCCAGTGTTCGCCTACGCGGATGACGTTTCTGTGGTGGTGCCAGACACAACATCAGTTTAGAGACTACTTGAATTAACTACGGAGTACTGCCAAGCGAGTGGGACTCGCCTCAATCACAAGAAGTCCACTGTTATGGCCTTGAACACGACCCCCTCCCCTACCACTATCCAATCGATCTCTGTTATTCGCGAGACACGAGTCCTCGGATATTTCTTCGATTCGGCTGGACCAGCGCCTATAAATTGGAATAGGGCTGAAAAGCACTAAGCATCAAAACCCACAACCTCGGTGCTCTAAAATGTCCCCTGACTGCGCAGGCCACCATCATCAAGACAATGCTGGTTTCTACCCTCAGCTTTGTGGCCAGCATAATTGACATCCCCCAGACAAGAAAAAACAGCTCCAGAAACATATATACCGCTTTTTGTGGCAGGGAGCCCCCGATAAGGTAAAGCGAGCCATTGTCTGCCTGCCCAGATTCAAAGGTGGCCTGGGGCTGCCCGATCTGGATATTCTCGCAAGGGCTCTGCACATCAAATGGACATTCAGAGCCGTCGAATGCGACATGCCGCTAACAAAAACGATGGCTTCGTACTATCTGTCGACATGGCTGCGAACATTCACTGAGGAGGCCCTACACCACAACACCCCGCATGCAGGGTCACCCCTATCATTTTACCGAGTCGCAGCCACGAACTTATGCCCCCTTTACGCGGGCAGAGTTAACCATGTTTAGTGTAACTGTGGTTACTCGAAACCGTGGTTAGCCCATTTACACGGCAGACCAAACCACGGTTACACCCCTAACCGCGGTTATCGCAAACAGAGTTTGGCGACCTCGGTTTGCGTTGTTAACCGAGGTTATGGAGGCGCCTGTTGACGGAGGCTGCTCGCCGGCAGCCGAGTGCGCAAAGCGTGCGAGCGTGTCTGCTTCAACAGTGTGTACTCGTTTGCCCGTATTGAATAGGCGGTGTCCACTGTGCCACCCGGCGTCTTCGGTTACGGCCTACAGCCAAGCGTCTGCGTACTAAGCCCCGTCCTGTGTCTGCAGTATCGTTTGCGCGGCTTGGTGCTGAGCGCGGAGCGTAAACAAATGCGCGGTGTTAACTGTATAATGAAAGTGCACAAGTTCGCAACGCTTGCAGCGCGGGATGCTGCGAGCAGGCTGAGGTACGTTACACTTACTGCGGCGGTGAAACGTGCGAGCGCGGCGAACGACGGCGGGGTGTCTAACCCCCTAGTCGTCGATAGGCCTAACTTATTTTCTTCGAAGCCGCGGCAGTCGGCGCTTTGGAACTGATCAACGCTGTCGAAATGGTGCACTCATGAAACTTCCTTATTGTGAATTATTCTGCCACCGTAAAATAACAATATAACTTTGGCGTCGCATTAATCGCAGAACTAGTATAAACAGAGCGGTGAGCCGCAATGCACCGGCGGCAGCTGGCTTGAGCAGAAACTTGATAATGTCGCGGTTATCGGTCTTGCCAGTAATTTGCCGCAGGTCAGTGATCCTCAAGAGTGATTCAATTCTGATATTCGGCTCAGTATTCCAGATGCCAATAAATTTAGCACACTTTATATCTGACGTCGTCGCTAGCGAGCCGCCGTGTCGTTCGCGCACGGTCTGCGGGAGGAGCGGCCAACGCGGCGGTGTTTGCGGTGGTCGATTAGGTGCTGCCATCGTGCGGGGCTTGACCGCGCTGTTGACGCCTTGTCGGATGGCACTCCGGAAACTACGTTACAAATAAAATATTTATGCTGCTTCGTTCCGCAGATCACCGCGTGGCTTCGGTTGTACTTTACGGGCAATAGCGGCAGTAACCGAGAACGGCGGCGAGCTGTGTAAGCACAGCTAACCGCGATTGGCGGTTAACCGTGGTTAAGTTCGGTAACCTCGGTTAAGCGTAACCGTGGTTAAGCCGGCCGTGTAAAGAGGGTCTTAGAGTACCTGAAGGAAACCTTGTCTGACATTGACCCACGAACCATGCACCTGAAAGATATTATCAATATGATCACCCCTCCGCTCCCTGCCCGCCTATCAAGCCACATGCTATGTGCAGAAAGACCCAGTTGGCAGTACATAACCGCCCACTTCCTCGATGCACGCCGAGCCTCCCTGATGTGGAGGTTCGCAAGAGGCATCTTACCAATCAGAAGGCGTGCCTTCGTCCCTGCGACGTCAGGAATGATTGGCCTGTGTCCCTTCTGCTTGGCCCGAGAGACAGCGGAGCACACATTTCTTGACTGCCTAATTCCCGCAGCACTCCTAGAGCGTCTGAGAGATATGTTCGGCCTCCCCGGGATCCCATACCCCACCGTGCGCTTCTTCAACCCGCTTCCAAAGGAAGGGCGCAAGCAGTTTGTCTTGACACTGGCAGGGGCCAACTATCAGGTGTGGTTGGCCCGCTGCAAAGCGGCCTACTCGAACAAGACTCCGAGCCTCTATGAAGTGAAGGCCAAAATCAGAAAAGAAGTATGGAAGTGAGATATTAGAAGACTTGCTCGCGTCAGGCTTCGACCCACCGGGGTGGTGCGGACGTGGTGCATATGAACTGCGACCCCCGCCCCCGGTGGGAACAGGCCGGATTGCATGAGCCCCTTGGCTGGGAAAAGCCCGCTCCCCGAAACAAAAACCCCCCACACCTTATGGTGCGGGAGGCCTTGCCTGGGGTAGCCGTAGGATGATTATGGTCGCAAGTTGAGGTCTGTATCCCTCACAGAAGGATCGCACCTAGTGCATCCTTCCTTCCATCTGACAAGGAAGGCGCGCAGTGTGAATGCTGAAATGCGCTGCGCCACGGAGGGCAGTTTGAATGCTAGCAAGCGCTTCCCGCACTGCCGCGCCTGTTGTCACATTATTTCTGTTCTGTACGGTGCGTTACTATTTACATATTTCTTTTCAGCAACGAAATATAAACTTAGCTCGCAGTTACTGCTGATTGGCCATCAACGCAGCTGCGTCAGAGCCTTTGCCAAACAGCAGTATTGCAGAAAAGATGCCAGGAGCTCTGTGAAATGAACAATTATTTTGCTTCATACAAAAACAAAACAGATACAATTCTGTCACAGTTTGTTGCACGAAAGCAACTAGGAAGACAGACAAAACGTAGGATACTTCAGCGCACGTGTACATTATAAAAAAAAAAATACACAAGGCAAGAAACAATACATAGATAGACAAATGTATCATTGCATGCAGATATACAAAGTTTATAAAATGATACACAAGAAAATATACATACACTATGTTCAAAATACATTGCCAGCTCCCTCACAATACCCTGTATTGTTTTACACACAGATTTCGAACAAATATACTTCAAGTAGTCTTGGGTATTATGAAACAGACACATTGCTTCCAGCTTAAATGCGCACCCCTCCCCATACCATCATGTGTTTTTGGATATGACCTTGGCAACAAACAACAGACGGTCACGTCTTTCATCCAGCATTACCTTTTCCAGAAAGTTTGAAGGCTTCCTAATCACAAATATTCTGTAAGCCCGAAATAAGCTGGAAAGCATTGACTCATATTACAAAGTGCCTTGTATTCATTTTACAATGACAATGCAACTAGCACTGGTTAAATTCATAGCCGGAATGCTCTACAGTGTCAATATAAGAATGGTTCCACTATTAGGCGCGTCTTTATAGCCTGGGTCTCATTGGTACAGTAAATAGAAACCAATCCAGCTTAGCTTGCAATGTTCTCAGATAGTCAATTTGTTGGACTGTGAAAATAAGTGCTGATGTTTATATTTAGGGAAACAATTGGGACATTTATTCCATGACCATTAACACATTCTTTATGTTAAAACCAATTATATCGTTGTGAAATACCTCATGTGCACATTAAATCGCGTGAAATGGCAAGCCGAAAGTGAAAGCTCAAACGTATCGACTCATGGAATGCAGAATATTGGTCCGGACCTCTTGCACGTATGCTGCAATTTCTGACCAGGGCACACAGCAGAGATTGCCGAATCCTGGCATCAGCTGGACAATGTACAGGGGGGGTCAAAAGTTCCCAGGCCGCAGGTTTTGCTTCTGGTCACCATATTCTGACACGTGAGATTCCATTGAAGATATAAATTACCTCAGAGGTTAGAATAATGCTTATTCTACCCTCCAGGTGTATTTTGAGATTTGCGGCCGTCGTAGCTGCCCGACTATACTGCTCACAAGCAGACCCTGTGGCCTGGGAACTTTTGACCCCCCCCTGTACACTAGAAATATATGTCATCGTGATGCACCGTTTACTGACACTATGTAAACAGATTGAATTATTATTATTGAGATTGCTACCATTTTTTTCCAAGCATTGCTCTATTTCCTGATATTAGCCCTTGGTTTTAAAAGCTACATCGACAGCCGACTACGCGTTTCATTCGATAAAAATATTTGATACCCGGCGGCAACAACACAGCGGATACCAGCCAGACGTCCGCAGCGCGCGTTAGGAGCACTGAAAATAAATGCGCAGGTGGAATCCATGTTTTCAGAAACGAAGAGAACGAAATTATCGGCGCGTAACTTCTTTAGTATCAGGCTGTTTAGAAGCACCCCGGCATTTCCTTTTCTATTGCTTTTTCCTGCCGTCTTAACAATAATGGTCCCGTACATACCACATGAGAACGCTGGTCTTTAACACATTAGCCTACTCTCGATGTTAGATTTCACCCGGCAAACACATCACTTAAAAGGGATCGGGCACTGGTGAAGGCCAGAAAAAACACCCCAACAAGCAAATCTAAACGAGAAACCAGGCAAACGCAACCACTATGCAAATCAAGCAAATAACGTCAGGCGGGGGTTCGCTCTTATCTAAATGCGCAGTAACAGGCAAGCCCTTGTTGCGCCATAACTGAGCACATATACTGCGTGTTGCACAATTAGAGGCGCGTTGTAGAATGCTTCTCCCAGCTAAACTGTGAAATCCTCGCAGTTCAAATTTTGCACAGAAATGGCATTTTGTCGCTAGTATTTTTTAATACCAAATTTGTTTGGAGTACTTGCTTGATTCGATGAAAACAAGTCAGATGTTCCCATCTTATGCGGCGGCGACGACGCCAAACGAACCGCTGCCCCAGCGTTGGTACTGGTGGCGCCACCTCATGCTGCTTACAACAACTCTGAAGAAGGAAAAGAGGGGGCGAACGTTTTGGCAGAAGGTTTAAGTTGTTGTAAGCAGCATGAGGTGGCGCCACCAGTACCATCGCTGGGGCAGCGGTTCGTTTGGCGTCGTCGCCGCCGCATAAGATCGGAACATCTGACTTCTTTTGATCGAAGCAGACAAGTACCCCAAACAAATTTGCTATTACAAAATACTAGCAACAAAATATGATTTCTGTGCAAAATATGAACTTCGAGGATGCCGCGGTTTAGCTGGGAGAAGCATTCTACATCGCGCCTCTAATTGTGCAACACGCTATAGGCCTTCCCTTTACAACCAACGTCAGCCAAAGTGCTGAGCTAAACTGCTTGCAATGCAGCGCAGTTTGCAAACAGAAAACATTTCTCACCTTGCCTTTGCTGGAAGCTGCCGGAGTGCTACGAACTGGCCGACCCATTACGTGCGCATTGGCGCCTGTTCACGAGGTGCTTAATTCAAGAGATCGGCCGGCGCGGTCAGCATAAACTGCTCGTAATGCGGCAGCTCTCGACCAGCCCTTAGTTCGAACAGCGGGCGCCTAAACCTGCTCTTCATGCGCCTGTCCGACGCTGGTGTTCGGCATCAGCGGCTGACTATGTCCGCAGAACAATGCTGTGAGTTTGTATGTTCCTGCTTGATTATTTGTTATATTGTGTTACTTTGTTGTGCTTGTTTTCCTCATTACTTTCATGATGGCCCAATTTCGCTTCGCTTCGTATAACGTTCAAGGGTTTAGAAGCCCCGAAAGGCAACGGGGAGTATTGGACCTAGCGCCCTTGCACAACCTTGATGTTTTATTCATTTAAGAGTGTAATTTCCACTCTCCTGCTGAAGTTGCTTCTTTTCGTTCGCGTTTTAATGTGGACGCTCACTTTACGTTGAAAAACTCGCGGTTTTGCGGCGTTGGAGTGATTTTTCTCACGCCAGCATGTCGGGCAGGAGCGCATTGCACCTTTAGTGCTGACGGCCGCGTCCTCATCGTAGTTTTTGTTCACGGGCGGAAGGTCAGGTTCGCAAATGTTTCCGCTCTAGTTACACGCGCTTCAGCGAATGAGTTCTTCAGTTCAGTTGCGTCGTAGGTTTTAGAGCCTATGCCTCACGTGCTCACACGCGGCATCCGCGGAGCAAGGCAGGGTGCGTCCTGCTATAAAGCAGGGGAGTTGGGGAAGCTTGTACAGTGGCCCCAGCTATCCGACGCGTGGGTCTCTCTACACGGCGGGGCTTTCGTGGCCGCAGGGCCGCAGCGGGAGTCGCATTGACCACATGTATCTGCCTCCCAAGCTTGCTGATGTCTTAGTATCCAGCGAAATAGATCCGGCGACGTAAGTGCCATGGGTCGCTCTACACGGCGGGGCTTTCGTGGCCGCAGGGCCGCAGCGGGAGTCGCATTGACCACATGTATCTGCCTCCCAAGCTTGATGATGTCTTAGTATCCTGCGAAACAGATCCGGCGACGTAAGTGCCATATAAAGCAGGGGAGTTGGGGAAGCTTGTACAGTGGCCCCAGCTATCCGACGCGTGGGTCGCTCTACACGGCGGGGCTTTCGTGGCCGCAGGGCCGCAGCGGGAGTCGCACTGAGCGGGAGTCGCATTGACTACATGTATCTGCCTCCCAAGCTTGCTGATGTCTTAGTATCCTGCGAAACAGATCCGGCGACGGAAGTGCCATTGGGCGCCGGTTGCTAAATTCATTCTTCTGAATTCAATAATAAAGAACGCGCTCATATAGAATTAGCACGCAAATATTAGTCTGCAGAGGGGTTCGTCAAAATTGCAATGACTGCACAGAACTAATTCTTATAAAGTTTTGTTCCTTGCAATGTGCATGACTTTCTATATAAACTTCATAATGTAAGTCTGTTTAAAAAATACCAGATCTAACCATAATGCATAAATCAATGGGACTGAGCGTAGGGCATTGGACGTCAAAATGTGGCTACGGTCAGGTGAAATGGAGAGGCGTCTGTATCCTGTGCGCGGTCAATGCACGTTGAAGATCCCCGGGTGGCCCCGTATCCCTATAGCTTCACTGCGGCTAATCTTGCACTCTTTCCACTTTCACTCCCACCTTCCTCCTTTCCCTTACGGCGCAGGTCAGGGGTCCACAGAGAAAGTGTGGCAGATGCTGTTCCTTCCCTTTGCTGTAAACCAACCCGACTCTGCTGGTTCTCATGAAAGACGATTGATTTATAGGAAGGGAAAGGCGCGGTAACTTCCTCACTTGCTTTCTGTGGACACCTTAACCGCGCCGTAAGGGAAGATAGGAAGGTGGGAGTGAAAGTGGAAAGTGAGAAAGAGGAGCCGTAGTGGAGGGCTACGGAGTAATTTCGACCACCTGGGGATCTTTAACGTGCGCTGACATCGCACAGCACACGGACGCCTCTTCGTTTCGCCTCCATCGAAACACAGCCGCCGAGCTCGGGTTCGAACCCGGGTACTCCGGCACAGTAGTCGGTCGTCTTACCACTGCACCACCCCGGCGGGGCCTGCTGGTTCTCATGCGAACTTTTTAGGCGAAAGCCTTTAATGGCTTATACTGTCGTGGACAGTTTGTCCCGCTTTTTCGGCGTTCTGATTGGCCGAGGCGGGATGCGTTCCTGCCATTTGCAATGGCACACTTGAATGCGCGCCAAGGAACGCCACGCAACAGGAGCGATGGTCCAAACACACTTGCGGGAGAAAGTGTGATAGATACTGCGGATTTCCTTTCCTGTAAACCGATTATAATTATATGTCGCTCCGCAACGAATGCCGATAAGATGCTAACGGTGGGAGGCAAATGATAAGAGATGAAAGGTAAGCTTTCGCCAGTCCCCTCTTAAGAGACATCTAAGAGAACCTCTAACTATTGTCTGTCATCTCGGCGTCCTTGCTGCGCTGTTGTTTCCCTCTGTTTTCTTTTAGAGCGAAAGACTTTAATGGCTCATACTATCGTGGGCAAAGTGTGTCCCGCTTTTGGGGAATCCTGATTGGCCGAGGCAGTGTGCGTCACTGCCATCTGCAATGCCACATTAGAATGCGCGCCAAGGAATGCAACGCCACAGGAGCGATGGTGTACCGTCAAAACACGCCGGAAAAAGTGTGATAGATACTGCGTCTTTCATTCCCTGTAAACCAATTATAATTCAGGTGAAAGCCTTTCATGACTCATACTGCCGTGGATAAAGTGTGTCCCGCTTTTGTGGCGGCTGTCGCGTGGCGTTCCTTGGCGGGCCCGTAGAGGTGGTGCAGCAGTGGTATGCCCGACTACTGTGCTGGAGTACCCGGGTTCGAACCCGACCTCGGAGGCTGCGTTTCGATGGAGGGGAAACGGAGGCTTCCGTGTGCTGTACGATGTCAGCGCACGTTAAAGATCCCCAGGTGGTCGAAATTACTCTGTAGCCCTCCACTACGGCTCCTCTTTCTCTCTATCCACTTTCGCTCCCACCTTCCTCCCTTCACTTATGGCGCGGTTAGGGTGTCCACAGAAAAAAAGTGTGACAGATACTGCGCCTTTCCCTTCATGTGGACCAATCATTATTTCTTGACGCGCGTTCAAGTGTGCGATCACAGATGGCAGGAACTCTAGACAAGATGAGACTTCTGGAGGAAAGGCGCAGTATCGGTCACAGCTTCTCTGAAAAGTGTGCGTTTGAATGCTACGCCATCGCCCATGTCGCGTGGCATTGGCGCGCGTTCAAGTGGGGGATTGCAGATGACAGGAACGCTAGACAAAATGAGACTTCTCAGGCTTTCGCCTTTAACTACTGTTGCGATCTACCGGCCAAAGGCCGGCAGCTACGCGATGAAAACCAGGCAGATTCACAGAGCGAAAAGACGACGCTTTATTTCCGGCTCGGAAATATATAGAGAAGGAAAGAAAGGAGGGGAAGAAGGAAAGAGGGACTATCTATGCATGCGCTGGTTATCTGCAGCATTGTTGTCAGCAGCATTTCCTTCCCCTGATAGCCATAGCGCTCCACTGGCTTTCTAGTTCTTGTGGACCGGCGTAGCTCAGGAACAGGCCCTTCGGGAAAGTCGTGGGCCTCGTCTGTCGGGGCCCCTAAGGTCGCAGGAGGCGATTCTGCAGGACTTGATACTTATCTGCTTTCGTCGGTGTGTGATGATCGTTTTCGGATCTGGTCGACATGACGTCGAACGACCCCGTCCTCAGTAGCCACAGTGACTAGACGGGCACCACTCGTCGATTTCACTTTGCCTGGTGTCCACTTTTCTCCTACGCCGTAGTTGCGCACGTAGACTGCGTCTCCCGGGGTGAAGTACCAACTGGCGGAATCAGTCTCTGAATGCTTGGGCATTTCGTAGTTCCTGGGAGGAAAATACATCTAATTTTGTGCGCAAACGGTATCGCAGAAGAAGTTCGGACGGAGTAGAGCCTGCAACTACTTTAGTCGCTAAGTCCCTCGTAATATTTTAATTATTTTGTGCCCACCTTTCCTTTGCATCGTGTTGCACAGTTGGGTGTTACATTCTAAATTTATAGATAATCAGCTGACACAAAAATTTGGAGGACGCTTAAGCTTCGCCTTCAAGAGTGGAACGCGATAGCGTTATTGCGCCTCGTCGAGAAAACTTATTAAACGCAAGGGTATTGGGGCATCCTCGCACCGGTACCCGCGCGGCCCGAAGTGGAGAAGCGGGTGAGCGAAGATAGTGATCTAAAGAAAGGAAAGACGCTTGACTCTACAACCCGTGAGGGTGCACGGCGAAACGTCAGGGGCGAGTGGCGCGCCAGCGTATTTGGGTTTGCTCGGTACGGTGGCTCCGCAAGGGACAAAACGACAGAAGAGACAAAGAAGCCGGGCTGTTCCGACTAGCATCTACCGCCCCCAGGAGCCGAGCAGCCTAGCGATTAGCGGCGCGTGCTTTTTCAGTGGGCGTCATGCTGGACGCGGCACTAGCTTGAGAAAGCATATACTACTACTACTACTATTGCTCTATTATTATTATTATTATCAGTAGTAGTAGTAGTAGTAGTAGTATTAGTATAGAGGAAGACTCGTTTCACGAAGTTGGCACTGAATTGTGTGTAACGGGCGAATTAACTGGCTAAATATTATCTTCACAGTTTTAATTATTATTAATAATAGTAATTGATTCACAGGAAGGGAAAGGTGCAGTATCTGTCACACTTGTGTCTGTGGACACCTGAACCGCGCCGTAAGGGAAGCGATGAAGGCGGGAGCTAACGTGGAAAGAGAGAAAGAGCAGCCATAGTGGAGGGCTACAGACACAAGTGACAGATACTGTGCCTTTCCCTTCCTGTGAACCAATTATTATTATTATTAATATTATTATTAATTAAAACTGTGAAGATAGTATTTAGCCAGTTAATTCGGCCGTTACCTACAGACAATTCAGTGCCAACTTCGTGAAACGAGTCTTCCTCTATACTACTACTACTAGTCTACTACTACTAATAATAATATTAATAATAATCATTAGCAGAGAAATATTACTTTGTGTATTATTATTATTATTATTATTCTTTAGTAGTAGTAGTAATAGTAGTAATAGTATTATAGGCTCTCTCAAGGTAGTGCCGCGTCTAACATGACGCCCAATGAAAAAGCATGCGCCGCTAATCGCTAGGCTGCTCGGCTCCTGGGAGTGGTAGATGCTAGTCGGAACAGCCCGCTTTCTTCATCTCTTCTGTCGTTTTGTCCCTTGCAGAGCCACCGTACCGAGCAAACCCAAAAACGCGGCGCGCCACGTGTCGGGGCCCCGCCGGGGTGGTGCAGTGGTAAGACGCCCGACTACTGTGCCGGAGTTCCTGGGTTCGAACCCGACCACGGCGGCTGCGTTTCGATGGAGGCGAAACGAAGAGGCGTCGTGTGCTGTGCGATGTCAGCGCACGTTAAAGATCCCCAGGTGGTCGAAATTACTCCGTAGCCCTCCACTACGGCTCCTCTTTCTCTCTTTCCACTTTCATTCCCACCTTCCTCCCTTCCCTTACGGCGCGGTTCGGGTGTCCACAGAGCAAGTGTGACAGTTACTGCGCCTTTCCCTTCCTGTGAACCAATTTAACTTTAACGTGTCGGGGCAGCGGCGCACATTGCGAGGAGGGGTTCTTCTGTGTTTGCCGCAAGATGGCTCTGCATGTGCGCAGAGCGCAGAAGAAATGTAGCGGAAACGTACTTCGCTACTCGTGTAACTGCGACTTCTGTAAGTAACATGCTCATAATTACCGATATACACCGCAGTATAACGTTCTACGGCACGTTTCTAAGGCAACACCGCATTCACCAGAAGCGCTTTTGTACCGCTTTCAAGCATCGAAGAAGGGCGTTCTGGGCGGCTGAGCCTGAAAATGTTGCTTGCTGGAAACAGCGCATCGGCCGTTGGCCGAGGTCTTTCGACTCCTCTGGACACTACCGAAACGTACAAAGTTGTCCTTCCACGCCTGCCCACCGGTAATGTTGTCCTTAATACCGTTTTCCTGCATGCCGACCTTAAGGGTCGCCCGTACCGAGCACCTGACTTTCGAGACGCACTTGCACAGATTTTGGACCTCCGGGAAATTTTGTGCATTGGTCAATACCAAATGAGCCACGTGTGGATGGTTACCTGCGAGAGTAGTTCTTCAAAGCAGAAGCTAATTAACAAAGCAGAGTTCCCTGTGAAAGGACTTCGGTGCATGGTGTTCGACCCGGATACAAAGAATGTCAAGGTTAAGCTCCTTTGGCTTCCCCGCTATATGGAGAACCGGAGGATTGTGGAAGCTTTCGAGCCTTATGGAACGATTCAATCTGTGGAGCGTGAAAAGTGGCGGTGCCCAGGGATGGAGCACATGGAAACGGCGAACCGTGAAATCTCCCTCACGCTCAAGGACGGAGTGTCAGCAAGTACAATTCCTCACACTCTTAATGTTTATGGGGTGCAGGCATTAGTGCTTATCTCAGGGAGACCTCCACTGTGTCTTCGATGCAGCCGGGTAGGTCATGTACGGCGTCAGTGCCGAACGCCTCGATTCACCCAGTGCCGGCGCTTTGGCCATACTGTGGAGAACTGTGTATTAAGTTATGCCGATAGACTGCGTCAAGGCCAGTGGTCACGAGAAGATGACGTGGCGTCCGAACATATCACGGATGTGTCAGAGGTTGTTGATGTAACTGGTGAGTTAGGTTGTGAACCTCAAATTGATGGGGACCAGAAGCCTTCTGCACTTCACACCAGCTCAGAAGAATCTGCAGTGACTGGCCATCAAGAACCAGCGTCTCCAGAGCCAAAACCGCCGGACCCGGGCCCGCCTGTGAGTGCCACTCAGAGTGCTGCGCTTGCTGCCCAAGAACCACCTGTCATTGAAGGACGTCTGGATATGCCTCCTATGGAATCAATGGAGAAGATACTGCTAGTGGATGCTCGCCTATCCTCCTTCGTCATTGATTCTCCTTCGTCGTTGGAGGGTAACAGTGAGCCGTCTGTGGCGCCGATCTCTGGTGCGTCCGGTTCTCTGTCGGCTGTCAGTGTGGCAGCGAGCGACGTGCTCCAATCAGGTTCGTGGGCCGAAGCCTTGAGTGTCTCAGAGGAGGACATGGACAACACTGTGCCTTTGAAGCGTCCCGCAGACGATGAGGTGTGTATCGATGGTGCTGGCCAGAAGGCACACTGTGTAGAGGCCACAGGAAGGGTGACTTTAAAGAGGAGGGCGATGTCTGCCCGAAAGGCCGCCAATTTGCAGGCGGGCCACCCCATTCCAGGGGATGATGTTTAAAAGGACTAGTACTGAAAATGGCTAGAATCGCAGCATATCAAGTCGCTACCCTTAACGTCAGGGGTATGCGTAATCGTCGGAGACAGCAGCAGTTAAGACATCTGTTAAAGAAATGGAGTGTGTCTGTAGCAGCAATTCAGGAAACAAAGTTGTCCTCCGATGAAGAGACGGAAGCTGCTCTTGAGCCGTTTTTGCCGGAATATAACATTATTGTTAGCCACGCTAGAGGCTTGTCCGGAGGGTGTATGCTATTCCTGGCCAAAACACTAGAGATGACAGCCGTGTCTTATTGCATAGATGGCGAGGGACGACTTATATGCTGTGACCTCACAATCTCAGGTGTGCAGTGGCGAATTATTTGTGTTTACGCCCCTGTAAAACAGCGAGACAGAAGGCATTTTTTTCTTTCATTAGTTAATCATTTGTGCACAGATCGCAAAATTATGTTGTTGGGAGATTTTAATTGTGTTTGTAGGGATGAGGACCGATCAGCATTATGTAAGAGATATGACCCTAGTGCTGCATTACTTAACGATTTGGCTTGTGAATACAACCTTGTGGATGACCATAAAGGGTGCCGTGACCTGATAGGTTTAGCAGTGTATGCTGACAATCTCGCGCCATACAGAACAGCCAGAAAGGAGTACCCAACACCACACAAATCCCTCAATAAGTTAGAAGAGAACATCCTTAGGAGACTACAAACCAACACATACCCAACACCAGCTAAATTACACCTGTGGTACCCTACACTATACTCTCCGCAGTGCTCACACTGTGGAGAGGTAGCTAACCTCTACCATATGGTGTGGGCATGCCAATTTAATCCCTTAGTTGACCCCATTCCCAACCCCTCGGAGGAGCAGTGGGAGGCTATTCTGCTCAGCGATGATCCTGACCGTCAGCACTGGCTGGTGGGGAGGGCCAGCGCAGCAGCAGCAGCCAATGGACTACCGGACTAGGCGGCCCACCCACATGTTCTGAGAATACTGAATAAATAAAGATGTTTTCAATCAAATGCCGGAATATAACATTATTGTTAGCCACGCTAGAGGCTTGTCCGGAGGGTGTATGCTATTCCTGGCCAAAACACTAGAGATGACAGCCGTGTCTTATTGCATAGATGGCGAGGGACGACTTATATGCTGTGACCTCACAATCTCAGGTGTGCAGTGGCGAATTATTTGTGTTTACGCCCCTGTAAAACAGCGAGACAGAAGGCATTTTTTTCTTTCATTAGTTAATCATTTGTGCACAGATCGCAAAATTATGTTGTTGGGAGATTTTAATTGTGTTTGTAGGGATGAGGACCGATCAGCATTATGTAAGAGATATGACCCTAGTGCTGCATTACTTAACGATTTGGCTTGTGAATACAACCTTGTGGATGTGGGGCAGGAAAAAGGCGACAGTATTCATTTCACTCATTTTCAGTTCTCCTCTAATGCCCGCCTTGACAGAATTTATGTTTCTGCAGACATGTTAGCAAATTTGTTTGGTTACTGGGTGCGGCCCATCTTCTTCAGTGACCATTGTATGGTGTCTCTTCAGGTAGGGAGGTACAGTCGGCAGATACTTCACCCTCGGTGGGAACTGTGGAAAATGAATAACTGTCTGCTCTCAGATGAAATCTTTAAGCGTGCTGTACCTACTTGTTTGAAAGACATATGGTCACGCCATGATCTGTCAGTTTTTCAAAAATGGGACTTGTTCAAACAGAAAACCAAAAACTTAGCAATTGAAGCCTCTGCAAGAATCGCGTTCCTAAAGAGACACCACCTTCGTGAGCTTGGGCGCACTCTAACTGAGCTACATGAGCTAGAGAGGGTTAGCCCGGGTGCCTATGTTGAAGAAATTAATAACGTGAAGGCAGAGCTTCAACAAATTGCGACGGAAAGATACAAGGGGGCCCTAATAAGATCTAGGACTCGAAGGTTTCTTGACGAGCAACCTTCACGTCGGGCCCTCAGTGATGAAAGAGAGAATGCTCTTACGAAGGAAATATTGGAAATTCAGTATGGTGGTTGCACATATAGTGATGCTCCTAGTATTCTTGCTGCTTTCTATGATTATTATCGAAAGCTGTTCGGCAGTTGTAAAGATCCAAATCAGGGTTTCGATTATAATTCCTTACTTGAGAACTTTCCTCGACTAGACGATGAGAAATGTGCTGTAGTAGAGGGACCCATCACTTTGGAAGAAATTAAATCAGCTATTTCAGACCTTCAGAACCAGAAATCTCCTAGCCCAGATGGTATTACTAGCGAATTTTATAAAACATTTTCGCCTTGCCTAACGCCTGTTTTGATGGAAGTATTCCAAGCATCTTATGATGTGGGTTTCCTGCCTCCCACTTTCTATTCAGGCCACACAATATTAATACCCAAAGCAAAGATACTAATCGGTTGAAAATTGTTGAAGGATATCGTCCAATTTCCCTCTGTAATGTTGATTACAAAATTTTTGCCAAGGTCCTTTGTTCTCGTTTGCAGCTGGTTATCATGGACTTGATAGGTTCGCATCAGGTATGTGGTATCAGAGGGCGCAGTATTCAAACACACATCCATATTGCACGTTCAATAATCGAGACAGTATCAGATGAGACAGGCCAAGTAGCTCTGATTCAAATTGACCTGGCGAAGGCGTTTGATAAAATTCGGCACAATTTCTTGTTCGCGGTCTTGGAGAATGCAAACATTGGTGACGTTTTGCTCAAAGGCATAAGGCTGTGCTATATGAACTCGTATACAAGACTAATTGTTAATCAGGAGCTAACGAAACCAATACCACTGGAATCATCTGTTCGTCAAGGATGTCCACTGTCTCCACTGTAGTTTGGCTTATATCTGGAACCCCTCTGTCTCAGTGTAATTAACAGTGCAGCCATCCGTGGTTTCTCTCTGGCTCAATGTGAAGTTAAGATTTTAGCTTACGCGGACGATATCGCCCTCTTTTGTTCTGACAAAAAGAGTGTACTTGAGGCTTTACACTTGACTGAACAGTTCTGCGATGTATCAGGCGCGGCCCTTAATTTAGATAAATCCAAAGGTTTTTGGTTGGGACACTGGGGCACTAGACCAAGCCAGTTTGGAGGCATATACTGGGACTGTAGTCCTCTTCAGTACCTAGGGGTTCCGCTGCACCAAGTTCGTAACAGCGCAGCCTACTGGGATTCACAAATCGTACCTATGCGGCGACAAACGCAGGCTTGGATGGGTAGGGAACTCTCAGTGTTTGATAGGGCACAGGTCTGTAACATATTTTTGTTTGCAAAGCTTGCGTATGTCCTTCAAGTCCTGCATTGTGCGAGGAGCAAAGTACAAGTTATACACAGAATATTTGCAACATTTGTGTGGCGCTCTCAATGGGAGCCCATGCGGCGTGACAACTTGTTTCTTCCCTTAGAGTCTGGTGGAGTGGGCCTTGTTCACTTGTTTGTGCATCAACTTGTCTCCCATTTTTTCTTTTTCAAATCGGCAAACCATCCGTTTCTTGTAACTGTGCTCATTAGGCGTCTTAGTCCACATTTGCCTTACTTATTCGCACCAACTGGGCAGGCTCTTGAGGGGCGTTTATGGGGATTCCTTAAGGAGGTTACTGACACTTTCAATTTTCTCACTGTGCGTTTCTCTGTAGATTACCTGTATAGCCTCTCGAGAAAGCAGATGACCCAGGCTCTCACTGAGTCTTTGTTCCCTACACCGTTGTATCGGCAGCCTTATCTGGGGTTTTTGGACACCACTGTTCTAAAGCGTGTTAGGCAACAGTGCATTCAGGCAGCTGCAAAAACGTTCTTTTTCAAATTACATACAGCGACGTTGCCTGTCAAGACATTTCTTCACAATAAGGAGATGTTTGTGCCCTGGTCGGTAAATTGTCGTCTCTGTAACCTGCCTGAGACAATTGATCATTGCTTTATTCTGTGCCGTGATGCTATGTTCTTTTGGGACATACTACAAAGAACTCTTAAAAAGGACATTGAAATTACGCCTTATACAATTAGATTTTTGCCTCCTGACAAAAACTCTGTCGTGCCTTACGATCTATTTGTGTTGATGGGACTGTTCAGCCTTTGGAAAAGCCGCATGATCGACAGGCATGCAGAGCCACCAAGATCGTCGAAATCCGTGTTTCGGGAGCAGTGTGCTTTGGTGAGAAGTGTATATGCTGCACGTGAAGAACCTCCAAACTGGATGCCGTATCTAGACGCATGTGTATGTCTCCCAGACGTTTGATGTTCTGATGATTGTGCATTGTCGGGCTGGGGATATGACGGGCTCGTATTAAGCAGCCCGGTAACTTTAGACATGGACATGTTTAAGTAAGTGGAGTTGTCCTTTTTACGGAAGTTTTTCCATGCAATAAAGAAAAAAAAAAAACTCGTGGCTCAGTGGTAGCGTCTCCGTCTCACGCTCCGGAGACCCTGGTTCGATTCCCACCCAGCCCATCTTGGAAGTTGCTTTTTATTTCTGAAGTGCATGCCGGGATTTATCGCTCACGGCCAATGCCACCGACGCTGACGACACCGGCTTTTCTGCGACACTGGCTCCTTAACGCTATCGCGTTAAAAAATTACCGACGATTACGTTACTTCCTAATGCGAAATTTGAGCGCAGCAAATAAGTGGTTTCACCTTTTCGATAGATTGAGGCAAAGAAATCGAGCAACACATGTATGCGCTATCACAGAATTTTTTTTTATTTTTCACACGTATTCCTATAACAGACTCCCTTCTCGGCGGCGGCGATGAGCTTCTGCTTCAGCCTCGCTTACACCTGGTTGCTCTCGACGGTGGCGATGAGCCTCCGCTTCGGCGGTGCGAACGGCAGGGTCTTCTCGACGGCGGCGATGAGCTTCTGCTTCAGCGTCGCTTACTGCTCTGGATTCTGGCGGCGACGGCGCTGGGCCTCTGCTCTGGCGGCGGCGGCAGCAGCAGCAGCAGCAGCAGCGGCAGCAGCAGCAGCAGCGGCAGCAGCAGCGGCGGCGGCGGCGGCGGCGGCAGCGGCGGCGGCGGCGGCGGCGGCGGCGGCGGCGGCGGCGGCGGCGGCGGCGGCGGCGGCAGCAGCAGCAGCAGCAGCAGCAGCAGCAGCAGCAGCAGCAGCAGCAGCAGCAGCAGCAGCAGCAGCAGCAGCAGCAGCAGCAGCAGCAGCAGCCGGAGGACTTCCACCGGTCGTCTCGCTCATGGCTCAGAAAGAACTGGCAGATAATTTCGCAGTGATACAGATCCGCCGCCACCGATCTGGCTCTCTGATTGCCACCGCACAGGGGTTGCATTGGAGGAGGAGCGAAGAAAGGAATTAAGTTCGAGCCAGCGCTTTGACAACCGGAGACTCGCAGGAAGAGGGGGGAGGTGGGCGGCGTGTACACCCAGCGGCAAACGATCGGGGCAGAAGCGCGCGCAGCAAGCGGACAACGCGATAAAGGGAGGAGGGAAGAGATAGCAGAGACTGACTGATGCTGACGCCGATAGTGAGTCAACCCCAGCTGCGGAGTTGGTTTCAGGGACAACGCCGCCGATGCCGACGCAAACAATATGATACCCTCGCTTCCGCAGCGCCAAGAACCAGGTCTAGCCGTGGGAAGGTGGTCACGTATTCGTCGACGTGCCGGGGCCTACGTGAAATAACCGGCGCGTCGGCAACTGAAGAGCACCCTATCCGCCACACAGGAACAGGGGGGGGGGGGGACCCTCCTCTTTCTGCATGGCGGCGACGGTGTTCTATGCAGTCGCGTTATCTTGACTCTCTAGCGGCGTCAGCGGCATCCAGCGGTATCAGTCGGTAGCTGCTAGCGCTGGTGGGATGAAAGGGGGGCGGAGCTGGTTACGAGGCCGACGACGACGCCGACGCCGACGCGAAACCCAGCAACGGACGCCAAAGAGCTGCGCTCTAAAAGTCCGGCGTTCGCCCACTGCAGCTCTCCTGACTTCGCGCGCATGTGCAGTGCGAAAGCAACTCCTCCCTCCCCTCCGCGCCGAAGCGCGGATCTGGAGCACAGTGGCGGAACACCTTTGAAGAGCGCAGCTCGTTGCCATTGTTACGTCGCGTCCGCTGTAGCGCCGTGTTCAACGCACGGCCACCCTGGCTTTCAATGGCGCATAGTGAAGCTTTCGCTTTGAAACTCACGAACGAATTGCACAAAGACTAGCAGCTAACTATCAAAGCAATCCGGTGCTTGCTGCGTATTGCAAGGAAGCACCAAGAACGCGCACGAGAATACTCATGACGGTGAAAGTAGCGGCACAGCGCGAACGCGTTTCTAGCAGCCGACGCGGGAGGTGATCACTCCGTTCTCCCATCATGCCTTGGGCGGATCAGCCAGGCGATGGCGCGGCTATAGCGCGACTCTGCAATTTGTGGGAACTGGGAAGGTCTGTTAAATGCTTGGGGTTTAGCACCGCGGGAGTAAGTACAGGTGCTCACAGAATAATTCGGAGCGCTGCGAAGGCGGCCGAGCTTGCCACGCCTTGCGCAAGCGCTGGTTCCCTATCGATCAAGCGTAGTTCCCTAGTGAACCTCTAGATTAGCGCTCCCTGCTCCTAAATGCTAGCGCTAGGGGCCTTTTAGCGAAACGATAGGTAGGGTAGACGGTGCAATGATATTCTGCTGTAGCGCGCTCGGCATGGTGATATTTAATCCCAGGTGTATCGTTTATGACGTGTTGGCAGCCGTGTCGGATTCAGTGATGCAGCCAAGCTTTCCGTCATTCTGTACTAGCTCTGTGGATCGATTTCCATCGGACTGCTGGCCACATCACTCGTTAGCCGGGCGTGCGAAATCTAATTTCTT
Source organism: Amblyomma maculatum (assembly GCF_055883805.1). Taxonomy (NCBI): domain Eukaryota; kingdom Metazoa; phylum Arthropoda; class Arachnida; order Ixodida; family Ixodidae; genus Amblyomma; species Amblyomma maculatum. The sequence goes on along the minus strand of NC_139351.1, from coordinate 23,540,498 downwards.
GTGATTTGAGAAACTTTGCGAGCTTCACTTTATATCTTGACTAAAAGGAACAATTTGAGCTAGCGGGAGTAAAAGGGCTAGCGGCAATAAAATTTGTTTCAACATCAATTAGGCGGCGTATTTCTCAGTTCCTCATTCAGGTACAGGTCGTAATTTCATGCATCCAGCTAGTGCTCTATAAGCTTCTACTCGTGGCGCAAGACTAGCATTCAGGATCGCAGATATTTATGCACTGATTATTTGCAGTATCTGGTCGCTTCGCTGTTCTCCTTGTGCGAGTTTCCTTAGATTTCATCGCGCGTCTGTATTTGTTCGTATGAGAAGACAACTTCATAAAAACTTGAAGACGGGCTAGGTGGTGCATTGAAACTTGAAGAAAGGTATAGCCAACAGGGAATGCACACACAATCGAGAAAAAACGACACAGGACAGTACGTGTCCTGCGTCGTTTTTTCCCGACTGTGTTTTCCTGGGCGCTATTGCGTTTCTTCCCAAGAAGACAACGTTAATCAAAAGTAGGACCTGCGAGTTAAATGCGGAAAAATACTATAAAGAGCACTGTGCAGATAAATAACAGCAATCACGCTGGGATTATTTTCCCAATGACCCCCCCCCTCCCCCAAGAAAGAAAAAGAAAACAAAAAGGAACAAAAACTACGAAACCTTGGTTGGCATTAGCCATGATGGCCTTCAGTAGCCCGTGAGGTCGTGAATGCCCCTTCAGCGCGGATTGTCGCTTTTAACCGGCGCGGAAGCGACTCGTAGAGCGCGTCTAAAAAATCTTTATTTTTTTTTGTCGCCAAGACGCTTCCACTCTCCGGCTACGGCCTGCCATAGCTCGTCGGCAATAATCGCTCCAAGATTCATGTGGGCCATGCTATCTTTCGTCGCGCCCCACACATTTTCTATCGCGTTCAAGTCTGTGCGTTTTGGAGGCCACTCAAGTAGGCGCACAGCACGTTCTTCAAGGAGGTCTCGCACCCCCTCTGGCGGCATGCGCAGGGCTGATGTCACAGCAGGCTTCAGCTGTGAACGATGGGGCAGCTGAATTAGCGGGCTGAGCCCCTCTTTGCTCATGGCTCCCCAAACATTAACCGAGCACCGACCGGTACTGTGGATAGCAGAAACATAGGCAGGATCGTACCTACATCGATACAGAGAGCGAAAAATTGAGATTTGGAGATTAAGGATGTGTTTTGACAATGAACAGGCTTTGCTAAGCAAGTGCCGAAGAATGCAAATACCTGCAGTTGTATGGCCTCCAAATGCGACGCCGTTGGTCCCACCTAGAAGAGAATGTGGACTCATCGGAGAAGATTACCTATTTCCAATCCTCTACTGTGTTGTGCTCATACATCCTGGCAAAGTGAAGGCGCTGACGTTTTTGCCGCTCCGTAAGGTGTGGTTTTTGAGCTGCCACAAATTCGGGAAGACCGGTATCTCTTATGCGCCTTCTTATTGTCTCACTTACATTCAGGATAAGAGCTTCCTTAATTTCACGGGCGCTTTGGAAAGGGTCAGTGCAGCAACGATTAGAAGGTCAGAGTCCTCTGACCTGCATCGGCGTCGTCCAGTTCGAGCCGCATCTCCAGGTCGGCCATCTTAATCCCTATATGCCTGAATGATTCTGTTCACGGCACTTATAGACCTCTCTGTGAGGCGGCATATCTCACGCTTAGGCATACCTTGCATTGACAGCTTAGTTATTGTGCGCCGCACATCGATTGGCACCCTTTTCGGCATTCTGTCTCGATCAGAAATGGACAGCTTTCCGTTACAGTTCTGTAGTTTTATTTCGCCATACTTCGTTATCAATTGGGCCTTCGATGCACTCATTGCTGCATGAGAGAACAACGCCCGGCTTTGTCAACGCTAGTCACTGTCGCGTACTACAGTAATGTATTGATCAATCGTTTCGCATGACGCGTGCAAAGTGGTAAGGTATAATTATTCTTGAACTGTCGCCTCAAGCGCGACGTTGGAATCCAGCGCTCGGCCGCTGTGCCGTGAACGTTGGGGAGATACGAAGGAAGAGAGCCTCAGACCGCTGGCACGGCTGTCCCATTCTTCACATTTAATGCATACTGTAACATCCTCGAAGCCAACTATTATGATACAGTCTGGACGGACTGCTTAAAGATGCGTGCTCTTTTTTCCAACGCGACCACCTGTGCACACTGCGATGTCTGCCCATTAGCTCCGGTTGGAATGTAGTCTCCGCCTTCCTATATGCGGCCTCCGAAAGGTGGGAAAAGAATACAGTTGAAAATGGTATGAGCATCACCTCGCATGAGGAAGCTCCGGCGTTCGATACCCAGTGCTTTCGGGAACCCACCGAGGATAAAATAGATGCAAGCTTTCTCCTGGCCTGGTGCTCGACTTAAGTGGGATGAAATGCGTAGGAAAGGGTGTTTGGCCTTCTTCGAGTGAACGAAACACCTTGTGCCATAAAGCTCTTTTGCCGCATGTGCCCTTGCGCCATTGAAATTAATCACCATAGTTATAAGTGAAAATGGTTGATATACAGTGAAAAATTCTTCCGCTTACATCTGGAAACAGTCAGTCTGGAGAAACTGCGGCGGGCGGTTGCCGGGGAGTGGAAGCGTATTGGTTGCTTCGATGACATTATAAAAGCTCTCAACGAATTCCTCGCGCCATGGCTAGAAGCTGCGGTTTCTCAGGAAAGCGTGCATATGTGTAATTTATGGTCGTCTTGGCAGATGCCCAACATATATTAGGGATCGTGAAGTTAAGTTCCTGCTCGTTTATTCGTTCTGCGAAACGCAAACTCAGATTGCTTCCTGTTATAAACTCAAATGTGCCCTAAAGGCCTTTATTTTGCATTATACCCATAGGATCTAACGGCACATATAAGAGCCGGCAGCGCGAAGTTCATGGGCATGACATATGGGCTAAGACATGCGGCACTTATTCCTTATTGTTAAAAAAAGCATTTTATTTTCGCTTGTTAACCCGAACCAATGAACCCTTGATATTTTAGGCAAAATAGTGACTTATTCACGATAGAAAATGAAGAATGCTGAGTTACGCAAGAAGCGAAAAGTTTCTTACGCCCGGCTAATGAGTTCACAAAATGACAACCTATGCTGTCATTTTTTCCTATGACAGCCAATAAAAAAAAGAGCGAACGTCTCGCAAAACGAATGCAGATACTGACGTCCACACACCGCACGCAAGCCGCACGTGGCATAGATTACGATGGACAGCGCGTAATCACACAAGGCGTCACAGACACCGCCTCGCCCACCTCTTGTCAACGCTAACAGGCCCCTATAGCACTAGCCTTCTAGGTTCACTAGAGAAGGAGGGTCGCGGGCTAGGGATGCCGCGCACCCGCAGTCAGTTTCTGTATTCTTCGGCTGGCGCGCTCCTTCAGCGAGCGGCAGCCTGTCCCGCGTTCCGAATTATTCTGTGAGCACCTGCACAAAAGAAAGAAGATCGTGGTATGTACAAATGAAAGAAGATCCGTTGAGGGCTCGCAGTATATTCATGTACAACATTATCTAACCCTTATGATTTCCAATTTCCACACAAACCAACGAAAAACAGCACCACACTCCAATGCGCTGGTAATGCGCCGGCTGGGGCCGGCTCATGCCAGCAATTGAGCCATGCGCCGAGAGGCGGCGCCACCCGTTCAGCTGTCCAATCTCTATAGCACAGTTTCAGCAGTGCAAGCCTGATCAGGCAATAAGGTTTTTTAAATATGCTCACATCATTTTACCGTGCCACCTACACCACAAAATGGCCGTCACTGTGACGCGGGAGTATACTGCCTTTTACGTCATGTGCACGCTCGCTCTAAACCAGCGACGGACCAGTGCTGGAGAGCTAGTGCGAATCCTGCTTTGTTTGACATTGCCTATGATTATTACAGTTCCGCGCTTGTCGTTCTTTAATGCTTATGTGTCAAACTGCGTAAAATAAAATGTGCGCCTTAGGAAGTGACGCAAGCGCAAATAAAGAAAAAGTGAAATGGCAGACCTTTCTTTAAGGTATAGGGTTATGGGCTAGTATCTTTTAGAACAGTTTGCATCCATCAACGCCACTTTTAGCAAATAAATGCTTTCAAGCTTTCAAACCATGTACCGCCTTGAGACATCAAAATTCCTGTAACATCCCTCAACTACCAGCATTGAAGCTATTTGGGACCTCAAGTGTGCCACAGAAAGAAGCCCACTAACCGGTCCCTAACTTGGACACTATTCCATCTCGTATAAAACTGAATGAAAAACACATAAAGCATGCATGTGGCCACTTTAATGTGGATATTTATAGGAGCGCGTTAATTTAATAAACTGTTTTTGACTGAAATAATCTTTATTTTTGAATCCAATACGCAACTGTAGCCAGCATGCTAAAATGTGCTTCACTTTTTGTACGTATATATTGCAGTACTTTTTTTTACTTCCTCTTAACAAACAGGACCCATTGCCTGCAAATTGGCATGCAAGGTATCTATACCTTAACGTAATCGCACAATTCAATTTGTGCGTGAAGTGAAAACTTTTATCAAACACTAAACATTCATCCTGCAGATAGTATGTTTTATATCATATTGATATATGGCCACTTGAGAAAGGCTGCCTAGTGCTGGAAGTGGCTTTTAGACTGATTATACATTGTTACCGGCAAGAGCTAATGGAAATACATTATGGTATTATGGTGTGACTTGTGCACAGCTGATATTCATGACATATTAGTCGACTGGGGCTATTAATGTGACTGTGAGAGTAGCAAGAATAAACGTTTTTCACACAGAATTTTTCTAGGCAAACAATGCTGCATAACAGCTGTGAATCCTGTATGCTGCTGCATTTTGGCTTGTGTGACTGCCCTGTGGGGAATAAATGCATTCCTTTGTATTTTTTATGTAGGCTGGTTCTGAAAGACTTGTAGGCTATCAAAGACAATACATTCTTGGCAGCCAGCCTGCCAACTGGGGTGTCACTTGGGATTTGGGTGGCCAATTGTGCGGGCTCGCTTCTAAGGACCGCTAGAGGTCCCTTTGAGGTGGCACACAGGGGTGTCATGTTGGCTTTTAATGGGCTCCCCTCATTTCCAAGGCAGCCCCTGCAAGCCCACCGAACGTCTCCTTCAGATAAGTCATGGGGGTGTTACGTCGGCATTAGGTAGGCACCTCTCTTTGCACAGGCAGCTCCTGTTAGCCCCTTGTGGGTCGCCTTTAGGCGGCCCTCTACATGCCCTATAGGATCCCATGTCGGTTAAGATGGGCACCCTTGATTGACTTTACTGGGACAGCCCCAGGGGTTCCGTGGCTGTCTCCCACAGGAAGCCCAGGGCTGCCTATGTCGGTCCCCGCCAATCCTGCAAAATCCCCACATCGGACTCTCTTGGGCAGCCCGATCTGGGCTGACAAGGACCCGCAATTCAGAGCCTCGTTCGTGCTACTGGGGTAAGCACTGGAATTAGTAGGCGAATATGTCTACTTCGGACAAGTAGTAATTGCAGATCCGGACCATGAAAAGGAAATAATAAGGAGAATAACATTAGGATGGAGCGCATTTGGCAAGCACTAGCAGGTTTTAATTAGTAGCTTACCGGTATCACTCAAGAGGAAAGCATACAAGTGTTGCATCTTACCTGTACTCACCTATGGGGATGAAACGGGGAGGCTAACCAAGAGGGTTCTACTTAAAGTGAGGGCAACGCAGAGGACTGCTAAGGGTAACATTGAGAAATATGAAGTGTGCAGAGTGGGCCAGAGTAATAACTGAAGGTACTAACATTCTAGTGGAAATCATGAAGAAAGGGGCATGGACCGGACATGTAGTGCGAAGAAAGGATAACCGATAGTCGCTTAGGGTTAGCACAGGACCGGGTTAATGGGAGGAATATGGAAGAGGCCTTCGCCCTGCAGTGGTTATAACCAGGCTAATGATGATGATGACCTGCGGAAGGCAACTTTGGCTTTGAAGTATTGCTTTTTGGTGAATTTACTTTAGTTTGTTGTGTATAGTTCTTTTGATGTTTGCAACGATTTGCATTGCTGATGTTGAACTGTTCACTGAGGCTACCTATTTCTGTCAAGCTTTCTCTGCAATATGCCTTGTTTACTGTACACTATCCCAAGCCCTATTAATGATAAGCAGCTTCTGTGTGCTGCTGTATCTGCGAATGGTACTCTACGCTTTGGTTTGTTGCTTTTTGGTCAATTTAAATTCATCTGTGTGGTCCCATGCATTTACGGACCTTTTGTGACATATTCTTTCACAATGTCGAATGCTTTGGTTAGGTTACCTACTTCTGCTGCGAAAAGTTTAGGTTACTAATATCTGCCTTAACGTTTTCTGTGCTGTGCGCGTGATGCAGTGTGCTCGTGCCCAAATGCCTCTAATGTAATTTCTTTCCATTTCTGTACCTGCGGGAGCAGGGGTGCGATTATTTCGTTTCTTTTTAGTCAAGTTAATCTTATTCGCCGTACGTACCTTGACTTTATGGACCTTTTGTGAATTTATTTGATGTTATCGAACTCTTTAGAGAGGCTTCCGCCCCTGCCAGGTTTCTTTGCAATACGCCCGATGTAGCAGGCACCATCTCTGAGACTCGTAAAGGTAAGTAGGTTCCCGTGGCTTTAATTGCTGAGGAAAAGGCCCCGATCTCCGTTGCGTTGCTTTTTGGGTCGTTTAGTTTTTCGCTTCATTGTTGTCGTGAATTTGTCTAGCTTTTCTCATTCATTCTGTTATGTTGTCGAAACGCTTGTAAGGATTACCTATTGCAGTATTCAAGCTTTTTCTGCATTACCGCTGATGTTTTGGTCGTGGGTACTTGGGGTATGTACCTTCATGTGGTTTTGTTGTGTTGAGTCCAATTTATATTCATTCGCTGCACAGTCTAAGAGAAAGAACGTAGGATATGCCACAGTTATTGTAATGCTTTGGTGTGTTTGCAAAGTTTGCCTATTTCTGCCGGAAAGTCCCAGGTTACCTATTTCTGTTATATAGTTTTTTTTTATTACTCGTTACGTATTGTGCTGTTGACATAGCGCTTTTAAAATAAGTTCTCTTGGATGGGTTTTATGGTTCGCTGCTATTTACCAAAAACATTTCACTCGACAACAACTATAAATTAACAGATATTTTATCAGACTTTCTTTTATATTGCTACGGGTTGACTCATCGAAGATGAGGCACAAGTGTGTGTGCACTTAGCGCGTGCTCAGAGCTCAAATCCTGGGCAGCGGTCTGTGTTTTGACGTCGGGAGCGCCCTGGGCTTGTGCCGCGTTGTACCAGTCTTCTGCGCGGTGTGCATGCCTCCTGCCACGTAACATCTTGGTGGAGGTGCGGATTTTCCCATCCCCTGTGTCCTGACATATTGCACCACAGAGCTTCGCAGCGGTCACTAAACCTGTACTGACACTATGACCCAACCCGGCCACTCCCCAAGTCCCACTGCTATTACATTCATGGTCACGGTTCATCTCCGTGACCCAGACATCTTTTGCAGTGCCTCAGGTGACAACGTGAACAAATAGATCTCTATGTACGAACGTGTCAGCACCCATAACAACTGGGACTCCACCGTCAGAGCGAGACAATGCTTCGAAACACATGAGGACGAAGTGACGAGTTAGGAGATCTTCAAAGAAAAGCTTCGCGCTCTCTTCGGAACACCAGATGCTTTGAAGCTCGCAGCAATAGTCGCGAGTCGCGTGTGCAGTCTCCCACTGTAAGGTATGTCACCTACATACAACACGTGCTAGCCTTATGTCACCAGGTCGACACCACCATGACGGAATCTGCAAACGTGGGCCACGTTTTTAACGGCATTGCGGACGACGCCTTCCATTTTCTCCTCTGCCATGGCTCTGATACCGTGGATGACCTTATCAAGGAGTGCCGTCTCTTCGAGCAATTGTAGAGCACGCGCATATTTCCACAGTTTGTGGGGTCTTATATGGGGATAAATACGTTTTTCCCGCTAAGTCGTGGCTGAGAGTCAAAACCACCGACCGCAACCAGTGATCGCGTGCGCTACTGAGCGCACGCCGACCACTGCGGGCCGTGCTCTTGGGAACAAAGGAACAACACGCTCTAACAATGAACAGGCATTTATTGCTGCAATAACAACAACGCAAGCTTGCAATAAAACACACTAGTGAATCTAGGTCGTTCGACTCACCAGCAGAGCTACGGGCGAATGTTCACCCACGCTAGGGCAGGGGATAAGCTCCGAGGCCGGACAGGGCAACCAAGCGGGAAAAGTCACGCCAGGCTTCGCCTCGCCGACGACTGCGGAGTGCCGCGAGGATACAACCGCTCGCGTTGAGTTCCCGATACCGAAGAGACTTGGCTTTTTCCGCGTGCACGGGGATAAGATCAGGGGTGGCGCTTGTTCTGCCGCAACGCTGCGCCCTCTCTCGCTAGTTAATGTTAACCGCCAATGTTGACGCCATTCCGTGATAGATAGAGTAACTGCCTCGGGGGAAAACTGACCTGAAAGAGGACGATGGGGGATCGTTCCCCACATCACACCAACCTTAAATTGTTGCACGCGCCGGCAAGTACATGCTATGGAGATGTCTTCATGAACTTGCACTTGACGCAGGACCTTCCAGCAGAGGTAGCACCGACGACGTCCTCGTAGACTGTCGCGACGCGCCGACGGTAGCGGGAAGGTCTCCGCAGGATGGCTGGCATGTCACGTGAGTTTGAGGGCCTGCAGGTCAGTACACAGTGGGGCCGGGTCGACAACTGCGCCCGGGAGTCCATAGAGGTGGCGCCACTTTCTGGAAGGCAGATACAGACGACGCCAGACAGTGTACCGAGCCGAGCCAGGTGGTCATACGGCGCAACAGCAGGGATCGCGGATCACGTGTCCACAGGGCCCACGAGGCCGGCTGAATGCTGCAGGCCAGGATTCTACAACGGCGCGTAAGGTGGCACGGTTGCGCCTTTATTCCATGGTAGCAGCAGCTAGTGTGACTATTAACTGGTCTCGTCCCGGCTGCCCGGGTGGATGTGCCGAACAGAATATAGGCAGCTCCGTCACAGCAGGCGGCAGTGAAACGATGTGCAGAGGCCAGTAAGCCTGGGTGGCTCCGGTGAGCCTGCATAACTTCCAGAACGCTCTCCACATGCCTTTAACGAAAGTCATGGGAGGGAGCATTGGCGTCCGCACGGGCCTCGTGGCTCCGTACAAAACTCGCTAGCAAAACGTGTCAAGCCGCAGTAAAACGCAAAGGTCAAGTGAACAAAGCCCTTTCTTGAGTTGAACGAGACTGCTCAGTTCGTCCGAGGATACTAAAAAAAAACAGGTGGGCCAGCAATGTGCTCATCCTCTACATCGCGAATGCGGTGGTTGTCTCTTAAAAGTGGTGCAAGCAGCTATACAAAGTCTTAAGCCTAACATCCACTAATACAAAGACCGCCTTCAAGAAAGAAAACAACCCTGAGAAGGGTTACGATCACACAGCCTCGAGGAGAAATCAGCACTATGGGTTGGTCCTATACCGCTCACCACACGAAGCGGATTAGCGGTCGGCGCCCACCGTCCCGGACGGTGTCGGAACGCCCGGTGCCGAGCTGCAATACTAGCAAGCTCGTCGTGGCACCAGGCCACTCGGCTCCCAGAGCCCAACAGAGACAGATGAGAAAATATGTACAGAAAACGCGGACCACCCACGCGGCTTCTGTACTCACTCGCTACAGGCTTGGCGACTACGCCGGCGCTAGGCCTCGCGCTCCCTCGATGTAGACCATGTAGTTCTGAAGCTGAAGAAACTTCTCCAAAGGGCACAAAATAAATGCGCTGAGCATGTCGAAAAGTTCAAACATGCTGGAGCGGAATTGACCTCGTACTCAAGAAAACCTACCGCAGAGCCCAGCGATCAAAATTCACTCTAGGCCTAGCACTTGTCATGTTCGGACAAACAACGTCCCTTGCCACGAACAAACAGTAGTTCAAAAACAGTTCCAAAAGCGGCTCCACGTTGGGCGCCAGATGTGGGGTCTTATAGGGGGATAAATACGTTTTCTCCGCTTAGTCGCGGCTGACAGACAAAATAAGCGTCCCCAACCAGTGATCGCGTGCGCAGCTGAGCGCACGTTGACCACAGCGGGCCGTGCTCTTTAGACAAAGGAACAACACGCTCTCACAATGAGCAGGGATTACTGCAGTAACAACAACGCAAGCTAGCAATAAAACACACTAGTGAATTCAGGCCGTCCGACTCACCAGCAGGGTTACGGGCGAATGTTCGCCCACGCTAGGGCAGGGGATAAGCTCCGAGGCCGGAAAGGGCGGCCAAGAGGGAAAAGTCACGCCAGGCTTCGCCTCGCGGCGACTGCGGAGTGCCGAGAGGATACGTCCGCTAACGTTGAGTTGCCGATGCCGAAGGGACTTGGCTTTTTCCGCGAGCGCGATGATAAGATCAGGGGTAGCGCTTGTTCTGCCGCGAAGCTGGCGCCCTCTCTCGATAGTTAATGTTAACCACCAATGTTGGCGCCATTCCGTGATAGCTAGGGTTACTACCGCGGGGGAAAGCCGACCTGTAAGAGGACGATGGGAGATCGTTCCCCACACGTTTCAAACGCTTCCCCATATTGCGGCCACATCTTCGAGTATTATGCAGCAGCCACCAACTAGCCCATCTTCCTTTCACCACTGAACATCACCGACACCATCACCCGGATCGCTCAACGCGAAATGGAGGCCTGTGCGCCTACACCACCCCAAATTACCATCCCCGAGCACTCCTTGACCGAAGTCTCCCTTATTCAGGCTGTCGTGCGAGAGGAACTTGCAAACACAAACCTGACCCCTTCTGTCTGTTCCATCGGAAAACCCAGCGTCCGGCCACCAAGCACGAATGTTATCCGTCCCCGGGCCCCGTACTTTCGTCAATACCGAAATCCAGCAGAATGGCCGACGCCTGATAAAAGCCACATATGTTTCATGTGTTCCTGTTTCGGTCACATGTTCCGGCATTGCCGTAGTCGATGGTCTCCGATTCTTCATACCGAGTTTTTCTATGGCTGCCGTACATATATGTCCCGCCGTTTCTCGCCCCGATCACAGCCTGACCAGTCATATTCGGCCAATGACTCCGCCAACTCCGGACCGCACGAGGCCGCCCTTTTGGATCCCCGCAGCCCACTCGATCCTCGCCTGCAGCCTCATACGGCCGACCTGACTTGGAAAACTAGCTGAGGCATCTCCCGGAGGTGACGATGCATCCACGACCAGACCCTCAAATTCTTTACAGACCTCGCGCTTGAACCAACTAGACATTTGTGTTTATGGTGTCCCCGTGCGTGGATTTGTAGACACTGGAGCGCAGATCTCTGCTATGAGTGCAAACCGTCGTCGTCGTTTACGTAAAGTTCGCACGCCGGCTCGGTTTCGGGTGCCTGTCGCGGACGGCGGAAGGTTTGTTGTTGACGAACTGCTCGCTGGCCAGCCACACTGCTCGCGTTAGTGTGGCTGGAACTCTTGTTCCCATAACCTCCTCGATGGCCTCGATTTCCTATCAGAACACTCTGCTCTCATCTACTGCTAGTAAGTCGTCCTGCACCTAGATCTCCCAATTATCGATCCTGAACCCCTGCATTCTTCTCCCGGACTCTATTCGCCGGACCAAGTTTCGCTGCCCTCACTAGCTATCTGATTCGTTACCATGCGTCCTACCTCAACTCTTCCACATGATGCGCCTATTTCCGATCTCTTGCTGCGCCGCAACGTTGCACTGTCCCATACCATGGCTACAAACAAGGGGAATACTGTGTCACTGCCATTGATCAATTTCAGCTATTCGGCCCAAATGCTTCCACCTGGCATATGCGTGGCGATGTTCTCACCTCTTGGCTCCTGTCAAGTTGCCCCACTAGACACTGACCATGCTCCAGCTTCTGCAGACCCCGCTCACGATCCTACTCAGACTGACAACGATCATGGAAATGATGCCCTCCGATTTGCTTCCTGCCCAATCTCGTCAGCTGCGTGCGCTTCTAGAGTCCTATTTCGACATCTTCGGCCTCCATAACAGCGCCCTCGGCCAAGCTCTAACTGTCACGCACTGCATCGACGCCGGCGACGCTCTTCCTATCCGCCGCCGCGTATTGCCAAACCATATCCCGTAGGCGCACTGGAGCAGATGACGTTCTGGGCGAGTTAAACGGCGATTGTTGCTGCAAGGTCTCTCAGAACGCTACCTAAAGGTAACATAACTCACTGTAAACGACGATTGTTGCCAAAAGATATGTCTGTGAACGCAACCTAAAGGTAACATACACTCACCGAAGGCAGAATATAATTGTGGCGCAAAACAATATTCAGAAAAAAAAATTACAACACAGGAGTCGAACAAACGTTTCAGTGGCATCAGTGCAAAGAGGGGTGATGTTGATCCATTGCGCCACAAAAACGACGGGAACGGAGGCCTTTAAAGGCATTCTTATTCGTTTTAGACAATATATACACTATTTGTCGCCAGGTGGCGCTGCTCAGAGCCAAAGCGTCGTCTGCTCGAGTGCTCCTACGGGATATGGTTTGCTAATACGCTACCGGGTCTACCATTCAGAACGGCAGGTAATCCAGGCGGAAGTGTCAAAATGCCGGAGAAGAATATTATTGAGCTCTCTCATAGTCCCCGGGCTTCTCCTGTCGTCCTGGTCAAGAAAAAAGATGGCTCGTGGCGCTTCTGTGTGGATTACCTACACCACCTGAATAAGATCACAAAGAAAGATGTCTATCCGCTTCCTAGAATCGACGATGATTTGGATTGCCTCCACGGATCCACGATCGTCTCGTCCATCGACCTACGATCTGGCTATTGGTGAATTTTTGGGGATGACCAGAATCGGGAGAAGACTGCGTTGCTCAGTCCGGATGGTCTGTATCAGTTTAAGGTGATGCCTTTTGGCTTATGTACCGCCCCAGCCACTTTTTAATGCATGATGGACTCCTTGCTACTAGAATTTAAATGGTCCACTTGTCTGTGCTACTTAGACGATGTAACTGTGTTTTCACTCACGTTTTTGTCCTACATGACACACCTTTCTAAAGTTCTTTCACTCTTCCGCATTGCTGGACTACAACTCAACTCTTCAAATTGCCGTTTCGCCCGTCGTCAGTTCAATATACTAGGTCATGTTGTCGATGCTACTGCAGGGGTTAGTCTTGATTCAGACAAGATCCGAGCAGTAAAGGACTTCCCAGTACCCCGTTCGAGCAATGACTTCCGAAGGGTTTTGAGTCTGTTTCTACTTTCGTAGGTTCATTAAACGTTTGCCGACATTTCTCAAAAGCTCACAGATCTTAAAAAGGATGTAGGGTTTTTGTGGGGGTCGTCCCAAGACCAAGTATTTGCGCCACATATAAGAAAGCTTACCACCGTACCGGTTATGGCACACTTTTATGTGTCAGTCCCTGCGAAAGTCCGCACAGATGCTAGTGGTCATGGTATCGGGGCCATCCTTGCCCAGCATCAATCCGGCCCTAATCGCGTAATTGCCTATGCCAGCCGCCTTATATCCTCTTCAGAGAAGAACTACCTATCACCGAACCACAGTGCTTGGCCCTCGTCAGGGCCGTTGGAAAATTTCGACCTTACCTATATGGCAGGCCATTCACAGTTGTCACAAATCAGCATGCCTTGTGCTGGCTTTCTTCTCTAAAAGATCCTAGTGGTCGCCTCGGGCGTTGGCACTACGACTCCAAGAATTTGACTACACTGCGATCTAGAAGTTCGGCTGGTTGCGGAAAGATACCGACTGCGCCTCTCGATACCCTGCTGCCCAGTCTGATATGCCCAGGAGTGCAAGTGCCATTCAACTGTTTTCTCTATCACCGCTTACCCTTATTGACGAATAACAGCGTCAGGATGCGGAACTTCTCTCCATCATTAGTCGCCTAATGTCAGCCCAAACAGACCCTTCACTGAAGCGCTTTGCTCTCGCTGACGGCATTTTATACCGCCTGAATCTTCAGCCTCCTGGTCCTGACCTTCTACTAGTCGTCTCCAAGCACTTACGAACAGTCATTCTCCAAGAATTCCGCGATCTCCCAACTGCTGGCCATCTAGGCATTACTCGCACGTACGACCGCATCCATCGTCGGTTCTTGTGGCCTTGTCTCTACCGGTCAGTGCGCCATTACGTTGGTGCTTGCGATGAGTGCTAGCGTCGCAAGAAGCTTGCATCTGCTCCCGGTGGCTTTCTTCAGCCCATCGACATCTCTCCGGAGCCATTTTACCGTGTCGGCTTGGACCTTCGCGGCCCTTTTCCCGAGTCCACTTCTAGCAAGAGATCGGTAGCAGTAGCCACGGATTTTCCTACCCGGTATGCAATAACGCGCGTGCTCCCCACGAGTACTGCCGATAATGTCGCAGACTTTCTTCTTCGCGATCTCATTCATCATCATGGACCTCTCCGCCAAATGCTCATTGACCGTGGCCGCACCTTTGTTTCGGCAGTTGTGGACGACATCCTTCTCGCATACTCAACTAAACACAAGTTGACGACCGCTTATCACCCACAAACTAGTGGCCTCACTGAGCGGCTTAATGCCCCCCATGTAGTACGTCTCCTCTGATCACCGTGACTGGAATGCCATCCTCCCATACGCTACACTTGCGTATAACTCGTCCCATCATGACACTGCCGGCTCATCATCATCATCATCATCAGCCTGATTATACCCACTGCAGGGCGAAGGCTTCTCCGATTTCTCCACTTAACCCGGTTCTGTGCTAGCTGCATCCACTTGACCCCTGCGAACTTCTTAATCTCATCCGCCCACCTAACTTTCTGCCGCCCCAGCTACGCTTTCCTTCCCTTGGAATCCAGTTTGTTACCCTTAGCGACCATCGGTTATCCTCTCTTCGCACTACATGTCCTGCCCATGTCCATTTCTTCTTAATTTCCGCTAGAATGTCGGTAACTTGAGTTATTTCTCTGACCCACTCTGCACGCTTTCTATCTCTTAATGTTACCCCTACCATTTTTCGTCCCATAGCCCTCTGGGTTGTCAACTTAAGTAGAACTCTCTTGGTTAGCCTCCACGTTTCAGCCCCATAGGTGAGTACAGGCAAGATGCAACTGTTGTGTACTTTCCTTTTGAGCGATACCGGTAAGTTGCTAGTCATAATCCGCGAGTGCTTGCCAAATCCGTTCCATCCCAATCTTATTCTTCTTGTTATTGCCTTTTCATGGTCCGGATCTGCGGTTACTACCTGTCCTAAGTAGACATATTCGCCTACTACTTCCAGTATTTCGCTACCTAATGTAAACTGCTGTTCCTTTCCGAGGCTGTTGAACATTACCTTAGTCTTCTGCGTATTGATTTTCAAGCCTACCTTTCTTCGTTTTAACTCTTGTACGGCCGTGAGCTTCAACTGCCTCTTGACCCATTATTTCGAACATCTGGTCCCCTCCATTCTGAGTAAGCCCGTGAAGCCATTGCCCGTTCCGACCATGCACACAAAGTCGCCCGTTCCCATCTGCAAGCCTCTGAAGCTTCTCAGCAGGAGCACTAACAGCTGCCACCTCCACAGCTCCATCTCACCTGGGTCCCTTATGTTGCTCTGAGTGCCTTCTCGCCGTATTGGGTTCTCGGAAAAGCTTCTTTTGCGTTTTGTGGGGGCGTATCGTGTGCTGGGCCAAGTCACCGCCGTCACCTACGAGATTGAACCCGTCCTGCCCCCTCCGATTTCGTTCACGTCTCTCGCCTTAAGCCCTACAATCTACCTTGCTCTGACACTCCCTAAGCAGCACCGCGCCGGTGCTTCTGCGCCACCAGGGGGCCACGCTGCAGATCGACTCATCGAATATGACTTACCAAGATACTTTGTTGATCGAGTTGGTACTCATTCATTATGAATTTAAACAGCGCGAACACGAAGACAAAGCACAAGATAAGCCCCAGTACAAGCCGAAGATGAGCCAGAAGTGTGTGAGCACTTTGCGCGTGCTCGGAGCCAAAATCCTGGGCAGTGGTCTTTGTTTTGACATCCGGTGCGCCCTGTGCTTGTGTCGAATTGTACCAGTCTTCTACGTGGTGTCACGCCTCCTGCCACGTAACAATATTATAGAACTGTTGACAGTGTTTATCTATCTGTCGTGAAGTTTTGATATCCATTCCCGCATTAAATATTTCTCTGCACTGCACCAGCTCCTGCCTTAAATCTTTTAAACTAGTTCTTTAATGACACTAACTGCGGAAACAGGCGCATGTATTATTTTGTTGCTTTTTGGGCAATTTATTTGGTTTCGCTTAGGTGTACTTGATTCTGCAGAGATTCTGTTTTCTAGCTGTTCGTAGAAGCTAATTTTTTTTCTTTCGTAATGTTTTGTGTGCATTATTCCTTGCGTAGTGCTTTTACTAACGCTTTTATTGCAGTATACACCCTATTTTATGAATGGCCTGTGAAGCGACTCCGGCTTCGGTTTTTCTTCAGCCGATTTAAATCCATTTTATACACAATCTCCAGGCATTTACGGATCTTTTTCGCATTTGTTTTGATGTTTATTGAATGGTTTACTTGGGTTACGTATTTTTTTCGCGTAGTTTTTCTCTGTATTACGCCCAATGCAGCGTGTCCTATCCCGTAGCCCTTTTAATGACACACAGGTTCTCTATTATGTGGTACCTGCGAAAGGTGCCTCGAGCATTGGTGTGTTGCATTTTACCAAATTAAAAGTCTTCACTCTATGTCCACTTGGGTTTATGGACATTTCTACATTTTCTTGCATGTTATTGCAATCTTGACAGAGGCTTCGATTTATGTTCTAAAATGTTCTGCCCATTACGGATAATGTAGCGTGCACTATCCAAACATCTTTTACCTAAAGGTAGCATCTAGTGCGCAGTCGGTATCCTGAGCTTTAACATATTTCTTTTTCACCATTTTGCATTCCTTTCTTTCCCAGCCCTTACTGTTTTACACTCCTTATACCATATTTTGATATGAATTAATTGCTATGAATTTATTGAAGGTAATTTAGGTTACCTATTTGTGCCGTGTTTTCTGTGCATTACACTTAATACAGCATGCGGTGTGCGTCGTACACTTGATCACAAGCAGGTTCTATGTCGGGTGTGCCTGCGGTTGGTGCTCCGAGCGTTGAGTAGAAGCTTTCTGGCGAAAATAAATGTTTTCTATGTAGTGCACAGAAATTGCAGAGTACAAAATGAACGTTTTCTCTGATTCCGTATGTATTCGTTACAGTATGGCTTGACCTGTAACTATTACTCGGTAACTCAAAACTCAGGCAAAACGTTTCTGCGATGCTGGGGTTTTGTAAGGAACTAAATTAATCAAGCACTCTACAATGCGAAAACGACAGTGCTTATTAATATATTTTTTTTTGTAATTGATTTCGTGGCTGTATTTTGATTCGGTTTAGGCTAATGAATAACGGAATACATGTCACAAGTACTACATCCAATATTGAAGACAACGATATTTTTCATTTTGCACTTATTTATAAATATACAAAATGGGCTTTTTTATGCTTGCCACATTCAGAAAGGACATAACTAGTGCGGTCAGGAAGGATACATTACAACATTGCGTGCCATAAAACTCTAATAAATTACTAACTGAAAGGAAATTTGAAATGTTTGTCACTCAGATGCCTATTTAGCGCTTTTTTTGAAGCTACCATATCTGCAGTCCAAGAGAAAAGACTCGATGCGAGGCGAGTTTCCACGTTTTTTTATTTGCACATGTTAGGCGTGCAGAAGTCCTTTTGGCGCCTTCGTGACGGATTTTGACGCTGCTTCCATCCTGTCGAAAGAATGAAAAATTTGTAAGATTTTCAACTTTGCAAACACAACACTTGTATTATATACAGTCTTTAAAAATATATTTCCTTTATACTCCCATTAACACTAACTCGGCCAAAATTACAGTCCTTCTTAATAGCCTGTATAAAAAAATATTGGCGCTATCCCAAGGCCACAGGCCTGGGACATTCTTAATTTTGGAAAAAATTAAGAATGTTATATTTGGTGGCTCCTAAGTTTTCCCGGAATATCAATCTGGTTTTTAAATTATATATTTTAATACAGTATATTGCATACATAAAGCCTCAAACATTTCGATCATTCAAGTGTTTATTCGGGAGAAAATCCTGAATAAACGCTTACCTTCTTCCTACCTTGGTACTTCTGTAAAAATTGACCCGAATGTAGTTTTGCTCTCTTATCTTGGTTTATCGCCAGAGTGAAGCTAAATTTTAATTTTTTATGCACTTGCTTGAATGATGTACACTTGAAAACTTGATTTATTTTTTCTTACTCCTAGTCTTTCTTTGTTACTTAATCCTAGTCGGTATGCTCTGTTAGTGCTGTTGCCATTCAGAAGGTAAGGCCTCTGTCAAGCTGTGTCCGCAGCTTTTTGCCTTACCTCCTCCATCATGTTTGATGGAAATTCGCAATAAAGATGCAAGGCTGCAAATAACGTTGTGCAGAAACATCCTATAATGATGTGGTTATGTGGGGCCACCAAACTTCACCGCTGTTGCTGAGAAAGTTTGTGTCAGAACGAAATCCAATAAATTTCCTTTCCTTGAGCGCTGTTATATATTTTATTTCTTGGGTGCCGGAGGACACGCAGCTGATATTAGGGCGAAAACTGTAGTTGACTAATAAAAAAATAGTTGGCTTTCAGGAGAGGAACGCTGCAATATTTTTCACAATTGTTCCATGAATACCTGAACCTTCCGTAATGGGGGAGGAATATGGGAGCGAAGGTGGAAAGAGAAGAACAGGTGCCAGTGTGTAATGCGTCGGAGTAGTTTCGACCACCTGGAGATCTTTAACTTAACTATGTTCGCAATGTCGCGTCAGAAGGAAATGGGCACAAAACGCGGACGCAAACATGTCCGAAAAATGAGTTAGGAGCAATACGTTCACCGAGGATGAAACAAATGTCACAGAGGGCCACGTTCGGTGGATGCAGAGTAATAATTTAATTCATTGGAGGCAAAAGTGAAACGTCGATATTGCGTTGGTCGTGCACATCGTATATAGATTTACAATCCACAAGTGACATCGGTAATCGGCGAAGGTTGTTGAAATTGAGACCGAAGAACCCCAAACAAGAACCAGCATTGGAATAGATTAGAAAGAGATCGCTTAACCTTAAATCAATCGACGATAATTAAGACAAATATTCTGAAAACGTCAAAAAAGGTTGTGCACATAATGACGCCACTACAGTATTGTTCCCAGGGCGACCGCCGTAGGTGATGCCATTGAGCATTCTTGCAAAATCATGACGTCATGAGAGAGGGCGGCGCTGCGATGACGTCATGGGGAGAGAGTGGTGGCGCGATAAGAAAAAGATACAGACGTTAACTAAGTTAATCACGAAATATCGCGCAACATTAGGGCCTTTTCGCAGGATTGTGTTCCTGTGTCTGAGTTATTAAACGGTATTTTGATGTGTTAATCATGTGGCCATGCTACGGACAACACATTGCATGTGCTTCCACGATACGTTCTTAAACTAGTGCTTTGATTAGTGATTGCGCAACTAGTGCTTTGATTGCGCAAAACGGACGCCTGAATTCCCTAGGAAAGGTCAAAGGTCGAATTGGCTTCAGACACTGGGCTTTTGCGAGAATGCGGGTAGTAGTGCTGCAGCGCAAAAAAGCAACAAAGCACAATGCTAATCTCAGCTACAGGCGCGTCCATCTTGTGTCAGAACGGCAATCCCTCACAGGAATGAGAACATCAACTGACGCGTGCTAAGGAACGCCATGCGACAGAAGCGATGGGGTACCATAATTGATAGTACTCGGTTCACATGACAGGAAAGACGCAGTAATCATCACACTTGTCTCTGTGGGCACCTGACCACGAAGTAAAGGAAGAGAAGAAGATAGTGAAAGTGCAGGAATTTATAGATGAGCCATAGGGAATGGCTTCGGAGTAATTGCCCCGCAGCGGTGGTGCAGTGGTTATGATATGTACGCGTACCTAGTTTCGAACCCGATCGAGGGCGGCTTTGTTTCGATGCAACCGGAATGGAGATACGTCCGTGCCCTGCGCGATGTCACTGCACTTTAAAGATCCGATTAGTGTAAAATTATTCATAGCCCTCGATATTTTACCGGCGCGGCGACAGGGGACGAGGAACAATAACAAGACAAGCGCGTGTTACTGTGTTACTACTCATAGCCCATAACTATGACGCCTCTTTCTCTCCACTTACACTGCAAACTTCGCCCCTTTCATTACGGCGCGGTACAGGTGTCAACATGAAATGTGTGAGAGATAAAGCGCCTTTATGTCCTGTTATTCAACGTTATATTGTCATTATTTGATTCTGCAGGTCTGAATATTTCTGCTCGAGTGGTGCCTCAGCTTCGGCTCGTAGAATTGTTTCTAAAATAACTTTCAGCACAATATTCCAAATAGCGTTTACTGTGTAGGTATTCAGCTGCAAGCAATCCTCTATTCTCATCATGAGACCTGGTCTTGGTCAAGTTGTTGCTATAATCAGTAATGATTCCAGTTGTAAATATACCTGAAATCACTTAAAATTACAAATACATATAATAATTTCGCCCTTAACTTCCATAAAATGTTTTATTTCTTATTTCATCGCCCCATTTGGGGCATTGTGATGGTATTTAGAGAATCACTAAACGCGGATGTATAAAGATGTGTTTTGCTCAGTACATAGCGATGAGAAGATCATGGCTTCCCAGGAACGCGCTCTTCTCTCTCCGAGCCGGCGTTCCAAGTTCTGTATTCCGCGCCCATTGGCCAGGGCTCTCAACTGCTGAACCCAAGGACGCGCGTTTCATTCCAAGCTCGCAAGCCTCTTTTTAATAGACGCGAAGGTAGGTAGGTGAAAACAATATTATGAGTCTACAATGTGTTATATCCTAGGGTTTGTCTAGCCCTTGCTTCGAGGTGGTGGCCAACAGTCCGCGACGTGCGGCGACCTTTCCAGCCCAGTCTACCAGCCGCCTTTGTGCGGCTGGTTCGGAGCTGGAAAGCGCGATCTCCCTCCTCTCTAAGTCCGTGAGGTTGCAGCGAGATGGTGGTGCCAGTTTTGATGGTGGTAAGTCGAAGGTGGCTCTCAGACACTCACAATGAGAGTATTCGGCTTTCTAATGATCTCGACGGATATGGGCTAACGGAGCAGGTGAAGGGAATATGCGACGCTGGAGCTGTTTCCAGGTGTTCTACCGTTCCTTTCTGGCTGGAGGATTATCGAGTCATTGCTCTCTGTTGTGGTGCGTATTATCTTGTTAGTTGACGAGCTGGTCTTAAGAGCTACTCTGATCAACGGCACTCCCTTCTCGGTCAACGTACGCTCGAGCAAGTGAGTGGCCTTTTCATCGCCAAGGTTACCAGTATGCGCTGGCACCCAAACTGTTTGAATTGGTCTCGGTTGTGTGGAGCTAGAATTGAGAATTTTTCAAGTGTGAGAATGAATATGTCTCCGTACAAAATTCGCGATTGCTATTTTAAAGTCGCTCAGAATGAGTCTGGCTGAGAAGAACGAAATGGACCTGTTGGCTGAATCTTTAGCGCGGCTACAATTTGTCCACCTGTGTTTGTGGCAGACAGTCTGTCTATCGACTGACGGCAGTACAAGAGATCAGACTTTGCAGAGGAGCACGTGAAGGCTATAGAGGCTGCGAACTTCACTACCGCGTCCGCATCTGCTTGAAGGGTTTATTGCATGGTCCCGACATTGCCCATGGTGGTCCATGAGGCAATGTCTGCATAGAAGGATTGAGAGAGTTTTGAGATGCGCACTAGCTTTCGAGCCATGGGAATGAGAGTGATATTGAAGAGTAGGAGACATATATCATAGGTGCATATATCATAGGTGCATGCTACCGCCCCCCAAACAGCCGTCCGGATTTCATTGACCATCTACACGATGCATTAGAATACAGTTTTGCTACTTACCCCCAACGCATTGTTTTATTAGGTGGGGACTTCAATTATCCTGCTATTAACTGGATAAAACCATCCGTCACAGCTGGACCCAATCACCACGAATATTCACGCCTACTCTATACAATGGCTGAGTTCCATCTAACCCAGCTGGTTCAAGAGCCCACCCGAGATAATCATGTTCTAGATTTATTATTTACGAACCTCTCCACTCCTTCTCGCACCTACATACTCGAAGAAATAAGCGATCATAGATTCATTCACAGTTTCACAACCATGCACATTTCTGTCAAGAAGATTGGTACCAAATGTATACTGAACTACCGAAAGTGTGACAATAAAAAAATGAATTGCATGCTACGAGACTTTGCGCAGATTCTCGAAGCCGCTTTCGAGACTCGCACGACGAAAGAAAATTGGCTGTTATTTCTCGATAAGCTGAAGGAAATTGAGCATGCCTGCATTCCAAAATTACACGTAAAGCAGAGAACTGATGCCCTCTGGTTCACAAAAGATGTCAAATATCTTATCAAAATGAAAGGAGTGTACCGCAGAGCAAAAGAAGTTAACTCCGACGACGCCTGGAAGAAGTACAAAGCCGTATCAGCTATAACTGCAGTCGCTATTGAGGAGGCTAAAAACAACTTTTTCAACCATACATTACCGAGTTTGCTCAGAAGCAACCCTGCAAAATTTTGGCAAGTAATTGACCCCACGAATAGCCACGAGATTCCTGTATCGAAAGATTTGGGCGGACTTATGGTGGTTCCAGTGGCAACGCCTGATTTATTTAACAAGCACTTTACAGAAATCTTTATTACCGAATCAGTGCCTTTTAATTTTCCTGAACCTCTAAGGCCATTAGTTCTTCATCCATCAGAACCGGTCATCATTAACGTAGCTGGTGTTGCCCGTGCTATTGAGCCATTGCCACTTATTGCAGCCCTGGTCCAGACGGTATTAACACTAAACTTCTAAAACGTACAACGCACTTGTTGGCTACCATATTAACTTTCATATTTCAGCAGTCTTTAGATACCGGATGCATTCCAGATGACTGGAAAACAGCAAACGTCAGCCCAGTTTTTAAATCCGGTGACAGCACGTCTCCGGAAAATTATCGCCCCATATCACTAACCTCGATTTGTTGCAGACTACTTGAACATAATCTTCACTCATCTAAACGACAACAACTTATACTCTTCGCTCTGAGGATTCAAGTGGACCACTTGGTGGGGTTATCTTGATGACGTAATTGCTTTCTCTACATATGACAGGCACCTCCATCGCCTTTCTACAATTCTTGCAGGTTTTCGTCGCTCCGGACTTCAGCTAGACACCAACCAGTGCGGCTTCGGTTCCCGAGAAATCGAAGTTCTTGGTCACTTAGTTGATGCTGCCGGCGTTTACCCTGACCCTAACAGGATTTGCGTCATCAGAGATTTTGCGTCTCCGCGCTCATCTAGCGATGTTCGAAGATTTATTGGCTTTTTATGCTCCTATTTGCTACGATTCATCCGAAACATCGCAGTCCTTGCTCGTCCTCTCACCCACCTCCTGAAGAAAGGCGTTTCATTCTGCTGGGGTCCGGAACAAGTTGCAGCTTTCTCGCAGATTATTGCTGCTCTAACTACTCCACCCATCTTGGCCAATTTCAAATCCTCTGCCCCTACTGAACTCCGTACCAAAGCAAGTGGCCATGGCATTGGAGCTATACTCGCTCAGATCCAACAAGACCACACAATGGTGATTGCATATGCCAGCCGCTTCCTATCTACGCCCGATAAAAATTATTCTATCAACGATCGAGAGTGCCTGGCGCGTGTTCGGGCTATGACAATATTCCGCCCTTATTTGTTTAGCCGCCCCTAACTGCTTTAAGAAACCACCATGCCTTGTTTGGCTTTTATCTCTTAAAGATCCTACTGGCCGTTTGGAACGCTGGGCTGCACGATTACAAGAATATACCTTTCCCGTTGTCTGCAAGTCCGGCCGGCTTCACCAAGATGGAGACTGCTTATCCCGTCATCCCGTCGACACCCCTGGTGCTTCCGACTCTGACGATGAGGCATGTGTCTTGTCTGTCTCGCCATTTTCTAACATTGTCTAAGAGCAGCGTTTGGAGCTTCCTTATCCTCCGTCTTACCTTCGCCCTCCAACCGCCTTCAGGTCACTTGCAAGCGATCCCCATACCGACGGACCCTTTTTCCCGTGTTGGCGTTGATCGTTTTGGGCCCTTCCCAGTTTCCGCTTTGGGGAATAAATGGATCACCGTCACCACCGATTACGCCACGCTGTGCAATATTACCCGAGCGATACAGACAGCTGCGCCACAGACGTCGCCGACTTCCTTCCAGAAACCTAATTCTTCATCATTGCGCCCCTCGTGAACTACTAACTGACCGTGGACGCTGCCTCCTCTCACCAGTGGTAGACGACATTTTCCGTTCGTGCTCCGTTCGCCAAATATTCACCACCGCCTATCCCCCCAGACCAACGGCCTCACGGAATGTCTATACTGTACCCTCACAGACATAGTGTAAATGTATGTGTGTGACGATCACAGCGATTGGGACGTTTGTGCGAGGAAAACCAGCTGTCCGCTTCCTTAAATAGTATGTTGTTAATAGCGTTTAATGGTGCATTTAGTTTTTTCTTCAGACTATGCTGGGCGAAACTGTGCAAATCCTGGATTCTTGCCTTAAGAGGTTATACAGATGTTTGACTTCACCTGACAGATATCAGTGTAATATGTTCCTGCAAAGTGCTCTTGGCTGATTCCATGGAAATACTTATGCTTATTGGAGCAGCAAGTACAGTTTTGGCGGCATGAAAGGGAACTGAGAAGTTTTTGGCTTGGAGCTGAAAAACTGAATAACAAGTTTAAAAGTTTACCTTTACGCAACTTACTATTTTTTCGTCTGAGCTCTTGGCAGAATGCTGATTCATTTAATCAAGGAGGTTTAAAAAGCATATCAGACTTTATGGTTTTCATTGGACTCGGCCACATGTTTTCATTTCATTTCATTTCATTTCATTTATTAACCTTAAAGGCCCCTTTCGGGGTATTACATAAGGGGTGGGGTAGACAATCATAAAATATTGCACTTTTTTTTTTTTTTTTTTTTACAGATTTTCACGTGATAAACACATTTCAATGTTGGCACTGAAGGATGATGGACAGGTGATGGTAACGACGGAGTGGGATAGGCCGTTCCAGTCTGACGCGGCTCGTGGAAAGAAGGAAGACGAAAAGGTTACGGTACGGGCGCGTGGACGAGCGACTTGAAGTGAGTGGCCGGTGCGATGGGAAATGCGTGGCGGAGGTGCGCAGATGTATGGTTCTTGGCGGAGTGAGCTGTAGTAGAATTTGTGGAAAAGGGATAGGGTGGCGATGCGACGACGGAAAGAAAGACTTCGTATGTTAGACTGCGATTTCAAGGATGATACACTGACTTCGTATGAATACTGCGAGTGAATGAAACGAGCTGCGCGATTTTGGATGGCTTCAAGTGCATCGATGAGGTATCCTTGATGGGGGCTCCAAATGGGGGACGCGTATTCAAGTTTAGGTCTTACCAGTGTGTTGTAGGCGAGTAATCTTACATCTGTAGGTGCATGACGTAAATGGCGCTTGAGGAATCCTAAGGTTTTATTCGCATATGATATTATGTTAGTAACGTGTTCGCGCCAAGATAAGTCATGACTCAATATGACACCCAGGTATTTATATGAGTGGATGAGCTCTATTGAAGTATTAGCAAGCCTGTAAGAGAAAGAAAAGGGTTGATGTTTGCGGTGAAACGAAATGAGTTTGCATTTGTTTGGGTTAAGGGTCATTAGCCAATCATCGCACCATTTTTTAACGCGGTTAAGATCATCCTGAAGGGCATTTTGGTCGGAGATGTTAATTATTGAGCGGTAGATTACGCAGTCGTCAGCAAATACTTATGCTTATTGTACGGACACTGCTTATTGTACTTATGAACGGTACACTGGACTCGGCCTCTCTAATGTCCTCTGCGTGGGCAACGAGAGAACGTGATATCAATAAAATAAATAAATTTTGTGCGAGTAATATTGTCAACATTGCCCGATATTTGATGTGGTTCTTTAAATTGTGGAACGGCCGGTATCCAGAAGGAGCTAGTTCAGGTGAAGTGAAAAGGTGAACCAATTGAGAACTCAGTACCTTCATTATGTGACGCCCCAAGGCTGGACTCCGCGAAGGCGAGTTGTCCTTCAGCCACAAAACACAATGTGTCAAGGTTTCTTCAATGTCATTGCTTCACAACTCCCATTTTCACTTGCTAAGGAGGCTGACGCTAAACAATTTATTAAAGCACCAGTGTTGGCTACAGAGCGTTCAAGTCATTGCTCTGAGCACATAGATGCCGTACCTGTTATTGCTAGATTCCTAATGGGAAACTTCCTCTGCCTCGGGAGCTGCTCTAGCGTCATTCCTTTCACTCTCTGTCGCAATCATATATGTTGAGCCAGGTTTTATCATCACTCTCTTGGGTATTCAGAAACCCATTTCTAACATAGACGGAAGCTAGGACATGCATGCAAGCTTCCATAAGCTCATTGTTCAAAACTTGCTCTGCCGTTTACATCGTTTCTTGGGCATATATACACATACGTAAAAATTTATCCTGTCAGCGTCCTGAAGGTGTCCCGTATTTCAGCTTACTTTCTGGGGAACAGAGAACGGTCCTCAAGAATCAACTTATGCATAGCATCGCTTCTTGTCAGACCCGCTAACGTATAGACGCTGTCAATGCGAGGCCAATATTCATCGGAAAATTGTCCGGCCATCAGAATATAATTCCCGCTTTTCTATAGAAATTTCGAAATGATATTTATCACCTATTATGTCTGTTTCCTCAGCATACATTCCAGGGAAACGAGTCTTATGCTGACGTAATTCCAGACACCTGTAACTTGCTTATTCCTCTGCTATCTTAGGCTTACTCTGAGCATCCGTATAGTTTGCAGAAGTCAGCATTACCTGATACTTGCAAAACGATGCCGACAAGTTCTTTCTCGGTTCAAAGTGGAAGGGCTCGAAGGCAGTAATCTCATAGCTCCCAATCAGATTTGCTTGTTTTCAGTTTGATGTACCTGCGTCCCTACAATTAGAACGAATGCCTGAAAGAATTGACATTATTTTTGTGTTTTATATCTCTGCTTGTCTTATTCTACACCCAGCTGTTAAATTTCGGTCCTGTAGTCCTCCCGGAAGTTCTCCGTCAGTTATGCATTTCTGATAGGTGTCTGATAACAGTAGAAAATCTGTATTCAGACATCATGTATAGGCTGGTGGTTACATGAAATCACTGAAGCGAGGTTATTCAAGAAAAAAAAAAGTTAACCGCTGCCAGTGACGTCCGTAAGAGTTCTGAAAATACGAAAGATACCACATCAACTGGAGGTTTTTACAACTCCCTATTAACAGCACTTTACTGCGGGAAATATATCTAGCCAATAAAGTTGACATTCATGCTGGTGCGCTGTGTTTTGCGGATGCGATCGGGCAGATGTAGAGAAAAACCAAATAAAATGCAATGTTTTTTTCCTGTTGATTTTTAAAGCCGCCCACCAACCATGGAGCTGAACCCAAGGCCGGAAATGTGGACCTGTACGCTAGTAGTGACTACCTCAGGTGTACTATAAATAACTGTTATAATGGGCTAACACAGCATGGTTAGTACGAAACACAATCCTCGTACCCTGCGTGAAAAGAAAACCGAAGCAGAAAATACAGGAAATCTATGCTAGGATAATGAAGTAAAAGATTGCCCATTTTCTTCGCTGGGACTAATGTGGAGGTTACGCATACACAAAGAGGATTGTAACTTCGTGTACTGCCTCTGCCGAGGGAAACACTACTGTTAAAACATTAGGTATCAGTTCAGGCACAGTGAACACCTTCTCTGCAGCATGGTTAAGCATGATATGACAGACAAAGCAGACAATTGCTTTAAAAGATCCTACTTGCACTTCTGGTCAGAAGTCTTCTAGTTATACCAATTACTATCTAGTCCTTGCGTTCTTTGCTGCTCGCAAGCCCACTTTTCATTGCAGGTAAGACAACTGAAAATCATGCAATTCCTATGCCGCGGCGTTTTAGAAACCGTATACGAAGCACTAGCCATAAGACGAGCTGTTCATATCGATGAGTGCAAAAAAATAATTTACTTTTCTGTGTTATGGTTACACTTGCTTCCTTTGAAAGGCAGCTTAAATCTAGCTTGGCAGTCAGGCAGCTGTAGATTAGACCTGATAGGCCTTGCATGTGGGGCGCGAAGCGACCGTAATAAAAGCATTTGTACGTAGTCGCCAATGGGTTAATTTTCTTACTATCGTGCAACGTCTATTATATCAATGCTAAATCTACAGCTTGCAAGTATCCCAGAATATTATTATACTTTGAAAGCTATTTCAAGAAAGAAACCATTAGTTCTCTTTTGAAATTCTCGCGTCCAAAGAATACGCAATAGCTTTGTAAATCTGAAGATTCCAAGACAATGGTATGACAGGTGAAACCGTGGAGGTATTGCAGTCTCAACCAAGCTCGTCTGATTCACACTGGCATTGTTTGCCACATTCTTCTAAACTTTGAAGCAAAATTTAGTAAAAATGGCATGGACAACTTTTCTCATTGTTTGCTCTACTCACTGACTGGGATAAGTGACAGTAATCTGCGTGCAGGTCTTGAAATCACATTGCATCTTTCAGCATTTTCAATTCCTGGTCAGCTACAGAAATCGGCGGATAGGGTAATCTGTCAGCTTTCGAAACTTTCAATAAAAGAACAAGTGTACAACATGCTCCCAACTTGCTGCGTAGATTCATGGGGCCAATTTTATATATTCATTCAGGTTGATCTTTTTAAAATGCGTATATTGAACTTGGCTAAAGGGGAAGTTTAGAAAAAGGAGGGCATTTCTATAGCTGGCAAAAAGTAGATGTACGCTTATATGTGTCAAGTGGGTTCGATTGCATTTTCACGGATATGCAAATTCAGTGACGCTGCTATATTTCAAGCTGTCTAAATTTACATGATTCATTAGCAGATATCAGAGAAGCGAGTGAAAATATGTCATGTTTCATTTTGCAGCTAGAAAGGGGATCGGTTTCAGGGGGGTCGGAAGACATCCGTCGCCAGAGTACGATCGTATGTTGTGCGCATGCGCGGCGCATTTTCCATCTTGTACTTTGCACACCTGTGCTACCGCTGCAAAGCGATGGCGCCATTTCGTTTTGCATCTCTTACGGTTTATTGAACAAATAGGGCAGGCCATGACAGCATTTCCTTGCTTCAACGCCTCAGCTGCCGGAAGTGCAATTCCGGCTCTTGGGTAACGCTAAAAGACGCCGCGATCTGAAGATTGGCAGCGTTTTGTAGCTTAAGTAGCGCTGTTGTACCCGCTGTCAGAAATGTAAGCTGGCTAGGTAAAAAGAATCAAAGAAAGCAGGACCGGATTCAAGATAAGGAGGGATGTTGTTTAAATGGAGACAACGCAGTGAACTACATTACATCAGTTAGAGCCGAGTCATTTAAGAGCGACGATAGAGTAATCTCCGCAAATCACGAAGTAACATAAGAGAGCAGAATACAAAGTAGCTTAGAACTTAGCAATCTAAACTGGAAAAAGGCAGAAAAAAAATATTCATAAAAACACACCTACAGGAATAGATGGAATTCCGATCAAGCTGATTAATGAACTTGGTCCAAGAATAAGGAAACGTTGTTAAAAGCTTTGGAAACAGTCAAAACAAATATGCAAATTCCTGGCAGCTGGCGGCAGAGTAAAAATGAATTTGATTTATAAAGGGAAAGGAGAAAGGATGCACATAAAATCCTACAGGCCGATTACCATAACATTTGTTATGTACAGGTTGGCTCTGCAGGCGGTGAAATGAAAGGTGCAAGCATGGGTAGAAAGTAACAAGATACTCGGAGAACTTCAGAACGCCTTTAGAAATGGTAGGCGCTTAGATGATAGCCTGTCCGTGCTTACCCAATGCATCGAAATATCTAGAGTGGAAAATAGACCTTTGTATTTGGCCTTCCTGGACATAAATGGGGCGTACGACATCGTAAACAGGAAACTCGTGTGGAACATACTAATGTGGAGCATATTAAAAGAAGGTATCGGTTATAAGGAAACAGAGTTCCCACAGGAAATATACCGGGATAACAAAGTAGAAATCACATGGGAAGGGATAAGAAGTACGGAAGCTGTCAAGGTATGCAAAGAATTAAGACAAGGTTGTCCTTTATCACCGCTGCTGTTCATGCTTTATATGATAAACCTGGAACGGAGGATACAAGAAAGTAACCTAGGTTTTAACCTGTCATATAGATTAGGTGGAAAGGCTGTAGAGCAGCGCCTCCCCGGTTTGATGTATGCAGACGATATTGTGCTGCTAGCTGATAGTCTGGAAGAATTGCAAACTCTAGTTAAGTATTGCGGAGACGAAGGGGACAATCTAGGCTTTAGTTTTAGAGCAGTTAAGTCTGGTCTGATGATTTTCAACGGCTCAGCTGATCAGGTCTTAAAATACAAGGCCATAAAATACCCGCAGTAGCAGAATATAAATATATCGGGGTATGGGTAAGCGAAGGATAGGCATACATTGGAAAGCATGAGCAATCACTTAAGGCCAAAGGGCGAAGAAATGCAGGGATAATGAAGCATAAAGCATTGTGGGGATACAACAGGTATGAGGTTTTGAGGGGTATTTGGAAAGGAATTATGGTGCCCGGACTTACTTTCGGAAATGCGGTTTTCTGCCTAAAATCAGAGGTACAGTCGACATTAGAAATAAATCAGAGAGCCGTTGGAAGATTAGCACTAGGTGCCCACGGCAAAACCACGAATGAGGCGGTCCAGGGAGATATGGGCTGGGCATCTTTCGAAGTACGGGAAGCTGATCAGAGTAAAATATTATATGAAGCACGCCTGAGGAAATTGGACAGTAACAGATGGGCAGCTAAAGTATTTAAATACCTACACCTAAAACAGCGTTGACTCACAATGGAGGAAAAGAACTAGAAAACTAACCAGTAGGTATGCTGGTCACAAGGACGAAGAAATAAAGAGCGTTAAGCAATGGGTGAAAAACGCAGAAGGTAAAAATTTGATACATTCGATGGAAAAGAAAGAGTGTGCAATTATACCGAAAGTGGAAAAGGCAGATCAGGAAGGAAGATTTATTTTATAACTGAAGAGGCAGTGCCCTACTTTTTGAAGCTAGATCAGGGTGCCTTAGAACACGCATCTACAAAAAGAAATTTAACAATGAAGATGAAGCATGCGCTGTATGTGGTAACTCCAGTGAAACAATTGACCAAATTATACTCGAATGTAAGGGTATCCATCCGGAAGTCTATGCAGGCGCCCAGTGGCCGGGTGAATAAACCGGCGGTGGAAGCTATCAAAAAACGACTGGAAGATTGGTTGCTTAAAAGCAGAAAAGTGACATATTGTTAGCAATGTAGAAAAAAAAATTAACAAATAGAGCGATGGTATAATTGACCAATCTAAAACAATAATTAAGATATAGGAAAACAAAAGCATGATAGCTACTGCTATGACCCCGTTTCAAATGGGACGCTCCTATATTCCATCCATCCATCACAGGCGCAACTCGTTTCAACGATGCAAGAGCTGTTCATACTTCCTCCCCCCTGGGCCTTCGCCCTTGGTTCCGCACTCCCTCATCTGTAACGTCATGTTGCCGCTGGTTAGGACAATTTTAGATGGGGACTAGAGCTCCTTGTTTGAATTTACTGAATCACTTCAACTTGCACACGACTCTTCCTACGGTGTCATGCCTGTTGTCACAATCCTGCACGCATTGAGCGACGACGTTTGTGGTCGAAACACTGACACGATGCCACGGAAACGCTGCCATGTGGTCAGGCTTTTACGGCTTTGCGGTGGGCGGTCTGTGCTTGCGGCAGGAAAGAGCGGCAACTGCTAAGTAGTCGTCTTCGTTCAATGCTTAGCTGTGGGAAGCCGTTGGGCTGCCGGACCCATCCTTCTAAATATCGAATCTACCCACGCTGCCTCATGCGCTAAGCTACTAAATTGGGCTCTGCAGCTTTTTTTCACGTGCGCGCTAGGCATTCGATGTTGGAAATTTTGCATTATATGGAGAGCTGGGACTGCGTTAAAGGTAGATATGTTCTAGTGCTTCTATACGTGGCCCAACTGCAGCCTGTAATTTAAATGTCCTGTTGCCACTACAGATAGGCCGGCGGGTTTGATGAAAGCGGTCTTCTCGCCGTCTCTCGCATCGACCTCAATTTGCCAGTAACCGCTCTTCAGGTCCATCGATGAGAAGCACCTTGCATTTTAGAGGCGGTCCAGTGTGTCATTAATACGAGGGAGAGGGTACACAGCCTTCTTCGTTATGCTGTTTAGGCGGCGGTTATCGACGCAGAAACGAAGTGTCCCGTCTTTCTTCACCAAAACAACTGGTGCCGCCCAGGGGTTCTTCGATGGCTTGATGACGTCATCGCGAAGCATTTCCTCAACTTCATCGCGTATGGCCTGGCGTTCTTTTGGCGATACACGCTGGTGGCTTTGACGTTGCGGTCGAGCGTGTTCGTCCGTGATAATGCGCAGCTTTGCCAACGGAGTTTGCCGCACCTTCGGCACTGAAGAAAAACACTCGCTGTAGCTTTCAAGAAGAGTGCGAATCTGGTCTTGTCTGTCTCGGGGGAGCGCTGGGTTGAAGTCGAAATTGGGCTGCTTGGCTCGGGTGGGTGCATCGTCATCAAGTTGGCTGCGGAGGGCGAAGACTTCTCGGGTGTCCGCTAGCTCGTCAAGGAAAGCAATCATCATACCCTTGTTCAGGTGTCGGTATTCTTTGGTAAAGTTCGTGACGACCACTTGAGCCTCTCCATAACGGAAACGGGCGACGCTTCTTGCAACTCCTAGTCCGCGCTCTAAAAGCAACTGGGTGTTTCCTTCGACGACATCTTCAGTAGTTGGGATGTCGCTGGTAACCATGGAGACGACGATGCTTGATCTGGGCGGTATACTCAATACTTTTAAAAGAACTTTTAGACGGGCTAGATGGTTTTCAGCTTCAGACGACATCCTTAGCGCAAAAAAAAACACGCACACGAGAGAAAAGGCGGGACAAGGGACAAGCGCTACTACATCTGGTTTATTGCACTGAAAAGACCTGCAATATATAGGACAGACCACACATGCGTAGAACAACCAACACACCCCCCCTTCACCGAAACCGCTCAAGAAATCGCATTTCTGCCCCCAACAGAGCGACAGACGTGTCACTAACACACCCTTCCCCCCTCTTTCTTATATGAAAAGCTTCAAGGAGTTCACGCGCCTTCTTATCTACGCTTCTGCCCAGAATCCGTATCTCGTTCAGCCGCGGCTCACACCCACTGCATCGAGCACAGTGCTCAGGGAGCCTAGCGCCCTTGTCACGCTTTCAAAACTCTGCTCACGTGTCACGCGTAAAGACAGAAGGCCCGCCTGCGGTGTTAGGCATGAGAAACGTTTTGTGGAGTGCCGCAAGGGGGTCGTGTATGAGATCCCGTTGGCTTGCGGGAAGGTTTACATAGGCCAGACAGGTAAATGTGTTAATGACCGCGCGGCGCAACATTTTCGCTCCTTGAGCTCTGACAAGGGCGCTAGGCTCCCTGAGCACTGTGCTCGATGCAGTGGGTGTGAGCCGCGGCTGAACGAGATACGAATTCTGGGCAGAAGCGTAGATAAGAAGGCGCGTGAACTCCTTGAAGCTTTTCATATAAGAAAGAGGGGGAAGGGTGTGTTAGTGACACGTCTGTCGCTCTGTTGGGGGCAGAAATGCGATTTCTTGAGCGGTTTCGGTGAAGGGGGGTGTGTTGGTTGTTCTACGCATGTGTGGTCTGTCCTATATATTGCAGGTCTTTTCAGTGCAATAAACCAGATGTAGTAGCGCTTGTCCCTTGTCCCGCCTTTTCTCTCGTGTGCGTGTTTTTTTTTGCGCTAAGGATGTCGTCTGAAACTCAATACTTCTTCGAGGACGTTTAGAGCGAAGTGTTGCGTCAAAGTTGTCGTGGAAAGTATTGCTTTGTCCGCGGAGAGCTTGATGAGGTTTGAGCGGAGGTCGATGATCGCCCGATGTTCGTTCAGAAAATCCATGCCAAGAATCACGTCGCGGGAACACTGCTGTCGACGACGAAGCTTGTAGGGTAGGTATGCCCATTTACTGTAACGCTTGCGGTGCATCGCCCCGACGGCGTAATAAGGTTACCACCAGCAGTGCGGATTATCCCAAGCGGTCGTCCCTTTCTTGGCTGAGCCGCGAATGCTCCACTGATCACAGAATAGTCAGTTCCGGTGTCCACTAAGGCGGTGACCATGCGACCGTCGACAGCAACTTCGAGATCACTCGTTTGCGTCCTCGTATTGCATGTTGGCTTCGGTGTTCGGTCTCTCGTCTTGTGCTGAGATCGCGGCGGGGGCGCATCGTTGTCACTTCGCTGGGCGGCGGTGTTGGCTTGGAGTCTGGTCGCGTCGTGTTGGATGTTGACATCGTGCGGAGCGGCGGTGTTACTTTGAAGTCTCGGCGTGTCGAGGGCGTCTTCATAAGTAATGTCATAGCGGCGTCATCGTTACTCGTCGTCGGCGGCGGAGGATCTTCGTTAGTTCGCCGTATAGTAACCTCACCTCTAAAGGTTGCTACCTTTAGTTTCCCCTACGGGGGCTTGGGGACCTTCCTCGCACATTGTCACCGTAGCTGCGGCCTGGCGAAAAGCAGGCCCTCTTCGGCGACGGGTATCTGAATCGACGAGTTAATGGCGCCAACTCACCGCTACGCAGGTAGTTCTCGATTCTCCGAGGTCGTTCACGGGGCGGGGTCGTGGGGCGTCGACTGCGAATCCGCGGAGGCCAGTTCGTCGGTACGGGCAGTGAAGTAGAATGTGGCCAGCGTCACTGCAGTAGAAGCATAATGACCTGTTGTTCGCAGTCCTTCAGTCGTCGCACATCCTGGGGCTTGGGTCGTTGGTAGGCATGGCAGGCCGGGGCCAATTGGGACGGCTTTCAGGAACTGGGCGGTAGTGGCGAGGGCTTGGGAAGTCACGTCTGGGAACCGGACGACGTAGTCATCATCATCATCATCATCATCACCAGCCTGATTATACCCACTGCAGGGCGAAGGCCTCTCCCATATTTCTCCACTTAACCCGGTTCTGTGCTAGCTGCATCCACTTGACCCCTGCGAACTTCTTAATCTCATTCGTCCACCTAACTTTCTGCCGCCCCCTGCTACGCTTTCCTTCCCTTGGAATCCAGTTTGTTACCCTCAGCGAACATCGGTTATCCTCTCTTCGCACTACATGTCCTGCCCATGCCCATTTCTTCTTCTTAATTTCTACTACAATGTCGGTAACTTGAGTTATTTCTCTGACCCACTCTGCACGCTTCCTATCTCTTAATGTTACCCCTACCATTTTTCGTTCCATAGCCCTCTGGGTTGTCCTCAACTTAAGTAGAACTCTCTTGGTTAGCCTCCACGTTTCAGCCCCATAGGTGAGTACAGGTAAGATGGACGACGTAGTGCAGCAGCGTAATTCATCACCGTCGTTTCTTGCGCTAGAGCCGTCGGAGCTGTGGCTTGTGGAACACCCAGGGCCTGCTGGACTTCTTCACGGACGACATCTGCGAGCGTTGCCGCCTGGGGTGTTTGGAATGGTGGCAGCAGCTGGCGAAGTTTCTTTCGAACTATCTCAAGGATGAGGTCCCGAAAACTTTCTCCGCTGGTGAATGCACTGCTGCATGGGCATGCGCTGACCGGTTGCTGCGATCTATCATAGTGGCGCATCCGGATGTCCATCGTCTTTTCGATTGCCTACGCTTCACTTCCATATTCGTCTACAGTTTTCGGCGGATTCCGGACAAGTCCTGGAAGAAGCGACTCTTTTACGCCTCGCAATAAAGTATTCACTCCTTCACCTTCGGTCAAGTTAGGGTCCGCCCGGCGAAACAGGCGCCGTCGCACTCCGTCGCACTCGTCAACGCTCTATTTAAAGGCCGCTCAGAACAATCTAGATAACATCGCAAACTGCTACTAGCACATTAACCTGAAACACTGTATAAATATACGCTAGTGATCGGAATCTTCGAGACAGATCTCGGCGCATTGTTCGCGACAAAGAAAATGATAACGCGTCGTGTCACGGCAACAAGCATGAAAAAAACACGCGATACATGATTAGCACGCCAGAATCACAATGATAAGGCCACATGCTAGCGGATGTCGAACAGGAACAAATAAAGATTTAAACAGTTCGCGGCAATATGAACGAGTGCAGGAGTAAATGTTAGAACATGTGATCGAAGGTAGCTGGCATGCATACGATGGCTAATGAACACGTGCGAAACGTTGGAAAATTTTACGGCATAAATAAAGCGTAAATATCCTTAAGAAATTTGATAGAAGACTATCATAGGCGTAATGAATCGCTGTAGTTCTTTTGAAGCAGAGTACAGACAGTGACACGAAAATCAGATATTCAGAAGTATATTCTAAGTGGGAGAAATATGGGTGTCTACTAAATATAAACTCCAAGAACGTTTCACTAAGGTGTTCAAATCATGCTCCTTTAGTTGAGTCTAATGGGAATGTCACCTGGACGGTTTCATCGAATCAGAGGTGTCGGCTAGTAACAGCTAAGTTTACTGACACAGCAATTAGAGACAAGACTCTAATACCATAATCAACTCATACCTGTGATCATCAGAATCAGTAAAAATTTCCAGCAGCTACCCGCGAGGCTCATTACTAATTTTGCATTCGGAAACCTGCACACTGGCCGTCGTAGATTTGGTATTACGGTAAAAGTGGTTGCTCATCAAGAAAAATGCTTCCGTAAAACTAAAGCACGCATATTTTTGACGAGGTGGTGACACATGGAGATGCGATCGCATTAAATGCCGTTGTGAGCATCTCCCGCTAACCGTAGGGAATTGCGAGAGGCATTGGACAAGTGTGTGCAATATCAATTCTTACACTACCGCCATGAGCATATTTAGTTACCACAATTGGTTATTTTGCGCTATACACTTAAAATACACTATGTATACCGTTAAGATGGAAGAGCTGGACGGGCGGTGGTGTTCTTGATATTCTAAAGTATTTTTCATGGTCACGTAATGCGTCCTTCATTTACTTAAAATAGCTCGCTACAATAATGATAGGCCGCCTGGAATTGCTTTTAGGTGTTTGCTATCGTCCCGCTTATTCATAACCTTCCCTATTCTGCTAACTGTATCATATTTTTTTTGTTGACATACGGCTCATCTCGTCACTGACTTTTCTCCTTTTGTAGTTTTATACTTTTTCGATTTTTTGAATTTTGGGCGCTTTAGTTTTACAATTATATTAGGGACTGCTCCACAGGCTCTTTTCATCTGTTCAGTCATGACAAGCTAAATACGTCTAAGTCATATGTACAATATTTTATAAGTGTAGCAAAAAGCACTAGGATGCTTACTAGCACTTCTAACACTCCTGACTTATTTCTAGAAACAAACCCGAAATTAGATGCTGACAAATCACATGCTCCAATAATCAGTGAGTATGCTGAACAATTGGTCTCTGCAATAATACTCGACGTGTAAAGGAAAATAAAAAGCAAATAATTCTAGAATACAATCGCGCCAACTTTGCTTCTTTTTACAATGAGCTGCTCACATTTATTGATTGCTTTGATCAAAATTTCTATTGGATATTCAAAACAAAAACGTTCCTAAGAATACGAGAGCGGAATGTTTCCTAAAGAAAAAATAATCCAGTAATAACAACACGCTTTTCAACCGATAATCGACATCTCAAGCCTTCCTAAGATTGGAAAAGAAGAAAGGTAGTTCCAATCTATTAGCCCTGTGCTCAGCACTACCCTCAAATGTTCGTATCATTTCTCTCGCTACGACATGCTGACAATCACTAAAACATAAGATTTTCAATAACAACCTTGCCCTCCACGCTGAGAATTCACTCCAAGCCGCACAACATGCTTTTCTTCAGTCATATTGATGCACAGCATAATTACTTGTATTTGTTATAAGCTATACCCCATTCTTGAAACTCGACTTGCGTATACTGCATATTTTAGTTTTTCAAAACAGAAAATAAAGTATCATAAATTGCTCCTTCATAAATTAGGGTATACAACATTTGTTTTGATGTTTTCAGATGCATTAATTAGCATCAAGCCCTCTGTAGAGAATGTGTTCTTACGAAACGTTAGTGACCATTATGATCGGTCAATGATACAACAGCTCATTAAGGAGATATGTCAGTAGTAGGAACAAATATTGAACTGAC
Source organism: Amblyomma maculatum (assembly GCF_055883805.1). Lineage (NCBI taxonomy): Eukaryota > Metazoa > Arthropoda > Arachnida > Ixodida > Ixodidae > Amblyomma > Amblyomma maculatum. The sequence goes on along the minus strand of NC_139351.1, from coordinate 23,502,223 downwards.
AAAAACGTGTGTTTGATTGGTTAATGTATTATTCTAGCTAATCAAGGTGTAGACGTCATTTGAACGCCCTATTATTTATAACAGTACCATGAGGAATAGAACATAAGTTTAGCCAACTAACAGAGCATTCCGTATGCATTTCATTTGTCTTGTGTATTGTAGATCTGGACACGGTTAAGAAGGGGCAATCCAAGCCCCCGTCCTAAACAGAAGCCCAGGAGCAGTGTTGCCACCCTTTACACTTTTGATATCTATGAGCTCAATGTCTCATCGTCACTGAGAAGTGGTGGTGGGCAGCGATGGAACAAGTTTCGTTTTGATCAAGGTACTGGCTATAGAACACTCCCTGAAGGAGCAGTTCAGAGTGTTCAGAAGTAAGACCAGCTTGAGTACTGCCTTACTCACGTAAAAATGTATGGTAACCTATGGTGGACTATCTTATCAATACCGCAGCAGCACTAATTTGCATCCAATTAACCGCGGCCGCCCGGGTACAGAAAAGCTAGACAGCTTTTTCGGGAACCTTCTATTTACGTAATACTTTGTTCTGGTTTGTCCTCAAACACAACGATAAACGGGCCGCTGACATAGCCTGCGGAAAATGTTCCATGTGCGCCAAGCGGCACTGAAATAATGATCTGCAATAATTTATGGATATCGATCCAGTATTCAGAAAGATAATTTCCACGCGGTAGCGTTAAAGACCCCGTTAATCAGATAATCCGGCTTCAGCGTCGTCCAGTCGTCGTCATCATCACCATCACAGTTGTGAGCTAAAAATACGAACATGGCACTCGCAGGGATCAAGTAGTTGGCATGTCACAGGGCACGAAGGATTGACTGATGGTACGTTTGTCAGGAGCTGCCACTTGTGGCCTCTTCATTCGTATAGGAGGGTAATATCTGACAGGGCCCTTGCATTGTGGGTAACGCATGTCACCCCAAGTCCACGCATGGACATTCATTCGGCTTAGTTAAAATGTCAGGTGGCGTCCTGGTCTATTCCGTCATATCCTTGGAGACGAAGCTTGATTGTCTCCGCGACTTTTATAATACTGGTAGGCGGCAATGAGGAAAATGGACAAACACGGCTTTTTTAAGAAAACCTAGAGTAAGTGGGCGTTCTCTAAGAGTTTATCTGCACTCGACACAATGTGCAAATATGTCCGCGCTTTTAAGCAAATTCTACACTGACATAAGCAAAATGTATATGGCACCACTCCTGGGAATAAAAAGTGATAAGGCTCACTTTATGTAGAGCAGCTCTCAGGAAAGCGATTCCCGATTAACACAAAGAAATTTACTTTGACCAAACGCAGACTACTAAAACAATTCAACAAATGCAACAAGCATTTAATTTCTATAGCAAGAATATCGTGCCTTGTGAGCGATTTTTGTTCATCCATAAAAACGAACTGCAACAGGTTTTGCTGGACGACTCTTTTCCAGCGTGCAATTTTTTACGGTAGATTCACTATATGTTTGCACTGGCGCAACCCGCTGACATTAAGAGCCTAGAAGCTCTAAGCGGAAATCTGGTTTGCTGACCCGCACTGCAGAAGCGAAATGGTGCGATTTGAAATAAAACCAACCGCTAAATCTTCGTCAGCGTCAAAAAAAGCGCATTTGTATAGCCGGTGCTGTCTTGCGTAGGATGCCTAAAGGCAGGTGATAGAATAATAGCGTCATTTAGTGAGGAATCACTTTACTCCATGTTTGCACATAACAGGAGGCGACTTCAATGCTAGGCGTAACAACTGCACAATTTTGAAACTAGCTCTCACAAGTCACTGACGTCAAAATCACCTCTTGATGAAGAAGCTCAACTACTTACCTTCTCTTGATGAAGAAGCTCAACTACTTACCTTCTATTTCATTATACCATTTTTCTCGTTTACGTTTATAATCGCGTAGGGAAGTTCACGCGTGTCACTAAAATATCGATGTGAACAAAGAGTTGAGCAAACATGTCGAAGGCATCAAAATAAACGGAAAGACCAATTTATTCGATCCAAATGCTGGTGTAGAGTTTAAAGTACATCTATTTTGCACCACTAAAACTCAGTATTTCATTTTATCCGAACCAAGCAAGCCTGGCTGAGTTGTTTTGAATGAATTCCTAACAACGCTCCGATGCGTGCTATTACAACTTTATCTCATCGAATTCTAAGCTTTGTGTCATAGCTATCGTGAATTACTGACACAAAAAGCACGCGAATAATGTATTTTAACGAAATTGCGCACGGTACATAGATACCATAGATAGCACATACACTCAAAACTGAGCAGGTAATCTTACGAGCTCTATGCTCAAACCAAAAACAGTCGGTTCAAAAGCACCTTGAGGGTTCATAGTGCTGCATGCATAGGTAAATATCTCTTGACCTTGCGAGAAGCAAAAACAAGTCGGCTGCATTTCGACGGAGGCGAAAAGGAGAGGCGAATCTCTGCTGCGTGATGTCAGCGCACGTTAAAGATCCCCAGGTGATAGAAATTACTGCGTAACCCTCCACTACGGCTCCTGTTCTCACATTCCACTTTCACTGTCCCCTTGATCCCTTCCCTTGCGGCTCGGTTCAGCTGTCCACAAAACTAGCGTGGCAGATACTGCGCCTTTCCCTTTCTTAAACCAATGATTATTATTAAATATAACTCTTTCGTTTTAGTAGGCCTTTGCTACAGAATCAAATGTCCTTAAATTCAAAGGGTATTTGTTGCCTAGTGCTTTTTTGGAAATAAAAGAACATGACTAGTTAACGTCCTGACGGATATTGAACACTTGTCACTTCTAGATCGCCTAACATGTCCGAAACTATCGTTTTTCGTCCAACATTGTAGAAATTAAATATTAACATTTTTTCAGTTGACATTCCCGGTGACGTACGTCACATGCACGTCTTAGATGTTGAAAGATGAAGTATAGTGTGGTGTGTTTGTTTAAAGTGAACAGGCTATCAGGAAAATGGGAAGGCGGCCTAAGATTAATATAGTAGGCATGTTTATTCAAATGGCTTGTTTAACTGTAGTACTAATATTGCTATGATAGCTAATGTTGACATGTTTAGCAGGAGTTCAACCGTGGCTTGCCTAGCTTTATTTCAGGTTGCTTTATGTGAGCTCTAATAAATATGCTAATGCTTGTCTATGGTAAGCGAATCGGGGCGCTGTGGAGCAGGAGAATGCCCTCGAGGGAAAACAATAACTTCTGTTGGGGCACGAATAGGAGCAGCATTTTCTTCGGCGTTCGGGTCTTGTAGGCAGCGGCCGCGATGATCCACTTGTTACCCGTTGACGAAAGTGGTTAGAGGCCGAGGAGATCCATCGCCATTTTGAAAAGCCTTATTCGGGTGTGGTATCGGCTACAGCTGAGCAGTTGATCTATCGGTGCCATCTTGCGTAGCCGACCCAAATGGCTAATTTTAGCGTAACGGTAATGTCAGTGGCTTACACAGCCAATTATACTTCTTGACTCGACGTTACCAGCTTTTACGTCCGTTATATCTGGACTTAGACTTATTTTGAAATGCCAGCATGATTACCTCTGTAAGATTTCTAGTAAAAAGATGCAGATGTGTAGTCGTTCTGGATGTAAGGTCCTTGGTTCTTGACAAAGACGCTGTTAGGTAACGTGAAGGAGGGCAAATGATGTATCAGCATAGCAGGTAGGGAAGCGGTCTTCTATTCTACATAATCAGGTATAGAACGTTCACTTAATGTTCGAGCACTGCTGCTCTTATACCTACATGGCGCTTATCGATGTCAAAAAGGCGTGCGTCGCAGAAGTCTTTTTTTTTCGGCTGTGCTTCAATGGGACTTGACATCTTGCAGATATCTTGCAGTCTACATCAAAGTACTCTCTAACACACTTGCAGACACCCGTGATGGCGGATTGCAGAAGGAGCAGTCTTTATCGACAAATACGACAGGAGGCATCTTCAAAACTGGCTAGCCAGCACAGAATGTGCTGGTAATTAAAGGTTCCATTTTCCGTACTTAGAAGTACAGGCAGAACTTACAAGTAGCCCAGACAGCGGCGAGGTATACTTTCCTTGTCCTAGAGTAGTTTGTGTTGGCTACCGAAAGGAAAATGCTAGCACTGACGATAACTTTCTCTTGTCGGCCACGTTTTCGAACGACGACTGGCCATAACTTCACGTTGGTTGGGTCATGTACGACTTTCAGTCTCGTCGCTTCTAAAAAGTGTCCATCAAAGCTTGAAACCCTAGTTGTGAAATTAGTGGGCGCTTAAGTGTCTACAAAAGTTCCACTTGATGGCCTGTAATTAAGATAGAACGCTTGTTTTCTTAAGCTGCGTCAATGCTCAGAGATGCATTGACGCAGTAGTTCGTGCACAGTTCAAGAAACACCGCAAAACTTATGTCCCCATACTTTAGCAGATGCGTTAGGATTATTTTTGTGTGCCTAGACAACTTCAGTCTCTGCTTACGCTGTACCTAAGAAAACAGTTTCTCGAAGGCCAAGTAGCACTTCTCTCGGTTCAAATTTAGCCCTTGTGACTTCTTTACATGGAGCACTCGAAGAGGCCTTTGCACTTGGTCAAAAATGACATTAGATATAACTGACAGACCCGGAACATGAAGCCCCGCGGGTTCATTACTGACTGGAGCGTCGTTTTGAGGGTTAGATACTAAATCGCATAACCTTCTTCCAAGAGGCTGTCCGCTGTAACGAGGAAGTTTTACACGCGATCTCATTATTCTGCCTCAATTTGCTAGTATCCGCTCTTCAAGTATACATGTACTTTGCGTGGAATTGGTGGTCTACACTAGTTTCGATGCGTGGGATAGACATCCTTCTTGGTTTGTTGTTCACGGGCGGTAATCGACGCAGAAACGGTGTGTCGTCTTTCATCTTCACAAGAACAAGTGCCCGTCTCTGCGATGGCTGGATGTCATCATGGTGAAACATATCCTCCACGTGTTCTTAGATGATCTCACGTTTTGACGGTGATATTTTGTAAGATCATTTGTCAGAGGTCTTTTGTGTTCCGGCGTGACAATCTTGTGCTTGTCCAATGTGGTTTCTTGTACTTCCGATGCTCACAAAACCACTCGCTGTAGCAAGGATAAACGGTACTTCTCTGCTTCAGGGTAGTACTTATTTAATACAGAGCGTTACCTAATAAACCTGGTCTGCTGTGTTTTTAACGAGTTTATCGAGAAGGGCGAGGCACTCGGAAGTCTGCTAGCACATTAATGGTAACGATTGTCGTCCCTTTCTTGAGACGGCGCTGTTCTTCGGGCAAGTTCGTTACCACCACCTCAGTATTTTTTTTTCCGCAAATGGGAACACCTCTGCGATGGCGGCCTATCGATCTAGAAACAAAAAGATGTTTTCTCTCATGTCACATTCGGCGGTTTAAATGTCTCTGGCATCTACGCAAACAATGCCTAATCAAGCCTGTACTCTTGTCTTCTCCAATGACGTTTAAATCAACGTTACGCATCGATGATTTTGCAGCAGGTATGGCTTTTTCCATCAAAAGCTGCTAATATTTGAACGACGGGATATTATCGATCAGTCAGAGTTCATTAAGAACGTTTACACAGAGTCATGTCCAACGAACCGTGCTTCACGAGCGCAAGGCTGCTATAGAACGCACGTACATTTATAACGCTTGCAGTGATTCGCCTCACGGCATAAGTAGTTAGCACCAGTGGGTTGGATTCAGTACACAATCCGAAGTAATCAATACTTTGTGTAGGTGCAAGCAGACAGACCACTTATGACTAGTTACGTCAGCCAACTTCATGGACAGAGATCGTGCGAAGGTCACTTTTTCGCGTTTTAAAATGGCACTTTTGCCTTGCGGTCAATTTAGACTCCGTTATGTATCAAGTCGCGACCGTGCACGCTATTGTCAAATCAGCTAAGGGCGGCGCCAGTTCGAAGTCTGTTCGGAACGTCAATGACGTTGTGCAAGACGGCTGTGTATTGGTAGTGGTGTCGCTGCGGCGGAGAATATGCTATATCGCCATGGTCACCCTCACCTCCAGAGGTAGCTTCCTTCAATTTTTTCAAGAGCGGCAGTAGAGCTGTGGTCCGCAAACGCAATGCGGGCGTAGAATGATGATAGGGAGCTGTATCGACGGCTTGACGATTCTCAACTGCGCAAGCATGCCAATTTCGTCTGGTCTTTCGCCGCGGTGTGGCCTTCGAATGCAAATCAGGGAAGGTTGATTCTTGTGTGCGGGCAGTGAAACACAGTAGGAGGGATCTGTGAAGAAATCTTCGCATCGTATTTTCTGAGGCTTAACTTTAGTTTGTAAGCTTTGGGGGTAGTAAGCAAGGTGCGGCCTTCAGAGCAGAAGGTTCACTTGGAAGGGGCTTGGAGATTCCCGTCAGATCATGGGCCGGCAAAATGCAGCAGCCAAGGGTATCAAAGAGGCTTCTTCGAGCTCGTGCTTGAATTCGCATATAACAGCTGCGACGTGAACATATAAGAAAAAAAAAAGGCAGAGGACGGAAAGAACGACGCAGACAAGCGCTATCAACTGGTTGATATTGCTGAAACCTGCAATTTATACAAGTTTATTAATTTATTTATACATACTACACTAGAAATGAGACCAAGCAGGCGGGCCTATTTTTACAAATATTCAGTTTATATACTACAAGAATACACGTGCTCTTGTGCTAGACATTACAAACAAAATAAAAAATGGAAGAATATAGAAGAAGAAATGCAAAGCAAGGAAATTTTGATTAATCATTATTTAAAAGACTAGCGCATTTAACACGGACAAAGACATAGAAGACAGGACAGAAGAGGACACATCCGGTGTTCCCAGTTGTGGCTACGCGTGCATGCTGCGACCAGGACAAGGTGCCAGGTGACATGTGATGCCGTGACAAGGACTTGGGCTAGAGAGGCAGATAATGTTGCTGAGTTCCTGTGGTATTGTGGCCTGCCTTGATTGTGTGCATGAAAAACAAAAAAAAAAAAACAGAAGGGGGTTCTCAAGGTGTACCTAAGAAGAAAGTTTGTTTAGCAGCAGGTAGTCTTCCGGATAAGGTTAAGAGGGTTTTGAGCTGTAAGCCTAAATTTTTTAATGAGGTTAACGAGACACCACTGGGACTCCTATCTATGGTTAGGAAAGTAGGGTAATGTGCAGAAGTGGAGGAAAAAGCTAGATGTAGTTTTAGAAGGCGTTGACTGCTTGTCAAGTAGAAAGCCGTGTCCACGTAGGGTAACGCTAGCGGTGAGCAATACAATTCATTACCTTAAGAAGAATAATCTTTCCTTTATGACTGCTGATATAGTGGGGGGATTCGCCGTGTTGAAGATATTGATGTATCATGAAAAGGTTAAGAAGGCCATTGACAAAAAAAAATTATTTCCCTGAAACGATCTGGTAGAAAATTAAAAGTAGAGGCATTAAAACTGTGCGAACAGATCATTTTGACAGGACTACACAAGTCAATAAAAGCAGCGAATATGCAGAGGCTGAGCATTTCTTTTCGGCAAAAACCAACAAAGAAGGCATGCCTCTCATAGCTATCGTATAAAAAAAAAATAACCCTGGCAAGGCCTGGTATCGAAATACCTACAAAAGCATCCAAGCCAACTAGATGTGGAAGACCCGTTTCGCGTGAGCAATTAAAAGAATGTGATTGAATTTTTGAAGGAGCAGGATGGTGCCTCAGGAGCTAACGTTGCCTTCTCAGTTGATTTTGAGAAGCTATTTTATTCTATTCCTCAAGCAGAGCTCTTAGACGCAGTAAAAGAGCGGATTAAAGGAAGGGGTGCTGTCAAATTTCAATATAGTAGAGGGTTGCGGTAATCAACCTTATAGCCTTAGTTAAGTGTTACCTTTCATCCACCTGCATTTGTTTTAACAATAAGTTGTTCGTGCAGAAGAATGGCATTTGTATAGGCTCTTGCATAGCTCCCATACTTAGTGAAGTCTTTTTAGGTAGACGCAGTAAAAGAGCGGATTAAAGGAAGGGGTGCTGTCAAATTTCAAAATAGTAGAGGGTTGCGGTAATCAACCTTATAGCCTTAGTTAAGTGTTACCTTTCATCCACCTGCATTTGTTTTAACAATAAGCTGTTCGTGCAGAAGGATGGCATTTGTATAGGCTCTTGCATAGCTCCCATACTTAGTGAAATCTTTTTAGGTGAGTTTGACAAGCGCGTGGCAGCGTGCATGGAAAAAGAAAAATGTGTTCAGGTGTTTTAGGTATGTGGACGATTTCATTGTGTTTGGGAACATTGGTAATGAGTGCGAAAAATCATGAGCTGTAAAAAGTGGTTTTGAATATTTTAGGTGCATGTTCAGGCAAACTTAGGTTCAAGCATGTAATTCTGATGAATGGGTGTCTCCAGTTCCTCGAACTATATGGTTGTACTTTGGCAGGGGGCACATCTGCTGGTCGTACCAGCCACGCACAAAAAGGAAATTATGGAGTATAATTCGGCCCATTCCAAGTTGATTAAGCGGGGCATTGCAAAAAGTTGCCTGCGTGGTGCTCTTGAAAGGTTATGCCAGCATAAAATTGAGGGCAATATACAGACGAAAGTGCACCTGTTGCAGATGGCCGGTTTTCCTGATGATACAATAACGGCTGTGGCGGAATGCCTCCTGAAAGAAGGCAGGGCAGGTGGTCGCGTTGTCATGGCAGGTGACAGAGGATGCAAAAAGCTGAGGCGTACAGCCATTCCTTACGTTCATCAGGTATCGAACCGGCTGAAAAAGGTTAGAAGTGCGGTGGTGGACGCTTTGTTCACCACCCCTGAAAAGCTGGTTGCGCATGTGCAAAGCCATTATTGAGAACAGGAAGCCGGTCTGCATCATTAAACACGGATGCAAGTTTGTATCCTGCATTGCCGGCGTCATTTACCGCATACCCCTTTCCTGCGGTATATGCTACGTGGGGCAGTCTGGTCGCTGCCTAAATGATCGGTTACGAGAGCACTGTTCGCTAGTGGATTCGTTGGCGGGGGGAGGCCATTTGGCCAATCATTGTAAGCGTTGCGGGTGCGTGCCGGCGTTTGATGCCACATGTTTACTTGGTACACATGTGGCACGAGGTTAGGGCATGAGATATGTGAAGCATATCACATTAGCAGGGAAGGCAATAAGCGTGTCAGTGCACCTTCAAAAACCTTGTCCAAAAAAGAAAAAGCGTACTTAAAGAATAGTTTGCCACATTTTGCTTAGTTCTTGATTGTTGGTTTTGACATAGTGTGCGCATGCGCCAACAAAAGTGCTTTTATGTACCTTTTTTGTAAGTAAATCCTCAGTTAATGTTTAGCGCTCGTCCTGTCTTCTTCTATGTTTGTGTCCGTGTTAAATGCGCTAGTCTTTTTGATGACACACCAACTAACCCAGCTTTCTGCCTTGAAAGCCAATTCTGCATTGAAAAAGTAACCTTTAAAATAGAAACAAAATTCACCTCATACATTTTATCACAGAGTAAACTATAAGTTGAAAAAGAAGGAAAAAACAACAACATTTAAGATTGCCGAGCAAATTAACATGAAAAGAAGGAAACAAAATATTGAAGGTTATTGTACAAAACACTTCTGTAGTGCTTGCTGAAAGTTATCAGAAGTGAAAATTTCCGAGGGAAGGTCATTTTATTGAATGACTGTACGAGTAAAGAAGGAATTTTTAAACATGTTATTTCATGCATGGAAAGGGAGAAAGTTGTGAGCGTGAAGATGTCTAGATGCGCGGGACAGGTGAGGTTGAATATATGTTCGTCTATCAAATTCAAGTGACTTGTCGTACATGGTGAAAAAAAAATTTAGTCGCGCCATAGTTCTTCGCAATTTCTAAAGGTGGGATGTATCGTTTATGGCCATTAGTTATGATGTCGAATCAGTTGACCAAACTTGTTAAAAACGAAACGCATGGGTCGCCTTTGAGCCATTTCAAGCATATGCTCGTGCTTTTGGTAAAAGGGGTCCCTTACTAATGTTGAATAATAAACTTTTTGGCAACATATAAGTTCTGTATGCCAGGAGAATTAAATCCTAGGTGCTGGTATCAGTTTATGACATAGCAACCCAAGTTTTCAAAATGCGGACTTGCAAACGTTCGCAATGTCCATGCACCACGAGAGGGTGTTGCTAATCGTTACGCCTACGTATTTCTATTCGGACGCTGATCCTTTATTTGTGTTCTGTTACTTGGTTACTTTTCTTCGTGACGCGAAGTAGGACAATTGTTTCAGTATTCAGGATTATAGATCAATTGGTGCACCATTCATTTAGTCTGGCTAAGCTAGGGCTCACCTAGAGTTGATTGTAACCGTATGTAACTCTTTAAAAACAACACAAACATCAGCGAATAGTCTGATCTTAACATGTAGATGAATGACGGTAGTTACATCTTTAGAATATGGACGAGATCTTTTGCTGTTCTCGGGCTGGCCAGTTTCTACCGACTGGCGCGCCGCCGCGCGGTAGTTTCCTTGGTGGATTCGGGGCTGCGATATCTCAGAGGCTTCGCCTGCATGGTAGCCAGATTAGCGAGCCTTCGGGTGCTGTAGAATATTTCGAGATATTTTCACTGTATGTTGTGTTGGATTAATTTTATTTGTCTTGTCCTAGAGTTAAAATCGGCGCGCCATTTATGGGATTTGCGCTAGTGATCAGCACAAAGCATGCGTTAATGCTGGCGTTTCTGTATCCTATACAGCCGAGGATACGTTTATAAGGGCATTGCTCTTGTGTACGGCTCACATATAATTTCACTTTTAATGCCCTCTTCGGCCTGACTGTCAGCCATACCGCACCTCACCAATTATTCTGCGTTGACGCCTACGTGGTCATGCACCACTCACACCAACATATTACCGCTGTGTGCTCATTTAGTTGCCAAACTAACATCAGGTAAACTTTTTTGCACTCTACTTATCAACATCGTCATATTAGAGTTCATTTTATGCCTCCAAAATTTTTATCGCCTGCATATCACGCGGAAAGGATCAACGATGACACTGGTGAAGGTGCCATTGATGATCCCTTCTCCTGCGGACGACCCGACGTGGCCGCCTCTCGTGACCACTCCTGTTAATCGTGTAAGCCGGCGGCTCGAGCGGGCGAGCGTACAGGAGGTAGAATGGACTGTAGCCGGTAGTTTTACGACTAGCAGTATTGAAAGCGTTTGTTATGTAGGGCAGTATGGTGTCCCAGTTCTTATACTCCAAGCCCGCATACATGGAAAGCATGTTGGTCAGTGCCCTTTTGACGCTTCTTTAGCAAAGGACAGGATCTTCGCGATGTCCAGATTTTCACTGGTAGAAGGCGGCAGGATCGTGTCGAGGGTGTAGCATGGCGGGCGAACGTACAGGAGGTAGAATGGACTGTAGCCGGTAGTTTTACGACTAGCAGTATTGAAAGCGTTTGTTATATAGGGCAGTATGATGTCCCAGTTCTTATACTCCAAGCCCACATACAAGGCAAGCATGTTGGTCAGTGCCCTTTTGATGCGTTCTGTCAAACCGTTTGTTTGTCGTTAATTTGGTGTTGACTGCCTGTAGGTGACTGTGCATAAACACAGCAGTTCTTCAACGATATAGGCAGTGAATTGGCAGCCTCGGACACTGATTACTACTAGTGGAGGCCCGTGCCGCAAAACACAGCAGCTGTGGAGTCATTGGAAGCAACCTGTCCTTCTACTACACCTTCTTTCCTGCGTCAAAACATGTACCGGGGCGGCAAGCCGGCTCAGAGAAGTCTAGACAATACGCAGGAGACTCAGAAAAGCACAACCGGCAGCGGCGATTCTTTTAGTGATCTGTCGCGCGCTCGCTCATCGCGCTCCCTCCGCGCTTCGAATTCTTCGGCGCAGCGCACTAGACCGGCGTAGGCCATACTTCAAGTAATAGCGCAAAAACCCATGGCTGGGACACAACAGCAGGAAAACAACGAGCGCTCTTGTGTCCCGTCCATGGTTTTCTGTGCTGTTACATGAAGATGAATGACCAACAAGCCCAGCTGCTGTTCTGGGTAGGCCATACACCGTGCCTAGCATCCTGCAACAATATACACACAGGCTCAGCAGCGGGCACAAAAATTCACGCGACAATATCGGTCGAGTTTCGACCAAAAGTGCAAACCTACCATCTGCGACCTCATTTAATCTAACCGATTGTACAGTAGTGAGAAAAAGTAGTATACAACACTCAGCCGGCAGCAGAGCTCGAGAAAACTGCATCCCAACTTCATCTAGACACAGCTATCTAAGATCGAGACAGTAGTGGCAGTGCCCCATTATATCCACGTGCATGTGCCGATGTCGCTGACCCTTACGCTGTCGCTAGATGGCATTTTGATGCAATTTTCTCGAGCTCTGTCTGTGGCTGAGTGTTGTATACCACTTTTGCTCACGACTGTACATCTACTTCAGACCTGTGACTGCATATTTTTTTAGTGTAATTACATGTACTTGACCAGCGTTAATTCTGTAAATAACGAAACATGCAGAAAAGCTATATAATTGCAAGATTACGTTGGTTCATTAAAATGTATGGCCCATTTCCTGATAAAGGTCCTACCATCGCTGCTCATAGGTATGCAGTTCGCACAAGTAAACACAGTCACTCCCTAATTTATTTGCAGCCTCCATTACTTCCTCATTCGACCAGTTCGTGTATGAAATTTTTCTCACAATCAGAACCACCATGTGCATACCCCTGTACACCTGTAGAAACTAACCAACCTGTACAAACCCCATTCAGAAAAGAGAGAAGAGAAGACAGGCAAAGCTATCGAAAAAGAAATGAGCAAGCAAAATTTGAACTCCTTGGCGCACACTGACGTAGCCACCGGGAAATTAAAAGCTGCAGTCCTGGCTGGGGAGCACGAGACCGGAGCCCCTCTAATCATGGCATCAACAAAAACAACAAATGCGGTCACTTCCGAAGAGGTATCAAATGCTGTAGCCTGCGTCACCACAAAACCTAAGGTAATAATAAGCGACATCAAAACAGCCATCTAGAACTGATCAAAAGGAAGAGACTCAGCCATGGCAAAGAAAAACTTTCGAATCCAAGGGATTCTCATGAAGGATTACAATACTATGAACCCCAGGCCACGAATCGGTGTTTGGAAACAAACCCGCTCACGCGCTCGCCCGAGATATCTACTACAGGATGTGCGTCGAGCGGGTTAACAACCTAGAACATGGGCAGAGGTTAAAACCAGGAAACCCGCGAATACAACAAAGCCAACAAAGAAGCATTCTCCACGCCAGATTAATAGGTAAACAACGAATAAGTATTCGTATACTACAAGCCGGAAATTATTTTTGTTGTGTAATCGCGGCTATAGCGATAGCGCGATAGCGGTGGCGCGATTATCGCGAGAGTTGGCTATAAGATAAGCCACGTCGTTCGGGCACCGGGCCGCATTCCACTACAAGCTGTGATGGAATAAACTACGTGCGGTTACCAACCCACCGGGCCTTCGTCAGCTGTTCCCCGACGAAACACGACAATTTTGACCAGTATTGCTGCACCATCACGAAAACTGTAAACATTTTGGACACAGAGGTACTCTACACCACATAATCGAACAATGCCTCTTTTTCGCCTGGGGCAATGGCCAACATTCAAGGCACTGAAACTTGCGAGTCCCTCCTACAAACTGAAAACCTTGAGACAAAAGGATGCAATACACCTGCAGTCTGAGGCTTTGAGGTATCTGCATTTTCTGGTGCGCCTCTAGTTGCGAAGTCCAGCCCACTATATGGGTCCGGGTACCTGAATGGGGCAGTAAAGACGACTTCTGTATTAGTGGTAATAATCTTTCAATCAATCGCAAGTATTCCTTGAATACACGGCATCATTCTAAATAGTGTTTCTCTTACTGAAATCAAAGAAAAACCGCTGACAAAAAAGAAACCATCCAGCGAATTTTTTAACATAAGTATTTTAGCCCACTCTTAAAGTACAACCCTCGCCTAAGTGTCCTCGAGGTACTGGTAAAATATTTACCATTTCTTGAAGTGTCGAATTGTTCTCGATGGTAAACCAGAATGCTGTATTATTCCATCTACATCCGAAAGTGTCGCCGCCAGCTTTAAGTTTGGCAATGGTGCATTTCTGTAAAGAAAACAGTGGTAGCCAAATATGAGTCACGCCGGTAGCCCTTAATAATGTAACATTCGAACTGTGTTCTGGTGGATTTTCGGCACAAAATCATCGGAATTCTTATACCGATGCGAACCCATATGAAAAGCCATATTTTCTTTAAAAATACATTATCAAATGGTGGACACAAGAAGCGAGTATTTTTCATTAACATCATCAGGGAACGCTCATTTTTAAAATTTAATGATTATTCACCTCATCGTGAAATTGCATGTAATATAGTTGAATGAGAAAAAAAAGTGTTAGACGGCGTGGGGAAATATATGCACCCAAATAGAAACTGATGGCTATCTGTATTCGGGCAACGTCAAGTTTGGCAGGTAAATATCTGGCTTTATTCATATGAGAGGATATGTTACAGTAGATGTATTGGCAGCTACATTCTCACAGAAGACAAATGCATGCAAGTAAGAAAACCACTAGTGAAGGCTTCGTTAATTATTAAGGAACATTTCTCGGACGAACGAACTGATAATTATATAGAAACTGCACAGCTGAACTTGATGAGAGTCGCTGTTTCGACAAGTTCATTGTTCGTGAGGAACACGTTAGCGCTTGAAAGATAACCACACATACATCAGTTCTCTTCTTCCTGTCGTCTTTGTCTTTCGAGCGCTAGTCTTCATAGTATACAATTAAGCTTTTTATGTGTATGAATTTTAATGGCAGAATAAATGAACGAAAACTGCTAGCCGCTTCCTTGAAGTGTTTAGAGAAGAGGCCTCACTTGAAGGGGTTGCTGCTGGGCCCTTGGCTGGAGAAGGGGAAGGGTGAACAGGCATGTGTGGGCTGTTTGTCTTTTTTGTGCGCACGGGCCTTGACTCGCGTTTGTAAAGCAAGTTGTCGGGCATGCATATATTTTCACGTCTTCTTCCACATTTTCATTCATCAAGATCCCTTCCCGCTTCCCCAGTGCAAGTAGCAGGCCAGAACATTAGTCTGGCCAACCTGTCCTATTTCTATCAACAAACACATCTTCATTCAAAAGTTTGTGATTTTAGAGGAAAGAAGTTTGTCATTAAGCCATTATATAATGACGGCTATTTACTGTGTGCGCAAGATAATTATTGAGTTCTTGCGGTGGGAAGAGGAAAAAATGTAATACACAAGTCAGTCGTAAGGTTGAAAGGTGGGCGAGTGGAATCTTGTTCATATTGAAGGTAGCGCAGGAAACAAGGACCAAGGAGCAGAAGGTCACAACACGAGCGCTTTTTCATAACTAAACCTTTCATTGAAAAACATGGAATAAATACACATCTCATGAAACTAGAACAGATCAAACAAACGTGAGAGCATCACGTATAGGAAATGTGTAGGGCACGATACAGCTGGTGCGGTTGTTATTAAATCAGATAACATGCAAAGAGCCTGATAGTCACAAAAGCAAAAAACAGTTACCAAAAAAAAGGAGAAGGGAGCGATGGGAGAGATTAGTTTCATGTGTAATCTAGATATGCCAGTTCTTTTTGTGTTAAGCAATCAATGGCGCGCTTATGCATGTACTCCCTTTTCTTGAAAGGTCAAAAGCCTTCGTGATTTCGCGCAGATAGTCGTTCCTTATGAGGTGACATATTTCTGCTTCCTCATAAAGGGAACTAAATTTTTTCTTGCCCATCGGCTTACAATCTTGACGTCCCTGTCATTGGTCAACCAAATGGGAGGACTTCGATCGTGATAGTGATTGTTTCGTGTTTCTTTAGCCACATATTTACACAACGTCTCATCTTACCTATCTAAGTCTTTCCACAGGAAACTTGCAGCTCGTATACTACCCCGGGCAATTAGCGCTTCTACCTCAATTAACCGTCCTCATTTTGGGGAACCAGTGTCTTCTGGACCGACACCTTAAGACCCTACAACAGGGACCAAAGTTCGCCTACCAATCGATCTGGACACCAATTGACAAACAGTCCTTTGGTACAGCCATCGCCCAGTGTGGGCCTGAACAGACCCGTCTCAGGAACTTTGAGGAATGTGTCGATACGATTTCAAGCACTGACCCTGGGACACGACTTTCTAAGTCTGACCCCAGCTACAGCTCAGCGGACTTTCTTGTCAATTCCGGTTTGCGGTTACTTCTGTTCCTTGGTTACTGTTGTTCCCGAGAGCATGTATGCGGTCAAAGGGCAGGCGGCCATTGAAAAGAATTTCAACGTTGTAGACGTGAAAGTGTCGAAAGTTAGAAAGCAGGCTACTGAGATACTTAAAGGCATGAGCTTGCATAGTCTTGCAACGGCAGTCTCGAACGCGAAAAGTACGCATTTAGATATCTTCTTTTCGACGAAAACACACAAGCCACCTATCCCTTTCCGTGTTATTGTTACAGAAAGGGGCCGTTGCCAACATATAATCTCGCGCTACCTTTTCAAGTTCTTATCTGGCCTACATATTAAATCCCATTTTTGGTTCCAAACTCGCAATGGTAGATGTAGATGGACAAACTGCTAGATGTGTTGCTGAAGTTTTATCCTGGCAGCTGCAGAGCCTATAGCATTGATGTTACCGACCTGTTTTAGTTTTTACCCCGACTTCAGCCATTTCAACTTCAGCTTCAGCTTCTTACATTTCAAGACATGGGAGTACATGCATAAACGCACCTTCGATTGCTCTAATACAGAAAGAACTGGTATATGTAGACCGCATATCGAACTAATTCCTCCCGTCCCTTCCTTTCCTTTTTTGGCAACTTGTTTGCATTTGTGACTATGAGGCTCTTTGCTTTTGCACCTACCTTAGTTAATAAGCATCCCCACCAACTGTATCGTGCCCTACACTTTTCTTTGATCTGATGCTATCACGTTTGTTTTCTTCTGATTTAGTTTCGTGAGATGGGTATTTATTCCGTGTTTGTTCATTAAAAGGTTTAGTTGCGGAAAAGAGCCCGTGCTGTGTCCTTCTATTCCTTGGTCCTTGTTTTTTGCGCTACCTTCAACATGAACAAGTCGGTAAACTAAGCCTAGCTAAGGAGAATTCTGCTGCGAAGATAAATTGGCCACGAATCGAGAAAATGGCTGGAGCTATACGAAGAGCAAACCACTGCGGCGATCTTAAATGTAGCAAGAAAGTAGGCAATTCCAAGAATGTGGGTTCCGCTTAAAGACCACAGTTCTTTTTGATAATTCAAGGCATTGACGTGGAAACACGTGAACACAGACATCTCTGACTGTAACTTGTGCCATATTGCTGCATTTCAGCTAGTAATAAAATACAGGGTTACGTGGAGGTCATGCAATGCAGTGAGCCGTATCTCTCCTCTGATGAGAGTATACAAAATACACCTTAGCAGTAGTCTCCTGCACACAAACAAAACGCGTCCGACTGAAATACACTTCTAAATTTTGCTACAGCGAAGTCCCTTTATTTTAAAAGTGATATGTGTAATTTGAGTACAAAACAAGGTGTAGTGCGAAGGGATTCATACTTTTGTTGCTGAAATCGATTCTACAATAACATTGGTGGGTAGCCGCGGCTAACCTCAAATGGTCAGACTATGGATACAACTTAGGCAAGGGAGGCTAAGTAGGTGGCCGCTCGACCTAAAATGAGTAAATTGGTGTTCCGAGTACAGAGTTATAGCCCGTCATAATGTACACTGGGGAAAAGTTACTATTCATTGCCCACAAATCCTTCTAATTTAGACACTTAGGTTCTTCCAGTGGTTAATATATTTTTAAAAGTGAGTTTATTCTAAAGAGCTGCAAATCAACATCATACGAATTTGAACATTATCTGTGGAGGTGTGCATGTAAAATCACACCATCATGACTGAGTATATAGTACACGTAGTCGCGGTAGAGATCAACCCGAGTGACATAGACTGACTACCGATGTTCGGCTACTTGACAGCTCTTGGTAAACCGCTGACTAAATTGGCAAATGAAGCTTGGCAGCAGATTGAACCCTGATAACACGTGAGGCTGCTTGGCTCAGGCCTGACCAAATTTCAAATATTACGTAAATCCGCCTGCATCGAAGATGGGCGTAGGCAAGTGGCCAGATGCGGAGCCCAAAACCAATGCTATAGCTTTCATTTAAACGGCACATGAAGACCGGCGAGTTGTTCCCTACATGCACAAAATTAGATATTTTGTAATCCTTTTGAGTGTGAAATTTGTTTGACGCTGATTTCATGTTTACTTGGTGAGATTTAAGACAGACATTCTATCTATCAGCATTCTATTCAAGCTTTTATACATTTGCTAATAAATGGGCACAGCAATATAATACGAAGAATTACTATTGCGCTAGACGCTGGAAATGCCTGCACTCTGTAAAGAAGGTGCATGCACAAAAAAAGCAATGATCGCTATATGTTCTGCGGTATATGGCGCAGGTTCTAATGTATGAAGGCAACCCTACGCTCTCCCGACCGCCTCCACAGGAGAAGTGCGCATAATAAACATGTGCTTTCACGCTTTCATTAGTTCTGCGCTTTGTTTTGAGATGTGGAAATAACCATCGCGGAACCATGCTTCAAGGAGAGTAAATAATGATAATCTATTGCTATACGGTGCCAGCCACAGGATTGCGAAATATAATAATGAGGTTGATTCCCGACCGCCTCCACAGGAGAAGTGCGCATAATAAACATATGCTTTCACGCTTTGATTAGTATTGCGATTTGTTTTGAGATGTGGAAATAACCATCGCGGAACCATGCTTCAAGGAGAGTAAATAATGATAATCTATTGCTATACGGTGCCAGCCACAGGATTGCGAAATATAATAATGAGGTTGATTCCCGACCACCTCCACCGGAGATGTGCGCATATTAAACATGTGCTTTTACGCTTTCATTAGTTATGCGCTTTGTTTTGAGATGTGGAAATAACCATCGCGGAACCATGCTTCAAGGAGAGTTAATAATGATAATCTATTGCTATACGGTGCCAGCCACAGGCTTGCGAAGTGTAATAATGAGGTTGATTCCCGACCGCCTCCACAGGAGAAGTGCGCATAATAAACATATGCTTTCACGCTTTGATTAGTATTGCGATTTGTTTTGAGATGTGGAAATAACCATCGCGGAACCATGCTTCAAGGAGAGTAAATAATGATAATCTATTGCTATACGGTGCCAGCCACAGGATTGCGAAATATAATAATGAGGTTGATTCCCGACCGCCTCCACCGGAGATGTGCGCATATTAAACATGTGCTTTTACGCTTTCATTAGTTATGCGCTTTGTTTTGAGATAAGGAAATAACCATCGCGGAACCATGCTTCAAGGAGAGTTAATAATGATAATCTATTGCTATACGGTGCCAGCCACAGGCTTGCGAAGTGTAATAATGAGGTTGATTCCCGACCGCCTCCACAGGAGAAGTGCGCATAATAAACATGTGCTTTCACGCTTTCATTAGTTCTGCGCTTTGTTTTGAGATGTGGAAATAACCATCGCGGAACCATGCTTCAAGAGAGTAAATAATGATAATCTATTGCTATACGGTGCCAGCCACAGGATCGCGAAATATAATAATGAGGTTGATTCCCGACCGCCTCCACCGGAGATGTGTGCATATTAAACATGTGCTTTTACGCTTTCATTAGTTATGCGCTTTGTTTTGAGATGTGGAAATAACCATCGCGGAACCATGCTTCAAGGAGAATTAATAATGATAATCTATTGCTATACGGTGCCAGCCACAGGCTTGCGAAGTGTAATAATGAGGTTGATTCCCGACCGCCTCCACAGGAGAAGTGCGCATAATAAACATGTGCTTTCACGCTTTCATTAGTTCTGCGCTTTGGTTTGAGATGTGGAAATAACCATCGCGGAACCATGCTTCAAGGGGAGTAAATAATGATAATCTATTGCTATACGGTGCCAGCCACAGGATTGCGAAATATAATAATGAGGTTGATTCCCGACCGCCTCCACAGGAGAAGTGCGCATAATAAACATATGCTTTCACGCTTTGATTAGTATTGCGATTTGTTTTGAGATGTGGAAATAACCATCGCGGAACCATGCTTCAAGGAGAGTAAATATGATAATCTATTGCTATACGGTGCCAGCCACAGGATTGCGAAATATAATAATGAGGTTGATTCCCGACCGCCTCCACCGGAGATATGCGCATATTAAACATGTGCTTTTACGCTTTCATTAGTTATGCGCTTTGTTTTGAGATGTGGAAATAACCATCGCGGAACCATGCTTCAAGGAGAATTAATAATGATAATCTATTGCTATACGGTGCCAGCCACAGGCTTGCGAAGTGTAATAATGAGGTTGATTCCCGACCGCCTCCACAGGAGAAGTGCGCATAATAAACATGTGCTTTCACGCTTTCATTAGTTCTGCGCTTTGTTTTGAGATGTGGAAATAACCATCGCGGAACCATGCTTCAAGGAGAGTAAATAATGATAATCTATTGCTATACCGTGCCAGCCACAGGATTGCGAAATATAATAATGAGGTTGATTCCCGACCGCCTCCACAGGAGAAGTGCGCATAATATATGCTTTCACGCTTTCATTAGTTCTGCGCTTTGTTTTGAGATGTGGAAATAACCATCGCGGAACCATGTTTCAAGGAGAGTAAATAATGATAATCTATTGCTATACGGTGCCAGCCACAGGCTTGCGAAGTGTAATAATGAGGTTGATTCCCGACCGCCTCCACAGGAGAAGTGCGCATAATAAACATGTGCTTTCACGCTTTCATTAGTTCTACGCTTTGGTTTGAGATGTGGAAATAACCATCGCGGAACCATGCTTCAAGGAGAATTAATAATGATAATCTATTGCTATACGGTGCCAGCCACAGGCTTGCGAAGTGTAATAATGAGGTTGATTCCCGACCGCCTCCACAGGAGAAGTGCGCATAATATATGCTTTCACGCTTTCATTAGTTCTGCGCTTTGTTTTGAGATGTGGAAATAACCATCGCGGAACCATGTTTCAAGGAGAATTAATAATGATAATCTATTGCTATACGGTGCCAGCCACAGGCTTGCGAAGTGTAATAATGAGGTTGATTCCCGACCGCCTCCACAGGAGAAGTGCGCATAATAAACATGTGCTTTCACGCTTTCATTAGTTCTGCGCTTTGTTTTGAGATGTGGAAATAACCATCGCGGAACCATGCTTCAAGGAGAGTAAATAATGATAATCTATTGCTATACGGTGCCAGCCACAGGATTGCGAAATATAATAATGAGGTTGATTCCCGACCGCCTCCACAGGAGAAGTGCGCATAATAAACATATGCTTTCACGCTTTGATTAGTATTGCGATTTGTTTTGAGATGTGGAAATAACCGTCGCGGAACCATGCTTCAAGGAGAGTTAATAATGATAATCTATTGCCATACGGTGGCAACAGGTAGTATAATAAAGAGGCTGATTTTGTCAGTAATAATTTTGTGTCCCTTTTGGCATGACGCATCAATTGACGATAATTCGCTGACGCATAAAGGCATCGTGTTTTACGAATAGGCGCTTTCGACCAGAGCAGTGTTGACACTCTGGATGTCGATGCTTGAGTGTTTGTTATGCCCTGAGGTCCAGACGTCACACCAGCACTCCATTACTTTAGACAGGCTTGGGCGCGTGAGCTGGCACGTCGGCAGCTTCCGCATTAAACGGTTAATCTGTGCGCTCAGAACCATGCACTAGTTATCCAGTAAGTATATGCTATACCTATACTAAGTGCATCATGAGGAAGGCCGGTCTGGATGAGTCTTCAGGTGGAAAACGTATCAACAACCTTAGATATGCGGATTATACCACCTTAATGGCAGAAAGTGAAGTGGAACTCAAGAGACTTCTGATGCGCGTACAAGAAGAGAGTGAGAAGTTTGGGCTTAAACTGAACATTAAAAAGAAAGATCATGGCGTCTTGCCCTATCACGTCCTGGAGCATCAAGGGACAAGAAGTGGAAGCTGTGACAGTTTCTCTTCTTGGGCTCCAAGATTACCTCGGAAGGAGACTGCAGCCATGAAATTAGGAGACGCCTGCTCCTGGGAAAGAGAGCCATGGCTAGCCTTGATCCTGTCTGCCAACAAAGGCACCTCAGTGAGAACAACAACCTCCCGTCAAGCTGGCTTCTGGGACCTACCGTTGGACTGCGGCGGCCCCTTCACCGTACAGCTCGTCGGATGGTACCAATCTTTGGATTGCACTGGTCTTGCCTCTGCGAGCTGCCCTGCAGTCTTCACTGCAAGCATCGTGTGTACCCCACGGATGGCATCCAAGGAGCAGCTCTCGACAACCATCGGTGAACAGTTAAGGAGGGAGGGATGTCGAAACCCAGTTGTCTCCCCCTTCGCCGCGACCGATCACCACCACCCCTAGCGAGCATCGTGCCATGCGCCGACTGGGAGAGGAGGTGAAGGAGATGGGTGAAGGAGACGCAGCGATGGGTGCGCCACCAAGATTTCCACGCGGAATCGGCTGATCACCGTGACTGGGATATTACATTACCGTTTTTAACCTTTGCGTATAGTACTTCCCGCCACAATACAATGGGCTACTCGCCCTTCTATCTTCTGTTCGGCCGTGACCCCTATCTTCCGTTTGACAGCGTACTGACTCCCACCGCTAATGAAACTTCCTATGTTCGTGACGCCATATCCCGAGCTGACGCCGCCCGTGTTATTGCACGCCGCCGACTCGCTTCCTCCCAAAACTATCAAAAACGGCGCCATGATTCTCGTCATTAGGATGTGCACTACTCTCCGGACTCTCTCGTCTTGCTCTGGACTCCCGCTCGTAAAGCTGGGCTATGTCAAGAAGCTCTTGCTGTACTGCACAGGTCCCTACCATGTTTTACGGCCAGTCACTTCTGTAACATGCGAGATGCCACCTGTGCATCCACACCGACAGTTCGATATGTCACGTACCGAAATTGTTCATGTTGCTCGCATGAAGCCGTACCACTCCAGCTGTACTTCCCCGACATAGTACGCACCGAGACGGTGCTTTTCGTGGCGGTGTAATGTTATGTATATGCCACTGAAGGGGACGACGATGAATAACAGAGAGAGAAGACGAAGCTGAAGCAACGGTTGGTGCTTGCCAGAACACTTAAGACTGTCATCAGCTATAGTGGTTTCCTGAACAAGCCTTCTGCCACGTATTAAAATGAAAAAAAAAACGCAGACTAAGTAAAGTTAAGTGAAAATGAAGATGGAAAATTTGAAAAAAAAATTGCTAGGGTAATAATGCATTCTGTGCGTGTATAGAAAGCAACTGTGGCGTGAAGGTATTAATAGAGCAGAAACTAAAAAGTGAACGTTAAAAGTAGGAAAAAAAAAACATTTAAGGAAATGGTACAATGGCAAAGAGAAGAAATAAGGAGGTGAACAATAAAACCAGCTAAAATAATGTGAAACAATGACGGGATGAAAATAACAAACAACAGTTGTTAAGGTAAACAAACTCGTGTAACAAACTGCATTCGCAAATCTGAAAAACAGGTTACAAGCAAGTTTGGAACACGAATGTCAACAAAACATTTATGTGTGGCCTTCCAAAACCCATCAATCAAGCTGAGATAGCATCTGCCCTTTGTCATCTACAGGAAAGAAAACCAAGCCTCAGTACAACAAGGGTCACGAAAAAAGTTTACTGAGTGTGTTTCAGGACTTGCATGAAAAATAGCCCTCACATGCGGCACATTTTACATCAGCAGACTGGTAGATGTTTTAACATCGCCTGGCAATACCAAACAACACTGGAGGACATCTAGCACCCCATTGTAAGAACAGTGAAGGCAAGGGCAAAGGAAAAAACAAAGTACCTGGCACAGCAATTTGGTTTAAAACCACGTTTTTGTTTACATCAAGAAATAAGACAGAAAGGGAGGTTCTTGAAGCTTTTCACAATTTAAAAGCTAGGGAGAGATCAGTCAGCACAACGTCGATTTGGCTGTCTTCGAATGAAATTTCGTTATTGGAAGGCCACTTGTAAATTTTTTTATGCCTTTAATATCCCAGTCTTGGTTGTAAGCTGTATTTCTTTTTTTAAGGTTTGCAAATGCTGCTCGTCACACAGTTTTATGTTCGCCTTCACAACTCTTCCTTGTTATTTCGATCTCCTCATTGTTGGCACGATTCTTGTAGCTGGTAATAATATTCATCTCCATAATTGTTCCTTCTTTTTCTCTTTTGCCATTGCTAATTATCCTACCTTAAAGAATTGTTTCTCCGCTTTTAATGTAAGCGGCCGCTGAGGCCGGGATTCGATCCCGCGTCCTTGGGGATCGCCGTAACCACTGCGCCACCCCGGCGGGGTTTGAAGAACTGGCCCTGCGTCGTCATCGCGAAAAATTAAAGTTGTTCTACATATTTTATCACAGTAAAATAAAAATAGAGGCAGGAATTTTAGTTGAGCACACATCTCGTCGCCCTAAGCGCTCCTACCATTCCAAAAGAGTCGCCACGTTTTCGTGTAAAACAAATGTTTTTAAATACTCCTTCTTTCCCCATACCATCACTAAATGGAATTGTTTAACCGCAGACATTGTCAATTGCGAATCCGTGAATCTATTTTTACAAGTTCTTAATAAAGCATAGGGCACTTATGTTTCCCCGTTTTGGGCCAAGTTGAATGCCTTTGTTCGTTGTCAACTTAGACATCGTTTGTCAACTATCTGCCTCTGCACACGGTTTTGTGTGGCATTATTCTGATTGTTTCCTGCTTCTGTTGTAATGTTCATCTTGTTTTTACCCACTCCTGCCTAAGGCCTGTGACACAGGCCGGCAGTATTTGCTAAATAAATAAATAAATATTCTACCCCCTACTTCTACAGAGTAAACGGTAATGATATTTCAGAAATTACTGTTTATTGCTTCCGGGCTAAACGTCATCATCGATTAGAGCTGAATATCTATTTTGTAAGGAGATCCTGAACCCTTCTGCCCTCCCCCTCACCGCTAATTCCTCGATTGGCTTCTTTCTTACAAATCTGTTTCGTTCAATCTTAACGTTTAGACTAATTTGAGACCTTACCATCCTGTGGTCACTGCATCGCATTTTCCCGATTACCTCTACATCCTGCATAATTGCGGGGTTAGAATCCAGTATGTGCGAATTTCATTTTTAGTCTACCCGTTGGGGCTTTTGATGTCCACTTCCGGTTCTTCCGTCAGCTGAAGAAGGTACTCATTATTCTTAAGCATTTCGGTTAAAGCCTAGGGACTGTAAATACGTGCTAAGTACGGAGCCTCAATCTTGACTGCCAAACATGGTCCGAGGACCGCTTTTTGATGACAAACATCAACAAAGAACCGAGGGCGGTCACCTTCGGTGATCCGCCCCGAAAATAAAGCAGCCAATCAAATTATTGAAAAACATGCCACCACCCCCGTGGGTTGGGAATAATCTTGGACCCAGGTCCTTAATTGCGCCAAATAAAAATACAACATTCAAAACACACACTCTCTCCACTCGCTGGTCCCCAAACCCTCTCACATGGCGCCTGTCTTTCCCTCCCCTCCTCAGCGTGTTTGCGACGCGACCTTGCAGCTGACACCTTTGTGAAAGAAACGCCGCGGGGGATATGGAGACTAGGCCACCCAGCCGTCCCGTTCGAGAAAAGAGGGGGGGGGGCACTGTCCCAGAGCAGTGTACAGTCGCCGTTGCTCGCATCCGATGTCTGGCGACACAGCGGGAGGCCGCTGGGCTGATTCCCTACTTGGGAGGGCCAAGGGTCGCGCCTATTGTCGCTTTCTGCTGGACATGTAGCAAGCGCTTGTGGCAGTGCAAAAAGCTTCATTAACGGCGTCTCTCTGCACCCATGCTTGGCGCCACGGCGGGACATCGCTGGACGAGCTGGCCGTAAAGTGGTTCGCAGAAGCGTGCAGCTGTTGTTCCCAGCTGATAAGGATGCGTCTGCCGTTCGCTTCTTGGCGACGCCTCGGGGAGAAGAGACGAAACAAACCAAGGCTCGCGCGCGCCCGCGCCCAAGAAGAGGGGAGAAAGGAGAAAAAACAGCGTTTGCTCCTTGGCCTCGGCGCGTGGGGGGTTCGACCGCCAGCTCGACTCCACGTGCGAGTCGCTTTTCACTGCGGCCTTACAGATGGGCATGTAATGTTGCAAAAGGGGATGACTAGTATTGATAGTCAAAAAAGTTAATTATCATCTCAAAGTAAGCAATATTGCCGGAAACCCTTGCAAGCTCTATATGACGTTTTCAAAAGCCGCCAGAACGCGGCCTGTCAACGTGGTGCACGAAACCATCCTTAGGTAGAAATCAATATGGTGACCCTGCCGCGCACCTATGGACATTTTGGTCTTGAACAACCAATTATTACCCATGATGGCCCCTTTAGGGATCGAAATTGCGCTTGCGCATGTTTACCCCATTTAGGCATCAAATTTGTGTGCAACGGCTATCTGAGCACATATTTCGACATCCGGTTAGGCATCAAATTTGTGTGCAACGGCTATCTGAGCACATATTTCGACATCCGGCCCTCTTGGAACGCCCCGCCGGGGTGGTGCAGTGGTAAGACGCCCGACTACTGTGCCGGAGTTCCCGGGATCGAATCCCGGCCTCGGCGGCTGCGTTTCGATGGAGGCGAAACGAAGTGGCGTCCGTGTGCTGTGCGATGTCAGCGCACGTTAAAGATCCCCAGGTGGTCGAAATTACTCCGTAGCCCTCCACTACTACCCCCCTTTCTCTCTATCCACTTTCACTCCCACCTTCATCCCTTCCCTTACGGCGCGGTTCAGGTGTCCACAGAGCAAGTGTGACAGATACTGCGCCTTTCCCTTCCTATGAACCAACCAACCAACCAACCTCTTGGAACCCTCTTGGGGAACTCTATTGCCGATTCAAAGTAAATGTCGGCTTTATAAAGAAAAACGGGGCCGAATCTAAATGGGCCTTCCCACTGAATTTTGTAGTAGGTCTCAGCATATGCCGTGGCTGAGCTAAAAACGGGCATAGCTGTATGTTTCCTACTTGGTTCCCCTGTGTGGTTCGACAGAACTGTAGTCATTATGCAGGAAAATACTGCGCTACGAGGGGAGGGTGGCTGGTCCTGAACCTGATGGGGATGGGATAGGTAGGTCACGGCTGCTTGCGGCGGGGGCTAGCCTGCCACCGAAATTTTATCTGTTGTAGGCCGTCATTGCACCCGCCATCGCTTCGGTGGGGGTCGACGGCTATTGCTGCGCGCTTCTTTCTCTTTCTCTTCTTTTTCTTTCTCCTCTATTTTCTCTTCTGTCCGCACGACGCAGCGGAGTTGGTTCAGCTACAGAGCCAGTAGCAGGCCCGTGAATTTTTGTTTCCTTCTTCCTAATGCCGCAACAACAATACTGGGCTACCCCAAATGGCGTTGCTACCTTAAAACTCGTCAAGTTCTCTTTAGACTTTGACGTTGCTCAATATCAGTCATACCTGCTTTCTTTCCACATCACATTTTTTAAATTTAAGGCTGATGTGACGGATTGTGAACCTTGAGCAGAAAAAAGACGGGCTAGCCCAATTGGGGCCACTCACTCAAAAGAATAGGTCTGATATTGGCCGCAGCAGAGCTTAAAAGCACGAATGCCTCACAATGCCTACACGGGCCTTCCCTAGAGTAATGCCGCTGTCACGCCGGTGTTGCCGGTGTTTATTAAGCCGTCTTGGCGCAAAGGAAGCCCGCGCGGCGTCTGGGCCGAATGTTCGTCGACATTCCAGAAACGCCCTTCCCCGCGCGAGGAGAGCGCGGGGCCTTGTAGGCATCGGCTTCACTCTCCCTCTCATCACTCAACGACGACGGTGACATAGGGTGAATCAACCCCGCCGGGGTGGTGCAGTGGTAAGACGCCCGACTACTGTGCCGGAGTTCCCGGGTTCGAACCCGACCTCGGCGGCTGCGTTTCGATGGAGGCGAAACGAAGTGGCGTCCGTGTGCTGTGCGATGTCAGCGCACGTTAAAGATCCCCAGGTGGTCGAAATTACTCCGTAGCCCTCCACTACGGCTCCTCTTTCCACTTTCATTCCCACCTTCCTCCCTTCCCTTACGGCGCGGTTCGGGTGTCCACAGAGCAAGTGTGACAGTTACTGCGCCTTTCCCTTCCTGTGAACCAATTTATAAAATTGTGAACCAATTTAGGGTGAATCACTCGGCCAGAAGGTTCTCGGCCTCTCTCGAAGCTTCGGCCACGCCTAAACAATGACAACGCGCGGCTCGACGGGAGGAAGAAAGGACATTTACATGAGCGAAGCTAAGTATGTGCGTGCCAACCTTGGCGCGTCGTAACACACAGACGCGGCCAGCCCTATTTATTGAGGTCGCGTCACTTGTGTGAATCAGCCAGTGTCTGAGCTAGTATTGCGGCATGTTCACAGGTGTCATTGCTCGGCTCACGGGGCTCACCCGCTGCGGGCAAGCCCACAGCTCTGCGAGGAAGCGGCACTCGTCTTAAATGGCGGGCACATCGTGGCTCTCCAAGCGAAGGTCTGCGGCACTGCCTGGTAAACAATTCGGTGTTTGTTTATTTACTCTCTCGTGTATTGTTCAGTATTGTAAAGCCTCTATGGTATTGGATGCTTCTCTAGTTACATGATTAGCGTTACCTTTCTGTGAACCTCTCATCTATGCATTTTAAGTGCTCGTTTGAATTTCTCTGTATCATCTCTTGCTGTCTATAAAGTTTGTTTTGTTTGTTACTTCTGACTCTAACTCTTACTATGCCTTGAACCGGCGAAAGCTGGGCCCCAAACGACCACCCCCTTCTGTCACTAAAAGGTACTTGACTTCCGACTGAGCGTGCCACGAAAGTCGAGGGCATCTGCTTTGAGACCGGGACAGCTACCCCCCCCCCCCCCCCTTACTCCAAGGGTATTTAGGAGTGTGCGCACCATTAGTAGCGCAACCTCTAATTATTAAGAGTTCCAGCTGGACAAATGCCACATATATTAATGTAATGGTGTCAATGGCGTTGGAGACAAATGAGATTGGTTGGTTGGTTGGTTTGTGGTGTTTAACGTCCCAAAGCAACTCAGGCTATGAGAGACGCCGTAGTGGAGGACTCCGGAAATTTCGACCACCTGGGGTTCTTTAACGTGCACTGACATCGCACAGCACACGGGCGCTTTTGCTTTTCGCCTCCACCGAAAAGCGGCCGCCGAGGCCGGGATTCGATCCCGCATCCTTGGGAACAGTAGTCGAGCGCCGTAACCACTGCGCCACCCCGGCGGGGTACAAATGAGATTGGAGCTGCGCTCAAAGGGAACTCTTTATTGGCTGACTTGCACCGCAAAATAAATAAGCAATCGGAGGCGGCGATTGCGGCGGGCACTCTAGTACGCTCAGTGTCGTCCATCTACGAATGCCCGTCACCCCCGTCAACGTTCAGTTTAACGGCGGTGAAGAAACATCTAGGTAAAGACGCAAAAGACCTCCAACATTGTTGTGTGAGAGGTGGAAATCTTAAAGATTCATCTCGACGTACCTTGCACGACGAAGAAAATTATAAAGCTGCATTTGATTGATCCGTGTGTTAGAAGCAGAGTGACAAGGCCGCATGCCGGCCTTGTCGCAAAATAACACAAATATCTGAATGGTTCGCGGCAGTACTCCCCCTTAAAAAGGCAGCGCATCGATGCTTACAAAATAGGCGAAGAAAGGCACGCAATGTTCTTTAAATTAAAATATTTACGGTCTTTACCGCGCGTGATAAGGGTTCAGCCGCATAACATGGATGACTTTTGGGCGCGCCGGCGCAGTTGGTATATTGTCACGCCGTCGGGGATGGCTTTGTATTGAAGCGGTCCGATGCACCGAAGGACTCTGTATGGGCCGAAGTACCGGCACAAGAACTTTTCACTGAGTCTGCGGCGCCGTATTTGCTTCCAAACCCACACATGGGCCCCCGGCCTGCGTCGCATTGTTGCAAGTTGTATCGTCGGCAGTCATTGAGATACTGGTCTTTATTGCGCAGCTGGGGCGAGTGTTCGAGCTTTTGCATGCTCCAGGTAGGAAGCGACGTGGAGGTTGACTTCGTCTTTCAAACGCGGCAGCATTCCACCGACTGTTGTCGTGGGTTCCTTGCCGTGCACATGCTTGAATTGGGTCGATCTGATTGACTCGTGGACGGCTATGCTACACCCAAAGATCACGTAACTCAGGATGGAGTCCCACGTCTTGTGCTCGGAGTCCACGTACAAAGCCATAACAACAATGAACCTTAGCGTTTTATACCAGCATCACATCATTGGCCTGCCAAAGCCGCAGTGGGCTTGAAGGGCGAGCCGACAGGAAGCGCTAACAAAGTTTCGTAAACAGCACAGTGTATGTTGAAATATTTAAGCAGGAACAATCTAGAAATGGACTAACAGCAATCAGGAGAGGCAAAACAACAAACAGTTTAGGTAACATGCGCTAAAATGAGAAGCGGAGAAGCAGTCCAATTACAAAGTGACCAACAGTATCATATAGTGACATAAGGCAAGAAACACCAATTTTCGACAATAATAACGATGTAGGTCACAACAAGAAACAAAACATGAAATATTTACATATCAGTCGAGTGCAGGACACCGAAACACAAAATTACAATCTTCGACTTCACTTCTATACGCCAGTAGTTATGAAATTTTTCAGTTATGTATATAACAGAAGAATTGGAAAAAAGGTCGGAGGCTAAAGTAATAAAGGTTATTGCGGGGAAGGATTTGTTTTAATTTACGCTTCATTTTTGCGCGAAAGAAAATTGCTGCTAGTTGATTGAGACAACATGGTATGTAGTAACTGTGGGTGCGCTGGCCATATCTGGTGATGCTGGGAGGGACCCGCAAATGGTGTTTAGGTCGAAGCCAGCGCGAAGGAACGTGTTCAACCTTATACTTGTTACCAGAAATGTTTAACGATAACCAACTGTGTGAAAAGGGAGCGAAGCATTGAACACATTAAACCTTTGGAAAGGTCCGCTCCGGCAGATAATCCTAAATCATAGGTAATAGTCCTAAAATGGACTGAAAGGTTCAATTATTTTCCCCGTCGAAATGCGCACTGGCTAAACACCGTAAATGCAGAATTGAGTATGCTGTAACCGAATGCATAGGAAATAATTTACAAACAGCCAATCTAATATAACTTAATGTATATGGTTCCTCTAACTGCACGAAGGCTTCAGCATAATCCAAATGGGAATTCCGGGTGAAGCCACTGCCAATGAAGACGCCCAGGTATAATTAACACAGTAAACATGAGAAACAGGCGAACAGCCCAAGGAGAGCAAGAAGAAGGGTTGATCAGTAGTGGAAGGTTTAAGCTAAATTTCTTGAAGGGATTGTGAAAACAAATAAGCTTCGTTTTGGAGACGTTTACTTTAAATACATTTTTATTGATGCAGCTCATAATACTAATTGTAGCATCTTGCAAGTGGGAGATTGCATCTGAAAAGGTGGAATATTGAGACAGGACAACTGTCTCCTCTGCTTTATGAAAATATAGGTAAGAATAGCAGCGGCAAAGGAATAGCAGAGGCAAAGTAATTCGCACATAGATTGAGTGAAAGATTTGCAGATTTGCAGGCTCCGTTACTTAAAGTGCAGAAATCAGGGTGCGGTTCACTAGCACTTACCTCCTAAGTTTTGCGTTGTTAATAAGGCCATGGGCAGGGAGAACCTCGTCAGGTTCAACGGTAATTATGAGCCTTTCACAGTTTGTAATCTTTACGAATTCCTGCAAGAAACCACAAATAAATGAAAACCAAATTATAATGTAATGTACTATCAGTGTTCAATAACTCGCAATATCAATAAATAGGATATTTCTTTATTAGGGACAAAATTACTAGCTCTCTAGCTGGCACAGTAAGATGACGTGTAGGCTTCGTCATATGTTTAGAGTGCTTTCCTCATGGCCCGCATTGTGTGTATCGAGATGCGTTCCCAAGGTTCGAAATTTGCTGAAGGTAACAAGATTTTGTGCCCTGTCCTTTAAAATGGGAGCGACTTGAAGAACACTGAAAGAGCACCATTAAGTTACTTAAAAAGTAAACCCAATTAATTGCGAACTTCATACACAGACTACACATCAGACTATTTCCTGCGTTTTGTAATCTTGTGCTGCTAAGTTGCGCAGGCATAGGATTGTCTGTATTAAATTGCAAAGAATAGCCTAGGGCAGAGAAGTATAATGAAAATGTGTGTCACGTTCACAAATGAAGCCTGACGTCAAGCCTTACCCTTTTTAAGAAGCGTGCTCAAATGTTACTATAATTGGCGCATTACGTTTTAGGCCAAACATCTGGACCATTCAATGCCAAGTGATAAGGCTCAGTACTCTGCCGTCTCCTTTCGAGCTGCAGTTGCGGCCATTGTCACAAGTTGCTTTTGGTGAAAGCAATTTCTTAGTAACACAAAAGTTTTTGAAAACAAAACTTTTAGGCCCATAACTATAAAACTTTTTATTATCTATATATTGCAATACATTTTAATATCTAGCAAACAAAACCGACTCGAGCATAGTTTCCTTTATATTTAAATTATACATGAAGCCTCAAGAGGATGAAATGTAGAGGATTAATAATATTTTCTGTTATCATAGTAGCCAATTCAATTAATCTCCCAAGATGTTGGGAAGATCAGTCATATAAAATATTTATAAGATCAAAAACACTAAGGCGCATCCGCATACAAACAACTCAGTTCAAAGAAAATAAAATTTTGGCGGCATATAACATATCCAATTTCGCAATGATGTGTCATTAGGAATATTAAAGCTAATATCTGCACAGTATCTTAAAATGCCATTCATTTCTGTTTGGAACGAAAAACTCATTTGCCTCCCAGGTGGGAAGCACACATTTGCTCTTCCCTGAAATAGCCTTTCGGCCAAATACTCAGAATCCACTTCTTGAATACAATGATGCGCCAAGCCAGGGCGCTGCCAGCGTTCGCAGCACAGGAATCTACTAAACGCCATGAAAACACCGATTAAAGATAAAGCGGAAGTACCACAACAGGAAAATTATACCCGACAAAGCAACATCAGATACAGATACACACAGCTGCAGAGATTGTTCTCAGCTCAAAGCCGCAATAAGTGTCAAATGCAGGTGCCATTTTCAAGTTCTGAAAAAGAGCAGAGAACCTAGTGCTTAACAACGACAACTGTACGGAGTTATCCTCGCATCTAAGGCGCATTGTTCGGTCTCGGTAGCCTGAGTATAAAAATGCTGCGAGATAATTATTGTATCGGTGGCAATGAGGTTGATACACGATTTATTCCAAAGAACGGAGGACTGCTGCCCGTATCCTGATCTCGGCGAGCGAGTGCATCAGAAGGATTTTTTTTTTTTACGCGCACGATTCGTTGTCGCGAGCCGTTCAGGGGACACCGGGCAGGAAAGAACACATCTTCCCCCACGTGGGTTTTTCAACCAGCATAAAACCAGGTTTTCTAAGCCGTCATCCGCGCGAAGATCTGGGAGAAAGAGTCGGAATGGATGGAACGATGCCACTAACAGTAGAGGCAGCGTCAACACTGTCACTTTGGGTGGAGCCCTGTCAGTGGAGCTGCAGCTGTCGGCCACATCAGTTGGTGTCAGATCTGGGAAACGGGGAACGTTTTGCGCGGAAATCCGTCTTCAACGTCGGTAATAGACGCCTTCGTATGTGGTCGACGCCTTTTTATACCGCTAAGCAGAGATGCCTGATAGGACCGCTCGTAAATATGTCTGGTAATGTTGACAGCTAACCATTTCGGTGAATCGGAGAAATTGCAAAAAAGCACAGGTTGTCCTGGCACGTAGGCGGGAGCGGTTCGGCTCTCGTAGCATTCCTCAACCGGCACGTTTGTGGGTGAATCAAATCCAGCTTTATTCTAGGCTGACGTCCACATATGAGCCTGGCTGTCGTCTCAAGAGTTGTACGAACCGATGTGTGTTGCGTGAACAGGAACTTTGAAAATCGACATGCAATGCTTCCCTGCTGATATTTATAAAGTGCCCCTATAGTCTGCTTAGACATTATCTGAGGTTCGTTCGTTGGTAGTGGAAGGAAGAAGAGGCCGGAGAGAAGAAGAAACAGAGGCTGGTGTGTTCTAGAGTGCCTTGCGGACTCGTAGCGCTAAGACTACGAATAAACACCCCAGTTACGTTCTGAGTACGTAACAGTTGTGGTGAAGGTGTGGGGTAGACCAACACGGATCCCCGTTGTCTTGGACGAAGCCGCCGACTCGCTGGTTTACCACCCCTACCATCTAATATGGCTCAAGACGGTGACGCTGGTCGAGCAACACCTGCGGTAAGCAACTGGCAGCATTACCACGATCCGTGCACCTTTGGTGGAAAATCTGACGAGGGCATTGACGAGTGGCTAACCAACTACGAAGAGTGAGCCGGTACAAATATTGGGATTTCACCGTGAAACTAGCGAACATAGTGTTCTTCTTAGAAGACACTGCCCTAGATTGGTTTGATAATTATGAAGACTAACTTACCAGCTGGGACTGTTTCACAGAAGAGATAAAGAACTGCTTTCGCGACAAATCCGCCAAGAGGAAACACGCAGAGCAAACGTTGTTGCAGCGAGCCCAGGTACCTAGCAAGACTTGCACAACCTATATTGAGGACATTGTGAAATTTCGAAAGATTGTAAACCCTCGATTGTCCGAGGACGACAAAGTGGGGCACTTGCTGAAAGGAATCACTGAGGATGTCTATACATTCATTATCAGTAAAGACAATTCGAACTTGACATAATCAGGCACTGCCGCACTTTCGAAACCTCGAAGGTACGCCGTATCACACCTAAATTTGGTCAACTGGCCAACGTCCCTCGCGAACGTTGATGTCAGTGCTCCGGAATTCATGACTGATCTCATACGCCGGATCGTGGGGGAAGACTGGCTGCGTGACAAAGATTAAGCTTGCCGGGATCAGCACCAGTATGACGGTTGCGCGCTGCAGGCCGAACCCTCGGCCGCATCAACTTCCTGGAATCCGGCTTTAAATGCGCCACGCTTTGGCGAGGTCAGGCAATATGACGATATAATCGCTTCTCAGACACGGATCGGCCCAAGAACCGCCTGCACACGCGAAGTGATTCGTCATATACGCCAGCCCGATTACAACCGCCAACCAGAACGAGTTTCCACCCACTTTCACTCTGACCGGCGGTGCCAGCAACCTGTGTGTTATAGCTGTGGCATGACCGGACACATATGCCGCTATTGTCGTCGGCGGGGCCTGCTGCCACATGACCATCGCCCGCTGCCCAACGCTTCTGATCGTCTCGATACTGAATTTTACGCGACACCGACTTTGGATACATACCACTTGGCACAGATGCGAAATGGATCGCCTGCTTCCAAACGCAGCCTGACGCCACCAGCCCAAAGTCAGCGACGTTCACCGTCTCCTGGGCGTTGTTCTTCCCCTTCGACAAACTAAAAGGCGCGGCCTATGGGGGTGAGGTCGACGGAGAATCAACGTTCCCAATATATCTCCTTTATTTATTTCAAAGACCCAACTCGAAGTATCCATTGGCGGCATTCGCACCATGGCACTAATTGATACTGGATCAACAGTCTCTGTTATGAGATTAGCATTCAAGAATCGTTTAGGACGTAAAATTATGTTTAGCGTGAATCAAGCTGTGGTATTCCGTGGTGTTGGCGGTGACTCACTGGTGCCTTTGTGCGTGTGCTGTGCGAACGTTGTGATTGGCGGCAAAGCGCTTCGAACCGAATTCACTGTGTTGCCTTATTCCCCACATTAAGTAATACTAGCTATAGACTTTTTGCAACAGTGTGGTACAACGTTAGACTGCCGCTTGCTGAATACTACGTTGATGTCAGCTCTTGTAGAAACCTCGTCACTAGAGTTAGGACCGTTTTCTGTGTCTGAAGATAGTTGTGCCTGCGATGTCCGGAGAATTCATCCCAGTTATTTCATCGACAAATTTGTGCGACAATTTGACTCCATAGTGGAACCTGCAACGCTTGCCTGTGCAAAGAAGAGTGTCTTGGTGCCTCATCGCATAGTTTCAGCGACCAGACTCCACACCTTGCTGTGGACTGTGAAGTATTCAGACGAGTTAGCTGTGATGCCTCGCGGCATGAGGCTCGCTCATTTTGAGGAAGGCGTGTCGAATTCTGTGGCGGCACTCAGTGACTGTGCTCTTGAAGAGAAAACACCCCATTTTGCAGTCTCGAATCCAGGCGATGTCTAACACATATAAGGGGACAGGAGCGCCGAAGTTTGACGGACCAGTTTTCCAAGCATGTTTCGGTTTTAGACTTCGCCAGAGATTATCTGCCATCGATTCTCGCATTCTCGCATTCGTGATTCGATTGGTTCTGGAAACTCTCGCCCGATAAGACAGAAGCCGTACCGCCTCTCGCCGAGCGACCGTCTGCTTATTGAGGAAAAAGTTCACGACATGCTCCAACGTGGCGTCATCTAAGGAATCAAGTCCTTGGGCGGCTCTAGTTATACTCGGGAAAAAGAAACAACACATGACATTTTGTGTAGGCTATCGTCGCCTTAATGCCGTAACCAAAAATGATGCATATCCACTTCCACGTATTGACAATGCAATCGACTGTCTTCAATCACAGTCTTAATTCTCCTCGGTAGACTTGAGATCGGGGTGCTAGCAGATACCGATGAACCCGAGCGACAAAGAAAAACGGCATTTATGACACCCGAGGGTCTCTATGAATTCAACGTTATGCCCTTTGGATTGTGCAATGCACCTGCCACGTTTGAACGATTCACAGACACGATTCTGCGCGGACTCAAGTGAAAATTTGTGCTATTTGGACAACGTTGTGATCTTCGGCAAGACCTTTCAGGAACACAGCCGCCTCGCCATCGTTCTTGATTTCATTGAGAGAGCAGGCCTTGTCCTCAACTCCAAGAAGTGCCATCTTGGCAAACGCAAAAAAAAATTGTTCTTGGTCACTTGGTCGATAAGAATAGTGCTCAGCCGGATCCTGAGAAGATTGCGGCTGCAACCAGCTTTACAACGCCGAAATCAGGGAATGAGCATCGCAGCTTTTTAGGACTGTGTTTCTATTTTGGCATTTTGAGCCCATATTCGCTGAAATCGCCTACCCGCTCACGTGCCTTTAGCACAAAGATGAACAGTTCAATTGGACTGCTGACTGCGATTCTGCTTTCCGATACCTCAAATTGCTTCTGACATCGGGACCTATCCTACGTCATTTCTGGCCCCATCAAAGTTCACACCGACGCTAGCGGTGTGGGCGCTAGCGCTGTGCTCATCCAGCGTCATGGCACCGACCAGTACGTGATAGCTTATGCTAGTAGTTCGTTGAGCGAGGTGGAGCGTAACTATACCGTTACTGAACAAGAGTGGCTCGCAGTGGTTTTTGCGGTGCAACAATTTCGGTCCTACCTATATCCTTACCATCGTCACCGACCCCCATTCGCTTAGTGCGCTCGTAAATCTCCGTGACCCTTGCGGCCGGCTTGCTCAATGGGCACTGTGGTTGAGAGTTCCAACTTTACTGTGGCATACAAAAGCGGCAGTCAACATGCTGACGCTGACTGTCTGTCAAAGGAGCCCGTTATACTTAGTGGCACGGCCAGAGGCTCTTTATTTTTCTTTACTTTTTGCAGGCCTCAGCATAGAATATGTCTGTCAAGGGGAGAGGCACTTTATTTTTCTTTACTTTTGGTCTGCCTCACCATAGTATATGTCTGTCACGCTTGCCGCTTTCTTCAACAGTAGTGATGGTGACAACTTTAATGACTACCCGGCGCCTATCTCAGCAACTTTGGCCCCGCTCTTCTCTGCCGCTCATGCTTCAAGTGATGCGCGTTTCTGCGTTTTCGCCGGCCTTTACAAGAATTTTAACCCCAGAGGTGCACACTTTCTTCTCGACGTGCCGGAAAATATCCGCATTCAGGTTCTTGAAATTATGCACGACAATGCCACGCCGGGCCACTTGGGTGTCGTCCGGACCCTTCATCGCACACAAGAACGAGTTTACTGGCCGAAAATGCGCCAAACCATTCAGAGCTATATAGCCCCTTGTATCAAGTGCCAGCGGTACAAGCTCCCTACTTCCCAGGACCGCTGCACCTCATTGCGCCTCCAGCCGCACTCTTTGAGCAGGTGGGCATTGACCTTTTGGGTCCTTTTTCGCGATCTTCGAACGGGAACCGGTAGATAGTGGTATGTGCTTACCATCTCACTCGACGTTCAGAAACAGCAGCAATACCCTCAGCCGCCGCTTACGAAATATCCCAATTTCTTGTGCGAATTCTGTCCTGCACCACGGTCCTCTTCTAATTCTGATCAGTGACCGTGGGCGCCAATTATCGAAGAAGCTGAAGTTATCGCAGAACTCCGTCTCTGCACCTGCGATTACCGTCACTCAACGCCGTATCACCCGCAATCAAATAGAGTCGTTTAACCCACCAACCGCACTCTCACCACTATGTTGGCGATGTACGTGGATTCTGATCACAAGAACTGGGATGACAGTCTCCCTTTCATTACATACCCGTATAACACTGTACTGGTTAAGACGACTGGCTACAGTCCATTTTACCTCGTTTATGCTTGAGTTTCCCGCAGCTGTTTCAATACCATTCTTCCTTTCCCCCTCCACAACGAGCCTTCTATAGCGGCCACTTTATGTCGAGCCGAAGCAGCTCGCCGTGTTGCCTGCCTTTGCATCGTGGACACACAGTAACATTCAAAGAGCATTATGACAACGGACGCCCACATGCTTCTTATATGTCCGGTGATTTGATTTAGTGTTGCTGTGGACGCCGCTGTGCAAGCGTGCTTTAGCCCAGTAGCTGCTTCTTCACTATAGCGGCCCTTTCGTCGTTGTGGAGGGCCTGAGTGATGATAATTATGTAATTTCACACAGCACCGAAAGTGGCCGATGCTCCCGCAGGACCGTGGTGGTGCATGTGGCTCGGCTAAAAAGGTTCCATCGTCAGCATCTTACTTAAACTGCTTGCCCTAGGGGCTTCGTCTGCGAGGGGGAAAGTGTCACGTGCTTCGAGGCGTCAGGAGAAGGAAGAAGAGGCTGGGAAAAAGAAGAAACAGAGGCTGGTGTGTGCTGGTGTGCCTTGCGGACTCGAAACGCTAGGACTACGAATAAACACCCCCGTTAAGTACTCAGTAAAAAACAGTTAGAAAATCACAGGTGACAAAAACACCGAATGGCAGATGTTCCACCTTGTAGGTCCCTTGATCGTGGTAATCCTCAGTACATCTGCTGTGGCGTCATCCACATGTAGCTGGTGATACACCTGTGTAAGGTCTATCTGCATAAAACGCTTGCCCCCACGCAACGTCGCCAGCAACCCATTTGCTGTAGGAAGAGGGTAAGGAGCTTATAGCACGTTCTCGATCACTGTGTGACGGTAACCTCCACATATACGCGAAGCACCAATGATCTTACGAACGACTGCCGCCTGCGTTTGACAAGAGCAGTCCTGCACT
Organism: Amblyomma maculatum; assembly: GCF_055883805.1. Lineage (NCBI taxonomy): Eukaryota > Metazoa > Arthropoda > Arachnida > Ixodida > Ixodidae > Amblyomma > Amblyomma maculatum. The sequence continues at coordinate 23,462,706 of NC_139351.1, read as the reverse complement.
GGTTTAAGAATGTCTTGATTTTCAAGATTTTGCAACTCTGCCATGACACCTTCACGGAGGGAGAGTTGCACTTGTCGACACTTCATGAAGTTTTAACGTGCATCTGGCTTGAGAGGAACATCAACCTCTGTCTCGACATGACTATCAAAAGTATCTGTACTTCGTTGGAATTTCCCTCATCGATTTGGAACATACTTCGGAGACACCACAGATGGTTCACGGCATGAACCAGTCTAGTTTCAGCAAGTTCGAACCAGCTCCGCTAAGAACTCTCAATGGCAGCTTGGAAGTCTAAGCTGCAGTTGCGGCTGTCATAAAGGTTATTCCTGGAAGCAGGAACCTCTCGCGTGACATGACTCCTAAACAAAACGCGAATAATTGATACTGTGCAACCGGAAACATCTTAATATGGCCTCGAAACCTTCAAAACTGTCCTTGTTTTTTTTTAATAGTACTGAAATCAATTCTTTATTGGGCTGACGCGCGCCCCGCAAGAGAACTGAGCAACTCGGCGGCGGCGATAGCAACAAACGTGCTCGTTGATCATCGAACTAAGAATGCCTGTCGCGCACATCAACGCTGAATTTAAAGGCGGCTCAGAACCATCTAGATAACGTCGCAAACTGTCACTATCACGACCTGGAACTATGTAGAAACATTCGCGAGTGAATGGAATCTTTGAGACAGATCTCGGCGTGTCTTGCGCGACAAAGGAACTGATAAGGATGCGTCTCGCGACATCGAGCATTAACAGACAAAGAAGTCGGAATTGATACGCGTGCCAAATTCAAGTTGACAAGGCCGCATGACGGCAGCTGCTAAAAAACAAAAAATACAGTTTTGAAGGCTTCAGGGCATAGCTCCCCCCTTAAAAACATCGCCTCGATGTTCCAAAATGAACAAAGCAACTTAAAAATAAACATTACATTCAGGACGTCCTCGTCCTTTGCCACAAAGTGGAACAGAAAATGTCCGAGTCCGCCAACATTGGTCATGTCTTGAAGGGCATCGCAGATGTTGCATTCAATCTACTTCTGTACAAAAATTGAAACACAGTTGCTACCACCATAAAGAATGCCGCTGTTTTAAAGACGCCAAAAGCCGTCGCATAGCACGCAGCACGGTCATTTGCCCGCCTTCCTAATACTGCTTCGACATCTTTGTGTCAAGATTGTGCCCCAACACCAGCCAACGTCGACCGAAAATGTGGCCCGTATGGTCCGCTGCGAACTCGGGGCCATCTCTCCTGCTACCTTGCCGCCACATTTGGTCGACGGCCAACTCTCGGACGTTCCCCTAATTTAGGCTGTTGTCCGCCAAGAGCTCTCCACATTGGTACTCAACTCCGTTGCTGCCATCAGCCCACCCACTGTCGCCGACGTTCGCGCAGCTTATCCTGGCCTACTTGCTTATGACACCGACGTTCGCAATCTTTATTTTGTCCGACCTGCTTATGTTGCCCCACGGCGACGTACTTAAACTGCTTCCCCTGGGGGCTTCGTCTTCGAGGGGGGAAGTGTCACGTGTTTCGAGGCGTCAGGGGAAGGAAGAGGCTGGAAAGAAGAAGAATATGAATGGCGCGCATCGCATCCAATAACCGGCCCGTTTGTTTTAAATGCTCTTGCATCGGCCATATCGCCCGTCATTGTTGAAATACTTGGTTCCAGCCACAAAGGTCCCCGCGTCCACCCTCTATCTACGATGACCGCTCCCGTTCCTTTTCACCTCGTCACAACCCTTCAAGCACAGCCGCTGATACCGAATCTTCATGCCTCAACAGATCACCCTCACCCCCCCTCCCCCCTCCGCCATCTGTGCTGTTCGCCCCAACGCCGTCGCTTTTAATCTCCCAGTTCCTATGGCCACTCCCCGATGGAAAACTAGGTGCTGCAGCGTCTTGAGGTGATGCTGCCTTACGTTCAACGCAGAACAATGGACGTTTTCCGTCACCGAAGTGCAGTTCCTAGGCAATATCACACGCAAGGGAATCTCGCCATACCCAAAGCTTGTGAAAAGTTTGCTGCAAACGCCAATGCCCAAGAACAAATCCGATGTTCAGCACATGCTCGGTGTGTTGACCTATTTTGGCAAATACTATCCGCGCCTGTCTGAGCGAACTGTTGCTGCGAGCACTTATCAAGTCGCAGTCAGAGTTCGAGTGAACTAAAAACCACATGAGGGAGTAGAAAGGTGTCGTACAAATTTTAAACACAACTCCCGTGCGAGCCATCTTCAATGAAAAAATCAAGATAACTTGCGATGCATCGAAAGACGGCGAGGGTTCATCCCTTTTGCATTGTCACTACAGCAAATGGCGCCCAGTGGCATATCTATTTTATTTATTTAAATATAATGTGATCCAGTACAGATAATAGCAGGATGAGGAAAAAAAGAAATTCAAGCATATCAACACAATTCAAATTTATAAAATTCGTACCATTTGCAGCCACTTTTCGAACATTACTACACAATTCTGGGTAACAGTCTCGCTGTTAAGCTTTTTCCACTCAGTAATTGTCCTCGAAAAAAAAAAAGAATAAAGCAGTTTTTCGCGGGTTCACGGGAGCTATTGTCAGGGCGTGCCTTTTTCTAGAGTTATAACCTGAGGAATAAACAAAATAATTAGAACTGATAATAATTGACCTTTTTATGAGCTGAAACACAAACTGTGTTCACTGACTGTTGGTAATCCGAATTCGAACTCGCGTATTCTTTTAAAGACATTGTTTTTATTATCAACCTTGCCATGACATTTCCCCCCGCCCGAGTTAAGGTCTATCTAAGATGGAGGAGCGGCTTCTACTTCGTCTCTGTACTATCACTCTGCTGTGTTCGGCAGCACTCACGGGCAGTTGTCTGCACTGTGCGGAGAAGCCTTCCGACATCTACCACATGATGTGGGATTGCCCATCCAACCCAGCTATTTCTCCTCACCCCAACCCAACTCGGGAGGACTTGGAGGCGACCCTGCTCGGCTACTATGACCTGCAGGACCATAAGGCCTTGGATCTTCAAAGATGCAGCTCATGCATACCTCCAACCCTTTTGAGTCATTAAACTTTTATCACCACCACCACCGTCTGCGCTTCACGAGCTCACTGACAGATGCACGGCCGTATGAGTTCAACAAAACCCTAACTACCTTGTGCTTTATTCGCTATAGTTTATGAATGTTGGTTAATGTGAAAGGGTCCCAGATAATTACGGCATATCCTAAGAACGGCCGCATGAAGGAATTATATGCTAATAGACGAACATTAGAGGGCGCAGACTTCAGTGAACGCCTAGAAAAAAAAGTTTGCGCATCGAATTTGCTACAACAGTATCTATGTGTTTTGTCGAGGAAAGGTTGTTAGTAATCTTTAGGCCCAAATATTTATACTATGTTACCTCCATTGATGACGTGTTGCTAGTACCGTACACAAAGTGAAGAGGCCTTTTCTTATGTGCAGTTTTCATTCAAACTGTTTTTCAAAATTAACACACATGTGCCATTCATTCAATACACCACGCAATCATGTTTCGTGAAATCATTATTTAGGCACACTTGGTCATCAACTGAAGACATCTCTTTGTACAAAACACAATCATCCGCGTACAGCTTCACAAGGACTGTAAGACCTGTAACAATGTCCCTATTAATCGATATAAATAAAAGTAGACCCAATACAGATCCCTGGGGGTTTCCAGACACAACCCCGGTACTGTTAGATGAAGGGTTTTTAGAGTGGCAAACAGACATGTGTCACTATCTGGGGTGCGACACGTGCGTTTACCGCTGTGTGATTAGATATGATATCACCATCATGTCTGTTCTGCGCATGTGTCAGGCTGCTGTGTGTGTATATATGCGTTTGTCATGTTCTGTACTGGGAGGGAGTTTATTTCGAACTGCCAGTATGCAGCACTGTGAATGAAGCCTTTTCTTCAAGCCTACGCCTACTTACTATGGATGCAACAACACCTGTTTGAGAGGTATGCCCTTATCTATGTATCTGATCGTTTTTTAAATAGCTTAGTTGATGTATTAGTTAGTTATCTGACACCTTGTCAAATGCATTGCGAAAGTCCATAAATATGGCATCCGTTTGCTTTCCCTGATTAATCGACTGAGCGAAGTCATGCACAGTCTCAACTAATTGCCCACTAGTGGAAAACCGAGGCCTGAAACCGTGCTGAAAATCTGTAGGTACTTTGTGCTCTTCCAAGAAACCTATTATATGTTTATGAATCATGCGTTCTAAAATTTTACATGTCGTCGACGTTAGCGAAATTGGTAGGTAGTTGTCGATGTGCGTTTGTTTCCGGTTTTGTGCAAAGGCGGCTGTCCTCCGATCATCCGGTAACTAATCTTCACGTAATGATCTGGCGAATACAACCGATAAGTAATTCGCACACCACTCTTCATAGCGCTTCAAAAAAGCGTTTGGTATATTATCGCCGCCTAGAGATTCTTTAACGTCAAGTTTCAAGAGCAAATAAAAACACCAGTCTCCGAAATAACATTTGATATGGCAGGAGACGATACCGAAAAGCTAGGAGGACGACCATTGTCCTGTGGAAATACCGTGCACCTCATGTGCTAACGCAATCTCAGCAGCGTTATTCTCAGATTGGAAAAGAGGCACTTAGCATTTCTTTTGGCTGCGACAAGTTTTACCAGTTCAGTTACGGACAGAATATTTTTATCAGACAGATCATACGCCTCTTCTATCCATAGCCTCAAAAGGAGTTTGTGACATGCTTTCCCACCTCCAAAGCTTTTTTTTTAAACTTCTCAAGTACGACTTTGTATTGCAGTATGTCCCAGGACAACACCTCATCTTGGCAGACATGCTGTCATGATCGTCTCCGGCTGCTCAAGATGACACCACTGGCCTCACTGACGACGTGGAGGGGCACGTAGTTGCCGCCTTAGGCTACATATTCACAGATGCAATATGTAAAACTCTGAAAAATGAATCTCCCCGTGACGACTACCTCAAGGCAGTCATCTCTTGCCTGGCAACCGGCGAAAATATCGACTGGGAACTAGAACCACTTGCGTCTGAGCTTTCCGTTGTAAATTGTATATTGCTAAAAGGCACGAGAGTGGTGATACCAAAATGCATGTGGCGTAACTTTTTAGCAAGAATTCATGCCGGGTATTTGGGACTACAGAATTGCAAAGGGCCCGTCGTCTTTTTTTAGCCCGGTCTCAGCAGTGACATCAGTGTATTGATCAAGGTCATCGACTTTTCGCAAATTTGCTTACAAGCAAGCGCAAGAACCCCTGCTGATTCGCTCAGTCCCCCGATTTGCGTGATATCGCGTTGGTTTTATTTTTATGCGAAGCATATTGCTAGAGGTAAACCACAGCCCTTCGTGACGGTTACACGCCGGGCAAAGAATGTGGAATGCTACGTCACACCACGTGATACGCTGACGTCACGACAGAGGAGAGACAGGGATCCAGCTCGCGCCGTCGGCTGCGGTTGCACGCCGTGCGGACCACGTGGTATGGTGACGTCACACCACGTGATACGCTGACGTCACGACAGAGGAGAGACGGGGGACCGACTCGCGCCGTCGGCTGCGGTTGCACGCCGTGCGGACCACGTGTAACCAAGGAAAGAAAAGTTTAGCCAAGTGTAACCATGGAAAGCCGAGTTTAGCAGTCAATATGCTTCGCATCTGACCAGGCTAAACCAAGCTAAGCCTCAGCCATTTTTTTTTATTTTGGGGGAAGCTCGTAGATCCTGGCGTTCAACGCGTTTTCTAACTTCCTTGAAGTCGAGAAACGTGTGCACACTACTGCAAAGACGGCAATCGCTGCGCTCAGTGCTAAGTTCACGAGGTACGGAGTACCGCTCGAAGTGTTCACCAATAACGGGCACAATTGGAAAGTCACAATTTCGCAGCCTTTGCAAGCATACGACTTCGCTCACGTCACATCCAGCCCCGCTACCCGCAATCCAACGGACTGGCAGAGAAAGGTGTCCAGCTGGCAAAGTGGATCATGAAGAAATCTGAACATTCATAGGAAGACTTCTGGCTAGGTCTGCTGGCCTATACCGCTGTACGCCACTGGAGAACGGCCGATCACCCAGGAAAATTCTTCAAGGCAGGTTCTTGAGAGCTAATCTTCCAGATTTTGGCGCTGTGCAGATTACTGTGGTCAAGAAGCACCATCAGAAAAGTGATGGAAAGACTCGATATCTCGATATCGATATATCCTTCAGACACGATATATCTTTCAGCCACCGTTGGCTGAAGGATATATCGTGAGCATCGGGGACAAAACGTGGTAAAAATAGCAATGTCGTCGGCATTGCTGCTTCCAGGTCCTACAAAGGGCAAACGTAAATCGTCGGGTATTTAGGCGCAATAGGCGGCATCTTCTGCAAACCCGTGGCAACTGTACAGCAGACACTAGTGATGACGACAGCGGTTCGTCCGAGCGTGAGCCAGGAAAACCCAGCTAATCTGCTCCAAATCTGTCGCCTGGTGTCACAGCACGAGCAACTGCTGACTCCCCTCAGCAATAGTCTCCCACCGAAAGCTCAGCGCTCGAAGGCGCTGGGAACCATAAGTTCGCCTGGGCTGACATCTGTCCCAAGAAGGTCGGTGCGTACAGTCAAACCACCGCAAAATCTTCCTTACGAGGCTGCTTTTAATCAAATAGCCTGAACATTTGTCGTTTTCATTACCCCTCGGGGGGTGTAGCGGGCATGCGGTCTCTGCCTCATCGTGTCAGCGCATCGTCTCATAAGCGATACCGCAAACTTTACGCGTGGCACTGCTACTATCCCACCTCCATCACCTCTGAAAGGGCGTGCAAATAAACCCTTCTAGTTCTTGTTCCTGCCACCATGTAGTTGCCTCTCTCCTTAGTGCACCACACATCACATTACAGTGACCACGATACCAAATCATCGTATAGCTCTTCAGTGTGCCGTAAGTTGCTCACCGTGCTCGTGGATGAAATAGCCTTCAAGCCCTGATTGCGACCGGTGCGCAAGTTTCTGTAATAAACCCAGAACCCCATTGTCGCTTGCGAAAAGTGCTGACCCCTGCCCCTATACAGGTTGTGCGTGTCGCAGATGGAGCAAAGGTAAAGGTCGTTGGCCTGTGCTCCGCCCGCGTAAACAGGACGCTGGGCCGCCGTACCACCGTCCTGTTTACAGTTCTGCAGCATTGTGCTCACGACGTCATTCTTGTGCTCCACTTTCTTTCTGAATGCATGCAGCCATCATAGACCGTGCTACAAGTGTCGCTGAACTCAACCTCTTCTCTCCTTTCACGCACCCTCTACTGTTTTGCCCCACCTTTGTAATGTCGAATTTGTCTGCCTGCGACTTGAAGCCGCAACTTGCGCTACGTTCTGCTCTCTGCCTCCTATTCTCTATGGATACTGTATCGTTACCCCAACCTTTGATGCACCACTAATCTGAAGCGCTGCGCTTGCTCATACCGTCGTCACAATGACTGCGAACCAAACATGTCTCCCTGTTCTAGATTTTGCGTCGCAAATCCAGCCCCTCCGGCAAGGCACCTCGCTCACCAGTCTGTGTCCTCAAAATGAATGTGATCTCTCTGTTGTGACCACCGGTTTACCACCCTACTCTGACTACTCATGATCGCTGCGGACCTTTCTCCTCCACACGCTCCTGCACTTGAATTTGATCAGCGCACATTCACAGGAACCGTTGTTGTGCTACATCGCGTGCACACCACCGACGCTGCTCCTATCCATCGCCGTCCTTATCGCATATACAGTGCTGAACGCCAGGTAATCCAAAAGGAGGTTGAAAAGATGCTCGCTGAAGACATCCTCGAACCCTCGACCAGCCCGTGGGCGTCCCCAGTCGTTCTGGTTAAAAAGAAAGACGGCAGCTGGCGCTTCGGCGTAGATTATCGCCATCTGAACAGCACCACTGAAAAAGACGTGTACCCTCTTTGCAGAATCGATGATGCCCTAAATTGCCTCCATAGAGCTAAATACGTTTCTCGCATCGATTTACAGTCCGGGTATTGGCAGATCGCTGTTGAAGAGCAGGACAGGGCAAAAACAGCATTTGTCACAACAGACGGCTTGTACCACTTTAAATTCATGCCGTTTGGTCTCTGCAATGCGCCGGCGACTGCAACGCTTAGAAGAACTTCTTGTTGGGCGAGTTGGTGCATTGCTTTAAAGGAACCAAGATGCGCTATAAAAAGACAGCCACAGGAAAAAGCCAAGGAGACAGACAGAGCGCAAACTATCAACTGAGTTTATTTGTGTGAAAGTGCCTTATATAGTCAGAATCACAGCAAAAGAACAAGGGGAATGAGAGAGGGGGCTACAGCCAATCAACTCCTGGTCAACAACAGGTGCGCAGAAAATGGTTTTCCTTGTTATACAGTTTGACAGAAGTGTCGCTTACACATTTATCACCGTTTTCTTTTATGTGATTGGCCTCCAAAAGCTCCCGCGCTGTTTTATTTTTACTTCTTCCTAGAATCTTAATCTTTTTAAGCAAAGGCTCGCATCCACTGCAAGCGAGGCAATGAGCAGGCAAGTTTGCTCCTTCTTTATTCCGAATGGATCGGACATGTTCCCCTGCGCGTTCATTCACGCATCGGCCTGTCTGGCCCACGTAGGCGCCTCCACACTTGAGCGGGATTTCATATACCACACCAGTGGCACATTTTACATACTTTTCGGCATGTTTTATGTCGCATCCACTGCCTCTAGCTCCTTGGTTCCCGGTTCTCGGGCACAAGGCTGCGAGTTTCCGTGGGGCAGAAAAAACGACAGGGACGCCATGCCTCTTGGCCATTTTTTTTACATTGTGCGCCACTTTGTGAATATATGGCCCACCATGATCTTTTTTGGAAGCGGCTCATCCACACTTCTTCGACCTCTTTTTATCTTCCTGATAAGATTCTCGGCCACGGCTGATATGACGTCGCAGGGGAAGCCGGCTGAAAGCAGCCTTTCAATTTGATTATTAAAACTTATATGCATTGCATGCGGGCATGAATTGGTAAGTGCGGATTCAAGACACGAGCTTGCAATTGCTCTTTTGACTACCTTCGAATGCGCGGAATCAAACGGAAGCAACTCTTTCTTAGCTCGTGGTGCGTAGTACCAGCAGGCGTGTTGTGCGCCGAGGTTAAGGTTAATATCTAAAAATTGCAGCGACCCATTAGAAGGAAGTTCATGCGTAAAGGTCAAACCTCGCCCATACTGTCTAAAGGCAGTAGAACAATTGTTTTAGAACAATTGTTAGCGAGAAGGGATCATGGCAGTTCTTAATAAGCCAGTATTTTTTGAAGCACCTTAATGCTTTACAAATTGAATACCCCTTTTTTACAAAGAACTCGACTGATGTTGTAACCTTCTTCAACCACAATGACCATATCGGCTACGCCTTTTCAGTAGATGTCGAAGATTTGTTTTATTCATTGCCGCATCAAGGGTTGTTTGGCGCTGTCCGAGATTGCATTGAAAGAAGTGGGTTAATAGGCTTCCAAAACTCTGCTGGGGTATCAGCTGATAGCTTCATGTCATTGCTCGAATTTTATTTGCAAGCCACCTTCATATCTTTTAAAGACAACTTTTACATTCAGAAACAAGGAATTTGTATAGGTTCTTGCGTCGCCCCTGTTCTTAGTAACATATGTTAGCCGCCATTGACCGTTCCCTAAACGAGGAGTTTACTAGTCTGGGGGTATGTAAGTGTTTTAGATATGTGGACGATTTTTTGATTGTTTTATCCAAACAAATAACCTTGACCCACACTGACTCAGTGGGTAGGATTTTAACTGCCTTTAGACAGCATGGGCGAGGTTCGACCTTTACGCATGAACTTCCTTCTAATGGGTCGCTGCAATTTTTAGATATTAACCTTAACCTCGGCGCACATCACGCCTGCTGGTACTACGCACCACGAGCTAAGAAAGAGTTGCTTCCGTTTGATTCCGCGCATTCGAAGGTAGTCAAAAGAGCAATTGCAAGCTCGTGTCTGGAATCCGCACTTACCAAGTCATGCCCGCATGCAATGCATATAAGTTTTAATAATCAAATTGAAAGGCTGCTTTCAGCCGGCTTCCCCTGCGACGTCATATCAGCAGTGGCCGAGAATCTTCTCAGGAAGATAAAAAGAGGTCGAAGAAGTGTGGATGAGCCGCTTCCAAAAAAGAGGATCGTGGTGGGCCATATATTCACAAAGTGGCGCACAATGTAAAAAAACTGGCCAAGAGGCATGGCGTCCCTGTTGTTTTTTCTGCCCCACGGAAACTCGCAGCGTTGTGCCCGAGAACCGGGAACCAAGGAGCTAGAGGCAGTGGATGCGACATAAAAAATGCCGAAAAGTATGTAAAATGTGCCACTGGTGTGGTATATGAAATCCCACTTAAGTGTGGAGGCGCCTACGTGGGCCAGACAGGCCGCGCAGGGGAACATGCCCGATCCATTCGGAATAAAGAATGAGCAAACTTGCCTGCTCATTGCCTCGCTTGCAGTGGATGCGAGCCTTTGCTTAAAAAGATTAAGATTCTAGGAAGAAGTAAAAATAAAACAGCGCGGGAGCTTTTGGAGGGCTATCACATAAAAGAAAGCAGTGATAAATGTGTAAACGACACTTCTGTCAAACTGTATAACAAGGAAAACCATTTTCTGCGCACCTGTTGTTGACCAGGAGTTGATTGGCTGTACCCCCTCTCTCATTCCCCTTGTTCTTTTGCTGTGATTCTGACTATATAAGGCATTTTCACACAAATAAACTCAGTTGATAGTTTGCGCTCTGTGTGTCTCCTTGGCTTTTTCCTGTGGCTGTCTTTTTATAGCGCATCTTGGTTCCTTTAAAGACTGCAACGCGCCGGCGAGTGATGAACTCCCTTCGCGGATTTAAATGGACAACCTGCCTGTGTTACCTCAACCACGTCGTCGGTTTAACAAAACTTGAAGTTGGGCTATATGGTGCATTGCAACTTGACTGAAGATAAAGCGCACAGGAAGACACACACAAGAGAAGAAGCGTGTCCTGTGTCTTCTTCTCTTGTGTGTCTTCCTGTTCGCTTTATCTTCAGTCAAGTCGTCGGTTTCTCGCCGACATTTTCTTCGCACCTTGAACTCATGGATGTGAAGTCCGAGGATCCGGCAGGATGATACACGAGGGATGGGGTGACCTGCCATTGTGAGATTGATCAGCTGGTTATGTTGGCGTTGATAGCGAGTTTTTGCAATCAGCAGCAATTCGGATTTTTCAGGTGCGGGAGATAGCCCTACTTTATCAAGGTAACTAACGACTGCATCGATACCTTGCTGTAGGGTCTCCTCTACTGCTCCAGGAGACCCAGAAGTGCACCAAAGAGTAAGGTCGTCTGCGTAGAATGTGTGTTTTAGGTTTGGGATAGACGCTAAAGTACGAGATAGGGGAGCCATTGCAAGGTTAAAAAGGGTGGGTGACAGAATAGCGCCCTGAGGAGTACCACGTGTGAGGGGGAAAGGATCAGATATCGAATCGGGGAGACGGAACTTGGCCGTACGGTCGCGGAGAAATGCTGTGAGGTAGCCATACATCTTTGGACCACAGCCAGTAGAGGCAAAGATGTTTAATAGAGGATCGTGGGCAAGGTTATCAAAAGCTTTTCGCACATCAAGGGCCACTGTGGCTTGGATCTGGGAAGTGGGCGGAGGATCAATAAGCACGCCAGGGCTACGCGAGGGTCAAGTCAGGCAGCGTGTCCACGCATTAGTACTTAGCAAAATTTTATATACGATTCCTTACATTACACTAACTTGTCGCCAGAGACATCAGATTGAGGTTGCGCTTCACATATTGTACAAGGCCGCCCTTAACGTTCCTGTACATACGTCCACGGAGCGCCTATACTCTACGGGGCTGTTCTTGCCCCTGGGAGACCTCATACAACAACATCGCGACCGGCAAATGGCACGTCTTTCTAGCACCAAACAAGGACATTGGATACTACAGCAGGTTGCACTCAAACCTATAGACCTCCCTATATTACCCTTCCTTCTTCGCTCCCGGATAACCTCAGAATAGTCCCCATTCCAAAAAACGTTGCACCCGACACTAACACAGGCAGACATTCCGCTCGCGTTTCCAACCATGTTCACCCAACAGATTCCACGATCATCTACACAGATGCATCACGAACTAACGTCGGAGCGGCTGCTTACTCAATTCAGAGCTGTAGCGATGTAGTGACGCATACCCTCGGTCCTTACATAGATCCTCCTCCTACAGCGACTCTCGAGACCCTACCAATAGTTACCAGTATTCAAGACCTCGCACAAGCACCCCCTAACCCTTCAGGATATACCATATACACTGACTCAATGCAAGCTATACGCGCCATTCACACGGGTCGCATTCCTGAAGAACTACACGATGATCTACACAGAGCTCTTACCAAACTACGTCCCCACACTGTAATACTGAGGTGGATTCCTGGTCACGCTGGAATCCCAGGCAATGAGGTAGTGCATCGCCTCGCCCGTGAACTTCAACACCGGGCGCCTGGGATTCCCTGGCCTTATCCACCAACGTGGGACACTACTCTTCACTACAAAAAAGAAATCAACGTTCGCTACGATAACATTAGAGAAACTCTCCGCACACTTCCTCTTCCTGATAAATCTCTCATTACCACGCAAATCCGCATTCTTAGACGCATACAACTAAATACACTGCTTACTCCTGCCCGATCTTTTATATACAGAATCATACATTCCCCTGCATGCCCAAATTGCCCAGAACACTATGCAAACTTGGAGCATTGCATCTTTTCCTGCCCTGTCGCCCTCCAATCTCCTCACTTTCCACACTCTCCTCCCCCAACGTGACGGGCTTGGTTAGCCTTTGACCAGCTGCAAGATCAGTTGGCCTTGGCGACCCTGGCCCAGGACATTCTTAACGCTTAATGTAATGCGTTAAATAAAGTTGTTTCCTACTTCCTCCTTCGCACCTTGAATGTCTCACCAATATTCTCAATGTATTCCGTACAGCTTGCTTCCAGCTCAATTCACCGAAATACCAATTTGGTAGCAGCCAACTCACTGTTCTTGGACACATGGTTGACGCCTCCGGAGTACGACCGGATCCGGCTAAAATTCAAGCCGTCACAGATTTTCCGTGTCCCCAGTCCTCGAAGGATGTGCGCAGCTTTGTCGGCCTCAGCTTTTACTTTCGCCGCTTTATCAAAACTTTCCCCCGTATCGTTCGTCCTCTCACCGACCTACCTAAGACCGCTGCCGATTCCACGTAGAATCATGAGCAGTAAGGTGCGTATTATAAAATTACTGACGTCTCCCCCCGTCTTGGCTTATTTCGATCCCTCAGCTTCCACTGAATTTCGAACAGACGCCTGCGGATGTGAGATCGGTGCAGTGCTGTCTCAACGCCACCATGGCAATTACCGCGTCATCGCATGTGCTAGCCGCCTTCTCTCCTACCCCGAACGTAATTATTCGATTACTGAGCGCGAAAGTCTGGCCCTTGTATGGGCTGTTACTAAATTGCGACCTTACTTATTCGGCCACTATTTCACAGTTGTAACTGATCATCACGCGCTTTGTTAATTGTCATCGCTGAGAGATCCCTCCGGCCATCTTGGTCGCTGGGCCCCGCTCCTTCTAGAATTCTCCTACAACGCGGTCTACACGTAGGGGCACCTTCACCAAGATACCGATTGTCTCGCTATCCTAGAGCCCCCTGATCTCAGTAACACAGAGGCAATTCCCTGCGTCTCCACCCCCTCCCATCTCGCAAACATAGCAGGTGAACGGCGCAACGACCCATCTATACGATCTATCATTGAAGACCTGCCATCTGGAAGAATGGGCTCTTCTCTGCTGCTTTTTGTTGTGCAGGACGGTGTCCTCTCCCGCCGTAACTTCCTTAACGACGGTTCTCCCCTTCTGTCGGTGGTTCCCAAAAAGACAAAACGGACAAAATGCAGTGATCGCGGTCGGTGAATAATTGACGAGGAGCGCCTTGATGCAGAATGACGCTGTGTAGAAAAAAGGCAGCGACATCCGTAGCGCAGCTCATGTGTGAAGCTCGTGTAATGGCGTAGCGTGTCGCATAATCTATTGCCACTGCAATCTACTTCTGACCCGATCGTGATGTCGGGAAGGGTCAAAGAAGGTCAAGCCCAACACGATAAAATGGTTCCAGGGGCACATCAATAGGTTGGAGAAGGCCAGCTGGTGGCCGCGATGGCTTGTTCATACACTGACACGTGTCGCAGGCTGCGATGTAGTGCCGGATGATGCGGTATAGCCCAGGCCGAAAAACGATGCCCATACCCGGTCGTAAGTGCGAGACACACCAAGATGGCCAGCTGTGGGCAGGTCGTGGAGTTTTTCAATACTAGAGCTTTTTGGGAACCACCGACAGAAGGGGAGAACCGTCGTTAAGGAAGTCACGGCGGGAGAGGACACCGTCCTGCACAACAAAAAGCAGCAGAGAAGAGCCCGTTCTTCCAGATGGCAGGTCTTCAATGATAGATCGTAAAGATGGGTCGTTGCGCCGTTCGCCTGCTATGTTGGCGAGATGGGAGAGGGCGGAGACGCAGGGAATTGCCTCTGTGTTACTGAGATCGGGGGGCTCTAGGATAGCGAGACAATCGGTATCTTGATGAAGGTGCCCCTACGTGTAGACCGAGTTGTAGGAGAATTCTAGAAGGAGTGGGGCCCAGCGACCAAGATGGCCGGAGGGATCTCTCAGCGATGACAATTAACAAAGCGCGTGATGGTCAGTCAGAACTGTGAAATAATGGCCGAATAAGTAAGGTCGCAATTTAGTAACAGCCCATACAAGGGCCAGATTTTCGCGCTCAGTAATGGAATAATTACGTTCGGGGTAGGAGAGAAGGCGGCTAGCACATGCGATGACACGGTAATTGCCATGGTGGCGTTGAGACAGCACTGCACCGATCTCACACCCGCAGGCGTCTGTTCGAAATTCAGTGGAAGCTGAGGGATCGAAATAAGCCAAGACGGGGGGAGACGTCAGTAATTTTATAATACGCACCTTACTGCTCATGATTCTACGTGGAATCGGCAGCGGTCTTAGGTAGGTCGGTGAGAGGACGAACGATACGGGGGAAAGTTTTGATAAAGCGGCGAAAGTAAAAGCTGAGGCCGACAAAGCTGCGCACATCCTTCTAGGACTGGGGACACGGAAAATCTGTGACGGCTTGAATTTTAGCCGGATCCGGTCGTACTCCAGAGGCGTCAACCATGTGTCCAAGAACAGTGAGTTGGCTGCTACCAAACTGGTATTTCGGTGAATTGAGCTGGAAGCAAGCTGTACGGAATATATTGAGAATATTGGTGAGACATTCAAGGTGCGAAGGAGGAAGGAGGAAACAACTTTTTTTAACGCATTACATTAAGCGTTAAGAATGTCCTGGGCTAGGGTCGCCAAGGCCAACTGATCTTGCAGCTGGTCAAAGGCTAACCAAGCCCGCCACGTTGGGGGAGGAGAGTGTGGAAAGTGAGGAGATTGGAGGGCGACAGGGCATGAAAAGATGCAATGCTCCAAGTTTGCATAGTGTTCTGGGCAATTTGTGCATGCAGGGTAATGTATGATTCTGTATATAAAAGATCGGGCAGGAGTAAGCAGTGTATTTAGTTGTATGCGTCTAAGAATGCGTATTTGGGTGGTAATGAGAGATTTATCAGGAAGAGGAAGTGTACGGAGAGTTTCTCTAATGTTATCGTAGCGAACGTTGATTTCTTTTTTGTAGTGAAGAGTAGTGTCCCACGTTGGTGGATAAGGCCAGGGAATCCCAGGCGCCCGGTGTTGAAGTTCGCGGGCGAGGCGACCACATTGCCTGGGATTCCAGCGTGACCAGGAATCTACCTCGGTATTACAGTGTGGGGACGTAGTTTCGTAAGAGCTCTGTGTAGATCATCGTGTAGTTCTTCAGGAATGCGACCCGTGTGAATGGCGCGTATAGCTTGCATTGAGTCAGTGTATATGGTATATCCTGAAGGGTTAGGGGGTGCTTGTGCGAGGTCTTGAATACTGGTAACTATTGGTAGGGTCTCGAGAGTCGCTGTAGGAGGAGGATCTATGTAAGGACCGAGGGTATGCGTCACTACATCGCTATAGCTCTGAATTGAGTAAGCAGCCGCTCCGACGTTAGTTCGTGATGCATCTGTGTAGATGATCATGGAATCTGTTGGGTGAACATGGTTGGAAACGCGAGCGGAACGTCTGCCTGTGTTAGTGTCGGGTGCAACGTTTTTTGGAATGGGGATGATTCTGAGGTTTTCCAGGAACGAAGAAGGAAGGGTAATTATAGGGAGGTCTATAGGTTTGAGTGCAA
Organism: Amblyomma maculatum; assembly: GCF_055883805.1. Taxonomy (NCBI): domain Eukaryota; kingdom Metazoa; phylum Arthropoda; class Arachnida; order Ixodida; family Ixodidae; genus Amblyomma; species Amblyomma maculatum. The sequence continues at coordinate 23,446,374 of NC_139351.1, read as the reverse complement.
CCTGCTGTAGTATCCAATGTCCTTGTTTGGTGCTAGAAAGACGTGCCATTTGCCGGTCGCGATGTTGTTGTATGAGGTCTCCCAGGGGCAAGAACAGCCCCGTAGAGTATAGGCGCTCCGTGGACGTATGTACAGGAACGTTAAGGGCGGCCTTGTACAATATGTGAAGCGCGACCTCAATCTGATGTCTTTGGCGACAAGTTAGTGTAAGGTAAGGAATCGTATATAAAATTTTGCTAAGTGCTAATGCGTGGACAAGCTGCCTGACTTGACCCTCGCGTAGACCAGGCGTGCTTATTGACCCTCCGCCCACTTCCCAGATCCAAGCCATTGTGGCCCTTGATGTGGGAAAAGCTTTTGATAACCTTGCCCACGATCCCCTATTAAACATCCTTGCCTCTACTGGCTGTGGTCCAAAGATGTATGGCTACCTCACAGCATTTCTCCGCGACCGTACGGCCAAGTTCCGTCTCCCCGATTCGATATCTGATCCTTTCCCCCTCACACGTAGTACTCCTCAGGGCGCTATTCTGTCACCCACCCTTTTTAACCTTGCAATGGCTCCCCTATCTCGTACTTTAGCGTCTATCCCAAACCTAAAACACGCATTCTATGCAGACGACCTTACTCTTTGGTGCACTTTTGGGTCTCCTGGAGCAGTAGAGGAGACCCTACAGCAAGGTATCGATGCAGTCGTTAGTTACCTTGATAAAGTAGGGCTATCTCCCGCACCTGAAAAATCCGAATTGCTGCTGATTGCAAAAACTCGCTATCAACGCCAACATAACCAGCTGATCAATCTCACAATGGCAGGTCACCCCATCCGTCGTGTATCATCCTGCCGGATCCTCGGACTTCATATCCATGAGTTCAAGGTGCGAAGAAAATGTCGGCGAGAAAGCGACGACTTGACTGAAGATAAAGCGCACAGGAAGACACACACAAGAGAAAAAGACACAGGAAACGCTTCTTCTCTTGTGTGTGTCTTCCTGTGCGCTTTATCTTCAGTCAAGTTGCAATGCACCATCTAGCCCAACTGGAAGTTTTGTTAAACCGACGACGTGGTTGAGGTAACACAGGCAGGGGTTTCATTTATATCCGCGAAGAAGGGAGTTCATCACTCGCCGGCGCGTTGCAGTCGCCAGCGCATTGCAGAGACCAAACGGCATGAATTTAAAGTGGTACAGCCGTCTGTTGTGACAAATGCTGTTTTTGCCCTGTCCTGCTCTTCAACAGCGATCTGCCAATACCCGGACTGTAAATCGATGCGAGAAACGTATTTAGCTCTATGGAGGCAATTTAGGGCATCATCGATTCTGGAAAGAGGGTACACGTCTTTTTCAGTGGTGCTGTTGAGATGGCAAAAATCTACGCCGAAGCGCCAGCTACCGTCTTTCTTTTTAACCAGAACGACTAGGGACGCCCACGGGCTTGTCGAGGGTTCGAGGATGTCTTCAGCGAGCATCTTTTCAACCTCCTTTGGATTACCTGGCGTTCAGCACTGTATATGCGATAAGGACGGCGATGGATAGGAGCAGCGTCGCTGGTGTGCACGCGATGTAGCACAACAACGGTTCCTGTGAATGGGCGCTGATCAAAATCAAGTGCAGGAGCGTGTGGAGGAGAAAGGTCCGCAGCGATCATGAGTAGTCAGAATAGGGTGGTAAACCGGTGGTCACAACAGAGAGATCACATTCATTTTGAGGACACAGACTGGTGAGCGAGGTGCCTTGCCGGAGGGGCTGGATTTGCGACGCAAAATCTAGAACAGGGAGACATGTTTGGTTCGCAGTCATTGTGACGACGGTATGAGCAAGCGCAGCGCTTCAGATTAGTGGTGCATCAAAGGTTGGGGTAACGATACAGTATCCATAGAGAATAGGAGGCAGAGAGCAGAACGTAGCGCAAGTTGCGGCTTCAAGTCGCAGGCAGACAAATTCGACATTACAAAGGTGGGGCAAAACAGTAGAGGGTGCGTGAAAGGAGAGAAGAGGTTGAGTTCAGCGACACTTGTAGCACGGTCTATGATGGCTGCATGCATTCAGAAAGAAAGTGGAGCACAAGAATGACGTCGTGAGCACAATGCTGCAGAACTGTAAACAGGACGGTGGTACGGCGGCCCAGCGTCCTGTTTACGCGGGCGGAGCACAGGCCAACGACCTTTACCTTTGCTCCATCTGCGACACGCACAACCTGTATAGGGGCAGGGGTCAGCACTTTTCGCAAGCGACAATGGGGTTCTGGGTTTATTACAGAAACTTGCGCACCGGTCGCAATCAGGGCTTGAAGGCTATTTCATCCACGAGCACGGTGAGCAACTTACGGCACACTGAAGAGCTATACGATGATTTGGTATCGTGGTCACTGTAATGTGATGTGTGGTGCACTAAGGAGAGAGGCAACTACATGGTGGCAGGAACAAGAACTAGAAGGGTTTATTTGCACGCCCTTTCAGAGGTGATGGAGGTGGGATAGTAGCAGTGCCACGCGTAAAGTTTGCGGCATCGCTGATAAGACGATGCGCTGACACGATAAGGTAGACACCGCATGCCCGATACACCCCCCGAGGGGTAATGAAAACGACAAATGTTCAGGCTATTTGATTAAAAGCAGCCTCGTAAGGAAGATTTTGCGGTGGTTTGACTGTACGTGCCGACCTTCTTGGGACAGATGTCAGCCCAGCCGAACTTATGGTTCCCAGCGCCTTCGAGCGCTGAGCTTTCAGTGGGAGACTATTGCTGAGGGGAGTCAGCAGTTGCTCGTGCTGTGACACCAGGCGACAGATTTGGAGCAGATTTGCCTGGTTTACCTGGCTCACGCTCGGACGAACCGCTGTCGTCGTCACTAGTGTCTGCTGTACGGGTTTGCAGAAGATGCCGCCTGTTGCACCTAAATACCCGACGATTTACGTTTGCCCTTTGTAGGACCTGGAAGCAGCAATGCCGACGACATTGCCATTTTTACCATGTTTTTTACCCGATGCTCATGTTATATCCTTCAGCCAAAGGTGGCTGAGTCTTTCCATCACTTGACCACAGTAATCTGCACAGCGCCAAAATCTGGAAGATTAGCTCTCAAGAACCTGCCTTGAAGAATTTTCCCGGGTGATCGGTCGTTCTCCAGTGGCGTACAGCGGTAGGCCAGCAGACCTAGCCAGAAGTCTTCCTGTGAATGTTCCGCTTTACCACCTGGACACCTTTCTCTGCCAGTCCGTTGGATTGCGGGTAGCGGGGTTGGATGTGACGTGAGCGAAGTCGTATGTTCTTGCAAAGGCTGCGAACTCGTGACTGGCAAATTGTGGCCCGTTATCGGTAAACACTTCGAGCAGTACTCCGTACCTCGTGTCGTCGGCACTGAGCGCAGCGATTGCCGTCTTTGCAGTAGTGTGCACACGTTTCTCGACTTCAAGGAGGTTAGAAAACGCGTTGAATGCCTGGATCTACGAGCTTCCCCCAAAATAAAAAATAAAACCAACGCGATATCACGCAAATCGGGGGACTGAGCGAATCAGCAGGGGTTCTTGAGCTTGCTTGTAAGCAAATTCGCGAAAAGTCGATGACCTTGACCAATACACTGTCACTGGTGAGACCGGGCTAAAAAAAGACGACGAGCCCTTTGCATTTATGTAGTCCCAAATACCCGGCATGAATTCTTGCTAAAAAGTTACGCCACATGCATTTTGTTATCACCACTCTCGTGCCTTTTAGCAATATACAATTTACAACGGAAAGCTCAGACGCAAGTGGTTTTAGTTCCCAGTCAATATTTTCGCCGGTTGCGAGGCAAGAGATGACTGCCTTGAGGTAGTCGTCACGGGGAGATTCATTTTTCAGAGTTTTACATATTGCATCTGTGAATATGTAGCCAAAGGCGGCAACTGCGTGCCCCTCCACGTCGTCAGTGAGGCCAGTGGTGTCATCTTGAGCAGCCGGAGACGACCGTGACAGCATGTCTGCCAAGACGTGGTGTTGTCGTGGGACATACTGCAATACAAAGTCGTACTTGAGAAATTTAGAAAAAAGCTTTGGAGGTGGGAAAGCATGTCACAAATTCCTTTTGAGGCTATGGATAGAAGAGGCGTATGATCTGTCTGATAAAAATATTCTGTCCGTAACTGAACTGGTAAAACTTGTCGCAGCGAAAAGAAATGCTAAGTGCCTCTTCTTCAATCTGAGAACAACGCTGCTGAGATTGCGTTAGCACATGAGGTGCATGGTATTTCCACAGGACAATGGTCGTCCTCCTAGCTTTTCGGTATCGTCTCCTGCCATATGAAATGTTATATCGGAGATTGGTGTTTTTATTTGCTCTTGAACCTTGACGTTAAAAAATCTCTAGGCGTCGATAATATACCAAACGTTTTTTTTTTTTTTGAAGCGCTGTGAACGACGGTTCTCCCCTTCTGTCGGTGGTTCCCAAAAAGCTCTAGTATTGAAAAACTCCACGACCTGCCCACAGCTGGCCATCTTGGTGTGTCTCGCACTTACGACCTGGTATGGGCGTCGTTTTTCGGCCTGGGCTATACCGCATCATCCGGCACTACATCGCAGCCTGCGACACGTGTCAGTGTATGAACAAACCATCGCGGCCACCAGCTGGCCTTCTCCAACCTATTGACGTGCCCCTGGAGCCATTTTATCGTGTTGGGCTTGACCTTCTTTGACCCTTCCCGACATCACGATCGGGTCAGAAGTAGATTGCAGTGGCAATAGATTATGCGACACGCTACGCCATTACACGAGCTTCATACATGAGCTGCGCTACGGATGTCGCTGGCTTTTTTCTACACAGCGTCATTCTGCATCAAGGTGCTCCTCGTCAATTATTCACCGACCGCGATCACTACATTTTGTCCGTTTTGACCACCTGCCGAACACAGCTGCCACCTCGTCCTGTTCTGACCTGCCTACTCTCCGTCAGCCTTGCAAATTACCTTGTCACGAATCGTCCGCCGCGAACTCGAGGCCATGGCTCCCGCTGTTTCCTCATCTCAGCTGACAGACAACACCATGCCTACGGTATGTTGTTGTCCGGTACGGTATCCAGGCTGTTGTTCGTCAGGAGGTCGGCATCTCTACTGGACACGTCCCGAAATCCATCGACTCCAACTCAGCCCCTCCTGTGATCACTGCTGGCTCTAACCCAATCTTAATACCTCGATACCGCTACCGCAATCCCAATGACTGGCGTACCACTGACAATCGCCCCATTTGCTTCAACTGTTCCCGTGTTGGTCATATCTCCCGTCATTGCCTCAACCGCTGCTACATGCCGTCGCGCCTATTCTACTACGTCAATCGCAGTGGAGTCTCTGCCCCGCACCGTTCCTCGCCCCAACCTGACCCGTCCCGTGCATATCCTATACCACCTGCTCGTGTTTCCAGCCGGTCGCCTTCCCCGCAAACCCGACGTTCCTACTCTCCTCTTCTCCGTCATAATTCACCGTCCTATGCCGGCCGCTTCTCCGAAAACTAGACGATGCAGCTCCCTGAGGTGATGATGCATTCGCGACCCGGACTGAAAAACCTCTGTTGACCTTTGTTCCACAATCTAACCTCATCGAAGTCGTTGTTGATGGTATTCCTGTCTCTGCCCTTATTGACACTGGTGCCCAACGCTGTCCTGAGTTCCTCGTTTCGTCGTCGCCTGAAGAAAGTCCTGACGCCAGCAGTTTCGCCCACCGTTCGTATCGCCAATGGCAGCCCTGCTGTGGTGCTTGGTATGTGTACCGCCCGTGTAACCATTGCTGGTCGCCGCCCTCCAGTCTTATTCACCGTGCTCCAGGAATGCCCCCATGACCTGATCCTTGGCCTTGACTTTTTGACCGCTTACTCAGCCCTTAACGACTGTTCAACCGGCATTCTACGCCTAGACCTTTCCCTCTGCTCTGAAGACCTCTCCACGCCACCTCGCCTCCGCTCAGCAAAATATTCCCGCCTTCGGAAGCTGTTGTTTATATTACTATGTGCCCAATCCCGCCCATGCCCAATGGAGACTACCTGGCGTGCCCAATTACAGACGTCGTCCTTCAGCGTCACGTCATCCTCCCACACCTCATCGTACACGTATCTCAGAATCACACCACTCTCCCAGTCCTAAGCTTCCGTTTGTCGACCCAAGTCCTTCCCGACGGAATTTCATAAGCTGAACTGTCCCCGCTAATCAACTGTGAAGTTTCAGACCTAACTCTCGACCCTCCTTCTGCACCTTGCACAGCCCCTACCAGTCCTATGTCGGCTCCTTTACACCGTGATCCGGCTTCCAGCATGATTGCGGCCGACCTGCAACCTGATTCTGTCGACACGCTCTATAAGCTGTTGCTTTCATATAGCGACATTTTTTTATTTTGGGGCCCGACCTCTTGGCCAAACGTCGTTTGTAGCCCACCGCATCGACACCGGCGATGCTGCTCCTGTTCACAAGCGACCGTACCGTGTCTCTCATTCTGAGCGCCAGGTGATTCAACGTGAAGTTGGCAAGATGCTGGCCGACGACATCACTGAGCCTTCAAACAGTCCCTGGGCGTCACCTGTTGTGCTAGTCCAGAAAAAAGATGGGAGCTGGAGATTCTGAGTCGACTATCGCCACCATAACAAGTTGACCAGAAAAGACATCTACCCTCTTCCGCGCATCGACGATGCACATGATTGCTTACATGGAGCCAGCTACCTTTCCTCCATAGACCTCCGCTCTGGCTACTGGCAAATCTCCGTCGATGAACGAGACCAGGAAAAAACAGCATTTATCACTGCTGACGGCCTCTACCAATTTGCTGCGCGGCTTCAAGTGGACGACTTGTTTTTGTTACTTAAACGACGTCATTGTTATCTCGCCCACTTTTCACAGCCACCTCTCTCGCCTTTCTGCCATTCTCGAGCTATTCCGCCGCGTCGGCTTTCAACTCAACTCCAAGAAATGCAGTTTCGGCCATCGGGAAATCAAAGGTCTTGGTCACTTAGTGAATGCTGCTGGTGTCCAGCCGGACCCCGCTAAGATTCGTCCTGTTCGTACTTTACCCACACCACGTTCATCTAGTGATGTTCGAAGTTTTCTTTGCTTGTGTTCTTATTTCTGTCGTTTCGTCCAGAACTTCGCAGCCCTTGCTCGCCCTCACACCGACCTACTGAAAAAAGATGCACCTTTCGCTTGGGGCCTTGACCAAGCTGCAGCTTTCTCCGAACTTTTCGCTGCTCTCACCAATCCACCCGTCTTGGCTCATTTCAGCCCTTCGGCCAATACCGAACTCCGCACTGACGCCAGTGGTCACGGCATTGGAGCTATCCTCGCTCAGCGACACCACGGCTGCACCAGAGTGATTACGTATGCCAGCCGCCTAGTATCTAGGGCAGAATAAAATTACTCTATCACAGAAAGGGAGTGTCTAGCTCTTGTTTCGGCTATTGCGAAATTCCGCCCTTATTTGTTTGGCCGATCGTTTACTGCTATCACGGACCACCATGCCTTTTGCTGGCTATCTTCACTCAAATACCCTATTGGATATTTGGGACCCTGGTCGTTAAGGTTTCAAGAATACACCTTTTCCGTAGTCAAAGTCTGGTCGGCTTCACCAAGATGCAGACTGCTTGTCCCGCCACCCTGTAGATCCTCCCAGCTCTACGGCCTGTGACATTGACGCATGTGTCCTGTCTTTATCGGCTTTTCCCCACATAGCCGACGAGCAGCGCTTGGACTCCGCGCTCCGGTCTATCATCGACCATCTGACCGCAGGTCAGTCTCATCCTGCCCTCATATTGTTCGTTCTCCAAGGAGAGGCACTATACCGCCGCAATATGCGACCTGATGGCGCTGAGTTCTTGCTCGTCGTTCCGAAACATCTGCGCTCCTCCATCCTGGAACAATTTCATGACTCTCCCACCGCTGGACATCTTTGCGTGTCCCGCACGTATGACAGTGTGCACCGACGTTTTTACTGGCCGGGCCTCTATCGCTCAGTTCAACATTGTGTGGCCGCATGTGAGCTGTGCCAGCGTCGAAAAAAAACTACCAGCATTACCATCAGGACACCTGCAGCCAATATCCATACCGACTGAACCGTTTTTCCGTGTTGGTGTTGATTTGCTTGGACCCTTCTCGGTCTCTGCGTTGGGCAACAAATGGATCGCCGTTGCGACCGACTATGCTACGCGTTACGCCATTACCCGCATGATCCCGACTAGCTGTGCTATAGACGTCACTGATTTCCTCCTCTACGTTATAATACTACAACACGGTGCCTCTTGTGAGCTACTCACGGACCGTGGTTGCTGCTTCCTTTCCACAGTGGTTGACGAGCTACTTCGTGTGTGCACTTTCAGCCACATATTTACCACCGCCTATCATCCTTAGACCAACGGCCTGACTGAACGCCTCAACCGTACGCTCACAGTTTTGTTATCAATGTATGTCTCTGACAACCATCGAGATTGGGACATTATTCTACCCTTTGTAACATTGCCTATAACTCTTCTCGTCATGATACCGGTGGCTACTCTCCCTTTTATCTGCTCTTTGGCCAACACCCATTACTCCCCTTCGATACATCGCTACCCACTACTGATGCCGCCCCTAGTACCTACGCTCGTGATGCCATATCCCGCGCTAAAGATGCTCGCCACATTGCTCGCGACAGGCTCTTTGCCTGCCAAGGCTTCCAGCAATCCCTTTATAACAGTCGCCATCGCGATGTGCACTATGCCCCAGGCTCTCTTGTTCTGCTCTGGCTCCCATCACGGTGGGTGGGCTTGTGCGAAAAACTTCTACCACGCTACACAGGCCCCTACCGTATCTTGCGCCGAGTCGCCGACGTCACATACGAAATCGAACCTTTGAATCCGAAGTCTTCTGCATCACAAGCTTCCAAAATTGTGCATGTGACACTACTCAAGCCGTATCATTCACGCCCTGCTTCGTTTACGTAGAACGCACCGGGACTGTGCTTCTGCGGTGGGGTTAATGTTCTGTAGTTTACCATGCTGGCATTCAGCAAGTGAAGAAAAGTGTCTGGGTGTGTGGACGAAGCCGACGCTCAGTGTTAGTTGTGCGGCTAAGTGGTGCCCATCGATTTCAGAGTGGTGTTACCCATCGGTGCGTGATTTCCACTTGTAACAATATTTAACAGCCCCACGTGTACAGCCCCTTACCTTTGTTTCCCAAGAACGCATATGACCTCCCCCACCAATCATCGCCAACACGCCGCCCGTCCACTGTCGCGCACCGTTATCTTTTCAAATTCCCCTTTTCCGCACGCAGCTTCAGACTGAAGTGACCTTCCAGGTGTCATCGCTGTTATCACCTGCTCATTGAAGTTCGTTTCAACTGCAAAAATGTGTGTACTGTAACCATATTTTTATGATACATCCCATGTCTTATGTAAAAACCCTTCTTGGGCTCTTTAAGTAAATTCAATAAAATGTTATGAAATATTACACATATTCGTTTGGTGAAATTTTCAGGAGGGGCATTCTATAGCAGAACAAAACGCGCTGACAAGACTAGGTTAGTTCTGGCAAGTCGCGAAAGTCCTGTCTGCCTTTTCTCTTTTCGCTGTATGCAATTTTCACTCCCTTACAAAAATTGATTAAAGCAAATAGTGCGCGCATTCCGAGTACAGTTGTTAAGAGAACATTTATCACATGGCGAAAAGCTTCGATTTTGTATCTGCCTGTACTTCGCTGTGGCATAGCTGGCGAATGCGAATTTGTGTATATTATTTGTGCAGTTTAGTGACAATGTTCGCTTGCGAGATTAGTCGTAAACAATTTCTTTCAGTACCCATCAATTCGCTTTCTAGTCCAGTCTGTCTTTCCTTTCTTTAAACATGCTTAGAATTTTTCTCTGCAAAAACACATGTTACGGTGTGTTTATGTGTCATCGCTAGATATGTACAAATTCGCAACTGCGGTCCTCATAATCTGCGCTATGACCACAAAGTGCACCGCTGGAGAATGCCGCACGAAGCGTGGTGAGAAATGTTTGCGGTTCCGAACTCAATAATTAATAAATAATTCGTTTGGTTAACATATCGGTGTCATTATGCAGGAACAACTCATCATATTCAGAGGTTCTTGCCAAATGAAACCGTCCAGCTGATGCTTACAATTTACCAATTGACCATCTGTGAGTAGAACTCTTATAAATGATATGCGTCATGTAACTAAAGAGAATCTGAGAAAAGCGGAGCCCCACATCTAGATGACGCTGTCACAATATCTGCGCTACTTAGCGCTTCTGAGAGCACACTTTTCCGTTGCACACAATCGGTGCTTCGCTAAAATAACATCCTAAATTCTGCACATATAGTGCGGGATCAATTGCATTCCCATGAGCACTCAGGTCTTTGTACAGTGATTACGTCGCACAAAAAACCTACTATACATATAACAGCATACCTCTAAACCTACATTAACTTTATCCGACTGTGTAACTGATATAGAGGGGAACCAGACGGAGAATAAACAACCTCTATTAGCAAACATCAGTTCTCCAAATGAATTAACCCCCTACAAAGGTGGGATATTTGCGGGAACGCGGAGCACATAAAAACGAGGCTGGGCAGAAAGGGGGCCACACCAATCTATCGAGTCTACTCTCTCCTCTCATCACTTTTAAGCCATTGAGGGTATACTTCTCCATCTTGCAAACTATAATGTAGCTATGCATCCGTGACAAATGTAATGTGCACCTCGCCGGGGTGGCGCAGTGGTTACGGTGCTCGACTACTGGTCCCAAGGATGCGGGATCGAATCTCGGCACAGCGGCCGCTTATCGATGAAGGTGAAAAGCAAGGCGTCCGTGTGCTGTGCGATGTCAGTGCATGGTAGTGAGCCCCAGGTGGGCGAAATTTCCGGAGTCCACAACGGCGTCTCTCATAGCCTGAGTTACTTTGGGACGTTAAACCCAACAAACCACCGTAAATGTAATGTGCAGAGAGTGAGCGATTAGTGTAGAAACTTATATTTCTGCGGTATCTTTCAAGCTGTAATGTTTCAAAAAGGTCTGTTACAGCAAGGCGTCCGTCTGATGCAAGGGGAATCAACCAGAGATTCAGGGTGCTGAAGAACCAGAAGCTAAGCTGATCAGAAGAGCTTAATAGTTTGATGCTTTGTCGCATTTGCGCCAAATCTTGCCTATGCATAGATGTTCATATCGGAAGCGGACAGAGCAGCGATTATTCCCATACGACATAGTTGCCTTGATAAATAATTCTTCGGAAAAATGCTAGCCTGACCGCCTTGGAATTCTCGAGGACAGATGCCTCTAATTCACTTCAGGCTCTTCGGCAAAACATGCAGAATATTATTGTGTTTACGTGCTGTTTTTTCTGAATCCTCATTCCTAAAAGAAAGAATAGTTATCGCCTGTTTTTGGTGTATTTTGACCAAAAAGGTATGATTAGAAGTCGGCATGCTATTTCACACCGGGTGCGATTCTAATGAAGAGACGCAGGCCTCCAAATTCTCAAACGTGCCATGGAGATGCAATTGAAAACTGATGTCGAAAATCCTTACCCACATGTTTTGATCATCACATAATTCACCGCACAACTCTGCAACCATAGGTAATTGATATCTAGCAGCCGTAGCAGCAGCCGTATGGGAACTTAATTCGCATAAAATTTGTATTGGGACCATACATAAAGTGATTTTGCGTATGATGATCCACATATGATTCCATATCACGGCCTAAAAGAAACCTTTCTTATGTTTTTCAGCTATCAATACAGGGAAGCATGCATAAAACCATGGCCACATTCACGTGGCCAAAGAATAGCAGCAAAGCATCGATCGTCGGACCGAATGCACCGAGAATTAGCCAGGCGACAAGCATCGTTGAAGAACAGACAACAGGTAAGAATTGTGCTTGTGCTACTATCACCTAAATGGTGTAGTGTGACACTGACGTTAATATCCATGGCACGTGAGACTTGCCATCCTCACGAAGGACAAACCATAGGGCTCAGCCACTAGGTAGATAGGGCAGTCTACGCAGTCATGGCTTGCACATCCAGTCAACTGCTAGTACAGCTACTAAAAGAGGCAAGAGGGCAGTTGTAGTAAGACAGGTGATAGCTCCTGTGCAACAGCTCGCAACCGCATTAGGGGAAATGACAGCCGACGCCACGCGCCGAGACGGACTGCTTGGGCAAGCTGCATGACAGTCACTCCGATGCTTCGCAACCAGCCGATGCTGCCCACATCGGGCTCGGTTGCCGTTACTGTTTCTTCATACCGTTCATTTTCAGCTTACGATGCGGCCTATCCTGTACCCCATGAACAAATCGTGACATTTACTTTCTCTTTTGATGTGTTCACCAACAAAAGAGCGTTTTATTTAAACTTAGGCGCTTGTTCCAACACGGCCAAATTTAAGGAATAATAGATACAGCACTGAGAATGGTTGCGTAGTATATTGTACTTTCTAAAGTGATGGCGCTGGTATATAACTGTGGAAAGGCCTGCATAACATTTTCCTAATGCATGTTATAGTTTAACGGTTCTCCTCTGGCGGTAGTAAAGACTACGAGATCGCGGGAGCCTGGTGCATGATTTAATGCTCGACATGGTGGATTAGCAACATTTTCCGCGGCCACAGTATGACAAGAAGCGGAAAAACGAGACTTTAACAGGCATCTGAATAGCTTCCCAAAATGAACTCGCAAAGATGAGACCCGAGAGTTGATAGGTTTTAAGGCACAGTTTCCTTACCCCAGGCAGCACAACGCAGTGGTCCAATAATGAAAAACGATGGTCCATCACACTTCCAGCATTGCCGACGTTTCCACGAAGCAGCTTATGCCAGTCTACAACACATCATATCATGGACTTAGTCTCTCATGATCCCCCATTATTGCCTCTGCCATTCAGAAACACCGCAACAATGGACCAATACCATCTGTGTTCTCTTGACATTGTAATCGCCAATTATGAAATAGTCTTCATTGCACCAATTTACCTCGTCTCATGATCCCCCATCATTGCCTCTGCCATTCAGAAACACCGCAACAATGGACCAATACCATCTGTGTTCTCTTGACATTGTAATCGCCAATTATGAAATAGTCTTCATTGCACCAATTTACCTCGTCTCATGATCCCCCATTATTGCCTCTGCCATTCAGAAACACCGCAACAATGGATCAATACCATCTGTGTTCTCTTGACATTGTAATCGCCTATTATGAAATAGTCTTCATTGCACCAATTTACCTCGTCTTTTCCCGATAATGGCCAGGCCGCTTTCAAAAACTGGCGACATTGAGCCAGCTTTCGTGTTCTCCCGTTATCTCGTGTTTTTGTGATATTGGCTATGCCGTATGAAACCGCTGTCAGTGATCAAGTTGTCCCCCGAGAACCGAATCTTCTCTGCGTTACCTTAAAAACCTGCTATAATTGGTTCGAATGAAATGTTTAGAGTTGAATATTCAAATCACAACAAGCTTCCACATTTCTATACATTAACAAGCCAGTCAAGAGGGAACTTTATGGTAGTTCTGATATGAACTGTTTCGATAAAGTAATTTGATGTCCCGAAATGGCTCAGGCTATGCGAGATGCGGTAGTGGAGGACTCCGGAAATTTCGACAACCTTGAGGTATATACCGGGCATTCACATCACACAGAAATTAGGCGCCTTGCTTTTCGCCTTCGCCGAAACCTGGCCGCCGCGGACGGAATTAGATGCTGCATCGTTGGGGACAATAGTCGAGTGCCATAACCACTGCACCAGCACGGCGGGGTAACATGGTATTTCTGACAATGTAATTACCAGCATCCCTGCCGCCACCAAGGTTTGGTTTTGCGCTTGGATCTAGGATGGATAATTTGTGGATCTAGGATGGATAACATGGATAAATATATTCAAGTCTCTAACATATGCTGCTCACGAAATACATGCCTTCGACAGTCAGTCGGTTTAAATGAACTGAATTTAGCGTTACACATTTCCTCTAAGTATAGAGAGAGTTCGCTTCTCTATGGCCACTTTTGCAGTACGCGTATACGTATAGGGAATGGTGCATAGGCGCAATGCACAAGATGGAATTCTACACTGGGCAGTACGTCGCCAGGTATAACAACACATACTCCTCAGTTCTTTGATGATGTATTTCCTTCCTCCCCTACTGACGCTTATGCCGTAAATTCTTGTTCGCTGCTTTATTTTACTCTTGCCGACATTTAATTGATTTTCTCATGCATAGGGTTTGAATTTTTCTGTGATACCAATGATTTGTAAAAATTATATTATATAAAAGCATCAAAGGTAACAGTTGTAATTCTGATCATTTTCATTCGTTTTGTTTTTTTTTTCTTGCGTGGAACTGCAGCACTTTAGAATATGAGCCTTGTATAGCACATCTCCCTACCTCGAGCTAGCGTAGTCGGCGGTAAGCGCCATATTTTCCCAGATTCGGCCGACCTGAAAAACGTAGATGGCTTCGATCAGCAAGAAAATTAATAGATTGACGATAGTTGTTTGCTGAGTGTGCAAGCTCCTAGTTTATCTAAAATCTTGCATATGCATTATTTTTTAGTTCTTGGTGGAGGTCTGTTACCTCTGAGTAGCATTTTATTCCACAGCAAGCGAACAGCCCATGACTCACGGACGAGCATTTAGAGAATGTTTTGAGTTAGTTTGTTGGAAAGGTATAGCTGATCTGCTTGTTTTTCTTTGGAAAGTCTATGCAGTTAGATATTCTGGAAAGTGGAAGGAAAACATTTCTGTAATATTTTTGTGAAGATTTCTTTCTATACGTTACTAAAGCATGCAAACCCTGGCTAGCAGCAAGAATGAGACAATGGCAGCAAGAGTGAGAGTAAATAACACAGCATATTATAGGAACAAGGTACAGGGAAGGGGTAGGGAAAATAAATTACCGTTTTACATCAGCATGACCCTTCCCGTTATTGTATTATCATGCAGAGCTCTTAATGCGGATACGCGTCAATCGTTTTCATTAGTTGAAAGCCGGTCTCGCACTCTTTCCGCACGCCACCGCAATGGAGCAACCAGCAGTCAGACGGCATGGAGTGCAAGGTGCAGGTGGGCACACATTACAATCTCTCCCGCATCTCTTTCCAAGGCCGGCCCTTAGAAAAGAATAGCCGTTGTAGTCTGTTATGCCAGCTGCTAGTTTTACGTAATGATATCCTCGAACCTCTTGTCTATTTCTCCGAACTGCATTCCGTGCTAGCAATTCACTCTCCACGCATGTGACGAAAATTCCTTGTTATGGGAGGTACAGAACAGCTTTATGACTGTCCCTTTGAGCGTTCCAGTGATTTGCGTTTTTCTAGCCTTTTGGCGCTGCCCCCCAGCTCCCCTTGAGTTGTGGATCGAGATCTATAAGCACAATTATACGTGGCTTGAGTCGTGGGAAACCGAAGAACCTGCCCTTGCAATGGACTTAAGCTATAAGGCCAGCCGCTCCCTCTCCCAGTGTGCTCTGCATTACGGCTACGTACAGAAGCTCCGAAATTTTTGTCGCTGTCCTGTCATAGACAAATCGTTTTAAGACCGCCGCATAATGTTCACATAGAATCGGACGATTGCAAAAGGCCATGCTGAGTTAATCCGTAAAATGCCAACAACATTTGCTCAGACCCACCCTATTGCAAAAACCAGCGTCTCCAGTGCGAAACCAGTAAGATTTTCGCGCTGGTTTTGCACTGGATCTGCTGGGCACGCTGGAGGTCTGCGATATTCACTGGAGCAGTAACGGGAAGACACTGGCTGCACTGGTGCGACGGAAGAAAAACGCTGGGATTAGCCTTTTGACGCTGGGTGTGTCGCTGGCATCCGCGATGCACTGGGAGTAGCGCTGTACGTGCGCTGGGGCCGCACTGGTCCCAGTGCTCCAGTATAGCCGGTGCGGCCTGCGGCGTCAGCCGGAGTAGCATCCCTCAGGGGCCAACAGGGCAACAGCGTACTTTCAATCGACCATCGGGGGGCATATGAAAAATATGGTTCAAGCAAGCGCTTTTTGCTGCGAAGTCGTTGCGCATTTGTAAGAAAACAAAGGCAGCATCTTTTTTCTAAAGTTTCCATGTTTCTATAGGTCGTTTCGAGCGTTTCGAGAGAGACAACGACCGCCGCGCCTTGATCTCATGACACACTGGCGATTAACGCACAACTAAAGCTGGAATTGAATAATGTGGGCTACCATGCATAACCAACTTCACAGCTGATCTTAAGGGCACTCTAACACAATGATTATTGCCAAAATGTTCACTGCGGGCTCAATCGCAGGCGAGCGTAGCCTGCACCAAGGCCCAGTATAAACAGCAGAAAAAAAAAAACTAAAACCAGGAAGAGAGTAGTTTACCGAGAGATGGGCCCATGAGAGAAAAAGCAACAACATACTGCGCTTGTAATACATAATATTTGGCGTGTTTCTCAAGCTTTTGCGCTCCTTCTTACTCTGCGTATCAAGCAGCCGAGCCCTCGGTCATCGCAACGCTTCCCGCAATGTTTACATACAAATAAGGTTTAGTTACACGCAATTAGGGTCATCGCTGCGGCGCTTGCCGGTATTGAAGCTCGGTCGCACTTTTTTCCTTGAAGGCTTCTACTAAAGCTCCGTGTTCAGCGAAAATTACGCCCACGGTAGCAGAGCACCACCCAAGGGCCGGCGTTGGTAAATTTGCCAGCGATATCAAACTCCACATGTTAAAATGATTCCAGTGCACAAAATACCTCACATAGGCACCCAGAACATTAGTTGCAAGTCGTGAGAGCAGACAGCAAGCTAAAATGATCTAGAATATGCAATTGTTAGAGCGGTAGCAATCGCCTGCAGACTGCGAAACATGAAGTCCCGGCCATATAAATGCGGGTCATGACATAAAATGCAGAAATGTTTCAGAAAAATTGAGTTCTCGGCGTGGCCGAGTGGTTAGCGTGCTAAGCTAGTGATTGATAAGCACCTAGGGACGTAGTTCGAGGTGCGCTTCGTACACTAATTTTTTTTTCTTTTTTTTTTACTTTTTTAGAGTTTTTTTTATATACCTAACTTGTTTCGTTACTTTTTACCTTTTAATTTTTATCCCACGCCTTTTTTTCTCCGGGCGAACAGTGCCGCCAGCGCGGAGCGTCCCAGTATGCCGCGTCCCAGTGCGCCCAGTTTCCAGCGTCATACTGGGACCATAATCAGGTATGGCGCTGGAGCGCTGGCACCCAGTGGCACTGGTTTTTGCAATAACAGATCATTTCTCGTTGGTCAATTCGTGTGTGCTCACCGGAAAGAGACCTTAGTGAAATTACTGGAAAGCTGGCTTCTGGCTGGTACAACGAGATGTACCAGATTACAGATTCAAAGCCTCACAGTGAGGCCCTCAAATTAAAGCATTATGTTCAAAAGATATGAAGCCCTAAATCGTCACCAGCTAGACCTTTACGCGTGGGATATGTAATTCTCCCACTGATGATTACAATTACCTGTCCCCTCCAGCAGCATTTACTCACCTTCCACCCTGCCTCCTGATCTACCTTCACCGAGCTCACGCCCACAACATTAGCAGCCGCAGTATTGAAAGACTACTCCAATTTTACACTGAGCTTCTCAGTGCAAATTTCTCTGCCAGACAGGACGGACTTGATATAAATTAATGATAGCCAGAAGGCGCGATGGACCCACCACTGGCGCCACCTCACTGCGATCCCATCGAAGCAACGTAGAATGTATAATATACGTGTGAGTGCGAGCAACTGTCAACGGAAGTACACCTTTCAGCAATCTGAAGCACATGCTTAGAAAACAACTTTTCACATTGCCCTAAGATGGCTGCAGCAGGGCTTACAAGAAGTTCCGACCATCGATCAATAACTGACACAGCCTAAGGTTATAGTGAAGAAAATAATGACTATTCCATATTTCCACATTTTCGGGCAGGTGGTAAAATTTATGCTAGGTGATGTTGATTCTTTTCTCCACCGAGGAACATCCACATCCCGTCTTTAAATATATCCTCTGCAAGCCTCGCTCTCAGTTGTTTATAGCTAGATGCAGAAGACAAGGCCCCCGAGCGAAACTGTGTGTTTCAGTGTTTTAACGCAATTTGCATGAGCACGAGACCTACAGCCATGCAATATTTCTAACTGACTAAAAATGCTAACTATTTACAAATCACCTATAATAATTTAGGGCAACGTCTAATAAAAATAAATAATGGAAAGAATGCTTGCACAATAGTGTGCGGAACTGCCGGTGTGTTCAGCACCGCTGCAGCCAGTATAGGACCCACAGCTGCATTAATTAGACAGCTCCGTTAGGGGTAGCGCTATTTCTTGCGAAAAGAGCCCACATTTATGTTGCATAAACAATCATTCTTAACAAATGCGACGAACATACGGAAGCCCTAGTTTCTATCCCCGCCAAGGCAAATGAGGAACCTGTAGAGGTTTTATGCGGGCAGCCGCAATCGAGCTGGGGGCTTTTTTTAACCTACATTCCACTAGCTGTTGCAAGTGCTTTCAAGTTCCCCACAAAGGACCGATTATGTTATCATGCAAGCATGCCTGCCTTCAAGCCTCATTACGGCCGGTGTTGGACCTAAAACTTTTTTTTTGTGGGCAGCGCCAATTGTTTTTGAACCTAGAGCCTAGTTGCTTATTGCACATGCCTTCAAATTTCCCACAAGGTACCGATTTTGGTGTCATGCAGTCCACAGCCTTCTGCTTCGTTACGACCGCTATGGGACCTACAGCGGTTTTGTGTGGGCAGCCCAATTGGGCTGGGTGTTGTTTTTGAACCTAGAGCCCATCTGCCGTTGCACGTGTCTTCAAATTCCCCACAAGGGACCGATTGTGGTACCATGCGGGCACGCCGGCCTTCCAGCCCTATTACGGCTGATGTGGGACCTAAACCGGTTTAGCTAATTAAGGCTGCCTCATTTGGGCTTCATGAGGGCTTTCCCAAATTGAGCTTTAATTCATATTCCAACTGCCCTCGAGTAACCTACAAGGGGCCGACTGGGGCCGAATGGGGCAGGGCCGAATGGGCAGCCTGTGTGCATGCCTGTTTTCTTGCCCCACTACGACCGATGTAGGTACCACAGAGAATTAATGTGGGCGGCCTCATTTAGAATCTGAGGGCTTTCCCTTAAGAGCCTACATTTAGGTTGGATTGCCCTCAACTATCCGACAAGGGACCCTTGTGGTCTAGATGCAGGAATGTGCTCTGCATTAGCCCGAACAACGCCGCTATGGGGCACATGCAGCAGGAACAGGGACAATCCTAAACGGGGTTTGCCCACTTTTGCCGCACCGGGGACCGATGCAGGTTTTATGATAGTTGCCCAAGCCTCACTTGCCTACATTGGACCTACTGGGGCCTCACATTCTGTGCTACCTGGAGAGGGTCAGGGCTTTACCGTGGGAAGAAAAAACACTGCGGCGCGAATAGGGCGAGCGATATGGCTAAAATACTAACGACGGAACAAGGAACATTTCTTCTCGCGTGGCAGCCGCTCGCGCAAAAACGCCTAAGCCAATCCTGCAGGAACGTATCACGTCTTGGTCTCGCAGGTCTTCGTACCGTCATCCGTACACATCCCGCTGTCCCATGACGCTCGCTGGCCTCCATCCGGGAAACGCCGTGTCTTGCTTACGACGCGCTTGTCTAACTTTCCCCACCGATAACACTCCACCTCAATAAGCGCCAGCTCGTTCCTGCGTAGTCACGCTGCGCGGGAAAACACAAATACAAACAGAGAAACGCGCGCACGGTTTGAAACAATAAAAAGGGCCGCAGGGCCCCACACTCCTCTCTCTCAAGACGAGACATCTCCCGCGACGTCAAAAAAGGAAACAAAGAAGGGGAGAGGGAGTAGTACAAAAACTATGCTGTTGATGCTGAGGGGGTAGCCGCTTGAAGGCATCGGGCGGGTTGGGGAAATTTCAGTCAGACAATGGCACAGGTGACACCTCTGGTAGACCAATTGCCTCTACGTACGTCCTGCCCATTCGTAGTACTTTCTGAGATCGGTGACGTTGACTGGTCCGGTCTCTCGACCACCCTGCACGTGACGTCGCTTGACATCTCTTGCAGCGTTAGTAGCTTTGGGACATCAAACCCCACGAACAAAACATGACAGAACATGTAAGTGAGCTGCGATAGACGCTTTATTATAACGAAAGGGTCAGTCCAAGTACTTTATTCCCAGCCCCGAACTGCAAAAGACACCTGCCCTTGTACTGACAGCTGTGCTCTAACAGGGCGAAGTCTAAATTCTCCCTCGCCTCCTTCAGGGTTTCATTGAGACGACTGGAGAAGTCGAACCTTGTATAGCTGGGACCCTGTAATTCAGAGTCGTGTGAAGAGGCATGCTCAATAAGAAAATGCAGCTTACGGCCGAGAAAAACAGCCGCCGGAGTACAGCCCATTAACCGGTTTACTGTAGTTCTTGTTTCGAATGCGATCTTTTACACACGGAAGTCCCAGTCTTTTTGACGCTCCATTAAAGCCATGAGCATGTTTTTCAGCTGTCGGTTGACCCACTTTGTGATATTATTCAGAGGATGGCAGGGAATAGCCACCTTATGCTGAATACCGAGAGCTTTGCAGGTGTCAGCACATACCCTGTCTGTGAAACATGCGGTATTGTAAGTGATAAGCTGTGCCGGGAATTCGAATCTAGGGATTCAGATTACCTTACAGTGTAGTTTGCACAGCGGGTATAACTCTGCCGCCTTAGAGGACTAGTCAGTGGCCACTAGCAAGGAGCGGAAATACGTGGTATTGTAAGTAATAAGCTGTGCCGGGAAGTCGAATTTAGGGATTGCGTCTAGGAGCTTATCTCAGATTACTTTACAGTGCAGTTTGCGCAACGGGTATCACTCTAGCGCCTTAGAGGACTGGTCAGTGAGCACTAGCAAGTAGCGGTTTCCTCTTACTGATGTAGGATAAAGGCCATTACGTCACTGGCAACAATTTCCCACGGTTAACGGCTCTCCACAGGTTGCAGAAGCCCCATGGCTTCCCTCTCCTTTGCTTCGCTGTCTGGCGTTTAAGACAAGTACGGATGCATGTTAGGACATCCTTTCTAATGCGGGGCTGTTTCACGACGCACCCCTAGTTTTCATACGTATTTTTGCCATCGCTGTAGTCTGCGAGGCGTGTGTTATGAAAATGCTATAAAACATATTGCGGATGCTCTTTGGTATGACAACACGAAATAGGGACAAACCGCCATTCGTGTCGGCAGCGGGTATATACCGCAGGATGTTTCTCCTCTTCTTCCAAGGAGCAGTCATAGCTGCGGGTAAGTGCTGTGCTTCCTGCAGCGTTGCTGCTGTTCAGGCCTTTCCGTACCTTAGTACACTGGGGATTACTTAGCTGATCTTCAAGCAGTTTTTGGAAGAAAACCAGTGTGTCCTAGTCATCTGCGGCTTCTAAGACAACCAGGAGTTGCGTAGTTTGCTTACCATCGGCAGGTAGCAGAGCTCGGGACCGCGCCTCGGCAGCCTTGATGAAGATGCCTTTCTTGTATTACACCCTGTAATTATAAATCTGAAGAGTGAGTGCATAGCGCGCTGGAGGGCCGGCTGAAGTTTGCAGCTTTGACAACAACGACAACTCCCGATGATCGGTGTCATTCTTAACGTCAGCCCCACTCAAATACTTAGAGAAGTTTTTAGTGCAAATACAATTGCCAAGCACTCTTTCTCTTTTACCGTGTAGTATCGCTCCGACGATGAGCTATTTTGGCCTGCAAATGCAAAGGCGACAATTTTCCTTTCGTCCTCCTGAAGCAAAACAGCACCGATACTACACTCACTTGCATCAGTCTACGCTGTAAATACCGGTTTATGTCCGGGAGCCACCGACAAGCAGTATCAGCGATAGCCATTGACAGCGCTCAAAGCAATCCCTGGTCCTTTTCAGTGAAAGACCAACGGGCCTCATTCCGGAGAAGCTGATGAACGGGTCTTCATCAGGTCGACACAGTTTCGATTGAAATTGCTGTAGAAACACACCATGCCCAAGAATTGGTGCAGGCTCTTGACGTTTGTGGGTGCTGGCAGCTGCAACATGGCCTGCAGGTTCTCGTCGTCAGGCTGGACTGTGCATTGTTCAAAAATGAAACCGAGCAGGTTGATTCTGCTTGAAACCAACTACACTTTGCGGGGGTTAATGGTGCCGCCTGCGTCCTGCATTCGTTGCAAAACAGTGGTTAAATGGATCAGATCCTCATCTACGCTTTCTGAAAACACAACGATGTTGTCCATATAAGCGGTTGTACAGTGGAATGTAGCGTCTCCGAGCACAATATCCATTACTCGCTGAAAGGTAGCAGGTGAATTTCATGAACGGAAAGCAGTCGGATAAACTCGAATAGTCCCCGATGGCTGGTGAAGACAGTTTTTTCGATGTCAATGTGGTCAATCGGTATTGGCAGAAAACCCCTGCCACAATCCACAGTAGTGAAGAACTAAATTTGCTGACCAAAACGTTTACATGACAGAGTCGACTGACGAAAACAGGGTATGAGCCTGACTGTTATGGCGCTCAGCCAGCGATAGCCTATACACAAGTGTGCTGTGCCCTCCTTTTTAGTTGCAAGAACAACGGGAAATGCCTGAGGGCTTTTTGAGGGTCCTACTGCACCAGCAGCCATTATGTCATCTAGAGTGGCATCCAGAAGTGCTCGCTTCCGGACACTCAACGAATGCAGGTTGAAACGGATCGGGTGGGAGCTACAGGTGTCGGTACTGACAGACTGTGGGACTTTCAGAAAACCACTTTCTGCCACGCCGACTCAAGGGGATTTTCCAGTACAAGACTGGAGTGACGCTCTGTTATCTTTGTAACGAATTCGAGCGGTTCTTCATTATTGTCTTATCGGTAGCTGCCTGAATGGAGATCGACAATGATTCCTGCTTTAAAGATGAAGTTATGACCCAAAAATACCGGACAGAGAGTCCGAGAAGATGCAGAGAGCACTGCCTTATCTTCCGACCATTCACTGTAACTGTCCGATGTGCTGCAGAGGTGGCCGCCGCTATCTGTGTCAATGCCATACGAGGATCTGTTAACCTCTCGTAACTGCAAGTGTCTTGCATTGCATGCTTGCTTGACCTCATTGCCGAAAACAAACAGTGTGAAATGTATCCAATAAAGCGGGCAATTTCATACCTATTTTGTCAGCCACCAAATGTGCATTATCAGGGCGGGCCTCCTTGAAGCGGAAAGTGGATGGCAAATCGCTTACTATTTGGTCTGTGATGTTCTGGGGCCGTGTTTCAATCTTCAAGGGACTGCCCAAAACCACTGATGCCGGGGTTGTTTGGGCCAGAGGGGGCGACTTCTTTTCCCGTTCCCTGCGTCGCTTAGGCTGACGTCAGCTGCAGCCTTATATCCTGGCCCCGGGGTGTTACAATGACCAAAACATCAGGCTACGTGCTAGACATGTTCTCCGCATGGTAGCTGACGGCAGCGGGAGGAGGCCTGGCCTATTCTGCCACACCGTTCCGTCGGCTTGTCAGCGGAGAAGGCCCGGTCCAGCCTGCTATCCCGTGCAGTCGGCTCGTCAGCGGAGGCGGCCCGGCCTGGCCTGGAATCCCGTGCAGTTGGCTCGTCCGCGAAGGAGGCTCGGTTTGGCCTGCCACCCCGTACAGTCAGTCTTTCTTGCAACCCCATGCTGTAGGCTAGTCACCGGAGGAGCCCTGCTCTGGCCTGCTATCCTGTACAGTCGGCTCGTCACCAGAGGCGGTGCACCAGGACCTGCGACCTCGTGAAAATCACTAGGTTCAATACGGCAGCCGAGCGTCACCTCGCGGTGTGCTGCCGATGGTCCGAGCCACGCACAGTACGACTCGCGGTTGCCTCCTCTGGGGGATTTGAATTGTGGAGCTCCACCAGGAAAGATGCCTCGATGCGGGATGCTTCTCTGGCCATGACGTCGAAGTCCATGAGCTAGCGGCGCCGGAGGTATGGTCGCTACCTTCGATGGCATATATGTAAGGCGTGAGCCACCTACTCTGGCCTCGGAGCTCCATGATCTTCCCGCTAATGCTGTTCTTGAAAACCGCGCAAAACCTCGAGCGAATCCTAGTTTCCGCCTTGCGTCCTGGCGCAGAGCTCGTCTGTCATGCGGATGACATAGTCAGGCGGCAAAAATCCTGCTTTGTTGTGAATGGCCGCTCTCTACGCCTCTAGGTTGCTGCGAAACCTACTAAAGCTACAGGAAGCACATCCGTGGCCAGAACGCTGTGCGAAATTGCCACTGCCATCTGACAGCCATCAATATGTTGAAGAAAATCGTAAACAGCTTTCTTGTCGCCGAATTCTTCAAAATTTGGCAAGGGCAAATTCAGCTGCAGCTGGTTATCGTGATACAAGTCAGTGGGTGCTAATGGAACTTGATCGCTTCACAATATTTCTCTGAAATATGCCCTTGAATCAAGTAGCTGGGACAGTAGGCCAAGCATTCCGCTATCGAATTCCGACGGTTCGTTTTCCTGGCTCCGAATTGCTCTTGCACTGAACCCGCATGGGTGGGAGGCTGAATACATCTGTCAATTGGCTGCTTGTCCCCGGTAAGTTGAAACAGTCATACATGGCTACGCATGAAACCATGGAATGTTGTCCCTAATATGGCGACATTCTCGGGGTGAACCAAAGCCCCAGCAACAATCACGTTGGGCGCCAATTGAAGGCCTCGCCTTCAGAAAACGGGTCCGCAAGCTATGGTCTCAGCTGAAGAGTGACAGATCCAGTCTTTTAAAAACAGCGGTTTATTCTGGATAAACGAAAAAACCATTCAATATAAACAAACAAAGGGTGCTACTGCGCTGGAAACATGCGGCCAAGGCATGCGACAATTGACCACCAAGGATGAATGTCCGGTCTTTACGCGGCAAGATAAAATACATTGCGGCGCGAATAGGGCATGCAATTGGGCCGAAACGCTAACGGCTAAACAAGAAACATTATTCCTCGTGGCGCAGCAACTCACGAAATACGCCTAAGCCATTGCTGCAGGCGTCTTCGTCACTCAAGTCTTCGTACCTTCATCCGTGCGCATCCCGCTGCCCTGCGATGCTCGCTGGCCTCCTCTAGCTGGCCTCCCGCCGGGCAAAAGCCGCGAGCCTTATCTACCTTCGTTTTCCCGCCGATAATATCCCCCCCCCCCTATTGCCAGCTCGCTCATGCGTAGCGGCGCTGCCCGGGAAAACAAATGCTAACAAATGCTGAAAACAAAGCGCGCGCGGTTTGAAAGAATGAAAGTGGCCGCAGGGTCCGACATAGGTTGTAGCCCCTACCTCACTACGGTCTGTATAAGGGATGCAAAGGGGATTGTGGTTTCTCTGGTCTTCGGTAGTGGTGTAATAGGTCCATTACTTCCACTTCCAGAGGAACGATTCTTGTCGCCGCGCCCTGGACATTTCGCGAGTCCACGGACTCTGGAGATGAAGGGCGCCTTTCCTCGCAGGAAGATAGGACTGTTGTTTTCGGCAGTCGCTATACTGCTAGGTAATATGGCTGCTTTACACCACCTCAGAACGGTAGCACTCTTCAGTGATGGCATCAGTAGTGGAGAAAACCTTGCAGGTGAGCACGTAAAAAGCATCGTCGCCAATTATTTCTCTGAGGACGTGGCCCATTTTGTTCGACTCACTCATGGCGCCGTCCGTCTTGTGGCAGAGTGCCAGGACATCTTGAATGTAGGCCACGTAGCTCTCTGTTTAAAAATTCAACCTCTGCTCGCAGCCTATCTTTGATCTTTGCTGATGCACCACTAGTAAGCTGTTCTTTATGGGTATCGTACCATACCCTTTCCCTGCCATTAATATAAAATTATTACGTTGGCCAGCGCATAGCTAAGATCCCAAGATCCCAGTGGTCGTAAGTGCTTACTCTTTCACACAAGCTCAGCGAATCCTCGAAGTCGTTGCCGTCGGTGCCAGGCTCGCGAGGCGGCGCCCATATCACGAAATGAGTAGTATTGTTGGTCCGTAACTTGCCGGGTTGAGTCAGGTTGGCTGTCCATGCCTGGCGACCAATGCAAAGCTCTGAAGGGCGAAAATTGGAACAACCGACTTCACCAAAGGTGTTGCCTGGTTGGAGGCTAGGTCCTGGGCACAAGACGAAGCACACTGCGGAAGATGACTGTCCAGCACAACAAACAGCGACCAACACGCGGAGTTCTCTTGTTCTCCTCGATAGTCTTCTTCGTTGGGATATCAATATATATATATATATATATATATATATATATATATATATATATTGTCACGTACAAGGTGATTGAGGATATTGTGAGACAGCACTTCCACAAAACGTCTGTTCTATTCCAGAGCCAGCTGGCACACAGCGCGCGACGCTCCGAGCAGCAGTCAGCGATGATGATGATAATGATGATGGATCTATACAGATGAAAGAGGTGAAAGTTCACGCGTTGCGCTCACACAAATCCCCCCGACAAAAGAGCGGCCACCCTGGTCGCTGATTACAGGGATGAGGGACGACGGGCATAGGGCTTCATGCGCGAGGCGTGGACGATCTCTTCGGAGCGACGACGTCGATCTGCGACGGTGTGCGAGGGAATAACGCGATAGTTCACCGGAGACGTTTGTTGGAGTACTGTATAAGGGCCAATGTAACGATGGAGAAACTTCTCACATAGGCCAGGAATGCGGATTGGTGTCCACAGGAGAACTTCATCACCGGGGTAAAAGCAGGGAGTTCGATGGCGTTGATCATACAGGGCTTTGCGTTCCTGTTGAGCATCTTCAGTGTTCAAACGGGCAAGTTGGCGACACTGGGCCATACGAGTGGCAAACTCTTCGCCCAGAGATTCAGACGTAGAGGGAGCAGAGAAGAAAGTAGTGTCCAGTACTGTCGATGGTTGACGGCCATAAACTAAAAAGAAAGGGCTATAACCAGTAGTGCGCTGAACAGCGGAATTGTAGGCGTAGGTGACGAAAGGTAAAACGTTGTCCCAGTTCCGGTGATCAGGAGCGATATACATGGATATCATGTCGGACAAAGTGCGATGAAACCGCTCGATGAGTCCGTTGGTCTGAGGGTGGTAGCTAGAAGAAGTCTTATGGACGGTGTTGGCTGCGCGCAGTACTTCCTCAAGGACTTGAGAAAGAAATGTCTTTCCACGGTCGCTAATGAGAATACGAGGAGCACCATGACGCAAAACTATCGCACGCAGGAAAAAATCGGCGACTTCAGAGGCGGCACCGGAGCGAAGAGGTGCGGTTTCAGCGTACCGCGTTAGATGGTCGATGGCAGTGACAACAAAACGGTTGCCGTCTGACGTCAAAGGGAGAGGACCAAATAAGTCAATGGCGACCGTGTCAAAAGGCACAGATGGGCAAGGTAGAGGTTGCAGTAGGCCAGCAGGAGGGGATGTTGAACGCTTGCGATGCTGGCAAGACGGACATGATGAAATGTATTTGGCGACGCTGGCAGAAAGCCCAGGCCAGAAGTAGCGGCTCTTGAGCGGGGAATACGAATCGCACCTCCACCACTTGTGAGACAGCACTTCCACAAAACGTCTGTTCTATTCCAGAGCCAGCTGGCACACAGCGCGCGACGCTCCGAGCAGCAGTCAGCGATGATGATGATAATGATGATGGATCTATACAGATGAAAGAGGTGAAAGTTCACGCGTTGCGCTCACAATATAAAGAATAGCAAAGGGATTAGCTCCGATACAACAGCGGTGAGCAGCACAGGCGCAAAACCCGCAAGCGACACTTCGTCGTTCTTCACTCAGTCATGCGCCACCTGGCAACGCTAGGTGGCATTACTCCCCCTTCCGAAAAAAAAAAAGTGAACACGGGCGGTGAGAACGGTGTGCAAAGTAAGAGAGTCGTCACAGGAGGTGGCCGTGCGTTATCGTTGGTAGTACGGCTTCAGCCGCACAATGTGCACAATGTCCGAGCTGGGCTTTCGATGTTTTGAAAGTGCGGCGCCGTCTGGAATAACTTCATAACTGACATCACTCACACGACGCAACACTTTGTACGGCCCGAAGTAGCGGGAAAGGAGTTTCTCTGACAAGCCTGGACGGCGAACTGGTGTCCACACCCAGACTTGATCCCCAGGTTTGTAGTGAGCCTGGCGGTGCCGGAGGTTGTAGCGGTCCGCGTCAGAGGTCTGCTGCCGCCCGATGTGCATACGGGCAAGCTGGCGGGCTTCCTCAGCGCGGATGGCGTACTGCTGGGCATCTGGCGGAAGCTGGTCATCATCTGGGCATGGGAGCATGGAATCGAGCATGCTCTGAACTTCACGCCCGTACACAAGTCGAAATGGTGTGAAGCGCGTTGTTTCCTGTTGGGCTGTATTATACGCAAATGTGACGTACGGCAGCACCTCGTCCCAGGTCTTGTGCTGCACATCGACGTACATTGATAACATGTCCGTAATCGTCTTATTTAACCTTTCGGTAAGACCATTGCTCTGCGGATGGTACGCTGTGGTCTTGCGATGCGTCGTGTAACTCAACTCAAATATGTGGTCGATGAGCTGCGAAGTGAAAGCTGTCCCTCTGTCGGTAATGACATACGAAGGGGCGCCATGCCGCAAGACTATGTTATGCATGAAAAACTCGGCTACTTCGGAAGCTGTGGCATGAGGGATTGCCTTTGTCTCAGCGTATCGGGTCAGGTAGTCAGTAGCGACTACTATCCATTTGTTTCCCGCCTGCGGCAAAGGGAAAGGACCAAGCAGGTCCATGCCGATTTGGTCGAACGGAATACGTGGTGCTCTAACGGGCTTGAGAAATCCGGCAGGCTTCAGGGGCGGTGATTTACGGCGCTGGCATTCGCGACAGCTTCTTACATAGCGTTTCACAGTTGCGGAGAGTCCTGGCCAGTAATACATGTTGCGGACTCGAGCAAGCGTCCGTGAGTAACCCAAATGGCCAGACGTCGGTTCGTCGTGGCAAGCAAGTAGAATATCCGCACGGAGCTCGCATGGTACTACCAGGAGGAAAGCTCTTTCTTGGCCTTGGAAGTTTCTTTTTTACAAGACGCCTTGCTGCATACAGAATGAACCAATGTGCCGAGATAGGCGTCGAGGGAGCGTCGTATCACGCCCTTCCAGATAATCGATGAATGGAAGGATGTCTGGATCAGCTCTTTGTCGATCCTTGAGCTCAGATGCACTGAGAGCTCCTAGAAAGCCGTTGTCGCCATCGGTTGCAGCATCGTCAGTGTCAACGGGGGCTCGTGACAGCGCGTCAGCGTCTTCGTGTTTGCGGCCTGACTTATAAACAATAGTTATGTCAAATTCCTGAAGTCGTAAACTCCAGCGTGCAAGTCGCCCCGATGGATCTCGCAGATTTGCCAAACAGCATAAACAATGATGGTCCGTGACGACTTTAAATGGTCGGCCGTAAAGATAGGGGCGAAACTTCATAGTGGCCCACACGACCGCCAGGCATTCCTTTTCCGAGGTGGAGTAGTTGGTTTCGGCGCGAGAGAGTGTGCGGCTAGCATAGGCTATTACTCGCTCAATCCCGTCTTGATGCTGAACAAGGACCGCGCCAAGACCGATACTACTGGCGTCAGTGTGCACCTCTGTGTCAGCCGCTTCATCGAAGTGCGCCAGAACAGGGGATGTTTGAAGGCGCTCGCGAAGCAAAGAAAAGGCCGTCTGCTGCTCAGACTTCCACACAAAGGCGGTGTCCTTCCTTGTGAGGCGCGTTAGAGGTTCCGCTATTTGAGAGAAGTCCGCAATGAACCGCCGATAATATGCGCACAGGCCGAGAAAGCGCTGAACAGCCCTCTTGTTAGCTGGAACGGGAAACCGTGCGACGGCAGCAGTCTTTTCGGGATCCTGGCGCACCCCATCGGCGCTCACAACATGGCCAAGGAACTTGAGTTGTGTATACCCGAAGTGGCATTTCTCGGGCTTCAGCGTGAGATCAGCAGAACGGAGCGCTTCCAGTACAGCTCGAAGGCGTTCGAGGTGTTGGTCAAATGTTTCGGAAAAAACAACTACGTCGTCCAAGTACACAAGACAGATCTGCCACTTGAGGCCAGTGAGGACGGTGTCCATCATCCTTTGGAATGTAGCTGGGGCAGAGCACAATCCAAATGGGAGTACTTTGAATTCATCTAGGCCATCTGGAGTTACAAATGCGGTTTTTTCTCGGTCTCTTTCGTCTACTTCGATTTGCCAATAGCCGCTTTTCAAATCAATAGATGAAAAATACTTCGCACGTCGCAATCTGTCCAGTGAGTCATCGATGCGCGGCAACGGGTATACATCTTTCTTTGTCACATTATTCAATTTCCGATAGTCGACGCAAAATCGAAGAGTGCCGTCTTTCTTCTTGAGCAGGACTACTGGTGAGGACCACGGACTTTGTGAAGGCTGTACAACACCATCATCCAGCATCTCCTGAACCTGCGTCTGGATCACTTCTCTTTCTTTGGCAGACACACGATAAGGCTGCTGTCGTATAGGGCGAGCGTCTTCGTAAGTAATGATGCGATGTTGCGTGATGGGCGTTTGACGAACCTTCGAGGAAGAAGCAAAACAGTGCTTGAAGTCCAGCAACAGTAGCTCTAAGGCCCGCCGTTTCTCCTTCGACAAAAGGCAGTTAATGTCGATGTTGTCAAGAGATGGCTCATTAGTTTCGACTGCCGTGGATGCAAAACAGACCGGATCGTGCGCAACATGGTCAGCAAAAGCGATAGCAGTTCCCGGAAACAAGTGCCGGTGCTCATTAGAAAAATTTGTGACAAGGAGTGCAGCCCGGCCATTGTGAAGCGACAATAAACTTCGAGCAGCGCAGATGCCTTGAGCAAGCAGGAGTGAATGGTTCGCTTCCGCTACAGCATCGCCGGCACGGAAATCGTCACAGGTGACTTCCACAAGAACACTGCTTCGCGGCGGCAGCGAGACGCTCTCGGCGGAAACGCGAAGTGCGGCACTGCAAGGACTGTTACTATCTCGTTCGGCAGATTGTCCCATCGAAAATGTGACACGTCTATTTCGCAGGTCGATAACTGCTCCGTATTCTCGCAGAAAGTCAATGCCGAGGATAAGGTCACGGGAGCAGTCACTTAAAACGACGCAACTAACGACGAACGTACGTCCGTTATTCTGAATGCGAGCCGTGCACATCCCCTTTGGGGTAACTATATGACCGCCGGCGGTTCGAAGGTACACACCTGGCCAAGCAGTGAGCACCTTCCTCAAAACAGTCGCCATGCGACCACTCAAAATCGAATAATCCGCACCGGTGTCCACTAATGCATTGACTGGAGTGCGACCGTCTAAAATAACAGGAATGTCCAGAGAAACGCTTTTGGCTTCCCTAGGGGACGGTACCAGGAGCTCGCGGTCGGATCGAAGCGGCGACGACGGGAGGTCTTCAACGCAGCGACTACCAGCGGCCTCGCCCCCGAAGGTCGCTGTTTTCAGTTTTCCCGACCAGGGCTAGACGAGCGGCCTTGCCCCTCTCGCGAGGAGCCTTGGGTGGACGTCGATGAGCGCCTTGGTGAAGGGGAGCGGGACTGACGCTGCGAACGAGATGAACGCTGTTCCGCCAGGTACTCTTCAATAACGCGGGGTCGTTGACCAAACCGGGGAGGAGGCGAGTCGATGCGGAAGCCTTGAAGACCGAGGCGTCGATAAGGACAATCCCGGTAGAGATGGCCTGGTTCACCGCAGTGGAAGCAGAGTGGACGACGGTCAGGCGTGCGCCAAATGTCGGCTTTGCGTCGGGGCAGGGGACGTTCGTTGAAGTACTGCACTGGTTGCACCGAGGGCAGCGGAACTGTAGGCGGCGCGGGAATGGGTGGCGAAGGAGGAGCCTGACTCTGCAGAACTTCCGCATATGTGGGACGGTTTTCGGTCCCCGACAGCAATGGCGGGCTCGTAACTAGAGGCGAAAGAGGGCTCTTGAGCGCCTGTCGTACCTCCTCTTGCACTATAGCAGAAACGGAAGCTGGCGATTGCTGCAGGGGGTTCCAGAATTTTCTCAGTTCTTCGCGCACGACACTGCGAATTAGTTCGCGCAAAGCATCAGGATGCCACTCGGAAGATGCAAATGACTCCGCAGTTGTGCCAGTATGGAGAGGTCGGTTATAAGCCGCGGCACGTTGTTGGAGCACCCTTTCCATTGTGGCTGCCTCCGCAAGAAATTCATTTACAGTCGACGGTGGGTTGCGCACAAGTCCTGCGAACAGTTGCTCTTTCAAACCATGCATTAAGTGCCTGACCTTTTTGTCCTCGGACATGGCGGGATCGGCTCGCCTGAAGAGGCGCGTCATGTCCTCGACGTATGCTTGGACACTCTCATTCGGCATCTGGATGCGGGAGTGAATGGCACGTTCTGCATGTTCGCGACGATCCGCGCTAGTGTAGGCCTCGAGCAGTTGACGACGGAATTCCTGCCACGATGTTAACATTTGCTCTCGGTTCTCGAACCAGATCCGGGCGCCATCCTCAAGGCTGAAGTAGACGTTCCTTAGTTTGGCAGTATCGTCCCACTGGTTCAAAGCAGCGACACGCTCAAACTGAAGGAACCAGTCCTCCACATCCTCAAAGAGGTCACCATGAAAAGGCTTCGGTACTCGAGGGGCCTGCAAGGTGTAGTTACAGGCCGGTGCGACGCCCGTTACCTGCTGAGCAGAAGCACTAGATGTCATGGCGGCGGGTGATGGCTGCAACTCCGGAGACAGTCCCTGGAGCCGTCGACTGCAGCGATGCACGGGGGTGTCCAATGGCACAGGGCTGGCGCGACGTCTTTCAGATGGAGACTCTTGCATAGGTGATCTTACCCAGCACTTCCACCAGAATGTCACGTATAAGGTGATTGAGGATATAAAGAATAGCAAAGGGGTTAGCTCCGATACAACAGCGGTGAGCAGCACAGGCGCAAAACCCGCAAGCGACACTTCGTCGTTCTTCACTCAGTCATGCGCCACCTGGCAACGCTAGGTGGCAATATATTATAAATTGACCTCCAGCTATCATCACCCGCAGACCAATGGGTTGACAGAGTGGATCCACCGCACGCTTTCTGACATGTTGTCTATGTACGTCGACCAGGACCAGCGAAACTGGGACGTAACACCTCCTTTTGTTACGTTCGCCTACAATCGGCGGACCAAAGGTTACACCCCGTTTTCCCTCGTTTACGGCCGTTCTCCCGCTACTCTTCTTGATGCCTCTTTCCTTTCTACACAAGCCAGTTCCTCATCCTCTCTTTCTGACCAGTTTATTTCCCGGGTGGACAGATCTCGCCGGCTTGCTCGCGTCAACACGGAAGCTAGCCAGGAAGACCGCAAGTGTCGTTATGATGCAACCCACCGCTAAGTTGAGTTCCGTCCCGGCGACGAGGTGTTACTTTAGACCCCATTACGCACTCCTGGCCTTTGTGACATGTTCCAGCGCCGTTACATTGGTCCTTACACAGTTCGTGCAAAAAACTCCCCGGTCAACTATCGCGTTTCCCCTGTTTACCCTCCTCCGGACTGTCGTTATCGTGGCACTGAAGTTGTTCACGTTTCACGCATAAAGCCTTTTATTCGGCGCAATCCTGCGGACTAATTGCGTCCAGGCTGGCCGCTTCAACTGCGCGGGCGAAATAGTGTGAGCACTGTGTGGCGCTTCGTCTTCATCCTGCTCTCTATGGTAGATACCCATCGTAATCGCAGAGTGTGGTTCACTACAGTGTGCGACCAGGGCTTCAGGTCTCAATAAAACCTGATCCGCCACGTCCGACCTTCACGTTACCTTAATATATATATATATATATATATATATATATATATATATATATATATATATATATATATCATAAAAGTCTTCCAGGATCCAGAAATATATTTCAGATGAGTTAGGGGCGTACAAACGAAACCAATGGTTTATTTCCGATGTTTCGGCCGAGACCCGGCCTTCATCAAGGAATGTTTGGGCGCCTCTACCTCATCATATACTTGGATATGTAAACAGACGTTTCATTTGCAGTAAAGGCTTAGGCGTATGAAGAGCATATTCAGCCGTCCCGTCCCAAGTCCCAGTTACTGACGTTCCATAATAATTAAAAAAAGCGGGTTTAACTCGACAAAGAAATTTTGGTTCACAGCTCACATCATTCATCAAAATAGCGACTGAAAAATTTTCAGATTGATTAATGCTTGTTTTTGCTCTAATGAAATGTTCTTGTTTATATGGAATATTTACAAGGGATGCTAATACGGCCTAGGCTCTTACCAAATAGTTTAAAACTGTTTTTTCTAAAGATAAATGTTACTTACCGGCACTGAGTCGCTGCATAACCTATCTCTAATGTTACCACATCTGAAATTGGAGCGCATTCTTGATAGATCTTGATATCAAGACTTCACCCATGCCGTACAATATCCGAAATACTTCTCTGAGACAATACCTGCGGTAGTGTGTCAATTATTGGTGTGTATCCCCAGTCATCCGCTGAGGCGTATTCCTGCAGGAATACGCCTCAGCGGATGACTGGTGAGATCTAAAAGGTAAACCCTTACATGAAATCAGTGACAAAAAAATTGTGCGAACTTATCGCCTTCTAATCATGTAAGCAACTCGATCACATTGTTCGCATTTATCTGCCTATCTCAAAAACACAACGTAATACAAAAATTTCAGCATGACTTTAGAAAGGGCTGCTCGAATTGTACACAAATAATGGAAACAATTCACTTTTCACAAAAAATTACGAAGCCAAACAAACTGACGCAATATATTTGGATTTTCTGAAGGATTTCGAGCCGGTTTCACTCAGGTTAGTTCATAAATTAGGTTCAGTAATAAACAAGAAAATGATAACCTGGCGCAGGGCTTATTTTTTAAACAGGTGTCCGTTTGTTAGCTGTGGAAATGGTTTCTCGAAGAGGATTCCATTTGAGTGGAAAGCATCAAGAAAATCGGTTCTTGGTTCAATTTCCTTTTGCTATATTTCATACCGACATTATGCGCAACCTTTTCATTCATGTTAAGTTATATGCTGATAGCTGTGACCTCTATTAAAAACCAAATCAACTAGAGATTACATCAGGCAAGCTAATGATTACTGGAATGCATTATGTTAGTGTGAAAAGGGGCAAATGACGATAAACTTCGACAAGACAGTGTATAAAAAATAATGCGTAATAAGAACACCCATACTCTACCAACATTGTGCTGTCAGTAAACTCGCTTCCCGAGTTACATGATATAAATATCTCGGCCTATGAGTTTTCAATAATCACTGATGGAAGAAACATAACGACACTATGTCGGTAGCGCTCTTCGCGAATTATTCTTTTTAATGCGAGCAATGCGGCTCGCTACACCTGAAATACCTTTCCTTGCTAACAAAACTTGTCAGACCAAGTTTCGAATACGCTATAATAATCTGGGACACCTACACTAAGACCAATATTCAGAAATTAGACAGGGCTAAAAAAAAAGGCATTTATCATAAACTCATTTGGCCGCATCTTCGCTACTAATATCTGCTGAAAAAGTGCCTTATCTTCAGTTACTGACAGGACTCGTACTTGTACCTTGTAATGCTGTTTCTAGACGATCGGTGAACGTTGATATATTGTCTCCTCGAAGATAACTAGTTTTTCTAGTGATTACATTGAACGCTTGAGACACTTTCGTTCCACGAAACCTTTGCTAACAAGAAGGAACTGCTAAGGATATTTCTGCTTTCATAAAACTATCGCCGATTTGAATGCTCTTGCAGATAATGTAGTAGTTGCTTATAATTCCTTATCTCTATTGAGCCGCAGCATACATAATGAATGATCATCTGAGTATTCATATAGTCAGTGAATTGAACTTCTTTCATTATACAATATAATCGGTATACGCTTTGGCACGAATACTCTATGTTTTGTACAATTCTAGTAATAGTGCAGCTTGGTGTTGGAATTTTATTATTGGTGATACATTGGCTGCTGGCTCTCGTCTTTTTCTCTTTCCATTGTTATTGTGCAAAAGGACCGTACTATTACTAAATAAATGAATAGCCCCAACTTTTCACCGGGGTTCTGACTGGAAGACAGCTTTCGTCAGCTTTGAAACATTTTAGAGCAACGCGAAAAGATTAAACCTTAGCAATATGACAGGATTCTTTCATGAGTGCATTTAAAAATGCTATGCATTGTTACTGACGGCACGACATTAGCGCTTTCTTTTGCGAGTCATAAGCTGTTTCGAAAAGTCATTCGATGGTTGGTATTTATCACAACGGCGCTGTATCCAAGCAGGAGCACATATCAATAGTCTAGTTCCTCAAGCACCTTCGGCTGCCTTGTATTCCCGGTATATCCTTACAACTAACCATCATCCTAAAAATTAAGAAAATTTCAATAAATAGGGTCTAGGCTAGGAGACGCAATCTCCCCATTATTATCCACAGCTTGTCGCGAGGAAGTATTCAGAGATTTGGAATGAGAGGAGTTAGTGATAACGTTTGATGAAGAATACTTCAGTAATATGCGATTCGCTGACAACATTGTTTTGCTCAGTAACTCAAGGAACGAAGTTCAAAGAACGACTGATAACCTAAACAGTGAAGAACAAAAACTTGCGCCTAAAATTGAATGTGCGGAAAACTAAGGCCATTTTCAGCAGCCTGGGAAAAGAACATCAGTTTGCAATAGGTAGCAAAGCACCAGGTGAGCATCTCTCTATATAGGACATCTAGTAATCGCCGATCCGGAACAAAAAGGAAAATACCTACAGAAAATAATTGGATGGAGCGCACTTTATTAGGTCACGCAGATCATGAGTGGCAGCTTACTGGTATCGCTCAAAAGGAACGTTTTGCTATATGGCTGAAACGTGGATGTTAAAGAAAAAGGTTCTCCATAAGAAGAGGACAACCCAGAGAGCTATGAGATGCATGAAGTATGGGGAAACTTAAGAGGTAGGAAGCATGCACACTGGATAAGAGAAACACCACGATCTCACTGATATTTTTGTGGAAATAAACTAGAACAAACAGCACGAGCAAGACCTATAGAGCGAAGAGAGGGCAACTGATAGTCGCTAAGGATACCAAATTGTATTTTGAAAGAAGGATGGGGTAGCAGTATGCAGCAAAATGTTAGATCCATGGGTGAGATCAAGAATTTTATTGTGGCCAAATGAGCGCAGCAAGCATAGGCCGGGGTTAAGTGGAGGAGTGGCCTTCGCCATACATGGCATTGCGCTCCTGACGATGCTAGTGACAAACCACTGCGGCCTGTCTGGGCGGTATGAGCCTGGATGCAATGCTTCCAGGTATTCGACTTTTCAGTCATGCGCAAATCTGTGATGCAGGGTAGGAACCCTGGCACACTCTTGTTTTCGGCTGAGCTTTTCTGTGCTCAAATAACAGTATCCTGCTTGCTGTAATATTTAGCTTCCTAAATTATTAGTTACAGCTTCTAATGATAAACGCTTCCTAGTTTTAGCCTCTTTCCATGTCTTTGTTGTCCCTCCTAATACTTTAGGCTCAGCGAAAGCCTACAAAAAATGATGTGGTTGTCCTCCACAAGAAAATTAGCTGGGGCTTAGCTTTAGTTAAGCCCGGTAGGTTGCGAAAGCAATAATAGCATGAAATAACACGTCGACAAAGTCTTCACTGTTCAAAGTGCCCATTATATTCCATTCGGAGTCGTCACCGGTTGAGGACGATTCAAGAGAAGCGCGACGCGCTCGTCTAGCTGCATCTTAAGCATGCCGTCAAGCGAGATGCTGTTCCCGTTCTTCATCTGTCTCTGTAGCCCTCTGTCGTTTCCTGGCTTCATCGAGACGGCAAGGATGCATAGTGAGTGTCTCTGCTGAGCAAGCGCGAGAATTTATATACCCATCGTTTTCCTCCTCATCCTCTCAACTGCGAGAGAAGAGGTGACAGCAGCGCCTCCACTCAGTAGCAGCGCGGCTCCAGCTGCAGCGTGCCGTGCCTACCGACCGCCGCCACCCGACGACTCGACTTGGTAGCCTTTCTCTCGCAGCTTGAATGACGTCACAGCCATCTGCAGTCTTTAATGTCAAACGTGCCTACTGACCATGGCTGCGCGAAGGGCTGAAAATGGGAGTAGGATTGCTTTAGAAATAATAGGTAAAACTGCTGCTCTGAAGTCTCTCGTAGGTAGGCCTTTGATTATATACACCATACTTCGGCACGACGCTCTGCTTCTTATACACTCATGCAAGGCAATTAACGATTATAAAGAATATGTGGTGGATCTGCCCAACATTCCTGAGGATGGTTCAAAGAGGCACGCCGTCGATCTGTTATTTTCTCAGCCACACTGTGGCTTTGATTTTCTGGAACTAACGCAGCACAGCAAAACACACCTGATTTGCCGTTTTTGTAGTGTGCGGCCATTATACACAGTTTCCAAGAAAACATTCCTCTTTCCAGCACCCTTCTTTCTACAGGCCTGGCAAATGTTTTTTACGGTCTGAAGTGCACCCAGAACATCGAAAATCGAATGCAGAAGCATGAAAGGCCTCCTCAAATGAAGTACGTCGGCCCAAAAACGAACTTTGCTCTCTTTGAACGGTGTTTATATTGGAGACCCCTGTGCCTGGCACAGATTATTTGTATAATCTGTTTAATTGATTAACTAGCTATTATAACTCACTAAAACAGCTCTACCCTATTAACTCTATTGTAGCCTACGGAGCTTTTGTTACCCAACTTCTAACTACGGCCATAAATGCCAACCACGACTCACTATTGCATACCTCTGCCAGCTCAGTTTTGCTCTCAAACTACAGGTTGCGGTAGGTGCCCTCTTGATATTTTTGGTGTTATCAGTCATCGTCTTTATAAAATAAGGGAGCTTGCTGCTCCCTTGCTGCGACATTGCCTGCTGCTAACCGTTTGCTCACAGTGACTAAGCTGGCTGGAGTGCCTGTAGAGGCCCGGGTACCATACTCTTGCACAGCCAGCTTCGACAAAATTCAGGATGTACCTGTAGCCTGCTCAAATCTGCAGGCGCATCTACGTGACCAAGGTGTTCTTTCAGCAAGGAGGCTAACAACATACATTCCTAAGGATGGTGGCAAGTTCAAAGAGGCACGCCGTTGATCTGTTATTTTAGAATGCTGAAACGGATGCAGCACTGCCTAAAAGAGCCACGCTGTTACCCTGTAACTGAGCATGTCGGATCAGCGACACAATGCTACAAATGTCAGCGGC
The DNA here is from genome assembly GCF_055883805.1 of Amblyomma maculatum. Taxonomy (NCBI): domain Eukaryota; kingdom Metazoa; phylum Arthropoda; class Arachnida; order Ixodida; family Ixodidae; genus Amblyomma; species Amblyomma maculatum. The sequence continues at coordinate 23,407,234 of NC_139351.1, read as the reverse complement.
ACGGCCACATATCGAAACATGGTATCGGTCCCATGCGATGAAAAGTGTGTACTGACCCCCATTCGCACAAAGAGTGCACCTCGAGAGCGCAACTTAAATGCGCAAACTGCAATGGGCCACACCCTGCTTCATACGCAGGGTTTTTAAAAAGAAAGCTGCAACGCTTGCGCGCACAGTGCAGCAAGCACGAGGGAAACCTATCCAAATCTATCTCAAAATCAGCCACCCCAAAGGGAAAAAACCTTTGATGACACATACGCCGCTGCAGCCACAAAGAAGCGTGGGAAGTCCGTGGGCTGTTCTTCATCCAAGCAGCAGCAGCAGCAGCAGCAGCAGCAGCAGCAGCAGCAGCAGCAGCAGCAGCAGCAGCAGCAGCAGCAGCAGCAGCAGCAGCAGCAGCAGCAGCAGCAGCAGCAGCAGCAGCAGCAGCAGCAGCAGCAGCAGCAGCAGCAGCAGCAGCAGCAGCAGCAGCAGCAGCAGCAGCAGCAGCAGCAGCAGCAGCAGCAGCAGCAGCAGCAGCAGCAGCAGCAGCAGCAGCAGCAGCAGCAGCAGCAGCAGCAGCAGCAGCAGCAGCAGCAGCAGCAGCAGCAGCAGCAGCAGCAGCAGCAGCAGCAGCAGCAGCAGCAGCAGCAGCAGCAGCAGCAGCAGCAGCAGCAGCAGCAGCAGCAGCAGCAGCAGCAGCAGCAGCAGCAGCAGCAGCAGCAGCAGCAGCAGCAGCAGCAGCAGCAGCAGCAGCAGCAGCAGCAGCAGCAGCAGCAGCAGCAGCAGCAGCAGCAGCAGCAGCAGCAGCAGCAGCAGCAGCAGCAGCAGCAGCAGCAGCAGCAGCAGCAGCAGCAGCAGCAGCAGCAGCAGCAGCAGCAGCAGCAGCAGCAGCAGCAGCAGCAGCAGCAGCAGCAGCAGCAGCAGCAGCAGCAGCAGCAGCAGCAGCAGCAGCAGCAGCAGCAGCAGCAGCAGCAGCAGCAGCAGCAGCAGCAGCAGCAGCAGCAGCAGCAGCAGCAGCAGCAGCAGCAGCAGCAGCAGCAGCAGCAGCAGCAGCAGCAGCAGCAGCAGCAGCAGCAGCAGCAGCAGCAGCAGCAGCAGCAGCAGCAGCAGCAGCAGCAGCAGCAGCAGCAGCAGCAGCAGCAGCAGCAGCAGCAGCAGCAGCAGCAGCAGCAGCAGCAGCAGCAGCAGCAGCAGCAGCAGCAGCAGCAGCAGCAGCAGCAGCAGCAGCAGCAGCAGCAGCAGCAGCAGCAGCAGCAGCAGCAGCAGCAGCAGCAGCAGCAGCAGCAGCAGCAGCAGCAGCAGCAGCAGCAGCAGCAGCAGCAGCAGCAGCAGCAGCAGCAGCAGCAGCAGCAGCAGCAGCAGCAGCAGCAGCAGCAGCAGCAGCAGCAGCAGCAGCAGCAGCAGCAGCAGCAGCAGCAGCAGCAGCAGCAGCAGCAGCAGCAGCAGCAGCAGCAGCAGCAGCAGCAGCAGCAGCAGCAGCAGCAGCAGCAGCAGCAGCAGCAGCAGCAGCAGCAGCAGCAGCAGCAGCAGCAGCAGCAGCAGCAGCAGCAGCAGCAGCAGCAGCAGCAGCAGCAGCAGCAGCAGCAGCAGCAGCAGCAGCAGCAGCAGCAGCAGCAGCAGCAGCAGCAGCAGCAGCAGCAGCAGCAGCAGCAGCAGCAGCAGCAGCAGCAGCAGCAGCAGCAGCAGCAGCAGCAGCAGCAGCAGCAGCAGCAGCAGCAGCAGCAGCAGCAGCAGCAGCAGCAGCAGCAGCAGCAGCAGCAGCGGCAGCGGCAGCGGCAGCGGCAGCGGCGGCGGCGGCGGCGGCGGCGGCGGCGGCGGCGGCGGCGGCGGCGGCAGCGGCAGCGGCAGCGGCAGCGGCAGCGGCAGCAGCGGCGGCGGCGGCGGCGGCGGCGGCGGCGGCGGCGGCGGCGGCGGCGGCGGCGGCGGCGGCGGCGGCAGCGGCAGCGGCGGCGGCGGCGGCGGCGGCGTGTGGCTATGGCTTTCACAAGAAAAGTACGACTCGATACCTGCTCCTTTTGGGTCGACGGTTACTATCGTATGTACGATAACAACATGGTCCCTAGGTGTTATGATTGACAGTAATCTCTCTTGGGCACTTCATATTAAAAATATCGGCGAGAAAATTACTGCAGCACCACAGGCTTTCAGATTCATGGAGGGAACATAGTGGGGCAGCAACGGCCGGTCGATGGTTCTGTGTGAAAAGGCATACGTTGAAGCAGCTTTGCGCTACTATTTACCGGTGCTTCAAAGATTATCTCCAACAAGCAAGAAGATTCTTGAAGCCGCGCGGAACGACTGCTTTCGGATATGCCTTGGTCTCCCAAATTCTCCGCATCAGGAACACTTGCAGAAGCAGGATGTCTCCCGCTCGATATGATTGCTGCCCAAGAACCTATGCGCACCCACCTCTGATATGTCCTTCAAGGGAAGAAGCACTTCTTAAACTGTGTCCACATAACTCACTGCGACTCTGGCTTTCGTCAAGCTCTACAATCTCTGCCCCTCCTTACATTTACTCAGCCACGAAATACCACTCACCTTTCCCCCAAAGACACTATCGTCTCTAATGGCGAATATGTATGTTCCTGGCGTGGATGCGAACAGCCGCATGCCACAGGTAGCACTTCTGCATGCCGCTCTCGCCTACTTAGCCAAGGAATCTACACAGTACACCCACTTATTCACCGATGGTTCGACTATTCAAGACACTTTTTCATGTGGCCTTTATGTGCCCTCAACAAGTCATTTCCTCTCTTATTGGCTGCAGCGGCAGACATCATCTACAACAGCTGAGCTCCATGGCATTAAAGAAGCTGTTTCTTATATCCTGCGCCAGACCCCCGGACGATGGGTTATCTTCACGGATTCCAGAGCATCTCTGCAAATCCGGTATAACCTGCTGAAGAAACCAATCATCTGCCTGTTTCCCTTGGCATCGGGTATCTGCATAATTTGGTTATTGTCGCAGGCCACTATATTATTTCAGTGGATACCAACTTACTGTGGCTTTAAAACTACTGAAAACTCTGGTGAAGTGGCTCGCAAAGGCCACCAACATCACAAATACATTCGGACCTCCCCGAAATCTGATGCATCCCAACTGGCTACAAAATTCGCTACCGCAGCATAGTATTGACTATGTAGCTTGCCGACAAATAACTATCAATTTCTTTACTCGACTGACCCACATCTAAGATCAAGACTCCCTTCGAAATATCCTCGCCAACTAGAAACTATTTATTAATGACTTCGCCTCGACTGTGCGTATACAAAAGGTTTGCTATAGCGTTCTGGTGAAATGAACAGTATGATTTGTGACAACTGCGGTTCGGTTGAAACTGTGCAACATATCCTACTTGAGGGTCCTGCGTACGCTGACGAGCGTGCGCACTACGAATATAGCATGGAAAAGCTGTCTCCGGTGAATATAACAATGGACATTGTTTAAGGTCCCTTAGCCTGCTCTATGCAGCACAGACTCGCTATGAACTTTGTATTCACGTATTTAAAAGGAATTGGACTTTTAGGCAAACTGAAAGTTCACCTTGAATGTTACCCTCAGGCATTCTTTCAGGCTGTGAACTCAAAGCACATTTATCGGACTATGCATTTCATCGTTTTATTTCATACCATGACTCCACGATGCACCTTACAACGCATTTATTGGCTGCATTTAGCTCCCCCTTCATTTCTTTTAATCTCCACACCCATTTTTTTTTTTCAATCTTTCCCTCCCAATTCCCCTTCCTACACAAACTAATATTTCAGCGAAATTAACGCCGGCTAAACTCTCTCTTTTTCATTAAAAGGTCTCTCTCTTTTTTATGGTGTAAAATTTGATAGCAAAGTACATAAACTATAATTTCATGGCTGAGTATTTACCTTCCTCCTTTCCCTGAAACGAAAACATTCACCCCAGCAGCACAAACATCTATAACATGTCTCAGTTGCATTTCATTTTACAGAACAATTAAAATATCGCTTCTTCATTCAACACTGTTTGCTAGCTAGTATTTTAAAAGTGCTCTTGTTGGTGCTCCCATAGCAGTTTATTTTTAGAGAAAATTTTGAATATTTAAATAGCCTACCAAAATGTTGTTGATGAGAGAGGATTGCCAACAAGGAATTCTATAAAGAAGGAAAATATTGGAAAATTTTTAATGGGTTCCTAGTACAAAATAAAACTTATACTTATGAACTTTGATGCTCTTATTTTGGTTCAGTATTATGTGTAGCACAATACGTTGACAAAAGTCTTGAATATTAAAAACTCTTAGATTTTTCTCCTCAGTCAACTGAACCACACATGTAAACCAACTGAAAAGAAATTTACAAGGTCACAATCGCTTGGTACAACCTTCCTGCCCTTGTCCATTTCCACAAGAACAGTCGCTCAAACATCAACAAGTTGTTCTTATTTCTGCACACTGCGAAATATTTCCGATTTTCCTCCCTTGATACCAGACTATACGAAAACCCTAAACACGTATTCTTAGATGGGACAATTGTAATCGAGGTTGATCGCACTCTCTCTACAAGCACCTATGTCTGTTTTCATTTCCTAGTTAAATTTGAGGGACTCTGCCACACAACATCCCGATTATTATATAAAATGTCCGTACAATCTGTTCGCTTGCAATACCCATTATCGCGAACGCATTTTACATCTTGCTTTCATGGCTGCTTTTTACAATCGACATCATGGTTTCGAAATATACTAGAAGGCGCGAGCCATTTGACAAAAAGAGTTTGTAAAGTGTAAAAACATTCAGACATATATATCTTCATCTTCTATATTATTACAGTTCGGGTGTAGTCGGCAATATATATGTGTCCTTCAAGGCAGAATTTTCTGTAGCCTCACCATAACCAAGGCACCACAAGCAGCCATCTCACATAGTGCGCTGGAAAGTTTCTCCTCACCGACCCCCTGCCGGACGCATTTCATATCTGTTATTGTGCAAATGAAATACAGGAACATCAAATGGGAATTTTCAATCTGCACTGTATATGCAGAGCCCTCGGCCATACCATTGCAGTTGTTCGATCTGGTAAGGCTTTATACGTGTCTCAGCAGCCCGAAAGGGTGATTACGTTACAGAAAACAAGCGAGCTGACAACTCTTGCTCATTGTGTCGAATTGCGCTCTCAGAGAACGAACTCGGCGTTTGTGGCGACATGCACAAAAGGCGGTTTTTGAGAAACATTATGTCATCTGTACGCGGCCGCCCTGCGTGCGAAGCTCGGAACGTAAATATCAGATACTGAGCGGAAATTGGTTACAAGAGTAGCCAGAAATCTTGAACCACTGCCGCGCGGCTGCAAAAATCGCCAGCAATTGTTGCGTAATGTTATGCCGAACGCCGCGAATAGTTCACATTTCATATGAGCAGCATCATAAACTTCCAGAACACGTGGGCCCTGTGCTTCAATACAATGTAAAAGCAGCACAACAAAATTGGCATGTAACTTAAGATTGCCGACTTGAGATAACGTTAAAGCAGTATTTTACAAAATACTGCAGCTACTAATGTTGCCGCGAAACTTTCAAAACAGTATTTGTTGTTTTTTAACAGCCGCCGGCATACAGGCTTACCACTCTGATTCTGGACCGCGTATCAGTTCCGTAATCTTTGTTTGTTAATGCTCGATGTCGCGAGTCACACCTTTATCAGTTTTGTTGTAGCGCAAGATGCACCGAGATCTGTCTCGAAGGTTCCGGCCACTCGGGTATCTTTCCACAATGTTCCAGCCCGTGCTGGTAGCTGTTTACGACGTTATCTAGATTGTTCTGTGCAGCCTTTAAATTGAGCGTTGCCGAGTGTGACGAGCATTCTTTGTTCGACGATCGACCAACACGTTTGATGCTATCGCCGCCGCCTAGTTGCTTAGTTCTCTTACGGGCGCAAGACAGCCCAATAAAGAGTTAATTTTCGTACCATCAAGCCTGTGTCTTCATTTGTGTCATCGACCCTGGTCACCACCACGTGACATCTGGTGGAGGTGCTGCCTTAGATCCTTCAAGCGAAGACCCAAGCTGTGTTCCTGTCGCCCTGAAACACCAGCCTACAGGTCACAGAGCCAGCCGCCGACTTCAAGGCCTACAACCCGAACACGGTCTGCTGCCTGACTCCATTCGATCTCGGAAGGCATCGACGCTGACAATGGCCCAGCCTACAGCACCGGTTGTTTTCGTCCAACCCCGTGAGCCCCCCTGCTTCCATGGACGACCGGATGAAGATGCTGGAGACTGAATGGACCTTTTCGACCGTGTGGCAGAATTCAATGGCTGGAACGACGCTGCGAAACTCAGGCAGATCTACTTTGTTCTTCAACTACATGCCCGAGTTTGGTTCGAAAATCATGAGGCAGCTATGAAGGATTGGGACATTTTCAAGGAAGCGTTTTTGACTGCCTTTTCAAGCGTCGTCCGAAAGGAAAGAGCCGAGACCCTCCTTCAGTCAAGACTTCAACTCCCTGACGAGCCTGTCCTGGCGTACGTTGAGGAGATGAAGCGTCTCTTTCGCCGCGCCGACCCTAAAATGACCGAAGGTGACAGAGTCAAATTTTTATTGCGAGGCGTTAAAGGGTCGCTCTTTGCAGGTCTTGTGCGAAATCCGCCAAAAACTGTGGCGGAATTTGAAACAGAAGCGTCTACCATCGAGAAGACGTTGGACAACCAGATGCGACATTACGAGCGACCACTTCACCCAGACTACTTAAGCCACTACCCCAGCGCATCTGCAAGCGGGGAGAACCTTCGGGACCTCATTCAGGAGATCGTGCGAGAGGAGCTCCGCCGATTGATGCCATCCTCGCAACAACCCCAGGTGGCGACGCTTGCGGACGTCGTCCGTGAAGAAGTTCAGCAGGCGCTAGGCGTTCCTAAAGCGACGACTCCGACGGCTCCAGAGCATGAATCAGCAGCGATGGACTATGCAGCTGCATTATGTCGTCCTGCACCCCGACGCGACCTCCCAAGCCCTCGTCGCTACCATCCTGCTTCCGAAAGACGCCCCTTGGTCCCTGCCCGCCAAGCCTACCAACGACCCCCAAGCCTCAGAAAGTGCGACGCCTGGAGGACAGCAAACAATCGACCGCTCTGCTTCCATTGTGGTGAGGCAGGACACATTCTCCGTCACTGCCCGTACAGGTGGATCGGCCTCCGTGGTTTCGCTGTCGACGCCCCACGACCCCGTCCTGGCGAGCGACCACAGGAAATCAACGACTTCCTGCGCAGCGGAGAGCACTTGCCGCCAAGGCGTCTGTCACACTCCCCGTCACCGTACAATGCCAGATTTGCGTCGCCGGGCCGCGGTTACGTGCAAGGACGGTCTCCTAGCCCCCGTAGGGGAAACTAAAAGCAACAACCTTTAGAGGTGAGGTTGCGCAACGGCGAAAAGACGAAGATCCTCCGCCGCCGACGACAACTAACGACGACGCAACCATTTCATCGCCGCTCCACACGACAACATCGACGACAACACGACCATAGTGCAATCAGACACCGCCGCCCAGCGAAGTAACAATGGTATGCCCCGGCCATGACCTGAAGAAACGACGGAGCCGAGATCGGACACTAAGGCCAACGTGCAATACGAGGACGCGAACAAGTGACCTTGAAGTTGATATTGACGGTCGCAGAGTCACTGCCCTTGTAGACACCGGAGCTGACTATTCAGTCATCAGTGGACCGTTAGCCTCCCATCTCAGGAAAGTTACAACCGCTTGGGATGGCCCGCTGAATCGCACCGCAGTTGGCAACCTGATTACTCCATCGGGATGATGTACTGCAAGAATAACCGTAAATGGGCGTACTTACCCCACCAGCTTTGTGGTCTTGCAGCCGTGTTCCCGCGACGTGATTTTAGGCATGGACTTCCTAAACGAAAATAGGGCTATCATCGACCTCCGATCCAAGCTCATCAAGCTCTCTGCAGACAAAGCCATACCTGCTACGACGACTTCGACGCAACACGTCGCTCTAAACGTCCTCGACGGAGAATTGACCGTGCCGCCCCGATCAAGCGTCGCCGTCAGCGTAGGTAGCACAGACATCGAACCCGCTGAAGGCACCGTCGAAGGAAATATCCAATTGCTCTTGGAACGAGGTATCGGCATCGCAAGAGGCATCGCGAAATTCCGGAGAGGACAAGCTCAGGTGCTGGTAACAAACTTCACTGAAGAATACCGGCATCTCAACAAGGGCACGACCATCGCTTTTCTCGACGAATTAACGGACCTCAAAGACGTATTCGCCCTCCACGACCAACCACTGGAAGACGCACCGGACCAATTCCGTCAGCCCACTTTTGACATCAACCCAGTATTGACCACAGCAGGCAAAACCAGATTCGCACTCTTCTTCGAAACTACAGGGAGTGCTTCTCGTCATCATCGAAGGCACGACAAACACCACTGGCCAAGCACCGCATTATAACGGACGAACACGACCGACCTCTGCGCCAAAACCATTATCGTGTATCGCCGCGAGAACGGCAGGCCATTCGCGATCAAGTTGAGGAAATGCTGCGTGATGACGTAATCCAGCCATCGAACAGCCCCTGGGCGGCACCAGTCGTTTGAGTCAAGAAGAAAGACGGCACACTTCGCTTCTGCGTTGATTACAGCCGCTTGAATAGCATAACGAAGAAGGATGTCTACCCGCTTCCCCGCGTCGACGATGCTCTCGACCGGCTCTGCAATGCAAGGTACTTCACATCGATGGACCTGAAGAGCGGGTATTGGCAAATTGAGGTCGACGAAAGAGATCGCGAGAAGACCGCATTCATCCCACCGGACGGCCTTTATGAGTTCAAGGTGATGCCATTTGGCATCTGCTCCGCACCAGCCACGTTTCAACGAGTGATGAAGACAGTCCTAGCAGGCTTGAAGTGGCAAATTTGTTTGGTATATTTGGACGACGTTGTTGTCTTCTCGTCAAACTTTGAAGACCACCTAAAACGACTACAGACAGTGCTGGAAGCCATCAAGTCATCGGGACTAACGCTAAAAGCAGAGAAGTGTCGCTTCGCCTACGAAGAACTCCGGTTCCTAGGTCACATCATTAGCAAGGACGGTATTCGCCCAGACCCGGAGAAAACAGCTGCAATCGCACAATACCCACCGCCTGCTGACAAGAAAGCTGTGCGCCGATTACTTGGGCTGTGCGCTTATTATCGACGATTTGTCAGAAACTTTTCGCGGATCGCCGAACCGTTGACGCAGCTTACAAAGGCTGACGTACCTTTTAAATGGGAAGCGCCGCAAGGAGAAGCCTTCGACGAACTTTAGCGCCGCCTGCAATGCCCTCCTGTACTTGGCCACTTTGATGAAAACGCCGAGACCGAAATACACACCGACGCGAGCAGTGTGGGCCTAGGAGCCATTCTCGTCCAGAAGAGTGCCGGACAGGAGAAAGTAATCGCCTACGCTAGCAGCTCCCTCACAAAAGCCGAAGTCAATTACTCGATGAACGAGAAGGAGTGCCTTGCAATCATCTGGGCCACTTCTAAGTTTCGTCCATACCTATACGGCAGACCATTCAAGGTGGTAAGCGACCATCACGCGCTCTGCTGGCTGGCTAATTTGAAAGACCCTTCCGGCCGCCTTGCCAGATGGAACCTACGACTTCAAGAATTTGATATGACTGTAGTCTATAAGTCGGACCGGCTCCTGAGGCTGCTACATTCCATGATCCTAATGATTTTTTGACTGCGCGTAATGACGTTTGGGAGACGCTATCTTGCAAAATGTTATTTGTAAAAATGTCAACCATGTTACCGTTGAGGAATCTGATACCGGCTCTCTCCTCCGCTGGAAGCAGCCTCGGGAGCATATCGTAGTATGCATAAATTGACAGGATATGCATATGCAAAAATATTGACTACTAGCACCCCCTATGAATGTTGCGCAATTCCGTTCTGAGATTTTTCTCACTGATTGTCTATCTGCGATTTAAACGTCCATTGTGGCTGAGGAATATCTCTGAATTCTACCAAAACGTGTAAATAAACCACGTAACAACTGTGGTGAAGTTTTCGGGTATCGGTCACCATGGAACCTCTCCTATCCCGACGAAGCAGAAGAATAGCTGGGCTACCCCCTCTACTGACGGAGATGGCGCAAGCAGATGTTCCAACGCAGCCAATGCCAGCAGCTCAACCGACTACCACACAGCCCTCTCGGGAACCCCGGCACTTCTATGGCAAACCTGGGGAAGACGTCGATGACTGGCTCACCCACTACAATCGGGTGAGCAAATACAACCGATGGGATGCGAATACCAAGTTTGCGAACGTGGTATTCTTTCTTGAAGAAACAGCGCTAACATGGTTTGATAATCATGAAGCATCCTTTATCACCTAAGATCGCTTCATGGAAGAAATAACAACGGGATTCGGCAATGCCGATGCTCGAAAAAAGCGCCGAACATACTCTGGCTCAGCGAGTGCAAGTACCGGTCGAGACCTGCGCAACTTACATAGAAGTCGTCAAGCTGTGCAGAATAGTTGATGATCGCATGACTGAGGAAGACAAAGTGGGCCACCTCCTCAAAGGAATAGCGGTAGACGTATACAGTTTACTCATCTTCAAAAATGATTTGAATGCCACCGCTGATGTTACCCGACACTGCCGCCGCACGTTTGAAGTTTTGAAGCGACACCGTATCATCCCGAAGTTTGGTCGGCTGCCGAATGTCACACCTGTCGCCAGTGTGGATGTGCCTCAAGCGACGAGCCTGGCAGATACAATTCGACAGATTGTCCGCGAAGAGCTTCGGAAGCATCGCTATATTGTGGGTCATGGCAGACCCGTCAACAGTGGAATCTTTTCGGCAGACGATCGTCCACCTTCTGCCTGTTATGCTTCCTCTGATATATCTCCTTGGGACATCCGATGCTCTGCTGCTCATGGGCCCGAACATCCAACCTGCCACCATCAGCGCCTACAACAGCCAGCACGCTCGTCCTCTTCGTCGACATCCACACCATGAAGCGTTCGACCCAAGCCACGATGAGCCGCCCAATGTGAGCGTGAATGTGAGCCGCCGGGATGTTATACCTGTGGAATGATGGGCCACACTTCGCGTTTTTGCCTCAATCGTCGTCCATACCAGCAGTATCGCTGACAGTGGGTGAACTCCCGTACAAGGTTTCCTGCTGACAATGATGATCCATATAGAAGAACACCTGGCCGTAATGAGTACCGAGCAACACCTAGCCGACAGGAGCACAAAACTTCACTGAACCGAAATGAATCACCGGCCTCTGAACGCAGCCTCACACCACCATCTCGGCGCTTACGACGCTCACCATCTCCTCGACGTTGGTCGCCACCTTCGGGAAACAGGTCAGTGCGGCCGAAGGAGGCGAGGTCGCAAGTTATTCTAGCTTACCTATATATCTGCCCGTTTCAATGTTAAAGAACAGAATTGAAGCTTTTGTGGACGGTGTACGTGCTATGGCGTTGGTGGACACAGGTGCAACCATGTCTATTATAAGCCTCGCTTTTAAAACTGCCTTGTTCGTAAAGTTGTGTTTGGTTGGGATAGAGCGGCGACACTGTGTGGTGTGGGTGGCGAACCGCTTAACCCACTTGTAGTCTGTTCCGTGAACCTCGTAATCGCCGGCCGCACATTCCGAACCGAATTTACAGTACTTGGTCGACCAACGGATGACGTAATTCTTGGTCTCGATTTTCTGGAAATATGTCTCGACAAGTCGACACTCTCGACTTTCGCAACGGAAACATTTCTGTGAATACTCGCTTTGAATCTTTGTGTGAAAATTCGCCGACCAATCCTTGCACGATTTCGGTTTCGGACGACATAGTCATTCCTGCAGTGTCAGCAGAGTTTATACAAGTTGTTTGTTCAAGCTGTACCAGTGATGCGTTCGACGCTGTAGTTGAACCACTCACTCTCAACTGCGTGACAATATGCTCACTGAAGGCAGAAAATATTTCGGTGAAAGTAATTGCACAGGTACCCGTTGCGCTACTCTCACCTCCTGGCTCTGTTCACGGCTGGTTTTCCGGCTATAAGGAATACAAAACATTACATAATGCAACTTAAACGGAAATGTATACTGTGAAACAAAATATCAGAAAAAATTGCACGCAGAGAATTTTAACACATGTTCCGGTGCTGAAATGAATGTCAATCTATTGCGCCACAGGATCGACGGGAATTGATGGCTTTTAATGCCGTCTTAATCGTTGTAACAATATTTCCGTAATTTGTCGCCAGGTGAAGGTGTTCAGAGGATCCTATCGTGGAGAGAACAGAATCACGCATGAATGTTATCTCAATGCCTAAGATTAGGGTGTCTGACCTGTTACCAAAGTGTGCCTATGAATTCCATCCCTGTCCTAACTGTGCGCCCCAATCTGACAGAGGTGCGACTCCAGAAATCAAATGTGCAGTGAATAATTGGCCATATCCTTTCCAAGATGCCGACTTAGAGGACACCCCATAAGGAGGAACATGAGGTATGCGGCCAAAGCGGGCAGGCATGACAAATATAAATCGCTGCTTAAAACAGGAGGCCACAAAAGAGCAGGGATGTGAAATGTTTTCATGTTGTTAATCCATATTTGAATATAATTACACTGGAATATAATATAAAAGGAAGTATACAAAATGTTTATACCCGTTTTAAAGTTTGCGGAAGCGTCAATTTTCAAACCTTAAAACAGATCGCTTGCGCATCAATGTTAAGCATTTGAAGATAAAAACCATTTGTTACATTTGCGACGCTAATAAACACGTTTATGACATAAGGGTGACATCTTGGTGTTCAGCAGCCGGCCCGAGCAACTTTACTGACCACACCGTTAGGCTGCTCAAATGCGCTGTGATAATTATTGTCTAACTTCACCTAATTTTGTATGCTGTAAGCTGCATGAATACATAATTGCTTGTAACATTTATTGCCATTTACAATCTAATAATACCTTAATCGGCACAATTTACAAAAAGGTTTTTCATGCAAAACGCAATTGCTTGAATTTACTGCTGATCTATATTTTAATTTGGACGTTGACCTTCAAAGTTATTGCATATTTCTTGATTTTTTGTAGCTTATTATCTCCTTTAGCTCTTCAGCTCTAAGATTAGATTCATGCACTTTATCATGGCTCCGAAACTTGTCCTTTCACTTACAGTTCGGTATCGTTAACAACACCTCATTATCGCTTTCTTGTGTCCCATTCGGCGTACCACAAGGCAGTGTTCTAGGCCCGTACATTTTCTAATTAATATCAATGATTTGCACAGTAACATTTTATTGAGCATAAGCCATTTTGTACCACACCGCTCTTCAAAGGCATCTTCACTCAATCAGCCATTGGTATAACAATTGGCAGATGCGTCTAAATATAATTGTCAAATAATTTCATTTAGCTGTAAGCGGCATAATAATTCCTTTCATTGCCAACTTAGCAACACTACTATTACCCGTGCCTTAGCATACAAATACCCTCGCGATCATCTCGGAAGAAACCACAACTCTTCTCACCTCACAGCCGTCTGCGCTAAGTCTTCTAAAGCGCTAAGATATTTACGTCAAAATCTACGAAAATCACCTTCAAGAATCCGCACATTGGCCTACCTAAGCCTGGTACGTTCCCAGCCCGAGTCTGCGTCATCTGTTTCGAGCCCTCATTAACAATACCTAACATGATTGAAACTGTTCAAAACCGCGCCGCAAGATTTATATCCAGAAACTATGACCGCAGCGCAAGCATACCACAAATAAAACGTGACCTTGACCTTGAATGATTATGTATTCGCGGTTCAGTCTCTCTTCTTTGCTTACGTTATATATATCTGTACAGTACCATCCCATGTAATCTTCCAACTCACTACTCTCTTCACGAACATCTCGACGGTTACATAACCAACTTAGTTTCACGCCAGTCAGTGGTACTACGCGGGCATTCAATTCATATGCGCTGTCTCGGGAAATATCACTTTGGAATGATCTTCCTGTCTTTATCGTTTATATAGCTAACCGCGGCACATTTCGTGACTCGTTCATTTTTACTCATTATGACACCATTAGTACAGTTACACTTCATTATCGCTGATTCCGTTCATTACTGGTGGTTGTTTTTTTCTGATGCTTATGCAGTTTGTCATTCCGATTTACATTTCTCCGCTGTGTTATATAACTATTTTTAGGCTGCATTTGGTGGTTAATTTTTGTTTCACTGTGGTATTTTCGCTTGTCAAGTTTTCGTATTAGACACTGTATTTTCGGATTCTTTTTGAGCTGTCATTTTATTTCATTGCGTGTTTCGACGGGGTTTCATATTCATGCTTTCTCTTCGGTATCAATAACTATACATTTGTTGCCCCATTACTCAGTGCTCCTCATTAAGGCCTGTAAGGTATTTTGAGTATTAATAATAATAATAAACTTGTCATTGTATCAATGTTCGAACCTACTCCCGTGATCCTCTATTTCATCGGTTGCATGTCATTTGAGTCTGTTTGTTTGTTTGTTTGTTTGTTTGTTTGTTTGTTTGTTTGTTTGTTTGTTTGTTTGTTTGTGGGGTTTGACGTCCCAATGCAACTTAGGCTATGAGAGACGCCGTAGTGGAGGACTCCGGAAATTTCGACCACCTGAGGTTCTTTAACGTGCACTGACATCGCACAGCACACGAGCGCATTGCTTTTCGCCTCCATCGAAATCATTTGAGTCACAATTATCTGTATTGCGTTCTTGGCTGTGCGGTGGCCTAGCTACTCCAATATCGCTCATGGGGTTTGTTTGTAAATGCATATTTTATTGCTTTCATGCCATTCGTTGTAATCTAAACAATATGTGACATTTTCTTTCGATATCAGTGCCTATAAAAGGCATCATTTATTTCAGCGCAAGATATGATCACCCACGAAACGTGCAGTGTACGTGTCCTGCCTAACCCAAGCGGCAAATAAATCTACATACCTGGAGCTTCTATCTAAAATGACAAGTGTTGGTGCGTTCAGAGACTTCGAGATAGGAAACTGCCTTCATTGCCATTTACATTTTCATTGAAAGCTTTCGTCACCATAGGAGAAATGTATTGTTTATATGAGAATCGCTCCGAGTAAGTCGACAGGACATGCAACTGCCAAAAAAATCCTTACAGAATCATGGACACCTTCAGAAAACAGGAGAATAGGAAGTGGACGTAGAGAAGCCCTTACAGGGAGACTAAAAATGAAATCAATTCCTAACCGTGGTATTATTCAGCATTTAGCGGTAATCGTTAAGGCGCGATGCTGTGACCACACGTTGTTAATGTGTCGAATTAGTCCAGATTTGAATTGGGAGTAGAACAAAGGAAGAAGTTCACCAACGGAATGGTGGTGATGGAGAAGGCAGAATTCACGATTTCGCTGCAATATATATATCCAGCTTTAACCGAGGATGACGACCATAGTGTAGAAGGGAAGAACGATACTTTCAGAGCTATCAATAATGCGTGCGCGGTAAAAGTAGGAGGTAAGATAATCATAGAAGTTATGAGCAAATTATATGGGCAGACAAAAGATTTGATTAAACAAAGGTAAAGCCTGAAATCCTCCAACCTAAACGAATGGATAGAACTGACCGAGCTATCAAAGCTAACCAACAGGTGCAAAGTGTCTACCATAAGGAAGTGTAACATGTAGAACATCGAACGTGTTCTAAAAAACAGGGTTATATTTAAAGCGGTGAAGAGGAAAATAAGCATAGGCGAAAATAAGGGGTGCGGTAAAGGACAGGGCGGGAAATGTCAATGCGAATATGTAAATGATAGCCAAATAGCCGAGTAGTTCTATATTGACCTGTACACAGTAGTTGTCAGGACAAAAATGAGATTCGAAGCATTGAAGAGAAGCCACACCTTCCACCATTGACGGAAGGACGCTCTTAAGAGTTTAGAAAACATGAAAACAGGAAAAGAAGCTGGGGACGATCCGATCTCTTCAGATTTATTGAATGACATGGGGTTATCGTTCTAGGTATACTCGCCACCCTGTATGCTTGGTGTCACAGGCGGTACTGTAATTATTGAATATAGACAACAATATTGTTATCTGGTGCACCATGCTGACATTCAACAAGCGAAAAACGAAGTATCTGCGTGGGTGGCGGAAGACAACGCTGAGTGCTCAGTTCGATTCTCGAGTGGTGTTGCCCACTGGTACGTGATTTCAACTCTTAACAGGTGAAGTAACCGATTCCTTACAAGCTGGATCTCCGCAGTGGCTGCCATGTTGGTACCGTCACCATATCTAAATACGCCACCCCCTCTACGGCCGGTCTCCCGCTATCATCCTGGCTCACCTCCGGGACCCGGGTACCTTCTGCGGGACCGACAACTTTGATGTGGACGACTGGTTGGCCCTCTACGAGCAAGTAAGCAAGCATAACCGCTGGGATGCAGCGCTTATGCTGGCAAATGTCATATTTTATTTGACCGGATCGGAACAGCGCGCGTCTGGTTGGAAACGCACGAAGACGAGCTGACATCTTGAGACGTATGCAAACAAAAGCTTCACAACCTCAACTTCGCTGCCAAGGAAGACCTGGCATCTCGTGCCCAAACTTTGTGCAAATCTTATATTTCCTGCATACAAGACGTCCTATCCCTCCCGGGTAGCACAGAATGTGAGGCCCCAGTAGGTCCGATGTAGGCAAGTGGGGCTGGGGCAACCATCATAAAACCTGCATCGGTCCCCGATGGGGCAAAAGTGGGCAAGCCCCATTTGGGCTTGCCCCTATTCCTCCTGCAGGGGTCCCATAGCGGCGTTGCTCGGGCTAATGCCGAGCACATTCCTGCATCCAGACCACAAGGATCCTTTGTCGGATATTTAAGGGCAATTCAACCTAAATGTGGGCTCTTTATGGGAAAGCCCTCATAGATCCGAAATGAGGCAGCCCCATTAAATTTTTGTGGGACCAACATCGGCCGTAGTGGGGCAAGAAAACGGACATACCCACATGCTGCCCCAATCGGCCCCTCGCAGGTTACTTGAGGGCAGTTGAAATATGAATAAGAGCTCAATTCGGGCAAGCCCTCGTGAAGCCCAAATGAGGCAGTCTGAGCTAAACCGCTTTAGGTCCCACATAGGCTGTAATGGGGCTGGAAGGCGGGCGTGCCCGCATGGTACTAAAAATCGGTCCCTTGTGGGGACTTTGAAGGCACGTGCAGCAGCAGGTAGGCTCTAGGTTCAAAAACAACACCCAGCCCAATTGGGGCTGCCCACATAAAACTGCTTTATATCCCACATGGGCCGTAATGGGGCTAGAAGGCTGGAGTACCCGCAAGATACCAAAATCGGTCCCTTATGGGAAATTTGAAGGCACGTGCAACAGCAAGTGGGCTTTAGGTTCAAAACCAACACCCAGCCCAATCGGGGCTGCCCACACAAAACCGCTGTAGCTCCCACATCGGCCGTAATGGAGCTAGAAGGCATGTGTGCAATTGCGTAATTATTGTTTCCAACCTTTATTTATATTATATGTTGGCCTAAATTACTATTATAGATTATTTGTATAACAGCTGTTGCCATGTTTAGTCGATTAGAAATTTACATGGCTTCAGTTCTCGCGCTCATGCAAATTGCGCTAAAAATACTAAAACAATACTAAAACAAACTGATTGCTAACTGTTGCCCCTTATGTGGTTGCTTGGGACAGCCTGCAACTCTCAGCACAATATTACTGTTCAGAACACACATCTCCGTAGCCTGAACAAGATGTACATGAAGTCATTTAGGCTAGATGAATGTTATGAATCATTGTAAAATTTAATATTGTGGCTGTTTAGTAAGTGCGGACATGTATAAAATATTTACTTAATTATGTGCATAAATATTGACTGGGAAAACTTGGACTAAGGCTTTTCATCAACTGCCTGCGTCAGACCCCTATGAGAATAATGTGGGCAAGCCCACGTGCGGCTTGCGCTATAGAACCCGCATCGGTCATATGTCATTATCTGAGGGGCTAACCGAAATACAAAAATGTTCATCCAGAGCGGCTGCCCAAATCTGTCCAAAGTAGGACCATCGGGGGAAATTGGTTCATGTGCCCTTTTGGCAATACCGGAAAAATGCGGGCCGCCCCGCAGGGGCTGCCTCCATCGGTCCCTAGTGGGGCCCATCGGGGCTTTGTCGACAGCCCCCTTCCGCCCTACGTCAGCCCCTCTTGCAGCACCCACATTCAGCCCACCGGGGCTGTCCTGCATTGCCTACATCGGACCCACCGGGGCCCACCCTTCATAGCCCACTTTGTGCTACCTGGGCTGTGCCAAAAAGTCGACTTGGCCATGACTGAGGAAGACAAAGTGGACCACATACTAAACCACATACTAAAGGGTGTAGCCGACGATGTTTTCTACCTCCTCTTGTGCAGGAACTGTCCTACTATTGACTCTGTTCTTCAGGTGTGCCGACGCTTCGAGAAGGCGAAACAAAAACGCATCTGTCACCATTTTGACCGCCTGCCGAACACAACTGCTAGCTCGTACTGTACTAACCGGCCTACTCTTTCGGCCTTCCAACAGACTAACTTGACCCGTATCATCTGCCGCGAACTCGAGGCCATGACCCCACTGTTTCCTCATACCAGCTGACGGTATCCTTTATCCAGGCTGTTGTTCAACAGAAGGTTGCTAATATGGACATTTCTACTAGCCACATTACGGACACCATCGACTCCAACTCAGCCCCTTCTGTGATCGCTGCTCCTTCTAACCCCCGCTTTACGCCTCGATACCGCTACCGCAATCCTAATTACTGGCGTACCGCAGATGATTGCCCAATCTGCTTCAACTGTTCCCGTATTGGTCACATCTCCCCTCACTGCCGCAACCACTGGTACTTGCCGCCATGCCTATTCTATGTCAGTCGCAGTGGAGTCCCTACACCGCGCCGTTCCTCGCCCCAACTGACCCGCCCCAAGCAGATCCTGTTCCACCTGTTCGAGTTTCCAGCCGGTCACCTTCTCCGCAAACCCGACGTTCCCGTTCTCTTCCTCGTCGTTTCTTCACCTTCCTACGCCGGCCGTATCTCGGAAAACTAGGCGATGCAGCTCCCGGGCGCTGCATTCTCGACCCGGACTGAGACGCATCTGTTGACCTTTGCTCCACAATCTAACCTCATCGACGTCCTTGTGGATGGTGTCTCTTCCCTTATTGACACCGGAACCGAGCTCTCTGTTCTCAGTTCCTCGTTTCGTCGTCACCTGAAGAACTTCCTGACGCCGGCAGTTTCGCCCACCGTTCGCGTCGCCAATGGCAGCCCTGCTGCCGTGCTTGGCATGTGTACCGCCCGTGTAACCATTGCTGGTCGCCACATACCAGTCTTATTCACCGTGCTTCAAGAATGCCCCCATGACCTGATCCTTGGTCTTGACTTTTTGGCCGCTCACTCGCCCTTATCGACTGCTCAACCGGCATTCTACGCCTGGACCTTCCCCTCTGCTCTGATGACCTCTCCACGTCACCTCGCCTCCGCTCAGCAAAATATTCCCGCCTCCCTCCTGAAGCTGTTATTTACAATCCTATGTGCCCTTTCCTGCGCATGCCCGATGGCTAATACCTGGCGTGCCCAATTATCGACGTCGTGCAGCGGCATGTCATCCTCCCACACCTCATCGCACACGTATCACAGAATCGCATCACTCTTCCTGTCCTCAACTTCAGCTTGTCGAACCAAGTCCTTCCCGCTGGAATTTCATTAGCTGAAGTTTCCCCGCTGACCGACTGCAAAGTTTCAGCCCTAACTCCCGACCCTCACTCTGCACCCCGCACAGCCCGTGCCGCTCCTATGTCGTCTCCTTCCCGCCGTTACCCTGTTTCCAGCATGATTGCGGCCGACCTGCAACCCGACTCTGTCGACATGGTGTACAAGCTGTTGCTTTCTTATAGCGATATTTTTGACTTTGGAAAAAGCCCTCATGGCCAAAGGTCTGTTGTAGCCCACCGCATCGACTCCGGAGATGCTACTCCTGTTCACAAGCGACCGTACCGTATCTCTATTTTCGAGTGCCAGGTGATTCACCACGAAGTCGACAAGATGCTGGCCGACGACATCATTGAGCCTTGCAACAGTCCCTGGGCGTCAGCTGTTGTGCTAGTAAAGAAGAAAGATCGGAGCTGGAGATTCTGTGTCGACTATTGCCACCTCAACAATTTGACCAGAAAAGACGTCTACCTACTTCTGCTCATCGACGATGCACTTGATTGCTTGCATGGAGCCAGCTACTTTTTCTCCATCGACCTCCGCTCTGGCTACTGGCAAATCTCCACCGATGAACGAGACCACTAACGGCATTTATCACTCCTGATGGTCTCTACCCATTTAAAGTCATGCCTCTCAGCCTATGTAACGCCCCTAAAACTTTCGAACGCAAGATGGATTCGTTGCTGCTTGGCTTCTAGTGGACGATTTGTCTGTGTTACTTGGACATCATTGTTTTCTCGTTCACTTTTTACAGCCACATCTCTCGCCTTTCTACCATTCCCGAACTATTCCTCTGCGCCGGCCTTAAACTCAACTCCAAGAAATGCAGTTTCGGCCATCAGAAAATCAAAGTTCTTGGCCACATAGTGAATGCTGCTAGTGTTCAGCCTGACCCCGCTAAGATTCGCGATGTTCGTACTTTTACCACGCCGCGTTCACCTAGTGATGTTCGATGTTTTCGCGGCTTGCGTTCGTATTTCCGTCGTTTCGTCCAGAAGATCGCAGCCCTTGCTCGCCCTCTCACCGCCCTACTGAAAAAAGATGCACCTTTCGCTTGGGGCCCTGACCAAGCTACAGCTTTCTCCCAAATTATCGCTGTTCGCACCCATCCACCCATCTCGCCCCATTTCAACCCTTCGGTCTCTACCGCACTGACGCACGTCGTCACTGCATTGGAGCTATCCTCACTCTGCGACAGCGCGGCCGCACCAGAGTGATTGGGTATGCCAGCCGCCTACTATCCAGGACAGAAAAAAATTACTCTATCAGAGAGAGGGACTGCCTAGCTCTTGTGTGGGCTGTTGCGAAATTCGCCCTTATTTGTTTGGGCGACCCTTTACTGTTATCACGGACCACCATGCCTTGTGCTGGCTTTCTTCACTCAAAGACCCTACTGGAAGTTTGGGATGCTGGGCGTTAATGTTTCAAGAATACACCTTCGTGGTTTATACGTCTCGTCGGCTTCACCAAGATGCAGACTGCTTGTCCCGCCACCTTGTCCATCCCCCCAGCTCTACGGACTGTGACACTGACGCATGCGTCCTGTCTTTATCGGCCTTTACCCGCATAGCCGAATAACATCGTTTCGACTCTGCGCTCCTATCTATCATCAACCATCTGACTACTGGGTAGTTTCATCCTGCCCTCGCTATGTTCGTACTCCAAGTGAGACGCACTATGCCGCCGCAATATGCGACCTGATGGCGCTCAACGTTTGCTCGTTGTTCCGAAGCATCTGCACTCCAACATCCTGGACCAAATTCAAGATGTTCCCACTGCTGGACATCTTGGCGTGTCCAGCACTTATGGCAGCGTGCGCTGACGTTTTTACTGGCCGGGTACCTATGGCTCAGTCCAGCATTATGCGCCTGCATGTGAGCTGCGCCAGCATAGGAAAAAACATCTGGACACCTGCAGCCAATCTTCATCCCGAGTGGCCCGTTTTTCAGTGTTGGTGTTGATTTGATTGAACCCTTCCTAGTCTCTGCCGAGTGGTGTTGCCCATTGGTGCGTAATTTCCACTCGTAACAATGTATTATTTTATAAAATAGGGGACAATAAGGAATCGAAAATTTATAGGCTAATACGTTTGCTATTTTGTAAGTGCAATGTACCGTCAAAGAAAATTGCCAGCAGAACTGGTGCAGCCTTAGACTTCAAACAAAAGATATATCAGATGTTCGCAACGAGCCCTAGCATCAACAAGGTGATATAAAAGTGCTCGATATATCCTCGGTCGGTGTATAGAGTTTATGGATTATTAAAAACTATTTGACTCAGTAGAAACTTCGGCAGCCATGCAGTCATTGTGAGATCAGGGTATAAACGAGCCGCATGTGAAAGTCCAGGCAGATATCTATAGTGGCTGCACAGCAACAAGATTTCTGCATGAAGAAAAAAACAAAACTGTCATAAAAAAGAAGGTACGCAAGAAGTACCGATTACCCCAGTGATATTCGTAGCTTGCTTAGATGAAATCGCTTAGATGAAGTATCAAGATTTCAAATCAGTGCAATTAGAAAATAATGGTAGAGGGAGAATACCTCAGTAACCTGCGATTCGCTGATGACATTGCCTTACAAGTACCTCAGGAGACAAACTGCAAAGAATGATGAACGATATATAAAAAGCAGAAAGATAGGCCTGAAAATAATATGCAAAAGGCTAAGCTTTTTTTTTTCAAGTCTCGGGAAGGAGCAGCACTTTGCAGCAGGTGGCGAAGCACTGGAAGTAGTAGGCTAACATGTCTACTTAGGAAAGGTACTAAGCACTAATCTGGACCATTAAACAGAAATAACTACGATATACGATTGGGATGTAGTGCATTTGGCAAGTACTGGCGGATTATGGCTAGCAGCCTACCGGTACTGCTCAAGAGGAAAATATATCAGAGTTGCAACTGACCTATGCTCATTAAGGGGGTGAACATGGGGCTAACGAAATGGTCCCACTTAAGGTGAGGAAGGTGCAACGTTAAGAGTTAGGAACCGTGCAGAGTGAGTTATAGAAACATTCTGAAGTAAAGATGTCATCATCATCATCATCATCAGCCTGACTATACCCACTGCAGGGCGAATGCCTCTCCCATATTTCTCCAATTAACCCGGCTCTGTGATAGCTGCATCTACTTGGCCCCTGCGAACTTCTTAACCTCATCCGCCCACCTAACTTTCTGCCGCCCCCTTCTACGCTTTCCTTCCCTTAGAATCCAGTTTGTTACCCTAAGCGACCATCGGTTATCCTCCCTGCGCACTACATGTCGTGCCTATGTCCATTTCTTCTTCTTAATTTCCGCTAGAATGTCGGTAACTTGAGTTATTTCTCTGACCCACTCTGCACGCTTCCTATCTCTTAATGTTACCCCTACCATTTTTCGTTCCATAGTCCTCTGGGTTGTCCTCAACTTAAGTAGAACATTCTTGGTTAGCCTCCACGTTTCAGCCCCATAGGTGAGTGCAGGTAAGATGCAACTGTTGTATACTTTCCTCTTGAGCGATACCGCTAAGCTGGTAGTCATATTCTGCGAGTCTTGCCAAATGCGCTCCATCCCAATCTTATTCTTCTTGTTATTTCCTTTTCATGGTCCGCATCTGTGGTTACTACCTGTCCTAAGTAGACATATTCGCCTACTACTTCCAGTACTCCGCTACCTAATGTAAACTGCTGTTCCTTCCCGAGGCTGTTGAACATTACCATAGTCTTTTGCATATTGAATTTCAAGCCTATCGTTCTACTTTTTCTATCTAGGTCATCAATAATTATTTGCAGTTCACCCCCGAGTTGCTTAGCAAGGCAATGTCATCAGCAAATCGCATATTGCGTAGGTATTCTCCATCTACCCTTATCCCTAACTGCTCCCATTCCAAGTCTCTGAATACTTCCTCTAAGCAAGCTGTGAATAGTACTAGGGAGATTGTGTCTCCTCGCCTAACTCCTTTTTTTATGGGAATTTTGTTACTTTCTTTATGTAAACTATGGTTGCTGTGTAGCCGCTATTATATTTCTTCCAGCACTTTCACGTACGGCTCATCTATCCCCTGATTTCGCTATGCCTGCATCACCGCCGAGGTTTCAACTGAGTTAAATGCTTTTTCGTAATCAATGAATGCTCTGTATAAGGGCTGGTTATATTCTGAGCATTTTTCTATCACCTGGTTGATAGTATGGATATGATCGATAGTAGAGTACCGTTTCTGAAAACCTGCTTGATCCTTTACTTGATTGCAGTCTAAGGTTTTCCTGATTCTATTAGCGATTACCTTAGTAAATACCTTATACGTCAGACAGTAGGCTGATTAGTCTGATGTTATAGTGCAAATCGAGGGAGAATTGAGCAGGCCATGGGTTGTGCGAAGAGAGTATAACTGATGTTCGCTAAGGATAACAAATTAGATCCAAAGAAAATGCAAGGGTAGCTGGTGAGGAGAGAACGTCAGATGGGAGGAGGAGGTTAAGATGTTCGCGGTGGTCAAGTGGTGGCACATAGCACAGGACAGGAATAATTGTAGGAATATGGGAGTGGCCTAAACCCTGCAGTGGATAGAGTCCGGCTGATGATGGGGATGATCGCAAGTTGATGGCCAGGAATAACAATGTTCATACTGAAAATGCTGCTGCGCTAAGCTAATTTAATAATTAATATGGCGCCGCTCAGCATAAATCTCTTACGCGCTATTTAGAGGTGGTTTCAAAAAACCCCAGTGAGTATCATTTTACAGCAATGCTTTTCTGAAGTTTTGCCGTTCGGATAAAGTGAAATCGGTCAATCTTTTTATTTTCGCTTAGGATGTTGTGTGTCCACATACAACAGCACTTCCGCTTGCTTCGACCGTTCCCTCTAAATTCTTAGTGTTTTAAGTTATGCTGCTATGTAAAATGAATTAGGCAGTGTTTGTGATTGCGTTATAGGAGAATCGCTTTTGTTTTTCATTGCCCTATGTAATACATGGCGCCCGTAAGTGTGACGTCACACTAATTGAGGGAAGGGCACGGAAGGCATGCAAAACTGGTCAATTGATCAAGAGCGCCGTTAAGATGTCATAACACCTGACCATCTTTGTTACCATGCAATGTTCCAAGTAGGTGAATTCAAATTGCAGGCGCCTAATTTTCACTATATGGAGCTGCTTACTTGATTTCTTTGGTCGACCAGTTGTACCTGTGGTAGAAGAGCTTGGTGTCGTTGCGGTCACATCTGTAAAGCGATTACAAAGCAAATAGGTACCACTAACTAAGCAGTCATAATTCCAATTACCATGGCAATATTTTATATATCCCGTTTTATGCAACCTATATTTGCTTGTTGCATAAAAACGGAGTGGTCATACTATCCAAAGGTAGAGAGACGACTAATGGCGAAGTCATTTTTCCTCGCCATACGTGCAAGATGAAGAGAGAAGCCGAACTTCAAAATGTCAGTGCGTTTAAGGCATACACTTCAATTAGGACTTACACTGCCCATGTTTTTTCTAGCAAAAAATTTCATTTAAGCGCCAATTGCAAAAAGGTGTAAAACGAAAGAACGAAAATGCTAACAAGGCGCGACCACATGCAGTGGCCAATACGAGAATGTGCGAGTTAATCTAGCCGCACGCAGATGTCCGGACCCAATCGGCTGCTATATATATAAAACAGCAAGAAGGGAGGAAGAGTACCAAAAGAGGTCTATGGCACTAGGACAAAGAGGACATTTTCGTCGAGTCAACTGGTAGCTTACAGAAGCATTTCTTATTAATTGTACCAAATGTCTCGTTTCGTTTCATTGCCTTCAAAACTACTTTCGGTTTAATACGCCGGTTCTAGATGTTTATTTGCTTATTTATTTCAGGTACCCTCAAGGCCATTTACATTAGACAGGAAGAGTGGTTACAGGCATAAAACGAAACATAAAAAAGGAAGCGGGGCTATTGTAAAAAAGTTGCAGATGTGTCTATTCACACAATGTTTGTTAAGGTTTTCTTGAAAAGCTGATGACATTTAATGGTCGCTGTTGGTTCGGGAAGGTGATTCCACTCTTCCGCTGTACGAGGTAAAAACGACTGAAATAACGCGTTAGTTCTGAAACATGTGATACCCACTTTGTAGGCGCGGTCTAATCTTGATGATAGGTGGTGCGGGGGAGGAATTAGATCACTACACAATTGCAGATAATGAAAATTATTATGGAACAGGCAAATACGACATATACTGCGACGTGAAGCTGAGGATGGTAGATTAAGGCATTGAAGATACGCTGCTAGCGATCCTGTTATAGTTAAAAGGAATGAGTTGAGCTGCGTTATTCTAGATCATTTCAAGAGAATGAATTAGGGTATCATGATGAGGGTGCCAGGTAGATTTGGATTGTTGGATTGTTAAAACGTTTATTTGGATTGTTGGAACGCTAAAACGTTTATTTGGGGTCTGCAATAGAACGCTCGCTCGCGCGCACGCGCTCCGGACGGGGCCTACGTCGTCCTCTGGGCACCGGCCGCGCGGCTTGGGTCCCCGCTCGCCGTGGCCGGCTCGCTGGTTCCCTGCCGGGCCAGCGCCTTGATGGCCTGCTGGACGGCCCAGAGTTGCTCCTATTGATTGTCGCTCCCTGCGGCTGCTTCCAGTGGCGGCGGGGAGTACCCCACCTTATTTAGGAAATAAGGTGGGGTACTGTTGCAACCTCTGGATACGCGAAGAGAGTTCGGTGAACCATGTTTTACACCACGAAGGAATAGCATTCAGGTCAGATTTATGAGTGGTTACATCGTCGCTGCGTGTTATTGTAAAATAATTACAGTCGTTATCAAATAATGAATATGTGGGGAAACTGAGGAAGGCAAATCGTTAATGTAAATTATGAAAAGAAGAGGACCAAGAGGACAGAGCTTGTGAGATGCCGGAATGAACAGGGTTTGAGGGAGAGTTCTGAGTATTGACTGACACGTACTGAGAATGGTTACTAAGAAAATATTAAATCCAAGAAAGACGTTGGCTGTCCAAGTTCATGAGCTGTAGTTTGCAAAGTAACAGTTTTTGATACGCTTTATCAAACGTTTTGGAGTAGTGAAGAAAAATAAAATCTTCCATTGAACGATTATCTAGGATAAGAAGTAGTTTACGCGTGAAGGAAGCCAGTTGAGTTTCACAAGAATAAGTTTTACGAAAACCATGCTTTGAGGTAGAAAAAGCTGAGTTACATTGGAAAAAGTTAGCAAGAAATGAATATAGGCTATGTTCTAATATATTTCACGGGATAGTGGTGTGAAATAGGTCAGTAATTGAGAGGCGACTTCTTATGTCCTGATTTATAGAATGGAATCACCTTACTGACTTTCCGGCCAAGGGGAAGGTATCCTGTGTCACGTGATTGTTGAAAAATTTTCACTAATACAAAGAATGAATAAACAGCAGTACTGCGCAGATATTTCACAGTAATTAGGTCACAACCGAGAGCAGAGGAGAGACAGAATGATTTAATCACTGCTTCAACACCACATGGATTTATTGTAATTGGGAACATATTATGGCGGTCGTAACAGGGTACAGTAGATAGCAAAACGTTGTAAGTTACAGACAAGTTTTGGATAAAGGTTTCATTAGGAGTGGACGCGATTTGAATTCAAGGTATAACATTTGCAGTGTTGTTAGCAAGGGTTATAGCGTCGTCAACGTTTTGGTTGTTCACGCGCCAGAAATGTTATAGTTTCATTAGTTAACGTGGAAGGCAGCGTGTGGCATAAGTAGCTATTCCTTATGTTCTTTAGCGCCGCCACGTATTCGTTGGAAGCTAAGTTGTAGGCATTCCAACGAGCTCTGCTTGGCTGCCATTCAATACCGCTTCTTTTTATTTGATAGTCGTCATATGTGAATATTATACCAAGGAGCTTCCAGTTTGTTCGTTATAGTGAGGATAGGAAGGTACTTGTCTGTTAGGTAAGCCGCTTTTTCCACGAACATCGCCAAGTTAGCTTCTACTGTGCGTGTGTTCGCTAGAAAAATGTCCAGAAAGGAGCATAATTCGTTAATAATTGCGTGAACGTCTACGTGTTTTGTATATAGGGATGGTTATTGTTTGGTTTTAGTATTTTTTTTACAATTTTTTGTTGTGCGAGATATAAGTGAAAATAATGTAGAGTGGTCGCTCTTTGCTGCTTGCGCTGGCCCAGCCTAAAGATCTTTTAGAATATGAAATTTCACTTTCATCTGCTCAGATGGCTCATAAAGCAAAGACTGCAGTTCAGCTCGGGAATGGGATCAAGTCGGAGTCCAGGATTTAACTCGACATCAACAAAGACAGCAGTAAAACTTCTACAAAAACAGTCAATAGCAACAGATTTTGGGGCAAAAAATACCTATTTCTTTTGTCATTTGTTCCCTTGAACATGTTTAAAAATGTTTGCCGATGCTTTGGTTTCAAACGCACGCCACTGATGTCTTCAGAAATGGTTTTAGTCTTATCGAAAATTCGTGATCGAAAATTATCGAAAATTCGTGAGAACAGCAATTTTCGTGAATTAACAATGACAGCCTTAAAAACCCGTGAGACCAGTACGTGATAAGCATATTTCATACGGTAGGCTAGAGGACCTGAGCAGTCACTTTATTTCAAAGGTTTGCTGTTTAGAAAGAGCCATGCGGACACACTATATTATTTTATCAATGTCAGTGAGCCCCAGATAGATGCTTCATTTATTCAAGTCACTGAAATGCTGAAATCGCTGAATTCTTTATGATCTCAGCTCTCCCAATTATATGTCTTTTTACATACCACAGGCATACATTTATCAGATCTGTATTATCTCAGGTCGTATGACTTCAAGCTTAGTGAACCAAATAACCCAATAGTAAGTATATTTGAACTAGAATTCTGAGTTGATATTGAAGGGTCGGATGGTCGTCCCTGCATCATAAATTGTCTGTTATCCGTTGTGCATATTATAGGAAGTTATAAGACTGAAACATCTGCTGTAATTCCGGAATAACTATCCTGAATGTTTGAATGAAAAGTAAAAAAAAGAAACAATAACATTATATTTTAGGTTTTTTTCGATAATATTTCGCCGGCTTCATTCTAGAAGATCATACTGGACAGTGTTTTGGGCGTAATAGTGCCTTTGTGTTTCGTAAAGTATTATGTTTTATTGTCTACTAATATGACGGGGATGTTGTCCCCCCATTTGTGCTATCACGTGGCGCTTTTTTGGCCCCCGTACTCATAGTTCTACACAATATTTGACAGTATTGTCTATTTTAGCTGTTAAGACATAGAAAGGCTCCCAATTCTCTAACACTGTACTGCAAAAAGGAATTTCCCTGCTTTCCACATATTTTATTTTATTTTGCTCTACAAAGCAAGTGTGTTAAAGGATGTTTTGGCGCATTGTCAGTGTCGCGATGTTGTTCCTTTGCCCTGTTCCTGCTGCTTCTACTTGCTGGTGATGTGGAGCCAAACCCTGGACCTCCTCCTGAGCAAATAACTCAAGAGGTATTGCTTGCTTCGGTGCTGGAAACAGTGCAAAGGATTGAGTCCGGTCAAGCAGCGATACTTGATGAACTGAAGGGTGTCAGGGAAAAACAGAATGCAACAGATGTTACAATAAAACAGCTCACCGACAGAGTTACAGCACTTGAAGCCGCAACAGAATATTGTAGTAAATCTGGTGCCCGCATTCCTGACCCTGCTTTGCACGAAATCACTGTAAAGCTAGCTGAAGTTACCGCGAGATGCAATGGCGCCGTTAACAGGCTTCGGCGCTCGAACTTGCTGTTTTTTGGACTTCAGGGTGAGGAGAAGAGAGCTGGGATGATTCCGATAGTTACCTTCTGCTCAGAAACACTGGGAATTACGGTTACGGACGCCCAGTTTGAACGTGTCCATCGGGCGGAAAAGTTCGACGTCGAGAAGAATAGGCCCACAATCTCAAAATTCTCACTTTTTAAGAATAAGCAACAAATTCTTGCGTCTGCGCACCAGCTGAAAGGCTCAAGTCACTCCATCCAAGAACATTTTCCTTGGTCAACCAAGATTGCTAGGAAAAAACTGCTTGAGTTCGCCAAACAGCAGAATAAGAAGGGAAAGCTGGTTGCTGATAAAATGCGCATTGACAAGAGAACATACATGTATGACAGCGTGACTGACTCAGTTGTATTATCCACAAGATAGCTAGGCCGAAGCACAAACATTCCGCCATTGCCCAGATCATCTGTCACTGGTCCACAGTTACCACTTTCTTTCACAAACACCCGAAGCCTGCTCCCTAAGCGCACCGAACTGTGTTCTTTCTTGGATGATGCTGACAGTGATATCGTGGCACTCACCGATGTAGCGAATGATGAAATTTTTCCCAATCTCGACAGTTACAATATTTATCGCCGTGATCGTTCCACTAAAAGAAGTGGTGGTGTCCTTGTCGCCATCAAGAAAGCATTGCCTTCATTTCTCGTCAGTACTGATTCTATCCTTGAAATAGCGTGGGCTGCTTGTACATCATCATAGAAAGTATTGGTTGGTGTCTGCTACCGTCCACCTGATTCTGATCATTCTTTCATTTCACGGCATTTCATTTCCTTCATTCCATATCAGTACTACGTCTGCCATCCAAAAATGCCCAGCTGAAATCATTCACCAGGTTGGTGACTAATTTTCCTCGGAGAGACTGGTCAGGTTTGTCATCTGCATGCCACACCTCAGTTGAGCTTATCAACCTCACGTTAATTTTAATTTTTTTCAAGTTATTAACCAACTCGTGGTTCCAATATTCTAATCTAGTTTTCTGCAGTTCGCCTGAAACGGTCCGCGAAGTGCTATTCTAGATGGTTTTAGCGATCATAAGCTTATCCAATTACAGCTTACTGTCCCATTAAAATTTCAAGGTACTACATCCAGGCACATCCGTGACTACAGTAGAGCCAATTATAGCGATATGAATATCGCATTCAATGAGGTTTTCATTAAAACGTTCTTGCCTTCATTTTCGGATAGGTCCGTTGAACAAAACTGAATGCTTTTTAAGAATACTATAACAAATTTAGTTTACAAATATGTTCCCTTGGTTTCCATCTCAAACGATAAAACTAACCCATGGTTCAATAGGTCTCTGCGCCGTCACCGAAACAGAAAAAAGCGTTTGTACAGAAAAGCTGAGCTTGTGTCCACGCCATTTGCTTGGCAAAAATGCAGTCAATGCCTAAAATCTTACTGTACTGCTATTTTCGCTTCTGAAAACAAATGCTTTTCTCGTGACCTGCCTGCTCTCTTAAAATCTAATCCGAAAAAGTTTTGGCATGTGATATCTCCCGACGATACTAGTAAGCACGTTACATTGTGCAATACCGACCACACACTTTTTTCGGACAGTGACTGCCCCCTTGAATTCAACAGGTATTTTGCGTCTGTATTCACTCAGGAAGATCATTCCAACATACCCAATGTTCCCGACCATGATTATCCATATATGACTCCTATTAACATCACCTATGAAGGTATAGCTCATCTCATTGCAAACCTCAAGGTCTCTACTAGCTCTGGTGCTGACAACATTAATTCACAAATATTGAAGAACACTGTATCGATTTCTAGTCAAATTCTTTGCCATATCTTTCAGCAGTCATTATCATCTGGCTTGCTCGCAGCAGACTTGAAAATTGCCAAGGTCATCCTTGTGTTCAAAAACGGAGATAGAAATTCGCCAGAAAACTATCGCCCCCATTTCACTAGCATGCATCTGCTGCAAGTTACTTGAGCATATTATCGCCTCTTACATTTACTGCCACCTGGAACTTAATTCTTTCTTTTTCACTAAACAGCCTGGCTTTCGAAACGGATTTTCTTGTGATACGCAGCTGCTAGAATTCACGACTGACCTGCACTTCAACATGGACGCTAACCTACAAACTGATTGCATCTTTCTAGATTTTGCTAGAGCTTTTGTCCGAGTTGCACATTCCCGCTTGTTCTCAAAATTATCTGCTCTTTGCCTAGATTCTTTAACACTGACATGGCTTCGCAACTTTCTTTCTTTTCGGCAACAGTTCAACCCAGTTAACAATTTCATCTCCTCACTCTTTGACGTAACATCTGGTGTGCCTCAAGGCAGTGTTCTTGGTCCTTTATTGTTTCTAATATACATTGACGATTTACCCGCTGGCATATCTTCCTCCCTGCGTCTTTTTGCAGATGACTGCATCATTTACCGCTCTATTAATTCCACGGAAGATCTCCAATGTGACCTGAACCTCATCTCGGACTGGTTTACTAAATGGCAAATGACGCTTAACTCGACAAAATGCAAGATTATCTCTTTCAGCCGCAAGCATATAAACTCTAACTTTTCGTACATCATAGATAGCACTACAGTGTCTCGGGCATTATCGTACACGTATTTAGGTATTCATCTGACGCATAATCTTTCATGGGCCACACATATTCAAGCCATCTGTGCCAAAGCCTGCAGATCGTTAGGTTACCGGCGTCGGAATTTGCTAACCTCCCCTAACAGCGTAAGAAAACTGGCATATTCAACAATCGTATGGCCGCAACTAGAATTTGCATCACCAACATGGTCTCATTATAAAAAATATTTAACCAACATGTTAGAATCCATCCAGAACAGTGCCGCTCGCTTCATTACACGCAACTACAGCCCTCACTGCAGCATTACAGCGATAAAACTTGACATCGGCCTCGAGCCTTTAGATATTCGCCGTTCCATTGCGCTTTTGTGTTTATTTATAAATACTATTACAGCACAAGGCCATCTCCATTACCTCTTGAAACGCCTACACGCATTTCACGCCGCCTACATAATCAGTACAGCATAAAACGCACACACGGAAAATCCCTAGCTCTTAATTCATCTGCACTTCCACGCGCCATCGCTCTTTGGAATGATCTTCCTGACAGCATCGCATGCATCTGCAACCATCAACCAGTCCAGGATCAGCTACGCAAACATCTCACATGACATCGTTTCTTCTCTTATATTTTATTTGCTTTGTCGCAGGGTATTTTTTGTTCCTTCGTTGCTATTGCGTTTTGTTTTGATGCTGTGTGCGTCTTATGACTTTTACAGTAACTAGTGCTTCTGCATTTGTTTTTTCTTTTGTTCTTTTTACGAATGGTATCTGCCGTATGTCCGGCATTCATGCAACAAAGTACCTTGTATCCTATGTATAATTTCGCCTTTAGTTTTGCCTTGTAAAATAGTTTCTTTTTACTTATTTTTTTGTATTTCATGTTGTATTAAATAGTTTCTTTTGCACAGCACATTTTGCTGTTATTTGCCCCCCTTTACTCAATGCCCTTCTGGGCCCTGTAAGGTATTATGAATAAATAAATAATGTGGGTTTCTAACATCAAAATATCTGGTATGCACCAGTGTTGTCTATGCTTCATAATGACTGCCTGCCGCCCTAATGATCCGGATAGTTGGAATCTTTCAACAATATTCATTTGGCTATGTGGGGTGTAACCATTCAGTCTATAAACGCGCTGTACTTTGCCATCAGTTGTTGTTAACCTTGATGTTTCTCTGAATGAACTGATGCTTCTTTTGTGGCGCTTCCCAAGAACCTGTATTGCTATATCAGTGCGCTGAAGTTACTTTTCTTGCTTTCGCTCTTCGAAAAGTAAGTAAATGACCTGGGCACTCATCATGCAACGCTTAATCTGCCTGACTTCATTTATCATCATCAGCAGCAGCAGCATCAGCCTGACTATACCCACTGCAGGGCGAAGGCCCGGTTTTCTACTAGCTGCGTCCACTTGACCCTTGCGAACTTCTTGACCTCATCCGCCCACCTAACTTTCTGCCGCCCCCTGCTACGCTTTCCTTCTCTTGGAATCCATTTTGTTCCCCTAAGCTACCATCGGCTATCCTCTCTTCGCACTACATGTCCTGCCCATGTCCATTTCTTCTTCTTAATTTCCACTAGAATGTCAGTAACTTGAGTTATTTCTCTGACCCACTCTGCACGCTTCCTATCCCTACTATTTTACCCCTACCATTTTTCGTTCCATAGCCCTCTGCGTTGTCCTCAACTTAAGTATAACCCTCTTGGTTAGCCTCTACATTTCAGCCCCATAGGTGAGTACAGGTAAGATGCAACAGTTGTATATTTTCCTCTTCAGCGATACCGATAAGCTGCTAGTCATAATCTGCGAGTGCTTACCAAGTTCGCTCCATCCCAATCTTATTCTTCTTGTTATTTCCGTTTCATGGTCCGGATCTGCGGTTAGTACCTGTCCTAAGTAGACATTTTGGACTACTACTTCCAGTGCTTCGCTACCTAACGTAAAGTGCTGTTCCTTCCCGAGGCTGTTGAACATTACCTTAGTCTTCTGCATATTGATTTTCAAGCCTACCTTTCTACTTTTCCCGTCTAGGTCACCAATCATTTTTTTTTTCAGTTCATCTCGTGAGTTACTTAGCAAGGCAATGTCATCAGCAAAAAGCAAATTGCTGAGGTATTCTCCATCTACCCTATTCCCTAACTGCTCCCATTCCAAATCTCTGAATACTTCCTCTAAGCAAGCTGTGAATAGTACTGGGGAGATCGTGTCTCCTTGCCTAACACCTTTCTTTATGGGAATTTTGTTACTTTCTTTATGCAGAACTATGATTGCTGTGCAGCCACTGTATATATCTTCCAGCACTTTCACGTACGGCTCATCTACCCACTGATTTCACAATGCCTGCATCACCGCCGAGGTTTCTACTGAGTCAAATGCTTTTTCGTAATCAATGAATGCTATGTATAAGGGCTGGTTATACTCCGAGCATTTTTCTATCTCCTGGTTGATGGTATGGATATTATCGATAGTAGAGTACCGTTTCCAAAAACCTCCTTGATCCTTTGCTTGATTGCAGTCTAAGGTTGTCTTTATTCTATTAGCGATTACCTTCGTAAATACCTTATACGCAACTGACAGTAGGCTAATTGGTCTGTAATTTTTAAGGTGCTTAGCGTCCCCTTTCTTATGTATGAGGATAATGTTTGCGTTCTTCCATGGTTCCGGTATCATCGATGATACCAGGCACTGCGTATACAAAGTGGCCAGTTTTTCTAGCTCGATATCCCCCCGTCCTTCAACAAATCTATAGTTATCTGTTCCTATCCACCTGCTTTCCCCCTTTTCATAGTTTCTATTGCTTTCTTAATGTCGTCAATCGTCACTGGTGGAACGTCTGACTTTTTCCCTACCGCCAATCTCATTACGGTCTTGACTACATTGGCTTTTGTAGGAATCAGTATAGAACTCCTCGGCTACTTTGACTATCTTGTCAATTTCATTTTATTTCATTTCCTTTTATTACCTTAAAGATCCCTCGCGGGGTATTACATAAGGGGTGGGATGAGCAGAAAAGGTACAAGACAATGCGATATATCTGGTCATATACAAAAAATGCTGTTTAGATTGCTAGCAAACCATAAAGGGCAGGTGATGTCGACGATATGCTGGGGAAGGCCGTTCCAATCTTTAGCTGCACGTGGGAAGAAGGAGGCTGAAAAAGTAACAGTTTGGGCACGTGGGCGAAACACTTGAAGCGTGTGGCTAGTGCGCTGGGAAATGTAAGATGCTGGCGTGATGTAGGCGGCACGGTCAAGTGATGAGTGAAAGAATTTGTGGTACAGTGATAGCGTGGCTATGCGACGACGAACGGAAAGAGGCGATAGTGCTGATTTAGATTTTAGGGCTCAAACACTGACGTCGTACGAGTAAGGAGAATGAATGAACCTTGTAGCGCGGTTTTGAACGGCTTCTAGATCGTTTATGAGGTTAATATGATGCGGGTCCCATATGGCGGATGCATATTGAAGTTTAGGTCTAATGAGTGACTTGTAGGCGAGCAATTTCACGTGATGCGAGGTGAGGCGAAGGTGACGTTTAAGAAATCCCAGAGTTTTGTTGGCAGATGATATCACGTTAGCAACATGTGCATTCCATGTTAGGTCATTAGATAATGTGACGCCTAAGTACTTGAAAGATAATACAGATTCTATGGACTCGTTAGTGATTTTGTAATGGAAGTAAATTAGTAAAATTATGTTACTTTCCTGCATTTAAGCCACCAATCTTACATTTTTTTTTTGCTAGCTTCCACCGCACGTTGATTCACCCGGCCACTGGTATCTCTAAACTCCAGGGCCTCACGAAGAGGAGTGCGCCTGCATCGACTTCCGGACAGATTGTGACAACACCAGCTAGCGTTTTTGCCCAAGCAGAAGAGTCAGCACAGATAAAAGTCATACCTAATCACTAATATAATAATGAATAATTGAAAGTTAGAGGCGGTCATTTTGACTGAATCTGGTATACTATGTGGAAGGAAAAGTTAAGCGCAGTATATTTTGGTAAATGTTAGATGCACAAGACTTTGGCACTCTCGTCGTGCTCTGTGTTCACAGCACTCGAAGTGGCATATCTCATCCTCCCTCATTGCCCTATTAATTTAAATACATAATATATATTCCGTTCAATAGCGAGTGTACACGGTTACCGCACGTGGCCCCTATGTACATCTCTGATGATATCACACATATTTATTCTGCTACCAAACATAAAGACAAGTAACTTTAAGAGACGTATACGCCTTAACGTCATGTCTACTGCATTAGCAGTACAGGGTTGCTGATGTTCCCGATTTTTGAATACTGTTCCAGTTTCTGCGATGCCTTTTTGTTGGCCTAGCACTGAACATTGATTATTGCGAATTCTCCGAGAATTGGTCATCCATGCCGTGCACTGAGGTTTCGTCAACGGCGTAATGACTCTGGTGGCAAATCACTAATATATTAGTACTGACGAGTGTAGACACTAAAACCTATGGCCGCTGGGGCCATGCTGCGCAAAGCGGGGGCGTTTCCAAGAAAGGCCACGTGGCCTACATATTAACCAGTCTTGTTTCACTGCTTCCCAAATGACAGAGGTCATACCAAAGTGATATAAGTTGCAATATACGAGCTTCCATGATGCAAGGATTCAATGGGCCTCCAAAATACAAGGTGTGGCGCGCAGTAGAAGCTGCAAGCTAATATTGTCACGGACAACAGGGCAAAACGTGACTAAAACGACGGGACGAAGCTGAACCAGCAGGCAAAGTTCCGCGCACAGCACGCGAATCAACTTCGGCGTCCTTTTCTTCCAGGCGCCACCTAAGAACATCAGGGACACCAGGTGGCATTACTCCCCCTCCCAAAAAAACGAAAGCACAGACTGGGCGCGAGCGATGGGCGATGCAAGTCAGTACAGAAAACGAATATAAAACGGAGGCGGTGCCCTACACAACTAAACCAGTGCATAGTACACTGCACATTACCGCGTGAAATACGGTTTCATGCGGACAACGTGCACCACCTCGGAGCGTGGTTCCCGACGCGAGGTCTGCACAGTACCCACTGGAAGGACTTCGTATGTCACTTCTGTGACACGGCGCAGAGCCTTGTAAGGTCCAAAGTAACGCGACAATATAAATGCTGGTTAAGTTGGAAAAGCTTCAAAAATGTGCAGAAAGACTTTTAGCCCTCGAATCTCATCGTTTATATTTTTAATTGACTGCCTTTATTTCAACTGGCTTACGTCAGCTGATATATTGTATAATGGTATACTGCCCATACTCCAGAATGCGCCTCTGTACTGCAGAAATAGTGAGCCTCACTCTCTATGCTAATGTTCCAGTGGATCTGATTCTAAATTAAAAAAAAAACTTAATTTGGTTTGGTTTAGAATGTGTATTGCACATTGCGTCTGAAAATGTGAGTGGAGCCGTAGTAAGGGGTGCAGAAAATTCGGCCTCACTGCGCTCATTGCCTTTCTTTCGCATCCCTCGCAAACGCTGTCACCACGGGATGAGATATCACGCCCTTATTGTAGCATTCTAGGCCCCCACCGCTGAGAATCCGCGGCGGTGCTTCTCTCAGACGTGCATCTAATTCCTCCATTACTGTGGACACGTGATACAGAATCCGCCGACATTGACATGATCCTCGCTGCTGCGGGAGCCTGCAGACTTCAGACCAGAAAATAATTAGCACTGATTGTGGGACTGAGAGCCCCTTATGC
The DNA here is from genome assembly GCF_055883805.1 of Amblyomma maculatum. Classification (NCBI taxonomy): domain Eukaryota; kingdom Metazoa; phylum Arthropoda; class Arachnida; order Ixodida; family Ixodidae; genus Amblyomma; species Amblyomma maculatum. Next base: position 23,369,486 of record NC_139351.1, on the reverse strand, counting down.
TAAGAAACTGAAAATATCCTGGTGATAACCCCTCATATAACTTCCGGCATTATAAAAACAGATTGCACCCTTTATCTTACACAAAAATATAGGATCGTTTATATTACCTGAATGAACCGCCTAGTCTAAAAAATTCTGTTATCACAATAGGTTATCAGCACGCTTTTCGCCAATAATCCTCTTCAGAAAAAATTTATTAGTAACGTTGTTTTTTTCATCGCTGTAACATAAATTTACTACAAATCTTCACGCCAGGGAAGAGTATTGCAGAAAAATTATAAAACTACTGTAAAGAGGATGACGTAGCGAGGCGGCTGCTACTGGCTGTTGGCTACCTCTCGTCGCCGTGGGCACCGTACGGCTGCGGAGCTCCACGGTTATCATGTACGATTCGTAGCCAGCAATTTCAATCAAATAAAGAGGTGTGTATTAGATTGCCTGCTGACTGGAGATGGCGACCGGTGGCGCAAGGCGATCGTGTTGCGAAGCACGCTATCGGCGTCCCGGAGCCGGTAACGGCTTCTTCGGACCACCATACCCGCGGGCGAGAAGTCATTCACATCCGTCGCCTAAAACCCCACTACGGTCCCCTTGTCGTCCCCTCGTCTTGAGGTGCTAGCATGACCTCTTTTAGCCACGGAAAAGGTAAAGAAGATGACAATGTGCCGACGCAAAGGACGATGAAGGTTTCTGGGTGCTTTGACAATCAGCTGTCGCGAGCACTTGAAGCTCGAGCTGTCTTGGTTGGACCCGATATCGTGCATCGCAACACGATCGCTTTGCACCATCGCTCGCCGTTTCCAGTCCTCCTGACGAAGTAATAAACCCATATTAACTGCAACAAGCTTAAAAGAACTAGAGAAAAACTGATGTTATGGGAACTATAAAATATATGTTCGCATTTTTGACGCTGCTCCATTGTTCATGGATAAGGTATTACAAATGGATCCTATTTGAAATGTGCCTTGGTATGGTTTTTCTTACCCATGAAAAAAAGAAAAAAACTTCTCATATGTATGTGGAATTGAAAAAAAAAAAAAAAACAGTGCCAACACACACTTCAGATTGCGGATGCTGGAATAGAATTTCTAATTCAGCACTGAGTGAAGAAAATGCGATTACAACGTATACCATTGGTGTATTTCGATGCGTGCCCAGTAAATACTTCTATGCCATGTCAGCATTAAACGTCATCTTGATACTCCAAATTAAGGCGCGGAAGATACACTCAGCAAACTGAAAGATCTCAACAAAAACCTCTCTGGCTGTTGATGAAAACGAAAGTGAAAAACGAAAATAATGACGAAAGTGTTGCTATATGTTTAGGCAGCTATGAGTCATTTTCCACCCACTGGCCTGTTTTCTCAGAACATATAAAAACTCCAAGTCGCTATTTAGTTCTCCTGAAATTCGGCACCCCGGGGTCACGGCGTGGACTTTTCATCCTACAATCCCTCGCAAAGAACAAGGATAATAACTAACCACACACTAGAAGTGGCCTAAATTGCAATGCAGCCTTGAAGACGAAACTTTTCCCTCTCTTCGGAGCTTTTCAGGAGTAATGCTTGCAACACGTTTGTCTCCGAAATCAAATTGGTTCCTTTTTCTAGGCGGCATAGAATGCAGAAAACAGCTAGGTTCACTGCTCCTTCTAAAATCCTAATTTGTCCATGCACATTTTTTTTTTATTCTGATGCAGTCGGCATTACGCAGCTTCAGAAAAAGCATGTAAATTCGTGTTTATAGTTTTTGTTTTTTGTTTTCAAATTCATTGTTAGCTTTGGCCTCTGATTATTCGAGAAAATCCATTTCTAATACGGACAATAGTGGCTGCCTATACAATTATTCAGAGATGGTGTCGTTAATGCGCATTAAAACCTGACAGCACACTAGTGCATTGCTTTTGGGCTGCAAGAAAAAGTGATCTGTGCGTCCGAGACATAACTAGTCAAGAAGAGAGAGTTCTAATTACTCAGCACAAGCGACTAGGACGGTGCTAAAGCTGATCAGTACCTGTCATAGGCCATAGAGTTTTCTTGGCAGGAAATACTGGAGTGTGTTGCCATTACCTTCTCCAGTGAATCACATTTTGTCACAACTCTCTGCCTGACAAATGTACAAAGTACCTGCACTTTGTACATTTATTGCAGAGGCCCCCTTTGCAGAAATCTTGCTGATGCACGCCACCACAACTAAACATTCCATCACCAGCAGCAGCCAGAATATACCCAGTGCTGGGCAAAGGCCTCTCCCAAAATCGTTCAATAATACCGATCCTGTGTAAACTGCGTCCATTGGAACACTGCGAACACACTAACCTAATGCGCCGTCTTAATTTTGTTCCACCCACTGCTAAGATTTCCTTCCCATGGGGTCAATTTGTTACTCTTAGTGGCCACCTGTTACCTTCCCTTCACATTACAATGTCCTGTACATGCCCATTTCTTCTCCATTTCCACCAGAATGTCATTAACTTGACTGTTTTACGTGACCCATCGCGCACGATTCCCATCGACGTTACATCCACTATTTCCCGTTTCATACCTCTCTTCGCATTCCTGAACGTATGTGGGACCCTTTACCTTACCTCCATATTTCAGCTCCATGTGAGAGTATCGATAGAATGCTCTCCTCTTGAGCAATATCGGTAAGCTGCTGGTGACAATCTGTAGGTACGGGTCATATGCGCCCCATTCTGATATTATTATTCTAGACTTTTTCCCTTTCATGGTCGGGAACTGTGGTTACTAGCTATATTGTTAAGGTTTATTTACAGAATGGTTCTGCACCTTAGCCTGATGTGCTAACCAACAGATGGTGAGCTTCCTCTTCTTCACCTTCTATCCCGGAGAGCCTCTTTTTGCACTTTGTTCTCTTCTGTTCGCATGCCTGACATTTCCCCCTTCGCAGACGAAGCCCCTGGGCTGTCAGTCAGAGTCCCGAGCGAGAAGGCAGCGCTTCATTCTTGCGACATGAACTACCTGTGTTTTCCGAGAGGGGCGACCTTGGGAGCATTGGCGAGACACGACGTAGTTCAACTCATTGATGCATTTGAGCACAATAAATGGGCCTGTGTAGTGCGACAACAGCTTCTGGGACAAACCACGCTTGCGGAGAGGTGTCCAGAGCCACACTAAGTCGCCGGGAAGATAGGAGACATCCTGATGCCGACGATCGTAGCGCTGCTTAGAGCGGTCCTGCGAGGCCAGAGTGCGTAATCGGGCGACCCGACGAGCCTCTTCAGCGCGGCAGAGGGTGCTCGAAACAGACGGCTCGGTGTCGAGAGAGAACGGCAAAATGGTGTCAAGAGAACGTCGAGGCGGACGGGCGTAGATGAGGAAAAATGGACTATAGGAAGTTGTCTCATGCTTCGAGGTGTTATAGGCGTAAGTAATGAAAGGAAGCACGTCATCGCAGTTCTTGTGTCGCGAGTCAACATACATCGCAAGCATGTTCGTCAGTGTCCGGTTTGTACGTTCGATGAGGCCATTTGTCTGGGGATGGTACGACGTTGAGTGACGCAACTGGCAAGTACAATAGCGCAGAAGCTGTTCCACAACATCTGCCGTAAACTGGCGGCCTCGGTCACTGATAATTACACGAGGAGGCCCATGACGGAGGACGACAGCGTGAAGAAGAAAGAACGAGACGTCAGCGGCGGTGGCAGAAGGGATGGCGGCAGTTTCACAGTAACGCGTGAGATCAACGCACACGATGACCCAGCGATTGCCTTTGGACGAGCGGGGAAACGGGCCTATGAGGTCAACACCCACTTGCTCATATGGTGTGGTCGGTGGTGTCACCGGATGTAAGTGGCCCGGCGAAGAAGTGGTGGGGAGCTTGAACCGCTGGCACTGCACGCAGGAGTTCACGTAACGCTGAGTCGTTCGACGCATATTTGGCCAGTAGAAACGTTCCTTAATGCGCGTAAGAGTCCTGGCAAACCCCAAGTGCCCAGCTGTAACGTCATCGTGCATAGAGTGTAGAACAGAGGAGTAGAGGCTAGCCGGAACGACTAGCAGAAAGCGTGCACCGCCAGACGAGTGATTTTTTCGATACAGCAAACCATCGCGAATGCAAAAAGGATTCGCAGATGCCGGATCATGAGCTTTTTCAAAAAGTGATATTAAGTCTTGATCTTTTTGATGTTCTCGCTGGAAAGTGGCAAGATCCGGAAATTGTACGGAAACGGCGGCAAGATAGTCGTCAAAGTTGTCATCGCAGAGGGTAGTTGCGAGAGGCAGCCGCGAGAGGCAGTCAGCGTCAGCGTGTTGGCGGCCACTTTTGTAAGACACTGTAAAGTTGAACTCCTGAAGGCGTAATGCCCAGCGGGCCAGCCGACCACAGGGGTCGCGTAGATTTACCAGCCAGCAAAGCGAATGATGATCGGTGATGACTGTAAAGGAACGTCCATAAAGGTACGAGCGAAACCGCTGTACGCCAAAAACGACGTCAAGGCACTCTTGCTCCGTCACGGTATAGTTGCGTTCAGACTTGCTAAGGGTGCGACTTGCGTAAGCGACAACGTGTTGGTTTCCGTCATGCCGTTGTATGAGCACAGCACCCACGCCGATGCCACTTGCGTAAGTGTGGAGTTCAGTGGGAGCTGTCGGGCTGAAATGACGCAGTATGGGCCGCGAGGTAAGAAGAAACTTGAGCTGGCGAAACGCAGAATCACATTCAGGAGTCCATTTGAAAGGAATATCCTTCTGCAAGAGGCATGTGAGGGGGTAGGCTACTTCAGCAAACTTAGGGATGAAGCGTCGAAAGTAAGAGCAAAGTCCCAGGAAGCTCCTGAGTTCTTTCACAGACTTGGGCTCTTTGACGCAACTGACAGCTTCAATCTTCTGTGGGTCAGGCCTAACACCGTCTTTGTCAACCAAATGCCCAAGCACAACGATCTGTCGTTCACCGAAGCGGCACTTCGTTCATCACAAGACCCGCTTCCTCCATGCAGTTAAGGACCACAGCTAAGGTCCTCCCGAAGGTCCTCCTAGGCGAAGGTCCTCCCGAAGATCACTACGTCATCTAGGTAACACATGCAAATTTGCCACTTCAGTCCACGCAAAAGAGTGTCCAGAAATCTTTCAAAGGTAGCCGGAGCGCTGCATAGGCCGAAAGGCATCACGTTAAATTCATACAACCCATCGGGAGTCACGAATGCCGTCTTCCCTAGTGAAAAACATCATATGAGTCACAATAACCTCATACAGATTTCTCATACTAAATTCATACAAATCTCATTAATTCTCATATATTTATCATATGATGAATGAGTTTAGTATGAGATCACATGAGATTATATGAGATTTGTGTGAGATTAGTATGAGTTCTGTATGAGAATTTGTATGAGGTTATTGTGACCCATAGGGTTTTTCACTACGGTTCTCCTTGTCTTTCGGATGCATCGGTATCTGCCAATGTCCGGACCGTAAATCAACAGATGAAAAGTAGGAAGCTGAATGGAGGCAGTCAATGGCATCATCAACACGCGGGAGCGGGTAAACATCCTTCTTGGTGACAGTATTGAGGCGGCGATAGTCGACACAAAATCGCCAGGTGCCATCTTTCTTTTTCACGAGAATCACAGGGACGGCCCATGGGCTAGATGATTCCTGAATGATTCCTCTTTGCATCATATCACGGACCTGTTCGTCGATTATCTTACGTTCTGAAGGTGAAACACGGTATGGTGTCTGTCTAATCGGGTGTGCAGATCCAGTGTCGATCATGTGATGGGTGCGGGAAGGCAGAATCGGTGGTGGCTGATCTCCAGCAAAGTCGAACACGTCCGCATGTTTCATAAGAACCTCCATCAATATTCGGCGATCGTTGGTGGGTAGCGATTGATTTATCATGGACTGAAACTGGGAATCAGCATGATCTGGACGTCTAGTTGAACGAGCAACGCCGTCACTGAACGCGGCGATGTGCATAGAAAGGCGTTCTTCAAAGTCGGCGAGTTTCAAACCACGCGGCAATACGGCAGGTTCATTGGTATGGTTGACAGTCCAAAGCGTGGCACGGCCCTCGTTCACTCGAACAACGCTGCGGGGCACCAACACACTCTTTTTAGCACCGGAAAGGGAAGCGGGTTCCACCAGAGCGTCGAAGGCATTGGGAACCGCGCACGAAGACACAACTGGGACGAAGATGGAGGACATCGCCGGAACGACGGTATCCTTGAAGACAGAAAACACTTGGACAGCCCGCGGCGAGTCTTCTATGAGGGCCGATCGAAGGCTGGGGCTTATTGATACCTCGCCAATGTTGAAGTCTAGAGTTGCGCCACACTGCTGTAAAAAGTCAACTCCTAGAATAACGTCGTGCGTAGAGCGAGGGAGCACCGTAAATTCAGTTCTAAACGCGTGTCCAGCCATCGCTACATTTACATAACAAATACCAAGTGGAACCAACGATTCTCCCCCTACACCTCGAAATATGACAGTTCTATCCCAACCAAACATAATTTTGCGGCCGAGACGGTTCTTAAAATCTAAGCTCATCACGGAAACTGCAGCACCCGTATCCACTAAGGCCATAACACAAACACCATCCACTAACACTTCCAAGCGGTTCTTCAGCATCACGACCGGTAGAGGAATTGGCAATATCGATGACCTGGCGACCGCACCTCCATCGGCCGCACACGCTAGTTTCCCGGTGGCGGAGAAGAACGGCGGGGAGAAGGCGATTGTCGGGAGCGGCGGGCAGGAGGAGTCAGGCTGCGATCAGAAACTGGTGAGTCGTTGCGTGGTGGTACGTAGCGGTAGGAGCCCGAAGGAGGGGGATAGGTCGGGTCACGAACTTCTGGACCCACGGTAGAACGGCGATTCCACCATTGGCGCTGGTAGCGTGGTTGCGGGTTCCGGCGGCGGCAGAATCTGGATATGTGGCCAAGCATACCACAGCGGTAACAGACGGGTGGTTCACGAGCACGGTCCAAATAATAGTCCTCGGTAACAGGATCGAAGCGATCAACAAAGTCCAGCCGCTGGGGTTGTTGCGGAGGAGGTGGCGCCCTGCAGTGGGTACGAGCTGGGGGAGCAGGGCCATATGAGTCGTTTCGGTGGTTACGGACGGGAGGAGGAGCGGTAGAACGCCAAGAAGAGCGCTGGATGGGAGCTGCCTGCAGGGAGCAGCTATCACAGGGGATTGCACTGCGGTTCACATCTTGATGGCGGGAGAGCTCATCACAGACAATTTGGCGAATCATGTCGGCCAAATGCGGAGGCTCATGTGAATGCTCGTGAGAATCCACGCTTGCAACAGTGGTCACGTTAGGCAGACGGCCGAATTTCGGGGTTATGCGACGCAGCTTTAAAGTTTCGAACGTACGACAGTGCTTGATCACGGCCGTGGGAGAATCCAAGTTTTCTTTTGTAATTAAAAAGTTGTATACGTCCATCGCGATGCCCTTTAAGAGGTGGCCAACTCTGTCTTCATCAGACATGTTCGGATTCACCGCTTTGCAGAGTTTTAGGACCTCTTCTATGTACATTGTGCATGTTTCACCAGGCCCTTGGGCTCGCTGGAATAAAGTCTGCTCAGCGCATTTCCGTTTTGCCGTGCTATCCCCGAAACAATTTCGAATCTCTTCTTCAAAACGCTCCCAGCTCGTTAAGGACGCTTCATGGTTGTCAAGCCATGTCAGAAAAAACATTTGCCAGCATTACAGTGGCATCCCAGCGATTGTACTTGCTCACCCGCTGGTAATTGGTGAGCCAGTCGTCCACGTCTTCGCCAGCCTTGCCAGAAAAGGTCCGCGGCTCACGGTAATGCTGCCATGCGGGTGCCGCTGGACCTGGCTGCCGTGCATCGCCGTCTTGAATCATTGTGGGTGTCAAAGGGGGGAGCCCAGCGAGTCGTCGGCTCGAACGAGGTAGAGAGGTATCCGTGGTGATCTTTCAGCACCTTCCACCACACTGTTAAGGTTTATTTACAGAATGGTTCTGCACCTTAGCCTGATGTTGTTGTTGTTCTCATCTAATGTGATGGCACATACCCACACAGGGGATCGGCCAAGAATTGGGGCGCAGAGATATTAGATTTTGAGATGTATAACTACATCGGAAAAAAAAAATGCTAGGGAATAGAATAGGAAATGTAAATATGATATACCAAAATATATAAGAGTAAATTCTAACGCACGCAGTAAGAGAATAGTAAGATTTATATGTACAGATTAAAACTTCAAAGCATGTTAGCCAGGTAGACGTTTTGTTTCTATTAAGAAGTTTTGAATGGCGTTGAAAACATACCTGTGGCTGTACCCAAGCATGGTGGCACCGAACGATAATAAAATTTGGCTGCTCAAATTAAGACCCAGCTGTTGTAACGGCTTCTCTAAGTACCGCTTTCTCATCATGGTAAAACGGCGGCAAAATATCAAGAAATGGTCTATTGTTTCCGGTTCCCCGCAGAATGCGCAGACAGGAGAAAGCGCCAAACCAGACCTGTGCATATAGAAATTTAGGGGCGGAATACGACAGCGTAGCCTTGTTAGAGAGACCTCAGTCTGCCTTGATTGACATGATTTCCTATTCCACGAATACTTGAGGTGCAGGTAGTCATCCGAGGATAAAATAGATCCAGACTGCGTGCTTAATAAGGCACGCCGCCGAAATCTTGCTGCTGTTATGTACGCTGTTGCCGGGAGGATGGGCAATACAGGGCCGTTCAGAGAATCTTTGGCTAGTCTGTCTGCAATCTCATTGGCTGTCACATTGCTGTGTCCTGGTACCCACACTATATGTATGAGCCTCAAATGTGAGGGGAGCAATGAAAGAAAGGTGTTTAAAATTTGCGAGTCCATATTCGAAGAAAGCGACAAGCACAAAGAATAAGAGTCTGTAATTACAGCCACTGTTGAGTATGTTGTGTCTAGTTTGCGCAGAGCAAGCACCACCGCCAGCAACTCCGCCTGGAAAATTGGAGTAAAATCCGGAAGATGGACTGAGAAAGCCCAGTCTAAAAGCGGACAGTATATTCCAACGCCGGCTTTTTCATTAAATTGAGAAGCATCCGTTGCTATCGTTATGCTAACGGGAAGGCTTTGTAAATGATCTTCTAATAATCCATTTAAAATGTGAGGCGCTAAGTGTTTCGCATTATTTGGGAAAATGTCATCAAAGATAATTTGAACCGACGATGCACTTACTTTTGTTGGAAAGATGTTAGAAAGGACTACGTGCAAAGGGTGTAACAGATTTTGCACTAGAATTACCTGCGGGGTATGAAACCGAGGCCATACGACTCCAAAAAAGGAGTCTGGCTCGCAACAAAAAATTGATATGGAGCGGTGGAATTGTGATTCATATATTTTCAGATACGTCTGGACAGTCAAGAATTGTAATCTAGTTATTAACGGTGGTATTCGGGCTTCAAGGTATAATACATTATTAGCCACGAATTTGGGGAGCCCAAGGCATAATCTAAGCGCTTCCCGCTCTAAAAGAACAAGCGGACGAATTTTGTAAGCAGGTGAACCAGAAAATAACACAGATCCAGATTCTATAATTGGGCGGACATACATAACATAAATCATTAATAGTGCGTCTCGCCGCATCCCAGACCTTGGACTGCTTAACCTGCGCAACATACCCACAGCACGTGCCCCCTTCGCTGAAACATGTTCAATGTGATCCCTCCATGCCAGATGGTCATCGTAAATCACCCCTAGATATTTCAAAGACTTAACTTGAGGAATCATTTCCTGCTTAAATGTTAGAGCAAGAGTTACCGGATCCTGAATTTGGAAAACAAGGAACGCGCACTTTTTAACATTTAATTTAAATTTTAAGTCATCTAACCAATTCTGAAGGAAGCTTAGGTACGATTGCAGGCGCCTGTTGAGGGATTGAATGTCAGGTGCAGCCGTAAAGAATGCGATGTCATCCGCATAGACATACGTGCGGATCTCCTGATGAGTGGGAATTGAACTCATTAAAATGTTAAAGAGCACGGGTGAGAGAACTGCCCATTGAGGGACACCTCTGGTTTGTTGATATTTGCTAGAATGTACTCCATTCAATGAACAGTAAAATTGTCTGTTTTGTAGGAATGTAGATATTCAATCAATTAAGTATTGTGGAAAGCATAGCGATTCTAATCTGTGCAATAAAATTCGGGGCTCTACACTATCATAAGCCTTCTCTATATCTAGAGTCACCAATGCAGCATGCATTTTTTTGCGCCGCGCAAGAAGAATTCGACTCTCAAGGTCGGTATGTGCATTCCATATTGAAAATTTTGCTCGAAATCCGATTTGACAGGGACTAAGAATATGTTTTTGTTCGACAAACTCGGTAACACGTTTGAGTACGACCCTTTCAATTAATTTTACCCAAGTTTGATGTTAAAGATATTGGTCTGATATTTTCCAAAGTATAGCCACCACCATTGTGTTTCCGTAAAGGAATCACTTTGGCTAGTTTCCAGTCACCAGGTATCCAAGAATGAATAATTGAATAATTTACCAATTCTAACAAGGAATTTGGGGACACTTCAAAGAGAATTTTCAACATTTTTGACGTTACTCCGTCAGGGCCAGGCGCAGCAATTGGCAACGTCATTATAATCGAAGAAAGCTGAGAAAAAGTAATTTTAGGAACATCCTTAACCGTATATACTGGGCCTACTAACGTAGGGTATTTGGGAAGTGTTGACAAAAAAAGCTTTTCTAAACCTTTAGCGATGTTTTCTACTGTTCTAAGAGCTTCTTGAGGAGTCGAAACACATGAGGGTAAATTTTCTGAGACAGGAATCTTTTTCCGCGATTTTAAAAACCTGAAAAGTGCACGTCGGTTATTAGATTGTGAAAGGTAATTGAAATACTCATTATCATAATTATCTTTCGCTTGTGCGACTGTGCGTTTAAATGCAGCTGCAAAAAATTTATAATCATGCCAATTTTTGGGGCACTGGTTGTGAAGGAGCTTCTTCCATGCAGCCTTTCTTCTTCTATAATCGCGCGAACAATCTGCATTCCACCATTTTGGTGATGCATTGCCTTTAGATGCACGTACTAAAAATTCACACTTCTTACGACAGGATGCAATAGCCTGGCATAATGTTTGCGATTTTAACTCTTCCGTAGACTCAACCACAGACTCAAGAGACGAAATCAAAAATGAGTGAAACTGGTTATAATTTACGTATGATCTCAACTGAGATGTCGGCAGAGTTAAGCGGCAGTTAACCTCAAAAACAATAGGTATATGGTCGCTAGAGGTGCCACCATCAATTGTCGACCAATTTAGTATAGAAACACTAGTGTTGGAAAAAGTTAAATCTATCACAGATTGACTGTGAGCACGTACAAAAGTTGGTAAGCCAGAATTCATGCAGTGAAGGTTATTGTCTGAAAGCCAATCCCACAGACGCTTGCCGCAGGGATCCGTCTTGTAACCCCACGATACATGGTGCGAATTAAAATCTCCAGCCAAAATAACCGAATTTTGACAATTAACTAGTAGGTGGTCTAGAGATCTGGTGTCCTGAACACCATGAGGGAAATAAACATTCGCTAATGTAAACGGACTGAACCCTGGAATTTCAAAATCTAGAGCCAATAACTCTGAATCTAAACTAGAATATTGAAAGGAAATCTTAGCCCTATGACAAAATTTTGAAGAAACTAGAATTAGTAACCCACCACCTCTTGACTGGCGATCTTGTTGAAATGATAGATAATTTTGTAAGTGAAAATGTTTTTCAGTTGTAAGCCAAGTTTCTTGTAAAACAATTATTACTGGATTATGTTTTAAAGAAAGATAAACTAAATCTGTAGTAGCTGAAAGAAGAGATCTACAATTCCACTGAAGAACTTTTAACTTTCCTATGTTTATGTAATCCGGGCAGCAGCAACAGCCTGCCCCAAAATGTTTTCCTTTGGTTTAGATCCTAGCTGTTGCTTTTTTGATTTTGCTTGTGGGCGAGGCGATGACGGGTTTGACAACGGGGATCCACTGCGTTTTAGAATTCGCGTATCTGTCTCTTCCATATCTGCATCGTGAGCCTCGTCTGACTTGTTGGAATTAAGCATAGGTAATGCGGAAAGAGACTCATTTTGCGAACAAGACATTGCAGCTAATGAGTGCTGCACTGATAGTGAATGTCCAGGTGCCGTAGGAGAAACCATAGCAGTTTGCACAGTCTGAGTATTATTAGCTGCTAGAACATTGGATATGCATTCTGTGACTATTGTCACAATCCTATCTACCATTTTGGTCATGGTTGCTTCCATAGCAGTTATTATGGTTTTAGACATCGTGGAATCTAATGGAGCTCCTGAACGGGCCGACACACCTGCATACCCATGAGCTCTGTCTTTAATTTCCTGAATTGCCTCACGCCTCGAGCAACGTTTACGGTCAATAATCTCCAGAATTTTCATTTCATGCGCTCTAGAGGGACATTCCAAAGAATTTGCTGAGTGAAGTTCGCCGCAAAGACAACATTTGACAATTTGATCAGAGCATAAGTGTGTTTTATGTGCTTCACCGCATTTGCAACACCGCAAAGTGGATTTGCAACCGCCTGCAGTATGGCCATAACGCCAACAGTTGTTGCACTGTAGAGGCTTTGATGGTAGGTGATCAACTCTGAATATTAAAGGCCACGCTTTAATCTCCGATGGACAGACTGTGCCTGCAAATGTAGCAATAACCGATTCTGTCGGCACACGGACATTATTTACCTCCCGGCTACAGCGATAGACCGCAACAACGCCTGCCGCGGAAAGAAGGTCAAGGGTTTCTTGTGGACTTAATGAGGAATCTACACCTCGGACTAGACCTCTTGTGCAAGCCAGGTGTGAAGGGATAAAACTGCTTACCTGATGAGAGGCGAAAGAGGAGCATTTTAGCAGGTCCTTTATGCATGATAGTTCTGGCGAACGGCAAACAATCCCGCCGCGACCAAATTGGCGCACCTCGGCTACTCCTTCGTAGAAGGAAGTGATTTCCTGAAGGGCAGCTCGAACAGCTCCTGGGTTGTTCATTTTAATGGTGCCCCCATCCTTAGGTACGAGTGCCACAGGGATGTTGCGGACACCGGAGCTCTGAAAAGCTTCCAAGGGCAGATCATCGGTCAGGAGGGAAGCCGACCAAGGGGAGTGCCCTTGGCCGGGGGACTGCGTTGACATTACCTTAAATTGACAATGTCACCGCGTGCGTTAGTCAACGGAGAACAAAAGAAGCACAGGAGAAAGACAAAACCGGGACCAGCAACCCAATACTTAGCCGATCGTCAAGGAGCAAAGGGCGTCGCTGCAAGATGGCGGTCAGCGGAAAGACGAAAAGATGGTGAGCTTCCTCTTCTTCAACTTCTATCCCGGAGAGCCTCTTTTTGCACTTTGTTCTCTTCTGTTCGCATGCCTCACAATATTATCGAAATATTTTCGAATACTCATTATAGTACTTTGGTATACTTATTTTAAACTGCTCTTTCTCGAGGCTGTTGAACATTACAATAAACTTCTGGATATTATTTCATTGGCTTATATTTCTGCCATTCCTAACAATTCGTCCCTAAATTGCTTACCGAGGCAATGTTATCAGCGAAATGCAGATTACGGAAGTGCTCTCCAACAACACTTATCCTATCTGTTGTAATTCCAATTCAATGAATTCTTCTAAGCAATGGATGAATCGTTTCGGCTTTCCAAACACATTTTCTTTGTGAAGTTTAGTTTATTACTTTCTATGGACGACTATGGTTGCTGTTCAACGGATATACATGCCTTCCTTTTCATTCACACAAGGCTCTCCTACACATTAATGTTTCAATTAGCGCATGACTGATCGAGATGCGTTTTCGTTATCAATAAATCACGCACGCACGCACGCACGCACGCACGCACGCACGCACGCACACACACACACACACACACACACACACACACACACACACACACACACACACACACACGCACGCGCACACGCACACGCACACACACATATATATATTAAACATGGAATAATATCCCTTGTTTATAGTTATAGTATTGATATGGGAACTAGTACAGCCGTCTTCCCGAACAATACTTTTCGCAACCAATGAAATATCGTGTTTGGTTATGGCTTATGCTCTACGACAAGCCCAAGAACTGAAATTTCTGGTAAAGTGTGAATGCGAGTTGCGCCTTAGTGCTGAGTTGTCCCCTGTGGACCATAGAGATTATTGAAATTTACTCTACTGGTACGCCTGAGCGAGCGATTTCCTGCACGTATCCCAACTTTGTGAATGTCCACTCATAGGCGGCAACCTAATTCAAAATCTTAGCACGCTCTAGTTCTTGAGTACAATATGTCCTAAAAGCTTTGTAATCAGGTATTATGAATGAATCATGGATGCAGTCAGTGCATGCGCGAAAACGAAATGATATATTGCGATGCAATTTCGATCACAGTCGTATCCTGAATTCCTGAATAACAGGAATCATATATCGTATTAGGCGACTGCGTTAAAACTTCCACCTTTCACTGAATGCATGTTGTTTTGTCGCAGGTTTTGGTGCTTCGAGAGGGAACTTGCTGATATTTAGTAGCAGGGCTTTTGGAAGTTGTGCCTTTGAGTGTCGACAGCAGACATGGCGACTGAAGTGGCGAGTGGCAATGCCAAGCCTGGAACAGGTACGTCGGCTTTCGTACCTCACCCTATATAACCAATTATGACACCTCCGGTGTAACACATACTGCAGTGGGAATGCGATAGATAGAGTACTCTTTACGGAATTCGTAAAGCATTATTTAGAATTGACTGGCGCTAAATACTTGCTTGCCTTCGCAAAGGAACCATTCAGTTAACTGTAGAGTTTGGCTGTCAAACCTGACTGTGGTTTTCAAATGCATTTCTAGGCCCTTGTACAAGCAAGGCCTCCTTTAGTACATCATATTTTAGTTCCCTTTTATTTTGGTGTAGATGTATTGGTGTGGATGTATCTGAAGAAAATTAAATTTTTAGACGGGAACTTCACTGATGTCTTGGCCATCTTATGTATTTGAAAGATTTTCACTGTCGCAGATATTTTACTCATTTGTAACGCAAATTCATGAGCTTTTACATATCCTTCGTGACGTTTGTGTTAGCTATTCTTCTGGCAACAATAATCTTAAGTCTAGAGAATGTCATATTTTAAGCTAGGAATGTGACACAAAAGTGGAGCTAACCTGCAAAAGGCAGCGCAATTTGCAAGATAGAAAAGCATCCTCTGTGATCCTTTGTAGCTGCATAAATATATGTTTGGTCCTTATAGCGGAGCATAATTGCTCCACGAAATACTTTTGTAACACAGAGAACATTTCCTTCCTACAGGTGGTGAGTCGATGGCTTTCATATACGTTTAGGGGCCTTTGACTCTGTATGCGCTGTGTAAGAAATGTCGCAAATGACCATATATTTCTTGCAATATTTAAAAAAAGCAGCAGCAATTACACTTGCCAGATACGGGCTATTGTGCATTATACTTTTATTCAAATCTATATGTCTATGGCCGGAATTTAATTCGACATGTCTAATTCTGAGACTAATGATCGATTCCCGATGTACGGTATTGTCGTTGTGACTGTAACGAGAGGTCGATTATGCACTCTGAGTTTATGCTCGTTGTCTCCAGGCGCGGTTTATCGTTTTATTTGTTGCATAAGATGTTTCCAGATGTATCTCGAAGGATTAAAGCCATGCGCGCGATTTTGTACAATGTTCTAGGTTATGTTAGTCACCTTTTGCGGTCGTATCTAGAAGCTCCTTCGCCGTCTTTAAATTGAGCGCTGACGAGTGAAACTTGCAATAATAGTTCGGTGACCACCTAGCACGATTGATTCTACCCACCCGCCATGCTGCTTAGTTCTGTTGCTGGCACAAGTCGGCCCAATAAAAAGTTTATTCCAGTCCCACACTCGTCTCTTCGTTTGTCACCACCACGTGGCATCTGGTGGAGGTAGTTGATCCCGTCAACATGGGATACCCTCGAAAATACCTGTCGAACAGCAACCACTCATGGTCTTCATGCAGACCCGGGAGCCCCGAATCTCCCAAGAACTGTTCATTGAAGTTCAGAAGACTGGATGAACCTCTACGACCGCGTGGCAGGATTTAATGATAGAATGACGCTCCGAAGCTAACGGAGTTCTTTGCAGTCGAAGGATCTGCTCGAATATGGTTTGAATATTATGAGAATTCTTTGAATAATTGGGAAACATTCAAGATGGAGTTTCGACGGCCATTGCAATTGTCGCCAGGAAAAATGAGCAGAGTCTCTTCAATCAAGGTTTTAACATGAGCCTGTCCTGGATTATGTTCAGGAGATAAAGCGCCTCTTTCGCCGCGCTGACCCCAACATGACCGAATGAGAAAGTGAAATGATTCATGAGAAGCAGAGAGTCGCTTTTTGCAGGACTTGCCAGAAATGTCCCAAAACCCGTGGTGGAATTGGAAAGCGAAGCCACAACCGACTATAGGCACCCGGATGTGCTATTACGATCAGACCCTTCAACCGGGCTCGCGGAATCCACTACATGAGCGCATCTACAAGCGAAGGCTGCCTTCGGGAGCTTATCGAGAAGAGCTTTGCGAGAAGAGCTGCGCTGGTTGTTGCCATCGGCGGAACGACCCCGAGTAGTAATGAGCATTGACATTGTCCGCGAAGAAGTTAAGCAAGCTTTTGGTGCAACTCCCACACTGAGAGCGGCTCCCGAATAACCACCAGCCATGCGCTACACCTGAATGCTACATAAGTACGTCTTTACCACTTAAGATACAAAGCCCTCGCCGCTACCATCCTGTTCCCGAAAGCCGCCCATTGGCCCGGCCGCCGAGCCTGCGTACGTCCCTCAGGCCCCAGGAAATGCGACGCATGAATGACTTCTAACAACCGAACACTCTGTTTTCATTGTGGTAAGGCTGCACATATCCTCTGTCACTGGCTATAAAGCCTCCGAAGCTTCTCCAACGACGCCCCACGACCCCGTCCTGGCGAACTGCAACAGAAAATTGATTTCCTGCGGAGGGGAGAGGACGCGTAGCCCAGCCGTCTGTCACGCCTCTTATCGCTGTACAGCGCCAGCTCCAGTTTGCCAGGCCGCAACTACCATGCCAGTGTGCGAGTAAGGACCACTAGACGACGTAGGGAAATCTAAACGCAGTAATCTTTGGAGGTTAGGTTGCTAATCAGCAAACTAAAGAAGATCCTTCGAAACCGACGACTTATGACGATGCTGCAACTACCCGGCGCTACGCACGACCTCGCGACCGTGCGTTAAATACCATAGCCGAGCGAAGTGGCAACAACATTGCTGTCAACGGTCGCAGGGTTACTTCCTTTGTGGCTAGAGGAGCTGACTGCTACTCAGTCATCTGTGGACCATTCGCCGCTAAGATAAAGAAAGCGACGCCCACTTGGGATGCCCTCTTAAGGCACGCTCACACTGGCGGGAAAACGCGCAACGCTGGACGCTCTCCGCGCGCCGCTTCCCGCAGAAACCGGTTTTTTTCCCGCAGGCTGACTTGTTTGACGTTCCGCGGAGCGATGGGGTCGGGAGCTATTTTCCCCGTCCCGTAGAACGGAGTAGCCAATCGGAGCGGAGCGCAGACCGTGACGTCAGTCCAAGTTCAATGACTCCCGGCGGCGGCTGTGCGGGCGACGGGAGCATCGCTGGTGTCGCTTGAGTAGCCCGCTCACTTGTGCACGAGAAAAGCGGGTGCTTTCACTTCGCTCTTGTCACGTGAATACTCTTTCTCGCTCCGCTCGCCTTCGCCTCCTCTACATTCCACGACAAACGCAGCGGGAAAACGGGCGTAGTGTGAGCGTCCTTCCGAGGAGCTGCGACGCTGCGGCGCCATGAACGTTGCGCCGCTGCGGGAAGTTTCCCGCTAGTGTGAGCCTGGCTTTATCCGCATCACTGGCCGCAGCCTTATTCCATCGTCAGGGTGATGCACTGCGAGAGTAACAGTGAATGAACGCACATATCCTCCCAGGTTTGTGGTCCTGCAGCGGTGGTCCCACGACGTGATTTTGGGCAGTGATTTTGTGAACGATCATCGGGCGAGAATTGAACCTACCGCCACAATAAGTGTCATAGTCTCTCTTGGTACCAGTGATATCGTAACCACCGAAGGCATCGTCAAGGAATACAGCCAGTTCTACTAATTGGAGGACGGTATCGCAAGAGGTATCGCTTATTTCCGAAATCGACAAGCTCAAGCTCGTCTGCAGGCGAGGCTGAAAAGCGAGGGCACCCACGTGCACGCTCGCCTCCATCGGTCCCTTCGCAGCGACTTCAAGGCTAACGATTTGTAAACGTAGACAAAGGGCTTAAAGGGCAACTCCGGAGGTTTTTTGACAATCGAATATTCAAATAAAAATTTTACTTTAGATTCTCCTCTCCGTCCTGACGCATTCTACAAAATTTGGGCGCCGTACAATAATCCGTTCACGCGCAACACGACTTTAAAATATGCTGTTTTCATGGCTTAAAGTGAGACTATTTCTGCCGGCAACACTGAGTTTCTGACGTCACAAACAGTATACCGGCGTTACTGTCCACTTCCCGCATGATTATGAAATTATGAGGCTTATATTGAACTACCTCAGACATTTTATGCAATGCTTCATGATTTCCATCGGTTATTTTCACCATCCAACGCGCGTACGTGTGTTTTTCTAATACTGAGTGTGACGTCACCATTTCGTCAAGTGGGACGTCGTTTCTGGCAGTGAAAACACTTTCGGTTTCAATTTGCTGTTTTTCCTTTTTAAAAATACTTCCAATAGGAATTTCGAAAAACGTTTTTTTTTTTTTGTGTTGGAGTCAGGACGTGCTGAGGAATGTAATTCAACTAAAACACAAAATGATGAAAAACCACCGGAGTTGACCTTTAAAACCCACCTGCTAACGAAATTGGACAACCGACACGAAAGCGCTTGATGTCCTACGTTGGCCTTGGCAGGGCTGTAAAACATGTAAACAGGATCCGCTCTTCGTCAGTTTTTGTTATCACACTTATCGTAATTTTCAAGGTAACCTGTTCATGTGTTATCCTTTATATCTTTTTTATGAATTGTTTCCTATGTTTTCTTTATGTGATTAGGTGTTTATTCTTTGTTATTACATCAATAGCGTCTGTACTAATTCATTTTTCATTCGCCCCAACCCACTGATGCGAAATATTGTATAATTTCTGCAACTGCTCAATATCTATTTCTTTTCAATAATCATCATAGGAGGTCCCGTTCCGCAGTCCTTGACTTTGGGACCTCCTTCTGTATTCATGTTTTGTTAACCTTTAAAATACAATAAACTTCAAACTTCAAACGATACTGTTGGCGCAGGGGTCCCTGGCAGTGTATTTGAGAGCATATGCAACATGAATGGGACTCTATTCCGGAGACACTTCATCAACCCATTTGAAGATGCTCTCAAAGGCACTTTAGTTCCTACAGTGTCATTGGCGGGGCCAGAAGGCGGGCATACCCACATGCTGCCCCCGCTGATCCCTCGTAGGGCAGTTTACGGCAGGGACAACGACAATATGGGCTCTCTGCGGGAAACACATCCTCGAGACTGAATGGGGAAGAAACGGGTGCGCACCACATGCTGCCGCTGCCGGTCCCTTATCGACAAATTGTGGACAATGCATCATTAATGTGGACTTTATGAATAAAAAAATAGGGCCGATTTGCTTAGTTAATCAAATGCGAAGTAGGTGCGTAGCACTGCTTAGACGCCAAGGTAAGCACAAGCTGCTTCACGACGTGGCGAGCAGCTCGGAGCACCGCGCGTGCTTGTCTGCTGTCCGTGAGTTGACGCGCGAGCGACACACGACTGCTCACCCCGGAGTAACATATGCTTGTGCAACGTTGCCCGGTGACGGTCGCCACGTCCGCAACTGGCATGCCCCTTCCTCACTGTCTTACCCTCTCACTAGGTGCATCTATGCGGCCGCTCCGCCCCCTTACTGTTAAAGGGCCACTGTCCAGTGAAGGCCTTTTTAAGCAAAGGAGCCCAGTGTTTCGATCAGGTACCGGAGATAGTCTGTGCAAAATGCTACAGTGACACGCGCGCCGCAAAGCATCGAAAATACAATTCAAAGCTCTCTCATGCTCTCCTCTGGGAAGCCAGCTTCCCCGTTTCCTGCGCTGGCCCGACGGGCCACAACAATGACGTACGTACCGCGAACTATGTCCATTGGTCCGTCTCGCTGACTGACGGGAGAAGGATGGGTGTCTATCGCTCGCAGCGCGCTTTTCCCTCGCCACGGCCAGACTGAATCCAGCGGCGCGCGCTTCCTCGACCGTTCTTTTTTTCGCGCTCGCGGAGAGCCACGCCCCACCTCCCGCCAAACGCGGAGGAAGAAGGGGAATTTGTATTGGGAAGGCTAGACGACCTCGGGCAGGAGAGTGAAAAACTTTTGCGAGGGAACGGAAGGAGAGAGGCAGGATAGAATCGGATGATTGCGGGGGCTGTAACTGCGTTATTAGTTACTCTTTTCAAAAACATTTTGCGGCCTTGCGTTCTAGGCGCGAAGTCGCACAGTCACCGGGGAAGAAAATATTTTGGACCGGAGGGTGGACAGTGGTTGGTTGGTTGGGAACTTTGGGACATTCACGGGGGGTGGGGGGGGGGAACCGGACACGGGTTATGCCGGCCTAATGTCGCGGCGGCACTCTTGGTGTCCGGGGGATGGGGAAGTGGGATGTGGGGAGGGGTGGGGGGGAGATCGTCTTGTCGTCGTGGCCCGCACCAAGCAAACAGCCCGGTGAACGTCGGCAGGTCGGTGCGCAGCCTCCGATGCAGCAGCGCTTGCGGGTGTTCCAGGCGAAGCCTGGTACTGCGCCTCTGCGAGGCACAGGAAGGACTGCTGGTGACAGCAGGACGCCACGGCGATTGGGGCAACCGCCGCAGCAGGAGGGGACCGCGATAGACTGCTGCCAAGGCAGCAGCGCGGCGGGTGGCGCTGAGGAGACCGTCAGTAGACAGCGCGCCGAGGCCCGCGAGCAGGGAGCCCACGGGGAGCTGTCCCGGAGTATCCAGGTAGCAGCAGGAGGGGGTGCCAGGATTCACGAGAACACGCGGTCCATAGCGGCGAGGTGGAGCCGCCTCGGTGCACACAAGTGGTGCTGCGAGGACGGCGGGTGGCTTGCACGTGGCAAGCATGCTGGCTTGGCTGGAAGCGCGAGCGCAGCGAGGACTGCGGCATCACAAAGATGTCAGCAGGGAGTCACCGCGACGACGAAGTCGTGCGGCAACTGGGGAGGCCGCCGGGAACTGCTGCAACAGCAGCAGCGCGGCGGGTAGGTCGCCAGGATCCACAGCAACACGTGGTCCGTGGCGATGGGGGAGGCAGGGTTCTCGCGCCACGAGGGTGCAGCGAGTTAGCCAGGGTTCGTCCCAGATCCGAGGAGCTGCAGGAAGCCGCGGGCGGTTCTGCAGGCTGCTGTCCATGAAGTAGGGGGGGGGGGGGGGGGGGGGGGGGCGCCGCCGCAGCAGCAAGCGACGGCGGCCCCGAGGAAATCCTTTTTCGAGGAGTAGCGCGCCGCGGCCGCCGAGGCGGCCCGCCGAGCTAGGCCTCTAGGAGAGGTAGCGGGTGGCCGCTGACGCGGCCGACTGCTGGGAAGACCTCCTAGTAGAAGGAACTCGCCGGCGCTGGGGAGCGCGCGACGAGCGAGGACGTACGCCTGCCGCTACGGACGGTAGCGGGCGCAGGCGAAGGTGCTCGGCGGCAGCGAAGCTGGCGCGACGGAGCGAGGCGCGACGATATCGCGGGAGGCGAGCAGGGACACATCCGCACACCTCGAAAGCCTGAACGAGAAATGTGGACAGTGGGCCTTTAAGTCGCGTGATGCAGGCGTCGCCACTTCCCCTTCCTCCTCTTCAAGTTCAAGGAGAGATGGATGGAGAGAGAAGAACCGCTTCTGCTGCAGCTGTGCAGCCGCTCCACCTCCTCAATGCTGAGCCGCGCGACGCGCGCGTCACCACCTTCTATTTCTCCCCTTCAAGTTAACGAAGAGAAGGAGAGTGAGCGGTTTCGGACAGACACTGGCAAAATCCGTGATTGCGGCTAGCAGTGCTACGCACTAAAATACTCTTGTAGTGTAAGCAGAGCCACCCGTATGAAGCCACTTAAAGTCCAATATCGGTCGTGGCAGGGCTGACAATCTGGCGCACCCGCATCCCAGGTACTAAAAGACAATAGTTCAATATTGTATATACATCGCTGCCCCAACGGTGGTTCTACAATGATCCAGTATTTGCCGACGACTCCCAAACATCGGTTTTGCAGTACACGAGACATTCAAGCTTCATGTCTTCCACTAATTTAACTACTGCCATTCTAGGATACTGGCCACATTGGAGTAGTTCTGCGTCCTCCCAATATTGGTTTAGCTCTGTTTGCAAATGGCAGCATTGGCCGGTTAATTCTGTGTCCGCCCGATATTGGCCGTGGCATTTTTAAACTCTGGCAACATTGGACCACCTTGTCTTGTGTTCGTCTGACACCAAACTTGCCGTTAAAAAAAAAAAAAACCGTCTACGATGGACAAAGTTTTCCCCTATCTTCCGGTTATGTAAGTGCCGCGTTAAATTCCTGGCTATGATTCGTTGGAACATAAATATGCAGTGATGTTTAAATCAAAATAGGCTTCCACATTTCCGTATTTTACCACGCATCTAAAGCCATTTCACAGCATTTCTGACAGTGATATTTCAGGCCATTGACACTCAAATGCACTCACTACAACGCTGAAGCGACTGAGCTTTAGTGCAGCCATCCTACTTTCCTGTACAGCCTTTGTGCTTATGCTTCCTTAGTATATTATACTTTAATGCACGCTAGTTGTCCGTATGTAGAATGACGAAGTAATTTTAAAACAAGCAATGATGTTCTTTGCAAGTTGGTGGTCACTTAAATAATGTTACGAGTTTTACATCTCCAAGATTAATCCAAATGGAAACACATAAAAGACTGCAATTTGGCGCTTCTAGTGGTCGACGTATCTAAAGGCGTATCACTGATAAATGAGTTGACTTTTGAAACAACGATTACTGCTCATGCAGTGCATGGCATCAGCAGTCAGCCGGTTGATAGTGACTGAATTAAACGTTCTACGTCGCTCAAGCTACAAAGAAAGTTTGGTGCAAAATAAACCAAAGATTCGACTACACAATCGGCCTCCTCAAACAAGCAACCACGCAAGTGCCAGGATGATTACCGAGGGTCGCAGAGAAGAAGCGGCATGAGGGAGGGATACACGATCAAGCTGGTTAAAAGCCTCGTGATAAGCCGAGTCACGTACTCCCTTCCGTACTACAACACAACTAAGAGTGAAAGGGAACAAGGCGACACTATTATAAAAAAAAGCATACAAGACAGCTCTTCATCTCCCAACCAACACATCGACGGAGAAGCTGCTAGCCCTCAGGGTGCATCATTCCTTCGATGAACTCAAAGCGCAACTGGAAACACAAAAAGCGAGACTACAGCACACTACCACCGGCCTATCGCTCCTCAAAAGACTAGGGCATCGGAAGTTAAAAAGCTAGAACAGAGAACAGCGAGCATACCCGACAATTTCCACAGCACCTTAAAGGCGAGCTCGCTCTCCAAAAACATGGATCGAAACCTACACGCGGCCAGGCGGAAAGCCCGAGCAAAATAGGTAGAAAAATACTTAGGAACAAAAGTGAACACGGTGTACGTAAACGCCGAACTTTACCTATACAAAACAACGTAGACAGGTAAATAGAAAGCCGTAGCGATAGTGGCAGGCTCGGACTTCAAGGAAATCGCTAGCGCGTCGGCACGGGACTTCACTGTACCGAAGAAGAAGAAATGACTGTTGCTTTAGCAGGCCGCGGAGGACTACCGGGCGAACAAACCGTTTAAAATTCTCACAGGTTCGAGAGAGGCATGCCGTTACTTTGCCAACGGCAGAATATGCCACAAAGCGCTCCAGATTCTGCTTCGAGCGGGCCTACTTAGAGAAGCAATTACACACATCATTTTCTGGGTACCGGGACACCCCGAGATTGAGGGTAACGGAATGGCCGACGAAGTTGCTCGCGAGGACACGAACCGAGTGCTTCACAACGCGGAACCGGACATCTTCATCAGGGTCATCCCGACGTACTCTGATATGCTAATTTACTATAAAGGGACGAGAACAAAATAGCATCCTCACCACAACATCCTAAATCAACAGGAAGCAGTCTACTGGCGGAAACTGCTAGCTGGAACGTTCCCTAATTTACACATCTTAAGCAAAATTCTCTCGAACCAATACAGGGATGTTTGTCCATGGTGCGCTGCTATACCCACACTATATCACATCACTTGGGAACGCGACAGAAACAAAGCTTTCCGCAAACTAGAAAATCCGAGTGCGCAACAGTGGGAGAGTATGCTCTCCAGCGGCAACCCAATCCTCCAATGATGACTGGTCATCCATGCCCAGCGAGCAGCAAAATTCAGTGGTGCCCTGGAATAGGGGCGCCAACCCTGTGAGACGGAGCCAAGCCATCGACGAACATAATATGGAAGAACTCTGTCGGTATTAATATTTGTAAAGTAGAGCAATGAAGTTTATCCTATCCTATCCTATCCTATCCTATCCTATCCTATCCTATCCTATCCTATCCTATCCTATCCTATCCTATCCTATCCTCGCTGTAGCCATTCATGCAATACGTGTGCACACACAGAGAAGGCGCATCGGAAAAGTGACGTAATAAAATTTCAGAATACGCAGGGTGTCGCAAGATGTAATAACGCATATTCGTGTGTTCTTTAATGAAATATTTCCTCCTTTCCCTGCCGACGATGATGTAAAATTTGCTTCTGCGTAAATTATTGCTTTATTGTGGAAGTTTTATTTTTTTGCAATTGCTGACGTTTTTGCTTTTTCTTATGTTTTTGACTTTTAAGCGTGGTGTTAGTGAATATAGAAAGAGAAGTAATTATTAGTTTTAAATTTGATCATATTTGTTCGTTTTGCATTTTCTTGCTTTGATGGCGTATCACGTTTGCAATGAGTGCCTATAGTACATTTCGCCCAATTTCTAGCTAGCATGGGAGATAATGGAAGGGCTACATAGGCCCTGATTTGTCCAATCTGTCAAAGCTCTTGAGTAGAAAGTGGTAGAATTTCTTTGACGGACCAGATAATGAAAAGATTGATGATAGTTTTTCACAGGGAGTGGCATCCTAGTTTATCAGAAAGCCTGCATCTCAATTACTATTTTAGTCATTCTTTCTCATCTGTTATCTCTGAGCAGCCTTTTTATTCCACAATGAGCTAGCACGCCACACCGCCGCACATAATAAGCGCTTGTTTGGACCTGGTTTGGAGAAGCAAATGGCTCAGCTGCGTGGTTTTTGCTGGAGAGTAGTAGCAGTAAGAGATTATAAAATTGAAAAGAAGACAAAGGTAAGGAACAGGTTAGTGCGAGCCACGGCCTAAGCCCGAAATTTGTGGTTGGCAGAAATAGTGATACAATGAGTGTACAGGAGGAGGAAATAAAATAGATAAATAATAGGAAGAGAATATAGGGTATAATAATAATAATAATAATAATAATAATAATAATAATAATAATAATAATAATAATAATAATAATAATAATAATAATAATAATAATAAATAAGCAATAATAATAAAGAAGTGCGTACGCAAGCAGAACCCCCGGTCGCGGCTGTCTTAGTACTGTAGTGCTCGTCATGCGAAGAGGCCTCAAGAGCGCGGTATCGGAGTTTTGCGTCACCTCCATAAACATAGCAGCACTGACAGCCGGTAGGGTGGGAAAGACAAATGCCGCATACTTTTTGCTACCGACCGGGTCTCTGACATAACTGTCTCGTCTGTTCCCACCTTTCTATCTGGGCGACCCCTTACATAGAAGAGTTCTAGCTTTACCGTGCTAGGCGCTATATAGTGTGTTTGTGAGTTTTTATGCGGACCCCCTTAAACCTCTTTACCGCGAACCAGCGTTGATCGCTGTGCATTCACATTCTTATGTGTACCTCTCTGCTTTTATTCAATTTTTATTGCTTTCTTTGGAAGGGTTTTGAGAGATACGGCTCCGTGAAGTTTCGTTCCGGCCGGCTCTTACCAGGGGCTGCTGCTCCTTCGCCGTTTTACCTCCCCAATCCTGAACCTTCTTTCCGCACATGAGCGCAGCTTGAGGAGCCGTTGGGGAGCTCAATGGAGCGCCGGGAACCATGCTTCTGCTCTTGCTTCCGCCCCGAGATCGGCGTGTTTACCGCTGCCTGTGGGGTTAGAAACAAGGTGAAACGGACTTGCCCCTCGAAACGTCCAGGCCCTATTTCTCTCCTCGATTAGTTGGGTTTTAGGCACTAAGACGACGTGTGTGTCGTTTCTCTGGCCAACAGCTCCTTTTTTAATTTAAATGTTAGTTTTTGTAGTAAACGCCACATCTGAAAAGTCGTGATGGCTCCAGCGTGGCTCAGAAACAATGCCTGCACGACTCCACTTTTGAGTAAACCTTCCTTTCATCATGCTATGATGTCAAACGCTCGGAAAATATTATAGTCCATTAGCAGCTTGTTTTTGCTCGGCAAGAATAGCGACCGAGGCACTAAGCTGGGAAAATGTTTTAGCTCTTTTAGAAATTTCAAGCTTGACGTCAAGCGCAAGGCCGCTCTTCCCCTTCTAACGGTACAAGACAGTAACATACAGTTCACGGCAATTGAGCAAATGCGGCCAAAACCAGCATCAGGGCGGCAAAATATTGCCGCGAACCATCCAAATCTTTACCTGTTCTTTTCGGACAGCCGCTAACATGCGGCCTTATCACTGACTCCAGCGAAAGAATTGATTCTGCACTCTGTTCATGATCATTGCCCCGAGACGCAGCCTTATCATTTTCTTTGTCGCGCGAGATGCACCGAGATGTGTCTCGAAGATTCCACCCACTCGCGTGTGTTTGTGCAATGTTGCAGGTTATGCTAGTCCTAGTTTGCGGCTTTACCCTGATGTTTCTTTGCCGCCTTTAAAATGAGCTTTGGCGAGTGCGAAGGGCATTCGTAGATCGATGACCTTCGAGGACGCATGCATGTTGCTATCGCCACGCAATTGCTTACCTCTTTTGCGGGCGCAAGTCAGCCCCAATAGAAAACTTATTCCCGTAAATTTCAAGCCTCCTTATTTGTCTGTAACGGCACTGTCACCACTACATGACACTATTTCAAATTTGTTGAAACCTCGTCATCCTTCAAGCTTGAGCCACTGCAACCACTCGGATTTTTTTACGACTCAGCAGAAATGGCGAGCGTATGCATTTGCATATAGAAATAGTTTAAGGAAGGGTGCAATGCTTTTTCCTGGTCTTTTCCCGGCTTTCTGCAGAACATAATCTGCCCGAGATTTTGGCCAAATAAATTTCTTCAGGGCAAAATGCGCAGTTCTGATAATTCTGCAATGGTTCTCATTTTGTCTCTCGCATATATACTGTCTTCTACAATAGTATAGCTTGCTCCGGGAGGTAGATATACAGCTTACTTAAGAATATACAGCTTAAAGCGTCTATAAGGCATGTGTTCAGCGTATGTGGAAATCTGTGTTATTGTATTTGCATGAAATTACAAAACATATTGTTCGAAGAAGCTAAAAAGAGGCATATTTCTATGTGGTAAAAAGCGTCATAATGTAGGGAAACCAAGTTCTGACATTTGGTTTTCAATCTATTTGGGCGTTTGACAGGGCACATTAGATTTTGGAAACGGCCTGATTAGGTGTAAGGCAAAAGTTTATTGGCCTTGCACCTACATTACACTAGGCTTGAACTCTATAATTACCAATAATCATTATATTCTTTGCAGCGTTTCACACATTTTGCTGCAATCTATTTTCCTGTTCTCTTTCATTTGTCACATCATTGCCATTATTTTGTGCGCGGGGCGATAACACTGCCCTTGTTGTAATTAATTACAAAGTTAGCTATCAGATATTTTAAGACTGGATATAACTCATTTGTGAAGAGCAAATAACCATAAAGCAGAGCAGAGGTCCTCAACCATTCGATTTCACCGGTTGTCGAGCCGCTGTAGCCGATTGCCTTGCATCTGCCAGCCAACCACAATATCACCTGGACATCATTAAATACAGCATACCAGAGTAGCACAACAATCTATACTATTAATTATTGATCAATGAAACGGCATTGCAGTAGGTGCACGAAGCTTATGGTGATCTTCCTACGCTCAAAATTTACATTTTACTACTGTAAGATGCTTGTAGTAAAGGATTGTGCGCAGCAAAACTCATGCTTCCTATTTTTTTTTTCTTTTTGTGCTTGTCTACTTCAACAACCAACCTGATTTCTACTTGATAAAGTAATGCCTGTGTTCTGCTTTTATCTTTACAACTGCGACTAGTGAAGGCAGGAACAGTTTTTGATTCCCAGGATTTCATCCGCAATTGTTGCTGTGTTCATTACATCGACATCTGTACATCGGCCGGAATAAATGGTTCGCTCAGCAAGTCCACCCTCCCCAGCTAGGCACTGCTGACATCCCAGCACACCCTCGGAATATCTAGGAACCTCATAGCAGTATAACCCCAACGACCTGGACAACTAGGGCCGCCTCCCAAGAACTGTTCCTTTATTCAGTTCATACATATCCAATGGTCAGTTATCAATATTAGGCTACTTTAAAACGTAGACAGATAAATAAGATGTACTTGGGTATAATTAAAATTGAATTTGAAAAACTGTTTCCTTCTGACGGAAGAGCCTGTAGTTCAAACCCTTCTTTTCCTTGTGCATTCTGCCAACAGGTACTGATGACATGTATCTGCCAGCCAAAAAATGCGTCTTTGAGAATTCTCTGCTGTCTCATTTTATGAATAATTCTAGTTGCTTGCAATCAAAAGCGTTAATTGAATTGTTTTGCCACTGAAATTACTGCATTGCTTCTCACAGTCTGAAATATTAAAATCAATTTACAAGGTAAGCTGCTCCATGGCTCGGCGATGCCTATCGAAAGCGCATGTTTATAATGGAACATGAATGAAAAGCCTTTTATAAGTCATGTATGGAAATACTCTCCTACGTTAATGAATTGGGGAGTTCTATGGGCTATGAATAGAACCGTGAGCCATAAATCATTTGGTTGTGCCAAACTGGCTGCAAATAGGCCAACATTGGCATGAACGATGGGCCAACAAAGAAACATTTCAATTCCCCAAGAGCCAATGCTGGTCTGATATCGATGCACTGTTTTCTGACATTGGACCGTCCTGGTCGAGCGGTGGTGTGCTGTTTGGAATGTTTCGCGCAGGCTACCCTTGTAGAGTACATGAGGCCAGATGCGTTTTGTAATGAAACATATTCCGTCAAACCGAAATGAAAGGCGCTAAAGTTAGAAAACTCGGCGGAGGCGGGAGCTGGAAAGTGGGCGAGCCCCTCCGATCCTCCTTTGTAGGGTACTTGTCCATGTAGAACACAAGTACGGGCTCTCTGTGGAAAAACTAAGTAAGCATAACATACACAATGCACATTGGTCTCACATCTGCCGCAGCGGGGTTCAGTTGGAGTATGGCTCCACCTTATTGTATATACATTCATTCATGTCTCTAATATGTACTATACGTGCTCTTTACTCTGTGGTTTGGGTGGTTTGTTATACACTTCTGCGTGTTTATTCGATTACTTATTATACACGTTCTGGATTCTTGCATTCACCTTTAAAGTCTGTATATTTATCACATCAGTTCAGTTCAGTCTTTCAGTCGTGTCCGGCTCTTCGTGCATTAAATACTGGGCACCTTTATCAGGCTGCAATTAACGTCCACTTTACACAGTTCATTGTGTTTTGCAATACACGCATAATTTGTGTGCGGAACGCGTCCACTCATTTTACTTATGTCAGGTGTCCAAATAAACACTTTTTTAAATGCACACTGCAGCGCTAATGCCCGTGCCTACGACATGAGTGTCATGGCTCAGACTAGGCTGCCCACATTGCTCCAGTTT
The DNA here is from genome assembly GCF_055883805.1 of Amblyomma maculatum. NCBI lineage: Eukaryota > Metazoa > Arthropoda > Arachnida > Ixodida > Ixodidae > Amblyomma > Amblyomma maculatum. Next base: position 23,339,490 of record NC_139351.1, on the reverse strand, counting down.
TCAGAGATTAATCTGATCTGTTGCTTCATACAAAGTGGGCATTTTAAATTTGTGTGTCATAATATTGTTAAGGTTAATTACGATAGCAGCACTTGGGGCTGGGGCCGCCCTACGTCGGCGCTCTGGGGGAACTTGTGAACAAGCCCCATTTGCGCTTCCCCTTTAAGCCCGCATCACTCCTGCATCATTATTGGAAGGCCTAATGAAGAAGAAAACGTGCTTTCTTTAACGGCCGACAAAGTATGTGCAAATTATGACCGACGGAGAATAGGCAGATTGAGAAATACGGGCTGAATGGGTGCTGCCCAGTTTGGGCTCATGGGCCCATCTTGTGCATACGTGGGCAACGCTGGATGTCGACAGGGTCCCGCGTTGCAAAGCCCCCATTGTCATTCCAGGGAGCGATGTTGGCTCGGGATATCAATGAAGGCAGGCATAATGGGGCAATCCCTGTCTGGCTTGATGATCGGTCTCTGATGGGACCAGTTTTGGCAAATGTATGTAGCCGCCTGGGGGCTGACAGGGCCCGCATGAAAACCCCACATTGGCTATCCAGGGCACATTGGAGCAACAGTGAGCCGCACTTGAGAGACCACATTGCGATACATGAGGTGAAAGGGCCCTCATCAACTTGATTTCGCAATGCCTGCATGACCGCCGAGGTTTCAACTGAGTCAAATGCTTTTTCGTAATCAATGAATGCTATGTATAAGGGCTGGTTATATTGCGAGCATTTTTCTATCACCTGATTGATGGTATGGATATGATCGATAGTAGAGTACCGTTTCCGAAAGCCTGCTTGATCCTTTGCTTGATTGCAGTCTAACGCTATCCTGATTCTATTAGCGATTACCTTAGTAAATACCTTATACGTAACAGAATATAAGCTGATTGGTCTGTAATTTTTAAGGTCCTTAGAGTCCCCTTTCTTATGAATGAGGATAATGTTTGCATTCTTCCTTGGTTCCGGTACCGTCGATGACACCAGACACTGCGTATACAGGGTGGCCAGTTTTTCTAGCACGATAATCCCCCCCCCCCCCCGTCCTTTAGCAAATCTGTAGTTATCTGATCTTCTCCAGGTGATTTCCCCCTTTTCATAGTTTCTAATGCTTTCTTGCCCTCGTCCTTCGTCACTGGTAGAACGTCTGATTTTTTTTCCCTACCACCCATCTCATTACGGTCCTGACTACTCTGGCTATTGTAGAGATCTGTATAGAACTCCTCGGCTACTTTGACTATCTTATCCATATTCGTGATGACGTTGCCCGCCTTGTCCCTTATCGCATACATCTGGTTTTTGCCTATGCCCAATTTCTTTTTTACCGCTTTAAGGCTTCCCTCGTTCTTTACAACGAGGGAAGCCTTAAAGCGGTAAAAAAGAAATTGGGCATAGGCAAAAACCAGCACGTTCTTTACGACCCCGCCGGGGTGGCGCAGTGGTTACGGCGCTCGACTACTGTTCCCAAGGACGCGGGATCGAATCCCGGCCTCGGCGGCAGCTTTTCGATGGAGGCGAAAAGCAAGGCGCCCGTGTGCTGTGCAATGTCAGTGCACGTTAAAGAACCCCAGGTGGTCGAACTTTCCGGAGTCCTCCACTACGGCGTCTCTCATAGCCTAAGTCGCTTTGGGACGTTAAACCCCACAAACCAAACCAAACCAAAGCGTTCTTTACAGCATGCTCAATTTTCTCCATGTTATACTTCCTTATATCTGCCACCTTGCGCTTATTGATTAGCTTTGATATCTCGGCCAATTCGATCTGGTCTGTTGGATTGGAAGCTTTCATACTCTGGCGTTTCTTAACCAAATCTTTCATCTCCTTAGACAGCTTACCAGTATCCTCTCTAACTATACTACCGTCTACTTCTACATCGCACTCAGTAATGATATCTCTGAAATTATTGTTCCTTGCCTCTAGGGTAATGTCGCCATCCTCAGTTAGAGCTGAATACCTATTCTGTAGCGAGATCCTGAACTCTTCTGCCCTCCCTCTCACCGCTAATTCGTTGATGGGTTTCTTTCTTACTAATCTATTGCGTTCCTTCTTCAGATTTAGGCTAATTCGGGACCTCACCATCCTGTGGTCACTGCATCGCACTTTCCCGATTACCTCTACATCTTGCATGATGGCGGGGGTTGAACACATTATGAAGTCGATTTCATTTTTAGTCTCCCCGTTCGGACTTTTCCATGTCCATTTCCGGTTCTTCCGTTTGCTGAAGAAGGTATTCATGATTCGTGAGTTATTGCGCTCTGCAAACTCAACTAGTAACTCCCCCCCCCCCTGCTATTCCTAGAACCAATGCCATAGTCACCTACTGCCTTGTCTCCTGCCTGCTTTTTCCCTACCTTGGCATTGAAGTCGCCCGTTAGTACTGTGTACTGCGTTTTTACTTTTCGCATTGCCGATTCTACATCTTCGTAGAAGCTTTCAACTGCCTGGTCATCATAACTACATGTAGGTGCATAGGCTTGTACAACCTTCAGTTTATACCGCTTATTAAGCCTAATTACGATGCCTGCCACCCTCTCATTAATAGTATAGAATTCATCTATATTACCCGCTATATATTTATTGACAAGGAAACCTACTCCTAGTTGTCGCCTCTCTGGTAAACCTCGATAACACAGTACATGCCCATCCTTCAGTACAGTATATGCCTCATTCGGCCTCCTAACCTCCCTAAGCCATATGACATCCCATTTCATACCCTCTAGTTCCTGTAAGAGCACTGCTAAACTAGCTTCACTAGCTAGGGTTCTAGCATTAAACGTTGCCAGGGTCAGTTTCCAATGGCGGCCTGTCCAGCGGACAGGCCGCCATTGGAAACTGACCCAAGTGACCCACCAGGTCACTGACAAGTGACCCATCAGGTCACTTGTCGGCCACATGAATAGAACGTAACGTAAATGTGTGCTCAATGCTGAAAAAACCCATCACGAAGAAGTGGACCTGCCCATATAAAACCACTTTAGGTCTTATATTGTCCATAGCAACCCTGGGAGTCTGGCACTTCTATATGTTTCCCACTGGGATCCTTTGATGAGTCATTGTTTTCAGACGGACTATACCCACTGTAGGGCGGGACCTCTACCATATTCCTCCAATTAACCCGGTCGTGTCCTAGCTGCATCCACTTATTCCCTGGGAACTTCTTGGCCCTATCCGCCAACTAATTTTTGGCACCCCCTGCTACGCTTTCCTTTCCTTGAATGGCCACCTAAAACTCATCGGGCCGAGCTTGGCCACTCTGCCAAGTCCGAGTTTGGGGATTAAAAATAGCCTAAGGGCCGATCACCGGCAATCGACCTCCGGCCAGAGTATGGCCGCCTTGGCCAGCCTAGTGCCGCGCTAAGGTCATGCATGGGCCATGGCTTACCCACGCATGGCACAACCATGACAGCGGTGCTCGCTGCCCGGTGCTTTATTCATGTCTAATCAGTGGTCTACTTGTTCATGGCCCGTGGTTTATCCATGCAACGTCTGCAGATCGATTGTGCATGAAAAATAATTCTGCGACAGTATTTTTAGACTAGCATCTTTTCCTCCAAGCGGGTTCTAACTTAGTGGCATAAACAATGGGGACCTCCTTCGGGTAGGTGAAATGCAACCCATACATATGTAGGTCTAAAAATCCGGCGCATCTACAAAGGTAGATTCAAAAACTCTTACTATTGGATTTTATTATATACCCGAAAGAGGCCCAAAACAATTCTAATCAAAAGTAGCAGTTTTCTTACTGCTTATTAAGTCTGTGAGGCTTCACAGCAGTTTATTCCGGCTTTGAGCTCTTAGGCTGAGTTGAAGATGTCAAGTTTCCTTGCTCGTTGTATTACAGTAACTTTAAAAAGTTACTAGAGGCTCTGAAGCTTATTTAAAAGCTTTGCTTCTTTTGGGAATGAAAATATGCAGGAACTGTCAATGACGACACTTCTCCAAAAGGAAAGCTTGGGTGTTAGAATATATCCATTATAATTTTGTGGAAGGTGCTTCTGATTTCGTTCTTCCAGTTATGTACATGTGATTAGGATGTGGTTTATGGTTACAACCTCTCCACAGAGTTCGTATATAGGTACATTTTGTTATGTAAGAATGAAGTTGTGTGTTGAATTAGTGTGACAGATACGAATGTGACGTAGAACTAATTCAATGAAACGCTCTCGGCGACTACATGTTTTCCATTCTTCATCACTGGCTTCAGTAGGGGTAATGTTTTGGTTATTTCTTTGACATCATTTTGAGGTACATGAGGGCGGCTGCAGCACATAAATCAGCTCGTTTATAGCCACTTATCCTTATAGGACTTGGCGCCCAGCAAAATTTCATTCTGTGTCTTTGCGTTTCAGCTTTTCTTGCACAATGCATTATATTTCCTGATAAGGGTTATGCTTCCTTTCTGGAGTGCCCATCCTGACTATCTCTCCCCTCCCCACTCTCTTGCATAGAACTGGTATGGCCGGCTGCGCAGCTAACAAAAGCCGTGCACACATCTGCGAGTAATATAGAACTCCTGCAGCAGCTTGAAAGGATCAAGTTTTCCATTTAGTCATAACAAAATTTCTCCCTGTCCTCAATCACGTTACAGTTTCTGGCAACGCAACAAACTTGTCTGGCGTTGACAAGCACGCTGATCTTTTTTTCCTCTTTCGATTCCCACTTATGGGAACCGCTCTTTCCCACTAGTATTTATTTAATCCTTTTCCACCACGTCGTGGCGTTGGAATGATAAACAAGTTTATTGTTTAGCCATGACGATGTGCCGTATATACGTGCCAAGACATGTCATGATGGCAGCATGAGCGAGTAACTGCCGTTTTGTTTTTGTTTTCTTGATTTCTTTTTTTTTTTTTTGGGGGGGGGGGAGGGGCGCACCGTGCGAATTGCAAGAAACTAAAATGGCAACCTCGAGAGTCTCCATGCGTTTAAATTTTTGCGTCATATGTGTAGAAAGCACGCACAGCGCATTTGGTCCTTTCCCAAACAGAGGGCGCGGCGCGAAGCTCGTTATCGATAACGCAACAGCGTTCGAAAAAAAGTTACTGTAAGCAAGTCCGTTTGTTCGATCAACTTCCCTTGAGGTAAAGTCTTCCTTCTCGGCAAAAGGAATGTTACCTTCTGAATGTCGCATAATCGGAGTATGATCACTTTTGTTTTGTATGTGTGTTCTCACTGACAACTGAATTTGTGCTAGAGTTTAAGTACTCCAGTTGCTTTTACATCGTTGTAGTTGGGTCATTCCGTCTCAAACATCCCAGGTGTACGGACTATGTCAGCACGGGACTATCTCATATTAACCATATAAAAAAATGTTCCTGGTAATGGGTATAAATATTTGTAATCTTCCGAATATTTCTAGAGAAAACAAAATGCATATTGAAGCGCGTGTTGAAAATTAGGCTTGGCGCGAATGCAATGGTCAGAATTTTTCAACACTTACATTGATCACATTACTGGATTTACGTATTTTCCTGCATATTCACATGTTCCTTCATGCTCCAGCTTAATGCAGAAATGAAAAATGTTGTCACTAAATTTTGTTTACTTCAAATCTCAAAAATGGCGTTTCTCCTCGGACTGATTTCAAAAGCAGTGCTCGTATTTTGGTTGAATAAATTGTGTTCAATAATTGTCAAGATGCTGGGCTTCGAAGAAAAAATGAATTGCGCTCATCATCTGTATTTTTTGCAGAACAAAATACGAAATGCGCGACAAACAGCTATTTCCAGAAACATTGGTTACAGGATGCACGTTCTGGGTCTCCACCTAAAAAATATTACTTTGGTCATAGTCCAATATATCTGCTAACTCGCTGCTAATTTATTTGAAATAAATTGTTTTCAGCTGGAAAATATACACTTTTTTTAGTTGAGCGGCATTGCGGTGCAGCGCGCACAAGTAACCTCGGGCACTTCACAATTCTGAATGCGCTGATGGTGCTATTGAATCGATCGATGCTATAATCCGCACAAAATAGGATTTGGTGCCATATGGCAGGGAAAAAACACGTTTCTTTTTTGTCGTTGTCGTGGGGTATTGGCCGAAGAACAAAAGTCCGGTGAAACTTGACCAACTCGTTTAATTGGCTACACGAACGAAGAAAACTGTAGGGAAAATCGGACGACCGATTCGTTCGGCGTCTCGCAAGCCACTGTCCCCGCCGCCGCTAGGCCTCCAGGTCTTAATTTATCTTCTTTTTTTACCTATTTCTTACTAGGCAGGCGTACAACCTGCGTGGGGTCTTCGAAGCTCGGTTTGAATGTCGTTGAAGTTCGGCCGCCAGCGCGTCCATACCCACGCGCGGACACACGTGTGCTAAACATACATTCAAAAGCAGTCGCTCGCCGGCGTTCAGGGCGGCGAAACTTCGGGGCAACAAGTACGTACGTCTCGGGCACTCACTTCGGCTCTGGAGTTTTTCATTTTGTCTTCGACACAAGTTAGCCGCGGTTGAACTCCGTATAAACCGATCAACACATGTTAAAACACTGTTTATTGTCATGGTTTGGCAGGGTTAAAAAAAAGGTGACTTTTATTTGCACTGTACGGTTCCTTTAGTAAATACTCCTAATTTTCTTGCACGTAGTGTGTGGTTCCTTTAATACAATAGCTATATATTGTGCAGTGCTCTTTTATACTAACGTTCTGAATTGATTGCGTTCACCGAAAATGTAAGTCCAAAGCTGGGCAGTGATCCATTAAGTTATTTAAATTACTCATTTCTCTTCGTGAATCAAACCAAACATTTTACAACCTTTGTTATGCCCATTAATGTATCCTTATGTCTAAAGCACTGTGACGCCTTTCTCATCTTGTCTACAAAAAAGATTCTGTATTATGTAATAAGAAAGCAACGGCGAATGAATTTGAATGATTGGATATCATGCACTTCTTGTGACCTCATACACCAACCTAATGATCCCGAATGAGATGGACGTTCAGTATCATGCAGGGTATATGGTATCAAGCCAGTTGTATATAATATCAAGCCAGCTGAATGAGACGGGTGACATACGATGTTTTATGACTGACGATATCAGACAAGTTATATGATCTCAAGCATAAATTATTCGCACAAAAATATAATCCTTATTGTACGTATATCACTCAGATCATACACATCAATCAGCTATCACACATTTCTCATATGTTTTTTTTCAATAGGATGTTTCGAAGTTTCAAGACACCGTCAGAACTGTTAAATGCGGTAACCCGTTCGCACCGGTATAGCCAGTCCTCTGGATTTTGTGTCGGGTTGCCATTGAAATTGCGGGGAGGGCCATGTCGGGGCTGTTGGATGACCAACGGTACTGGGCTATTGCTGGTGTTGAGGACTTTTTTGTATGTCGGACGGGGTCCGGCAGCACACATAATTCGGGTTCAGCCCTTGAACTCGGTGTTTGGTTCGGTGGCCTGTAGGGTGGTCCCCCACAGAGGCATGAACAGGACTGCAGTTGATTGAAAGGGTAGACCGGAACACACAGAGCAGCACCCCCACCAGATGTCACGTGGTGGTGACAAGGCCGTAAGCACCAAAAGAGAAGACAAGCTTAATCGCAGTGAAATCAGTTTTTTATTGAGTTGACTTGCGTCGGTAAAAGAACTAAACATCTCGGCGGCAGTAATGCCAACAAACGTTCACTCTGGTTGTCGAACTGAGAATGCCTGTCGCGCCCGTCAATGCTCAATTTAAAGGCGGCGAAGAAGCATCCAGATAAAGCCACAAACGATGACTAGCACAACTTGGAAAATTATAGAAAACTCACGGGAACGGCTGGAATCTTGCATTTATCCCGAAACACCTTGCACGACAAAGAAAGTGAGAGTGTCGTCTCGCGGCAACCAGCATAAAAAAAAATACAGAATTGATCGCGAGGTAGAATCACAGTTAAAAGGCCGCATGCGGCGGCGGTAAAAAGAAAACAAATGTGCTTCTAATCTTTCATACCTTACCACCTGTTTGCACAGTAACTAATATCGAGGAGTTCACCAAGCAGCAATAGTCCGTTTCGCCATTCTACGCTGTGGTCGTACCGTTTCATCATTGTGTTATTAAGCCTATAATATTCTATATTTTTGAGGAGGATCACTGAGGTGATTTTGCCATTGTAGTAAAGTCACCGGGTTTATAGTTAGGCTTGCATAAAACGGTAAACACTGCTACATTATATTTATTTATTTTGATTCCTGCGTTCAGAAACGCACATACACGAAATAAATGGTTAAAATTGTAAATAAGACGGGCTCTCGAGTACGAGTTCGATACAATGCTGGCATGTGGAAGAGGTCACTCAAGCAGAAAAAGCGCTCGTAGGCTTCTCTTTCTTTGCATCCTCTATCCGTTCTGTTCTGAGAGAATGCACCAAAGATTCAGCCTAAAATGACAACACTATCTAAAAGTACTTGTACAATAATGTTATTATTTTTCATATGCCAGTTTATGATTCCCCCTCACATGGCCATTTTCTCAGTTTTCACTTGCACGATCACGTATTCTAATTAAACCCTGCAAGCATGGAATCTACAGTATTACGTAAATCGAAACGAGAAAAGTACCAGCTGCCTCACTGAAAGCTAAATCTATTTTCCATCATATAATAAGCAGAGTACATGAATTTAAAATATTGTTATGCATTACGCGAAGCTTTTTCATGCGCTTCCATGTTAGGAATTCCCGTAGGCAACGGTGCGATAACATTCCTTTCACCCATGCTTATTTATCGGAAGGTGAGTGACAGAGCAATGATTACTGCATCACTTGCACGTTCATTGGCATTGTTGATTACAGTTTCGCGATCAAAGATCCAATGAATTCCTTCTTTGCAGGTGCGTCTGTGGAGAAGAAGGTGGAACCTTGTAAGTAAATTTAGATTTTATACATTTTTACTTTATACGTTTTTCTGTTGATTTTTAGCATTGAATAGCATCCTGTGTGCGGCTCTTCGCCCATAGATTTATCGGTTTTTGCGAACATTATAGATAAACCTCGTCCACCCTTGCCTCAATATCTATGTAGTTAAAACACTAGATTTTTGAGCACTAGGTCGATTGCATTCTAGCCACAATGATGACTTTTGAATTGATGCGAAGAACCAGCTGTCCATTCACTATCCAGTGTCAGGGCACGTTAAAATGTCCTAAATCACCTTTGCTCATATAGTCCTCAGAACAGGTAGTCCTTCCCTTACAAAAAAGCTTAATGAGTTTCTGATTAAATGTTAATTACATTCCTCATCATGCACATTAACATTTCTTACATTTTCTTGATGCATTTTTGATGAGTTTCACAAGAAAGTTGGCCACCGTGTTTCTGGTTGGTACCTAATGTGTGCATTTCTTGTGTGGTGTTCATGAGTGTTGACCAATGAGCACTTTTGAATAAAAAGTAAAAGCTAAAACGTAGCGAAGCACCTCAACTACATTAAAAAAAAGCTAAAAAATAAAAAAAATTGAAACTAAGCGAAAAAAAAAACTGCACCTCTGGCGCGATTCGAACTCGGTACCTCTTACTCCGTAGCTTTCTACGCTAACCACTCGGCCACTCGGGGAACTGGTAATATGGGTAACGTATTTGCTTCTTATGTCTAGACTGCATTCATAAGATTGGGACTTAATGTTTCGAAGCATGTTTCGAAGTGTACAGGCCATTGCAGCTGCTCTAACAATTACAACTTCTTGACCATTAGAACTTGCATCTAATGTTCTAGATACCTATGCGCACTATTTTGTCCACTGCAGTCATTTTAACATGTCGAGTTTGGCATCGCTGGCAAATTTATCAGCGCTGGCTCTTCGGTGGTTGCTACCTTGGGCGTAATTTTCGCTGAACACGGAGCTGTAGCACGAGCCTTTAAGGAAAAAAAGTGCGACCAAGCTTCAATACCGGCAAGCGCAGCAGCGCCAACACTATTTTACTGGTAACTAAATCGTATTTGTATCTAAACATTTCGGGAAGCGTTGCGATGACTGAGGGCTCGGCTAATCTATACGCAGAGCAAGAAGGAGCTCGAAAGCTAAAGAAACACGCAAAATATCATGCATTATAAAGAAGGCATTGCTTGATCGTGCCCTGGTAGCGCACATGCCCCCAGGACGGTCGAGTTCCGAGTCAACGCACGGCTCGGGTTACGTCCGCGCGTCGTCGTCGTCGGCGCAGGCCGTGGTACCCCTGCTGGTCTCTCCAAAACGGCCTGCTCGCAGGTGCAAGGAGGCATTGGAAATGGAGCGGCCTTGCGTCCGTTTGCTTGGAGGCGGTGTGGCAGTGCGGCGGTTCGCGTACACAACAATATCCTTGCCCGTAACACCCTCAAGCATATTGTCCAACCACAGCACCCATTCGCTTGGCAAGAAGTGATTTGCATGTGGCACAAACACCCAAGACGCACGGTGTAAGCGTGTTTTGAATGAAACAAATGTCCAAAAAGTTGTTTTTGTTTTTACAGTGCATGCTAAACAGAAATGAAAACATAGTAAAGAATATACATTCGCTTAGTGATGTATAATTTCCCTCATTTGAGAAAGTCAGTGTATTTCCACATTAGCTCCTATACAAAAATGCTGTTGTGTTTTCCAAGTACAAAACTTCTTGCGTAATCTCAAATGAAAGTCTGTTGCGGATCTCATGTTAAAACACATAAAAATTGTTTCTTAGGCAACATCCTACATATGCTAATCAGAAATGAAAACATAGGGCTCTGAAAGTGTGCAGTTAACAAAGAAATAATATATATTCACTTAGTGATGTATACATTTCCTCATTTGAAAAAGTCAATGTATTTCCACATTAGATCCTACCCAAAAATACTGTTGCGTTTTCCAAGCACAAAACTTCATGTGTGATCTCAAAGGAAAGTCTGCTGCGGATATGATGTTAAAACACATCTAATCTTGAATCTCCTTTGAGTGGTTGATGACTCATCAAAAACACATTACGTGGGTAACAGAAATTCAATATCCATTTTTGTAAGGGTTTGTTGCTTATGCTGAGCTTTCTTTCATATATATGTAACATAAGTGTGTGTCAGGGGTTCAGAAATCGTATTTTGCCTCCTCTGTACATGGTAAAATAACTATCGATGTATTCGTGAGCATTTCAAACTGTGCGTCGAAAATGAGAGCCTCACAAGAAAGTTAAAACCCGTGGGTGTAGAGATTTTCAGCGTAATTGCATCTGTTAATAAATAAATGACGATCTCCAAGAAAACTCTTTGATGCTGCAAGGGCGATGAGACACTTGATACATAATGTAAGTTAAACGCCAGTTCATGCGCTGCTAATAAATAGAAATCAACGCCGTATATACCCATCACTACGACCTGAGAAATTTGATGGCGACGGGGGTGTAAGCAGGTTCTCTGCGCTGGTCTGCAAATTATTCTCCGATTCGAGTGCTGCGCCGTATCATGCAGAGGGCGTTTCAAATTTGGTCGCGTAGCCGTTTTATTGAAATCAAGAGGCACTGAGGAGATGCACTTGATTAAATAAGCAAATCAATAACAGTTAATGATAACATTTATCGAAAATGTTATTTTCATATACGCCATGACCTACTTTAAAATAATTTGTAGCATTGTGAATCGGTCATGGTCATGAGTAAATACTTCCTTCTTTACCATTGTGCATCGTTTATGAAATGGTTTAAACAGAAGAGGTTTAATTAGACTCAGAGCCGACTGAACAACTCAGTGTTTCCTAATGATGCATGAGGTACACGCTGTGCTACGCATGTTTAGAGCCAAAGGTCCGTTTGTGCTTTGCTTACCCCCTATGCGTTATTCCCTTTTCCAAAATAACTAACTCCTATGCTATAGAGCTCTTTGGAGCGACCACTTTTGTCAATCATATCTTGATCGTGGTGGAGCACCCCTACTAGGAGCGCTCCTTTAGAGAATTGCATCGGATTCCTGATTTCCTGAAGCGAGCCTTATGAACATAGAATGGGCACGCGCTTCACTCACTGAATGAATCCGCAGGGACTTTTCCCCAGGAGTACCAAGGGAGATTTCAGAATAGATAATGTCCAAGTCTCTGTTACATTCTTTACTTGTTTTCAACGCTCAGAACATTGCGCTGGCAGCTGCCCACTTATTCGTATTTTCCTACGTCCGAGCTGCCCGAACGCACATTAAGCACGTTTTTACCACGAGCGGAATCGTATGCGGTGTTACATTTGGTACGACGTCAGCGACGTAAAACATCGCTTGGAAAGTGGAACAAAATACCGCCTAGTTACATACAAGAGATGTATGAAGCAGATTGGAAACCGGCACTTAAAATATCTGGAACATATTGACACATGCCTTTTATAGAAGACAATGGGGACTGACACAGGTGATTGGAGAAGACGACAAAGTGAAACTGTGCTCCCACTCGTGCACCTTTGACTGGTTGCTGATGTTCTTCGGTGCCAGATAGCCATTGGTGTAACGTTACAAATCTGGTGGAGGTTCTGGGTGTGGTTCCAGTTCTCCATAGCCTACCTGTAACTACGAAGATTACTCCAGTACACCAGTGCTTCGGCCACCGCAACGTAGAGAGCCCCCGGAATTCATACCTCTCCCGTGATACGAGAGCGACGCAGGCTGAGACTGTCGTAGAACCATCTTTCATGACATCTGAAAGCTGGCTTCTCGCGCATATCCTTTGTCATCATCCGTGAACAGCACCGTCTTTTTATGGCGAAGTATTCAAGGACGCCGAAGACTGGGTTGAGACCTTCGAGCTTGTTGCACTTTACAGGGGGTGGAGTGATGATCGTAAGGTCCACAACGTGTACTTTGCTCTTGAAGAGTCTGCAAGGACAGGGCTTGAAACCCATGAGGCTTCGTTTTCATCCTGGCAAGAGCTTTTCGCGAGTCTTTCCCGCAGCCCAACGCGCGTTGCTGCACAGTTCTTTGTGAGCCTGCCGTCATGGAGACATCGTTGACACACCGAGCCTGTCAACACAACCGTGACACAAGCATCATTGAGTCCGACGCATTCATGCATGTCGGCAGAAAACCGGACGCGTTATCCGTTTAGTCGTTAGACAGGAACTGCAAGGCCTCCGGATGTATTGCAACACGCCATTTTTCAAACACTGGCTGAAGTTTTCCGGGACGACTGCCTGATGTTCCCAACCATTTTGACGCGAGACCCACATACGCGTCTGTCCTACACAAGGCCCCCACGCCGGTCTAGGGTATCAATGTCGTAGCTCCGGCAATAGTGCCGCAGGATGCTCCTCGTTACTCCGCTCTGCCAAGTCACCACCAACCACGTAAGAACCAAGTATGGCGGAACCCGGATCGTGGGCTCCTCTGCTATCATTGCGGTGAAGCAGGTCAACTCTAGCGGGCGTGCCCGCACCACCGCGTTGACCAGCGGGGTTTCGCACTGAACTATCACTGCCCTGGGAATGGCGAACGGCCTACTGAGATCGCCAGTAACACTGCTGCGCGACAGCATCCTATCACGCCGGGCTATGGTTCGACAAGTCCCAGCTATCCCCGACGCCGCTCTCCCAGCCCTCGGTGGAAAAACTAATACCAGGCCTTCGTAGGCAGGTTCGCTGACGTCGGGAAACGTGAAGATCCTCATCATCGTCAAGCCGATTAGGCGAGATTTTGCTGGGGTCAGGTATCGAAAATATCCGACGTGCTTCCTCCAACCAATACGACGACATTTCGCTTGGGACAGGTAGCGACAGCATCTGACGTGCTACCTAGGATTTGTATATGAAGATGGATGGAGTTGATGTGACACTGTTACTCTCTACTGGTGCTGATTAATCAGTAAACAGCCAATGCCTCCCCCGAGAATTACTCCTGCTGGGAAGTGCACAGCATGGGTCGACATCCGTGGTTTTGTGCTTGTCGGTGAGTTCCTGGTGGTTTCCGAGCATTCGAAGAACTTGATTTTTGGCCTAGACTGCTGGCAAACGGCGCGGTCGTTCACCTGGAAAAAGTGCATGTGGAGGTCTCTACGAAACTGGCTGTGGCACGCTATGATAACGACGATCTAGGATGATAAAATGAGGGTGCCAGCACGGTCTAGGGTGCTGGCTCTGGTGAGGCATGACTTATTTCATGACTGCGAAGGCATCGCAGATGGGAACCTCCGCTGCTACTCGATAGAGATAGTTGAGGCTCGAGGACTTGTTCAAAATCATTACGGTTGTCTCACTGTCCTACTGACGAATCTCACTAAGGAGATACAGCACTTCGCCAAGGACACTGCTGTTGCCTTTCTTCACGGTGAGGGCGCCGCCGGTGCCCGCCCTCAAGAGGCCGCACTTTGCCCTGCTCTTCAAACTGTTAAAATTGGCCCGGACTTGATTCCCGATCAGACGAATCTTCTCTCGGCTCTTCTGACCGATTTCGCAGATCGTTTCGCCACGGGCTCCACGGTTGGTCGTGCTCCTGTCGCCAAGCATCGCATCATCACCGATGAGGACACGTTGCCGGTATGCCAACGCCCGTACCAGGTATCTCCAAAGGAGTGTAAAGTTATTAAAATGAAGTGGATGAAATGCTTGCGAACGATGTAATCTAGCCTTCAACGAGCCCATAGGCGTCGCTAGTATTAGTCACAAAGAAAGATGACACCTGAGATTCTTTGTCAATTACCGGAAACTAAATAACGTGGCCCAAAATACCTCTATTCACTCCCCTTGATTGGTTACACCCTTGACCGACTACGCGACGCCATATACTTCTCCTCACTAGACCTCAAAATTGGGTACAGGCAAAAGAGCTGGATCATGAGAGACTGATAAAAGTCTTAATTTGTGACGCTTGACGACCTATACTAGTTAAGGTGCTTCCGTTTGGTATTTTCTCTGCGCCGACCACCTTCCAACATAATGGACACGGTTTTAATATGTCTGAGGTGCAGTCGGGCTTGGTGTGCTTGATGTCATTTCCTCGTCTACTTTCGAGTAACACCTGGACCGGTTGTGCATTGTGCTTCAAGGACTCAAAAGTGCACACCTAACGAATCAAGCCTTAGAAATGCGATTTTGCATTGAAGAAACTTCGCTTCCTTGGCCATGTCTGTGCACAAGGTGTTCTTCCTGATCCCGACAAGACTACCGTAGTATCAAGTTTTCCACGCCCAACCGACAAAAAGGCGCTTCGGTGATTACTAGGTTTTTGCTCCTACTACCGACGCTTCGTCCAAGATTTCTCCAAGATAGCAGAACCATTGACAGCCCTCGCCAGAAAAGGCACCCATTCCTGTGGGGAGGCGATCAAGAAAAATCCTCATAGCAGCTCCGAAGTCGCCTATACAGTCCCCTAACACTCGCCCATTTCGATGAAGACAGCACAACCGACGTACACTCATGCCAGCAACGCTCGCCTCGGGGCGGTGCTTATCCATTGTAAGACGGAATAGGACGATTTATCGCTTACGCGAGCCGAACACTGTCGCGATCTGAGGGGAACTTTTTGATGACGGAGGAGTGCCTCCGGTAATATGAGCTATCCGCAAGTTTCGTTCATATCTGTACGGACGACCAATCCGTATCGTCAGAGACCATAATGCGTTGGGCTAGCTGGCAAGCCTTAAATTCGTCTGGAAGGTTGAAGCCTCCGTCTTCAAGAGTATGACGTCACTGTTGTTTTTAAGTCGGGCCATAAATACCGAGATGCCGACTGCTTGCCACACGCGCCGGTGGACTCCGCTGCCATAGGATTTGCTGAAGATTTCCATTTATTGGAGTCATTACCCAATCTAGTATGGCTCGCATTCAATGAATGGACCCGGAGCTGGCGCCGTTCATCGAGTATCTTAAAAGCGGCAGTGGTAGGGTACCCTTGTTTTTCGCCGTGGCTTGCAGTCATACGCTTTACCAAGTCGCGTTCTCTATAAGCGTAAAACTCAAACATAAAAACAGACATTCGTACTCGTAGTACCTACGCATCTACTGCCTCACATCTTGAGCATTTGTCAAGACGAACCGTCCGCCGGCCACTTAGGAGAAGCTGCTTGCTTGCAACTATTCGGAAAAGTACTATTCGCCGAAATGATTGCCCTCGGTACGAACTGACGTTAAAACCTGTCGTGACTGTCAACGCCGAAAGTCTCCGACCGTGAAACTAGTCAGATGTCTTCAACCAATCACTCCATCTAAAACTCCTTGCCAACAAGTGGGGATGATATTCTTGGACTTTTGCCTAACTCATCTAACGCAAAACGTTGCATTGTTGACGCGCATGGCTACCTGACCCGGTACGCTGAGACCGCTTCGATCGCGAATCGTACTGCCACCGAGTTTTTCCACCACATCATATTGCACCATGGTGCTCCGGCTATGATTAGTAGTGAGCGTGGGCGGCGTTTACAGCCTGCCTCCCCAAGGCTGAACTGAATTTTACGCACACTATCCATAGACAGGCCAAATTGTACCACCCGAATACTATTGGTCTGGTGAACGGCTAAACAGAATTTGCGACATGGAGTCAATATACGTGCATATATAGAACATAAGATCTGGGATGAAATTCTCTCATACGCCACGTTTGATTAGAATACGGCACTTTCAGAGCTGACCCGGTTCACTCCCTTCCAACTTGTTTTAGGCCGACGAATGACTGCTCCCCTGGATACTATGCTGCTCGTATACCCCTGCTGTGAATAAGAGCTGGACCTGGATATCTTAAGTTCTGCTCAGCATGCGGAAGAAGCGCGGCAACTGTCAAGACAGCGCATACACCTACAACAGCATCTAGACTATATTTGTATTTGAACACCCGTTCGTCAACGCCGACTGTCTGAAAAATTTCGGCGCCAGCACTCCGGCCGTGGCTTCTGCCGCATAAGTGACGTCACTTACGAAGTTGAATCCGCTACCAAAGACATCTCAAGCAACAGACGACGCAAGCTCCCCGACGTTGTACACGTTGTCCAGACGAAGCCCCGCTGATTTATCTTGAGATGTTCGTGCCCGGTTTTGTGTTGTGGTCCTTCCGTATGAACCTATCGTCTCTTAGCTCGTCAGTCTGCTCCTACTCGGCTGCATCGAGGTATTGCTGCAAAGAAGGGGGCAAATACACATACCATGTATTGAATACCACGGAGACTGACACGAGCGACTGGGGAAGACGATGAAGTGAACCTGTGGTCCGTCTCGTGCTCACCTGACTGGCTGCTATCGTTCCTCGGTGCCAGATTGCCTTTTGTGAAAAGTTATTCTTTACAATAATACATAAAGTCTTTCAATTTCATTATAATTACCTTGTATTATACTGCTTTATGTCAACAGGACAAGTTCCAGCTTGTATTTTTATCGTGTAGTTTACAGTAGTAAACTTCAGCCGCTGTGATCGCCTGTGCGTGTAATTTGGGTTCCGCTTTAGGCGTAGCTTAATTTATATGCAAGCGTATGCAGGCAAATTCAGCAAATAGCTGCAGCTGTTTTACCTGCGATGGCAGGGATAATTTTATAGTCAGCACGATCAGGATAATGCAACCACGTGAATTCGCGCGGCATTTTCAAACACCCTCAACGAAATAACATGAAACGTATGTGTCGGGGGAGTGTCGAAATTATTCGGCAATTGGCGACAGGCACGAATATTGCAGGTGATTCAGAAATGAGAAGCATTAAATTAAATGCAAAATATTTTCTAGTGAAAGGCTGCGAATATATCTGACCATATATTTCTGAGTTATTTTACTTGCAAGCGTATACAAGGCAATTCAACGAATAGCTGCAGTCGTTTTACCTGTGATGGCATGGAGAATTTTTGATAGGTGGCAAGATCAGGATAGTACGCAACCACGTGAATTCGCGAGGGATTTTCAAACACCCTCAAAATAATAAAATTAAACAAACATCTCGGGGGAGTGTCGAAACTATTAGGCAATTGGCGGGAGGCAAGAATGCTGCAGGTAATTCAGAAATGAGAAGCAATTAAATTTAAAATTTTTTTAGTGAAAGGCTCCGAATATATCGGACTATTTAGTGTTCTTTAATGTCCACTGAGAGCACGCCGCACACGGTCGTCTCGGTTTTCGCCTCATTCAAAAAGCGGCCGCCTAGACAGCGTAATTCAACACAATAGATATCCCCATTCGGCTTTCAAACAAAGGCAATTTGGAGAAGACACTCACAATGAATTTCTGCGTTTATCCCGGCAGCCTATATGACGTTCAGTCACATTTCCGTGTTTGGAAATCTCGTATTCAACCAAGCGTTCCGGATGCTGTGCGTTTCTAATTTTCAGTGTTGTGCCGATCGGCCAGTCATTCGTTCCACCATCGGATAAACATAAATCCGCCTGTTGCGGCAGAAGCCCATCATGTGGCCCTTTTTTCTTTTTTTTCTGTGCCAACATTTTAGTCCACGGCCTCCTTTCAATTATTTGACTCCGGAAGATCCGAGAACCTGGCCGGGAGAAGTCTTGTATCCATTAAAAACCGGTGACTAAACGACGGCACCAGGAATCGAACCCGGTACCTCCCCGAAGCGAGGAAGATCGTCTACGGCGTATGCTGCACAGGCTTGGCTATTTATTCCTAATATACAATAATGACTTACCTCGCCATACCACTTCACGAATACGCTATATGAGGAAAACTGTGTTTTATATCACGTAATTAAAACACCCAAGAATTATTTGCAGCTAGACGCTTTATTTTAAATTTTTTGTGCTTGCGTTAATACCGGGAAAATGAGATTAAACTTTACTAAAACTGTAGTGATGTCTGTTAGTAACAGCACGTCCACTTCAGTGATCTTAAACCACTCACCATTACCCAGGACTTTCGAATACTAGTATCTAAGCGTTGTATTAATTAACATGTCCCGGTCAAAGCATATTAATTTTGTCAGCTCTAAATCCCTCAAATCGCTTGGGTATTTGGAAACATTGCGTTATGTTCTAAAAGGGGCTAAGGGGCTAATGTATGTATCGTTAATTCGTCCAGAACTTGAATGAATCCTCATAAACATTGTGAAACTGACATAATCGAGAGCATTCAAAGAAACGCAATCACGTTCGTATATCATTGGCACAATCGCCGTTTCTCATCTACGTGTGCTATGTCCACTTTGAATCTAACCTTCTATACATGCGGCATCACAATGAATTCATTGAAGTTATTGCATTGCATCGTTAACTCAGCTTATCAGGTAACACCTAATGTGTACCTGACCGCGATATTCCCCAGTAAACCAAATGTCATCATATAGGCTTAACCTAAAGCCATATAAATTAATAATATATTAAAATACATCTTTTTCTTCTGAACATTCGAACACTGCAACACGATTTCTGCCACAGCCGATCTCTTCTATTGTGCAAATTTTTATCAGCCATCGATGTCACATGATTCTTTTTTTGTGCGTTGTGCTTATTTTGAATTGGTTCATTCTCTTCATTTATTCAGTGTGTGTACCCTATTATATTCATTATGGGCGTAGACATGTTAATGAAGTTTGTAACTTGCTATCTGTGTATGCAATTTGCTTAACCCCACTCCAGCTTTACGCCCAGCACGGGGTGCTAGTATCTATAATTATTTAATTATTAATTAATTAATTTTGAATAATATTTATAAATAAATAAAAAATTTAACTAATAATTATAAATAAATAAATTAAACATCCCGTGCCCTGAGGGGCCTAGTGGATCTAAGCCAGATGTTGTGCCAATTGTTTTCCTAGCCGAAGCGGAAATTGTTTGCAACCCCGCTACTGTGACAATATCCTTCTGTGTAGCTTCTAACGTTATCTCTTCAGCGCACCAACACTTTGTTTTTTTTTTCGGTGTACGTGAAAAGCGAGTAAACAGTTCCGTGCTGCACAAGTCATTTTACCTCATCAAGGTTTCGCGTTTCTATAGCATTACATAGCTTTCTTGTTGCGTCTGTTGATTAACATCGACAACGAGCTCTTTTTCTTGATTTCTACCATTGCCAGCATATTGGTTGAAACGTGGTTTCCTGATTTCGCATATACCTTTGGAAGTCTGCAGCAGGAAATGTTTCGTGGGCACCTGAGTGTCCCTGCAGATATATCTTTACTGCTTCACTCTGACTCAATGATTACCTTTGCTGAGGCTTCCGTTACCGGCTCTGTTCTTTTTTTTTTTTTTTTTTTTTCGCGAGCGCGTCTATGCTACATCACGTAAGCATGGCTCCTCGTATGTCCTAGTTGAAGCGCAGTACTTCGATGTGAGGTTCTTAACCTGCATTGACATTGCACAGCACATTTGCACCATGCTTTTCGCCTTCACCGAAGAGCCGCAGCCGCCGCGGAGCGGCTCGAACAGGCTTTATTTGGCATAGCCGTCGTGAGCCCTATCCACTGCATCATCGCGACAGGGCGATCTTAAAACAGAGGCATTGAAGCCAGAAAAATGGGCGATAGTTTACACCCATAATACGTTGGGAATGGGGCTCTCTAAGCGCGTGGTATTTCGATATGCGCTGGGATGATCAAAAGAACGATTGACTGTATGGCTTAAAAATAGAAAATTTCTCCCTCGTATTTTACAGAATCTTCCCTAAGGGAGTGATGAAAATTCGAACAGAAAAAAGGCTAAATTTGAACACCAAAATGTCACTAAATTATCAATTAGTCTGTAATAATTCTTCTTAAGATGAGCTGAATGTATCTTCCAGGAAATTAGGGCAATGATCTCATTGTTTCGAATCATTGTTTTTCAGGCCCAGAGAATGATAAAATGGGATCCACGTAAGTGAAAACTCATTTTGTTATCACATTAGGCAATAGAATATATTTTTCACTCTTTTAGATAAGAGCTCAATAGATGTATATAACAGTTTTTATGAAAAGTTGGTCGTAGAAAGGATAGTGGGATGCACAAGTTTGTGTTAGTTTATAATTTGGTCCATTGCAGGTTCGCGAGGATACGGGCTAACTAGCACAACTCGCGCGTAACGCCCACAAGTGGATTTAAAAACACATATACTTTATTCTCCTTTCCATTTTGATTTTGTTCCCCTCTCCTCCAGAACTCATATTTGGTAAAATTTCGGTTGGGGCTAGTTGGTGCATTATTCCTAAGGTAAATTGAAGCGCAAACGAAAATATTTGGTATCCGGCAGAGAAGCTTGGCCCTGATGCTATACCAGCGTGCGGAAATGGTTACGATATGCAATGCGGCCATAAAATCAAGCAGTACCCAGGCGCACACAACATTGCGCTATAGGGAGATTCTAAACACCACTCCGTACTCGCTTTGTCGCAACAATCTCAGAGTCGCATTCTGAACCATAGAACCACGCGTTTAGCCGATAATGGGTATGCCTCGCTTCTGTTCACGTAACCTTGGTAGCTGACCGCCACTACGCGGAGCCTTGAGAGATGTTCACGTCGATTGACTAAGTCCGGTGGCGAAGAAAAGCACTGCGGACAGCCCGAAAATTCTGCGCACGTCGCTGGGGTGTGGGTTAGTGCGGCATGATCGGCACAACGAAGTTTTCTGCAGGTTGCTAATGTCGTCGAATACTGCGCAAACTTATGTGAAATCTTCAACAGCTTTCACTATTGCGCTCAGCTATGTCTTATGCATCCAATAGAAACCTCCAAATTGTAGCAAAAGTTGCTGCATATCCAGATAAGAATATCGGTATGCCAAAGGGATGTATATAATGTTACGGGTCGACTCATCGAAGATGAGGCAAACTGTGTGTGCACTTGGCGCGTACTTGGGGCCAAAATCCTGGGCAGTGATCTGTGTGCTGACGTCTGGTGTGCCCTGTGCTTGTGTCGCGTTGTATCTGTAATTTACCTGGTGTGCACGCCTCCCGCCACGTAACACCTTCGTGGAGGTGCAGGACTTTTCCACCCTCCGCGTCCTGGCCTATTGCACAAAGGAACTTCGCAGCGGTCGCTACACCGGAACGGCTACAATGACAAAGCGGCGACTCGCGAAGTCCCACGGCTACTATATTCACGGTCGTGGTTCATCCCCGTGACGCCGACATCGTTTTCAGTGCCTCAAGTGAAAACTTCGATCGAACGTGTCAGCACCCATAACAGGTGGGACCCCACTGTAATGCTGGCAAATGTCATTTTCTATTTGTCTGGCACAGCGAGGCAATGGGACGACACCCACGAGGAAACGAGTTTGGACATCTTCAAAAAAAGCTTCGCGCTCTCTTCGGTCCACCAGATGCTTTGGAGCTCACCGCCAGAACACACCTTCAGTCGCGTGCGCAGTTTTTCAGTGAAAGCTACGTCCCCTACATTCAAGACGTGATCGCCTTATGTCACCAGGTTGACATGCCATGTCGGAATCTCAAAACGTGGGCCACATCCTAAAAGGGATTACGGCCGACGCCTTCCATTTGCTCTTCTGCAAAGGCTTTGATACCGTGGATGCTCTTATCAAGGAGTTCCGTCTCTTTGAGCATGTAAAGATCCGGCGCATTTTCCCAAGTTTCAACAGCTTCCGAATACGGCCGCCGCATCTTCGTGAGTTATGCAGCAGCCACCAACTAGCGCAACTTCCATTTCGCCTCTTAACATCACCGACACAGTCACCCGGATCGTTCGCCTCGAAATGGAGGCCTGTGCACCTGCACCTCCTCAACCCACCATCCCCAGCCACCCTTTGCCTGATGTCTCCTTTATTCAGGCCGTCCTGCGAGAGGAACTTGCAAACTTGGACCTCTCGCCTGCGGTCTGTTCCACCGGAAACGCCCGTGTCTTGCCAACAAGCACGGATGTTGTCCGTCTCCGAGCCCCGTACTTTCATTGCTTTCAAAATTCAGAAGAATGGCGGACGCCTGATGAACGCCCCATGTTTCAAGTGTTCCTGTGTCGGCCCCATCCCGGCATTGCCGCAATAAATGGTCTCTGATTTCTCGCACCGAGTTTTTCTATGACTACCGTCCAGATATGCCCAGTGGTTTTCCGCCCAGACTACAGCCTGACCAATCAGATTCGCCTAATGATTTCGCAAGCTCCGGGACTACCTCGCTCTTTCCGCTCTCCATCTCCACGAGGTCGTTGTTTTCGATGCCAGCTGCCCCCTCGATCCTCCGTTGCAGCCTCATTAGGCCTACCTCACTTGAACAAGTAGCTGGTGCAGCTCCGAAGTGACGCTGCATCCAAGACCAGACCCACAAATCCTCTACAGATATTGCGCTTGAATCAACTAGACGTTTGTGTTGATAGTGTTTCGTGCGTGCACTTGTAGACACTGGAGCGCATATCTGTCATGAGTGCAAACCTTCGTCGTCGTTTACTTAAAGTTCTCACGGCGGCTCGGTCTCGGGTATGTGTCGCAGACGGCGGAGCGGTTGGTTTTGATATTATCTACACTGCTCGCGCTAGTGTTGCTGGCCATAACCTTCCGGTGCAGTTCAGTGTTTTGAACCATTGTGCTCATGACCTCATCATCGGTCTCGAGTTTCTATCAGAACACTCAGCTCTGATCGACTGCTCGCAAGGGGTACTGCATCTAGACCTCCCAATCATCAATCCTGAACCCTTGCATTCTTCTCCCCGACTGTATTCGCCCGACCAAGTTTATCTGCCCTCACTAGCCGCCTAATTCGTTACCTTGCGTCCTACCTCATCTATCCCCGATGGTGACTGGCTAGTTGCACCTAATTCTGATCTCTTGCTGAGTCGAAACGCTGCACTGCCCCATACCGTCGCTACAAACAAGGGGAACACTATGTCACCGCCGTTGATCAATATCAGCTATTCGGCCCAAGTGCTTCCACCTGGCATATGCGTGGCAATGTTCTCACCTCTTGGCTCATATTAAGTTGCCCAGTGAACACTGACCAGGCTCCAGCTTCTCCAAACCCTGCTCACGATCCTCTGCAGACTGACACGATCATGGCAATGATGCCCTCCGATGTGCTTCCTGCCGAATATCGCCAGCTGCGTGCGCTTCTAGAGTCCTATTCCGACATCTTCAACCTCCATAACAGCGCCCTCGGCCAAGCTATAACTGTTACGTACCGCATCGACACCGGCGACGCTCCTCCTATCCGCCGCCGACCATACCGAGTCTCCCAAGAAAAACGACAGGTAATCCAGGCGGATGTGCCCAAAATGCTGGAGAACATTATTGAGTCCTCTTATAGTCCCTTAATATGCGGTATAAACTGAAGGTTGTACAGGCCTATGCACCTACATGTAGTTATGATGACCAGGCAGTTGAAAGGTTCTATGAAGATGTTGAATCGGCAATGCGAAAAGTAAAGACGTAGTATACTGTACTAATGGGCGATTTCAATGCCAAGATAGGGAAAAAACAGGCAGGAGACAAGGCAGTAGGTGACTATGGCATCGGTTCTAGGAATAGCAGGGGGGAGTTACTAGTTGAGTTTGCACAGCGCAATAACTTACGAATCATGGATACCTTCTTCAGCAAACGGAAGAACCGGAAATGGAAAAGTCCTAACGGAGAGACTAAAAATGAAATCGACTTCATAATGTGTTCAACCCCCGCCAATATGCAAGATGTAGAGGTAATCGGGAAAGTGCGATGCAGTGACCACAGGATGGTGAGGTCCCGAATTTGCCTAAATCTGAAGAAGGAACGCAACAGATTAGTAAGAAAGAAACCCATCAACGAATTAGCGGTGAGGGGGAGGGCAGAAGAGTTCAGAATCTCGCTACAGAATAGGTTTTCAGCTCTAACTGAGGATGGCGACATTACCCTAGAGGCAAGGAACAATAATTTCAGAGATATCATTACTGAGTGCGCGGTAGAAGTAGGCGGTAGGATAGTTAGAGAGGATGCCGGCAAGCTGTCCAAGGAGACGAAAGATTTGATTAAGAAACGCCAGAGTATGAAAGCTTCCAATCCAACAGACCAGATCGAATTGGCCGAGATATCAAAGCTAATCAATAAGCGCAAGGTGGCCGATATGAGGAAGTATAACATGGAGAAAATTGAGCATGCTGTAAAGAACAGGGGATGTCTTAAAGCGGTAAAGAAGAAATTGGGCATAGGCAAAAACCAGATGTATGCGATAAGGGACAAGGCGGGCAACGTCATCACTAATATGGAAAAGTTAGTCAAAGTAGCCGAGGAGTTCTATACAGATCTCTACAGTAGCCAAAGTAGTCAGGACCGTAATGAGATTGGCGGTAGGGAAAAACAGTCAGACGTTCCACCAGTGACGAAGGACGAGGCCAAGAAAGCACTAAAAACTATGAAAAGGGGGAAATCAGCTGGAGAGGATCAGATAACTACAGATTTGCTGAAGGACGGGGGGGATATCGTGCTAGAAAAACTGGCCACCCTGTATACGCAGTGCCTGGTGTCATAGACGGTACCGGAACCATGGAAGAATGCAAACATTATCCTCATTCACAAGAAAGGGGACTCTAAGGACATTAAAAATTACAGACCAATCTGCTTACTGTTTGTTAAGTGTAAGGTATTTACTAAGGTAATCGCTAATAGAATCAGGACAACCTTAGACTGCAATCAAGCAAAGGATCAAGCAGGGTTTCGGAAACGCTACTCTACTATCGATCATATTGTCACGTAGTGATGACGAGGTCGACGACACAATTGAAGGGGTCGATGATTGGACTAAAGAAACTGTTTATTTGGGCTGACTTGCGCCCGCAAAAGAACTAAGCAACTCGGCGGCAGCGATAGAAACAAACGTGCTCGTCGAGCGTCGAACAAAGAATGCCCGTCACACTCGGCAACGCTCAATTTAAAGGCTGCACAGAACAATCTAGGTAACGTCGCAAGCAGCTACCAGCACGGGCTGGAACATTGTGGAAAGACACCCGAGTGGCCGGAACCTTCGAGACAGATCTCGGTGCATCTTGTGCTACAACAAAACTGATAAAGGTGTGACTCGCGGTATCGAGCATTAACAAACAAAGATTACGGAACTGATAAGCGGTCCAGAATCAGAGTGATAAGCCTGTATGCCGGCGGCTGTTAAAAAAACAACAAATACTGTTTTGAAGGTTTCGCGGCATTACTCCCCCCTTAAAAAAAACATCCCCTCGATGTTCCAAAACAAAGCAACTGAAACATAAGCACTGCAAATTTTAAACACCACACATTCTTTAACGCGCGTAATATGGCTTCAGTCGTACAACATGTACAATTTCTGGGCGTGCGCGTCGCCGTTGTGATGCTGACATTCCGTCGGGAATGACTTCATAGTCCAGTGGGCCGACGCGGCGAATGATTTTGTACGGCCCAAAGTATCGACGCAACAACTTTTCACTTAATCCGCGACGGCGAACAGGTGTTCAAACCCACACTTGGTCTCCTGGATTGTACTCTGCGTGGTGTCGTCGTAAGTTGTATCGTCGGCTGTCGGTGCGCTGTTGGTCTTTAATACGCAGCCGTGCGAGTCGTCGGGCTTCCTCTGCACGCTGCAGGTAGGCGGCGACGTCGAGGTTGTCCTCGTTGGTTACGTGCGGTGGCATTGCGTCGAGCGTCGTCGTGGGCTCCCTACCGTACACAAGCTTGAACGGAGTCGCTCTGGTCGTCTCCTGGACTGCCGTGTTATACGCGAAGATCACGTACGGCAAGATGGCGTCCCAGGTCTTGTGTTCAGCGTCGACGTACATAGCGATCATGTCAGCGATCGTTTTGTTCAGGCGCTCCGTAAGGCCATTGGTCTGGGGATGGTACGCAGTTGTTCGTCGATGGCTTGTGTGACTGTATTCCAGGATGGCTTGCGTCAACTCTGCCGTAAACGCCGTTCCCCTGTCCGTGATGAGCACTTGTGGGGCGCCGTGTCGCAAGAGAATTTGTTCGACAAAAAATTTGGCGACTTCTGCCGCGGTACCATTTGGTAGTGCTCTTGCTTCGGCGTAACGGGTAAGGTAGTCAGTGGCCACGATGATCCACTTGTTACCCATAGACGAAGATGGAAAGGGGCCGAGGAGATCCATCCCAATTTGTTGAAAGGGCAGGATTGGGGGCGGAATCGGGTTTAGTAGTCCTGCTGGTTTGATCGGCGGCGTCTTGCGTCGTTGGCACTCACGACACGTCTTCACGTAGTGGGCAACTTCGGCAGGCAGTCTCCGCCAGTAATACTTCTCCTGGATTCGACGCAACGTGCGCGCAAATCCGAGGTGGCCTGCTGTGGGCTCATCGTGCAACGCCTGCAAAATTTCTTGCCGAAGGGTTTTAGGCACTACGAGAAGCTGCGCCGTCTTGTTGGGTGCGAAGTTCTACTTCACGAGGAGGCCATTGTTTAACGTGAAGGATGATAAATGTCGCCTAAACACACCAGGAGGGGAACCGGTCTTTCCTTCCAAGTAATCGGCTAGCGCTTTCAGCTCAGGGTCTGATCGCTGTTCTGCGAAACTGCTGGCGCTTACCGGTCCCAAAAAGGCGTCATCGTCATCGTCCTTCGGGGGAGAATCGACGGGAGCGCGGGATAAGCAGTCTGTGTCGGAATGCTTCCGGCCCGACTTATAGACTACAGTCATGTCAAATTCTTGAAGTCGTAGGCTCCATCTGGCAAGGCGGCCGGAAGGATCTTTCAAATTAGCCAGCCACCAGAGCACGTGATGGTCGCTTACCACCTTGAATGGTCGGCCGTATAGGTATGGACGAAACTTAGAAGTAGCCCAGGTGATCGCAAGGCACTCCTTCTCGGTCGTCGAGTAATTGACTTCGGCTTTTGTGAGAGACCTGCTAGCGTAGGCGATTACTTTTTCCTGTCTGGCAGTCTTCTGGACGAGAATGGCTCCTAGGCCTACACTGCTCGCGTCGGTGTGAATTTCGGTCTCGGCGTTTTCATCAAAGTGGCCAAGTACAGGAGGGCATTGTAGGCGGCGCTTAAGTTCGTCGAAGGCTTCTCCTTGCGGCGCTTCCCATTTAAAAGGTACGTCAGCCTTTGTGAGCTGCGTCAACGGTTCGGCGATCCGCGAAAAGTTTCTGACAAATCGTCGATAATAAGCGCACAGCCCAAAGAATCGGCGCACAGCTTTCTTGTCGGCAGGCGGTGGGAATTGTGCGATTGCAGCTGTTTTCTCCGTGTCTGGGCGAATACCGTCCTTGCTAACGATGTGATCTAGGAATCGGAGTTCTTCGTAGGCGAAGTGACACTTCTCTGCTTTTAGCGTTAGTCCCGATGACTTAGTGGCTTCCAGCACTGTCTGTAGTCGTTTTAGGTGGTCTTCAAAGTTTGACGAGAAGACAACAACGTCGTCCAAATATACCAAACAAATTTGCCACTTCAAGCCTGCCAGGACTGTGTCCATTACTCGTTGAAACGTGGCTGGTGCGGAGCAGAGGCCAAATGGCATCACCTTAAATTCATAAATGCCGTCCGGTGTAATGAATGCGGTCTTCTCGCGATCTCTTTCGTCGACCTCAATTTGCCAATATCCGCTCTTCAGGTCCATCGATGAGAAGTACCTTGCATTGCAGAGCCGGTCGAGAGTGTCGTCGATGCGGGGAAGCGGGTAGACATCCTTCTTCGTTATGCTATTCAAGCGGCGGTAATCAACGCAGAAGCGAAGTGTGCTGTTTTTCTTCTTGACCAAAACGACTGGTGCTGCCCAGGGGCTGTTCGATGGCTGGATTACGTCATCACGAAGCATTTCCTCAACTTGATCGCGAATGGCCTGGCGTTCTCGCGGCGATACACGATAAGGGCTTTGGCGCAGAGGTCGGGCGTGTTCGTCCGTTATTATGCGATGCTTGGCCAGTGGTGTTTGTCGTACCTTCGATGACGATGAGAAGCACTCCTCGTAGCTTCGAAGCAGACTGAGAATCTGGTCTTTCCTGTTGTGGGTCAATGCCGGGTTGATGTCAAATGTGGGCTGACGGAATAGGTCCGGTGCGTCTTCCAGCGTTTGGTCGTGGAGGGTGAATACATCCTTGAGGTCCGCTAATTCGTCGAGAAAGGCGATCGTCGTGCCCTTGTTGAGGTGCCGGTATTCTTCGGTGAAGTTTGTTACCAGAACCTGAGCTTGACCTCTCCGGAATTTCGTGATGCCTCTTGCGATGCCGACACCTCGTTCTAAGAGCAATTGGATATTTCCTTCGACGATGCCTTCAGCGGTTTCGATGTTGGCGCTACCTACGCAGACTGCGATACTTGATCGGGGCGGGACGTTCAATTCTTCGTCGAGGACGTTTAGAGGGATGTGTTGCGTCGACGTCGTCGTAGCAGGAATGGCTTTGTCTGCAGAGAGCTTGATGAGCTTGGATCGCAGGTCGATGATAGCCCTATGTTCATTTAGGAAGTCCATGCCTAAAATCACGTCGCGGGAGCACTGCTGCAAGACCACAAAGCTGGTGGGGTAAGTACGCCCATTTACGGTTATTCTTGCAGTGCATCGTCCCGATGGAGTAATCAGGTTGCCACCTGCTGTGCGAATCAGCGGGCCATCCCAAGCGGTGGTAACTTTTCTTAGCTGAGAGGCTAACGGTCCACTAATTACTGAATAGTCAGCTCCGGTGTCTACTAGGGCAGTGACTCTGCGACCGTCGACATCAACTTCAAGGTCACTTGTTCGCGTCCTCGCATTGCACGTGGGCCTTAGTGTCCGATCTCGGCTCCGTTGTTTCTTCAGGTCATGGCCGGGGCATACCGTTGTTACTTCGCTGGGCGGCGGTGTCTGCTTGCACTTTGGTCGTGTTGTCGTCGATGACGTCGTGTGGAGCGGCGGTGAAACGGCTGCGTCGTCGTTAGTGGTCGTCGGCGGCGGAGGATCTTCGTCTTTTTGCCGTTGAGCAACCTCACTTCCAAAGGTTGCTGCCTTTAGTTTCCCCTACGGGGGCTTGGGGACCTTCCGCGCACACTATCATCATAGTTACGTCCTGGCGACGCAAAGCAGGCCCTGTACGGCGATGGAGACCTGAATCGACGGCTTGGTGGCGCAATCTCACCGCTACGCAGATAGTTGTCGATTTCGTGCGGTCCTTCACCTGGGCGTGGTCGTGGAGCGTCGACTGCAAATCCGCGGAGACCGATTCGTCGGTACGGGCAGTGCCGCAGAATGTGGCCGGCCTCACCGCAGTGGAAGCATAATGGCCGGTTGTTCGCTGTGCTCCATGCGTCGCACTTCCTGGGGCTTGTTGGTCGTTGGTAGGCTTGGCGGGCGGGAGCCAAAGGGCGGTTTTCGGGAACAGGCCGGTAGCGGCGAGGGCTCGGAAAGTCATCACGTCGGGGCGGAGGGCGACGTAATGCACCAGCGTAGTTCATCGCTGTTGCCTCTTGTGCTGGAACAGTCGCAGCCGTCGCTTCAGGAACGCCAAGCGCCTGCTGGACTTCCTCACGGACGACGTCCGCGAGCGTCGCCACCTGGGGTTGTTGCGATGATGGCTGCATTCGGCGGAGCTCTTCTCGCACGATCTCCCGGATGAGGTCACGAAAGTTCTTTCCACTTGCAGATGCGCTGGGGTAGTGGCTTGAGTAGTCTGGCTGAAGTGGCCGCTCGTAGTGGCGCATCCTGGTGTACAACGTCTTCTCGATGGCAGACGCTTCCGTTTCAAATTCCGCCACTGTTTTTGGCGGATTTCTTACAAGATTTCCAAAAAGCGATTCTTTGACGCCTCGCATTAAAGGTTTGACTCTCTCACCTTCCGTCATGTTAGGGTCGGCGTGGCGAAAGAGGCGCTTCATCTCCTCAACGTACGCCAGGACAGACTCGTTAGGAAGTTGCAGTCTTGACTAAAGGAGGGCGTGAGCGCTTTCCTTTCGGACAATGCATGAAAAGGCAGTCAGAAACGCTTCCTTGAAAGTCTCCCAATCCTTCATAGTTGCCTCATGATTTTCGAACCAAACTCGGGCATGTCCTTGAAGAACAAAGTAGACTTGCCTAAGTTTCGCGGCATCATTCCAGCCGTTGAAATCTGCCACACGGTCGAAAAGGTCCATCCAATCTCCCGCATCTTCATCCGGTAGTCCACGGAAGCAGGGGGGCTCCCGGGGTTGGAAGAAAATAACCGGTGCTGTAGGCTGGGCCATTGTCAGCGTCGATGCCTTCCGCGATCGAATGGGGTCAGGCAGCAGACCGTGTTCGGGTTGTAGGCATTGAAGTCGGCGGCTGGCTCGGTGACCTGTAGGCTGGTCTTCCAGGGCGACAGGAACACGGCTCCACCAGATGTCACGTAGTGGTGACGAGGTCGACGACACAATTGAAGGGGTCGATGATTGCACTAAAGAAACTGTTTATTTGGGCTGACTTGCGCCCGCAAAAGAACTAAGCAACTCGGCGGCGGCGATAGAAACAAACGTGCTCGTCGAGCGTCGAACAAAGAATGCCCGTCACACTCGGCAACGCTCAATTTAAAGGCTGCACAGAACAATCTAGGTAACGTCGCAAGCAGCTACCAGCACGGGCTGGAACATTGTGGAAAGACACCCGAGTGGCCGGAACCTTCGAGACAGATCTCGGTGCATCTTGTGCTACAACAAAACTGATAAAGGTGTGACTCGCGGTATCGAGCATTAACAAACAAAGATTACGGAACTGATAAGCGGTCCAGAATCAGAGTGATAAGCCTGTATGCCGGCGGCTGTTAAAAAAACAACAAATACTGTTTTGAAGGTTTCGCGGCAATATCCATACCATCAATCAGGTGATAGAAAAATGCTCGGAATATTACCAGCCCTTATACATAGCATTCATTGATTACGAAAAGGCATTTGACTCAGTTGAAACCTCGGCGGTGATGCAGGCGTTGCGAAATCAGTGGGTAGGCGAGCCGTACGTGAAAGTGCTGGAATATATGTATAGTGGCTGCACAGCAACCATAGTTCTGCATAAAGAAAGTAACAAAATTCCCATACTATTCACAGCTTGTTTAGAGGAAGTATTCAGAGACTTGGAATGGGAGCAGTTAGGGATAAGGGTAGATGGAGAATACCTCAGTAATCTGCGATTTGCTGATGACATTGCCTTGCTAAGCAACTCGGGGGATGAACTGCAATTAATGATTGATGACCTAGACAGGAAAAGTAGAAAGGTAGGCTTGAAAATCAATATGCAGAAGACTAAGGTAATGTTCAACAGCCTCGGGAAGGAACAGTAGTTTACATTAGGTAGCGAAATACTGGAAGTAGTAGGCGAATATGTCTACTTAGGACAGGTAGTAACCGCAGATCCGGACCACGAAAAGGAAATAACAAGAAGAATACGATTGGGATGGAGCGCATTTGGCAAGCACTCGCAGATTATGACTAGCAGCTTACCGGTATCGCTCAAGAGGAAAGTATACAGCAGTTGCATCTTGCCTGTACTCACCTATGGGGCTGAAACTTGGAGGCTAACCAAGAGAGTTCTACTTAAGTTGAGGACAACCAAGAGGGCTATGGAACGAAAAATGGTAGGGGTAACATTAAGAGATAGAAAGCGTGCAAAGTGGGTCAGAGAAATAACTCAAGTTACCGACATTCTAGTAGAAATTAAGAAGAAGAAATGGACAAGGGCAGGACATGTAGTGCAAGAGAGGATAACCGATGGTCGCTGAGGGTAACAAACTGGAGTCTAAGGGAAGGAAAGCGTAGCAGGGGGCGGCAGAAAGTTAGGTGGGCGGATGAGATTAAGAAGTTCGCAGGGGTCAAGTGGATGCAGTTATTTCAGAACCGGGTTAAGTGGAGAAATATGGGAGAGGCCTTCGCCCTGCAGTGGGTATAATCAGGCTGATGATGATGATAGTCCCTGGCTTCACCCGTCGCCTTGGACAAGAAAAAAATGGCTCATGGTATTTATGCGTGGATTACCTACACCTGAATTAAGATCACCAAGAAAGATTTATATCCGCTTCCTAGAATCGACGATGCCTTGGATTGCCTCTACGGAGCCAAATTATTGTCGTGCGTTGAACGACGACCTGGCTATTGGCAAATTGCCGCGGATGACCAGGATCGAGAGAACACCGCGTTTTTCACTCTGGATAGTCCGTATCATTTTAACGTTATGCCTTTCGGCTTAGGTAACGCGCCAGCCACGTTTGAGCGCACGATAAACTCCTTGCTTCAAGAATATATATGATTCACGTTTGCATGATGTAATTGTGTTTTTACCCCCGTTTTTCTCCCAAATGACGCACCTCTCTAAAGTTCTTTCACTTTTCCGCCATGCCGGACTACAGCTCAACTCTTCTAAGTGCCGTTTCTCCCGTCATCAGCTTAATAATATACTAGGTCATGTCATCGATGCTACGGGAGTTCGTCGCGATCCAGAGAAGATTCGAGCACTAAAGGACTTCCCGGTGCCCCGTTCGAGCAATGACATCCGAATTTTTTTGGGTCTTTGTTCCTACTTTCGTAGGTTCATTCAAACATTTTCCGACATTGCCCAGCCGCTCACAGATCTTTTTCAAAAGGATGTAAGGTTTTCGGGGGGGTCTTCCCAAGACCAAGCCTTTGCCCAACTTATAAGGAAGCTTACCACCGCACCGGTCTTGGCACACTTTGATGTGTCAGCTCCTACGGAAGTCTGTACTGATGCCAGAGGCCATGGCATTGGGGCCATCCTTTCCCAGCGCCAATCCAGCACTCATCGTGTAATTGCCTATGCCAACCGCCTCCTTTACCTATCATAGAAGAACTACTCCATTACCAAACGAGAGTGCTTGGCTCTCGTCTGGGCTGGTGGAAAATTTCGACCCCACCTATATAGCAGGCCAGTTACAGTTGTCACAGATCATCACGCACTCTGCTGGCTTTCTTCTCTGAAGAATCCTATTGGTCGCCTCGGGCGTTGGGTGCTACGAGTTCAAGAGTGTGACTACACTGTGATCTACAAGTCCGGCCGGTAGCGTAAAGATGCTGACCGCCTCTCTCGTTGCCCTGTTGCCGAGACTGGCACTCCCACGAGTGCATGCGCTACTGACCTGTTCTCTCTATAACCATTTAAAACTATTGGCGAAGAACAGCGTCAGGATGCGGAACTTATGTCTATCATTAATCACCTAGCATCCGCCCAAACCGACCCTTCACTGAAGCGCTTTGCTCTCGTTGATGGCACTTTTCCAAATTTGGAACGGTTTATATCCATCTGCCAAGTACAGCACCAGCTGGAAACCGCTGTTTAGTATACTGTCACTTAGAAGTGACTGGTCTTCGACGGATATAATACTGTGGTATAAAACGCAGTCGCCGGCGAAGGACCGAAAGCGTAGGCATGAGTTGGAAAGGTCGTTCAAAAAATAAGGAAGAGAAGCGGCCCAAGGACTGTGCCTTTGGGGACTCCAGAAAATACCGCACATTTGTGGAATGAGATCCAGATATCTGAACAAACTGGTGTTACTGTGTAAGGTAGGATTGTAACCATTGTACTATTTATTAATTATTCAACAATCACTTTATATTTAACAAAAGATTTCAGAGCGATACCCGGTCGAACGCTTTTTTAAAGTCAATAAAAATTAGGAGATCTACCAGTTCATCGTTGCCCAGTGACATCATAATTTCACTTGGATACGGATAAGCTGCGTCACTGCCGAGAAACCTTGCCGAAACCCGTGCTGAATTTCAAGAAAAAAATAATTGCTTCCTTGTAGAAATAAGGTTATGTGCTTGGAAATAAAGTGTTCTAATAACTTACTCGATGTAGATAACAAAGAAAATGTCTTCACGCAAAGCTTGTCTCCTGATTTGTGGATGGGAATCACCTTTGCTGTTTTCTAATCGTTTGGAATTTCTCCTGTCCTGAGACTTTCAATAAAAATAGCGAAAACATAATTAGTGCACCGCTCAGCGGATCTGTAGGGAAAAGTGTTAGGGATTATCGTCCGGTCCAGAGGATTTTCATGTTCATCATCAATAGAGCCGAAACAATATTCTCCTCCTCAAAAATTAGGCCTGGCAGACTTAAGTGGCTAGTTTGGACTTCGGAGGCTGGATCGGTTTTACTCAGGAATGGAGAAGAAAAGGGCTCATTGAAAGCAGTCGCTGAATAGAGGGTGTTGGTAACAACTTTGCTGTTAAGAAGAATATGTTGATTGGGTCTTATTTTTGCGACAGATGCATCCAGAATTTTGGGGGGTTGGTTCATAGAAAGTTGTACATTTTGACATGAAAATAATGGGACCGTGAAGATTTTATTTTTTAACTAAACTCTGCCCGAGGGGCCGGCAAAGCACCACCGACTTTACCGCTTGGCTTTGATAAGCGCTTCACACGACGTTTTAACTGTAGGAACTCGCGTTTTTTTCCACGGACATCACTTTTTAAGCTTCTTATGTGTAAGCGGCACGTGTTAATACATGCATGAACCGTACTTTTGTATTTTAACCAAAGTCGTTCGCACTTGTACGCCCATCGGTATATTTTTCAGCAAAGGATTCATACGTCAGATCAAGCAGGTCTAGAATGCTTTAATCCTGGGTATTATTAAAGTCGCGAAACGCTTTCCCTACCTGATGAACAACTACTGGTCGCCGCAATTCGCTTTTAAAGGGCATTGCTTAATGATATGATATTCTGGGGAAGACATCTGTTGAAAAGGTGAATTGAATTGAATTGAAGAGAACTCGGTATCTGCTGTAATGCGCGTAGGTTTGTGAACAACCTGGCTTAAGTTATAGTTGATAGCAATGATGAGGACAGCATCCGAGTTACTACACGAAGTTTCAGCGCATAGTGTATCCCAGTAGATGTGTGGAATATTAAAATTGCCACATATTATAACGTGGCTATAGCGCTTTGTCTCTATAGCGCTTTGCTGTCCAGTACAGAAGTATTATTAAAAAAATTAACACAGCGCGAAGAAAACGGACAGAGAAAGGAGACACAGAAGAGGACACATTATGGGACGGGCGCTGACTACCAACTTTAGTGCACGTACAGCCGATGCACGTTAGAAAAAAATATAACTTAGAAACAAAATTGTCCCGATGGTGAACCAGCAGAGAAGGGCGAGTTACGACTTGAAGCATTGACGCAGGACACGGAATGCTGGCTAGAAGTTGTGTACGAGAGCTCACTAACATGCGGCAAAGCCTACATTGGCCAGTAAAATAAGCGCGCAACAAAAACGAGACAAAGAGGAGACTTATTTTACAGTCCATCATGGTTCACCAACTCGCCCAATCAGCCGTTCTTCTACATTGGCGAGATGGGCGATGTTTTAACGAAATAGCTGGACAGTACACCCTGAACGTAAAAAAACAAGACTGGGAGCTACATGACACAGCATTTTAATCAATCTAACAATCAATGTCGGCCTTTATTATCCGACGCAAAATTTCTCGCAATAGCAAAAAACAAAATAGAAATAGGTGTAATTGAAGTTTTTTTTACATTGAAAAGGCTGCGGACGCGTGCATCAACACACCCTCAATTCCTCTTCAGGAGGAAGAAGTGGCCTTTTTGGACAGTGCTAGGATATTCAGTTTTTCTTCAGCTAGGCATTTTGGTGTATGTGTATGGCCATTTTTGTTTGCGTGTGCTTGTCTTTGTCGCCTCATTGTTCCCGTTTGTGCAAATATTTGTGGCGTTTTGGCAGCATGGTTCGGTCGTTCGCGTCTTCTGTCACCCGTCGGTCTTTTGTTCATCTGTTAATGGTTTTAGCTGTTTAGCCGTGCTAATGGTTTGGCGTTGGGCACTGTTTTGGTTGTTTTTAACAATTGAGTGGCCTTTTGCCTGAAGGTGTTGATTTAGAGTCTACACGCACTTTTTGCATTCTCATTTTGAATGCATGTTAATGACTGTTGTCACCCATGTCTTATTTTTTGTTGTTTGTTACATCCCTAGTCCTAATTTTAGGGGCACATGCGGTTTCTTTCACTCCGTGCGTTGTCGCTTTTCTGATATTTTATGCACATCGGAGAGTATGTATGATTGCAACTTCTCTTGCAAACATTTTTTCAGATTTATGTTTTGATTGTATCTTCCATGATTTGAGTGTACCCGTCATCATGGTATTGTCAAGGTTGATAAGTAAAACAAACGTGTTTCGA
Source organism: Amblyomma maculatum (assembly GCF_055883805.1). NCBI lineage: Eukaryota > Metazoa > Arthropoda > Arachnida > Ixodida > Ixodidae > Amblyomma > Amblyomma maculatum. The sequence continues at coordinate 23,302,656 of NC_139351.1, read as the reverse complement.
AAGCGTTCACTCTAACTATGCAGTAGGGGATTGTGCCCATTTGGTCCATTGTAGTGTCTATAAAACGTGCTTCGGCTGTACGTGCAATAAAGTTGGTAGTCAGCGCCTGTCCCGTCTTGTGTGTTGTCTTCTTCCTGTGTTTGGTTTCTTCGCGCAGTGTTACTTTTTTGAAAGCTATTAGCCAACATGCCCAGACCAAGATCCAAACAGAAGTATCAGCATTTTGCGATCTATATATAGCACCTATTAGAAGACTCAGATGGAAAAGGCGGAGAACCCAAACCGTTCAAGTATTGTATGATGCGGTACAAGCGTATAGTCTATGCCTTTCTTTATCAAAATAGCGAGGCCACCCCCTCTTGAACAATTTTGTATTGATCAGGTGTGATAAGCGCATTAGGAATTGCATCATGAAGACACGTTTCTGTAATGACAGCGCGTCATGATCGTGTGAAGAGGTGGCTTTCAAGTTCGTCAAATTTATATCCTATGGTTCTAGCATTATTATGCATCGAAAAGCCATTCAAGGATCGTTGTGCTGTTGGTACTTTTGAACTCTGAGTGCTAGTTAGTGCGCACATGATTCTGGAAACAGCCCGTCATTTTGAAGCACCGGAAACTTTTTCATTGCGGTCATCATCCCGTCAATACGTTTATTTAAATGTTTGTTTCAAACGAGAACATGATCATTTCACCTTTACACCTTTGCTTTTTCGTACTTTCCCAGAGCCTCTTTTGTATCGATTGAACACGAGGAGAGTCCTCGAATATTGTACAGCCTGTGTCTTTCAGAATTTTGCAGCTATTGAGGATTTTCGCTTTGTCCCTCCTGTCAGCCAGTTTCAAGATGATTCGTCTGCATTTGCCATGAGACGGCTTCCCCATTCTGGGGATACGCTCAATAGCCGCATCTGAAATTTTCAACAGGTTCAAAAGAACATCCTTTCAGACTGCATCCTCAAGGTCTTGGACCGTTTCGTCTTCAGTTTCCTTAGTGCTGAAGAGAATTAGTTTGTTCCGCCTACTTCTATTCTCTAGGTCGTCTACCTTCGTAAGAAGACTGTCGACGGGTTTTCTGCAGTGCATTGTCGTGACGCTGGGGCTATGGCGACCCGGCCTTCACTTGGTAGCGTGCAGAGACTCCGGGTTGAAGAAGGACTGAATCTTCGAAGTTGGTAAAATATGTACAAGCAGGTTTACTGGCACTTTGAGAAAACGTATTTACAAGAATATTTACATGAAGAAGAAGGGTACATCAGCAAAATGACAAGCGTTAAGAGTTCATAGCGAGAAGCGACTGGATGAGCCGTTTACCCAGGGCCCAGAGCGACATTTCGTGCTCTGCAGCGTCCTTAAAAACCCCCTATGTCCAGCCCCTCTCTGAAGATGCTGACCAACCAAATCCAGGGCACGCCCCTCAGGTATCGGCATCCAATCGAACACATCACTGCACTGATGGTCTGAAGCACTGACTGGTCCTGCATTCATTCGTTGGGCGTGATCACTTGTTGGCGGGAAAAGCTTGGGAACGGCGAGGAGAGGAGGTACATTTCTATTCTTCAGCAAAGAAACCACAGGCTGGTTCTGACAAGGGGTTTTACTTCTCAGAAACCCGAGTGCACGTGGCGCCGCATAGGGCTCCCAACATGGTCCCTTTTCGACAATTGCAAATCTTTCCTGCATTCCCGGGAAATCACTTAATGGCCGTATGAGTCATGCTCCTTTCTTGTCCTGCACGTCAGCGGACATGTCACTCTGTCGTCTCCTTTGAAAAGTAGACATTCCTCACTGGACGATAGCCCTTCTCGACTGGAAGGGTGAACAAAAGGAAGCACTTCCTGCTATTTCCCGCAGGGGGACGTTTCTTTGTGTTTTTCCAGACGTTCTCTTGACAGGGTCAATTTGGCATTTGCAGGTTGTCCACAAAGCAAAACATGCTTACAAAACAGGATTCCTGGAAACAGGCTCACTTAGAGCCATTGGACCATCACCACATATTCACAAAACTTATCCATGCCCACAGGCGAACAATAGAGCGCGCAATTGCGGATGCTTGGTCGTAACAGCCTCCTCCCCCGCCAGAAGAGTCTCGGAGGGCAGCAGTCCCAGCTGCTGCATGAAGAGACGACTTAATGGCCTGCACGTGAACGCTTGAAGCTCGCTGTTGCTTGTCGCGTTGTCTTGATTGTTGTAGGCCAAATTGCTCGAGCTGTCTGAAACTCAACCACATGTCGAAGCAAGCACTCGGCTCCCGTCTGAAGAGACCAGGTCAAAAGAAAACTGCCATTGTTGTTCGAGAAAAGCCCACACTCAAGACGTTAGGACCTACGTATTCCTAGAAAACCAAACGTGCTGCTTTACATAGTCACACATATACAAGCGCACGAAAAAAAAAACCTGATTATCAATTTGGATACATGGTGAGGAACATCTCGGACCGCTTAGAAAGAGCGGCTAAGCGCGTCCGCATTCCCATTTAACTTCCCTTTTTTGTATCTTATTTCAAAATTGTACTGCTGTAAAATCAAGCTCCACCTAAGAAGGCGACTGTTCTTCGATGTCGCAGTTTGCAGCCAAGCTAGGGGACAATGGTCCGTCTCTACGGTGAATTTGGTCCCTCCAAGATAGCACTGCAATTTTTGAATGGCCCATACAATGCAAGCGCATTCTTTCTCTGACGCGCAATAAGCCCTCTCTCTAGAACTCAGTTTTCTGCTCAAGTAGAGCACGGGGTGCTCATTACCGTCGTCATCTCTCTGGCAGAGAACAGCACCTAACCCTCGATCACTGGCATCACACTGGACCGTGAATTCTCGGCCATAGTCTGGAGCTCGCAATACCGGACGGCTAATCAGCACAGCCTTCAGGTTTACGAAGGAGGCTTCCTTTTGTTCGTCCCAGACTACATTTGTCGGTTCTGTCTTGCGGAGAGCGTCGGTCAGAGGGCTAGCCAAAGCTGAATAGTTAGGGATGTAGTGATTGTAGTACCCAGTCAGACCCAGGAATGCTCGAATTTCCGTCTTCGTGCTCGGCCGCGGGTAGTCTGCTACCGCAGAAATCTTAATCTCGCTGGGTTTCCTGAAACCTTGACCTACATTGTGACCCAAGTAGTCCACGGTCGCCCTTGCCAGGCAACATTTCTCGGCCTTTACGGTTAGTCCAGCTTGACGCAAAAGGCTCAGTACAGCTCTTAGATGTACCATATGGTCCGCCCATGAGTTGGAAAAAACCGCAATGTCATCTAAATAAGGCACCGCGAATGTTTCACACCCCTTTAAAACCCTATCCATGAGTCGGGAAAAACAAAATAGAGCATTTTTGAGCCCGAAACTCAGCATTGTTGGCTGGTAGCTGCCCGTCGAAGTGACGAAAGCCGCGTATCTGCTGGCGCGTTCAGTGAGCGGTACTTGCCAGTATCCTCGAGTAAGGTCCAGCGTAGTCACATATGCCGCTCTACTGACCTGTTCTACTCTCTCCTCAATATTCGGAATAGGATACACTTGATCCCTGGTGAGAGAATTTAGCTTTCGGTAGTCTACCACAGGCCTAGGGTCTTTACCTGGAGCTTCTACTAAGATCATAGGCGAAGCATAATCGCTTTCCGAGTGTTTTATTACTCCCAATTCCAGCATGCGAGTTACTTCCCTATCCAGAATTTCTCTTTGCCTTGGAGAGAATCGGTAGCACCTTGATCGCACTGGCACGTCTGAAGTCAGCTCAATATCGTGCTCAGTCAAATCAGTCCTGCCTGGCCTGTCCACGAAACAGGCCTCAAACTCTGTTATTATTTCGCCCAGATCGGACAGCTGGAATTTCTTTAGTTCTCCTCTCTGCTCCGTCTTTTTGAGAAGCTCCTGAGCGTTGCTTCCTTTTCCGCTGAGGCAAATCAAGTTATCCCCAATCTCCTCAGGAAGGTTTAACGTTAGATTTACCATGGTTTCCCTCTGCTCATAAGGCTTCATAAGATTGCAATGATAAATGCGCACTGCTTTACGCCTATCGGGGATTTTCACTGCGTAGTTAGTGTCAGAAAGCTCTGCAACGACTTTAGCAGGTCCTTCCCACTGTACTTCGAGCTTATTCTTGAGATCATTGGCTTGCTCCATAGCTAAGTCCTCTCGGGTTCCAATTAAAAGTCTCGTGAGATTACTAGACACTGGCGGCAAGAGGTTACTCTCAAGAACGTCCTCATTCCGCGTCTCATCAAGCTCACTTTCAAGTTGACTTATCTGAGATGTCTCGCTCTCAAAGTTTTCTGACCTGCTATCTTCCGCATTTACCACTGTTTTAACTGCCGTTTCCTCCGCTGTGGATTTTTCTGGAATGAGCAGTGTAGCTAGTTCTGGCGCCTTTGAACGTGTTAAGGCTTGCACAACTCTGTCTCCGAAAAGGATGCCCCTCTTTCGCAGCAGCATGTCCGATTTGTTGGAGAACAAATACGGATAGCACTTAGGAAGCTTTCCTGAAACGGCAGCCTCGGTTGTTAACTTGCCGAAAGGGCCCTCGATGACCACGTTCGCGATTGGCAAGCACACACTCTGTTCCTCCACTACCTGGCGGATCCACGCACACTGTCCTGTATAGTCGGTAGGCGACACATAAGCCGGATGGACAACATCCATCGTTGCGGCCGAATCGCGCAGTACCTTGCAAGGCTTCCCGTTGACTACTAGGTCATGCAGGTAGGGTTCCAAAAGCTGCATATTTTCTTCGCAGTCACTGACATACGAGAAAGCAATCTTTTCTTTCCGGCAGTTGACGGCAATGTGACCCGGCTCATTACACCTAAAGCATGTGAGCGGCTTCCTAGCCTCAAGCTTATTCTTTGTGTTCTGCGCGTTGGTCACTTCCCCACTTTTCTCACTGCCGTCCTTTCTAGGGCGTTTGCCTGAAGAAGCCTTCCTTTCTTCGTTTCCAAATCTAGCAAAGTGCCTTTTCTGACGGTTATTTACACTGAACTTGGGATTGCGGGGCCTATCCACTGCTGGGCTGCTGAATTGTCGGCGCGAAGCGTACTCCTCAATGAGTTCGGCAGCTTCAGTTGCCGACTTAACGTCGCCTCGGTCCTGTAACCAATTTCTTTCTTTTTCTGGGAGGCAGCTATAAAACTGCTCCAAAAGAATTCGCTCGACTACAGCGTCCCTATCACTGTAGGAATCAGTGCTCTTTAGCCACTCGCCCAAATTAACTCTTAAATTGTACAGGAATTCAGGGTAACTCTCGTCCCTGGACTTAGTAGCGTTCCGAAAACGTTGTCTGAACGCCTCGGCGCTAAGCCTATACTTTCTCAGAAGGCAAGCTTTGACCTTCTCGTAGTTGTCCGCGTCCTCCTTGCTTAGCCGCGCGACAACCTCCGCTGCCTCGCAGGGCAGAACCGTCAATAATCTCTGAGACCACGTGTCTCGCTGGAAGGACAGTTTTTCGCAAGTTCGCTCAAAGTTAGCCAGATACAGACCGATATCCCCTGATATCACATATGGCTGCATGTACTTTGACATCTTGAAATCTGCCTCCTTGTTGAGACGAGGTACCGCTAGCTGGGGACAATCGCCCGACCTCTTGCTCAACTCTAGTTCTAATTTCCGGAGCTCAATTTCTAGCTCCAGCTTTTTTGCTTCTCTTTCAATTTCACGCTCTTTCTGCTGTCTGAGCTGTTCCTTTTTTTGACCGATGAGGTTCCATGCTTCACTGAGCTCCTCATCATCGGTTCCCAGATCAGTGATTGCCTTTATAATCAAGGGTTTTCGTGCCAAACCACTTGTATCAATTCCCAATTCCTCACACAATAGCAACAGGTCCGGTTTCTGCAGCTTTTGTAGGTCCATGATCGCTCCGAGTGTCGGCTACTTCCAAAACAACTGTGCAAACTACCAAACCTAAAGGCGTTTCCACACTCTTTTTACCAGTTCTAAAATCTAACCCTGTTCTAGAACCTGGTCCACATCAGAAGAAAAGCCAAGCACTCACCCACACATGCGATCGATGTTCCGAGCTGCTCTCTTGTTGGCCGATTGTTGCGCCTGCTTGTTGCTTGAGATGCCACCTCCGATCACCAGATGTTGTGGCTTGCAGATTCTGATCCACCTCGAATCACCAGATGTTGTAGCTTGCAGATCCAGATCCCATCTCCAGTCATCAGATGTTGTGGCTTGTAGATTCAGATCCCAACGCTGGTCACCAGTTGTTGTGGCTTGTAGATTCAGATCCCACCGCTGGGCACCAGTGTTGGGGCTTTATCCCACCGCTGCCACCAGTTGTCGTGACGCTGGGGCTATGGCGACCCGGCCTTCACTTGGTAGCGTGCAGAGACTCCGGGTTGAAGAAGGACTGAATCTTCGAAGTTGGTAAAATATGTACAAGCAGGTTTACTGGCACTTTGAGAAAACGTATTTACAAGAATATTTACATGAAGAAGAAGGGTACATCAGCAAAATGACAAGCGTTAAGAGTTCATAGCGAGAAGCGACTGGATGAGCCGTTTACCCAGGGCCCAGAGCGACATTTCGTGCTCTGCAGCGTCCTTAAAAACCCCCTATGTCCAGCCCCTCTCTGAAGATGCTGACCAACCAAATCCAGGGCACGCCCCTCAGGTATCGGCATCCAATCGAACACATCACTGCACTGATGGTCTGAAGCACTGACTGGTCCGGCATTCATTCGTTGGGCGTGATCACTTGTTGGCGGGAAAAGCTTGGGAACGGCGAGGAGAGGAGGTACATTTCTATTCTTCAGCAAAGAAACCACAGGCTGGTTCTGACAAGGGGTTTTACTTCTCAGAAACCCGAGTGCACGTGGCGCCGCATAGGGCTCCCAACATGGTCCCTTTTCGACAATTGCAAATCTTTCCTGCATTCCCGGGAAATCACTTAATGGCCGTATGAGTCATGCTCCTTTCTTGTCCTGCACGTCAGCGGACATGTCACTCTGTCGTCTCCTTTGAAAAGTAGACATTCCTCACTGGACGATAGCCCTTCTCGACTGGAAGGGTGAACAAAAGGAAGCACTTCCTGCTATTTCCCGCAGGGGGACGTTTCTTTGTGTTTTTCCAGACGTTCTCTTGACAGGGTCAATTTGGCATTTGCAGGTTGTCCACAAAGCAAAACATGCTTACAAAACAGGATTCCTGGAAACAGGCTCACTTAGAGCCATTGGACCATCACCACATATTCACAAAACTTATCCATGCCCACAGGCGAACAATAGAGCGCGCAATTGCGGATGCTTGGTCGTAACAGCATCTACTTGAAAGGTGTAGTAAGCGATCGTTAAGGTAGCCGACTGTCTGTTGGAATGCTAGCACAATTTGGTGTAAGTAGAGTTTGTACTTTGTTTCTCGCTGTATGAGATCTTCGATTATTGTTTGAAGCATTACCTGTGTCGAAGGACCTGGAAAGACGTCAACAAAACAATGGTACATTGCTGTAAGGACCGTAACTAACGGTGTGGGCACGGCAGAAGCAGTAGGCACACCTTGCCACTACGATAATAGTAAACAGGCTGTTCGTCTCTCACCTGGACAAGAAACAGGAACGGATTTGTTTGGCGCATGGTTCCAGAGCCTCCACCGTGCCCACTGGTCGCGATCCGCGCAGCAGGTGCTCTTTCATATGCTGTGACTGGTGACGTAGTCGATGATAGCGTACGATGCGAACGTAGTAGTGGTGTCCAGATGCGCAGTCCTATCAGTCGGGTCATCGCGATGCATTCCGGTGGAGATATCATGTAAGAAATATAATGGTCGGTAAAATTTCCAGGGAGGTTGCAGTACGCCCTTTCTGATGCGATTTCCACGTTCACGAAAAACACGACCTGGACAAGAAACAGGATTCGATTTGTTAGACGCTTGGTTCTTATGTCTCCGTTGTGCCCACCACCCAGAAGACGTGACCGCTTCTCCTCATACTCTGTTCAGGCGTCAGCTGGCGTTCTCCGCGTTGCACAACGACGTCCTTGTGAAGAATTTTGCACCAAACCGAAGCACATACCTTCCTTTTGCGCCTAGACGACTCCGAAAAGAAATTTTGCAGGCTTTCTAGGATGAGCCGAAAGCAGGACATCTCAGGATGGCAGTCACGTTGTATCTAATGAAACAGAAGTACTGTTAGCCGCGGTTGGCTGCCGACGTTGCACATTACGTGAAGACGTGCCGCGAGTGTCAGTGACTCAAAACGCCTCCGATCAGCCTTACTGAGCTACGGAACCACAACCAGTCCCGACCAAGCCTTTTCAGCAAATTGGAATAGATTTCCGCGGCCTCTTCTCTCCTTCATCATTATCATCATCATCATCATCAGCCTGATTATACCCACTGCAGGGCGAAGGCCTCTCCCATATTTCTCCACTTAACCCGGTTCTGTGCTAGCTGCATCCACTTGACCCCTGCGAACTTCTTAATATCATCCGCCCACCTAACTTTCTGCCGCCCCCTGCAACGTTTTCCTTCCCTTGGAATCCAGTTTGTTACCCTCAGCGACCATCGGTTATCCTCTCTTTGCACTACATGTCCTGCCCATGTCCATTTCTTCTTCTTAATTTCCATTAGAATGTCGGTAACTTGAGTTATTTCTCTGACCCACTCTGCACGCTTTCTATCTTTTAATGTTACCCCTACCATTTTTCGTTCCATAGCCCTCTGGGTTGTCCTCAACGTAAGTAGAACTCTCTTGGTTAGCCTCCACGTTTCAGCCCCATTGGTGAGTCATCAGTGGGTCAATGTTCATCAGCGGGTAACAAATAGGTTATCGTAGCCATCGGTTACCTTATTCGCTACGTCGAAGCAAAAACACTGCCTAACGGTACCGCAGATGTGGCACCAAATTTTTCGTCGAGCACTTTCTCCTGCGGCACGGGGCCTCTAAAGTGCTCATCACGGACAGGGAAACAGCATTAACAGTGGAGCTCATGTATAGGGGAGGCGCTGCGATCGTCATGGAGGACAGACGTACTCATATTAGCTCCGTCGCTAATTCCCGCTTTCGCAGTGCTAATTAGTTTTGATCGAGAAGCTTTTAATACCACCGTGTTCGTGAAGGTATCCGCCATCATCCGATACCTGACTTTTATCAAAGGTGCGTCATTTTCGAATTAGCAGACTTCCTGATTCAGCGCCAAGAGGAGACGCTAGGCCGAAGCGAACCCAGGGCTCGCTAGGCCTAGCCGGCCGTACTTCAGCCACGACATGGAGGATTCCGCCGCCACTTCGGTGCATAACATCCAGATTTCCCCGATGAACGTACAAGTAGCAGGAGAAGAAATTACCCCCGAGGAATTTCAACGCTCGCCCGGATGGCTGCACATCGGCGGGCACAGGAGCCGACCACGCCTGCAAGGAACGCCGAGTGAATCTACTTCTCAACCTGATACACCGAGCTCCCAGAAAAACCCTAAATTCATCAAGAGCGTTAGGGCCGCAGTTATTCGGGCGGCTCGCATGCCCGCCATGCCAGCAGAAGAAATTAAGATCGTCGTGCGTCCCCGCGGAGGGCTCGATATTTACAAGGCAGGAGCTGCATGCGTCACTACTGCCATCATGGTGGCAGCAGGAATTGAGGTGCCAGATCGAGCTGAGGATACAGCGTGTCCCAATGCGCAACAGAACATAATGGTGATCAGCACTCCGAGCGAAGAGCGGGCGGAAAAGTATGCTCGAATTCAAGCTATTAATGTCCAAGGCAACACGTACCAAGTCAGTGCTTATGGAACGGCAGCCCACGACACAGTCAAGGGCGTGATCAGGGGCATATCACTCAAAGACAGCGAAGCTGAAATAATGCAGCAGGTCGTAACCAAGTACAACCCCCTCGCCGCGGGTGCGAAGCGTATCGGAAATACGACGACAGTCATCGTAGTGTTCAATGGTATCAAGGTTCCTAAGTATGTGCGATACGCATCCACGCTGTACCCGTGCAGTCTCTACAAGAAGCAAATAGAAGTTTGCAAGGTATGCGGCAAAATCGGCCACAGGCGCGACGTGTGTCCTACACCAAACGCACGTGTGTGCCTTGCATGCGGTTCTTCTAATCCAATAGAGGGCCACACATGTGTCCCCAAATGCAAGCTCTGCGGTGAGCAACACCCCACCGGGGACCGCGTCTGCAAAGCCAAATACAAAATTCCATACGTCGTGCGGCGACGAAGATGGGAACGCCGTAACGCCGAAGAACAGCAAAAGGAAGCAGTCGAACGCAGTAACGCCGAAGAACATCACAAGCAAGCACTCGACTCAAGCTCGTTTCCACGTCTCGGACGCTCTCACTCGCGCAGTGCTTCCCGTAACGGATCCCGAAGGGCGTCGCGCAGCGCGTCGCGTGACCTTGACTCATCTCACAGGAACAAACGCGACGCTAAGCGTTCGCGCTCCCGTGACAGAATCAGTTGGGCGGACGCAGCAAATGGCGAAGTTAAAAGCAGCAACGCAAGCTCTAACAGCGCCACTACTGGCCGAAGCACACAGAGCAGCTGGCAGGAATTAACTACCAGCCCCTACTACAAGGAACTCGAACAACTCCGTGTCGCCACCGCGACTCTGTTGGAAACCACGCACCGGCTTACCCAAGAGCTAGCCGACGTCAAGAAAGAACTACAAGCACAGCGATTTCAGCCAACCATTGGCCCAGCTCAGTCACCCGAGACACTTACACCCTCCGTTATCCCCGAGAACACCGACACGCCATCCCATCAAGGTGGTACACAATCAATGGACATATCACAAGACGAGCCCGAAGGGGAGAAATACACTGACCCAACCCCCAAGAAACGAGTGCGCACCTCATCACGACAACATAAGGACCTAACCCAATTGGAAACTCAGCTCGAAACCAAAATTGAAGCGCTCACCAACACCTATGCCGACACGGCTGCCGTCACTGACCAACGCCTGGCGCGGCTGAGGAACTAATCACCACGTCCTACGGAACCATACAGGAGCGCTTCGACTTCATTGAACAAGCCCTCAAGCCCATAGTATGCAGCCCCATCTTTGCTGCGCAATTCGCAAACCACCCATATCTCCAAAAACAGACGCAAGCCTCAACTCCATCACAACCAAGTCCCAGCCCCAAGCCACAATAGGATCGCTACCGGGCCTTAGGTCTGGCAGTGGAACTGCCACAGTTACAACAACAAGAGAGCAGTGCTGCAACAACACATCACCACGGTAACCAAGAAACCTGACATCATTCTGCTGCAAGAAACGTTGACGGCGAACCCAACCCTCGCTGGGTATCGCGCTCACGTTAGCCCAGCGGAGGGACGAGGCGTCTGCACATTCGTCCACAAAGGGCTCACGTTCATTGAACATCAGCTCGGACACGGCCGCAGCAGGGTGGAATACACCTTCACCGAAATCATTCCAAGCAAACAACGGAAAAACAGCCTGTTCATAGCCAACATATACAGCAACCCCAAGCACCAAACACAGAAATTCAAGACCCTGCTACACACAGCCAGCACCCAAGCCAAAGGCAACACTTTGCTGATTGGAGGAGACTTCAACGCCTCCCATCGAGCGTGGGGTTACGTGAAAGACACGGCAAAGGGACGGGACCTACTACAGGACCACGACTGCACCCTGGACCACGACTGCACCCTGATCACGGATCCCAATCATCCTACCCGAATCTGCAATTCCGTAGCACGAGACACCACACCAGACCTTACATTCATCAAGAACGACCACACTGGTAAACATGGCACAACACCGGCATTGACCTGGGCAGTCCCACTACATCCTCGAAATTACGATTCCCAATCAATTCCGGGGCAACACCATTACACACAAATTTACGGATTGGGACGGTTTCCGTAAGAGACGACCAACCACACCGCAAGACATCACAGACATTGAAACCTGGTCGGCAGAGCTCCGCGATGCAGTGCACTCGGCCACCAAGACCATTGAAACGGACGAGGACATCATAGCTATGGACAGTCGTCTGGCCCATCTCATCGAGGCCAAACGTTCGATGCAGGCGCTGGAAGCGGCAACGGCTGAATCGCAAATTGAGAAAGAAGGGGGCCGACTTAAACAGGGCCATTCAACATCACTGCAAGGTCCTGTGCCGTCAGCAGTGGAACGAAGTCTGCAACCGAGCTGACGGGCAACTACATCGTGGTTGCACATGGAATCTATTTCGGCACCTCCTAAACGAAACTAAGACCAAGTCACACCAGCGCGATCGCCTGGCCTGCCTCATACACACCGCCACACAACAACGAGGAAAAGACGTCGTTATCAAGGCCCTGGAAGCCAAGTATCTGCCACACACGCCAACGGAAACCCACCCGCCATACGGGGGGCTGCCGAACACGTGGCTCGACCGAGACATTACCATGTCAGAGGTACGGGCAGCGCTACACGAGCTCCCCGCCCGCTCAGCAGCCGGCCCCGATCTTATTACCAACAAGATGCTACGCAACCTCGACTATGCATCGATCGAGGCTCTAACCCGCTACTATAACGAATGCTGGCGTTCGGGCAAGCTCCCCCGACAGTGGAAAACGGCAAGACCAATCCTAATCCCGAAACCGGACAAGCCATCGGATATCGGCAACTTGCGTCGCATCTCGCTCACGTCCTGCGTGGGCAAGGTGCTTGAGCACGTGCTTCCCAACCGGTGGCAGGAGTACCTGGAAAAGGAAAACCTATATCCGGATACGATGATCGGCTTCAGGCGCAGACTCAGCACACAAGACGCCATGCTACATTTTAAACAAGAAATAATCGACAACAAGACACAAGACAGCAAAGTAATTCTGGGACTTGATTTACAAAGCGCATTCGACAAAGTCAAACACTCAGCCATATTAGCACAAGTATCGAGACTCAACATGGGGGTAGCAGCTACAATTACATCCAAGACTTCTTGACCAACCGCACGGTGGAACTGCACGCCGGAGACCTTAAGTTCCCCGAACACAAGCTCGGAAGCACGGGTACCCCGCAAGGTTCAGTCATCTCGCCGTTGCTCTTCAACCTTGCCATGATCGGGGTAGCGAGGGCAGTAGAGGGGACCGGCGTCCGGCATACGATCTACGCCGATGACATTACCCTGTGGGCGGCAGGCGGCACCGACGCCAGCATTGAGCAGCAGCTCCAAGAGGCTGTTACTGCCATCGAGCAACACCTTAACGGCACAGGCCTAGTGTGCTCGCCCGCCAAATCCGAGCTGTTCGTCCTCACACCATTACAACGGGGACGGAAACGCGCTCCCCCTCGGGAGTGCGATCACATAAAGATCGTGGCTGCATCGGGGCAGCGCATCCCCGAAGTTCCCAAGATCAGGGTCTTGGGCCTGCTACTAAACAAGAACGGCCGCAACGACGAGACCATCAAGATTACCACCAAGGCAATTGACGCTATCCGGCTCATACACCGAGTCTCGACACGATGGGCAGGCATGCGTGAAGACAGTCTTCTGCGCCTCGTCCAGTCGTTCGTGATCAGTCACATCGCCTACGTTGCGGCCTACCTCAACTGGCAGGCCGCTGACCGGACAAAGATAAACACGCTGATCAGACGGGTTTACAAGACGGCGCTGGGATTAATGGGGACCACGAGTTCGGCTCGGCTCCTGCAGCTCGGCGTCCATAACACCTTAGAAGAAATAGCCGAGGCGCAGCTCACGGCGCAAATGGAGCGCCTCTCTACCCCCAAGACAGGCCGCAGTATACTGACGTCCCTGGGTTACAATCCCCGAGCTCCCAGTCGGCAATCGTGCGAGATCAGCGATGAGGCGTGGGCCCACATCCACGTGGGCCCCATCCCGAAAAACATGCACCCCGAGTACAACCAAGAACGGCGGCAGGCGCGGGCCAAAGTCCTCGTCGAGCAACACGCCCAGGACCCGCACGCCCGGTTCGTGGACGCTGCGGAATACAAGCGAGAAGGATTCGTGGCAGTGGCCGTTGCGGCGGCTACTGGCATCAAAACAACGGCAGCGAGCGTGCGGTGCACGGACGCCACAGACGCCGAGGAGGTTGCCACCGCTCTGGCGATCTCGGAGGCCGAGTGTCGCACCGTGCTCAGCGACTCGAGGAACGCTGTGCGCAACTTTGCCAAGGGGCGAGTGTGCGCGCCGGCGGCCGCCATCATCAGTAAGCTCCAGCTTCAAGACCGCGGCAACACTATCCGCATCAAGTGGTTCCCGGCGCACGCGGGAGATTGTGCAGCATCCTCACCGAATCACAACGAGACGGCCCATTCGGCGGCGCGAGCGCTTACCTTCCGCGCCCCCGAGAAGGACCGTTCCGAATGGTGGTTCGAAACAAAAGACCGAATGACCAGTTACGAGGAAGTGACAAAATTTTACCGCCTAGCTCGACGGACAATGCCGCCGCCTCACCCGGCACTTAGTCGGGAGGAGGCGGTCATCCTAAGGCAAATACAAACCGGGTCACTCCTAGCCCCGGCAATGCTACACGTCCTCCACCCAGACATCTACACGAGTGATATGTGCAGTGTATGTCAAGTGGGTCCGGCGGACCAATGGCACATCATGTGGGACTGTGCCAGGTTCCCGACCGAAGCTGCATCCACGACATACCCGCCGGAACTTCAAAGTGCTGTGCAGAATACAGACAAGGACATGCAACTATGGGCCGTCCAGCAGGCCCGGGGTGCGCTTGAAAAGCACAAGCCTCACAACCCACCACAAACAGGCCAAATGAGGCAGTGCAGAGTAGGGCTTAACCCCGGGTAGACGCTTGGCCAGCGTCACGACGCTTTAACCCGTCGTTTGCCGGCTCCCTAATAAAGTTATACATACATACATTCAAGCCATCATGAAGTAGAGCCAGACAAGTCCCCTGAGACAAGCCACGACCGCCCACCCCCACAGACAGACGGAGTTACAGAGCGTCTGAATAAAATTAATGTATTCCAACATGGGACAAGTTGGTAAGTCATTACTGAAACACAGAACTACTCAAAAAGGAGGCACGAGGGAAGAAGACAGGACGAGCGCAGACTGACATCTGGTTCTTTGCACCAACGCCTCTTTCCTTCATCACCAAGGCGCGTGCGCACCAACACACCAAGCCAAAATGCAAAATTATCTCGTCAGCCCGAGAAATTGTAGCTCCTGGTGGCATAAGTGAACGAAGGCTTCGCTTACACATTTATGAGACCCTAATCTCGCGATGTTAAAGGCGTCAAAAACTTTCCGTCATTTTTATTCCCGCCCACATCTGATAATCTTAGTCAGGCCGAAAAGCGGAGTACCTTCTTGCTTGCAGGCCTTACAATGTTTAGGTAGATACTGTCCACGACCCTATGGACCATATCACGCCACACTTGACGGTCTCTCACTATCTTCCTAACATTACATAACATCTGCAGCGCCTCGAGGATGCCATCTAGCCATCGCGTTCGCTGCCTACCCTTTGTCCGGTGACCCTCAGCCTTTGCCAACATCAAATCTTTCTCCGGCGACTCCTCTCTTCTCATCAGATGACCACAGTAGCTGAGCTTTAACTTTAGAATGTGACCCTCCAATGAGCAGTCATGGTTTATGGTCGACAATATCGACTGATTTGATCTGGCAGTCCAAGGAACTCTCAAGAGTCTCCGCCAGCACCACAATTCTTCGGCGGTCAGCCTTCTTCACAGTCCAACTCTCGCATCCATAAATCACAACTGGAAAGGCCATATCACAAGTTATACGAGCCTGCTATCATAGCTGGCACTAATTATTGATCACTCAACATTTTATGTTGTTGTTGTTGTGTTGGGTTTTTTGGCGCATAAGCAACTAAGGCTATCATGCGCCACGAGCAAGGTGAAAGTTTTGTTTTGCAAGAAATGGGAAAATGAGTGTGTTAAAAACTCATTTGTTTAAAAAATCTCCTTTTAAAAACTTGGGTTGTTTTAGATCCAATGGCGCTTAAGCTGCCAACACCATGATGTGCCTAGCACAAGGTTTCAGTTTCTCTTAGTGACGTATGTTTCATTTTTTCCTACAGTTTGTGTAAAACATTTGCTTCCCTTATGAAACTAAAAACACAAGATAAATCAATAAGTCCATCATCATCTAAAATCAGTTTAGGGTGAAAAGGAATGTATTCTTTGTAAAATTTTGCAAAAAATTTTTTTCTTATCCTTTCAAGACTTGCGCATGTGAATAAAATGTGGTTAATAGTTAGTTCCTCTCCGCATTTTTCGCATCGTGGTTTCTCTTCTTTTTTCAACAAAAAATTGTGTGTCAGGTGCGTGTGTCCAATGCGGAGACGGCATAGGATCACTTCTATAAAACGCTCCTTATGCCGGCACGACATCCATTCTCCCAAAATGGGCTTTACCAAGTGTAGTTTATTTCCCACTTCACTGTCCCAGGCAGACTGCCATTTTTCTTTTAATTTGAGATGTACAAGTTTCGTACAGTCTTTGTAAGGTATGCTTATACTCTTTATTTGCTTGTCGCGGGCTTCAGCAGCACATGTGTCTGCTCTGTCATTGCCTTTAATGCCCACGTGACTCGGGACCCAGCAGAATTTTACGTTGTATCCTCGAGCTATGGCTATTGTTATATTGTGTATTATGTTTCCGAGTAAAGGAGCAGCTGCATTTCTGGAATTTAGAGCTGTGAGAACACTTAGAGAGTCTGTAAATATAATGCTGTTTATGACATTCTCTTTTAATATTTTCTCTACGGCAACAGAAATGGCATAGGATTCAGCAGTGAAAATAGACGCACAGTGTGGAAGTCTTATGATTTCCACAGAATCTCCTTGCACAACTGCACTTCCAGTGTACACAGCAGTTTTAGATCCATCGGTATAAAAGTCTGTGAAGTTTTTGTACTTTTCCTGCAAGTTTAGGAATTCCTGAATAATGCGCTCTTGTGGGGTTTTGGTTTTTGGAAACTGTGTGAGAGTGAGGTCACAGATTTCAGGAAGACTGTACCATGGAGGTAGAGGGCTGTTGTTTTGTGCGACATCAGGCAAGGTGTCCAGGATCTGCAGTTTACTGCACATGTCTTCGAATCGCATGATCAGTGGTCTTGTTGCTTTGGGTTTATTTGTGAAAATTAATCGAGAGGGGCAAGTTGTGACAACTGGATAGCAGAGGTGTTTTTCCTGTGACCTTATTCTTAGAATGTAAGCACATGTGATGGCTATTCGTCTGTCTTCCAGTGAAGGCTCATTTGTTTCTACATACAGGCTGCTTATAGGGGATGTTCTGTATGCACCGCATGCAAGGCGTAGACCTAAGTTATGTACAGGGTCCAGTTTTTTTAGATATGAAGGCCTAGCTGAACCGTACACTATACTCCCATAGTCCACGCGGGAGCGTACAACAGAACGGTATACATGTAAAAGACATGCCCTGTCGGAACCCCAATGTTTCCGCGAAAGAACTTTCAGTATGTTAAGCGATTTTGAGGCTTTCTTTTTTAGTGTGTTTATGTGAGGTAGAAATGTGAGTTTTTTATCGAAAGTAATGCCTAGGAATTTGTGCTCTTCTTTTAATGGTAATTCGGTTCTATTTAAGTGCAAGACAGGGTTGTTCTGAATACCCCGTTTGAGTGAAAACATAACTGCCACCGTCTTTTGGGGGGAAAACTGAAACCCATTTTTGTCGGCCCATGCCACTAGTTTATTTATTGTTATTTGTATTTGTCTCTCACACGTTGATATATTGGAAGAGGTGTAGGCTATCTGGAGGTCATCTACGTAGAGTGAACACATAATGGAATTTGGGATTTCATTGGTAATGGAATTCATTTTTACAACAAAAAGCGTTGTGCTTAGAATGCACCCCTGAGGTACCCCATTCTCCTGAATGAAGCTTCTTGACAAGGTGGTACCGAGGCGCACTTGGAATGAACGATGTGAAAGAAAGTCTTTTAAAACGCTGAGCATTCGGCCACGGATGCCCAAAGCTGCTAGATCACGTAGGATGCCGAATCTCCAAGTTGTGTCATATGCCTTTTCTAGATCGAAGAAAACAGCGAGACAATGCTGTCTATGTATAAACGCCTCGCGGACAGTGTTTTCGAGGCGTACTAGGTGGTCCGTAGTTGAGCATCCTTTCTTAAAACCGCACTGATGAATATTAAGAAGTTTACTTGATTCTAAAATAAAGGTTAATCTAGTGTTTAAAATACTTTCAAAAGATTTTGCTAAACAACTAGTTAGGGCTATAGGCCTGTAACTCCCAGGACAGGTCGGCGGCTTGCCGGGTTTTAGGAACGGCACAATTATGGCTCTTTTCCAAGTCTCCGGTATTTTAGCTAGTACCCAGATTTTGTTAAAAAACTTTAGAAGCGCTTCTACAGATGCTTCTGATAGATGGGCGAGCATCTCATAATGAATCTCATCAGGACCAGGTGCAGTTTTTTTACCGCAAGCGAGAACATCTTTCAGTTCTTGCAGCGTAATCAACCTATTGTAAGGTGTGTTCGTGCTGCCCCTCGTAGGAAGCCTATATTTTTCAATCCTGTCCTTGTACTTTAAGAATGTTTTTGTATAGTGTGCAGAACTCGAAATTTTGTGGAAATGCACACCTAATATATTAGCTTGTTCTTCGATGCTTGTCTGTGTATTAGGAGCTGTGAGGATTGGAATTGTGAATGGGGAGAAGCTGCCATTTAGTTTATGAATTTGTTCCCACATTTTTTTTGATGTTGTGGAGCTGTTTATAGATGTAACATACTTCTGCCATGATTTTTTTTCGGCATTACGACGGATATATCGAGCTTTGGCTCTTGCTTTTTTAAAAACTGTCAGATTTTCATATGTTGGGTATCTCCGAAAAATACCCCAGGCTTTATTTTGTTCTTTTTTGGCTTCTTTACAGTCCTGTGTCCACCAGACTTTGTGGTTTTGGTGCACTACTCCTGTTGATTGGGGAATAGATAGACGTGCTGCCGCAAGAATGCATGCTGTAAATATTTCATTCATTTTGTCTATATCAATTTTCTCTGAATATATTTCATTTAGACTGGCTTCTTGCCTGAACAAAGACCAGTCAGCTAAATGCAGTTTCCACCGCCTGGGTTTTGTCGGGATGACTGATGGTGAGGATGATAAGCTGATCATGACAGGAAGATGGTCGCTTCCGTACGGATTATTTAAAACTTCCCATTTAAAATCGGTAAAAATAGAAGGTGAACTAAAAGACAGATCTAAACAACTCGCTTTGCCTGTGGCTGGGGAGTAGTATGTTGGATTGCTTATAGAAGATTTTATTTTATGCAGCAACGTGTGTCTCCTAAACTCAACATTTTAATAATACACTAGGTTGCATTGCATAAGTATAAACTAAAATTGCACACATGTTTTCTCTTGTTTGTTTGAATAAGCCTTGCCCTTTGTTGTGCCTTAAGACTTTGAGGTTATTTTGAAGATGTTTTACACATGCATTCATTATCAATTTCATGAAACATGTTGCCTATCATTGTTAGTTGTTTGTTATTCCTGTCAACGATTAATGTGTTCTGTTGTGTTGAGTTTAATGTCCGATAAGCAACTGAGGCTATCATGCACCATTACACACTTATATTATTATGCGGCACTGCAAGCCGTCCTAGAAAATTATCCAGGGACCTGTGATTTTTTATTCCTATTTGCTTTCCAGGCGAAAGCGTATGCTGCTTCTGTTTATGATGATGGCCTTATGTGTATGCGTTATGATTATTTACGTCGCAGTTTCTCCCCAAGGTGAGTGATGTCTCTAATTCTTTGCATTTTCTTTTTGATATGCCTCAGGTGTATGCACTATTGGCTTTATGGTTGCCATGCGAGAGTGAGCATTCATACAAACCATATTGAGTGCACTCAACTCGCTGTGTGGTGTTCGAGAATTAGCGTAGTGTTGTTCACATACATGTCCACGTCAAAAAGCAACGGGTGCGGCGGCAGTCAGCGCTACCATTCTGGTTTCAAAGACATCTAACACGATTGCTGCTTGCACTGGTGTACACCTCTGTTATGGCTTTTGCGCATAACAGCTTACAGAAACTCATGCATAAATTTTGTCCAGTTATTTTCTCCGGGTTGTCTGATGTCGACATCAGAAAGGTGAATGATACGCTTGGGCCTTGTACAAATCTTTTTTTTTTTTTTTTTCGGCGATGAAATGTCACTCCACAGTCTCTGATGCAGTTACAACAGCTCCAAAGCTGCATCAGTTCTTGTAGTTTCCCGAATGAAGTTGCTCGAGAACATTTCAGAGCCATTGAAATGTGTGAAGCCGAATGCGCTGAGGCAGGATAGGATTTTTGGGGAGAAATGTGCACTCATGTTTTACTACACACACCGTGTCCAGTGCGTTGGACATAACCTCAAAAGTGTAAGAGCACATGTAGCACAACTTGGATCTCTGAAATGCGAACGTCGCACCACTGGAAACAGACCTTGAGAGGTTTATATTACGTCAACACCTGTTCAAAATATAGTTTGCAGCACGTTGCAGGGTCCGCTTCCCCAGCCATATATTGCTCGATACCTTGCTAATTTTCCGCCTTATGGTGTTTTCGATTCTTCTCAATTTTTTCACACGCCATACCTCTGTAATGAGGAGCTGATATGCAAATGAATAAAAACTTAGGCTTCAGCGGATATGTATGCAAGATGAGAGTGCGTGGGGTATTCCGAGGACACTTCATGCGTAGCCTGGTAGAGAATTGATAAAGATTCCAGGAGTGCGCGTACGCTTGCTTAAGTGTAGGAATGCAAAATAATTTATCTTCCTGCTGGCATTTACTTTGCTGCGCGGTTGGTTCCTTATGCCATTGCCGTTTCTTACACGCGTTTTGCGCTGTTTAAGAAGGCTAATATGGGGCTCGAGATTCATATGCTACTTCCTACCGCACGAGACTGCTCTACTCTTCTTATTTCAACACTCCTGGCGGAACGCGACTACCGGAAGATTCGTTCTCTCTTTTATTTTGAATCCAGCGTGCGCAGACTTCGAAACGCTTTATTTGCCAGCCATTACCTAACTCTGGGTCACGTGTTGTTGCGAAAGGGACAATCCGACAGCTAAAGCGAGACCTCGGGTGGCCGCAGCTAGGCCGTGCAGAGGCGTACCTACAGTCTCCTCATAAAGAAATCAGCCAGCGATGACATCCGAATTCACGTTACCCCTATGCCATGAGTAGGAGCTGCCAACTCGCTTCTCTCCTTTCATATGGGAGGGTGACATCAGAATCAGCCTGCCAGAGTGGTTTGCATTTTCGTTACCCCTACGACATGCCGGCACGTCCATACGGCTTGGTTGAAGTGCGGCTTTATATGTGGGCTGGTAGCCTACGCTCTAGCGTCATACCGTTAAAGGGAGAGCTTAATCCTGGTTTTACTGCATTTGCTTCTGTAGGCTGTGTGGTGCGGTGTTCGAGGAAGCTCCAAATGAAAGGCGCCGCATGGTCGCCCGTATCTGTATGGCGCGAAAGCGTAAGCGAAAGCCAACTATAAAGCCTCGCTTTAAGCGAAGCGTATAAACGTGCATGCGTGGCCTAGGCACAACGTGAATGAGAGGGTCTTGGCAGGCTGATTCTAATATCGCCCCCTGATATGTAGCACTTTACATAATGTAGCACCTTACACTGATATGGCGCGATAAGGAAATAATATATAGCAGGTAAAAGAAGCTTCCGCCATTGCTTTCGCAATTCAACTAGAGTTAACGAGAGCTCCACAACAAATTTTTCAAATTCTGTTCATTTTCACCTCTTTTTTCCTTACTTTCTGTCCCTGTTATCCGTTCTCCTGCCTATTTACGCAAGAAATGAGGGCATAGAAATGCGTTCTCTAATAGACTGAAAAACGGAGACATGATAGGTCGATTCATGATGGAGATGCAAAATATTAAAAGAATAAGCTCTTCTTTCTTTTGGCGATTTCGGTCAGGCTGTTGGCAGCTCAAAATGTAACATGGCGGATGTATAAGGCGATATTGAAAGGATTAATCTGTCTCCGGCCTCTTTATATCTGGCAGTAATTGTATCGGACACATGTAGTGACTGTTATCAGCGCCGATGCGTATCAGTGATGCGCAGTAGAGACTAAATGAGCATGCTGACAATTGCAAATCAATCGCGCATCCAGGGAAGCTGGCTACGCATTGCCAGCACTGCAAATGTAAGCCTCAATTTAAAAAAACCGCTGCTATTTCGCATTCTGATAATAAAACTGAAAGAGAGATCACAGAAGCGTTTGAAATAAAATCCGTCAGGGCCGATATGTGTATCAGCAACGTATCACTGTCGTCTGCGAAAGAAGTTGATTTTCTTAGATTATCGCGATGAGTGTGTCTAGCTGTATCCCTTTGTTCCCTGCGATGATTGTTTCCTCATGTTTCCTCGTTGCTTATGTTTGTTTGATGACGATCACGTTTTGTGTATAAATGACTTCCGTTTCGTCCATTAAAAGTTGTTAGTTCGCGCTCCGAGGTGTTTGTCTTTTCTGTCGTTCAATGTGTTAGCGCGGTGAAACCAATATGAATAACCAACTAGGCCCAATTCTCGCCATTTTAGCAGTAGAGACAGCGCGCGTGTTCGTGCCTTTATAAACTGTGCTGGCAATAAACGTCATCATTCTTGCATTGACCGTGCTGCTGTACGCGTCGTCCCTGCAAGCGGCTACAGTAATCGCCGCAGAACAGGAGATTTCCATCCTGTTTCACTACTAGTATTAAAGGCGTCGAGAAGTTGCCTGTAGCAACATGCGTTATGATAAGTACGAAGCAGTGTTCACCATGTTTGTTTGCCACCCTCGCAATCCAAGATGGTGTTCATCTTAAGGTCTGCCATATGCCACATAGTGCCACACAAGATGGCGGCTACCCCATGATCCCCTTGTAGTAAGCGCCATCAAAGATGACACCATCACACGTTGCAGGTTTCCCCCCTGATGCTCGTTTGGCCGCCGGGCCAGCAGTTACCCCTATGCTGTCTTTCCGCTATATATATGCCGGCAGGACGGGCGCCGAAATTGGGCTACTTAGTGCTACTATTACTGTCAAAATTATGGTCCACCTGTTTCGCACAGAGGGTTTTTAGTGGTGGCACATGAATCGGTATCATTGGAGCAAAGAAGAACTAGTCGCGTTAAGATCCAGCAGCTGTGAGGGACTCGTAGAGACGACATTTGTCCTAGAAACTGTAATGAGGGCGACCTTCGATACACCGTAGAGGTCAAACCATTGGTCGCAGAGCGACGTCACTTCGTTGCAGACCTTCGGAGTGCCGTAGCAACCAAACCAGTGGTAGCAGAGGGACGCCCCATCTTTGAAGAGCAAACCCAATTCGTCGCCGAGGGACGTATGTGCTAAATATGAACCAACTGGCCAGACAGCTATTTTGATCGAATATTACCTCGATCCATTGTAATCACTCTGCTTTTCTGGATACAACCACAGTCATGTGGTGCATCACTTTCTAGTGCAAAGGATGACTTTGCTGTTTGTTCTTCCTTACTGACACTGAGACTTGGCTTTAATACTTTCATTGCAGTAGAAGATGCACCGAGATCGATTATAGCCCAATACGACTGATCTCAACGTTTTCAATCTTGTCGAATATTGCGTGTCAGTTTATAGAGATGTATATTTGCCACCCTCAGTTGAGCTCATCCGCTTATTGCGGGCATCAGTAGTTCGAATGGTAGCGAAGAACCTTGCTGTCAATGCCACCTAATTCTTCGTATTTTGGGGGGAGCGTCAAACCATTCAGTTTGTCGGGAATCGCCGCAAAGAAAGGGAACAAGGAATCCAGCGTGGCAGGCAGATGATACGACATTTTCCTTAGCAGTTTTAGTGGTACAGCTTTTCATGGTAATCCAGTGGTTAGGGCGCTCGACTCTTGTGTGCAAGGATGCGGAATCGATAACGGCGCCCTGCGCTATGCAAATTCAGTTGACGTTAAATACTGTAGGTAGTTGAAATTTCCGTAGCCACCTCTATGACATCAGTCATAGCCTAAATCGTTTTGTGAGCGCAGGAATCGTGGCTGATTGGGCAACCGGGCATGCAAAAGTAACAGGGGTATCCTAAGGCTACCCCTGGGCACTTACTACCTGGAACCAATGATGTTTATAGCATTCAATTACTCTCTTGTTTATCCGAATATTAATTACACAGGATTATTACATGCGAAACGTCCTATGCTCCAAAAGCGACGGCCTTCAATTTTTCAGAAAAAAACCCAACAGAAATGGTTCATGTTGTCAATTATATGAACGGCCTTTCTTCCAAGTATGTTTATCGAAACAATATTTTGGCTGATGCAGAGACGATTTGAAGTTTCCGGTAGGGAGCACGAAGAGGCTTAAGAAACACATTTTACATTATGCGCCAAGCGCGATGTAGGTCTTCATATGGTATTATAATATTTCACTTGCGTTGTGCTTTTATGTGGCTGCATGAATAGAACAATATAATAATTTTTCATTTTCTTGGGATACTAAAATGCAAACAAATTGTAGAGTTTCAGAATATTTTCAATAACATTTTTTTCAGAAATAATGTCTACGCCTGTTTGGTCTGCTGTCCTAAACGTTAACAAAATTAAGCTTGTTCAACAAATCGGGTTATAGAACAAACTGTTCCAAATTCAGCGAAGGGTCTAAATTAGTAATCAAGGCCCTTCAAATAAGAAAAGCGAATTGGCTCATGGCATGCACCATGGTCTCATCTTTTATTCTGAATATTATGTGAGCAAATTTTGGTTGACGGCAGAAAATAGTTTTTGAAACCTATTACTGAACACAGCGGGAGCGCTTACTAAGTGTTAAATCACTGCATAACACTTGCGTGACATTGCATTATAATATGGTTCACGTATAACTCGGCGAGCCAATTTCAGTATGCTATGAGCAGGAAGACAACCAAGGACGCTGAGAAGGCTACATTTGCGCTGTTTGAAACCAATTTGTGCATTTAATATGTTCACATTACATTGCATAAAATACCCACCGACATAAGGAATCAAGATTTGCCTGATATAAGAAAAATTAGTTTTCCGACGGGGCTTCAGCGCAATAAAGTAAGAAAACAATTTCCAGAGCTTATGATATGAAGGGAATCGTAATTTGTTGAGAAATAAACGTTTTTCAGTAGTTAAAACGTAAAGTGCGGCGAACGCTGTGTACGGTACATCTATAGGTGTTACTGCAAGAGAAAGTTTGTATAGGCATTGTATTTATAGAAGTAAATCAAACCGCGGTGCTTTTTCCGGAGCTAAAAATAAGAGAAATGGGATTTAAAATTTGCTCTCAAGTTATAAAACTGCAGCACAGAAGAAAAATGCATTCGATATTTCAGGTATGGCAACCGCGGTCATAGGTAGCAGCTCTACTTCACTCCAGATAAGATTTTAAAATTTCGTGATGAAATCTTATAGCACTCAAAAAGTGAATAAATTCGCGTCAAGAAGTGGACACAGGTGGCCTCAGTTTGTATGGCACTAAGCACTCAAGGGTTGAAAACCTGAATCTAAGTTGATGAGAGAACGGAGAGCTGAACACAATGAGAATAATAAAAACCATGTTCTATGAAGGATAGTCACCCTAAAATCCTCCTCCAAGCAAACGATTCCACAAAGCCGCTCATCTAGCAGCGCAGGTGAACCAGTTGAGCATACAAGTGTTTGTCAACGTCTGTGCAGGATCCGTTGTACACCCAAAAAAGGCACAGAGAGCGTAAACAGAGTAACAGGCTGCCGGATGACAGATTTTCGCGAGACGTTTGCTGGGGGACCATCGCGTTAGCTGTGGCGTGGAGACTAGTTTGTCAGAAGAACAAGATGGCCGTAGTGTAGCTAGAAGCTGTTCGGGTCACTTAGTCGTTCATGGGGCGGACCATGGTGGTTGCCGCCGCATAGCCAAAGCTTTTTGGCGACGGCGTGGCACAGAAAGGAACGATCAGTCGGATTCCACAGCTGTCAAGGCTAGCGTCGAACAATAATACACTAATACAGTAGAACGTTGAGCTAGTTGGTCTTGAGACATGATGAAACACGCAGCTTAATAGAAGGCAATACTCAGAAGATAAACGCACGCACGCACACACGCACACACATACACGCACACACACCACACACGCCGCACCCCCCACACACACCGCACGCACACACGCACACACACACACACACACGCACACACACACGCACACGCACACGCACACCGCACGCACACACGCACACACACACACACACACACACACACACGGACGATGCTACGATGGACAAGGAGCAGCGTCGTCCTTGCCTATGTGTGTGCGTGTGCGTGTATTCAGCTGCGTGTTTCGTCAAATCCATTTGGGTACGTGGAATCCCATAAACCACACCAGACAAAACTAATCCAGAGTCGCTCAATAGTGGCGATGCGGCTGAATGAAACATGTCTGGCAGCTCTGGCGGTAGTAAATATGCACGTGAACATGGCGGGTGCGTAGGCGTAGAGCGATGCGCGATATTCGGGCGCCTTGGTTCCCCTCACTCCTGTTTGTGCGTGTTTTCTTTCCATAATGTGGCCGCGCTATCCGAAGCCGTCTGTACTGAACGAGGCCTGCTGAAGCACGCTTCCTCACAATTTCACCCCGTTGGCCACACCACGCAGAATACCACGATGCTTGTCTAATCACTTTCACCCGCTGTTTGCCCTAACGGCATAATTTATTCACTGCTCGCAGGGTTCATGTTTGGCTATGTATTTTTAGGTTTCTGGATATCCCAATTACAGCACATAGAAGGGAAGATATATTATAAAACATGTATAACAAAGCTATGCCACAGTGACTGTTGGACTCAGAATAACATATCTGTTACGAGTATATTATACAAGATTTGTGCAAAAACACGTTTTACGTGCGTGTGCGCGCGATGTGGACAAGTACCGAATTTTGCTCGCTTACAGGATCCCGTCAGCGATGAAGCACTACTAAGGAGAAAGCCTTTAATGGCACTTCAGTATCTGTTCGCGAGAATTGTTGCACTTCTTCGCGAGATTTCGCGGGGTACCGGCAGAATGTGGCATTATCACTTGGTGACGTAATCGATCATGACCAAACGTGACGTCTTGTTAAGATCACGACATCACGTCCGGTGACGTATAATAACCGAAACTAACGTCATCATGACGTCAAGTCCGGTCATGACCGATTGCATCACAGGGCCATTCAAGCAATGTGAAGCGGACCCCGTCGGGCGGCTTATCCATCAGTCCGTGCTGCGCCTTTCAATTAGCGCTTCCTTAAACAGCATATAAAAGCAAACGCGTAAAGCAAAAATAAGCGGAGTTTCGAACAAAGGCTTTCTCCTCATCACACTTTAGTGGCCCTACATGCCCGGAAAACATTTAAAGATTAACCTCAATATGTTTATGTGCGATTTGTTTCTGTTATTGGCCTCAAAATGTTTTGTTTATTGATACAAAAGCATCAAGGAGCACGCGGATACAAAAATCCTGCGATGCCCCTACGGCCGCTTGCAACAATAAGAAATTCCTAAAATGAAGTGGGGAAATTAAGAACGCTGCACATAATTCTAATAGTAATGGGGCGCAATATCCTCAATAACTCCTGACTACTGCGTGCCGAATAAACAAACATTACATACAACAAAGGCTCATATGTCCAAGAATGTTAGAGGAGCACAAAATGAATGTTTTCCTGCGTGAAATGTAGCTACCCTTGTTGTACTGCACCACATTGTACAATAAAACAGAAAACAAGAGAAATAAGGAAAATGGTGCTATGGCGTTTCATTGTGAAGGCGAAGTTCAAATGACCTCAATTTGATTTTTAACTTAAAGGTTTCTTTGTTTCGGCGATTGCAAATGTAGGTTCCTCTCTGGCTGTCTATCTTATCACATACACCACCATTCAGGGACATTTCCCTGGGCGCCAATTCCATCGCCGCTCGATCGTGTGCTGGGATGAAAGCAATGACTCTTATTTCAATCTGTTCATTTGGAGAGGAAGTTATCAGCAGGACTCTGGTCAGCTGCAATGACCCAGGCCGGTATTCTCTCTGCCCGCACCACTTTCCGCTTCGGCGAGCTTTTATTCAATACAAACTTGCGGTGTCTTCCTTCCCTTGCATCTCTTGTACCTGCACTCGTTTAAAGTTTCTTTTGTTGCTCGGGTCCTCATTGCCTGCTGGCGATATGCTAGTTTCAGTATGTGTGTTATTGAACACAAATGCAACATTCGGATCACCATATTTAAAACTCTCAGTGAGACCGTCAGCCGTAAGCGATTTTGTTATTCTGTGGGCCTCTTGAAAGAACGTTCGTGCACAGCGTATGATAGGCAAATATACACTCTAGTATTATCGCATAACCGCCGCAATGCATTTCATTGACCTCGGTCTCTTCAAAGCGCCACAAAATGCCGCAAAAATTTCAATCATGCTCACGTCGAAAATAACCGAAGATTTCTCTCGGAGTCGCGAAATATTCGCTGGTGCGGCTTAGTTCTGCTGGTATAGTGAATAGAGATTCATTACCACATCTAATTTATTTCTCGGGTTCAATAAAATATCATTTAAATTACTGTCACAACCATACTAAATCCCAGTGTCCTGTACTGCCCTTTTGGTGGAATAAACTGCATATTCCTATTCGCCCAGGTTTGTCTAAGCAACAAAATGCACAGGTTGAAGGGCATACCTGCGTGCAAGAGTAATGGATTAAACTTCACATTGAATGATAATGATTCCATATTCTGAGATTCAATTCAATTAGAAATTTGAAGAGCTGACCGAAACGGTCGCACTAGGTCGTGCTTAAAGTCTTTCCTGTGCTGCAATATGGATGTATTCAGCATCTAATACGTGCGTACGTTTGTATCAAGGGCGTTCGCCGGCTGCTTGTCAACCTGGTACGAGCCGACCGTGAACCGCCATATTGTCGAGCAACAGTTGTCAAAGAGGACAACATTTAGTCGGCATTAAAAGCTCGGTACATGAGCGCTTCCCGACGTTTGCCCAACATCCTACGTGGCCGAACTTGGGGCGCCACATGACCGAGAAACCTTCGCCCAATTGGACGTCATTCATTCGGGTGTCAGAGCTCAGGCATTGGGTGATGGCCGACTTCGCCTAACCTGGTACGTGAAGAACCATGGGCCGCCATGCGGCCGAGCCTCATGGGCCGCAAGTTCGGCTCCCGATCTGACGCCGATGGTCGGCCATTGGTCGGCAGTCGGCTAATACCACCTGAGATGGTCGCCATCTCCATTACTCCGGATATCTAAATCGGCCACTCCTAATTCGGTGAGAGAGCCGGGTACCACTGACACATAGTCAATACCGAGCTTCATCACTACAGAGCTTCGCAGCCGTACAATTCCCATGACGACCAACGAGTCAGGCAAGCTACCAGCAGCAGCTCCGTCGAAACCACGTCCTCCAGAGCTATTCGCAGCGAAACCCGGCCATTTTCAGTGGGCAGATTGTTGAACGTTGGCAACCTCGTATAACCGGGATATTCGTCATAACAACTGGGCCGATCGTTTGAAAATCAACACTATCATCTACTAAGCGATGTTGCTAACCTCGACTTTCGCAACCCCTAGCTATACCAACATACCAATTTGGGCAATTTTCAAGGCAACCTGTGAGGGCGTTTTGAAAAGAAAGCTTCACTACGCCAGGTTTCCAAGCGGTGAGCATTATAGCAAGATTGAGCTTGAAAAAATTACCCACGATTACATTACTTCCTAATGCGAAATTTCAGCGCAGCTCATCACCTGTTTCACCTTTTCGATAGATTGAGGCAAATATTTCGAGCAATAGTATGTACAATTACAGACAACGTTTTTTAATTTTTCGCGCATATTCCTTCAAAAAACACTCCACTAACAGTTCTTGGGCTGTCATGAAAGAAGGTTTGTGGTCGGAGAAAAGAAGAGAGCAATTGCGTTACCGGGAGGTTGCGGGAAGCAGCGCGTGGGCCGATAGGAACGTTCCGCGATGAACAGACAGCACCGACTGACCGATGCCGCTGATCCTGCTAGCGAGTGAAGCGAGTGAGAACGGCATACAAGCACCGTGATCCGCTGATAGCGAGCTGGCGTTTCGGTGACCGGAGAGCACCCTCGCCGCCACGCAGGAAGAAAGGGGAGGACCCACTCCTCTTTCTGCATGGTGGCGACGGGGTCTAGCAGTCACGTTGTCTTGAGTCACTAGCGGCGGCAGCGGCACAGTCAGTCGCTGCTATCTGTTCGTCGCTGAACGTTCCTATGGGCCCACGCGCTGCTTCCCGCAACCTCCCGATAACGCAATTGCTCTCCATTTCTCCGTCACACGGCTCACAGCTCGCGTCCCGGAGCTGCGTGCTCCGCCACCAACGCGCGCGCCTCGCCGGTCTGCGCATTCCATAGGAGTGAAGTCTTACCTACGGCAGACGTACGAACTGGCTCCGGCGCGTGCCCAGCTGTGCCCCTCCGTTCCGTAGTAGCTAAGTCTGACGCTGCTCGCGCGCACGCCTCGCCGGTCTGCGCATTCCAGAGGAGTGATGGCTTAGCCCGCGGCAGACGCACTGGCGTCGGCGCGTGCCCAGCGGTGTGCCTCCGTTGCATAGCAGCCTAACGTTAAGCATATCCTGGCATAGCCGAGCTAAGCCACTGCCAATTTTTTTTCCGCCACCATGCCGTTATTGACTGCTCCCATGCTCTCACGTATGTCGCTTTCGCTGCACTCTGATGCAATACTCGAGGACGCGACGACTTTTGCTGTTTCCAAGTATATGGCGGCTGCAGACATACTTTCCACCAGCAGTGCTACGAACGTTCCCATGTGTGCTACCTATTGTTTTGACTAAACTGTTCTCTTCAGGCCTTCTCTCGTATCGCTTTTCGCCACCGCAGTGCCACCGACGTCATTATCTTGAATACATCATTCGCTGAGGTAACATTAATTCTCAGCGAATGTGTTAGCCACGCTGCATTCATCGACCTTATTTCGACTTTGAGGCTGATGCGTACGTATCCCCCACAACACTCCCACATGGCCTCCCTCACGCCATGCAAAATTCGTTGTAATGTCACGTGCTTAGAGCGTTTTCAATAATACATAGACAGTAAGCTCAACCCGGCTCACAGCGAGCAGCTGCGGAAACAGTTGTCAGTGCACGTTAAAGAACCCCAGGTGGTCGAAATTTCCGGAGTCCTCCACTACGGCGCATCTCATAGCCTGAGTTGCTTTGGGACGTTAAACCCCACAAACCAATCCAAACCAAACCAATCATTCACCACATCAAAACCAGTAAGCATACACATCATGCCAGTGCCTTTACCGTGTGTACCGCCTCCGGAGCGCCGCGTCTTTTGGCAACAGGTGGCAAAAATGCAGCAACGCGGTGTAATTCAGCTTTCTTTTGTCGGTGGTCATCTTGTGTGGTGCTCATTCGAAAGAAGTATCGCTCAACCAGATTTGTATTGGCTATTTCCTTTTTCAAAGTTACCAATAAGGACTTATACACACTGCCCTATATTGAAAATGATACCGCAAACCTCTGAGAGGGAACGGAAAGAAAGGGAAACGCAAGATTCGTTGATTGCGGTGGCTATAACTGCGTATTAGGTACTATTTTCAGAAAACTTTTGCGGCCTTGCGTTCTGGGGGCGAATCCTCACAGTCACCAAGGACGAAAATATTTTCTACCGGAGGGTGGGCAGTGGCCCTTTAACGAAAGCTATAGTTTTGTGCCTTTGAATTTATTACAATCAGTAAGTGTAACCTAAGTTCCTTTAGGCAGTTTAATTTCGACATCAACGAATTGAATTGAATCGTTTAGAAATGAAGAAAACGGTCACCTGGTTTGGTATTTGATCTTCACGAACCATAATTAGGAGATTTGCCTGTGGTGAAATTTTGTTTTTTTAAACATTAGACTTCTCGCATGGGCAAAATTTGGACATAATCTCAAATGCGAGAATATTTTCGTTCAAATGGTTTGGCAATAAAACATTCGATGTTGGCGTCGACACGCAGGGGTCGACACGCTTGCACAGGTCAACGATGTCTTCTATGTAACTGGTGAACGACTCTTCGGCCTGTTGAGTGCGCTCGCCCAAGCGTTGTTTTGCTCGGAGCTTGCGAACTTCAGGGCGGCCGAACACTTTCGCAAAATTCTTCTTAAATGCAGACTAAGATGGCAGGTCTGCTTCGTCAGATAAAAGATTACGTTACCTAATTTGGTAGTGTCGTCCCATCGGTTGTAAGTACTCACACGCTCGTACGCCGACAACCAATCGTCAACGTCTTGATCGGCCGTGCCACTGAAGAGGCATGGATCACGCTGCCGTAGAGCTCCAGGACACAAGACCATGGTTGGGGGGGCGGCGATGTTGAGGCAGTATTGTCCGGCATGTTGGAAGCAGGTGGCAATGTGCGGCTTCTTAGTTCCAGGGTGGACGGGAACGTGCCCAGCAGCACCTGCACCAATTGTAGGAGTGTGTTTATTCGGTAAACCCAGATGGATCCAGCCGCTCAGGAGGAACTCGCTGCGGAGCGTCAGGCGGGGCGAATCAGCAAGACAGCGACCAACTTCGTCCTCGAGTGTGCCAGCACACGATGCATGGCAGTGGCTATGAAGACGAAGATTACCACACTACAATATTGTGAGCCTTCCGTGGATGTTCTTTAATTTATTCATTCCATGATCTTCCTCTTTCATTTGTACATACCATCATCATCGTCCCGCGGCGCCGGCTCCGGCGCGCGCCTGGGCTTTGTCATCGGAGTAAAACGCCAGACACGGCATCCCTTGCTTTGCCGTCTCGACCTTGCCGTCTCGACCTAGCCTTCTTCCACAAGTGGTGGAGGTAGGACTTGATCCCCTTGCTGTTTTGTGCCCTGCCTCTCGCTGGAGCTACGTTCCGGTCGCTGTTCACCGCCTGCCACCATCGTTATGACTACCGAGAGTACCCACGAATCCGCAGCACCC
The DNA here is from genome assembly GCF_055883805.1 of Amblyomma maculatum. Classification (NCBI taxonomy): domain Eukaryota; kingdom Metazoa; phylum Arthropoda; class Arachnida; order Ixodida; family Ixodidae; genus Amblyomma; species Amblyomma maculatum. Next base: position 23,269,767 of record NC_139351.1, on the reverse strand, counting down.
TCTACCTCGGCTGCACCACCCCCTCCGACTGTGCCCACACGACAACGCGACCCGCCGCTGTTCGCTGGTCGTCGCGATGAAGACGTCGATGACTGGCTGGACACCTATGAACGCTGCAGTAACTACAACCGGTGGGACGATGCTCTAAAATTTCTGAATGTTTCTTTCTACCTCATTGAGGTCGCCAGAACCTGGTTTATTAACCGCGAACCCCACACCACTAACTGGAACACGTTCAAGCAGCAGTTCCGCCAATATTTTGCGGACCCAGCAGTTCGGACAGAGGTCGCGAAGAATAAGCTCGCCTCTCGCCTCCAAGGTCCCGATGAGTCGTACGCGTCTTACATAGAGGCCATACTTGCACTTTGCCGGCGTATTAGTCCCACCATGCCGGAACCTGAACGCGTACACCATATCTTGAAAGCAATTAATTCAGTGGCATATAACACCCTGATTGCCCAGAATCCTTCTACCATTGACGCCATTATTGCGACCTGCCAACGTATCGACCAGCTGCAGTCCTCCCGATTGCAGCCCGGCATTGCTACTGGGCCGAACTTTGCTGACCTAGATCTGCGGGCACTGATTCGAGCCATCATCCGGGAGGAGCTTCAAGCCCTCAAGCCTGTCTGTCAACACGGGTGCGATCATTCTTCGGTACCTTCTAATGACGCCGGTCTCCGCAACATCATTAAAGATGAGCTGACAACAATCACTCGGCCTATGGTGTCCGACCCTCCTGCAACCCGCCCAGCATCGACTTACGCAAACGTCGCAGCATCACCCCCTCCTTTTGTTCCGCCGCCCCAACTGGCACCGCCCTACAACCACATCAACGCCGTGACGACGGCTCAGCCTACGCCACCCTATTACGCACCTTGGCGCCCCTCTCGCCCAGTTTGCTACTACTGTGGAATCCGAGGGCATATATCCCGCTTCTGTCGTCGACGCATTCAAAACGAGCGGCGTGGTTACGACAACTTCGAAAGTGACGTACCCTCATATTATCAGCGGCGACCTATTCCCAGCCCACCTCGTCGATCCTCCCCACCTCCAGTATCTTCCTCCGAGCCTCGTGGGAACCATGTATCCCGATGCCGGTCCACATCCCCATACCGCCGCTCAGTTTCCCCTCTCCGTTCTCCCTGTCCGCCATCCGGAAAACTAAGTGTTGCAGTTTCCGGACGTCAAACTGCACTCAGCGAACTTACTAAAAGCCCTCCTGATCGCCCGTATAACGTGATTGCTGTTATCGCTGAAGGTTTACCGGTTGAAGCTTTGATTGATACAGGGGCTGCAATTTCTGTTATTCACACTGATTTGTGCTACCGTTTGCGAAAAGTGACAACACCATATGATGGGCCTGAACTCCGTGGAACCGATGACGTCCCTTTGCGCCCTTCAGCGAAGTGCACCGTACGAGTTGTTATCGACGGCATCCGCCATCATGTGCAGTTTGCTGTGCTCTCACCTTGTGCGCATCTGATGATTTTTGGATGGGATTTTTTGTCAACCGCTTCAGCGTTAATTTCTTGTGGTGAGCGTGTTATCCATATGACAGACAGCGATTTTTCATCTGACTTTCCTGAACGACATCATCCCCTCGTTGCCGCCGCTGATACTGTTTTGCCTCCTCAGTGCGAAAAACTGCTTACTGTTGTTTCTGACCACATAACTGACGGGGACGTACTAATAGCACCATCATATAGTCATCTTGCACGCGGCATCACCTTCCCGTCAAGTCATGTCCGATTCCACAACGGCTCAGCGACAGTAGTGGCCACTAACACTTCACGTGAATCCCTCGTGCTCCCAAAAGGAACTTCTCTGCATTGCATGGTGGATGTTCAACCTTTTTCCCTGATGGTGCTCACAGCCCCTCCGCCTCAGCAACGTGTTTCGTCAGACGTCTCTCTTTCTGTTCTCGCAAAGACTATTAATCCTAAACTTACGCCGAGCCAACGCCAAGAACTGCTGACATTGCTTCGACACCACCAAGCCATTTTTGATGCCACTTCCACACCACTGGGACAGACTAGTGTTGCGCACCATCGCATCATTACAGAAGATAACTCTATCGTTCGCCGACGGCCTTATCGGGTTTCCCTCTCTGAACGAAAAGTAATTGAAGAAAATGTATATGACATGCTCCATCGCAATATAATTCGTCCCTCAACAAGCCCATGGTCCTCCCCAGTAGTGCTAGTTAAAAAAAGGACGGCTCGGTACGCTTTTGTGTTGATTACCGCGCCCTCAACAAAATTACCCGCAAAGATGTATATCCGATGCCACGAATTGATGACGCCTTTGACTCTCTCCAAGGCTCAGAATATTTCTCGACCTTGGACCTTCGCTCAGGCTATTGGCAAATACCTATGCACGAGGACGACAAAGAAAAATCCGCTTTCGCAACACCCGATGGCCTTTACGAATTTAATGTTATGCCTTTCGGCCTTGTAACACACCAGCGACATTTGAAAGAATGATCGATACTGTGCTTCGTGGCCTAAAATGGAGAACCTGTTTGTGCTACTTGGACGACATTGTTGTCTTTTCGACAACCTTTAATGACCATCTCACGCGCCTGAATGAAGTCCTCACCTGTCTCGCTTCGGCAGGCCTTCAGCTCAACACCAAGAAATGCCACTTTGCACAGAAGGAAATTAGAATATTGGGACATCTGGTCAGTCATGACGGCATTCGCCCAGATCCTGAAAAAACAATCGCGGTCTTGAACTTTGCTCGTCCACAGCGGGCTACAGATTTGCGCAGTTTCCTCGGCCTCGCCTCTTATTTCCGGCGTTTTATAAGGCATTTTGCAACTATTGCTGCACCACTTCATGAGCTACTTAAAGCACGCAGCCCTTTCGTATGGACGGAACAGTGCGAAACTGCTTTTAATGACCTAAAGCACGCCCTCGCATCAGATCCTGTTCTTGCCCACTTCAGTGACAGCGCTCCAACTATCCTGCACACCGATGCCAGTGGTCACGGTCTTGGCGCTGTACTTCTGCAGCGTGATGCAACATCGCGTGAGAAAGTGATTGCCTTTGCCAGTCGGACTCTGACTCCAGCTGAGAAAAACTACACCATTACCGAGCAGGAGTGTCTTGCCGTCGTCTGAGCTGTCCAAAAATTTCGCCCTTATCTATACGGTCGGCACTTCACAGTTGTGACCGACCACCATGCTCTTTGCTGGTTGTCTTCACTCAAAAATTTGACAGGCCGACTTGACCGCTGGATTCTACGCCTGCAAGAATACCATTTCGACGTCACTTATAAATCTGGTCGCCAGCACCAAGACGCCGACGCTCTCTCTCGCTGCCCACTTACGGAATCAGCCTGCTGTTTTTCTTCGCAACGCATTTCTACCTCTGACCACAGCCGACCATCTCTTCCCCCGACGCATATCACAACTGTTTCTTTTGGCGATTATGAGCACAAACACGTACTCCGCTCGCAGCAATTAGCTGACGCCTACTGCCGTCCTATCATCGACCGCCTAATCGGCGCTTCGGACCCGCCCAGTGCTAGGCTTCGCCGACAGCTTCGCAATTTCAAGCTCGAAGATGGCATCCTACTCCGTTACGTGTATTGCCCTGATGGAACTCGCTGGATCCCAGTCGTGCCGCGTGTGCTTCGCCCACGTATTCTGGCGGCTCTCCACGATGACGCTACTGCAGGCCACCTTGGTTTTGACAAAACCTACGACCGCGTGAGAAAACGATTCTTTTGGCCTGGCTTATCTTCCACCGTTGCCAAATACGTCGCATCCTGCCCTCTGTGCCAACGTCGCAAACGACAGACTTCTTCGCCCGCTGGCCTTTTACAACTTCTTCCTTGTCCCGCCATGCCATTCGACGTAGTCGGCATCGACTTATATGGTCCCCTACCTCTCTCCGATGGGGGTAACCATTGGATTATAACAGCTGTCGACCACCTCACACGCTACGCTGAGACAGCACCTGTACCTACTGGTTCCGCTGAAGAAGTAGCAAATTTCTTTTTGCGATCAATTGTATTACGTCATGGCGCTCCTCGGGTGCTCCTAAGTGACCGCGGTACAGCCTTCTTATCGAAAGTCGTTGCCGAAGTTCTTCAAGCGTCATCCACCCTTCATAAGACAGCCTGAAGCTACCATTCCCAGACTAACGGTCTGACTGAGCGATTTCATCGCACCTTGTCAGACATGATATCCATGTACATCACACCAGATCATCAAAATTGGGACACTATTCTACCATTCGTCACATTCGCCTATAACACAGCAGTACAACGGACTACCGGTTATTCTCCATTTTTCCTCGTTTATGGCCGTCCTCCCACTACCATTCTCGACGCTTCCTTCTTCTCTACGCCCGACTACTCCACATCAGTACCTACCCATTTTTTATCTCGTGTGGCCAGATGCCGTCATCTTGCCCGCCTCAACACGGCAGCGTGCCAGGAATACCGCAAGACTATATATATATATATATATATATATATATATATATATATATATATATATATATATATATATATATATATATATATATATATATATATATATATATATATATATATATATATATATATATCTTGTGAAAGAAGGCTAGGTCGAGACGGCAAGCCAGCGATGCCTTGTCTAGCGTTTTAATCCGATGACAAAAACCCAGGCGCGTGCCGGAGCCGGCGCCACGGGACGATGATGATGGTATGTACAAATGAAAGAGGAAGATCATAGAATGAACAAATTAAAGAACATCCACGGAAGGCTCACACAATCTGCCCGGGGGGTCGGAAGCGGCCAGCCTGGCCGCTCCTAACTGAGCGATGCATCGCGGCGCACGAACGGTTTCAAGCGAGACACATGAACAATTTCAGTTCCACGGTGGCGTCGATCAGCTGGGGGATCAACAGGCGTCACTTTGTAGTTCACTGGGGAAGTTTGGTTTATGACCTCATAGGGACCTACGTAGCGGTGGTGGAATTTGTCACTGCAATGATGTATAAAGCATTACTTCGTCGCCAGGACGAAAAGAGACCACTCGATGTGTAGAATCACAGCGAGTCTTGCGGTCTTCCTGGAACGCTGCCGTTTTGAGGCGGGCAAGATGACGGCATCTGGCCACACGAGATAAAAAAATGGGTAGGTACTGATGTGGAGTGGTCAGGCGTAGAGAAGAACGAAGCGTCGAGAATTGTAGTGGCAGGATGGCCATAAACGAGAAAAAATGAAGAATAACCGGTAGTCCGTTGTACTGCTGTGTTTTAGGCGAATGTGACGAATGGTAGAATAGTGTCCCAATTTCGATGATCTGGTGTGATGTACACGGATATCATGTCTGACAAGGTGCGATGAAATCGCTCAGTCAGACCGTTAGTCTGGGGATGGTAGCTTGAGATTGTCTTATGAAGGGTGGATGACGCGTGAAGAACTTCGGCAACGACTTTCGATAAGAAGGCTGTACCGCGGTCACTTAGGAGCAACCGAGGAGCGCCATGACGCAATACAATTGATCGCAAAAAGAAATTTGATACTTCTTCAGCTGAACCAGTCGGTACAGGTGCTGTCTCAGCGTAGCGTGTGAGGTGGTCGACAGCTGTTATAATCCAATGGTTACCCCCATCGGAGAGAGGTAGGGGACCACATAAGTCGATGCCGACTACGTCGAATGGCGTGGCGGGACAAGGAACAGGTTGTAGAAGGCCAGCAGTCAGCCGTTTGCGACGTTGGCACAGAGGGCAGGATGCGACGTATTTGGCAACGGTGGAAGATAAGCCAGGCCAAAAGAATCGTTTTTCTCACGCGGTCGTAGGTTTTGTCAAAACCAAGGTGACCTGCAGTAGCGTCATCGTGGAGAGCCGCCAGTATAGGTGGGCGAAGCACACGCGGCACGACTGGGATCCAGCGAGTTCCATCAGGGCAGTACACGTAACGGAGTAGGATGCCATCTTCGAGCTTGAAATTGCGAAGCTGTCGGCGAAGCCTAGCATTGGGCGGGTCCGAAGCGCCGATAAGGCGGTCGATGATAGGACGGCAGTAGGCATCGGCTAATTGCTGTGAACGGAGAGCATGCTTGTTCTCAGCGTCGCCAAAACAAATGGTTGTGATATACGTCGGGCAAAGAGATGGTCGGCTCTGGTCAGATGTGGAAATGCATTGGGAAGAAAAACAGCAAGTTGATTCCAAAAGGGGACAGCGAGAGAGAGCGTCGGCGTCTTGGTGTTGGCGACCAGATTTAAAAGTGACGTCGAAATGGTATTCTTGCAGGCGTAGAATCCAGCGGCCAAGTCGGCCTGTCAAATTTTTGAGTGAAGACAACCAGCAAAAAGCATGATGGTCGGTCCCAACTGTGAAGTGCCGACCGTATAGGTAAGGGCGAAATTTTTGGACAGCCCAGACGACGGCAAGACACTCCTGCTCGGTAATGGTGTAGTTTTTCTCAGCTGGAGTCAGAGTCCGACTGGCAAAGGCGATCACTTTCTCACGCGATGTTGCATCACGCTGGAGAAGTACAGCGCCAAGACCGTGACCACTGGCATCGGTGTGCAGGATAGTTGGAGCGCTGTCACTGAAGTGGGCAAGAACAGGATCTGATGTGAGGGCGTTCTTTATGTCATTAAAAGCAGTTTCGCACTGTTCCGTCCACACGGAAGGGCTGCGTGCTTTAAGTAGGTCATGAAGTGGTGCAGCAATAGTTGCAAAATGCCTTATAAAACGCCGGAAATAAGAGGCGATGCCGAGGAAACTGCGCAAATCTGTAGTCCGCTGTGGACGAGCAAAGTTCAAGACCGCGATGAATTTTTCAGGATCTGGGCGAATACCGTCATGGCTGACCAGATGTCCCAATATTCTAATTTCCTTCTGTGCAAAGTGGCACTTTTTGGTGTTGAGCTGAAGGCCTGCCGAAGCGAGACAGGGGAGGACTTCATTCAGGCGCGTGAGATGGTCATTAAAGGTTGTCGAAAAGACAACAATGTCGTCCAAGTAACATAAACAGGTTCTCCAATTTAGGCCACGAAGCACAGTATTGATCATTCTTTCAAATGTTGCTGGTGCGTAACAGTCCGAAAGGCATAACATTAAATTCGTAAAGGCCATCGGGTGTTGCGAAAGCGGTTTGTCGTCCTCGTACATAGGTATTTGCCAATAACCTGAACGGAGGTCCAAGGTCGAGAAATATTCGGAGCCTTGGAGAGAGTTAAGGGCGTCATCAATTTGTGGCATCGGATATACATCTTTGCGGGTAATTTTGTTGAGTGCGCGGTAATCAACACAAAAGCGTACCGAGCTGACCTTTTTTTAACTAGCACTACTGGGGAGGACCATGGGCTTGTTGAGGGACGAATTATATTGCGATGGAGCATGTCATTTATATTTTCTTCAATTATTTTTCGTTCAGAGAGGGAAACGCGATAAGGCCGTCGGCGAACGATAGAGTTACCTTCAGTAATGATGCGATGGTGCGCAACACTAGTCCGTCCCAGTGGTGTGGAAGTGGCATCAAAAATGGCTTGTTGGTGTCGAAGCAATGTCAGCAGTTCTTGGCGTTGGTTCGGCGTGAGTTTAGGAATAATAGTCTTTGCGAGAACAGAAAGAGAGACGTCTGACGAAACATTTTGCTGAGGCTGAGGAGCGGTGAGCACCATCAGGGAAAAAGGTTGAACATCCACCATGCAATGCAGAGAAGTTCCTTTTGGGAGCACGAGGGATTCACGTGAAGTGTTAGTGGCCAGTACTGTCGCTGAGCCGTTGTGGAACCGGACAAGATTTGACTAGAAAGCGATGCCGCGTGCAAGATGACTATATGATGGTGCTATGAGTACGTCCCCGTCAGTGATGTGGCCAGAATCAACAGTAAGCAGTTTTTCGCACTGAGGAGGCAAAACAGTATCAGCGGCGGCAACGAGGGGATGATGTCGTTCAGGAAAGTCAGATGAAAAATCGCTGTCTGTCATATGGATAACACGCTCACCACAAGAAATTAACGCTGAAGCGGTTGACAAAAAATCCCATCCAAAAATCATCAGATGCGCACAAGGTGAGAGCACAGCAAACTGCACATGATGGCGGATGCCGTCGATAACAACTCGTACGGTGCACTTCGCTGAAGGGCGCAAAGGGACGTCATCGGTTCCACGGAGTTCAGGCCCATCATATGGTGTTGTCACTTTTCGCAAACGGTAGCACAAATCAGCGTGAATAACAGAAATTGCAGCCCCTGTATCAATCAAAGCTTCGACCGGTAAACCTTCAGCGATAACAGCAATCACATTATACGGGCGATCAGGAGGACTTTTAGTAAGTTCGCAGAGTGCAGTTTGACCTCCGGAAACTGCAACACTTAGTTTTCCGGATGGCGGACAGGGAGAATGGTTGCGAGGCGGAGAGGGGAAACTGAGTGGCTGTATGGGGATGTGGACTGGCGTCGGGATACATGGTTCCCACGAGGCTCAGAGGAAGATACTGGAGGTGGGGAGGATCGTCGAGGTGGGCTTGGAATAAACCGGCGTTTATAATATGAGGTTGAAGGCATGTCAGTTTCGAAGGTGTCGTAACCACGGCGCTCGTTCTGAAGGCGACGACAGAAGCGGGATATTGCAGTAATACGGAAAGTTGAGCTAGTTGGTACATGATTGCAAATCTGTATTCTTCGAAGAAACGTTCAGTTGATAGTAGCGCCTGTCCTTGTCATTACTCTCTCGTTGTTTCTCGTTGTTGTTCTCCGTCGCAGCGCTCGTAATTTGCAAGCGGGATATATGTCCTCTAATACCACAGTAATAGCAGACTGGTCGGGAGGGACGCCAAGGTGCGTAATAGGGTGGTGTAGGTTGAGCCATCGCCATTGCATTGACGTGATTTTACGTTGGTGCCGGTCGGGGCGGGGGAACCAAAGAAGGCGGGGATGCAGCGACGTGCGCGTAGGTCGGCGCTGGACGGTTTGCAGAAGGTTCGGATGTCATGGGGTGGCTGATAGTTGATAACTCTTCTTTAATCATGTTGCGGAGAACGGCGTCATTAGAAGGTGCGGAAGAATGATCGCACCCATGTCGACAAAAAGGATTGAGGGCTTGGAGCTCCTCGCGGATGATTGCTCGAATCATTGCCCGCAGATCAAGGTCAGCAGAGGTCGGACCAGTTGCGAAGCTGGGCTGTAATCGAGAGGACTGCAGCTGGTCGAGGCGTTGACAGGTCGTTATAATTGAATCAACACTTGAAGGATTCTGGGCAACTGAGGTATGATAAGCCATAGAATTGATCCCTTTTAAGACGTGGTGCACACGTTCAAGTTCTGTCATGGTGGGACTAATGCGCCGACAAAGTGCAAGAACAGCCTCTATGTAAGGCATATGATTCATAAGGACTTTGAAGGCGGGAAGCGAACTTGTTTCTCGCGATCTCAGTCCGAACTGCAGGGTCGGCGAAGTATTGACGGAACTGCTGTTTGAAAGTGGTCCAGATAGTAGTGTGGGGTTCGCGATTAATGAACCAGTTTCTGGCGACCTCAATGAGATAGAACGAAACGTTGAGGAAGTTTAAAGCATCGTCCCACCGGTTATAGGCACTGCAGCGTTCATATGTGTCGAGCCAGTCATCGACGTCTTCGTCGCGACGACCAGCGAACAGCGGCGGGTCACGTTGACGTGGAGGCAGAGTCGGAGGCGTCGGTGCAGCCGAGGTAGAGGGTCCGGCCTGGTCGGGATTGCTCTCGGTTGACATGATTATGGTGGAAGTTGCCAAACGGCGACCGGAACGTAGCTCCAGCGAGAGGCAGGGCCCAAGGCAGCAAGGGGATCGAATTTGACCTCCACCACTTGTGAAAGAAAGCTAGGTTGAGACGGCAAGGTCGTGACGGCAAGACCAGCGATGTCTTGTGTAGCATTTTAATCCGATGACAAAAACCCAGGCGCGTGCCGGAGCCGGCGCCACGGGACGATGATGATGGTATGTACAAATGAAAGAGGAAGATCATGGAATGAACAAATTAAAGAACATCCACGGAAAGCTCACAATATATATATATATATATATATATATATATATATATATATATATATATATATATATATATATATATATATATATATATATATATATTCCGATCACTTGCGTATTCCGCGTATTGCGTATTGCGCGCGATCACTTGCGTATGTTTCTACAATATTCCAGGTTGTGCTAGTATCAGTTTGCGACGTTATCTTGATTGTTCTGACCAGCCTTTAAATTGAGCATTTAGTGTGACGGGCATTCTTTGTTCGACGATCGACGAGAACGTTTGTTGCTATCGCCGCCGCCGAGTTGCTTAGTTGTTTTGTGGGCGCAAGACAGCCCAATAAAGAGTTAATTTCAGTACCACCAAGCCTGTGTCTTCTTATGGTGTCTACGACCTTGTCACCACTACTGACATCTGGTAGAGGTGCTGCCTTTGATCCTTCAAGCGAAGACCTCAGCCTTGTTCCTGTCGGCCTGGGGTACCAGCCTACACGTCACCGATCCAGCCGCCAACTCCAAGGCCTACAACCCGAACACGGTCTGCTGCCTGACCTCATTCGACTCCGGAAGGCATCAACTTTGAAAATGGCCCAGTCAACAGCACCAGCCATCTTCGTGCAGCCCCGGGAGCCCCCCATCTTCCAAGGACTGCCCAGTGAAGATGCGGAAGACTGGATGGACCATTTCGTCCGTGTGGCAGAATTCAACGGCTGGAACGACGCTGCGAAACTCAGGCAAGTCTACTTTGTTCTTCAAGGACATGCCAGAGTTTTGTTCGAAACTTAGGAGACGTCTTTAAAGTATTGGGAGATATTAAAAGCAGAGTTTTTGATGGCCTTTGCACGTTCTGTACGAAAGGAAAGAGCTCAGGTCCTCCTCCAATCAAGACTTTAACTCCCAAACGAGCCCGTCCTGGTCTACGTAGAGGAGATGAAGCGCCTGTTTGACCGCGCCGATATGACCGAAGGTGAGAGAGTCAAAATTTTAATTCGAGGCATTAAAGAATCGCTTTTTGCAGGTCTTGTCCAAAATGCGCCAAAAACCGTGGCGTAATTTGAAACGGAAGCGTCTACTATCGAGAAGACGTTGGACACCCGGATGCGCCACTACGAGCGACCACTTCAACTGGACTACTAAAGCCACTACACCAGTGCCTCTGCAACCGGAGATAACCTTTGGGACCTCATCCGGGAGATCGTGCGAGAGGAACTCCGCCGACTTCTGCCATTATCGCAACAACCCCAGGTGGCGACGCTCTTGGACATCATCCGTGAAGACGTCGAGCAGGCGCTGGGCGTTCCTAAAGCGACGGCTGCAACAGTTGCAGCACAAGAGGCAACAGCGATGAACTACGCTGCTGCATTACGTCGCCCTGCGCCCCGACGTGATGACTTTCTAAGCCCTCGCCACTACCGTCCTGTTCCTGAAAGCCGCCCCTTGGCACCAGGCCGCCAAGCCTACCAATGACCCCCAAGTCCCAGGAAGTGCGACGCCTGGAGGACAGCGAACAACCTTCCATTACGCTTCCACTGCGCTGAGGCCGTCCACATTCTGCGCTACTGTCCGCAGCGACGAATCCGTCTCCGCGGATTTGTAGTCTACGCTTCACGACCACGCCCAGGTGAACGACCGCAAGAAATTGACAACTATCTGCGTAGAGTGAGATTGCGCCACCAAGTCGTCGGTCCAGGTCTAGATCGCCGTACAGGGCCCGCTTTGTATCGCCAGGCCGTAACTACGATGAGAGTGTGGGCGGATGGTCCCCAAGCCCGCGCAGGGGAAACTAAACAGAGCAACCTTTGGAGGTGAGGTTGCTTCACTCCGCAAACACGAAGATCCTCCATCACCGACAATGAGTGACGACGGCGCAGCCATTAAATCGCCGATCCACAAGACGACAACGTCGACGAGATCACTACCAGACTTCAAGTTGACATCGCCGCCTAGCGACGTTACGACGGTGAGCCCCAGCCGCGACCTCAGCAACAAGACGAAGCAGAGATCGAACACCAAAGCCAGCGTGCAATACTAGGACGCGAACAAGCGACATTGAGGTTGGTGTCGACGGATGCACGATTACAGCCCTAGTGGACTCCGGAGCCGACTACTCTGCCATCAGTGGTGCTTTCGCCGCCCAGCTCAAAAAAGTGACGATCCCTTGGGACGGCCCGCTAATCCGCACCGCTGGTGGTGTTCTTATTACGCCGACGTGGCGATGAACCGCAATGGTTACAATAAATGAAAGTACGTACCCTACCAGCTTCGTCGTCCTACAGCACTGTTCCCGCGATGTGATTCTGGGCATGAATTTTCTAAACGAATATCGAGCGATCATCGACCTCCGATCCAAACTCAAGCTCTCGACCGACAACGCCATACCTGCTACGAGAAATTCGACGCATCACGTCGCTCTCGACGTCCTCGACGAACAATTGAGCGTACCGTCCCGATCAAGCGTCATCGTTGTGGTTACAACAGAAGTCGAAATCACGGAAGAGGTTATTGAAGGAAACACTCGGTTGTTACTGAATAGAGGACTTGGCATCGCAAGAGGCATCTTCAGTTTCCGTCACGGACAAGCTGATGTGCTCGTGACGAACTTCACCGACGATTACCGGCACCTGAACAAGGGCATGACGATTGCTTTCCTTGACGAGCGAGCAGACAACCGAGAAGTCTTCGCCCTCCTCAGCCAACTTGAAGACGATGCACCCAACCGAGCCAAACAGCCCAATTTAGACATTAACCCAGCGCTCCCCCGAGACAGACAAGACAGGGTTCGCACTCTTCTTGAAAACTACAGCGAGTGCTTTTCTTCAGCGTCGAAGGTGCGGCAAACTCCATTGGCAAAGCGTCGCATCAGCCCGGACGAAAACTCTCGACCGCTACGTCAACGCCCCTACCGTGTATCGCCGCGAGAACACCAGGCCTTACGCGATCAAATTGAGGAAATTCTGCGTGGTGACGTGATCCAGCCATCCAAAAGCCCCTGGGCGGCGCCAGTCGTTTTGGTGAAGTCGGCACACTTCGCTTCTGCGTTGATTACCGCCGCTTGAATAGCATAGTTAAAAAAGATGTCTGCCAGCCTCCCCGCATCGACGACACTCTGGACCGGCTTTGTAACGCTAAGTACTTCTCGTCAATGGATCTGAAGAACGGGTACTGGCAAATTGAGGTCGACGAAAGTGATCGCGAGAAGACGGCGTTCATAACACCGGACGGCCTCTTTGAATTCAAGGTAACGCCATTTGGCTTGTGCTCCGCACCAGCCAAATTTGTTTGGTATACTTAGACGACGTCGTTGTGTTCTCGTCACATTTTGAAGACCATCTGAAAAGGCTTCGAACAGTACTTGACGCAAACATATCTTCAGGTTTAACGTTAAAAGCAGAGAAATGTCACTTCGCCTACAACGAGATGTTGTTTCTTAGTCATATTGTCAGCAAGGAAGGAGTTCGCCCCGACCCACAGAAAACAGCTGCGATCGCACAGTTTCCACAGCCACGTGACAAGAAAGCTGTGCGCCGATTCCTCGGACTGTGTGCATATTACTGACGATTCGTCAAGAACTTTTCGCGCCTTGCCGAACACGCAGCTTACGAAGGCAGACGTGCCATTTCATTGGGAAGCACCGCAAGCAGAAACCTTCGAAGAACTTAAGCGCCGCCGAAAGTCTCCTCCTGTGCTAGGCCGCTTCGATGAGAAAGCCGAGACTGGGATACATACCGACGCAAGCAGTCTGGGCCTTGGCGCCGTTCTCATTCAGTAGAATGCCGGACAGGAGAAAGTAATCGCCAACGCTAGCAGGTCCCTCTAGAAAGCCGAAGCAAATTACTCGACCACCGAGAAGGAGCGTCGTGCGATCATTCGGGCCACTTCAAAGTTCCGCCCGTGCATATACGGTCGACCATTCAAGGTGGTATGTGATAATCTCGCGCTCTGCTGGCTGGGAAATATGAAGGACCCCTCCGGCCGCCTTGCCCGATGGAGCCTACGTCTTCAAGAATTCGACATCACAGTCGTCCATAAGTCAAGCCGCAAGCACTCCTATGTAGACTGCTTGTCACGAGCCCCCGTTGATCTCCCGGCGAAAGAAGACGACGAAGACGCCTTTTTGGGACCGGTAAGCGCCAGCAGTTTTGCAGAAAAGCGACCAGACCCTGAGCTGAGAGCGCTAGCCGATTACTTAGAAGAAAAGACAGCTTCCCCTCGTGCCGTGTTCAGGCGGCATTTATCATCGTTCGCGTTAAGCAATGACCTCCTCTTTAAGAACAACTTCGCACCCAACAGGATCGCGCAGCTTCTTGTATTGCCTAAAAACCTTTGGCATGAAAATCTGTCGGCGTTGCACGATGAGCCCACAGCAGGCCATCTCGGGTTTGCACTCACGTTGCGTCGAATCCAGGAGAAGTACTACTGGCCGCGACTGCTTGCCGAAGTTGCCCACTACGTGAAGACGTGTCGGGAGCGCCAACGACGCAAGAAGCCGCCGATCAGACCAGCAGGACTACTAAACCCGATTCCGCCCCCAATCATGCCCTTTCAACAAGTTGAAATTGATCTTCTCGGCCCCTTTCTAGCTTCATCTATGGCTAACAAGTGGATCATCGTGGCCACTTACCCGTTACGCCGAAGCAAACGCACTGCCCAACAGTACCGCGGCAGAAGTCGCGAATTTTTTGTCGAGCGAATTCTCTTGCCACACGGCGCCCCAGAATTGCTCATCGCGGACAGGAAACGGCGTTTACGGCAGAGTTGACGCAAGTATTCCTGGAATACATTCATACAAGCCATATACGAACAACTGCATACCATCCCCAGAAAAATGGCATTACGGAGCGCCTGAACAAAACGATCGCGGACCTGATCGCCATGTACGTCGACACCGAACAAAAGACCTGGGACGCCATCTTGCCATACGTGATCTTCGCGTATAACACGGCAGTCCAGGAGACTACCAGAGCGGCCCCGTTCAAGCTTGTGTACGGCAGGGAGCCCACGACGACGCTCAACGCAATGCTGCCGCACGTAACCAACGGAGAAAACTGACGTCGCCGCCTACCTGCAGCGTGCAGAGGAAGCCCGACGACTCGCACGGCTGCGTATTAAAGACCAACAGCGCACCGACAGCCGACGATACAACTTATGACGACGCCATGCAGAATACAATCCAGGAGACCAAGTGTGGGTTCGGACTCCAATTCGCCGCCGTGGACTAAGTGAAAAGCTTCTGCGTCGATACTTTGGGTCATACAAAATCCTTCGCCGCGTCGGGCAACTGGACTATGAAGTCATTCTTGACGGTACGACAGTATCACAACGGCGACGCGCGCGCCCAGAAATCGTATATGTTGTTCGTCTGAAGCCTTATTACGCGCATTAAAGAATCCGTGGCGTTTAAACTTTGTGATGTTTCTATTTAAGTTGCTTTGTTTATTTTGGGACATCGAGGCGATGCTTTTTAAGGTGGGAGTAATGCCGCGAAACCTTCAAAACTTTATTTGTTGTTTTTGAATCGCCGCCGGCATGCGGCCTTATCACTGTGATTGTGGCTTGCATATCAATTGTGCATCCCGTGTTTGTTTATGCTCGTTGTCGCGATACCATGCGTTATCATTTTTTGTCTCGAACGATGCGCTGAGATCTGTCTCGAAGATTCCGATCACTTGCGTATGTATCTAAAATGTTCCAAGTTGTGCTAGTAGCAGTTTGCGACGTTATCTAGGTTGTTCTGAGTAGCTTTTAAATTGAGCGTTGACGAGTGTGACGAGCACGTTTGTTGCTATCGCCGCCGCCGAGTTGCTTAGTTCTTTTGCGGGCGCAAGACAGCCAAATAAAGACTAATGTCAGTACTATCAAGCCTGTGTCTTTCTTTGGTGTCTACGGCCTTGTCACCACTACGTGACAATATATATAAGGTCTCGTGAAGTCGTCCCTCCAAAAAAAAAAAAAAGGTAGGTGACATGGCCGTATACTGTTTGGTGGGTGCTGTTTTTGACTCCATCGCGCCACGAAAGTATGGCGTTCAAAGGTGAAAGTGCTTGTCTTGGTCACAGATTAAGCCACTCTTAGGGTAAACACATAAACAAGTGGCTGCTCTCTTCAGGGCGTTAGTGCATTGTAATACACTGCGTACCGAGATTCATTGAAATCTCAATGGAGGTACCACGTTCCGGGCCCTCTCTCTGCACGACTGCTTCGACATGGCGTTGTGTCAGAAGAAAATGGGCTTAAAGAGAGTGACCGCCTCCTCGCGTGTTGACCCTAATTGTGAACGATCGTGTACATCCGACATACGCGACAAAATCTGCTTCTCTATAACTCTCTCACATTATCACAAAACCCGATAAGCACACAACAGCTCGTAACTATGTTATCACACCAGCTGCGTTCTGAGAAATAGAAGATCACACTCCGCTAACACAGGCTATAACACCCTTAGCAGCTGGCCACGGAGGCTAAGGACAGGAAAGTAGAAGCGCAGCTTCCGCAACATAAATGGTGCACTGAAGGCAACTTTTCTTAAATAAATATGTGCCCTGAATACCCAAACACGCTCGGTAAACCGAACCACAGAAATTCGCTTGAGGAAACCGTAACGTAAAGGTGAGGAAGACGTGCATTAAAGACAAGGCTGTGGCTAAAGGTACGTCGGACGGACCAGATCAATGGTCCTAATGGTACGTCCGATGAACGCGGTGCGTTTTTGTTCAGGACATGTCGGACGGATCCGAGAAATATTTTTCAGCGGTACAGCGGACGGACAGCGTGTTCATACAGGTTCGAGGTGAGTTTCATTCTTCTTCGGCTCTTGCCTTCTCAGTGCACGCAATCCGGTTTTCGGCTTTTGCGGTATACGTATTGTCCGGAATTAAGAAGATCAGATAGGAGATATGGACTTAAGTGATGCCGAGTGCCGATTTTGGCAATTGGCGAAAATGTGTTGCTTTTCTGTCCGCGTTCTAAGTGCTTCCTTTTTCATAAGCGAACCTAGATTTAGCACAGGAAACGTAATCAAGCCTTATGCACGAAATGCCGGCTTGTTCACTTTACATGTCGTACTGCTCTAGTTAGGCACTGTCTCGTTCTATTCTCGTATAATTTTATTAGGGATTGAAAAAAAAAACGACTTAAGGCAATACTGAGGCGGCATAAGAGAAAATCAGTAGCGCAACAGAGTTATGTATCTGCTTTTTCTGTTTGTTCTTGGATGAAGTCGGGATGCAATCGGGGCACATCATCGGTGGCACCAGGCGCCGTGTCCAAACAACAGCATTTTTATGCGGCGTCTCCCAAATGGCACTACATGTACATATCTGAAACTGTCACGCACGGCCCTAGGTTTGCATGCTATGTCCCCCCATCGCATCCCCGTCGGCGAAGCGAACGATGGTCAAGACCCCTTGACTCCCTCGAAATTGATGCTTCTTTGAGGTAGCGTTTTGCTGTTACTTGAATTACATTGCTCTGTTGCCAATATTCCGTATACGCCTCATGGTTTCCGTCTGCGACTGACTAGAATTTCGAATCTCCTCCTTTGCAGTGGTTATCTTCCTTCCTCCTTGAAGTTCCGCCTTTTATTGGCATGCTTAGGTTACTGTCTGAATTGTTCTTTGCACTTTTCACAGCCCCTGATTTTTCTGTGCATTGCATATCTCATTCTCAGCAGCTGTCGGAAAAAGTACCAGATGGCCCTTGTCAGTGATTCGCTATAGGCTGAACACAGCCCCATCATTTATTTAGGTGCATTGTTTCCTTTGAGAACTTCGGATTGCTAAATGATCCACGCGGCTTCACACCACCGAAAGCAGACGCAGAAAAGAATAGTTTGCGCCTTCTTTGACTCAGTATAACGTTGCCATAGATCGAAAATAATGAAAAAGAACTAGAATATTAGTACTGCTGAACATGAGGTTTAGGGAGAGGGAGGGCAGACGAAATGAGTGTGAGGGCGAGTGAGGACCAGCAATATTTTTTAAGTGAGGGCGAGGGAGGGCCATGAAATCTTTTTAAGTGAGAATGAAGGTGAGGTAGGAGCGCCGATTGGAAAGTGAGGGCGAGGGAGGAAAGGCCAAAATGAGGGCATTTGCCCACCTCTGCCTACGACTATATAAGAGATTTTTGGCCAACAGGACTGCGGAGCTTACCATAGGGGAACTCAAGTCGGAACGCATACCGCTGGGAAACGGGCATGCCGCAGGGGTCAGTGTTATCCCCTTTTCTGTTCAATGCTGCGCTGGTCACGCTCCCTAAGAAGCTTGATGACATACACGGTATCAGAAACACCCTTTACGCTGATGACGTCACGATTTGGACGAGTCAGGGATCAGACGGGCGAATCGAGGAAGCCCTACAAGAGGCGGTGGACGTCTTAGACGCCCACGCCCGTTCAGGACTGGAATGTTTCCTCTAGAAGTCGGACCTACTGGTCATCCGTAATAACAGAAGGGCTTGCGAAACAAAGCTGAACAGCTAGAAATCCAGGGAAACGAAATAGCGGAGGTAGAAACGATACGGGTGCTTGGAATGTTTATACAGTCCAACAGGTGCAACAAGGTAAAGCTGGAAAGGTTATCGACCTCAGTCCAACAGACCATACGGCTAATTAAGCACGGGGCGACTAGACGACAAGGTATAGGAGAGCGCGGCGCATGTCGGTTCTGTTGTGACCGTGCATGGTCCGCGCTTGCGCGCACTATTGTGCGCCTGTGGGCATGGTATTAATATGTGCTGTTGATGCAAGGGCTCTAAGTGAGCCTGTTTCCATGAATCCTTTTGTGTGAGCATGCTTTGCTTTGTCGTGACCCTGCAACTGCCAAGCTGGCCCTGTCAATGGAACGCCAAGAAAAATACAAAGAAACGTCGCCTGTGAGAAATAGCCGGAAGTGCTTTTGTTCAACTGTTCACCCTTCCCGTCGAGAGGCGCTATTGTCAAGTGAGGAATGCCTATTGTCCAAAGGAGACGATCGGAGTGACACGTCCGCTGACGTACAGAAGAAGAAGGGAGCATGAGAATTACGGACATTAGAGGATTTCCCGGGAATGCAGGAAAGAGTTGCAATTGCCGGAAAGGGACAATGCTGGGAGCAGTATTCGTGGCGCGCACGTGCACTTGGGTTTCTGAGAAGGAAATCCACTTGCCGGAACCACCATATCGGATCTTTGCAGAATAATCGAAATTTACCTCCTCGCCGTTCCCAAGCTCTACCCGACAACAAGTGACCACGCCCGACGAAACAATACTAGACCAGTCAGTGCATCAGACCATCAGTGCAGTGATGTGAACGATTGGTTGCCGATATCTGAGGGGTGTGCCCTGGAACTGATTGGTCAGCATCTTCAGAGAGGGGCTGGACATACGGGGATGTAAGGACGTTGCAGAGCACGTAATGACGCTCTGAGCCCTGGGTAAACGGCTCATCCAGACGCTTCTCGCTATGAACTCTTAACGCTTGCCATTTTGCTGATATACCCTTTTTAAATGTAAATAAGTTTCTCAAAGTGACATTAAACCTGCTTGTATATATTTTACCAACTTCGAAGATTCAATCCTTCTACCCGGAGCCTCTGCACGCTACCAAGTGAAGGCCGGGTCGACTTAGTCCCAGCGTCACGACAGTTCACGAAGGAAGGAAGGAAGGAAGGAAGGAAGGAAGGAAGGAAGGAAGGAAGGAAGGAAGGAAGGAAGGAAGGAAGGAAGGAAGGAAGGAAGGAAGGAAGGAAGGAAGGAAGGAAGGAAGGAAGGAAGGAAGGAAGGAAGGAAGGAAGGAAGGAAGGAAGGAAGGAAGGAAGGAAGGAAGGAAGGAAGGAAGGAAGGAAGGAAGGAAGGAAGGAAGGAAGGAAGGAAGGAAGGAAGGAAGGAAGGAAGGAAGGAAGGAAGGAAGGAAGGAAGGAAGGAAGGAAGGAAGGAAGGAAGGAAGGAAGGAAGGAAGGAAGGAAGGAAGGAAGGAAGGAAGGAAGGAAGGAAGGAAGGAAGGAAGGAAGGAAGGAAGGAAGGAAGGAAGGAAGGAAGGAAGGAAGGAAGGAAGGAAGGAAGGAAGGAAGGAAGGAAGGAAGGAAGGAAGGAAGGAAGGAAGGAAGGAAGGAAGGAAGGAAGGAAGGAAGGAAGGAAGGAAGGAAGGAAGGAAGGAAGGAAGGAAGGAAGGCGTGCGTCGCAACAGCCTTCGTCCACCAAACTAACGGCGGTGGGTGCAATGACGGCTTACAACTGGTACACAGTGTACGGAGTAAACATAGAAAGGTGTATCAACAGCGCCGCTTGTACTGTGCTCCGAACGTTATGCCATAAGTCTCGCAGTTCCGCTGCCTGCCGGCAGGCGGCGAAGCAGACATGTGGGCCCAAGTGGCCGCTCCCGCCGCTGCGCATCTGCTTGTAGTGAACAAACCGTTAAATGTACGTTTTGTTCAGACCGGCGTTTTAATTCGGTCTGTAAAGCTGGATTTTTTTTTACTCAAACATGCCTGCACTTTGATTGTGAGTGTGTATGGCGCTGTCGCCAGTACTTCAGGGCCTCGAAGGTGGGACGAAAAGTGCTTTGCCCCACGATGCACGACAGGCAACAGGTCGTGCAAAGATATTTGACACTGTTGTCGGCACCAAAGGACGAAGGCCGTTTGAAGGTGTGTAGAAATGCCATCGCACGTAGGTATCGTTTACTCCCACCTTCAGACTTTCTATGCGGAAAGCATTTCGAGGCGCATCTCATTTCAAAATGCGGCGATCGTGTCTTGCAAAAGATGCGATGCCAATTCAAGGTATTTTGTTGTGCGTGAGATATTTTCACAGTCGCTATTGTACGAAGTTCGTTTCATTTTTAACGCCCGTATAAAAAAATAGAAGCTACCAGATTTGGTACCCGCATGAGGCGATAATCCCTGGCGATGCGTCGCGCGATGACGCCGTTTGTCGTTTCCGCTGGTGCGTTTACCGCACGAAGCGACGGGACTCAGCGACAGAGGCGAGTTTTCAGCATTGCTTTGTTACCGCGACATCGTCGTTTGGTCAACGGAGTAAATATCTCGGTTCTAACTCTAAATAGCATGAAGTACGATAAAACACGGGTGAAATTTCTTGTAACGCATCGCGTTTAAAAAGGATACTGCCGATTTGCATAGTTAATCAAATGCGAAATAGGTGCGTAGCACTGCTTACCCCTGCTATACTTTTCATGCATTTTACAGTTTGTTATGAGGTTCTTGTGCCGTTTAGTTGCAATATCATAATTAGTAGAGTGACGTTCCCGCTTTCTTCGTGACGTTGTACTTCAGCCCGTCGAACCTGCGCCGTAGTGCCAGACGGCCAGGCGTCATCCATTGCGGCAAACAGCCCAGAGCCGAGATCCGGGAAGCACAGCGCGTGAACGTCTATCCGTGAAGACTGAGGAGTGACTGATGCAAGGGGAGAGATGCTAAAGTTGAGGACGCGCAAGAGACACACGACTGCTCACTCCGGAGAAACACACGCTTGTGCAACGCTGCCTAGTCAGGGCCGCCACGCCCATGACACACCCCTCTCTCACTGTCTTACTCTCTCACTGGGTGCATCTCCGGCTACTCCGCCCCCTCAGTGTTAAGTCGCATGATGCGGGCGTCGCCACTTTCCCTTCCTCCTCTCCAAGTTCACGGAGAGACAGATGGACAGAGAGAGAAAGCAGCTTCTGCTGCTGTTGTGCGGCCGCTTCGCCTCCTCACTGCTGAGCCACTCGACGCGCGCGTCGCCACCTTCTCCTAAACTTCAAGTTCACGCAAAGAGAGAGTGAGCGGCTTCGGACAGACATCGCTGAAATCCGTAATTGTGGCTTATAGTGCTACGCACTAAAAAGTCACGCGCGCAGAGATGCGCTAGTGCGATGCAGACTTGCATTGCAAGCAGTGACTTTTTCGTTTTCGTGCCCCTTTAAGAAATTACAAATATCTGGACACACTAGCCTTTTTTTTTTCATTTGGTACCCCGCCAAGCTTTTACTGAACTGTCTCGATGCGCTCATATATGGACGGATCAGACGAAGTGAGCGTCATGTAGGTTCTTCGCTCAAACCGCGGAATAGGAAAATAAACTTCGCTCGCAAAAAAATGATCATGAGGCAGCGAAACAGGAAACACAGATAGGAAGAGGGACAAGCACGTTTCCTTTTTGCCACCTCATAATAAATAGCATACCAACTAGCCGAATTATCCGCTTTACTCGCAAAAAAATAAAAAAGCCAGAACGGAAGCTAAGTATCCCGAAGCCTTCTTCGATTGGCCGCATCGCGAGCTGCTTTCGGGCGATACGCGAAATTTCCTAAAAACCCAGAACCTGAGCGACAGAGACGAGCGGCAATGCTATGGCGGCCCTAGGCCACCATGCGGCATGCACGATTGTTCACAGGTCCGCACCACCGCTCATACAAGCTGCACGTCGGGGAATAAATCACCTGAATATTTTTCGGTTCGACGAGTTGATAAATTACGGATGGCCGATCAGCACAGGCATCCGCTTTTTATCAACCTGGGAGCAAGCGAATTGTTGCAATTCTCAATGCTTCTCACACACTAAAAAACCTGAAGGTCACGAGAACAACTGGTAAACACTGAGGATTATATGAACTATGCATCTTATTTTCTTGGTATTTACTCATTTCGGCGAAGGTTCAAACTTAAGTTAATTACTTCCATTACCTCTCAATGTATACTTCCCCAATGTTCCAGTGTTTTCTTGCTAAGGTATTTTGGTGCCCAATTTACTTTGCCATTTCAAGCTCCCGAAAGGGCCCGCAGTCGTGTGGCGCCATCTGTCTGAGCGCCCGGAACTGCAAGAGATTTTGTTCAATGCTCGTTTAGACCCCTTTCTATTCTTACACCATGAACAGGTAGTACAACCACTGGTGGCAGGAAAATCCTCGTGGGGTCCCCCCTTTCTAACCCTATAGGGCCAGGAGCAGCCACCGTTTTCTCCCTCAAGAGACAAGAATGAGTGCTCAGTCACATAGTTTAAATCTTTACTGTTTTCTTTCGCCATGGTGGCGCATTGATTTAAGGCACACGACTACACTACCATAGTGCCCGCGTTCGAATTCGGCCTCCGGGCGCTTTCGTTTCGAGGAAGGCGAAGCGGAGAGGTGTCCGTGTTATGAGCAATGTCATCACCAAGGCGACAGCCTCTTCTATATGTCTTCAATTAGCCTGGTCGTGTACTAGCTGCATCCACTTGACCCCTGCGAAATTCTTAACCTCATCCGCCCACCTTTCTCTCGCCCCCTGCTATGCTTGCCCTCCCTTGGAATCCATTTTGTTACATTAAGCTACCATCTATTGTCCTCCCATACCACTACATGCCCTGCCCATGTCCATTTCTTGATTTCCACTAGAATGTCATTAACTCGATGTATATTTATTTATCCAACTCCGGTCTTAGATAAATATACATTCCGAGATTTTGAAGATGAGAGCTGCAGGATTTGCGCGCAGAGGGGCACTCTGAACCATATATTATGGAAGTTTTTGCATTCCCCAGGCAGGGCAAACAAAATTGATAGTAGAGAAGCCTGGGAGGCTTTGCTGGAAAGCCCAACCCCGGGACACCAGCTACTAGCGATTCGACTGGCTGAAGAGGCCGCGAAGATCGAGGGGATTTTGGCCAGCATCTGAAGCGGATTCTCACCTTCCCCAAGGCGCCTCTGCTCTAGAGGGGAGGACCTGGGGTAGAAAAGAGGTAGTTGATTCACTCACTAACTGGGCCCACTCTGCAAGCTTCCTGTCTCTTAACGTCATTCCTACCATAGCCCTCTGTGTGGTGCTCAACTTACGTAGAACCTTTTTCGTCAGCCTGCATGTTTCAGCCTCATGAGTGAGTACAGGTAGAGGTACATGAGAGTGTGAAATATCAGTGCACGTTAAAGGTTCCCCAGATGGTCTAAATTACTTGGGGCCCTCCACAATGGTCCCCCTTTCTCTCATATTAATCCCACCTTGCCTCCCTTTATAACGCTGCTCAGGTGTCCGCCAAGAAATGGGAGAAACACCATGTCCTTTCTTGAAAAACAAATATTGAAGCAATTACTGATGTTCTGCCTTTACTTACATCAAACCTGTTTATCTCACCATCTGTTGAGCGATCTTTGATCATAGTAATGATGACGTAAAGAATTTTCTAGTTATGGCATGCTACACCACTTTTGCGATTCTCCTTTGATACATCGTCCTGCCGTAGTGGTTAAGATGTATACTACTAATCTACCGGAGTATCAGGGTTTGAACCCGACCGCAGGCCGCTGCGTTTTGTTGGAGGCGAACAGAGATACGGCCATGTGCTGCGCAATATCAGTGCATGTTCAAATCCTTTAGAAGTCGAAATTACACTGACAACTGCAATTTTTATCTAATCTAATTTCGTATCTAGTTTGTAATCATATTCATATGGTAATTACAATTCAATTACATTCCTCTAATAACGTTTCGTGTTAACGTATCTAAACCTTGGTTTAACAAATCACTTCGTACATTAAAAAACAAGAAGAAACGCCTTTTTAAATCAGCGAAGCGACTTTGCACGCAGTATTCGAAAACACAATATAAGTTATGTGAAGCATCATACTGCCATGCCGCCCGTAAGGCGAAGCGCAAATTTCTGTCACATGATCTTCAATCGCTCATGAAAAATAATCCAGCTAAATTTTGGAAAACCATCCCCCCCCATCACGCACGTCTGACAATATTTCTTTACTGGATGCAACTGGATGTCCCATTCCTCAGGACAGCTGTGCATCAGTTTTTAATGATTTTTTCACATCTGTTTTCACTAACGAAGACCATTCCAACCTACCTAGCCCACAAGAAACCGATTTCCCTTTCATGAGTGCAATAGACATCACTATAGAAGGCATTGCATCTCTAATCAAAAGTCTCAAAATATCTACTTCTTCAGGATTAGACGGAATAAATACCAAAATTCTAAAACACACTGTAGATGCCTCTAGCCTCATCCTCTGTCATATTTTCAAACAGTCATTAGAAACTGGCGAAATTCCGCATGACTGGAAGATTGGTCAAATAATCCCCGTGTATAAATCTGGTAACAAACACTCTGTCAGTAACTACCGCCCCATATCGCTAACAAGTGTTCCATGCAAATTACTAGAACACATCATTGCATCTAACGTTGCCTTCCACCTGGAGCGAAACGGTTTCTTCTTCCCACACCAACACGGTTTCAGAAAAGGGTTTTCCTGTGATACACAATTATTAGAATTTACTACTGACCTCTTTAAGAACATGGATGAAAATTGCCAGACTGACTGCATATTCATGGATTTCTCTCGTGCATTCGACCGCGTCGCCCACTGTCGCCTCATAGCTAAATTGTCATTGCTTAATTTAGACAACCTAACACTCTCTTGGATTAGAAACTTTATGTCATTTCGCAAGCAGTTCACTGTTTTCAATAACTTTTCATCTCCTCTTAGCGACGTCACATCTGGCGTTTCTCAAGGTAGCGTCCTCGGTCCTTTATTATTTTTAATATACATTAATGACCTCCCATTTCACATAAGATCATCAGTTCGACTCTTCGCTGATGACTGCATAATTTATCGTAAAATCCGTTCTCTCACTGACCATGTCATCCTTCAGCAGGACCTGGAGTACGTAACTAACTGGTGCAGATCATGGCAAATGACACTTAACACGGAAAAATGCAAAATAATGACAGTCAGTAGGAAGCATTCCCTCTCAACCTACGATTATTCACTCAACAGGATTTCACTAACCCGCACATCTTCTTATAAATATCTCGGCGTTCATCTTACCGAAAATCTTTCATGGGCGACGCATATTGAAAATATAACCGTCAAAGCATCGCGCACGCTCGGCTATCTAAAGCGAAATCTACATAGCGCACCTATTTCTACTCGTAAGCTCGCATTTCTAACTTTCATCATCATCATCATCATCATCAGCCTGATTATACCCACTGCAGGGCGAAGGCCTCTCCCATATCTCTCCACTTAACCCGGTTCTGTGCTAGCTGCATCCACTTGACCCCTGCGAACTTCTTAATCTCATCCGCCCACCTAACTTTCTGCCGCCCCCTGCTACGCTTTCCTTCCCTTGGAATCCAGTTTGTTACCCTCAGCGACCATCGGTTATCCTCTCTTCGCACTACATGTCCTGCCCATGTCCATTTCTTCTTCTTAATTTCCACTAGAATGTCGTTAACTTGCGTTATTTCTCTGACCCACTCTGCACGCTTTCTATCTCTTAATGTTACCCCTACCATTTTTCGTTCCATAGCCCTCTGGGTTGTCCTCAACTTAAGTAGAACTCTCTTGGTTAGCCTCCACGTTTCAGCCCCATAGGTGAGTACAGGCAAGATGCAACTGTTGTATACTTTCCTCTTGAGCGATACCGGTAAGCTGCTAGTCATAATCTGCGTGTGCTTGCCAAATGCGCTCCATCCCAATCTTATTCTTCTTGTTATTTCCTTTTCATGGTCCGGATCTGCGGTTACTACCTGTCCTAAGTAGTTATATTCGCCTACTACTTCCAGTATTTCGCTACCTAATGTAAACTCCTGTTCCTTCCCGAGGCTGTTGAACATTACCTTAGTCTTCTGCATATTGATTTTCAAGCCTACCTTTCTACTTTTCCTGTCTAGGTCATCAATCATTATTTGCAGTTCATCTCCCGAGTTGCTTAGCAAGGCAATGTCATCAGCAAATCGCAGATTACTGAGGTATTCTCCATCTACCCTTATCCCTAACTGCTCCCATTCCAAGTCTCTGAATACTTCCTCTAAACAAGCTGTGAATAGTACTGGGGAGATTGTGTCTCCTTGCCTAACACCTTTCTTTATGGGAATTTTGTTACTTTCTTTCTGCAGAACTATGGTTGCTGTGCAGCCACTATATATATCTTCCAGCACTTTCACGTACGGCTCGTCTACCCCCTGATTTCGCAATGCCTGCATCACCGCCGAGGTTTCAACTGAGTCAAATGCTTTTTCGTAATCAATGAATGCTATGTATAAGGGCTGATTATATTCCGAGCATTTTTCTATCACCTGATTGATGGCATGTATATGATCGATAGTAGAGTACCGTTTCCGAAACCCTGCTTGATCCTTTGCTTGATTGCAGTCTAAGGTTGTCCTGATTCTATTAGCGATTACCTTAGTAAATACCTTATACGTAACAGACAGTAAGCTGATTGGTCTGTAATTTTTAAGGTCCTTAGAGTCCCCTTTCTTGTGAATGAGGATAATGTTTGCATTCTTCCATGCTTCCGGTACCGTCGATGACACCAGGCACTGCGTATACAGGGTGGCCAGTTTTTCTAGCACGATATCCCCCCCGTCCTTCAGCAAATCTGTAGTTATCCGATCCTCTCCAGCTGATTTCCCCCTTTTCATAGTTTCTAGTGCTTTCTTGACCTCGTCCTTCGTCACTGGTGGAACGTCTGACTGTCTTTCCCTATCGCCAATCTCATTACGGTCCTGACTACTTTGGCTACTGTAGAGATCTGTATAGAACTCCTCGGCTACTTTGACTATCTTTTCCATATTAGTGATGACGTTGCCCGCCTTGTCCCTTATCGTATACATCTGGTTTTTGCCTATGCCCAATTTCTTCTTTACCGCTTTAAGGCTTCCCCCGTTCTTTACAGCATGCTCAATTTTCTCCATGTTATACTTCCTTATATCGGCCACCTTGCGCTTATTGATTAGCTTTGATATCTCGGCCAATTCGATCTGGTCTGTTGGATTGGAAGCTTTCATACTCTGCCGTTTCTTAATCAAATCTTTCGTCTCCTTAGACAGCTTACCGGTATCCTCTCTAACTATCCTACCGCCTACTTCTACCGCACACTCAGTAATGATATCTCTGAAATTATTATTCCTTGCCTCTAGGGTAATGTCGCCATCCTCAGTAAGAGCTGAATACCTATTCTGTAGCGAGATCCTGAACTCTTCTGCCCTCCCCCTCACCGCTAATTCGTTGATGGGTTTCTTTCTTACTAATCTATTGCGTTCCTTCTTCAGATTTAGGCTAATTCGGGACCTCACCATCCTGTGGTCACTACATCGAACTTTCCCGATTACCTCTACATCCTGCACAATGGCGGGGGTTGAACACATTATGAAGTCGATTTCATTTTTAGTCTCTCCGTTAGGACTTTTCCATGTCCATTTTCGGTTCTTCCGTTTGCTGAAGAAGGTATTCATGATTCGTAAGTTATTGCGCTCTGCAAACTCAACTAGTAACTCCCCCCTGCTATTCCTAGAACCAATGCCATAGTCACCTACTGCCTTGCCTCCTGCCTGTTTTTTCCCTACCTTGGCATTAAAGTCGCCCATTAGTACAGTATACTGCGTCTTTACTTTTCGCATTGCCGATTCTACATCTTCATAGAAGCTTTCAACTGCCTGGTCATCATAACTACATGTAGGTGCATAGGCCTGTACAACCTTCAGTTTATACCGCTTATTAAGCCTAATTACGATGCCTGCAACCCTCTCATTAATACTATAGAATTCGTCTATATTACCCGCTATATACTTATTGACAAGGAAACCTACTCCTAGTTGTCGCCTCTCTGGTAAACCTCGATAACACAGTACATGCCCTTCCTTCAGTACAGTATATGCCTCATTCGGCCTCCTAACCTCACTAAGCCCTATGACATCCCATTTCATGCCCTCTAGTTCCTCTAACAGCACTGCTAAACTAGCTTCACTAGCTAGGGTTCTAGCATTAAACGTTGCCAGGGTCAGTTTCCAATGGCGGCCTGTCCAGCGGAGCCAGGCTTTCTTAGCACCCCCTGCTGCGTCACAGGTCTGACCGCCGCCGTGGTCAGTTGTTCCGCAGCCGCTGGTGACTGAGGGCCGGGGTTTTATGGAGCTTATCATAGGAGGTTGTGGCCAATTACTGCACCAGGGTGGCCAACTCCTGTTCTGGTGAGGGAGTGCGTTGCCGGAGGTGTTCATCGGCATCAGGTCGCACCCCAAACCTGTATATGCAATTCCATCGACACGCGGATTTTTTTTTTTTTTTTTTTTTTTCATCCGGTGGAGAATTGCGCGGCACCGGGATTTGAACCCCGGTCCTCTTCGTCCTTTCGTTCCTAACTTCGTCCTTCCTAACTTTCGTTCGTCCTCAACTAGAATATGCATCAGCCATCTGGTCACCACATCAAAAGTATCTAATCAAATCCTTAGGAGCTATTCAAAACCGTGCAGCACGTTTTATTTCCCATGATTACAGTCGCCATACCAGCGTGACTAACATCAAGTTGTCCTTATCACTCACAAGTTTACAATCCCGTCGGGATATCGCGCTTATCTGCTTGCTACATAAACTAATCTACAGTCACCATGCATCAACAGTGCCACTTACTAGACCGACTCGCACCTCCCACCGCCTGAACAATAAAATAAGTTTTCAACGTCTATTCGGCCGAACACATGCATTTAACTTCTCTGCCTTGCCACGGGCTATAAAGGGTTGGAATGGTCTTTCCGAACGCATCGCTAACATATCTGACCCACTAAAATTCAAAAACGAATTGAGTACCTTTTTGCAGTCAGAATAAATTTTTTATATTACGTTCACTGTGTGCAGGTTGATTTCGTCCAATGCCGCTAACGTATAATGTCATAATCCTCTGTTTATTACTTCCCATGCATGCTCTAATACTTATTTGCAGTTCCAGTCCTGTATTACTGTTAACTTTTGTATTTTAAACTATGTACCATTGTTCCTTTTGATACACTGTAACCCCTCCCCCTCACACAATGTTCCATGTTTGGAACCTGTGAGGTATTTGTATAAATAAATAAGTAATCTGTAAGCTTAAAAAGCCCACTGTAATGTTTTGAGATCGAATCCAGGCTACGTCAGAAGTATTTCGATACAGACGAATAGCAAGATGCCCGTGTATTGTGGGATGTCGGTGAACAAAAATTAGCAGGCGTTTAACATACTCAAGCATGATGTTCAGCGAAAGCTTAACGATAACGTTACGCTTGGTAGAACTCCTTATTCAGATATGGTTTGAACTAGTGTTTATGCGTTTTCTTGGCTTAGAAGTTCAACATGTCAAGCGCAGTGTGCACAGCTTTATGTTCAGAGTAGTGAGTAACGGTTTCATCTTGGGTAACTATTAATTTATAGTATGGTGTTTCTACAGGACTCCCACTGAGCAAGCCTAAAAGGCTAAGCACACTGCCATCTCCTTTGTCTCGCATGGCTGGCAGGAAAAGAAAATTTTGGGCCTGCTACTGGCTCTGTAATTAAGCCACCTCCACTGCCTCGTGCGCACACAAGAGAAAATACAAACGGAAAGAAAAAGAAGGCGGAGATAGACGCGGGACGCAACAGCCATTGTCCGCCACCGAAGCGGCGGTGGGTGCAATGACAACCTACAACAGCTACAATATTTTCTTACACCGTGGCTACAACATCCGGTGGCAGGCTAGCCCCGCCTGAAACAGCGGGACCTACCACCCTCAGCCCCGTAGTTGGCTCCACGAATATACACACCAGCCGCCGCTAAGGTCATGGCTATCATCACGCGATGGCTCCGTGTGACGTCAATTACGTGACAACTAACAAAACTCTGCCCCATTCATTGATCTGGCAAAGAATATTTGAAAAATAACCCAAAGGCCAAAGGTCAAGATAACGTAAACCAATAAGGGTCACTGAAAGGTTAAACTGTCAAGGTCATTACCTTGTGGTGCGACACCAAGGTGGTCTTCAAGGTTAGGCTGAAGAACTGAGCTGCGACTTGAGCATGCCAATATTGTGGGTTGGTGTATGGCAAAGGAAAGGCACAGTATATGTCGCATTTATCTGCGAACACTCGAACCGCACATCAAATGAAGGTCAAATTGTCAGACACGGGAAACGCAGCCGTAGTAGAGCGGCGTCTAATGTGTCTAAAATAGCATAGTGAAGCTTTCGCTTTAATAAAGATCCCCATCTGGTCGAAATTTCCGATGCCCTCCACTATGGCGTCTCTAAAAGCCCGAATTTCTTTGGAATGTTAAAGCCTATGAACAGCCCTTTTAAATGTAAACACGAGTTACATGAAGTGGAGCACAGTGCATTGTAGTGTTTCATAAAGTTGAAAAATAGGGGAACACTTGGTGATAAAAATTTAATATACATTTTGAAGGAGGTTTGTTTGGCGCGGAGCTTTAAAGGCCCACTGTCCACCCTCCGGTCGAAAATATTTTCTTCCCCAGTGACTGTGAGACTTCACCCCCAGAACGCAAGGCCGCAAAATGTTTTTGAAAAGAGTAACTAATAACGCAGTTACAGCCACCGCAATCACCCGATTCTGTCGGGTTTCTCTCCTCTCGTTCCCTCGCAAAGGTTCTTCACTCTCCTGCTCGGTCTTCTAGCCTCCGCAAGACATATTCCCCTTCCTCCTCCGCGTTTGGCAGGAGGTAGGGCGTTGCGCTCCGCGTGCGCGAAAATAAAAACGGGCGAGGGAGTGCGCGCCGCTGAATTCAGTCCGGCCGTTGCGAGGGAAAAGCGCGCAGCGAGCGGTAGACACCCATCCTTCACCCTCCGACAGCGATATGGACCAATGGACGTCGTTTTCGACATACACGTCATAGCTGCGACTCGACGGGCCAGCGCAGGGAACGGGGAAGCTGGCTTCTCGAAGGAGAGCATGAGAGAGCTTTAGTTTGTATTTTCGTTGCTTTGCGGCGCGCGTGTCACTCTAGCATTTTGCACTATCTCCGGTACACGATAGAAACATTGAGCTCATTTGCTTAAAACGTCATACCCTGGACAGTGGCCCTTTAAGGGCCTCGGCCTTACAATACCGGGTGGAGTCCCTAGACCGGGACCCCATTGGCGTTTGCCGCCACCCGCGCACGCCGCGTTAAGGTCCTTTGGGCGTGTAGGTCGCAGCAGCCGAGCAGGGTCGCCTCCCAGTCCTCCCGGGAAGGGTAGGGATGGGGGAAGGGATGAGTTCTTTTGGCAGGCCCATACCACGTGGTAGGTGTCAAACATCTCCCCACAATACTGGCCCTGGCCAGTGAATTGGGAGTCAAAATGTTTAAGTACTGCCGGGCACAGCATCGTGTTGGTGAAGAGGCGCAGGAGCAGCCTATCGTTCGCTTTTCCCAACCCTTTTCAGGGGTTAGGGTATTCGCGATAAGAATTTTGATAGAAAATTACAATGTCTTTGAATGTGTAGGCAGGATTGGAATCGATGTAATCAGCCGATTCGAGTACCGAGAAAACTGATCGGAGAGAAAGCGCGTGGGCAGCTGCCTCGTTCCCTGCAAGACCCTGGTGGCTAGGAGCCCAGATGAGATGCCGGCACGGGAGGTCTGTGTCCCGACTGCAATTTTGGTATATTCTATAGGCTAAGAGGGCGGTCCACCCTTGCTCCTTTATATTTTCACTATTAGCATTCCGGTCGATAACGTCAACGGTAAGTTCGTATCCAGAACAGCAGCGCAACAAACACAGAGATAAACACAACACAGGCGCACACTAACAACTGTAATACAAAACAGAACCCGAACTTCCTCTTTCACACCCAAGGACAACTTCCACCTCTATACCCAAGTACATCGCACTCGCACACCTATTCTTTCCAAAAATATGTTTGGCCAACAATAAATTTTAACAACCCTCTGATCTAAGTTAGCGTCCAAGCAACAAATACTAGACAGAGTCCACCATTCACACCATCCAAACAAGACATTCTCAACTTCCCCCAATTTGACACAAACTGAAACCCACTTCACATCAGCAGCTGCCACAAATCGCGTTCACGGTCACTCACAATGCATCTAAAAGGCGAATATGGTTTGTTAGTATTAAAGGTAAAAAAAGATCAAGGCAACACTTCTTGCAATCGCTGATCGCGTTGGCCAATCTGGTCAGTTACAGTTAATTACATAACGTGATGGCTTTCCCTCTACCAGCTTTCTTCACAAGCACAAAATCATTCCTAATTGCATGCGTCGCCTTCGCTTCGTATAGGCCAGCCAGAACCACTGCGAAGTCCCCTCTTTGTCCGTTTGAAGAAGACAAACGTAATTCCGCTAAATATAAAACATCCTGAGTACGTTCCTTCGGTACCAGGTCCATCTTCCATGCAGTCGTCAGGATATCATCAGGCCCATACAATAAGCACCTCTCATGCACCACACTCAACTGATAAGCAGCATTCGAGAAATGAAATTGCATTTCAGGACAGATAGGCATCACTGACACATGTATTGCCTTCCTGATTCCTGTTGTCTCTAATACGCCTCTAAAATTTCACAGGCCATCTAGTTCCGACTCTTGCCTAACATCCTAAACCAACTAAACAATGGCTCACTCACTTTTTTCTTTTACAATGAGGAGGCAAATTCGACTCCTTTCAATTCTTTAACGACTTCTCATGCTCTCTGCCTCTATCATTGATACACAGCCCAGTCTGCATCATATGACTTTTTTCACACGTCAGTGGAGTCACATACCCCACTCCCACCACACAGCCTTCCTTTTTCTTCCTTTTCTATTTTCTCTTCTATCCGAATGAGGCAGCGGAGGTGGCTCAGCTAGAGAACCATGTAGCAGGCCCGTGCAGTAGATTACATGAAGCGACACCAACGCCGGTGTTTGAGGACACGAAAGGGCTCACTCGACCACTACAGATATTTCTCAACAAAGTAATAAACGCTGCTTACACACCGCACATACTTGACAAGTGGTTTCTCCGAAGACACGAAACAGTCAAACACAACATATTCACTCACTGTCAGGAACAGTGTACAGCAGACCTAGAACATCTTATATGGCAATGTCCATCGTTTTCACGAGTAAGAAACAAAATTACGCATATTCCACACGACGACATGCCCACGACTCCATTGCTACATACGGCAGTGAGAGCGGCCTGCTTCGAGTAGTGTGAGAGAGGTCGACTTACAGCGCGAAGATCGGCCGCATGGCAAGCAACAAGCAACAGCTTGAAGAACCGTTAAGACGAAGTTACTCCCATCCCTCCTAACTCCCCAAGAAACCAAACAGCGGCCGAGAGCCATCCCTTCCCTTCAATAAAGGCTTCATTCATTCATTCATTCCTACAGTCGCAACAACAACAACCTACAAAACGCTTCTTTCTGTTTGATGTTTCTCAGTGTGCGTTCGGTGAAACGCGCTGTTATCATTCGATACAACGCCGAGGGACTTCACATTTAATTTCATGACCATTAATTTTTCACTTTTCTGTACACAGAGGTTTAGTTTTTCACTTGTATACACTAATACTTAGAATAAGAAACATTGGCTTTCCGTTCAGTGTTCTCAAACCTTGTTATCCTCCTTAACTTCTTTTTTCCCATAAAATCAAATAATTTTTCTACTACACTATTAATTTTCTTCATTAGTATCGTCAAGCATTGGTTTCCCATTCTGAGTCGTTTGACACTTCCGATCCCGATTTTCTCATTTTTTCAAATATTTAAAGAAATATTTCAATACATACTACATTTTCCAAATAAGCACAGTTGAACCTCCTTTTCCCAAGATTTAATTTTTTATTCATTCATTAATAATTCAGTTAATCACAAGGATTTTATTGGTCATCGCCTATCACACACATGCAGCAGCCGGCGATCGGGATCGAAGCCGGGTACTCCGGCACAGTGGTCGGACGTCTTACCACTGCACCACTGCGGCGGGGCACTACAATTTACCAGAGATACGATTTTTCACGCAGTCGCCGGTTATTTCGACACACAGTGAAAATGCGCCAAGGTTTTTCGGCCTAACGAGCTGTATAGGTCATTACTTAAAAGCATCTCGAACCAAGTCACGTGAACCGATATCTAGGTGCTTGCACCTTGAGGATAGAGCAACCAAAAATAGTAATACTTATAATATTATTAATAATAATTATTGGTAACAGGAATAAGAAGGCGCAGTGTGTCCACACTGCGTTGACACCTGAATGAAGCCGTAAGGAAAAGGAGGAAGGCGGGATTGAAAGCGGAGAGAGGTTCTGTACTCGACGACTGCATAGTGCATCCGACCACCTGGTTATCCGTGTCAACGCCGTAGTTATAACCGAGACTTGGCTGCGAGATGATATTGATGATGAAACTGTTTTCCCCCGCTCTTATCAAGTTTTTCGCCGTGATAGAGCAACACGTGGAGGGGCAGTTGCGGTCCCCCTTACAAAAATGCATGTAGGGTTTCTATAGAAATTCGAAAGCGTTGTGTCAATACACGCTGTTGAAAGTCTGTCGATAATCGGCAACATCTTGGATGATGCAGTGTTGACCTCTTGTTGAGCGCTTATGAAATAGTGGCCCATGTGTTTCTTAAGAGCGCTTTTGGAATTCGCGCAACTGAAATTCTGTTGATTTCAGGCTCAAATGCTTCAGAAACTCTGCAAGTGACGCTTTTTGATTTTCTGCTACCTTTCCACTCCTGAACAACAGAAAATAGTACACGACCATCGGTTTGCCAGGAGCAGACACGAGGTGATTTTCATTAATGCAAAAGTAGTACAGTACATCTCCTAGCTGCGATAAGTCACCACATTCTATGTTCTGCCCGACCAATCAACAATCCTGTCTGATCAGTGCTGGTTAATGATAAGCATAGTGAGGCATAAAAGAACAATACAGATCTTGATCTTTTAAGCCCCATTATACTTACTCACTCATTAACCTACACTAAACTGACTAAATTGTTGATTGGTCGAGCAGAACATAGAATGTGTTGACTGACCGCAGCAAGGATATGTGCTGTGCTACTTTTGCATTAATGTAAACCACCTCGTGCCTGCTCCTGGCTAACCGTTGATCACGCAGCATTTTCTGTTAATCCGCAGCGGAAAGGGAACACAAAATAAAAAATGCGCGTTAATGAGAAAGAAAAAATATGCATCTTTGGTGAACCCATAACATGAGCTGGGTTGTTTATTTGCTTTATTTCAATTCATGTGCAAGGTATGACGCCAGGCTGTTCTTTGCGTAAAACGCTGATACGTCCGGGAACTCCTCGCATGTGATGCTGAAATAAACAATATAAATCATAATTAAACTGCGGTATATACTAACCTAAAAATAGAGCAAAGGCATTTGTGCGCTGCTCCACGTCATAGCTCAAGAAATTTCTTGTCTAAAATGAGTTGTCACTGTCTTTCACTGCTTAGACGGCATCGACCGCCGCCTCCACAGCTCGGCAGCACTACCACATCGTTCATTTCTCCCTGATAAACAATATATGCTGCCGTCAAAGATCCCATTGTGAATATAAATAGCAAAGCGCAGGTCACAAGCATTACTACCCAGAAAACTTGAAGCAAAATTACCAACTATAGGCACTAAAATGAGTGGAAACAAAAACAAACACTGCAAAAATGGCGGAGCTGCACAGATTCAATAATCCACAATGTGTGACAGAGGCATATTATGATCTCGATAATGTGTCCGTCTCAGCGCGAGTAGCGTATCGAAAGTGTACAGCACTGTGCCGAACAATCCGTCAAAAACGGTCACCGGTTAAAAAAAAAGAAAGAAAATGTCGCCATTCCAGCTGGCGTTCCATCGGCCCCAGCGTCCGCGTAGAGACAAGCCTCGTTCTCTCTCTCTCCCCCTCCTTTTTTTTCCGACGAGGCTGGTTTGTCTGCTAGAAATATTTACATGCGGGCTTCACCTTGTAACACACACTGTACAAGACTGGCACAAACACGAACAGGAAAAAGTAAAACATTCACCAAAGTACAGACGCTCCCTCTTCCCGCGCCGGCTTTTCGCTTAGAATCCAAAATGCCTGCGACTGTTGAACTTCTTAAACACGCCCTCCTTGCGCAGAAGCTGCCGCCCAAGAGCGGAGTCCTCCGAAGACTTAAATTCGTACGTTCGCGCTCCAATTTGAACAAAACGATCTTCGTGATAATCACCAGCGAAAAACCTACATACGGTGCTTCGTTCACAGTGCAAGATGCGACCACGGTGGCGGGAAAACGCCAACTGAACTGGCACATCGCCGCACTCAGCGTACCCGCGTCTGCGTGCAAAGAAAACGGGGCGCAGAAGAACAGCTTCGGTGAAAAGCCGCCACCCCCACTGCGCGACTGCTGAAGCCAAGGTCATCTCCGTGAAAACAAACCACGGAGAAGGCACAGAGCGGAGACCAAGCGGGAGCAACCCCTCCTCCCTCCCCCCTTTTTCCCCCCAGCCGACAGGAAGCGACCCTCGACCTCTCCGGACATGCTGGCGCCGTTCGCGGGGCACGGGGGAAGTGGGATGCGGACAGAAGCAAGGCGGCGGCCGAATGCGTCCTTGAAAAGAAGAGTCGCCGTTAGAAGACGCATGCAATCTTGTTTTTTCTTCTTTTTTTTTCATGCGCGAATGTTTTTGCTATGCGTGTTAACTCTATAGTATCCGTGGGATCAATCGGTGATTATTAGAACCCCTCAATGTTTAAAGCGACTTCATTTTAGCATGGTGTCCACTTTAAGAAAGGAAAGAAAAGAAAAAATTACAGTAAAACTCTCCAAAGACATAGAGCGGTGGAGGATTCCAATACAGACTGCACCTCATTTTGCGGCAATAAGCTACGGGCAAAAATACCTATGCTTGGGCAGAATGTCAGACCCTGAAGCATATATATAGTGAACTTTGGAACTGGTTTAAAAAAGCTCTGTCCTGCCCTACATGGTAGGTTCAATCTAGGATCCTGTTTGTTAGTATGATGACTCACTGAACTTGTTTTATGATAAATATAAAATATGTCCTACCACTAAAGTTACCTTCTGCGACATACAGAAGCTGATCCATTACGGATTCTGATTGACATTCAACGATGTATTCCATCATGAAGTTTTTAGGGCATATTTTCACTGTGTTGCGAAGCTTGAGCTAAGTGTGCACCGTTAATATGTACTTTTATATAACATGAACGAGCACGCAACTGCATGCTGCTCTTATATTTCCCTTTGCAGAATGTGGCCAATAGTTGATTACAAGTGAGACCAAAAATTCATAACAAAATTGTCACATCATGCTCTTATCATTTGTGCCTAAAACTACTTAAAAACATGGGTCAGCATGAACAGTACACGCTAATTGTTCGTGAACGTTGAAAACTGACAACAAAAAGCACATAGAAAAAATTGCACAAAAAGTCTATTGGGTAGAACACAATGAAAATTCTGTTGGCCCTGTAAAGATTGCATTCAGCTGGGGTTGAATGTCTATCGAAATTCAATAAATTCAAAAGGCGGTCAATAGTCCAACAATAGAGTTTCAAAACTCATTTTTGTAAGGGCCTGGTGAATCAAAACACAGAGGCACACACGTTGCAGCAAATAGCTAACCATGAAAGTGTTACTTTAAAACTGTCGTACGGGGGTAGATCGTTTGCGCTTTTTGCTGTATACAGACCACCTGATTCACCACCTCAATATTTATGTGATCTGGCCGATCACATGTCTAAATTTCGCCGTGATAAAATATACCTTGTCGGTGATTTTAATCTCCCAAATATTGACTGGAATAGTCCCTTCCCTAGTACAAACAATGACATAAATGCTTCATACATGTGTGACATTATGCTGATGCATAATTTGCAACAGGGAGTTAAGCACCCAACGCGCATACACGGTGAAGCTGCATCTATTCTCGACCTCGTCTTTCTCAGCCAAGAAACAGAACGTTTTACTGTATCAGTTGAAACTGGGTTATCTGATCACTGCATGGTGGTTTTTACTTGTCCCATTCAACAAAATGCCGATAGTGAACCAGCAAAAATTATTTCCGGGAAAAACTTCTCGAGAGCTAATGATGAAAGTGTGTTAGATTACTTCAGCTTACGCCTTGACATGTTTCGAGGAACTAATGTTGATGAACTCTGGAATAAATTTAAAGAAATCTGTACGTACTGCATTGATAACTACATTCCTAATATAACAAAGAAAACGTGTAAAAAAACTACTTGGATCACGCGAGAAATAATACATTTGAAAAGAAAAATCAAACGACTGAAGCGTGGGGGTGCCTGTCGAAACATAGTTAAAATACATCAGGCTAACTTCACAAGCGTTTTGCGGCAGGCTAAACAAAATTACTTTCAGTATAGCCTGCCAAATTTCCTTCATGACTCACCACATAAGTTCTGGAAATTTTTATCGAAAAAGAAAAAAAAAACAATTACGCGCATTTCATGTCAAGGTGTGCAGCTTGCTGATAAATCGCAAATCTCTGAGGCATTCATTAAGTATTTTCAGAGTGTTTTCCCATCATGGTTTATTTGTTCAACCCAGTACCATGTCTCCCAACTCGACCCCCGACATTGTTTCTTCATCTGGCGTATTCTCCATGCTACTCAACCTCAAAACTAAAGCGTCCGCTGGGCCTGACGGGATACCAAATATTTTTTTGCGCCGTTATGCAGAAGCCATCACAGAGTTCCTGGTTGTTATTTTCCGCAAATCATTTGAAACAGGAAACATTCCTTCGGACTGGAAGAAAGCGCGGATTGTGCCCGTGCTGAAAAAGGGTGATCCTGCCTTGATTGCTAATTATCGTCCCATATCAATAACTTCCACATGTTACAAACTTGCTGAGCACATCATAGCTAACTACATAACTACATTTCTAAACGATAACAAGGAGCTTACCCCCCATCAGCACGGGTTTCGAAAAGACTTTTCCGCTGTCACTCAGCTAACCTCTGTCATTCATACTTTTGCAAGTGTACTAAATAGCGCTGGTCAAATGGATGTTATTTTTTTAGACTTCAGCAAAGCCTTTGGTGTTATTTCTCATGCCAAACTAATTTACAAACTTGAACTTATTGGTCTTCCTAATTTCATAATTCGTTGGATTTCCTCATACCTTTTTCACCGCACACAATTTGTTTGTATTGATGATTGCTATTCAAACCACTTGCCGGTCACTTCAGGCGTCCCACAGGGAAGCGTCCTCGGACCTCTCCTCATTTTGATATATATCAATGACATTACTAACGTTATAACTACCCCTGTTCAAATTAGATTATTTGCAGATGACTGCGTTTTATTTCACCAAATTACTTGCCAAGATGATCAAGTTTTACTAAACTCCAATCTTCAGAACATACATACATGGTGTAATAAATGGGACATGAAGCTAAATTTAGAGAAAACTGTATACATGAAGATAACAAAAAGGCTTCCTTCTCATTTCCTTACAATATTTCATCTCACCTTCTGACCGAAGTCAGCGAGTACAAATATCTAGGAGTTACAATAACGAAAAACCTTAGCTGGAATAAACATGTATCAAATGTATGCTCCTCAGCCTTTCGTAAACTCTGCTTTCTTAGACATAAACTAAAACTTGCCCCACCTGAACTTGAAAAATTAACCTACTTTTCACTAATAAGGCCATCACTAGAATATGCGTGCACCGTCTGGGATCCCTACACTAAACGTAACATCGAGGCCCTTGAAATGATTCAACGCAAAGCTGTCCGTTTTATTTTTTCAAAGTATCGTGTAACTGACTCACCAACGACACTCATGAGAACTCACGGTATTCAAACATTACAGCTGCGCCGGAAAATTCAAAGACTGAAACTACTTTTCTTACTAAAAAACCATAAACTGTCTATGAATGCAGACCCCTTCCTCAAACCTAACACTACGCGCCAAACACGAAATCATCATGCACAATCATTAACCCCTTACAGTGCTAGGATTAACGCCTTTAAATACTCATTTTTTCCACGCACCATTGAGGAGTGGAACAGGTGTCCGCCAGATCTTTTAACCAGAGCTGATTCTTTTGACTCAATGTTTTCGTCACAGCATTTAATTTGAGAGCCATTTATTTCTACGCTTACTTTTTGTATTTTGCATATGAGCCTTGTATTTATTGTTGTATTTTGTGTTACAACTTGTATTACCCATTTTTCAATTTTGCTAATCCTGTTCTTTTTGCATATATTATGTATTCGCCCCTCCTGCTTGGGCCTACTGTAGGCCTGCAGTATGTTCTTAATAAATAAATAAAAATTGGTTTGCCTGCTTTAAGGCAGCTTTCGCCTTCCAGAACTGTGTAGACGCGCCTTCCATGTGCGACCTCTTCCAGTCAACATGTCACATGGAGATCATAATGGTCGGCGGCGCCTGGCACGAGCGTAGCCCTAATCCGTCATTATCGCAACAGAACAGGGATCATATTCCGAGTTTGCGTCGTTATCGAAGTGTCGCTATCTCACGTGACCTGGAGTCATCTGATTGGTGGAAACGCCGGAAGCGGGTATTGCCACTACGGAACCGGATGAGGTGGCATTATCATGTTCCGGCATTTCCACCTATCAGATAACTGGAGGTTGGTGAGATAGCGACACTGTCGATAACGACACAAACCCGGAATACGGACCCAGGTGTATACTGAGTAGACACCTCCGGCCCTCACCACGGGGGCTGATATATCGCCGCGGAAGTTAACAGCATCACCTTGAGAGCCCAAAACACAAGCAATGAGGTCGCCGTTGCTCTCACGGCCTCACATTCCGATTGAAAATACATTTATCACCGACTCGCAAAGGCCATGTCGGAACGTGGAGCAAAGCTTGGCTCTCTTTGTAGCCTATCGAATCTACATAAATTGCCAACGGCATACGGACCCGAACTTCCTTATATGGGCTCCTGATCATCAGGAGTTGGCAGGAAACGAGGCAGAAGGGTGGCGGATCGGGCTAATTGGTGCAGGGCTGACATTTTTCGAAAGCGCTAAAACAACACGCCCTGCTTCAGCGGCAGCTGCCCGCACTGTGGAGCGGTGTTTTCGAACACCTATCACATGGTGTGAGCCTGTCCATCCAACCCGGCTGTTCCCCCTATCCCAAACCAAACCCGGGAGGAGTAGGAGGCGACCCTGCTCGGCTGCCACGACTTACAGGCCCAACAAGTCTTAGTCGGACGTGCCCGGGCGGCGGCCATCGCCACTAGGGTGTCAAACTAGGGACCTCACCTTAGTACTTCCAAGGACCGGTTCCTTACGGGCTGATCCAAGCATAAATCCTGTTCCTTGTACAGCCTAATAAATGTTTCCACCATCATCTGGGTATCATTTACGTGCGCTGACAACGAATAGAATAAAGACGCCTGCCTCTGTTTCGACTCCATCGAAACGCAGCCACAAGCCATAAACGCCCTGATTTGAATGCCAGAAAACTAAGCAAATACGATGCTACCACAGGTCAATATTCCACGCCTTATCGGAGGCTAGTGATAAGCGCAATGCTCAAGGCAGATGCAATAGCGCGCCTAAATAGAACGCATTCCTCGCCACGGCCCTTGTCGCGAAGCAGAGCCGAGAATTGAAGCATACTGGCATGGCCACTCGATCGAAGCGCACAAGGCGCTTCCATCGAGAGGAGGTGGTACTGGTATAGGGAATGCTGCTACGAACAGACAGGCAGTGAAAGGCGGAGTAATAAACTCCAGGCTGAGCCAACACGACCTAGTCTAGGTAGCGTTGACTGAGCTGGCTCCTTCTCTGCTCCCTCGAGAAAACTAAAGACCCACCTTTCTAGAGAATCAGCGTTTCCGCGCTACTTAGCATAATGCGAAAAGCCGCTAAGATATATTTCCGAAGCTTACCTGAAACGGCGGCGGTTGATGGACGCTCAGTGATGGCGTTCTTCTTCTTCTTCTTCTTCTTCTTTTCCTTGATATTTGGCACATACCCACGAAGGGGGATTGGCCAGGGTTCAGTGTGGACTGCCAAATGTCCTACACAAACTGAATTAGTGTAATAAGGA
This sequence comes from Amblyomma maculatum, assembly GCF_055883805.1. Taxonomy (NCBI): domain Eukaryota; kingdom Metazoa; phylum Arthropoda; class Arachnida; order Ixodida; family Ixodidae; genus Amblyomma; species Amblyomma maculatum. The sequence continues at coordinate 23,227,023 of NC_139351.1, read as the reverse complement.
GTTCACGCGGGGCTATCACGCACCTGTGTTCTAGTTTCATCCTCTTCTCTTCAGTTGAATCTACGCATCAGTGTTTTTTTTTTTTTTAAAGCATGGATTATAAACTTGTATTCACTTTGTGATAATATATTGATTATTCTACGCTAGTCTCGTTTTACTGCGGTGTATCCAGAGCTTAAGAATGTGCACCACAGATACTGAGTCTTTCCTTTTATGCACACGGAATTTAACATAATATTCAGTAGTTGTCGTTGTTGTGTCTGTAGAAAGAAGGAAAAGAAAATGCACGAGCCTGCTACTGGCTCGTGCGGACAGAAGAGAGAAAGTAAAGAGAGAGAGAGAGAGAACAACTTTTATTTAAAATGCCTGCAGAATCGGTTAGGCTCCCTCCAAGCAGGGAGGACAAGCTTTTACCGTGACGCGGCCACTACTTCAGTCTCGTGCGTTGTGCTCCTTGAGGTCTTGTTACGTCCCTCGCTACTTCCGCGGGTTCGAGAGGGCCGCCGCCCCCTTCTTGGGGGTGCTGCCCCCCCTCTCCGCGGTTTCGCTCGGTCGCTGCCTCTCTAGAGCTGCCGAGACCTGCTGGACGGCCTTGAGTTGTGTCTCTTGATCACAGCTCCTCGTTGCAGCCTCTAGCTGCGGCGGGATCGTCGTCTTCTCGCTGGCTTCGCGCGTATTTACGCTACAGTCCCAAAGGATGTGAGCCGCGGTGGCTCTCTCCTTCGCGCACAGTCTACACATGTCGCTCGCGTGCACACTCGGACACATGTGCTTAGCTAGCACCGGGGTGAGCAGGGACCCCATCTGTAACTGTCTGTATAACACTGCCTCCTTCCGGGTAAGCCCCGGGTGAGGTGGCGGCATAGTCTGTCTGTTCAGTCTGTACCATTTCACTATTTCGTTGAAGGTGGTCATCTTGTCCTTGGCACTGCGCCGCGACCAAGGCAACTAAAGTAGTGAAAGGCGAAAGCTTGAGAAGTCTCACTTTGTCTAGCGTTCTTGCCAGTCCCACACTTAAACGCGCGCCAAGGAACGCCACGCAACAGGAGCGATGGCGTATACAATCCAAACGCGCACTTGGAGAAAGTGTGGCAGATACTGCGCCTTTCTTCCATAAGTCTCACCTTGTCTAGCGTTCCTGCCATCTGCAATCCCACACTTGAAAGTGCAAGGAACACCACTCGACAGCCGTCGCAAAAGCGGGACACTTTTTCCACGACTGTATGAGCCATTAAAAATGTTTGCCTTAAAAGAACAAGGAGAGAAAGACGGGCGCCGCTCTGTAGCAACATTAGAATTTTTTCCAGTTACATTACTAAAGGACTACCGACAACAGAATAATACTACAGAAATACCTATAGAACTACAGAAGGGTACAGAACTACTGAAAAATCTGACGTTTACGAGAGAACTGAGTAGAACTGCCTAATATTTTATCGTATTTTGCAGCGAGAGCTGCACTACGCTAGACAGCCGAGCATTTCGCCGAATGTAAGACGGGCCACTAGCGCGCACGCGCGGAAACTGAGGAGAAGCAACAGGTACGCTGTGCATGACATCAGAACTCGCGACCACGTGCCGGCTCCACTGCCGACGCCATAGAAATGCCCAAAGAGAACGTCTTGCCAACCAGAGACGCGCAATAATATTCATAATAAAACACTGGTTCACAGGAAAGAAAATTGCAGTATCTGTAATCCCCGCCGAGGTGGTGCAGTGGTAAGACGCCCGACTACTGTGCCGAAGTACCCGGGTTCGAACCCGACCTCGGCGGCTGCGTTTCAATGGAGGCGAAACGAAGAGGCGTCCGTGTGCTGTGCGATGTCAGCGCACGTTAAAGATCCCCAGGTGGTCGAAATTACTCCGTAGCCCTCCAATACGGCCCCTCTTTCTCTCTTTCTACTTTCACTCCCAGCTTCCTCCCTTCCCTTACGGCGCAGGTGAGGTGTCCACAGAAAACAAGTGAGACAGCTACCGCGCCTTTCCCTTCCTATAAATCAATCAATCGTAAATCAATCAATCAGTATCTGTAACACTTCTTTTTATTGCAATAGCATTGCTTGTATTATGTTTGCTCAAAAATAGAGGTGCAGGCCATATTTTTTAACAAAATCTAGTAATGGCCGCTAATGTGGACCTAGTATCATGGCGTACAAGTTCGGTGGTCGACCAAATCTGTCGAACTTATTCTGTGAAAAAAAAATGATTTTATAGTAAGGGAAAGGCGCGGTAACTGTGTCACTTGTTTTCTGTGGACACCTCAACCACGTCGTAAGGGAAGGGAGGAAGGTGGGAGTGAAAGTGGAAAGAGAGAAAGAGGAGCCATAGTGGAGGGCTGCGGAGTAATTTCGACTACCTGGGATCTTTAACGTGCGCTGACATCGCACAGTACACGGATGCCTCTTTTCACCTCCATCAAAACGCAGCCGCCGAAGTCGGGTTCGAACCCGGGTACTCCGGCACAGTAGTCGGGCGTCTTACCACTGCACCACCACGGCGAGATGGGGCTGGGGCAGGTAGGTCACCGGCGCTTGCAGAGGGGGCTAGCCTGCCACCGAATTTTTATCTATTGTAGGCCGTCATTGCACCCGCCACCGCTTCGGTGGTGGACGATGGCTGTTGTTGCGGCACGCGTCTTTCTCTCCCTCTTCCTTTTCTTTCTTCTCTATTTTCTCTTCTGTCTGCACGAGGCAGCGGAAGTGGCTCAGCTACAGAGCCAGTAGCAGGCCCGTGCATTTTCTTTTCTTTCTTCCTACAGCCATAACAACAACCACCTGACCACGCTGTAATGGAAGAGGGAAGGTGGGAGAAAAAGTGAAAACATAGAAAGAGGAGGCGTATATAGAGGGATTCGGAGAAATGTCGGCCACATATGGATCTCTCGCTGGCAAAACGGTGACGCCAGACTGCCTCCTACAAACAATGCCATCCCCGGCATCATTTATAGTGCTGTCTACGACCAAACAACTGAATAAATTTTAGAGCTAAAAACATTAATCCAAAGCCCCTCCTATCTCCACAGCGATGCACACCAATTGGGCCACACCAAATCAATTTTGGTCACTTTCATCAGTACAAAATCGGTACCTAAACAGCTGCGCTTCTATGGAGCAGTGTACCACTGCCATAGATTCCTCGCCAAAGCAGAAGCTTGTTTCATATCCCGTCATGCGGGACATCGCACTACGGGATATCGCACGACGCCCAAAAAGTATTCATGTTAAAGGGGGCATGAAACGGCTAGAAAGGCCACTGACAAACGTTTTCAATGCGCAGAACAAATGCTTCCGAGCATTCGTTCAAAGTAAAACTCATCGGAAAAAATCCAGCGATTTGTTATTAATTTTTAAAAACAGCGTTTTTTGAAATTCGCGGGCTGCGCCATTTCCGCGTGGCGGCGAAATTTGGGACTATTCTGCCGTGATTTCCTACGTCACCAGTTTTTTTTACTGTTATGTGACTCTTTGAGAGTTTTTTGGGTGAGTTGTAGTTGTGATGTAGAACAGGTAATCTCAGATGAGCCGGTCTCATTGCCGAGGTTATTGCTCTGTGACCGGGCCTGCGTCGGCGGCGGGACTGACGATTTCTTAGAGCGAAGAATCCGCCTCAAGCAAATCGCAACAGAAACTACAACCATTGGATCTACAGGTCGCGTCTGATCTAGACAAGGCACTCGCCAAAGCACAAGCTGATCTCGAACGCGCGCGTTCCCTCATGCTGGACAAGCAGTTAGCGTTCCAACAGCTCCTCGAGGCCAAACAGGTCAAAGACAATGAGGCGAAACTTCGTCAAGCCTCAGTATGGTTTAAAAAATCTGCCCCTTTGACTGGCACATCCCCACCTTCTCAGTTTTCTTCAACAGCCTCTCCAGTGCCAGACGCCCCGCAAAATCAGACAGCGCCCCCTAGCGCACCGCAAAACCAGGCAGCACCTCTTTCCGCAACGCAGATCAATTGTGATTCGCCCACCACCACATCAGTCGACACAGTATCTGCAGCACTGGCCGCTCTCACGAAGCGAGTTGATGCTTGCGAAGCACAGCAAGCCGCACAAGAAAAGATTTTAACACAACTTGCAACTGTCATGACGCAGCTTACCGTCCTCGACACTATTAGCAGCCAACTTAAGCAACTGAATAATGCTCAAACGCAACTCACAGCCGAGCAACAGCTTATACGGAATGACCAGGCTCACCTCGCACAACGCCTAGACGCTCTAGAAAACGGCCCTCCCGCTCCAAAGCGTCCCAACATAGCTGCGGTCGATAAACATCCGCCTCGCCCCACCGATTAACATGGCTACCGCCTCAATCGAAACCGTACCTGATGTCCTTCAGTGGAACTGCCGAAGCCTAGCAACCTGTGCGCAAGAACTCAATCTCTTGTTTGAGCGCATAGGCTGCCCCCCAATTCTCCTTCTTCAAGAAACAAACGGAACATCCCCTGGAATCCGTCACTACAAGGCACTTTATTCTCCAAGTATTATGCATACGCCTCGTTACCAAAATGCCCCTGTAATCCGCGCTCAGGCTGCTATATTTATTCATAAAAATACTCCCCATGCCCAACTTGACACATCCGCGTTCTGCTCACCGCACCAAGAAATCGTAGCAGCGCGAGTGCGATACAACCGCAAACATCTTGTAGTTGTCAGCGCATACGTCAGACCCCACGCAAAGCCTCACGAAGTCAGTTTTGACTGGATACGGAAACTTCGCGACGCTCATCCTAAAGACGAGATGCTCATTGGCGGGGACTTCAACGCGCAGCATCAAACATGGGGTTACAGACGCTCCAGTCTTCTCGGAACGCGTCTGCACATCACATCCACAGAGGTAGCGGGACTATACCTTGGCAATGACACCGATTATCCGACACGACGAGGCATGCATCCTGGTCAACATGATACGTCTCCGGATCTGACCTGGCACTCCAACAACATTATCCAAGATTGGCGATGTGGCCCTGAAACAATGGGCAGTGATCATTACCCTATATGGATACAGCTCCAGTCCAATCTACGCCGCCGCAAACGAAATACTCGTACCATCAATTGGAAAAACTTCCGACAGGCTTTAGACGATCATCTCGCCGAACTGCCAGTCGAAACACTCCTTCAACGCGCCCGTGATTCAGCCACTGCAATCACACAAGTAACAGAAGACGTTCCTGTGCCCGACCCTCACCTGCTTAATCTATGGGAAAGCAGAAAACAAGCCGAACTCGATTATCTCCAATCTGGAAGAGAATACAAAAAGGTTCTAAAACTTCGTCGCCTCACTGCTGAGGCACGCCGCTATAGCAAACGCCTTAGCAGAAGTCGATGGCTTGACTTTTGTAGCACTTTATCCTATAGGACCAACACCAGCAAGCTGTGGAGAGTATTCCGGGCCATGAACGGCAAGAGCAAATCCGCAAATACCGGAGAAACCCTTCTCCTCCGCACTAGTCAGACTGCTACCGAGCTTGAACAGGAGGCAGCCCGCACTTTCTTTCCGCAACCCGCCTCACCACCCCCACCTGACATCTATGCACCTGTTCCATCCACAGACTCTACTGGCATTAACGCCCCCTTTAACACATTTGAATTCGAATATGCTCTTTCACAAGTTAAAAAGAACAGCGCTCCCGGCAAAGATGGCATCACTTGGAGCATGCTCCGGAACTCCAGCACACCTACTAAGGAAAAATTGGTTGACCTCATCAACCAGCACTGGGATACGGGCTGCCTACCACCACATTGGAAACACTCGGTAGTCGTCCCCATTCCCAAGCCTGGGAAACACCCCACGCAACTTGCCAACTTGCGACCGATCTCTCTAACATCAACCGTCTGTAAGCTAATGGAACGCATGGTCACCAATCGACTTACACATTACCTTGAGACCTCAAATTACTTTCACCCGTTCCAGACTGGCTTCCGCCCTCAGCTAGGAACACAGGACAGCCTTTATCTTCTACACACCAACCTGAACAGAGCACGCCGATGGTGCAAAGGCCGTCCTGACATACTCGTAGCTGTCGATTTACACAAGGCGTTCGATACCATCAGCCATCAAGCCATTGTCGACGCGCTAATCCACACTGGAGTTGGAGCCCGCGTCATCAACTTTGTGAAGTCCTTCCTGAGTAATAGAACCTATGAAATTCAAATCGATACCAATCACACGGCACAACATTTTACAAACCACACGGGTGTGCCTCAGGGCTCAGTCATTTCCCCCACCTTATTTAACATCGTCATGGCGAAAATCGCATGGCAACTAGACAAAATCGATGGCCTATGGTTCACAATATATGCGGACGACATCACGCTCTGGACCACGTACCGTAATACGGCTCGAGAACAAACGGAGACGCTGCAACGAGCACTAGATACAATCGAGATTGAACTTCATTCTACAGGCATGCGTCCATCCCCAGAAAAAACTAAATTTCTGGTCATACATCCACCGCCTGGCGGCGTGGACGACAACCTTCACTTCGGCGGTCAAAACATCGCACAACCCCCCGAAGGTTATCTCCGGATACTTGGCGTTCCCATTAATCAGCATGGTACTGCTAAGGATTGGATCCTTCAGCTAAAATCTCAATGGAGGCCAACGCTCCACTTAATCAAACGGCTCAGCAGCAAGAGTGGGGGCGCAGGGACGGAGGTAGCGCGTCGCCTCACCGTCGCTATTCTGCTCGCTAAGCTCCGCTACGGTGCCCCTTACTTTGACTTGACCGCAGCCAATTACAAGACACTTGGCTTACTTTATAACTCTGCCTTGAGGGTTATAACTGGTCTACCCGTACACACGCGCATCACGGAGCTCCACAGATTCGCTCAGCTCCCACCAGTGGATGCACTTATTGCTACGCACCGAGCCAATCATGAAACTCGCCTGCGTCACACACCCAACGGGCATCGCCTCCTCACTCGAATCTTTGACGAAGCTAACCTACACTTGCCCATATTGGACCACCTTACAGCACCATGGACAGAAACATTGGTAACAGATCCAAAACCCATTCCAACCAACACCAAAGGACCAGGAAGAGATCACCGACAACGCCACATAATTGATACACAAGACCAGCACATCGGTCTCCGCATTTATACCGACGCCGCCCTATATCATGACGATGACACCGGCATCACGTTTGCAACCACTGCTTGCTACCAAGAGGGTTCACAGCTGCACGCCACTAGCCACAGTGGTCGCAGGTACTGGTCCGCAACTGAACTCGAATTAACAGCCATCGACGAGGCCCTTCAACACTGCACCAAAGGAACAGCTCGTTTCATCCACATCTACACCGACAGTCAAGAGGCTATAAAAACCCTGAAAGCCCGTTCTTACAAGACCTCGGTACAACACAGCATCAAAGAGCGCTGCCGATACCTGCGAGAGACCTCACAAGTCTCGGTACGAATACATTGGACACCTGGACATCACGCACAAGGAACCGGGAACAGAATGGCCCACGAGGCCGCTGGCGCGCAGCTAGAGGAAGACCGCCGGCATAGCCTTGATGTGGGCCCGTCCAACTCGGACCACCCTTACTGTTCTCCCGTCTCCTTCATCATACCGGACTCTGTCATCACGCGGCTTAAACATGAGCGGAGGGGTTTGTTGCGGGACCTTGTCCCCGGTATTAATCCTCCGATCCCTTCCGGCCTCTCTCGTCCAGCCCAAGTTCTAACTCACAAGGCGCGAGCCGGCGCAGCGTACACACCGGACATCCTGAGTCAATGGCGCCGAACCAAGATCAGCTGCCCCAACTGCCCTGCTGACTCCGTTGACCTGCAGCACTTGGTCTGGACCTGTCCTGGCACGGCTGGCCTCCGCGCACGCTACACATCTGCCCACCACATTCAGAGCTACGAAGACTGGACAGCCCCCAATACCAACGCCAAGCGCAAGCTTAGTGCCCTGCTAGACTTCATGTCGGAGTCTGGCGCCCTCAACCTCACCTAACCCACCCCCTCCCCCTCTAGGCCTCAGGTCATCCTCATCAATAAAGGTTTAAGAAAGAAAGAAAGAACGTCACCAGTCCCAGAGTGACAGGCCACGACAGGCTGCCATTGGCTGCAGCCGCGACGCCCACTACGTCACTGACACACTTCCGGTAGCTGCGAAAGTCGTCTGCTCGAGTGCTGCAATGCATGCGTGAACCCGAGCTTGGCGCTTCGGTTCGCGATGTTAACCGAAAAGGTGGTGGCATCCGACTGAAAGTGCGCGTCGGTGCAGGAGTGCGAAAAGAGCGTTAGCTGGTCCGATTTAACACCGTACCGATTAAATAGGCAGCATCAACCTTTATGTACCGACCGACGGCGCAGCAACGTACTGTAGTCCCTCCCGTCTCGTCTTTGCCGCATCGACCATTTGTGCGGCGTGTTAATAATTAAATGGAACGTGCGTCAAAAAAAGGTGTACCCTCAGCTTCATCGCGAAAGTACACAAATTCGCACCGCTTAAGTGCAGCACCCGATGCCGCCAGGTGCGGGCGCTGCGGCCGACGGCACTCCGGTCGTGCACTGCTCCCTGCTCGTCGATAGACCTTGTTTCTTTTGCATCGCAGCCACGGCGGACGGCATTTTAGAATCGTCCGCTTCGCTGCGTCTCTAGTGTAGTCGCTCGCGTGCTCCTGTGCACGATTCTTGCGTGTAGCTTCGGAAAACAGTGACAACCTGCGCTGCCGAACTGCATGTGGCGAGCTGCTTTGCTCATGTTTTGCGCCGTTGTTTCTGGATCGGCCGATGCGTACACATGAGATAAAACACGCGTGCACGTTACGCACTGGCACTTCCTAAACTATGTGCGTCCGACTGAAAGTGCGCAGCAGTGCGAAAAGAGCACGCAGGTCCGATTCAACACCGTACCGATTAAAAAGGCATGCATCAACCTTCGTGTAAATGAAACGTGCGTCAAAAAGGTCTGTCCTCAGCTTCATCGCGAAAGTACACAAATTCGCACCGCTTATGTGCAGCACCGGATGTCGCCAGGTTATCGCAGAGATGCCGTCCGATCGTGCGCTGCTCCCTGGTCGTTGCTAGGCCTTATTTGCGTCGAAGCCACGGCGGACGGCGTTTTGGAATCACCCATTTCGCTGCGTCTCTAGCGTAGCCGCTCGCATGCTCATGTGCGCGATTCTTGCGTGTCGGTGCGAAAATCAGTGACAACCTGCGCTGCCGAACTGAATGTGCCGAGCTGCTTTGCTGATGTTTTGCGCCGTCGATTCTGGCTCGGACGATGCGTACACATGAGATAAACACGCGTGCACGCTGCGCATTGGCACTTCTTAAACGATGTGCGAAAGGACGTCAAAAAAACACTACACTATCCTTTTTGTTAACCTCAATTTTAAGATTCGCGGACGAATAATTCGTGCTCACCTGTCATCCGATATCAACTCTGTAGCGATCATCTGTCCGTGCTCTCGTCGGTGATACGTACGCGTATACATTCCATTCGTTATGCACAAGAGATGCCTCTCGCCGACCATAATGAAAGCAGCTCCGGACTAAAAGTGACGACGACATATGTTTGCACGCGGGCAACTCGCACGCTCGATCGTCTGCCAGCATCCATGCAGAGTCGATGCTATCGCGTCAACTCCGCGAAGGGTCACCGGCCGCCGTTGGTCAAACCGCAGAAGACGGTACCAAAGAGACTGACCCAGGCAGCGCGAGAGAAGAAAGCGGTCTTGTAGAAAGCCGTGCTCGGCAGGAGTGCACGCTAATTTGCGCTGAATGGGACAGGGATATGAAGGAAAGTGCTCCCTCCGCGGCGGCCGCAGGTATGTGTGGACTCCCACCTGCAGGTATGCGCTCGCGAACGACCCGAGTCGTTCGGGCTGCTGTCGCACACAATTCCGAGAGGTCAAGAAACTGAAGACACCGGCGGCCGAGGAAGACAGCAGACAAGGTTGAAAGCTATGCAAAAACAGACGGGACGGGAAAGCAGGGAAAGGCAGTGACCGTGAATGCATGGGCGACGCTCTTGGGAAAACAGGCGCGACGACCGGAAGTCTGAGAACCGAGCGTCACCCGATGAAGCTTCGCGGGCGGGGCTAGCGGGGCGGAGTTCCCGAGGTGTTTTCTTCGTTTTTTTTCTGGTGTCTCGGAGTGTTGAGTTGAGGGGAGCGAGGAGGAGCGCCATTTTTAATCGCCGATATCTCTGGTGTTAATGAAGCTAGCTAAAAACTTCTTGCGGTGAATTGACCTGTGAGGGAGTACCTATCTCTCGACCGATTTGCTTTACCCCGTTTTAGGCATTGCATGACCCCTTTAACGCTGTGGGGATAACCCTGTATCGACCAACCCTCCAACGTGTCCACTCCAGTGCATTCTATGCGGCGGCCCCCATTTCACGGCCACCCGCGATTGCTCGGAGCATTGCAACAGACTAGGCGACAAAACTGACACCCTCGACATCTGGTGCAGACGCGACCAAACAGCCCGACAATCGCGAAGCAAGCGCCGGTCAAGTTCCATTAACCGGGTCGGCTCCGGGTTCGCCGCGTCCGCCGCTTCACTCGCCGTCCTTCCCGCCCCTGACCGATCAGCCTCCGCCGGAATATAAAGTGAGCTGGGGCCCGCGATCTGGTTCAAGAAAAGAAGCAACTTAAATAAAAGCTAGAAACTCCAGGACAAGCAAATTCAGCAAAAATGATCAAATACAAAAATGCAATGCCCATATTGCAAGGCTCACTAAGAAAATGAAAATGCTAATTCACAGGCTCTTCCCCGTAGAGGGAATTGGAAAATTCTTCCAATTCCCTCCCAGTTCATCGCACCCTACTTCCTCTTCCTCCTCCCGCGTGCAACAAATATAATTCTAGGCAGTATACAACAACACAGCATCTATCACTAATACTCATACACCCGCCAAACGGAAAGCACCCCACCAAGACTTTCCTACAGAGGTCGACTCTCAAAAACCTGATCTGGTCGCCTCCATAGCTTTACTCGAAGGAAAGTCTGCTGAAAAGTTTGAATCTATGACCGCCAGCACGAACGCGTGAACAGCTGGAGTAGACGCACGGATAGCGGAACTCGAGCAGCAGATGCAGCAGCAACGAACCACTCTAGAAAAGCTACTCTCTGCTACAGCATCTCTACTGATCCCACCCGGCCGCATCCCAAGCCCAAGATGGCAGGTCATAGACAGGGCATTAAGGTGTGACAGTGGAACTGCAGAGGCTTCCTCTCCATGCGTAGTAATCTGCAGCTCTACATTCAATCCCTTCCGACCAATGAAACAACAATGGTAATCGCTTGCAGGAAACAAACGCCCCTATAAAATTGCTGTTACACCCCTCATACACCAACAAACTGTCCTAGGTACAGAGAAAATAATCACCATATGGACGTTGCAGATATCGACTTCCATTTAATATAGCTGCTTCCAAAAAAGCTGAAAAGACCATGTTTATTCATGGTCTTCCCCCCCCCCCCCCCCCCCTTCCTGAAAGCTCCTCTAATGGCGGCCATTAAAAAAGCCCTTCAAATCAGGGTTTCAAATCAGCGCTAACTATCCGTTGACAGTGGCAAGACTTTAATGCCCGCCATATCACATGGGGATATAAAACGAGCTGCACTGAACGCGCCCGACTCTGGACACTTTTCCAAAACGAGAGCGTAACCCTCGTCAATTATACACAATTATAGTGAACTAGAATACTTTAGTGGCGCGAACGACTCATTCATTCATTCATAAACCTTTATTCATGAGGATGACCTGAGGCCTAGAGGGGAAGTGGGTGGGTTAGGTGAGGTTGAGGGCGCCAGACTCCGACATGAAGTCTAGCAGGGCAATAAGCTTGCGCTTGGCGTTGGTATTGGGGGCTGTCCAGTCTTCGTAACTCTGAATGTGGTGAGCATATGTCTAGCGTGCGCGGAGGCCAGCCGTGCCAGGACAGGTCCAGACCAAGTGCTGCAGGTCAACGGAGTCAGCAGGGCAGTTGGGGCAGCTGAACGACGACGCTCGGGCACGCCGCTTTTCATTGCCGCCGCCAGATGGCGCCACTGCAACATCTACTGATCTACTTTTCAATGCTTTCTTGAAATAGTGCGACATAGTACCGATGCTTTTGTGCGCCTATTAAGTAAAAGTGGTGAATTTTTCCCTATGCCGACGTATGTGGACCTCCACCCATGATAGAATAGCGTTTCATTCGACATTATTCGGGTTTTCGCCGTTGCACTAGGGTGAGAGCGCTATTTTGCTGGCGTCTGCTAATGCGGGATGAGTTATCGCGCACTGTAAATCATTACGGCACATTTATTTGTACGGTACAGGTATTTTTCTCAGCCCTGCAGAGCCCGCTTTATTACAGAGCAAACTCAGTCAGCAGCAGACTGGTAGCAGAGTGGCCAGGCATCGTGCGCACGCACGAGTTCTTGCATCTCTCCAACCACGCCACAGTAACTTTCCTTTAGCCAATAATGATGATTATATTGTTAAGGATTATATTGTTACACTGCGCTATTCGGCATCCACTGGTAACCAGAAATACTCATTTTAACGTGATATCTGCTTAGCGTTAGGAAATTTGCCAACTGGTAAAGTGAGGAGCAGCTTCAGGCTATTTTTTTTTTTTGACAAAGTAGTCATGAAAAAAAATATCCTATGCTTTGAAACGAATCATCTGGCGATATTCTGTGGCGTCACCACTATTCTCTGTTCACAGCAACAATATCTGTTATAAATCATCGCTGTAAGCCAGGTGCTAATTAAAATCCTTTCATCATCTCATATGCATAACATAATGCCAAAATATATACATGAGGAGGGCAGAGATGTTTTGTTTAGGTACTTCACAAGGCTTCTCCACTGCTGTTTTATTTTATTTGAGTGCATGGGACAAAAGCCATCAATGAGTTTTGTGAAATTATTGACTACACAGTCGAGCATTCATCTGCTCATCTTCAGGTGCTTTGAAGCTTGACATTGCGATGGTTAATGCATTTTGTGAAAAAGTGCATGCGGGTAGTTAAGCAGTGATTTCAGCTGCACCAATTTGAGTGTTCAGAGCACCCAAGTTAGCAGGTTTTCTTGGCCAGTAGCATACACCGAGTACAAGCTGTCTGCTTGAATTTAGGCTGAAGCTGGTTGTAAACACATTCTCAAGGTCAGCCACAAACTGGTATCACTTGAAGGGTACAAAAGGCCTCTGTTGTCCTTAAAATTAGTAAAATTAGCCAAGTTTAATACATTTGACTTATCTTTTTCTTTTCAAAAAAAAAGATTAAAGCCTTTCTCACAGTTAGTTTGAGGTATGATCTGAGGTAGGATAGAGACCACAATTGTATACAGCTGCCAGCCAACTGGCTCACCCCAGGCAATTTTTATTTTGAAGTTAAGTAATTATTAATTATTTCTTCTATTTTACTAACTATTGCCTTTAGACAATAATTGGGTTTGCAGAATTTGAGAGCGTCTTCTAAAACCTCCATTCCATTTATTTCCGATAAAGAAAGCCTCATCGTTTTTCCAAGCTCTAAAGAAATCCCGCGAAATACAAAAATTATCAGCCTGTATAGCGCTGAGACTGGGCTGTTGAGGAGGAGGAGGTGGAAAAACATTTATTATGTAAACTTCCTTTTCTTCGTATTCAGATATGTGGCGCAAACAAAGACAAACACAGGAGAAGATCCACAACACACGCGCACACTACCAACTGTAAGAAGAACCGGAAAACGCTTCCTCTTCTACACTCAGGCACGTCTCAACTTCTTCTTCTCATCTCCCTCTTCTTTGCCAAGGGGAAAATGTCACACTCTTCCTCGCACACCATAACCTTGTCCAAACATGGCGGTGACCAATCTCTTCTTTCTTTTCTTCTATTCTTTCTCTTCTTTACCAAGGGGATAGTGACACTTTCTTCCTCTCAGCCCAAAAAACATCGACCAAACATGACAGTCACGAATTCTATACTGTCTTGTAAATCCACACCACTGCATTGCCCAGTAACTCCTACCACACTGGACAGGTAAATATCACCACATAGTCACAAATCATACACTAAAAACACCCCCACACAAATACAGCAAATACAGTAGGACATGTCCATCTACACACCATAACTTAAGTAGTCCCTATCTATTGAGAAACTATATCTTGCCAACATCTAAGAAGCCACGAGGCCCATGTACTTAAGGGGGAAAAAATTCTGCAAACTCCCATGCCCCAAAAACGTAAGATGAGTCCAAGAATAACAACTTTAGGCCAAGAATAACAGCTTGAGGCCCGATAATAATCTCGTTCTTTGCATAACTCAAGAGAATTGCTCAATAAAAATAAATTCTTTTCTACGTAAACTCAACGAAGCTTCACTAATGCATCTTTCATTCTTCTTCTGTATCCAATACGCCTCTAAAATTTCGCGTGCCATCTTATCCCGACTCTTGCCTAATATGTTTAACCTACTAAACAACGGCTCACACTTGCACTTTTGGCAGTGCAAGGCTAAATTTGACCCTTTGCCATTTTCTATGGACTTCTCATGTTCCCTCATTCTATCATTAATACATCTTCCTGTTTGCCCAATATATAGATTACCGCACGTCAGAGGAACCTCATAAATCACCCCCACCCGACATCCAATAAAACTCTTAACATGCTTCTTATCGCATTGCCCTTTGTTTTTTCTCCCTATTATTGCACATAACCCACCCAGTTTATTGGGGGCAGAAAACACAACTGGCACCTCAAACCTACTAGCCACCTTTTTCAGGCCGTGTGCAACTCTATGTATATAAGGGATCACTTGTGGTCGTTTATTCCTCAACATATCTGGCGATCTTTTTTTCCCTTTCATTTTTTGAAGCAAAGACTCTGCCACCCCACATATAATCATACCCGGGAAACTAGCCGCATCAAGTCTTTGTAATTGATTATTAAAGCTTTCCTCTGCCATATGTACACATGATTTTAACAAGGCCGACTCCAAACAAAGGGAAGCTATCCCTCTTTTTATAGTCTTTGAATGGGCTGATCCATATGGAAGTAGCTCTTTTTTAGCCCTGGGAAAATATTTCCAACACACTTCGCCATTACAAATTTTTATATTCCGGTGTTTTCCGGTTCTTCTTACAGTTGGTAGTGTGCGCGTGTGTTGTGGATCTTCTCCTGTGTTTGTCTTTGTTTGCGCCACATATCTGAATACGATGATGCACCAACTAGCCTCTCAAGCCGTTATTTTGAGATTCCTTTTCTTCCTGAGTGGAGCCCTCAGTCCAGGGCTCCATGTGCCGCCTCAATCCTGCAGGCCCGCCAGAACAGCTGTCGCTGGTCTTGCGGGTTGTTGCGAATTGGGCTGTTGAGTCACGGCCGCAGCTAATCTCTGTCACTCAAACCATGCACGGTTGAGAGAACCACAATATCGTAGCGCATGAATGTGTCAGTCATGTGACATTTTTTTTTTTTATTTCGCGGGCTTTCTATAGAGGTGGGAAAAACTATGCATGTGAGGTTTTCTTTATCGGGAATAAATGAAATGGGGATTTCAGAAGGTCCTCCCCAACTTTGAAAATCACATTTATTTGAAAGCAATACTTAGTAAATTAGAATTGCAAGATGAAAAATTGCCTGCACAGTTTTTTTTATCGATATTTATTGTCTTAGGGCATCAGTAGGGTATGATATGAAGGATGAATAAATGATTAAATAAATGCGCCAGCTAGAGATCCAAGGGCATACCATGACTACGAGGAATTGAATTTGATTTAATCTCAGCTCTCTGCTTTATTGAGCCAGTGGTAGTATTCGAGATCACGCAAACAGTCGAAGCTTTCTTCCCCAAGTCTACCTTTTGTTCAGACCTGGTGCGCCAGGTGGCTGTCAGCAAGTGGTTTCTCTGGCCTATCTCAAATGGTTTATTTTTAACCCTTGGCTGAAGTTAGCTTGGACACGCGGCATAAAATATGTCAGCTATCGTTTGGTGCCACAGGCTTAATAACAAGAATCTGCACTGAGCACAACTCTCTGCAACATCAATATTGCCCACATCCAGCCTTGGCTTCACGAGTTTGACGGTAATATATGCCGGACAACCCGGCATCAAGTGCCAGTGATGGCTTTTCACGCGGTATATCCTCACTTCTGCCGTCGATCATATATGTGCGTAGCCACGCAGCAGGATGAAATGCGGCTCGAAATTATGCTCACACACTGCCGATGTTTCTGTGAGATGCTTTTCCTGCCTTCACAAGCTTCGTTTCCACTTTCTGCGATGTTTGTTGTTCCTCGGAGCAGCAAACAAAGGTGACTGGAGCACCCGGATAGCCGCGCTTCGACACCTCGGAGCAAAACAGTGCGAGTTGGTCTTTTTCCTGGCCATATCGAACTGCGCATGGTGCTTTTGAAGAGCATGCTAAAGAACCTTTTTTTATACAATGACGTCATTTACGTCACTTTCTCCGTGTATGAAAATAGCCACTGCCTAAACCTTTTCGGACGTAAACAAATATGCGCGACAGCCTTTCCTATGCTTCTTCATAGTTATTTTTGTTCGTTTCGATGATGCGAATGTTCGTACGATAAAATTTTTTCGCGAACCCATGAGATTCGTATCACCGAGGTTCTACTGTATTTAGTGCTGGCAGTTGCTTCTATGAGAAAGTACAAGATGGGTATGCTTAAAAATGTGATATTTCCGTGCCAGTGCAGATTAACTAGAATTTGCTAATTTCTGAACACTTAGAATGTTCTAATAGGAAAGTGCAGTGCAAATCTAATCGAATACCAAATGCTATTCAAGCCCTATTTAAAATGTTCTATGTTTGGATGCACATATTTTTTTGGCACTCTCATGCACGAGAACAGTGAGTTTAGTGGACCAATGCTGTAAAGGCGCAGGTCAAGGATCAAGAGACTGCTCAGAGGCAGAATGCTATACAAAGAAAATCAAGGTTTCAGCTGTATAGGCCATACAAGACAGTGTTCACTATTACTAATGCTCTACGAAAAAAGCAGTGAATTCGATCCTTTCTTCAAGGTGTAGCCTTGTCCTGCACTCCTCTGAAACCAGAATGACAGCCAGGTAGAGACAGTGTTCCAACATTTTTTTAGAGGCCCCCACAAGCAACATACCAGTCCCAATATGCAAAGAATACAAAATTAGCAGCTGGTCTGCTCGGTGCCCTGCCCCTGGCAACATGCAATGCTATGTTCATGACTATCAAAGCAACGTGGGACTAGCGTGAGCCCTGCTTTTGGCATGTGAACAGTGCAGAAGCATCTCATGGAGGGATAGCCGTAATTTTGAAAAGATAGCACTGATCTCCATTCTGAAGACAACTGTCATGACATAAACCTTACTTTTGATTACATAAAACAGACTCTGTAAATGTTGCGAAAAGTAAAAGTGGCAGGAGCCACAAGCCAGACCTCCAAGACAGTGGCAGGGTTAACAAACCCCACCACAATAGTACGTCTCTACTCAAAGGCACCACGGCAAGCTATTCTTGCACAGATTATTAGCAGGGCAGTATGCTATGCCGCTTTGTAGTGGGTGTCAGTTTTGAGAAATGCCATAAATAACTGTCATTTATTTGTACCAATTAGTCAGAAAATAATTAAAAAGCTGATAACACACTTTAAGTAATTGTGAACTAGCCCTAGTTGATAAATGAGCAAAATCAGGTCAGATGGTTGTTGAATTCTATATTCAAGAATTTTGCACATTTGTACACCCGTAGTAGACAAAGAAATGTTGGAAAACAAATTGCACTGAATTTGCAAGTTTTTCGATATTGTACAGGTTTTATAAAAAATCTTCCAATGCATTTCAACATAGGTTTGGATAACACTGTTGCCTATGCACAACAACAACGATACTCGGCTGGGACAAAATACCTCGCTTCCAGGAACCGGCTTGGGTTAAGCAACATCCAGCTTGACCACAACTGTATCAGCCATGTGGCAATACTTTACTTGCATTAAAGGGTCAGTCTACCGACTTTTGAAATGTTTTTTTCTTGTGTCATTCAAAAGCTCCATCTAATGAATGCTCTGCAATGAGAAACACAGCAGAGCAATTTAAAATTTAAAACTGCACCACATGCAGATGAACACGACCGTCACACTACCTACGTCATGTAGAGAGCATGACATTAACTAAGGCGCACATATTTTGCTAAACTATAATTGAGAGTACTAAGATAGCCTTAAAAAAAAATGAATAAATAGACTAGATAACCCCAGTGACATCCCGCACCATTACCAAAAATAGCTTTTCCCTGTAGCTACGCTGTCAATAACAGCGGCGTTACAAGTATAGCAGGGTTTTTGGCAGAGTGATTTCGTTTTGAAAAGCATTTTAAAAGCAAATTCAGCAAGGTTAAGAAAACAACTTAACTGCAATTTGCTTTCATGAGAAAAATGTAGGCTACCTTAAGTTAATGTTGCTACAAAAAACTGTCTGTTATGATCTGTGGCACAGTAATAGAATTTAGTATATTCACTTTTCAAACGCTTCAGGTAGCTACCCTGTTAATCGCAACAAAAGGACGCTATCACCCGCTCAAACCTTCTTCTTTCTGGACCCATTTAAAATATCATTTCAAGCCCAGATTGTGAGATCCGCACTTGTTACTGCCAACAAGAAAAGAGGTTTACTAGAATGTGCCAATATTTACTACACTAGTCAACGGCTGCAGACTGTCCCTTTACGCTTGATCAGACGACCTGCTGCTTAGCTGCCTGCTTAGCTGGCAGCAGCTCCTTATGCGATAACAGTCAGAAGTCATCAAAGCAACTCTATAGATATGTTTTAAACAAATTTGCCGATACTCAGACAGTACAAAATCGAACACTACCGTGAAAGTACTCTGGCAATGCTGGTAAAATAAATATGCGATGGCAACAAATGACAAAGCCAGTTCCTGCTGGCATACAATGAAAGCTTGCACAATTGACAAATAGGACAGCATAGAACAAAGAAGCATTCAAGTTGTGCCTCCGGTTACAGAACCCTAACTCCGAGATGTGTTTGCCGCAGCTCCATAATCAGTCTCCATCTTCGGCCGTGTTCCCATTAGAGCCTCTCTGTGTATTTGGCCTCACTCTGTTACCACCAACAGTCATGTTGCCACTGGAACCATCACCTGAGGATGTGCTCGCTACGTTCCGTTACCACTGCCTTCATCAACAGCCATGCTCTCGGTAGAGCCATCGCCATGCGAGGTGCTCGGCATAGCTTCATCGTTATCTTCAGCAACGGGTTCTTCATGCCTGCCCTGCTCCTGGCCTCCTTGAGCAGCCTGAGCAGCAGCTGCTAGCGCGGCTAACCGTCTACGCTCGGCCCACTTTTCTTTCACCCACGGCTTCTTCCGTTTCCCGCGAACAGACCTGGCCTTGCGACCTTTTGGGACAGTGCTTGGAGCTAGTGACACAGTGTCGACAGCATTGAACTCAACCAGCAACAATGACCAAAAGAACAATGAGAAGAAGCGACTGCACAGCACATCGTAGTTCCTTCTAGTTTCTCGCAGCTGCTTACACCGATGGCAAGCGTGCTGATCCAAGTCCGGTGCCAACTCCCGGCTGGCGGCAGTGGACAGCTCATCCTCCAAAAGGGCTCTGGATGTACAATCAGTGCACCGAACAATTTGGACATTAGCAGCATCAAGAGCTGCAGAAATTTCTGGAAAGGATGTGAAGTCTTGTAGAAAATACCAACAACTTGTAAGGTCTCCATCCATATAACGGTCGACGAGTCGTCCAAAGGTTGCCACGGACGTCTGCAATAAACAAAAACAACCGAAAATTAAGCTCACAAAGTAAACTCTCGTTAACTTGGCCATCAAGGGACAAGAAAAAATGTTCAAATTCACCGAAAGTTTGGATTACCAAATAAGCCTGAATAAACTGCTGAAAACTGTTTGCATGACAGTAATTTTAACAAATAAACTCCTGCACTGAGTTCGTCTACAGCTGAGAATGATGGCTTTTCCCCATTTCCTCAAGTGCTTTACTTTGTGCACACTGTTGGGCAGGGAACATTGAAGAAGAGCACTAAAAGCATAAAGGCCTCGCTACATTATTCACAATGGGACGCAGTACCATTGCTGCTTCTAAAAAACAACCCCGCCGCGTTTTGACAGTGCTTCCCTGCACAGTCCATGCGCATGTCCAACGCATAGTTTCATTGATTTCGATGTTCCAGAAGCAGCACATGCGTGCATAGAAGGGATATATTCGTGAGCGTTAGAAAAACGTTATCCCATTCTAACATTAGCAAACAACGACTGCGAAGCAGCATCTGAAATGCCACGACCAGCCAACGCGCAAGCCCGATTACAGCTGCACAACGGTGTGAAGCTAAGGAAAGTGAAACCTTTCTCGCTGACTCAGTGAAGACCCATAAACCAGATGCACCGTTTAGGGCCATAGTCAGCGAGAAAGGTACTTGGCAGCAACATATAAGCCGCTTTTTGCTTAAGAACCTGAAGGACTTGCATGTTTCTGACCCTTTTTCCACAAAAAATTCTTTTGATGTAGTCGGTGTGTTGGAGAGGGAAAAGCATGTCGGTTACGCCTTCTCCGTAGATGTCGTAGACCTTTTTTACTCGGTGCCCCATAGCGACTTGTTCACTTCTGTTCGACAATGCATTGAAGCTAGCGGTACCATTGCATTTCAAAATAAAGCAGGGGTTAGGGTTGACAATTTCATGTCTCTTTCATCCAGTTTGACAACCGGCGGTTCCTACAACGCCAGGGCATTTGCATCGGTTCATGTGTAGCGCCAGTCTTATGTAACATCTTTCTCGCATCTATTGACAACATTTTGGCATCACTAACTGACGACGGAACAGTCCTAAAAATTTTTAGATATGTAGATGATTTTTTAGTGATTTTAAACAGACATGACACAGGCCGCTATGAGAAGACTGCCATGAGAATATTAGAAATGTTTAAGCAACATGGAAAGGGGCTCTCATTCACATTTGAGCTTCCCGAACAGGACTGCCTCCAGTTTTTAGACCTGAACATTAAGATGGGGCACAGAAGTGTGTGCTGGCGCTACCTTCCTAGGGCTAAGAAAGATTTCTTGCCATTCGATTCGGCCCAGTCAAAAACTGTAAAGAGGGCTATTGCCGCCCTCTCTACGGAATCTGCACTCTTCAAGTCGTGCTCTCACATGATGAAAGCGAGCTTCCAGGGTGAGGTGAGCAGACTGCGCAAAGCAGGGTTTCCAGACCATGTTTTGGCTAGCGTGACCGAGGCATTGCTACAAAACCTCAAGGGCAAGCCAAAGGGGCAACGTCAAAAACAATCCTTTCGTGGAGCCAAGCCAGTGGTGATACTGTATATACACAAAGTATCCCACAATTTAAAACGAGTTGGCAACAAGTACGGAGTCGCCATGGTCTTCTCCGCCCCCTGCAAATTGGCCAAGATGTGCCCCAAGGTTACCAGTAGGGCTCAAACAACATCTGGGTGTGGAAAGAAACACTCGAAGCCCTACGTAAAGTGTGCCACGGGAGTGGTCTACGAGATCCCCCTTACGTGTGGCAAGGTGTACGTCGGTCAGACCGGACGCTGCGTTAACGAGCGTGCCGGCGAGCATAACAGGTCTTTAGGGAACGCATCAGACTCGTTCCAAAACCTACCCACCCATTGCCGCTTTTGCCTTGATGAAAATAAAAAAATCTGTGAACCACGATTTGGAGAGATTAAAATTCTAGCCAGAAGTAAAGACAGATTAGCTCGCGAGCTCGCAGAAGCCTTTTTTATCAAAGAGAGGGGGGGGTAAGTGTGTCAGCACGACTTCTGTATCTTTACGCGAAAGTGAACACAGATTGTTAAAAAATACGAGATTATGAGAAGGTTTTTACCTTAGGGTGTTTTTTCTGAATGTTTTTTTTTTTTTTTTCCTTCTTACTTTAGGGACATGCGCAAGCGTTCACTGTCTTCGGGTTATATATGTGCACATGAATCTTTCAAAAAACTTAGTTGGAGTTAGCGCCTGTCCCGTCCGTCTTTCTGTGTGGTTCGTCTAAAACTTAGTGCTGTATTTCCTTTGGTTTAACGCTATGATAGCTCCTGTCCACTGGTAACGTATGCCTTGTTTTCAATATCATTTTCATAAACTTCACAAACCTCGGTATGATGTTCTACGACTTATACTCTCTATTAGTAGCTGCTTGCAGCACTGGCAGAGCTACGATGCATGCAGAGGTAGCAACACTGCGGAATGTAGTATCAGTATAAAGTGGCTGCAAAGCACATGCGATGACATTCTTTAAGAGAGCGCATTTGTGAAACGCTATTTCGAATCAAACCTTAATGTAAAGTCAATTTACACGCGCCATTTCCCGAGTTTATTGTTCGCAACTCTTGCGCATGCAGAAATCATGTTCTCAATATGGTGGCGTGCTTCGAAGCCGCAGTCTCGCTTCGCAGTCAACTCGTCATTGTTACTCTGTTTCTTCTTTGTTCACTGGTCATAAAATGGCACATCCGATGTCCATTTGGCCTCATCTCACCTACAGCCCCATTCACAATGTTAAATCATATTTACATTTTTTTTTATTTCAAGTGAAGATTTTGCCTCACCAAGCGCTAGAAATGGAAGTCGGTTCAGAGACAAAATGGTTGCAGTTCAGAAAACCCGACGGTGCCACTAGGCTGAAATTGAGTGATGCATAGAGCCCCCCTTCAGCTCCTGTGGCACCACAGGCCGTCAACTTGTTCGGTATTGTGGGCAATTTTGTCCGATTACACATGAATCAACAGCGGTCGCAGACACAACAATAACCCCCCCATCCAGGCATCAACTGAGGCCACTACGGACTGTGCCGAAAAGAAAGGTGCGAAGGAAGCAGCAGAAAAAGACACAGGAGACTGTAGGTTTTCTGAACCCACAAGGTGGCAGGAGACTGGCCAAGTGGAAGGAGTTAAACAGGACTCTGGATGAGGAAAACGATGCTGTAAGGAGTGGCAGAGACGCATATGCGTGATTTGGAGGAACCACCAACTAGCCCAGTGTGGGCCAGGACTTGCAACAATCGAGGAGGTGGTTTGTGTAAGGGGGTGGAGTTGGTTTTCTGTGGCGGCAGAACAGTTCATGGTCCCATCTAGATGGGCGTCATGCACAGACCATACATAGGCTTCAGGCCACATAAGCGCAATGCAGTCTTAGCGTGTAGTTTATCTAGGCGTGTCATCTAGCCAACACATGGAGAACTCCAACACCGTGGGCTGCATCAGGCAGGACATCGTATGTTGGGGCAGCAGGAAGTACTGATCCTCAGTGACTTTTAATGACCACATTCTGGAGTTCAATGGATACTCTGACCACAGTGGGAAGCTCTTGTTAGATCTGGCCTGGCCCAAGAGCTTTCCTTCGACATTACCAACCTCCGAGCCAACTGAAAGGCACGTTCATATGGTGTGTGTGAGGCCAGACTCCTGCATCGACTATGTCATCGTGTCGCAGAACCTCAAAAAAATACTGCAGAAAGTCAACACTAAAGAGGAGGACCGATACAGGTTGTTAGTGATCATGGTATCCCCTTGACAATGACAACCCAAGAAACGCGAAGGCATCGTGTGGTGCCTTTCAGGCGCTGCATTTGAAGAAGTAGCCCAGGATTTTGAAACAAACCCGCCATCTCAAAAATGCACAAACAGACGAGCTCTGTAGGATCACTCGGGAAAACGAGAAGACTGTTAGCGCACATCGAGGGGTGGACAGGAAGAGTCAGTGGAACGGGGATGTGGAGTGGGCAGCGCTGAAGGCTCGACGAGTCGCCAACCGGCACCATCGCCGTGCTATAAAGAATCCTCACAGCAAGGACGTCCAGGGGACCTGGCAAGAGTACCTGTGCTGAAAACGAGAAATGCAAGTCATCATGCAGCGGAAGATAACAAACGCTAACCAGAGGAGGCTCCAAGCAATTAAATCGGCAGGCTAAGGAGCAACAGCTAAATTCTGGAGATATGTGTCTCAACCAGATGGCAAAGCTGCACTGCCTGAAATTCTTGACGAATCAACGGGTACCAAAATAATTGATCTCCATCAAACCTTAACTGAGCACATCTGCCAGGTATACGTGCCGTCGCTGCGAGATGAACCTCTATTTTATCTTTCAGCCCCAGACCAATCAGGTTCAGCTAATATCGACCACCTGAAGTGGACAGTCTTTAACAAAGTTCTGGCCGGTGGCTAAGTACCTACAGAATGGCTTCGCGGCAAGGTGGTCCTACATCAGAAAAAGGATGGTGGCCCTGGTCTTTTGTGTGACTACTGGCCCCTCACAATCACAAGTGTAGTGTAGTGTGTCTTCGCCCAAATCGTAAAGGCCTGGCCTGGGACATGCATGGGCCAAAGACGACAGTATTTCACATCGGCTCCTGCGATTTTCAACTTCCGTGGCAGAATTACGACCTGGAATGACCTGATCGCCATCAAATCTGTCAGTAAAGGTGCTGCACGCCAGTTTCAGACATTTTTGGACAATCTCTGTCCAGATTTTTCCATCTTTCGAGATTTCTTTTGTGTGCCGAGCACGTCTCGTTAAGCCTAGCTCACCAAGAGCTCCTGTTACAAGTGTTACTGCACTTTTATTATCCCAAACAACATGCGGTCAGTATGATGGTTGTCCAACCAGCCCTAGCCCTAACCCAAGCACACGGATCATCAGACACAGCATGAGATACAGTGTCCAATCCAGTCAACGCCTCCGTCCAGTCTGAGTTCAGCACGCCACCTGGATGTCCACTCTTCCACTCCCAAGCTGAAGAGGCATGCTCCTCTTCCCCGGTTATCCACATCGGACTACAAGGTGCCGGAGCAGTAGTCGACCACCACGAAGCCAGAATCAACGACAAGTTGCGCATCAACCCGCACAACAACTCTTTCACGGTGAGCACACCTTCTGAAACTCCCATGAAGCAGTTTGTCCACCTGCAGGGACTTTGCCTCATTGACCAGATGTACCCCATGAAAGCATATGTCACAGCCCCCAGCAACACCGAAAGAGGCATTCTTTACAACGGCGTCTACAATCAGATGTAAAACGAAATCTTCCAAGACCTTGTGGCCTTTAATCAGAGCAAGTCCTTCACCATCGCCGACGCCCGGCAGGACTAAGTCAATTTTAGTCCTGTCTGTTCTTCTCCTCCGTGCACGTCTTTTGCGCTGTTTTTCTATCATGTCAATTTTAGTCACATTCATCGATACCACGGAGGTACCGCATCAATTAAGCTTCTACGACATTATTTATTCTTGCTACCCCTTCAAGGCAAAAGTTGAAGCTTGCTTCAACTGTTGGAAGCTTGGACACCATGCTGACGTCTGTCCCAAGGAGAAGACTGACCTGTGTTCCCGCTACGGCATTGCCTATCCACCAAAACAAACGCCGAACTGCATAGCCGAATGCATCTTATGCGGTGGATAAATTGATAATTGGTTCACAGGAAAGGAAAGGCGCAATATCTGTCCCACTTGCTCTGTGGACACCTGAATTGTGCTGTAAGGGAAGGGAGGAAGGTGGGAGTGAAAGTGGAAAGAGAGAAAGGGAAGCCACAGTGGAGGGCTACGGAGTAATTCTGACCACTTGGGGATCATTAACGTGCGCCGACATTGCACAGCACACGGACGCCACTTCGTTTTGCCTCCATCGAAACGCAGCCACCGTGGCCGGGATCAAACCCAGGAACTCCGGCACAGTAGTCAGGCGTCTTACCACTGCACCACCCTGGCAGGGCATGCGCCCACTGGAGCCCACTTCACGGGAACCAAACGCTGCAAAGTGCGCATCGAACGCTGCGGCAACTCATCCCTAAAAATCCGCGCCGCCGATAACGCTTTCAGCCGCTCCACTTCCTGAGACAACTCTCGAGATGGTCTAAAAGCTGGTTTCAATCATCTTCGAAGACGGTCTTCGAAGACGTTCGAAACCGGCTTCTAGACCATTGACAGTCTTCGAACAATGTTACTAACATTGGCGCCATAGCAAATACACAACAGTCCGAAACAGACATTGTAGTATCTTTTGCTGCAAGAAGACGGTCTTCGAAGACGATCGAAACCGGCTTCTAGACCATCGACCGTCTTCGAACAATGTTACTAACATTGGCGCTATAGAAAATACACAACAGTCCGAAACAGACATTGTAGTATCTTTTGCTGCAAATGTCGGCTTGGCTTGTTCCCCAACCAAATCGGAGCTTCTCATACATACTCCGACCTCCTCGATGTCACAAAAAAAGAGGCCCTCCTCCCCCCCATCTTCGTGAAAATTAACAACACCCTGATACCAGAAGTGGACAAAATTCGTATTCTTGGTATCCTGATACAAAACAATGGCAAGAATACTGCCACCATCACTAAGCTGACGGTGATGGTTCATCAAACAATCCGCCTCATTCGCCGCATAGCCAACCGCCATCGTGGCATGCCTGAGCATGACCTCAGACGCTTGGTGCAGGCCTTTGTCCTGAGCCGTGTTGTATACTCCCTCCCCTACCTCACCTCTTCCTCCCGCGGGCGGAGGAAGACAAAGTTAGCGCCCTCATCCGGCAGGCGTACACGGTAGCCCTCAACCTACCCCACTACACCTCCAATGAACGCCTCCTTCAGATGGGCATCCATACTCCCTGGCTGAGCTCACGGAAGCCCACTGCTCAGCCCAGTTGGAGCGACTATCATCTACTTTCATCAACGTCCTTGCTCGCATCCATCTCTCGCCTCCTGATCACTGCTCTACACAATGCCATATTTACTCACATAATGCTCGCACTTTTTTTCGCAGAAAATTGATGCTAAGTTGGGGGGAGCGATAATTATGCGGGGAAAATTTTCGAGCAAATGTTTTGGAGCGCTGAAAGCAAGTTTAAATAGGTGCGAATCGGGATTCTTAGGTCAGCTATTGTAAAATATAACCAAAACATTACTTTAAAGCAGAACTTACTTTTCTTATAAAAGTACAGGGTCGCCAAAAGGACTTTATTTATCGAACGCAGCCTCATCATCATAATGCTCACAGTAGACCATACAGTTCTACTCTTTATCAGAGACATGATCAGAGTCCGTATCGACACTGCAATCACTGTCTCCAGTAGTGCTACTACGCAGAACTCGACGCCGAAGTGCCTGCTAGCAGCGTGGTTGCTATGCTGTAGTCCATACTTGAAAGCTTTCAGCTTAAAAGCAGCTGTATAACTTGCTTACCGCAAGTTATACAGCTGCTTTTAAGCTGAAAGCTTTCCGCCCCACCGCGATGCGGTACCAAGAACACGGTAGACGGTGGAACAAAGTAACACGAACGGAACGAAGAAATGACGAGATTCGGAGACATCTCGCAAAATGGAGACGACTACGAGCATAATGGATGAAGACTAACATAACCGATGATGATGATCTGCTCGAGCACGCTATCGCCGCCTGGTAGCGTATGCACACAACTCGAGCACGCTATCGCCGCCTGGTAGCGCATGCACACAATGAGGCCAGCTAGGTTCAGTAGCACTCCAAAGATGGCGCTTGTTACTACTAGCAGACGACTCTCGCGGTGATAATATTGGTGGTGCGATGATTATGCGAGGAAAAAGAATTCAAATTTTCGACGCCCAAGAACATCCACTATTGGGGGTACGAGCATTACACGAATGCGAGCACTATGCGAGTAAATACGGTACACGCTTCCCGCTGCGATACACCACGTTCTTAACGTGCATCCCCTACTTAAGAAATGCACCCACAGCACCATGTCGCTCGCCACAAGGCACGCGCAGAAGCTCTTCACAAACACTATGGCTTCCAGCCAGAGACAGTTTACACGGACGCTGCCTAATTCCCCTCCCACCCTGCGTTCGCTCTCAGCGCTATCTCCAACTCCTTGCAACTGGTCGCGGCCAGTACTACTCTTCCACTTCCCTGAAGGCGGAGGAGACGGCAGTTGCCCTCGCCATATCTGCTACCCAAGCCACCACTATCTTTAGCAACTCTAAATCCGTCGTACAGAACTTTGCCCGTGGTCGGATCTCTGGCCCAGCCTTCCAGTTCCTTGCCTCCCTCCCACCATCCGAACACCCTATTCAATTATTATGGGTGCCCACTCAACGGGTCGCCCAGCAACGAAGCAGCTCACTCTTTTGCTCGAGGATATGTCAGCCAAGCAAGGACTGCCATCGCCAGGGGAGATGCTCGGAGTGCATGGTATCGTATCACGAAATCTTTCTCCATTACCGTGATCAATGAACCACCTACCCCCTCCTCCTCATAAACCTCTGACTATGCTACAATAGGTGACATGGCGCCAGCTTCAGTCCCGTCTACACTCTCATCCCCTGCTTTCTTAGCTTTGATCCATCCAGGACTGTTCTCCCCACAGTGCACCCTGTGTGGGGCACCTAAACCTGATATTGAACATATTATGATTAAATGCTCAAAATTCCGCCCTCCAGCCACTTGGCAACTCTCCGACCTCGAGCAATGGGAGGCTGTGGTATCCAGCTCTGACCCAGCCGTTCATAAGTGGCTGACAGACTGGGCTTTGGGAGTCATTGGGAAGCACCAGCTTCTGGCCACAACACGTAGCCAAGAGCCTAACCGTCATTAGGATGTAATCACTTAAGGCTCCCAACATGGCAAAGTTTTTTACCACCACCACCTCGAGGACAACTTGCATAGAGGTAGTCAAAAAGAAGGAATGAGGGTTGGTGAGCTGCTTTTTTGATTTGACAAAGGCCTACGCCAGTGTTTCATATGAATCATTACTACAACATCTCGATGCGCTTGGGATGCCCCTCACATGGAATAAGCTTCTCAAAAGTCTATATGCAGACAGCCCGGTTATAGCCACATTAAAGAGTGCCTACTTAAACGAGGTAGTCATGGGCAGAGGTTTAAAACAGGGATGCCCCCTCTCGCCCTTACTCTACATGCTGTACACAGCCAGAGCAGAATGCAGAGGGGTGGGCTTTGCGGTGACTGAAGGAATGAAGGAGCGGCAAGTATTGCCAGGTCTGGTATTTGCAGACAATATTGTGTTACAGTAAACCATCGTTAACTCGAAGTTGTAAAATCTGGGAAAAATTTCGAGATAAGCAGAGTTTCAAGTTAAGCAAAATGCCGAAAATTTCTGGCAACAGCCCCTGGCGATCCGTTGTGCGCCGCCACCGCCAGCGCCTGTCGTTGCCGCTGGTGCACACTGCACGGAGCTATGCGACTCTGCGACAGAGGCACGTTTTCAGCGTTGCTTTGTTACCGCCCTGTAGTCGTTCGGTCACGGAGAGTACAGTTATGCTATATCCACACTACACAGCTTTAAATACAATAACACTAATGAAATTTTTTACGCATCACATTAAAAAAAAAAAAAAGTCGCAGCGCAGCGGTGTGCTGCTACAGATGCATACTTGGATTGCAAACAGTGGCTTTCTCCTGCTCCTTTCGAAAATTAACATCTAGCCACACTAGCGTTTTTATTTTCCTTTATTACCTTACCAAGCTTTTACTGAATCGTCTCGATGTGCCCATATATGCACGGATCAGATGAATTGAGCGTCTGCAGGTTCTTCGCTCAAACCAGGCTAGCAAAACAAACTTCGCTCGCAAGAAAAAAAAAAGGCCAGGACGGAAAATGAGTAGCCCAAAGCCTTCTGCGATTGGCTGCCTCACAAGCTGCTTCCGGGTGAGACGCTAAATTTTCTAAAAACCCAGAACATGAGCGCGACAGCGACGAGCGAAAATGCTTTGACGGCCCTCGGCCAGCCGCGCTCGTCAACACTCCCCTGCACAAGGGGAGCTTTTGTAATAAACGCAAAAGAATTCTCAGGAAAAACTGAATTTTATTATTTTGGAAGTAATGCTTGCCTGTTTCGCGTTAGCATTCGGCCCGAAAGTGTCCTCGAGCTGCTGAACGCATCGCATAAGCCCTTGGTCGCTACTGCTGCATTCAACTTTGTTGCGGGGCAAGCGCTGCGGACACCACATACACAACAAAAATCAATCATCGCTTCGTGCATACAGCGCGACAAAAACAGAACCACACAATCATTAAATCGCTCTTGCCACTGCGCACGTGCGAAGGGCAACTGACCGAACCGCGGTGAACTGGCTGCCCAATAAGACCCATCAGCCCCCGCGTGCGCGAGCGGCACTACGTGACTGTTCCCAAGGCGAAATACGGCTGCATCCGCAAGAATTTTGTATTCGCTCTTCGAACGTGACCGCGTTCGGCACTTAGTATAGGAACAAAACGCTTGCTCGGAGCCCCTATCACCTTTCGGTAATGACTTTTGCCTTCGGTTCTTCCCCCATATCCGCATTACACCCGAAAAATGCTTCGAGATAAACAGGAGCTAATATGTAGCACCTATGGGAGGTGAAGGCGCGGCGTGGAAAATTTTCGGCGTGGACCGATTTTCGAGATATGTGAGTTCGTGTTAACGTAGGTTTACTGTATTGGCGAGGAACACTGCAGACCTGCAGATTCTAAATGTGCCGAGGCCATGGCGCCACCAGGACTACAGTTCAAAACCAGGAAATGAGCAGTGATCACCTTCTCTGAGACACCTGACACAATGGCACTACCCAAGCGCCCAGGATGATCACAGAGGACAGGGCAAATACTCCGCAAGAGAAGCCTGCAGGGTTTCAACCATGCGAGAGCTTTGGAAAGCCGTGCATGTACCTGCGCCGACATCCACCAATGCAGTCAGTGCCCCACAGCACTAGCCCGAGAATGGCTGGAACACAGCCAGCGTACTGTCAGGAGACTGGCTCCGGGTTGCCACGGCAACGTTGCAAACGAGGCCATCCAGGGGGATAGGGGATTGTCCAGTTTTGAAGCAGGGAGAAAGCTGTCATAAGACTGCCAGTTGCGTCTTATGCAGCCACACAGGTGAGCCCGGCGAATATTCGACTACACGCATCACATTGGCAACATCTGCAACAGCTATAGGGAACCCAAGCTGGAGTTCGCTCAGCACTGCCAGCGCTCGGTTTCCGATGGATAGCAGAGGAACTAAAAAACCAACACGGAGCTACAGCAGCGCAGCACATGGCTGTTTGTGGAGTCTGCGCAGCCCGCCGTGCGGGATGCATGCCCGGCGCAGCTGCGTGCTCTCCAAAATTTCCAAATATTAGAACAGTATAAAAAATATTTAATATGCTTAAACTGCAGCACAGAAAGTATACAAAATTCAGAATACTTCTCAAAACACACAAATAAAAATCAACCTCAATGGCAACTTCAGGCAATTTAATGCTTTTGGCACAGCTCAACACAAAAAAAATGTTTATGCAGTAGAACCCGGTTATATCGAACCTGGATATATAGAATTTTGGTTATATCGAACACACGGAATATCCCCTTGAAAATCCCATGTAAAAGTATAGGAAAGCCACGTCATATATCGAACTCAATTTCACTGGTTGTTCGAGATATCGAACTCCGCACCAGCCTTGGCCGTTTGCCGCATGACGTTTTTAAGCCACGCGCGGAAGGAATGAGAGGGGACAGTTCAAAGACGGCTGGGCAGCGCCGCGCCCATTCCCCAAAGGCGTGCGCATATGCAGTTATCGTTTCCCGCGCGCCAGCACATGACGTTTGCAAGCCATATGCGTGGGTGTGCCCATTCTTTTGTCGAGCTCTCTCTCTCCAGCACGCGCTACACATGCGCCAAGCCAGCTCAGCCCATCTTCAGACAGACTTTTCTCCACAATTTTGTTAACCAATTAATGTTTACTCTCTCTCTCCAGAGTGTGTTGCAAACCCTCTGCGTGAGGCGGCTGACGTGGCTATGGCGCCTGCGGACATTAAGAAGCAGCAGATCTCTCTCTCTCTCCGTTTTTTATTTTTTTCTTGCGAGAGTCATCCATTCTTACCATGTACTGTACGCGCGGCGTAGCGTAAGATATGGCGGCTGCGAATGTTAAGGAGCGGCAGGTTGTTTTTTTTTCTTGTTTTTTTTTTTCGCGGAAGTCGTTTATTTTTGCATGTATGAATCAACAGCTGGCATTCTTCCTCTGTGCCGTCGTCCAACGCTGATTCTTCAGTTGCTTGCTCGGAAGCTTCTTCAATGCGGCTTACAAAACCCGCATGCCGAAAGTAGTGAACTACTGTCGACTGCTTGACGCTGTCCCACGAGGCTTTCAGTATTTGAATGGCACCCAAAAGATCTATCTTTAGCTCTTGGCCCATCCGCAGCTTGAGAAGCAAAATGTCGATCAGCCGACGTTTATAAATGGATTTGAAAGCGCGAATAATGCCCTGGTCCAATGGTTGCAGCTTCGACGTCGTGTTCGGCGGCAAAAACTTAATTTCAATGTTGCTCAGCTGGACATCAGTGTGGTGTGCTGTGCAACTGTCAACGATGAGGCAAACCGTCCGGCCTTGACGCGCCAGCTCCAAGTCCCATGCCTTCAACCATTTTTGGAATATCTCCTGAGTCATCCACGATTTCTTGTTCCATGCGTATGTCACCGGAACACTGGGGCAGTTGCGCATGCATCTCGGGGTTTGGAACTTGCCTATGACAAGTGGCCGCAGCTTCGTGCTGCCGTCCATATTCGCAGCCAACAGAACTGTAATACGAGCCTTGCCTTGCTTGCCGCTGTGGCACTTGTCTCCGCGCGTGTCGAGCGTTTGTCGCGGAAGCATTTGCCAGAACAGGCCCATCTCGTCAGCATTGAATATCTGATTGGGCTCATACTTGACGAGAATCTTAGGCCACTCTTCTTCAAGCCACTTCTTGATCTCGACTTCATTGGCATCCTCACTTTCCCCCGAGACTGTCTTCCCGACAATGTTCAAGCGGGCCTTAAAACGTTGCAGCCAACCGCTGCTGGCATTGAAGTTCTCGGCACCGAGAATGAACGCAAAGTTCTTGGCCTTCTGTTGTATCATCGGTCCCGATACAAGAATATTCCGGGCCCTTGCGTCGATGAACCATTTGTGCAGCGCCTTCTCAACGTCTTCAAAGGCAGCTTTGCGCACCCGCCGCGCGCCTGAGTGCTGGTTTTGTTCCGCCTTGGCCTTTATGTCACTCTTGCTTTTCAGCAGAGTGCTCAAAGTGCTCCTCAGTATGCTGAAAGCTTCGGCGACGCTCGACTTTTTTTCACCATTTTCAACGCGGCGGATCACTTCCAATTTCGCAGCAAATGTCAGGGTCGTCCGCTTCTTCGCGTTTGCAGCCATCACAACACCGACCACGCCGTGACAGGCCTAGGCCACCTAGGCTGCCTAGGCCACACACGATAACGACTGGCGCAGCACAAGTGGCGGCGCCGAGACGCGGTTAGTCGTTGACAAACTAAATCAGGCTAGCCACCCTAGCCCGGCCAAGCCGCCGCGTGCATACGCCGCTACGTTCAAATGGCGCCCTCGGCGCGACCGATGTATGCAGCGATCGTGCGCAGCAGTCGGGAACGCCCATCGCGCCACCGCTATCTTCGAGGGCGTTGAGGGAAAGCTCGCCTCCTGTCAACAGCGTGCACATGGTTTGGGGTGGCGGAGTTCGATTTATCCATTTGGCAACCGACGCCGTTCGAAATAAAAAATTAAAAATGCATCCGATTTTCCGAGTGATATAGAAAGTGTTCGATATAATCAATAATTCGATATATCCGTGTTCGATATATCGAGGTTCGACTGTAATCGCATGCAACCACAAAAATATTCTTACTCATCCGAGAAACTCTTGTCTGTCTGCAGTCTCCAATCTTTGTAAGCTTTGTAGAGCCTGACTGCCAATTACAATGTGCTCATCATCCCTCTGGTTGCCATAAGATTTGTAGTCAACATCTGTCAGCTCATGAGCCCTCTTGATAACAGATGGTTTGACGAACCGCAATAAAAGCTGTCTGAGCAGCCTGTTAAAGGTCCACGGAAACGGCCCCCAAGAAACCACTGATAAACGTGTTCAGTGTGTAGAACACATCCTTTTGAGCATTAACGCAAAGTATAACTCCTTGGAACAAAGCCAGCAATTTATTATTAATTTTTAAAAACAGCGTTTTTTGAAATTCGCGGGCAGAGAGGTTGTCGCTTGGCGGTGTAGCATGGAACTATTTCCTAGTCCCGTGACGTCACGGGTCGGTTGACTGGCAAGGCTTGCTAGAAGCTGCCATTCGCTGCGGTCACTGCAACCATGACGTCATAGACACACTTCCGGTAGCTGCGACAGTCGTCTGCTCGTGCGCTGCTCGAACTCTGTGCGGGCTGTTACACAGCTCGCCGCCCTTATCGGTTAGGAGGCCATTGCCCATTAAGTGCAACAACCGAAGCGACGCAGGGATCAGCAGAACGAAGCTGCATTTACAAATATCTTATTTATATAACGTGGTTTCAGGATTATCGGAGTGTCGTCCGACGAGGCGTCAACAGCACGGTCAAGCACCGCACGATGGCAGCACCTCCTCGACCGCCGTAAACACCGCCGCTGTGGCCCCTCCTCCCGCATACCGTTCGCGAACGACACGGCGGATCGTTAGCACCGATGTCCGAAATAAAGCGTGCTAAAATTTGTTGGCGTCTGGAATACTGAGCCGAATATCAAGTATGAAGCCCTCGTGAGGATCGCTGACCAGCAGCAAATTGCTGGTAAGAGCGATAGCCGTGATACAAGCTAGTTTCTGCTCAAGCCAGCTGCCGCTGGTGCATTTCGGCAGATCCGATCTGCTCGTACTAGCTCTGCGAATAATGCGTAGGCAGAGTTAATCCTATACTTATTTTACTATGGCAGGATAGGAATCACTATAAGGCAGTTTCATAAGTAGACGATTTGCGACAGCGCTGATCATGTTCCAAAGCGTCGACCGCCGCGGCTTCGAAGCGAAACAATGTAGGCCTAGCGACGACTAGGGACGGTCACGCACGGCGCCGGCGTTTGCCGCGTTCGCACGTTCCACCCCCGCGGTAATTGTGTAACGTACCGAAGCCTGCTCGCGGCATCCCGTGCTGCAAGCGTTGCAAACTCGTGTACTTTCATAGCTAAGGCCGCATATTTTTTGACGTTCTGCTCAGCAACAAGCCGTTCAAACGATGCTGTAGGCAAGACAAGGCTTCAGTACGCAGTCGCTGCGCTGTCGGCCGTAATCGAAGACGTCGGGCGGCACCATAATCTATACATCGATCTTTAAACGTTATACAGTGGGCAAATGAATAACTTTGTGAAGCAGACCCGCTCGTACGTTTCGCGCACTCGGGCGCCGACGAGTAGCTTCAGACGCCGTCATAACCTCGGTTAACGCCGCAAACCGAGGTCATCAAGCTCGGTTTGCGGTAACCGCGGTTAGTGGTGCAACCATGGTTTGGTCCGCCATGTAACATAGGATAACCAAGGGTTCGTGGTTACACTAACCGTCGCTGCGCGAACTGGCGAACTCCTCAGGCGTGTGCGAGCGAGGACGGGTTGGCGTGGGTACGCCAGCGAGCGAGCGCGCGGCAACCGGAAGTTCGTCGAAGTGACGTATGTCTGGGCGGAGCTTAGAACTTGCTTGTATTCTTTGTTATTTTATGGCTCCCTTTGGCGTACGAGTTGAGAGGGAAAATTGGAAGGGTCATTTTTAATCGCCGATATCTCTGGTGTTGCAGAAGCTAGATCGAAAATTTTTGCGGGAGAATGATGGGTGGTTCAATAACTATCAGTGTTATGGCGTTGTTTACCCTTCTTGGTGACCCCTTTCTGGGGACCTTTAAGAACTAGAGATCACCAGACTGCAGAAATGTGTTTGTCTTCAAATTCTGGGATGACTGAAAGCAAAAAACCACTATATACCTTGTTGACATCTGATGACAGAAACATGAATCGCCTTTCTTGCCTGTTTAAGACCTTGACCAGCTGTTGCTTCTGAGCCTCCTGGGAAGGAGCTCGGTCGCAGGTCTCCAGTCTCGGTTTTTTGCTTTGATGCCCAGTTTTTTCTGTGCTTGTTGATTTCTGAGGGTCAGCTTTTTGTTTGATTCTTGATTCCAGGGGTGTCCTCGATGGCTTCATTTCACTATGGAAGAAGCTGAGAAGTGGCTGCCACTACGCAATAAACCACTGTAGGCTCCTGCCAAGAGATAACCACCAAGTGCTGACATGTTTCAAGGTTTTTTTTAATCTACATCGGGCAAGCATTGAAAAGCTCTCAACTTGTCATTCCTTTTCGAGCTTTCTTCGAGGTAGAAATAAACATCTATCAATATCTCTTCCACACTTAAAGGAAGGCACGCCAAGCCTTTTCGGGCTGCAAAATTGATTAAATGACCACAACACCCAAGAATGGCAATGTCCTCATTTTTTTTCTTTAAGAACGGCGGCAACCCCGTTTTTGGAGCTGATCATGACAGGTGCCTTATCGCACGTCATGCCAATGCAATTCCTTAGATATGTTGTGGTTCGGCAGGGTTTCGACAAGAGCGCCAATGTTTCGTCCAGTCGATTCCCCACTGAGAGTAGGCAGACCAAGCAAAGCAGTATGAACAATCCCGTCGACGAATGTGACCACAATCAGATACAGCTTGGCATCATTGCCAACGTTGTTGCCCCCGTCAGTAGCGATCAAAAACGGTCCAAACTTAAGGCGACTGACAACACTGCTGATCTGTTGGTTGGCCATTTCCTTGGCAATCGCAGCCGTTTTTGTCCGAGCGCAAGCGTACGTCATTGCCTCTTTAGAACTGGGAAACATTTTCCTGAAAAGGTCATGGGCATGGTCTGCTGCTGTGAACGGAACGTTATGCTCGATCAGAAAAGCCGTGAAGAGACACTCCGCTTGAATAGTGGCTTGGTCCACTGCAGTGTTAAAATATCCACTAATCTTCTTGTTGGTGTCAACGACACTCGCTGAGGCTTTGTCCTTCTTTGTGCCGAGATGGAGAAGAATTTCCCGACAACCGGCACGCGCAATATTCACATCACAACGGCAGTAGGTGTAGAAAGCGTACCTTTCACCTTTGCGAGATTTTTGTATGCACAGAAAATCCGTTGAATAACTGGGTACTTCTAGGAAGTACTGGGAAAGTACTTCTTGTTGGACATCTCACAACCACACCCTCAGCAACTACGCTGCCAAAAAAATAAGCCTAAGAGCTTGACAGGCTCGGCTCCCGAGCCGAGCCGAGGCAAAAAGTAAACGATGGCGATGACGACAGTTGAACGGGGATGATTTGACTGTAGTAGTGGTGCCGACAAGTGGCGTGGCAAACAACTAAGATGTGCGCTGTGGAGATGCCGCGGAGTACGGTGCCATGCCAAGATATGTCGCGCGAGGTACAAAACTAGCTGGGTTCGCGTTTTCGCACGCCTGCTCGGTCTCGTCCTGCTACCTTTTTTTAGTCAGCACAAAAATCAAGAAAAATCGTAAGATGATAGTCGACACTATGATACTCGTTAAAAAGCACTGAAAATCGGGCACTTTACGATAAAATCGCAAAACGTGGCAGGTATGTGCACCTTTCCCTTCCTGTGAACCAATTATTATTATTATTATTATTATTATTATTATTA
The DNA here is from genome assembly GCF_055883805.1 of Amblyomma maculatum. NCBI lineage: Eukaryota > Metazoa > Arthropoda > Arachnida > Ixodida > Ixodidae > Amblyomma > Amblyomma maculatum. The sequence continues at coordinate 23,189,582 of NC_139351.1, read as the reverse complement.
TTATTATTATATTGCTACCTCCATGGCAGCTATCTCTAGTGTTGGGCTGTCATTTCATCCTGAACACAGGTGGCCGCTGCAATGTGAAGACTGGGTGGAGCAAGGAACTGAGTGCAATTATTGGTAAGGATACTAATTCACAAGCTCTATTTGATGTGCCACCATCTTGGCCCAAACAATTACAGTGTTGAAAAAAGAATGCTTTTCACCGCTTTATGCACCATCACTGATTCGAATACCTAAGACAGCCTTAGAGGCTAGAACTGCACTACTGAGAGAAAACAACTAATGAGCAGCCTGGCCTGTGGGTTGTGCGGTGATTAGAGAGGTCGGGACAAAAACCTTGAAAACATTTGGAGTGGTGATCATTTCGTTTGTGTGTTTCTGTCTATTTCTATTGTAAAGACATCTTCCACTGTTCACCTCTTGAATCTACACTCTTGTTCGCTGTGCCGGGAGTTTTTATCAGTTTAGACACGATAATATCCGGCTGCACACTTGACGGCAGAAAGCTGATATGATCTGTGCATGTGAACGTACCTTTTGATTTTGCAATTGCCTTCCCTGGTACAAATGTAGCGGCCTTCAATGAAATAGACCAGTAGGAAGCTGCGCTCTATACATGTCATACGTTGTGTCCTGTCTTCTTTGCACTTTATTAGAACCAACTCGCCCAAACCAAAATATTAAATAAACAGAAGCTGAATAGTTATTGCCAGCCGTTCAAAACACATTGAATGTTTTGAACATTCACACCGCCCTATCAAACCCCCCAAAAACAAAATTGGCCAATGTGAGGTTGGCCAGGACGCACCTCGGTTGGTGGCAGTAGTGGACGTGCCCCGCTGACGCCACGCTGGAATCCTGCAGGCCATCCTACCACATTCGTGCGGAAGTGCTCCTCAAATGAGGGCAGGGTGCCCACCTGCTCAACCTGACGGTTCACTGGTGGCCTCTCCAGGCTCAGAATGTCGTGCAAAACTAGAAAGAAAAGGAGTACAATTGAACTGAATAAAATGACACCCAGCTACTCCAGTCTTGTCATGACCTAGTTACTCTTGTTGTGACATTATGTGCTATGCTGGGCAGTGTGGCACACAAGTGACAAAGCCATTGGGCACTCAACGGCAGTTGTATTAAGGTGCCCTTCAAACGATACTTTAATATTTTAGTGGGAGAAATGCATAGATGTGAGTTTTAGAGCAAAATTTAAAAGGTTTGCATGGAGTCGATAATTTACAAATAATATTTAAAAAAGGCTCCCTGAGACCGCTCGCAACTGATTAGGGCGACATGTTCTACCCATACAAACCTCCCATATAACGCCATTGGGCTTGCTGAGTGGGCCCATTCAGTGGACGCTCCTCATTGACGGGGGTGGAGTGTGGTGGAGCATCGTTGTGCCTCGTTTTCTTCAAGTATTTTTTTCCTTCTGCGCTGGCATTTTCGCGTATTTTTGGTGTTAGTAACACTAGCTTAAAAATTTATGCGTTGAAGACGGGACTGATTGGATACCTACGTTTTGTAGCTTTAGTAAATGCCATTTCATGGGCTCAACATTTTTTGTAACTTAATATTCGGAACAATCCGAGTGAAACTTAGTCTCAAGCAGCTTTTCACGCTGATTTCAAATCCCAATTACAGTTGAACCCGGATATATTGAACTCGAAGAGGATCGCGAAATAGTTCGATATACAGACATTGGCTTGTGACGGTACTTACGATGCGAAAAAACGATACCGTATTTGCCGCGTAATCAACCCACTCGCATAATGAACCCACTCTCCACTTTTGCACCCGAGAATATGAAAAAAAAAAAAAAATGCGTTAAGACCAGCTCGCTCACGTGCAAGCGATTGAGCGATCTCAGCGACGGCGCGGCAGTGACAGAACGAAAATTTTTAAACTTGGAACTGCGTCCCTCTCGCCGCTCGAGCCACCGCGGCAGCTCAAAACAAGGTTTCTGTGTCGCCGCGGCAGAAATCAGAAATCGCGGGCATTTTCACTTGCATGTCGATGGCGCGCGTCACTCCGTTTGTCCTCTCATCCACAGCTCCTCTCATCCACAGTCCTCTCATCCACAGAGAGATAGCTCGGCAAAAGACTGGTCACACCCACGCGCGCGGGAAACGATAACTGCAGATGCGCGCGCCTTTGGGGAATGGGCGCGGCGCTGCCCAGAGCAGCCGTCGCCGAACTGTCCCCTCATTCCTTCCGCGCGTGGCTTGAAAACATCACGCGCCAAACGGCCAAGGGTGATGCGATTGTCTATGGGGAAAGCCCACTTTCCAGTGCGTGGTGCAGAGTTCGATATATCGAACGACCGGTGAAATTGAGTTCGATATATGACGCGGATTTCCTATACTTTTACATGGGATTTTCAAGGGGATATTTCGCGAGTTCGATATAACTAATATTCGATATATCCGGATTCGATATAACCGGGTTCGACTGTATACAGAAATTGGCTTGAGACACCGCCTGTGATCGTGAGAAATGATACCATAATTGTCACATAATCAACCCACTCGCACAATGAACCCACCCTCCACTTTTGCCGCTGGGAACTTTACAAAAATGAAAGCGTTACTTGGTAGTACGCCCCTCCGTTTCGCACCACCGTATCCACAGCTATTTATTGGCAGCACGCCACAATGCTGCGCAGGGATAATATCCAGCGTTTTTATCTTTTGAATATAGTACTTTAGACGTCAGGTCCTGAAGTGGCGGCGAGCAAACTTGGCAGAGTGCTTGCGATGGCCAGATTGCACAAGCTTGGTTTGATTTATCATTCCCCGCTTGGGGTAGAATGATAAATCACAAAACCACAAAATCAGTGGAAAGCGCGATAGCAGCAAATGCCGTTTGAAGCAAACAATGCTAAAAGCCGGTATCGTGATAGCAGCTGACAGCATGCTTTTGTTGATTCAGAGGTGCAAGATGCACAATTCTCGCAAAAAAAAATCTGCCGCTTCTTAACATTCACAGCCACCATAGCTTATGCTACGCCGCACGTTCAGTACAACTACACACGACTGACGTCACTCACAGCGCACAGAGGGTTCACAACACACACTGGAGAAAGGGTCTGACGTTCCGTCCACCACTGGCTGAGAGACCGGGAAAAAGAGAGGAAAGGAGAGAGAAAGCTCAGCAGAGGAATGGGCCCACTCTTGCACTTTGCTCTATCGCATTGTTTCCCCTCTCCCAAACACCATAGCTACATTGGCTGCGTCTGTTCCATACCGGCCATTGCCAAACAGATTCCCTCTTGTTCATTCACGCACATGACTTGAAAACGTCACGTGCTGCCGCACAGCAAACAATTGCCGCAGATGTGCATGCCTTTGGGGAAAGGGCGCGGCGCTGCTCTAGACTGGCAGTCGCCGAAGTGGTTCTCTCTCATTCCTTCTGCACATGGCTTGAAAACGTCATGCAGCAAATGGCTCAGGGTGATGTGATCGTCTTTAGGGGAGGCACACCTTCCAGTGCGTGGTGCAGAGTTCGATATACAGCATAACTTTCCTATACTTTTACATGGGATTTTCAAGGGGATGTTCCATTGGTTCAATATAACCAAAATTCGAATTATCCGGGGTCTATATATCTGAGTTCAACTGTAGTTTTTTATAGCTGTGCTAGTTTAGCAACAGGCTTATCATATGTTAAGCCACTCACACGCTGCAGTGCCATCCTGCGTAAAACTACAAAACGAAATGCAGCAGCAGGAACAAGCGGGAGGCATGCACTTTCACAATGAAAATTTCTGTCGATATTCGTTTGCTGTGTGCAGTCAATCTGAACACTTTCAGTGGTTCTGATGACTTTGAATTGACCAAGCTTATTGTATTTCGTCTTCTTCAAGAGGGAAGTATATAACAGTGGCTTCTTCCTGTACCCACCCACGAGGATGAAACACGGAGTCTTAACGAAAAGGGTTCTACTTATGTTGAGAAGAATGCAGAGGGATATGGAATGAAAAATGGTAGGTGTAACATTACGAGATAGGAAGCATGCAGAGTGGGTCAGAGAAATAACTCAAGTTAATGACATTGACTGTTAATGACGAGAGTTAGACTGTGAAGAAGGCTGACCGCCGAAGAATTGATGCGTTTGAATTGTGGTGCTGGCAGAGACCCTTGAGAGTTCCTTGGACTGCCAGAAGATCAAATCAGTCGATATTGTCGACCATAAACCCTGACTGCTCATTGGAGGGTCAAATTCCAAAGTTAAAGCTCAGCTACTTTGGTCATCTGATGAGAAGAGAGGAGTCGCTGGAGAAAGATTTGATGTTGGGAAAGGTTGAGGGTCACCGGAGAAGGAGTAAGCAGCGAACGCGGTAGTTAGATGGTATCCTCGAGGCGCTGAAGATGAAGTTATGTGATGTTGGGAAGATAGTGAGAGACCGGAAAGTGTGGCGTGATATGGTCCATAGGGTCATGAAGAGTCGGGCACGACTGAACTGAACTGAATGACATTCTAGCGGAAATCAAGAGGAAGAAATGGGCACGAGCAGGGCATGTAGTGCGAAAAGAGGACAACCAATGGTCGCTTGGGTGACAAGCTGGATTCCAAGGGAAGTAAAGTGTAGCAGGGGGCAGCAGAAAGTTATGTGTTGTTGTGTTGTGTTGGGTTGTCTGGCGCATAAGCAACTAAGGCTATCATGCGCCAATCTACAACATTATTTCTATGTTGTCCTGAAATATTTCACCAAAAAACAAGCTCTAAGTACTCTAAATAAATATATTTGTCGGTTCCGGGATCGAGATATCTGCTCCAAACCGCGAAAAAGCTGCCAAGTTCACGGCGTGACTGCTCGGCTTTCCCGCCACGGAGCGCCGCCCGACTCTTCGACTCTTTGTCCCAGCCCTTCCTTTCCTTCTCCGCCAGCTGGCAAGTGCATAAAAAAAGAAAATTTGCAGGATAGCAACACGAAGCAGCCAATGAATGCCGGCCCCGATTGGCTCTGCGCCGTGGCGCATTGCAAGACCCCTCCTCATTGGCTGACGCCGCGGCATAATGGCAGCCAGCACAGGGAGTGTCAGCTTTGACCGCCGCTGGAAAGCAAGTCCTTGTCTTGTGTTTCGAGGCTTCGACCAAGCGCAATGAATCATCGCACGTCGAAAAAAAGTTGTGGACAAAGCATTCCTACGAGAAGCGAGAATGTAAGCCTGTCATAGCAAGGAAGAAGCGGCGATTATCAGCAGGTGGTTCTGCCGAGCCAAGCGTCCTTTCAGAATCGGCGGAGTGCGCGCCCAACGTGCTGTGTGATCTCGTGCAGAGTCGGACACCAGCTAGCGACTATGAGAAGAACCAAGATCTTTCGCTGACAAGGCACGGGTGCGGCGTTACTTCACCAGTGACGATCGACATGCCAGTGAGCGTTGGCATGCTCGAGCATCTCCCCGAAACGCGGACGTGCCACTGCAAGATCGAGCCACGCACCAGCTAGCGAATGTGAGGCGGGCCACGATCTCTCGCCGTCGAGCCACGGGTGCAACGTTAATTCGCCAGTGAGGATTGAGACGCCAGTGAGGATCGACACGTTAGTGAGTGTCGCCGTACACGAGCATCCCATCGCAAGTTCATCCAACGAAGAAGTGGTCTTGCAACGGCCGCCCAACTGCCGAGCAGCGGAGACAAGTTTCTACGGTGTGTCTTTCAACTCCGAGATGTGTCCACAGCCGACAACCGTGAGTGAAGGCAATCCTTTGCCATCGACGAGTTACGGCGCTCGCGGATGCGCACTCGTTTCCGCGGACATGCCGGCAGCTGAGCCATCGACGAGTTGCGGTGCTCGCGAGTGCACGCTCGCTTCCTTGGACTCGCCGGCGGCCGATCATCGCAGAGCCGATATTTGCCCAGTGAACGTCGCACTATGAAAGCTACCTCAGAACGTGATTTGTGTCCACAGAAACACAGTAATTAGTGCATCAGTTCAGTTCAGTCGTTCAGTCGTGTCCGGCTCTTCGTGACCCTATGGACCGGTCTCTCACTATCTTCCTAACATCACATAACTAATTAGTGCATGATACCTTCTAAACATAAAGAGAACATGCATACTAAAGTCAGTTAGGAAAAGAGCAGAAAAGTTAAAAAAATTTAAGGAGAATCTTGATTCAGGCTACTTCTAGGTAAGTATTAAGAACATTTGAAGACCCATAGCCCATTTTCCTGTCATGCCAGGCTTTCCACAAGCAAGCAACATGTGACCAATATATAAACAATGATAAAATAAAAACTACTGAAGCTATCACTTTGAAACTTCATAGCTTTCTGTTTGATGCTATTTCGAGGCAGCCTGCCTAATTTCATCCCTCTAAGTCAAAAAATAAAAACGTTTCCTCTGATCCCCTATTCCCCCCTTAACTTTTAAGTTCTTTATGTGCGGTAGGAATGTGAGCTTCTTGTCAAATGTTATGCCTAAAAACTTACGTTCCTACTTTACTGGAAGCATGGTTTCTTTTAATTTAAGGGTAGGATCAATCTGCAAGCCTCTCTTGTGCAAGAAGGGAACAGCAACTATTTTCTAAAGAGAAAATCTAAATCCCCTTTTGTCTGCCCAATTTCCAAGCTTGTTTAATGCGAGTTGTATCTGTCTTTCGCATGTTGATAGGCTTGATGATGTACACGCGATTTGGAGGTCGTCCACATAAAGCGAGTACATAACAGACTTTGGAATTACTTTGGCTATGGAGTTTATTTTTATGATAAAGGGTGCGGTACTGAGAATACACCTCTGAGGTACTCCAGTTTCCTGAATAAAGTTCTCTGCAAGGGTACAGCCAAGGCGTACTTGGAAGGTGCATAGATAGGAAGTCATTTAGGCAGTTTAGCATCCTTCCATGGATGCCCAGCTCGGATAGACCTTTGAAGATGCCGTACTTCCAAGTGGTATCATACGCCTTTTCCATATAAAAAAAAGACAGCTAGACAGTGTCGGCTATGAATGTGTTCAATATTTTCAAGGCGAACAAGGTGGTCTACAGTTGAGAATGCCTTTTTGAAGCCGCTTTGATGTTATCAAGGAGACTGCGGGATTTGAGCATGAACATTTCTCTCATATTCAGTACGCTCTCGAAAGATTTAGCAAGACAGCTCGTGAGAGCTATGGGTCTATAGTTACCAGGAAAGGTTGGCTGTTTTCCAAGCTCCAGAAATGGTACGATAATGGCTTTTTTCCAACCTTCAGGAATTTTTCCCGATATCCATACGTTGTTAAAGAATTTTAAAAGTGCTTCGACGGTGGCCAAAAAGAGATGGGCCAACATCTTATAATGGATTTGGTCATGGCTGGGAGCAGTCTGTTTGCCAAGAGAGTACTGTATAAATTTCTTTGTGTAATTAGCTGATTGTAGGGCTCGTTCAAGTCACCATTTGTAGGAAGTTTGTTTTTCGGCAGTGTTTTTATATCTGAGAAAGGAGTTTGAATAATGAACTGAGCTTGAAACGCTTGAGAAGTGTTCTTCCAGTATGTTTGCCTGTTCTTCCGAGATGTTTGCATGTCTGGAGCTGTAAAAAGAGGGATTGTAAAGGGGGATACCTGCCATATAGTTTATACCACTCCCACATTTGTTTTCATGAGCTAGAGCTATTTACGGATGACACATATCTCCGAAATGATTCTTTTTCCACACTGCGCCGAATATATCGTGCTTTAGCTCTCGCCTTTTTCAATATGCTCAAAATGTTTTTAATACGACAATATGTTCAATATTGTCGGAAAATTCCCCAGGTCTCTTTTTGTTCTTTATTTACTTTTCTGCAACTGTGTGCGTACCATGACCTGTGATTTTGTCGCATAGCTCCTGTTCACTATGGAAGGCCAAGTGTGCAGCAGCAACAATACATTTAGTAAATCTCTAATTGATTTCGTCGATGCTAAGTTGATCTGACTATATTTTGTGTAGAGTGGCTTCAGACTGAAAAAGTACCCAGTCAGCTAAGTGAAGCTTCCGCCGGCAAGACTTAGTCAGAATGACTGATGATGATGATATGTTGATAATTACAGGTAGATGGTCACTTCCATACGAACTGTCTAAAATCTACCATTTAATATCGTTAAAAAGTGAAGGTGAAGTAAAAGATAAGTCTAGGCAGCTCATTCTCTGACTGCTTGGGGAGTAATATGTACAGTCGAACCCGGATATATCGAACTCGAAGGGGATCGCGAGATAGTTCGATACATCGATAATTTATATACAGAAATCGGCTTGGGATGGCACTTACGATGCGAAAAAATGATACCGTATTTGTCGTGTAATCAACTCACTCGCATAATGAACCCACCCTCCACTTTGGCACTCGAGAATTTGGAAAAAAAAAAAAGCGTCAAGGCCAGCTCGCTTACATGCAAGCGATTAAGCGATCTCAGCGACAAGCAGCAGCGACAGAGCAAAAAATGTCCACCTTGCTGGAACTGTGTTCGACCCACCGCGGCAGCTCAAAACAAGGTTTCTGTGCCGCCGCGGCAGAAATCGGCAGCGTTTTCGCTTGCATGTCGCACTCTGTTTCGGTCATCTCCTCCATACCTCATTTCTTGGCAGCATGCCAAGATGCTGCGCAGCAATAACGTCGCAGCGTGTTTATCTTTTGATAGCTCCTACGGCGGGGGAGCGAACTTGGCAGACTGCCCGTGATGGCTTGATTGCACAAGCCTGGTTCGATTTATCCCGCCGCGCTTGGGGCGGGCGTAGTCCACTGCCACAAAATCATTGGAAGGCGTGATACAGTAACTGCAAATGCTGTGTGAAGCGAAAAATGCTAAATGCCAGTGTCATGATCGCAGCTGACCGCGTGCTTTCGTTGATTCATACATCTAAGGATAAACGACTCCTGCAAAAAAAAAAAAATAAAAAATGCCGCTTCGTAACGCCTTATCTTAAGCTATGCCGCGCGTACAGCACAACGATAAGAATAGACGAATCTCGCAAAAAAGAAAAAAAGAGATCTGCAGGCGCCATAGCCACGTCAGGTGCCGCGCGCAGAGGGTGCGCAACACACGCTGGAGAAAGCGTCCGATGTTTTGTCTGAGAACGAGCCAAGCTGGCTTGGCGCATGCGTAGCGCGAGCTATTGCGAACGAAGGCCGAGGAAGAGGAAGGAGATAGCTCGGCATAAGAATGGGCCACCCTTGCGCTTCGCTCTATCGCGTTTTTCCCCTCTCATTCCCACCGGTTCTCTCTGGTTCATTCACGCACATGGCTTGCAAACGTCACGTGCTGCCGCGCGGGAAACGATAACCGCAGATGCTAGCACCTTTGGGGAATGGGCGCGGCGCTGCCCTAGACCAGCCGTCGCCGAACTGTCCCCTCTCATTCCTTCTGCGCGTGGCTTGAAAACGTCACGCGGCAAACAGCCGAGGGTGATGCGATTGTCTTTGGAGAAGGCACACTTTCCAGTGCGTGGTGTGGAGTTCGATATATCGAACGACCGGTGAAATTGAGTTCGATATATGACGCGGCTTTCCTATACTTTTACATGTGATATTCAAGGGGATTCCATGAGTTTGATATAACCAGGGTTCGATATATCCGGGTTCGACTGTATCCAGTATCCAGCAGGCAGATATTGTTAGAGAGAATAAAATCTTCTAAAATGCTGCACCTTGTGTCAGTTTGTTGACTACCCCAGAGAGAGGAGAGGGGTTCTGGAAGCTGCGTTAAAAATTCTTCTAAGTCATGGAGTGCTACAGTTAGATGACGCTGGAGATATATGGTGCATACTGTGACTGTTTTAAAATGAAGGATGCTAACAGCAACTGCTTCATATTTGATCCTGAGGCTGACTTCAGGGGTTGCCACACCACCCTGAACTACAATAGCAACGCCTCCAGAAAGCTTGTTCACATGTTCTCGGCCGCAACGAAAGACATTGTAGTTCTTTAAAATATTTTTGTGTCGAGTTCTTAGGTTTGTCTCTTGGAGACATAAAACAAGTAGCGAAAATAAGTTAAGATATCCATTACATCACTAATTTTTCATCAATCCATGGCAGTTCCAGTGTATCCGGGATGCTATGTTCGATGCTTTGGATACCAGTTGAAAATTTTAGAATTCAGGCTTTTTGGGCTTTGTTACACGTGAGTTTTCTTTTTTTGCACGCTCAAGTGAGCTGTTCCGCCGCTGAAGTAGCGGTGAACTTGGACAGTGTCCATCGCCTCCCTAGAAGTGCTGGAGTCTCGCGAAGAAGCCGCGGGTGTGTGATTTGCAGGCCTTCCCCGATGGGGGGTAACACTTGCGACCTGCTGGCCAGCGGGGCTTCTTTTGGAGTTGGCTGGGCAACGGTTGCTGTCCCAGCCTGGGGCATAGATGGCCCTGCCAGAGATCCACTAGTGAACGGTCTGGGCAGGGGCCGGAGTCAGATGTAGTGCACTGCCCCGGCACACCACATATGCTAGAATTGGCTTTGCAGTGGAAGTGAAGATACTGCTGGTCTTGGTTAATTGCTGACGAGCTTCTTTATACGTGATGTTCTCTTTTGCTTTCAAGGTAATTATTTCTTTTTCTGTTTTCCATGTTGGACAAGACCTTGCAGGGCCTTTGCAGTTTGCAGTGTGGTTTCGCTTTGAAGCACATTTTGCACGTTTGTCAGCCACGACAACTTTGGGAGGCATGGCCGAATCATTGACAGTTGAAGCATCAACGCAGCCGGGCTTGGGACGTATGGACGAACGTTTATTTTCAGATACCTAACTTCTATTGACTCCGGAAGTGTGCTGTAGTAAAAGGTCAGAACTAAGTGTTTTGTCGATATTTCTTTGTTGTCCTTTAGGATTTTTATCCTCTGAACATCAATGACGCCTTGATCACTGAGCCCTTCCAACATTTCCTTCTCTGTCGAGTGCAGAAAGTCGTATTCTGAAATGACGCCCCAAACTGTGTTCAGTGATCTGTGGGCAGTTATTGTGACAGGGATGTCGCCAATGGACTTGATGTTTGGAAGTCTGCAGTGTTGGGCATGATCTTTCAGTTCAAGCAGGAGGTCCCCACTGGCCATCTTGGCCACCTTATATCCTGCGCCTAAGGTTTCTGTGAGAGACTTTGCAACTATGAAGGGTGAGAGGATCCTTGCTGGTTTTTCTTCAGCCTCACTGTGCACCACAAGGTATTTTGGAAATGATTCTTCGGTCTTTTGGAAGAGGTCTGCAGTTGCATCGGTCCGCCCTCTTTTTGCAGGACGATTATTTTTGGAAAGGAGAGAAGCCATAAAAAATTTGCCATTCGGCCACCGTGGCGGCCACCGACCTTGGAGTCCAACAAGGAGACGTGACAGGAACTACAGAATGAGTCCTGCCCACGACATACACCATAGCTATAACCATATATGACATAACTCATGCTGATTATACCACACAAGGTCAACCCGCGCCGTCCGGAAGAAGGAAGACGCGGAGAAGGGTTGTAAGAAAGAAGATAGGAAAGTGAAAGATGGAGGGGAGGACAGGAAAAGGCGACTGCCGATTTCCCCCAGGTGGGTCAGCCTGGGGGTGCCATCTACGAGAAGCATGGGCCAAAGTGGTGTGTTGCCTCTGCTGAGGGGCCTTAAAGGTCCAAACACTCAGCATCGGCTAAACCACCAGGATCCCCTTTTCCCCAAACATGGCAATGCCACGCACGGCTAAGAGTGGGTGCTCGGGGTTCGTGGTGTCGCGCAGTATGCTCAAATATCTGTTTTAAAAGATGCCTCCTGCAGCGAGCAGAAAGTTATGCGGTCAGATAAGGTTAAGAGTTGGCTGGATGCAGCACAGGACCGGGTTAATTGGGAGAATGTGGGAGGGGCCTTTGCCCTGCAGTGGGTATAATGCAGCTGATGATGGCGATGATGACTGTAGTTCCAATGAGCAAGATTCCAATGTAAACGGCAATAGGCAAGCCTCGAACAATCACGGAGGAATGCACCCGTGAGTGTATTCAACGAGTATTCAACGAGACAAGTGGGCAAAGGAAGTACGCACCATTGATCGCAGCGTGCCACTCTTGGTGCTCGTAGGCAGCCATGTTGGGCCAGGTAGGCCGGTACAGGGGCTGTGCGTACTGGGCAATGGCCCTGTTCAGGGAGCGGGCCTGGGCGGGTGTGTAGTGGGTGGTGCGGCCACTCTGGAACTGATGCAGCATCCGCTGGTACAGCCGCAGGCAGGCATCCCGATCCACGGTCTGGCCCTCACCCTTCACAGAGAGTTCGCACGGCTTAACATCCTGTACTGCTCCGGAGTGCCTCGTCAGGCAAACGATGCATGCACAGTCATGGTCAAAAGTCCTGAAGCAAAGGATTTCCATCTCAGCTGCAAAATGAAGCCGTCACACCATCATTAGAGGACAAACTGCATTTAAAATTCCAAGGAATGATTTTTATCACAGCAAGAAACTGTCTCATAACATTTCATGGGCCCTGTAATCTTTAATGGCGCCATCGCTGCTTCGTTTTGCGGCTGAGACGAAAATGCTCTGGCTTCAGGACTTTTGACCATGACTGTACATGCATCGTAAACCACTGTAAACCACTGTAAACCACTGCACTGCATACAAAAGCTGTCTTGTCATTTTTCTTTCTCCTGTCCCCAAACGATGTCGTCCAGAAAGAGCTGCACACCCTCCATGCTATAGTTTGGACACTGTCAAGCAGACAGGCTCTCTATTCTGTGCCAATAGCCTCATTGTTTTCGTTACCATTCTGTGCATCAACGCCTCTCGATTAATGGTCTTAAATAGATATCCAAACATTTTTCTTTGTTCCAGCAGCCATACAGGTACGAAACGAAGAGTGTGAGCGAAAGTTTCACCACAGGTCACTCGCTACAAAAAAAAAAAAAGAAGAGAGAGAAGAAAACCGTGCTTTCTGGTCTGACCCAGCGCAAAGAAATAAACGTGGTGGACCCAAATCACCTCTCCAGCCTTACCCAACTATGCCCGGATCCCATGACATGCACCACCTTTCCAAGGAGTGCTCCCCATCTGGCCCACAGTTCCCTCGTGGCTCATGTCTGACTGTATGGCATTTTCAATGGACACAAGTGATTGCAATGATTACATATAGCGTATTTTTCCCACAAGGACAAGACAGCACCAGCTGTTAGTGTAGACAGCCTACTCACGTGCATGGGCAAACATGAAAGTGACGTGTTACGGCAAAGAGGGCTATGCCAGAACCAAAACCTTTCACGGAGATGGCTATCATTATGTTCGCTGCAGAACCACAAGAAAACACAAATACACCATTCGGCAATGTAGCAACCAAAATCAGCACGCGAATAAACAGTACATTGTTGGCCGCCATGTATCTCCTTTATTTTAGGCTAAAGTTTTACCTGCCTATACTTGCGAAAACATGTCCGCAAAATATAGAAGCAAAACATGAAAGCAAAATATGGAACCGAAATGTAACATGTGATATGACATCACATTAAGATGAGACTGTGTTTGTAATCATGAATGTGCTTGTAATGACAAGTGGTATCTCATCATCTAAAGCCTCATTTCTCGTGCCATTTGGTGAAGCAGTTCCTGGTTTTTGTGAGGCACCAAACTAAAACTGCTCCAAATAGGCTGTAAAGGTAGAGTATGCGTGTTGGACATGCGGTGGACCTTCAGGAATGCGTTCTCGTGGAATAAAACCATTCAGACTCAGAGTCCAAGCTCACTACTGAATCGCTGGTGCCATTTGCGGGTAATTATCACCACTCAACACAGTCAGATAACAAAGCCGACATTATTGTTAACGAGGAACGCGTTCGCAGGGAACGCAGGGGGGTGGGAGGGTTTCGATATTAATGCGAGAGCCTTTATTGGCTCATCGTTGTCATCGGCAAAAGTGTCACACTTTAGCAGCGGCTGTGAAACTTAAATAAATTAATAAACTTTGTCTCTCACCGGGGAACCGAACCTCCATCCCTTGGATCCCCAGCCGTGCTTTACCACTGCGCCACTCTTCGATTTTTTTTTCTTTATTGCCTGGCTTTGGCACACGATATAACACAAAAAGAAAGTCCCATCAAAACATGAAAAGGACAAACAAGGCATTGTACATGAACGAGTGTCATGATCAGCCAGTGTTAGACTGGCCTCGTCGCTTTAAAACTCCCGTAACAACAACAAAGGCTCTACCCTTGAGAGCCATTCGGGAGATTCTACAGCTACTTTTTGAATGGCAACAAACCACTCCATACTCTCTCGAAAATAAATTCGAGCAGGTCTGGCATCCCTGTCACAGTGATAGCCTGCCATTCTAAAGCGCCATATACAGTGGAGGCCCATAAGCATAATTATGTCAAATGAAACCCCATCCTCATTCTTTATGCTTAAATATTGAATGCCGTGCGAGTCTAGTGGAAAATCCTTCTTTATGGTCGGTCGTAATACATCCCAAAAATATACTCCTTCCCACGATGTAAAAAAAGACAATCTATTGTTTCCGGCTGCTTATAGATTAAAAAATGTGCTCCCTACGGTAAAAAAAAGCCCCTTCCCTCCAAAAACTTCTTTACTGGTAATGTCCTGGTATGTAATTCGTGAAACATTCATCATAATTCCCCTTGTCTACCGTGAGGATAGCAAGATTCCGCAAGTGACAGATACTCCGCCTTTAATTTCCTGTAAACTAATTATAGAACGCCTGTGAACTTCAATGCGTTCAATGAAATGCTGGTTGTGTTCGACAAGGGGTGCGCCATGTACCATCATGAGTGGTCATGAAATCACCAGATAGGCGATTCATGCATAGATGAAGCTAACTTCGCCGGGCGTCCGAACGAGGCATCCGTACGACGCCTTTCATTTGCCACTTCCTCGAACGACGCACCCCACAGCAAACAGAGGCAGACCCAGATGTCTAGGAGGCGTTAATACAGCAGGCATCAGTGGCGTTTGAAATTGATTTACAGGATATAAAAGATGCAGTTTCCGTCACAATTCTCCGTGTACACATGTACCATGCTGTAAAGGAAGGGAGGAATGTGAAACATAAGTCTTTTGATCACAAAACTTTGATGTTAATGGCCTATTACCACGGGTGGCAGGTTCTTTAACTGTGGCCACCATGTCCTCTTTCAGAACAACACATGAATATTAGTTCCCAAAAAGGTGCATCAAAAATCAGAACATTGCTACAGCAGAAAACATTTAAACTGGTTCTACAAGCGCAGTGCCTAGACTACCATATTTACTCACATAATACTCACACTCGCGTAATGCTCGCACCCCAACATTGGGCGTCAAAAATTTGAATTTTTTTTCCCTCGCATAATCATCGCACCACCAATATTACTACCACGAGAGTCGTCTGCTAGCAGTAACAAGCGCCATCTTTGGAGCGCTACTAAACCTAGCTGGCCTCGTTGTGTGCACGCGCTACCAGGTGGCGATAGTGCGTTTGTGTAGATCATCATCATCATCCTAGGTTATGCTCGTCTTTTTCTTTTTGTTTACCTCCATGATACTCGCAGTCATCGCCATTTTGCGAGGTGTCTCCGCGTCTCATTGTAATTGATCCTTCATTCCATCCGTGTTGCTTGCTTTGTTCCGCCGTCTACCGTGTTCTTAGTGCCACATTGCAATGGGGCGGTACCCAAGTTATACAGCTGCTTTTAAACCGAAAGCTTTCGAGTACACGATACAGCATAGCAACCGCGCTGCCAGCAGGCTCTTCAGCGTCAACGAGTTCTGCGTAGTACGCCACTAGAGACGGCGATTGCAGTGTCGACACAGACTCTGCTCAAGTCTGATCAAATGTATGGACTGCTGTGAGCATTATAACCATGAAACGCGGGGAGTGATGATGAGGCTGCGTGCGGCAAATAAAGTGCTTTGGCAATTTGTACTTTTGGCAACCCTGTACTATGGGTAAGTTCTGCTTTTTATTTTATTTATTGATACTGCAATCCCAGTGTTGGGATTTTAGCAAGGTGGGAATACAAACTATGTAGTTTAACAAAACAGGCAAAAATAAACAATAATTACAGTGCAAGTTGAAGCTCTTCTGAGCAATTAATAATAAAACCAAACATATACAACACAGCAGTGAAATAACAAAAGCAATAAAAAGAAACTAGGTTATATGTTGCGAGAACAACGTCAGTGATGGCTGCAGCACTTCATTGTTAGTGAGGTTATTCCAATCGGAAATAGTTCGTGGAAGGAATGAGTATTTAAAGCAGTTATTTTGAACGCGAAAAGGAGTTAAAGTTAGCTGGTGTTGTTGTCGGGTTGCGTATCCGGACGAAAAAACAAGCAAATCGGTGAGTTCTGATCTATAGTGTCTTTTGATTAATTGGTACAGAAATTTAAGTCGTGCACAACGATTTCGCTCAGTTATTGTCGGAAGGCCAGCTTGAATTAAAAGGTGTGTTATTGATGTACGCCGGTAATTGTTATATATGTATCGTGCCGCCCTCTTTTGAACTTTCTCTAATTTATTCATGTTAGTCTGCGTCAATGGGTCCCAAATGATTGAAGCATAATCTAAGGTAGGCAGAACAATAGATTTGTAAGCAAGCAGGCGTACAGATGGGGTACAGATGGGAGTAATGTTTTGGTTATATTTGCAATAGCTGGCCTAAGAATCCCGATTCAGACCTATTTAAATTTGCTTTTAGCGCTCCAAAACATTTGCTCGAAAATTTTCCCCGCATAATTATCACACCCCCCCAACTTAGCATCAATTTTCGATGAAAAAAAGTGCGAGCATTATGTAAGTAAATTTGGTAACCACAGGGTGAAGCTAGGCGCACGAGAAACGATTCTAACATGTCTAAATCTGCAATTTAAAGCACGATCACGGGTGATCAATTTGAATAGGCGTGGTAACGAAAGAGTTACGAAGTTCACAGGGGTCAAGTGGATGCAGACAGCACAGAACCAGGTTAATTGGAGTAATATGGAAGAGGCCTTCGCCCTGCAGTGGGTATAGTCCAGCTGATGACGACCAAAAAGGCAATGTAGATTCCAAACCTTCTGTTCTTTAAAATTTTATCTTCTCGCAGGGGGGGGGGGGGGGGGCAAGCAGCCGTGTCGAGCAGACGCACGTTCGCATCGCTCTGACTCTGAAGCTTTTTGGCCCGGACGTTTTTGGGCTAGGCTCCCGAAAATGGATGGGACACCCCTATCGTGTTCCCCGCCACCCGAGAACGACGGTTTCAGCGCTTCCGCGTCGAAGACTACGCCAGGAAACCATCCGGATGCATCGGATACGCCTATCGCTGAAACGCCAACATGGCTCCACAGCAGCCCCGGCAAGACGCCGCGGCAACATCACTATGCAGTGGCACAGATAACACGGCCCAACCTGATGCCGTGCAGGGGGGGGGGGGGGGGCTTGCAAATGGACGTAGTAGAGCTTGAAAATAAATCTGGTACCATCCATCTCTCACTCTTTGGGCTAATAGCTCAGTCAATCAGTATGATACAAAGAGATGCACACAGAGAAACATAGCCAACCTTGCACAACTTCAACGCAGTCTCCCTCTGTGTTAACGTGTTGATCTTGCGGTAGATGCGCCGGTACACATCCAACCGCCGGTCCATTGCGGAAGTCTGCTGGCGGCGAGCATAGGTCACATTTTCTGAATTGTACTTCTCCAAGTCAGCTGCCGTCACTTTGTCCTTGCCTGTCAGTAGTTGCAGCCGCTTGTAGCGTGACAATATCGAGTTGGCCGTCCGCCACGGCATCTCCTTGGCCACCTGCACGTGGAAGGAGAGGGCTTCACTAAGCTCTTTAAACAAGCAATTTCAGAGTAGTGAGGTACTCTTTATATGAAATAATTTTTGTAACTTTTATATTGCTGTGCATCATTGCGTAGCACACAATAATGTTTTGAACAATGCAAAGGAAAATACCACAATATACATTTCTTACTAAGGAGAAAAAAAAAACATTTGGCAAAGTGACGGAACAGCAGAAAAGTTCACAACATTAAATATAGCTGGTCAGAAAATGGAGGAACAAGAGAGTATTTATGTTGCGCATGCCACTACGTCAGAAACAAGCATTCAAAGCTACACCTCTCTTCCTGCTAAGCCTCCTGGTAAGCAAGGAGGAAAAAAAATAGCTGCTGAGCGATGTTGCATTCAGCTACTCCTCATTGAAGTCCCAAGGTCAACATTGGACTATATCGCAGAAAACTGCATCCGCTATGCAGTAAGCTCTGTTCATTTATTTATTTGATTTATACAGAGTACCTCCAGCACCCTCAATGGGGACTGTTGATCAAATTAATATTTCAGAGCAAACTTTCAAAAAAAAAATTGGTGGTTTTCCTACATATTCTATGCAAGAATGTTGCAGTTAAACAAAATTTCAGAACAGTAAGTCCTTCAGTTGAACAAACTCGACTGGTGGACTTACACTTACTTTTGAATTCAGTTAAGCAAAGTTTTGCACTCTGCAGCAGTGGTGTAGTAACATAAGCTACGATTGAGAACTGCTAGCACATATCCAGCCTTTCCCACTGTACGGTGAAAGCAGGTAACTGAGCAACGAGGTGATGGACCATAGGGTGTGAACAGAGATCTGTCACCAGCTGGGTGACAGTAACACTCTTTTTGAGGACATATACTATGGTGAAACAGGCCAAAAGTAAATAAATATTGTCACGGTGTGACGTCTCTGATCAGAAGTCACCGCGGGACACAGGAGTAACAGAAGTCACAGTGCGGCAGGAAACTAGCAGGCCCGCTTCGACAGAAGAACTTCAGTTTCTTCACCTCGAGGAGACGAACATCGGTTTCTTCGCCTCGAGGAGGCACACGCTCGCGATCAGCACAGAGGCAAAATAAAGAATGCAGCGTGTCATTGCCCCCCGGGTACAAGAAGCATCGTCCCGATGCTGGGAGTGTGGGTAGAGATAAAGAAAAAACCATTGCACGAAGGGCAGTTGCTCACGCACAGAAAGAGTCAACACTATCGGTCGTAATACGGTTTCAGGCGGACCACGTGGACCACGTCCGGGAGCGTGGAGCGTCGGGACTTTTTAAATCCATCAGGAACAACCTCATAGTTTAGGTCCCCAACTTGGCTTACCACTTTGTACGGGCCAAAGTAACGACACAGCAGTTTCTCGCTGAGGCCTCGTCGACGTACAGGAAACCAAACCCAGACGCGGTCTCCAGCTGTGTACCGGGCGTCACGGTGTCGGAGGTTGTATCGCTGGGCATCGCGGCGTTGCTGATTCTGAATTCGCAGCCTGGCCAGCTGACGGGCTTCTTCGGCGAGGTGCAGAAAGGTGTGAACATCTGGTTGTTGGTTGCCGTCGTCTAGATGTGGTAACATGGCATCAAGCATTGTGGTCACTTCGCGGCCATGGACCAGACGGAAAGGTGTCATGTTCGTTGTTTCCTGGACCGCTGTATTGTATGCAAAGGTAACGTACGGGAGCACTTCATCCCACGTTTTGTGCTCTACGTCGACGTACATTGAGAGCATGTCAGCGAGTGTTTTGTTCAAGCGTTCGGTCAAGCCGTTCGTTTGAGGATGGTAAGGTGTTGCTTTCCTGTGTTCAGTATGACTGTGAATTAAAATCTGCTGCAGCAATTCGGCTGTAAATGCGGCTCCTCTGTCAGTAATCAAAATCTCCGGTGCGCCATGGCGCAGGACAACGCAATTGATGAAAAACTTTGCAACCTCTAAGGCAGTACCGTTGGGTAGAGCGGAGGTTTCCGCGTATCGTGTAAGGTAATCCGTGGCAATAATGACCCACCGGTTACCGGAGTGTGCAAGGGGAAATGGTCCCAGCATGTCCATGCCAATCTGCTGGAAAGGCCTCGACGGTGGGTCTATTGGCTTCAAGAGTCCGGTGGGCTTAGTCGGCGGCACCTTACGACGCTGACAGTTGCGACACGTTTTCACATAGTGTGAAACGTCTGAGTTAAGTCGAGGCCAGTAGTACTTTTCCTTGAGCCTTGCAAGCGTGCGCGTGACTCCCAAATGTCCAGAGGTTGGTTCATCGTGGCAAGCTTGTAAGATTTCATCACGTAGACACATAGGTACAACAATCAGGTACGGCGTTTGGCTGGCGGAAAAGTTTTTCTTCATGAGGACACCATTGCGCACACATAACGATGACAGAGCACGCTTGAAAGCTCTCGGAGCGGTTGTACATGCACCGTTTAGATAGTCCATGATGTGACGAAGTTCGGGATCTGCAGACTGTCTTTCAGCGAGGCACTCTGTGCTGATGGCATTTAGCAGTATGGCCTCATCAGGAATTTCATCTGCGGGGGGATCTACAGGGGCCCGTGAGAGGCAGTCTGCGTCCGAATGCTGACGGCCAGATTTGTATGTGACAGTTATGTCGAATTCATGTAATCGTAGACTCCATCTTACAAGACGGGTTGAAGGGTCCTTTAGGGTTGCAAGCCAGCATAGGGCATGGTGGTCAGTTACTAACTTGAATGGTTTCCCGTAAAGGTATGGCCGGAACTTCGACGTCGCCCACACAATGGCTAGACATTCTTTCTCTGTTGCGGAATAGTTCGCTTCTGCTTTAGATAGACAGCGACTGGCGTAAGCGATTACACGTTCTTGGCCGCCCTGGATTTGAACTAGAACGGCGCCCAGGCCTATGTTGCTTGCATCGGTGTGAAGCTCCGTGTCGGCGTTTTCGTCGAAGTGAGCCAATATGGGAGGTGTTTGTAGGCGGCGTTGAAGCTCTTTGAATGCTTGTTCCTGTGGTGCGTTCCAAGTGAAAGGCGTGTCTGTCTTTGTCAGACGTGTTAGGGGCTCGGCGAGTCGAGCGAAATCTTTGACGTAGCGCCGGTAGTAGGCACATAAGCCAAGAAATCGTCGAACAGCTTTCTGGTCTTTGGGCGGAGGGAAGTTGGCAATAGCTGTCGTTTTCTCTGGATCCGGCAGGACACCAGCGTGGCTTACGACGTGCCCCAAGAACTTGAGCTCCGTATAAGCAAAATGACATTTCTCGTTCTTTAACGTAAGGCCAGAGGATGTTATGGCTTGCAAAACAGTTTCAAGGCGCCGAAGGTGCTCCTCGAACGTTGGAGCGAAGACCACAATGTCGTCAAGGTAAACGAGACATGTCTGCCACTTGAGATCTGCAAGTACGGTGTCCATAAGCCGTTGGAAAGTAGCCGGAGCAGAGCAGAGACCAAAGGGCATAGCCTTGAACTCGTAGAGCCCATCCGGAGTAATAAACGCCGTTTTCTCGCGGTCCCTCTCATCTACCTCTATTTGCCAGTATCCGGATTTCAAGTCCATTGAAGAGAAATATTTCGCGGAGCAGAGACGATCCAAAGCATCGTCGATACGTGGCAGGGGATAGACGTCTTTCTTTGTAACTTTGTTTAGCCGGCGGTAATCCACACAAAACCTCAGCGTACCATCCTTTTTCTTCACGAGAACGACAGGTGCAGCCCATGGACTCCGCGAGGGCTGGATGACATCGTCGCGAAGCATCTCTTTCACTTGGCGGGTGATAGCGGCGCGTTCAGTCGGAGACACTCGGTAAGGTGACTGTCTGAGAGGTGGCACGGTATCATCCGTAATAATGCGATGCTTGGCGAGATCGGTTCTGCCAACACGTGAAGAGTTGGAGAAGGTCGCCCGATAGCGCTGGAGGAGCTGGTTCACTTGGCGATGCTGCAGTTGAGAAAGTGCAGGGTTAATGTCGAAGTGTAAATCGGTGGTAGGCCTCTCCACTTCGGTAAATGACAGCGTCGCAAGTCCAGAGGCTTTTCGAACATGCGTGATACCGCAAATATGGGCCACTACAGTCCCAGTGCTTAAATGCTGGTGCTCACCGCCAAAATTTGTGAGTAGGACGTCTGCTTTGCCGTCTTCGAGGCGACGACTCCTCTGGCTACAGCAAGACTGCGTTCGAAAAGTAAGATCTGTTTACTCTCCACAACACCTTCAAAGTTTCGCAGTGTATTCGCAGCCACAGACGTCATCACGCTGGAACGGGGCGGAATAGTGACGTGATCATCAAGGATGTGCAGTGCTGTCGGTCGCTCTGAAGCACTGTGTATTGCGTTCTCAGTCGATAAGGTCACTGACTTAGTCTGCAGGTCGATAACGGCTCCATTCTATGCTGAGAAATCCATGCCAAGGATGACGTCGCGGGAACACTGGACAAGTACGACGAAGGTTGCTAAGTACGTTTCTTCTTGCACAGTTACCCTAGAAGTGCAGGTACCGGTCGGCGTTATCAAGTGGCCTCCGGCGGTACGAATTTGTGGGCCTGTCCAGGGTGTAGTCACCTTTTTCAGAGTGGCGGCGAAAGGCCCACTCATCACAGAATAATCGGCGCCGGTATCCACAAGCGCTGTCACGTCGGTTCCGTCCACTGAAATGTTCAGGTCGGCGGTTACGGCTGTGGTGTTACCGGAACGTCGCGGGGTCCGGTCACGGCTGCGGTGTGGTACTAGCTGATTTCGTGCCGTCGGAGAACTGGAGCGCCGAGGCAGCGGATCATTGTGGGGCGCGTCGTGTCGTCGTGAAACGGAGTGGCCATACGGTTGCAGCGGTGGAGGAGCTTGAGAATTTCGTCGATGAGCAACCTTCCCTCCAAAGGTTGCCGCGTCTAGTTTTCCCGATGGGGGCTAGGGGAGCGGACCCGCGTCAGGCCGGCATTACCACGTGTCTGCGAGGAGTATTGGCCCGGTGAAGGCGACCGCGAGTAGTCATAGGGCGTTCCGGATGATTCAGCCAGGTACGCGTCAATGGCAGGGGGTCGTTCACCACGCTGCGGCTTTCGCGCGTCGGCGCTAAATCCCGGCAGACCCATTCGTCGGTAATAGCAATCGCGGAACAGGTGACCAGCTTCGCCACAGTGGAAGCACAGCGGGCGATTATCGCGAGTGCGCCAGACGTCGCTTTTGCGTGGACGCACCTGAGAAATTCGAGCGGGAGGTGCTTGACGAGTGTATGCAGGGGCTGCTTGGTGCTGACTTGGAGGTGGATGCTGACTGGGAGGTGGACAGGCACGACGAGTGACTGCGGCATAGGTCATGGCCTGCTGTGGTGGCATTGTCGGGAGTGGCTCGGGTGGGTTGAGTGCCTGGTTGACCTCTTCCCGAACCATCTGAGAAAGGCTGGATACTTGAGGGGGTGCTGCCGTCGAAAATAGTTTTTGCAGCTCCTCGCGTACGATGGCCCGTATGGTCTCACGGAGCACGTCAGTGCTACCAGTGTCCGCGATGGCGGCAGCAATAGGGATGGACGGCCGCTCGTAGTGCTTAGATCGCATCTCTAGAGCCCTCTCAATGGTAGTGGCCTCGGATACAAATTCCCCGATGGTCTTGGGGGGACATCGCACTAATCCAACGAAGATCTGTTCCTTAATTCCCTTCATAAGATATCGAAGTTTTTTTTCTTCGGACATGTTTGGATCAGCGCGACGGAATAGCCTCGTCATGTCCTCGAAGTAAACGAGGACGCTCTCGTTAGGGAGCTGAACTCTCGTCTGTAGGAGCAGCTCGGCGCGTTCTTTCCGAAAAACGGTGGTGAAAGCTTGCAGAAACTGGTCCTTGAAGGAACTCCACGTTGGGATAGTAGTCTCATGATTTTCAAACCATGTGCGAGCTGAACCGTCAAGCGAAAAAAATACATGTTGCAGTTTCTGGTCGTCGCCCCAGCGATTGTACTGGGCTACTCGCTCAAATTTATCTAGCCAGTCTTCCGGGTCGTCGCCGGGAAAGGCTTGGAAGATGGGTATCTCCCGCGGCTGCTGCAACACGAAGGAGGGGGCAGTGGTGTCTACCTGCGTCATTACGGGTGGTTGTGTTGTCTCCGAAGGTGGTGCTGGAGAAGATGGTGGCGGCCTCGCAGTACGAGAAAATTGTAGAGGCGCGAATTCAGGATCAAGCCCTCGAAGCCGTCGGCTACTCTGATGGGTAGGCGTAATCTCGATGGTAGGAGATCCTTGAGGGCTGGAGTCTCGGCTGGTTGGAGGTGTTCGGAGCATGGGTTGCGTTACCCAGCAGCTCCACCAGATGTCACGGTGTGACGTCTCTGATCAGAAGTCACCGCGGGACACAGGAGTAACAGAAGTCACAGTGCGGCAGGAAACTAGCAGGCCCGCTTCGACAGAAGAACTTCAGTTTCTTCACCTCGAGGAGACGAACATCGGTTTCTTCGCCTCGAGGAGGCACACGCTCGCGATCAGCACAGAGGCAAAATAAAGAATGCAGCGTGTCAATATAATGTGCCTCTGCCCGTGCCACTAAGTATAACGGGCTTCCTTTTGAGGACAGTGTGAAGTGAGACAGTGAACCCATTATATATGCCAAACAAATAGATCTGGAAACTGTCCAGTGTTCATCTTGAAGAAGGAGAGTGCGATGAAGAAGAGGCAAAGGCAGAGCGAGATTCAAACCCTGTCACTCTGGCCGAGACTGCAGGACGCCTTGGAAAGTTGCAAGATGCTTCCCAGCAACAAGCCGTGCCAGAGGAAGCGCACCCGAACGCTCTCTGGACACCTCTGTAACTTTTTATGATTTGGTTTGGTTTGTGGGGTTTAACATCCCAAAGCTACTCAGACACCACAATGCAAGGCTCAGGAAATTTCGACCTCCTGGGGTTCTTTACCGTGCACTGACATCGCACAGCAGACGGGCACCTTGCTTTTCGCCTCCATCAAAAATCGTCCGCCACGGCCGGGATTCGATACTGCATACTTGGCATAGTAGTCAAGCGTCCTAACCACTGCACCACTACCGCGGGGCTCTCAATGTAAACGACTTTTTTTTTTTTAAAGCTTACTACTCCCCTCTGTAGCTTTTTTGCCGTGTGCGTGCGTTTGACCCTGAGCCGCGAAGAAACCTCGTGGCAGCTATGACGTCCCTTGGCCGCCGTGCACCGCCACCGAAACTGAGGTAACCGCGTGCTCGCCTCTGCCTAGTCATGTGACAACCATAACGTCAATTAAGCGCACCTACACTGGAGGTGTAGCACTCACTCTGCCTAGGCAGCCTCCGCTGCCTCTTAGCCGAAGCCAACGGATCGCAACAGCTCTCGACAATTCAATGGTATCAGTCATCACGAATGATCCAGGCAGGATGCCTCATGAACTGTCTTAGTCTCAGAGAGTGCGAAGACGACAAACCGAATTCAATCCAGTGGACGTAGCTCGCCTAGAAGCTGCTGCAGAGACGAACGTCAGTGCGGAAACGTCAGTAATTACCATCAAGCAACAACCATGTCTAACCAAGCTTTATTAGGCTTAACTTTCACGCTTTCGCTTTGGTCATTTAGGTTTAGCGAACATGCACTTTTGCCTATTTTTTTTTCTAAATGAGAAAGCCAGGAACGTCACTGTTTTTCGCTTTGCATACATTGTTGTACGTAACTTCACAAACTGAATTTCACAACACTGACTCAATGCATGCCGTGCCCTTTGCTGTTCTATATTCTTGTAAATATTCAGTTGAGTGATCTGAGTCCCTTGAAGGTCACCGAAACAAGCGAGAGCTTACTGTAAAAAGGCGTTCAGAGCATTTCTGGTATTTTCAGAGAGAGCCAAAAAAGTCATCAATCCCTTCAGCAATGGCAGAAACAAAAGTTCCAAGCCGGCATCTATCGGCAGGATGGGCCAAGCAAAGAAACTGTCTTTGCGAAAACTAAAATAAGACAAATGAATGTCACTTTTGGCACAAACCTGTCACTTGCACCCACAAAGCGTCAATGCTTTAAAATCCAGAGAACACCGCAAAACGATGAAAAAAAAAATTGCCCAGCGATCTCTATAACGGCTAATACAAAATTTGAGCACAGCTGCTGAGGCATTTAAACTATAAGCAATCACAAATAAAATGCGTGGTGCAGTGCTTGGAATCGGCGGAAAGCCATCTTCTTGACCACATATATCTCTCGCAGCAGCTACTGCAACAGAGGGCCCCTGACGAATTCCACCATTCTCGAACCGCCCCCCTCCTTCACTTCCTTCCTCACGCACTTGTATGCTTCACATTGCCCGTCCACTGTATGCCGCTACTTGGCTTTCATCCTCTGTAGTGCTCCTAGTTTACACCAACAGTTATGCCATCGAGGGCAATACTGCTCGACCTACGAACAGGCTCGCAAGGGGTCGCATACCCCTTTACACACCAACGGTTACAACAGTCCTCTCTTACATAGACTGCACTGTCATTGCACCCCACCTGAGACCAGCATCCCCAGCCATGCTTCTCCACCAGCTTCACCAAGGTCTCGTCCTCCCAGGGTTTGTAGGACCCCGAAATGATGTCATGACTAAAAAACCCGACATAGTGCTCTCGGCATTGGTTGTTCGTCCGGCCTGGCATGAGGCTTGCCACCTGGATGAAAAAAAAAGAGCATCACAAGGGCATTTCGTGGGCAGCTTTACATCTATACTATCCACTGAAACGACAGCAGCTACGACGTGTTACCAAGGAGTGAACTGATAAGAGTCACAACCAAAATTAAGGCATGCTTTCATCCCCTCTGCATTGCAT
This sequence comes from Amblyomma maculatum, assembly GCF_055883805.1. Classification (NCBI taxonomy): domain Eukaryota; kingdom Metazoa; phylum Arthropoda; class Arachnida; order Ixodida; family Ixodidae; genus Amblyomma; species Amblyomma maculatum. The sequence continues at coordinate 23,163,166 of NC_139351.1, read as the reverse complement.
CCGTCTGCATAACCACAAGTCATCAATGCCGAACTGTGCAACGTGGGAGCAGGTCACACTGCGACCTACGCCATGAACAAATTCGGAGCTAATGTGCCACAATGCATGTCCATAGACACCCGAGTTGAGGGCAGAGTTCATTTCCCATCCAATTTTGAGCCCCAAAACAAGCAAGAACCGTCAGCCCCCCAAACTTTCTTGCCATTGCTGCTGCCTCCCCAACAAATTTCCGTCGGCAAAAGGAAGGACCAGTGAGGTGGGTGGCTGGCTTGTATAGTGTACACACATAACCTTGTCAGTGGCCCTATTGCAACAAAGCAGAACTTCAATAAATTCTAGTTGGGGTTAGTTGGTTCATGACTTTTCTAAAGTAAACTGATAAGCGCAAGCACTAGACAATCCTAGTCACTTCTCCCGTCTAATGTTTGCACTCATCAGTTAGCTTAGGAAAACAGAGCAGACACAATTATGTGCAGGAGAGCCACACACTCCCCACTAATGTGAGCTATATACATACATTTCATAAGAGCACTGTCAGCGTCATGACCTTTAAAGTTGACGCTCAACAACCAGGGGATGATAAAAAATTACAAGGATTCAAAGCTGCTGAACCAAATATTAAGCGAAAGCATTAGCTGCGGGTGACCGAGCGTTCTTTTTTTCTTCTTCCTCAGCCCACTTTTTTTCTTCTTCCTCAGCCCACATATAAAACCTTGCCTTAACGAAGCCGTATGAACGTGCCTTAGTGGCCTATAGGGGTAACGTGAATGCCAGGGTCCTGGCAGGCTGAGTCTGACATAACCGTCCCATGTGAAACGTGAGACCCAAGCTGGCAGCGCCTGCCAGCCCACGTGGGGTGTGACGTCACAGCGTCACATGGGTAAGACGTGGTTACCAGCCGCGCTATGCTGAAGGCTCTAAGTAGTATTGCTTTCGCAATAAAAATTGTAAAATTCCTTGGCCGGTGAGGGCAGTCTGCAAAACGTGAAGAATTTTGGCTGTTCCAAACACTCTCCCACGCCACTACAGATGACATGAATGCATGTATATGGCCACAACCTCGAGTACTATGCAAGTAACAGTTAGTCACGCTGTGTACAAGTTTGCCCCGTGCAGTTCTCACGTCGTTAACTTAAAATCCCCAGCCCCGCTACGCTAAAAGGGAGCACTTTGCAGCGGAGGCGCACTGCCTAACACATCACTCACTTCACAATTGCTAACCACGCTGTATTCACCCAAAGCAGTAAGCTGTGGCTGTGTGGCCGCGAATAAACCCTGTCAGCCGCTAAACATATACATATGCCAATGCATTTTCCATGCTTCTGCATATTGATTTTATTCGTTTTGATGACTTTTGGGGGACAAATTTTTCTGTGGCCCCTTGAGCTTTGTTTTACCCTGGTTATATCGAACCCGGATATATCGAATTTTTGTTATATCGAACTCACGGAATATCCCCTTGAAAATCCCATGTAAAAGTATAGGAAATCCGCGTCATATATCGAACTCAATTTCACCGGTCGTTCGATATATCGAACTCCGCACCACGCACTGGAAAGTGTGCCTTCCCCAAAGACGATCGCATCACGCTTGGCCGTTTGCCGCGTGACGTTTTCAAGCCACACGCGGAAGGAATGAGAGGGGACAGTTCTGGACAGCGCCGCGCCCATTCCCCAAAGGCGCACGCATCTGCAGTTATTGTTTCCCGCGCGCCAACACATGACGTTTGCAAGCCATGTGCGTGGGTGTGCCCATTCTTTTGCCGAGCTATCTCTCTCCTTCAGCATGCGCTACACATGCGCCAAGCCAGCTAAGCCCGTTTTCAGACAGACGTCGGACGCTTTCTCCAGCGTGTGTTGCGAACCTTCTGCGCGCGGCGGCTGACGTGGCTATGGTGCCTGCGGACGTTAAAGGCCCACTGTCCACCCTCCGGTCGAAAATATTTTCTTCCCCGGTAAGTGTGAGACTTCGTCCCTAGAACGCAAGGCCGCAAAATGTTTTTGAAAAGAGTAACTAATAACGTAGTTACAGCCACCGCAATCACCCGATTCTGTCATGCTTCTCTCCTTCCGTTCCCTCGCTTAGGTTTTTCACTCTCCTGCCCGAGGTCGTCTAGCCTCCACAAGACAAATTCCCCTTCCTCCTCCGCGTTTGGCGGGAGGTGGGGCGTGGCACTCTGCGAGCGCGAAAGAAAAAAAAAACGGCCGAGGGAGCGCGCCGCTGGATTCAGTCTGGCCGTGGCGAGGGAAAAGCGCGCAGCGGTAGACACCCATCCTTCTCCCGTCAGTCAGCGAGACGGACCAATGGACGTCGTTCGCGGTACGTACGTCATTATTGTGGCCCGTTGGGCCAGCGCAGGAAACGGGGAAGCTGGCTTCCCAAAGGAGAGCATGAGTGAGCTTTGAATTGTATTTTCGATGCTTTGCGGCGCACGTGTCACTGTAGCATTTTGCACAGACTATCACCGGTACCTGATCGAAACACTGGGCTCCTTTGCTTAAAAGGGCTTTCCCTGGACAGTGGCCCTTTAAGCGGCAGCTCTCTCTGTTTTTCTTTTTTTTTTTTCTTTTTTGCGAGAGTCATCCTTTCTTATCGTTGTGCTGTCGTTGTGCTGTAGGCGCGACGTAGCGTAAGATATGGCGGCTGCGGACGTTAAGAAGCGGCAGGCTTTTTTTTTTTTGCCGGGAGCCGTTTATCTTTGCATGTATGAATCAACGGAAGCACGTGGTCTGCTGCTGCGATCATGACACCCGCCCCAAGCGCGGCGTGATAAATCGAACCAGGCTTGTGCAATCAAGCCATCACGGGCACTCTGTCAAGTCGCTCCCCGCCACCGGAGGAGCTATAAAAAGATAAACGCGCCCTGCCGTTATCGCTGCGCAGCATCTTGGCACGCTGCCTGCCAAGAAATGAGCTGTGGATGCGACGACCGAAACGGGAGTGACGCGCGCCATCCACATGCAAGCGAAAACGCTCGCGATTTCTGCCGCAGCGACACAGAACCTTTTATTGAGCTGTCGCGGTGGCTTGAGCCGCAAGGGGGACGCAGTTCCAACAAGTTTGAAATTTTTCGCTCTGTCGCTGCCGCTCGTCGCTGAGATCGCTCAATCGCTTGCATGTGAGTGAGCTGGTCTTAACGCATTTTTTTTTTTTTTTCAAATTCTCGGGTGAAAAAGTGGAGGGTGGGTTCATTATGCGAGTGGATTGATTACGCGACACATGCGGTATCGTTTTTTGGCATCGTAAGTGCCGTCACAAGCAGATTTTTGTATATCGAATTATCGATATATCGAACTATTTCGCGATCCCCTTCGAGTTCGATATATCCAGGTTCGACTGTATTCTATTGCATTTCTGCTTGCCTCCGCAGCACTTGCATAAAAATGACAGCCGACCCAGATAGCCACAGAACTTGCCAAGCCAAAGGTGCAACACCAAGGGAGCAATACCAAATGAGTTAATAGCCCAGAACTAAAACCTTGTTTCTGTTCTTGGGCTCCAAGATTACCTCGGAAGGAGACTGCAGCCATGAAATTAGGAGACGCCTGCTTCTGGGAAAGAGAGCAATGGTTAGCCTTGACCGCCTAGTAAAGAGCAGAGACATTAGTCTGCCAACCAAGATCCGTATAACTCGTGCTATGGTCTTTCCAGTTGTGATGTATGGATGCGAGAGTTGAACTGTGAAAAAGGCTGACCGCCGAAGAATTGACGCGTTTGAATTGTGGTGTTGGCGAAGACTCTTGAGAGTTCCTTGGACTGCCAGAAGATCAAATCAGTCGATATTGTCGACCATAAACCCTGACTGCTCATTGGAGGGTCAAATTCTAAAGTTAAAGCTCAGCTACTTTGGTCATCTGATGAGAAGAGAGGAGTCGCTGGAGAAAGATTTGATGTTGGGAAAGGTTGAGGGTCGCCGGAGAAGGGGTAGGCAGCGAACGCGATGGTTAGATGGCATCCTCGAGGCACTGCAGATGAAGTTATGTGATGTTGGGAAGATAGTGAGAGACCGGAAAGCGTGGCGTGACATGGTCCATAGGGTCACGAAGAGTCGGACACTACTGAACAACTGAACTGAACTGAAAACCTTACAACTTTTTATCAACACTCGTGGAGCAAGCACAAGTCCTAGGAGAAAGTTCGCATTTTAACGTTCGAACATTATATGCTAGAAAAGCCCAACCACCAGTTGGGAAAATTTGCTAAAAACACACTAAAAAACTATGGCTCTTACTGTCCATGAACTTACAAAGCGAGTAAGGTAGTGTAGATATCACTGCGCTAAGGAAGCATATAAGTAAAAGGGCTCACCACTCTGAACAGTTTGTAAGGCCGAGAGCATTAAATTTAAACTGGAAAGCAAAAAGTAAGAGCTATGCGCTCGCAGACAGAAAAGATGCAAAGCTTCAATGCCCTATTGCCAAAACACGGGTTCTCAACCATGTTTCCATTTGACCCTTCAGTTCATTGGAGTGTTCTTTAGGTGCTTTGGTCACCTAAATCTGTGCATGCATTAACATTCCCCACCTTTCCTTTACCCAATTTATTTTCGAATTATTCCTTATCATAACTTTCTACAGGAGACTGTTTCAATACACAGCAAGTCACCATTGTGTTTCGGCAAGTTCTGAGGGGCCGGGCATGCTCCTTTTCGCATGCATGTTATTGACAGCAAGGAACAAAAATGGAGGCAAGCGGGCTTCTTAAATTCTCATCAAGGCTTTTCCAAACACTCAGAACCCTTGCGGGTAACAGCAGGGTTCTATTGCAGCCTCTGGATTGTCCGAAGTCATGGCCCCGAGGTTTTATGTGCAAAACCTCAACCGAGGTGTATGCCACACGAAAGAACAGCCTGTTCCCACATTCTGCGCACATGGAACCACTATAAGAAAAACTGACTAGAAATTTACCCATACACTACTGTGAATATCAGAGAGACAGCAGGAGTGGTGCAAATATATTACGCTCATATCCCTGCACTTCATTACGACAAAAAGTCAGCTCTAGTAAAAGCCCTGCAGCATCATGAGTGATGTCGCTGCGTTCAGATTAACCAGTAACCAGCATTCGGGCCGATTAGTGTCGCACACAGTCATGACGTCATGCGTGTCGTCACTGCACTCCGACCAATCAGGGTGATGCGTTGCAAAAAAAGGGTGTGTGAATATTCGAAATTTACAATATAAACTGAATACATTTGTTACTGGATTCGCATTCAATTTGAAAAATTGATATTTGGAGTGTTCCGAATATTCGAAAATCATGAAACACACCGAGAATCTTCAAATATTCTAGCACTGCTGAATATACTATAGACTCTGGTAAAATATTGGTTATTCGACCCCAGTTAATTTGGAAAATAACTAGAAGCGCGGTCCTGGCCAATGCCCATCTAAGTCCACGGCACCCTGGCGCTCATTAGTTTAGTCACGGATAGGCTCACAATGGCTAATTCAGAAAAGGGATCGCATCAATGTACTACTTGCACAGCCAGAGATACCAAAACAGACCTCCCCAAACCTGAATCGCCGCATACTTCGTGCATGCTATGGCAGGCACGACAATAATGGGAAGTTCCCCATTTAAAAAAAAAAAAAACCTTAGTTGCATAGTTTTGGTTTCGCTTTCCTTAGCTTCACGCCATATTATGGCTGTATGGCTAAAATCGGGTGTGCATGTTGGTGGCATTTTGTACGCTGCTTAACGCTCACTGTTCATTTTATGGGATGGCATCGCGGGTTCTAATGCTTACGCGTATATTCCTTTCATGCGTCCACATGCTCCTTCCAGTACGCTAAGAATATGTTGAAACTGCACACAGTTTAACTGCACTGCACGCTTCAGCGCAGCACTTCACTGCACTGACTGTTCAAAGAAGCACGTTCAAAACACAACGAGGCCGTGTTGTCAAACATGCTTTGGCAGTTTCTTCAGGCCATTTGGTAAATGAAACTTTTGGTTAACTTGAACACCTTCTCTGTCCCCTGAAGGCTGAATTATTAAGTTTACCGCATTGGTCAATGATACGACAGCCTCACACAGTTTCATGCAGATCCATCCAGTATCAAATTTATGCTGGATTTTACGTAATAATACAGTTAAACCTCGGTATAACGAGCTTCAGTATAACGAAATCCTCAATACAATGAAATTACCAAGTAAACATCACATAATGCCCATTCGAAACCATGTATATTTTACCTCGATATAACGAAATAAATGTTTCTGTAATTTCATTACAACGAAATCTTCAAGCAAATAAATTTTACTCGGAAGGAAAAAAATTTCGCAGAGAACACGACAGCCAAAGGAAAACCGTTGCCAGAGCGCTAGACTTGGGTAACTCACGTGGACGGGCCTCCAGGGGTGCGCGGCATTCGCTCCCTACAAGCAAGAGATAAGCGATAAGCTGCTAGAGCATTCGCGCCCCTGCCTCCCGCTATTTTTTTTTTCTCTCCCTCTGTCTTTTTTTGCTTCGTCACAAATGAAAGAGAGCAGCAGCTCCATATCCCCCCCCCCCCCCCCCCCCCCAATGCTCACTCCTATGCTACGATCCAAAGAAACTCTTTGGATCGGGAGTTCAGAGTTCAAAAAACAGAGTAAAATCCGGGAGTTCAGAGTTCAAATGAAATTGACTTCATACTGTGTTCAACCCCCGCCATTATGCAATATTTAGAGGTAATCGGGAAAGTGCGATGCAGTGACCTCAGGATGGTGAGGTAGCGAATTAGCCTAAATCTGTCTGAAGGAACGGAACAGATTAGTAAGAAAGAAGTATTTCAACAAATTAGCAGTGAGGGGGAGGGCAGAAGAGTTCAGGATCTCGCTACAGAAGAGATATTCAGCTCTAACCGAGGATGACAGCATTACCCTAGAAGCAATGAACAATAATTTCAGAGATATCATTACTGAGTGCGGTGTAGAAGTCGGCGGTAGTATAGTTAGAGAGGATACCGGTAAGCTGTCTAAGGAGATGAAAGATTTGGTTAAGAAACGCCAGAGTATGAAAGCTTCCAATCCAACAGACCAGATTGAATTGGCCGAGATATCAAAGCTAATCAATAAGCGCAAGGTGGCTGATATATGGAAGTATAACATGGAGAAAATTGAGCCTGCTGTAAAGAATGGGGGAAGCCTTAAAGCGGTAAAAAAGAAATTGGGCACGGGCAAAAACCAGATGTATGCGATAAGGGACAAGGCGGGCAACGTCATCACGAATATGGACAAGGTAGTCAAAGTAGCTGAGGAGTTCTATGCAGATCTCTACAGTAGCCAAAGTAGTCAGGACCGTAATGAGATTGGCGGTAAGGAAAAACAGTCAGATGTTCCACCAGTGACGAAGGACAAGGTCAAGAAAGCATTAGAAACTATGAAAAAAAGGAAATCAGCTGGAAAGGATCAGATAACTACAGATTCGTTGAAGGATGAGGGGGATATTGTGCTAGAAAAACTGGCCACCCTGTATACGCAGTGCCTGGTGTCATCGACAGTACCGGAACCATGGAAGAATGCAAACATTATCCTCATTCATAAGAAAGGGGATGCTAAGGATCTTAAAAATTACAGACCAATCAGCTTACTGTCTGTTATGTATAAGGTATTTACTAAGGCAATTGCTAATAGTAGAATCAGGACAACCTTAGACTGCAATCTAGCAAAGGATCAAGCAGGTTTTCGGAAACAGTACTCTACTATCGATCATAATCATACCATCAACCAGGTGATAGAAAAATGCTCGAAATATAACCAGCCCTTATACATAGCATTCACTGATTACGAAAAAGCATTTGACTCAGTAAAAACCTCGGTTTTTATACAGGCATTGCGAAATCGGGGTTGACGAGCCGTAGGTGAAAGTGCTGGAAGATATATATAGCGGCTGCACAGCAACCATAGTTCTGCATAAAGAAAGTAACAAAATTCCCATGAAGAAAGGTGTTAGGCAAGGAGACACGATCTCCCCAGTACTATTCACAGCTTGCTTAGAGGAAGTATTCAGAGACTTTGAATGGGAGCAGTTAGGGATAAGGGTAGATGGAGAATACCTCACTAGTCTGCGATTTGCTGATGATATAACCTTGCTAAGTAACTCGGGGGATGAACTGCAAATAATGATTGATGACCTAGACAGGAAAAGTAGAAAGGTAGGCTTGAAAATCAATATGCAGAAGACTAAAGTAATGTTCAAAAGCCTCGGGAAGGAACAGCAGCTTACGTTAGGTAGCAAAGCACTGGAAGTAGTAGGCGAATATGTCGACTTAGGACAGGTAGTAACCGCAGATCCAGGCCATGAAAAGAAAATAACAAGAATAAAATTGGGATGGAGCCCATTTGGCAAGCACTTGCAGATTATGACTAGCAGCTTACCGGTATCGCTCAAGAGGAAAGTATACAACAGTTTAATCTTACCTGTACTCATCTATGGGGCTGAAACGTGGAGGCTAGCCAAGAGGGTTCTACTTAAGTTGAGGGCAACGCAGAGGGCTATGGAACGAAAATGGTAGGGGTAACATTAAGAGATAGGAAGCGTGCAGATTGGGTCAGAGAAATAACTCAAGTTACTGACATTCTAGTGGAAATCAAGAAGAAGAAATGGGCATGGGCAGGACATGTAGTGCGAAGATAGGATAACCGATGGGCGCTTAGGGTAACAAACTAGATTCCAAGGGAAGGAAAGCGTAGCAGGGGGCGGCAGAAAGTTAGATGGGTGGATGAGCATAAGAAATTCACAGGGGTCAAGTGGATGCAGCTAGCACAGAACTGGGTTAATTAGAGAAATATGGGAGAGGCCTTCGCCCTGCAGTGGGTACAGCCAGGCTGATGATGATGATGATGAAAGAAACTCTTTCCCGTGCCTGCGAAGGCTGATGCGACAGCGTGCACGCCCGTCTGTCGTCCCTTTCTCGTACGTCTCTCGCATGGCCGCCACTTCTGCAGGCGTTGTTTGCGCGCTGCTTCCGGTAATTGACTCTCCTTCGCTTTGGCTTTCCGCGTGCATTGCCGCAGCAGCTGTTTGTATGCTGCTTTCTGCTCTATTCCTCGATTCTCCTCTATGACTCTCCATTTGTCACTGCCTGGGTCCTTCGCAGGAGGACCCACCTGAGATGGTGAAGCCCCAAGTAGCTGCAAAGTGCTTGACGCCATAGACGTGCTGCGGCGCTACGTGAGTTCAACAGGACAGCAAGAAGCGATGCAATCTCTGTGGGCCTATGAACTCAGCGTGAGGCCATTTCTGATAGCTAAGCAGACCCAAAAGAAGGTTACGGATTACTTCCAGAGAAAATAAAAACAAAGTCCTTACAACTGGCAAGTGCTTAAGTAATGTTTTTTTTTTTTACTCATTCGAAACTCGAGTTGATATTGGTATTCTAAAATTTCAGCATTTGCGCACCCTTAGTTGCACGTGGCGTATTACACCAACACCCTGTAGACAAGAAACATGACCCCAGCAAGCACTGCTGTGAAAAAAGAAAGAAAGGGCAACAAAGCCTGCCTTGCTCCAGCCCTCTGATCCATATAGCTTGATGGCAATAAGGAGCATCATGTCTTCTTCAGCCTTCCACTTGCCACGCAGCACATGTGGGTCCATGGAACGCCGGTAACGACTCAACACCTGCCTCTTCGAGCGGGTACCCATGAAGTGCGCCACCTGCGACAGGCCACCAACACTCAACTGAAGCACGCGAAAAGAAGCTGAGCCTGTCAGTTCACCCACTAATAAAAAGTAATCCCGCGCCAAAATGTCACACGCAGTGTCGCAACGCCTAACAAAGACACACTAAAAGCAGTCACAATCCACCAAGGTCAAGAAAAATTGCCAAAAGAATGACAAAAAAATGAAACGGAAAGGCTATCAGGTGAACAGAGCCAATTCAAAGCCAGAAAAAGGGGCAAATTTCTAGCCGCAACAACTGCAGCCATGGTAGCAACAAAAACTGAAGAGATGGTTTCACTCCACTAACCAACATGCTAACACATGAAACTATACAGATCTCAACTGTCCATTCACAATTAAAGATTTTAAAGATTTTCCAACATTATTATGCCAGTGGGCCAGCCAAATTATGGGGGAGGACAAGCCAAACTATTTCTTACCCAAACTATTTCTCACCATACCATCAGGGGACGCTGACAATAGCAACATCAATCTTTGCGTTAGCAATAGTATGGAATTTTGTTACTTTGTTGTTACTTGTGCAGCATTCATAACCAAGATATTTCAAATCAAAGTTGAGATTTTGGAACTCATTTTTCTTTTACTACACAGACGGGTAAAATTACATAAACCGTGATGTAAATGTGTACTCAGTGATTGCTTGCATGCAGCGAATGGTGCACTCTTGCAGGAGCTGAAATAAGAGCTAAACTGTCTGTGTGCGCCAGCCATAGATCCCACACTCAAGCTCGACAAAAAAAGTTCTTGAGACTTCAGCAACCTCATTCCCCCCCAGAATGTGAGCTATGAGATTGGCAATTAAAAGAGCGCTACATACCGGCGTTTTTAAGTAGCTGCAAAGGGTAAACTATGCTTTGTGGAAGAACACAATACAGGGTCAGCCAGTATGACAACTCCACCTTGTTTCGTGCGGGTCTATCCTGCACAATAAACCGACGAACCCAATCCTGTATAAATTTCAAGCCAGATTTTGCAATAGAGAAGCGCTTGCCAAGGCATCAAGTTTATTCGAGGAGAACTTTGACTTCCCCTGCTGCTCTGTACTTTTAAACCAAGGCACGTCAAGAACGAAACTATGTGGGCATACAAAATACTTAGCTGTGACTGCAAGAACTAAAACTGGCCGCCGCACCACCACCAACTACAGGTTTCTTTGCCTTCGGCATTCAGGCTCTTTTTTTGCAGTTCTCTTGCTATAAACATCATGCTTTTCAGGCACAAACTGAAACAGCCCGGTGTACAGCAGCCCGCCAAGCGCTCTCTATTGCCAGAGCTCCTGTCAAGAGCGCACAGTGTTTTGGGGCTCTGCCAAGCTTACAGAGAGTGTCACTACAGCAGCAGTTCTAGTCAAAAGGTATATGTGCTGAAAACCACACCGTAAACATTCAAGTTATTGAAAAACCATTAACCATTTTATGTAACGACGTGCACGTGCATGCGCGGTATGTTTTCTCTTTTGTTAACAGTGTCTCTGTCTCTGCATGTCTAGAAAGGCGAACGCTGCTGATGCCCTAAATGTCATTCAGGGCATATCATGTGTCTGTTAATCTGGCTGTGCCCCGATAGTTTTAAGGCGAAAGCCTTTCTTGGCTCATAAGTGGTGATGTCATCAGAATCTGTGTGCAGAAACTGTCTACTGAAGTGGCACACAAAGAAAAAAAAATCTGTCTCTACCAGGAATCGGACCATTATCCCTCCATGCTCGGCCAAGCACACAAACCACTACACCACGCTGGGCTAGTGAGATACAGAGCATAATTTTCCTTGCGTCTCTACGGCAACATGGGGGCGCCATGGTGCCTCAACAGAGGATACAACAGGGAGAGGGACGCACAAAGACGACAGAGAAGGAGGTAGCGGGGCCAGCCACAGCCGCGCATTGACCACCCCTGCATGCCGTCTGCCGGCAGCTTCGAACACCAAGCAGCACAACGGGCGCGCAACATCGCCGTCGAGTGGAGCTGCTATCCTCGAATCTGGCACTGAGAAAGCTGCTCTCCTGCCCTGTGTGATCAGCGGGGGTGCTTTGCAGGAACGTTGTGAATGCCGCGAACACAGCTCCTTGTTCAGGAGGGGGCAGCAGCCCTGTGACCATGACTGCCTTCATGGCGCATCGTGGCCCTTGTCCGCGTAGGATCTTCGCCACGAATAAAAAAAGTCCTTGCCAGGGGGCATCGGATGGATGACGACAGGTTGATGGCTTATGTGTGACTTTGGAACACGGCACTTTCAGTTGCCAAGACCCTTTCCTATCTGGCAACAGCAAGATAAGAAAATGAATTGTCTCAAAGTGCGTTCAAAGAAAAAAAATTCTGTCAAATAAACACTACAGTAGAACTAGCCCTAAAGGCTTTCACCTTATCGCGCTTAACTCTTTCCCTACCGTGGGCAAAATGGCCATTTTCTGTAGGTTTCAGTAGATGTTTTTTTCTGTGAAAACTACCATGTCTAAAATTATATGCAATACACGAAACGAAAGCTAGATAGATTTGCTTTTTAGGCACATAACTTCGAATATTACGTTTTTGGTTGTAACACACAATATAATTTCCCCAAAACTAGCTTTTCGAAAACAATTGAACAAAACTTGACGAAATGCACTTGTAAATAAAACAAGAAAAATTTTCTAGATATACAAAATGCAGAGCATTATATTGGGCACTTTCTGTGAAAAAATAAAAGTTCAATATTAAATAGTGTTCTTGATGCATAATTAGCAATCAACGAGGGCCGCTGCAGAGCGCCATGCCGAAACGGATGCTCGGTTCCCTTCCTGGGCAGAACGCCACTCCCTGTTTTATGGGAGGAAAGATATCATGCCCAAATGATGTTGACACCCTGGGAATGAGATAAATGAGACCAGCAACACGAACAAAACCTCCAGAATATAGTGAAATAATCCTGAGCGGTACCAGACGCATGCAAAACAGGCCAATAAAGTGTGGCCGCCGATGTTCCAGGCTGGTTTCCATCGTCATCGGGGTCAGAACGAAATTCTGACAATAAGGCAGCATTTTCAGAGTCACTTCTGCTTGGGTCATTGATAAAATTGGTCATAGACAGTGCGGAATTGTCAAATTTCCAACGTTTTGAAGCGCGCGTCGTCGACACGGATGCTGCATTCCTGCCTGTGACTCCGACACTGCCACGTGCTCGGAGTGCGTTAAAAAACAGCACTTCGCGGGAAAAAAATGTAAACAGCAATAAAATCTAAACTTCAGTTACCCGACTACACGCTAGATGGCGTAGCATGCCCGTAAGTGATGGTAAGCGACGCGGAAATGATCAACATTTGTGCGCGAAGTCATCGTTAGCGGGCCAGAGTGCGGCCGCCGGTGTTCCGGACTGGTTTCCGTCGTCAACGGGGTCGGAACTGAATTCTGGCGATAATTGGCAGTATCTTCAGAATCACTTCTACTTGGGTCATCAATAAAATCGATCGTAGATAGTGCATAGTTGTCAGATTTGCGAAGTTTCAAAGCGCGGGCGTCGACACGGATGCCGCCATTCTCGCATGCGACTGGGACGCTTCTGCATGTTCAGAGCGCACTCAAAAATAGCTGCTTCGTGGGAAAAATGAAAAAAGCATCAAAACCGAAACTTCAGTTATCCGACTGCACACTAGATAGTATAGCTTGCCCGTGAGCTACGCGGAAGCGTTCAAAATCGGCGCACAAAGTCATCATTAGCGGGCTCACGATGCTCAATGGGCACGGAAGGGAAAGAGTTAAGGGGTCATAAGTGCCTCCTATAATTTTTCTACAAAATTTCTTGCATGAAACAATCTAAAGAATTTGTACACCGCCAAGGACTATGACACACTTGCTATGTCATTTTTTTTTCCCAGTACCCTCTATCATTTAATTTCAAGTTAAATAAATTCAGACATTTCAGCTAATCAGGTAAAACCTGAATTAGCCACAGTTTAAACCACCAATGCAACTGCAATGCACAACAGGTGCAAATGGCATCACTGAGCACACACCTGGGCCCAAGAAATGTTGTCTCCCTCGGTGCAAAAGTTTACGAGCATCCTGAGCCGCCCATCCTCCTCAGCGGTGAAGGGGCCAGAGTTGATGCGTGTTGCATGGTGCCTGCAGTAATGCAGAGCACACTGGAATGCGCTCCGCCCACTTTTCAGCTCCTCGGCCACCTGTGAGACACACAAGTGCACAGACATACGAAGCTTGCACATTTGAAAAGAGTGCGGACGAAACTTGCAGCCACAGTTCGGCAAAAGAAGCTAATCTAGTGACACCCCACTGGGGAGAGCGCGGCACCCTTTGCTTTGTGCAAAGGCCACAACAAAGCTCGACTTCCATCAAGTTTCTTACTTCGAGATATAAGATTGAGGCTGAAGTTTCTCAGGAAGCAATTTCTCCAAAACTGGCAACAAGAGAGACCAAAACTGAAAAAATGTTGGGGGGAGTGGGGGGGGGGGGGGCACAATTTTTTTCCCTTACGAAGCCACGAAAGGTTGACCCACACCCACCAGCAACTTCACTACAAATCTGTTGAACTGTTGTGGGAACTGCCGTCTCACTTCTGGAAAAAAAGTTTCCAGGACGCATCATCAGGAAGCGAAGCCAATAGCTCTATTGTTAGCCGGTGTCCAGAGACCAGACTTAACGATCTGAAAGGCAGACTCCGCAGACTCCAAATAAAAAAAAAAAAGAGAGAGATGAATCTGCACACAGCAAGCACACACCAGTGCCACAAGACTCACAACATGGAGGTTTGTGTGGAGGGCTTGGGGACAGTTTCATCGCAACAGCAAGGCTGCTTGAAGAGCACACGAAAATCCTGCCCCACAAGGGCTGTCAACCCACATCACATGGGAGGCAGTGTGGCCAAAATTCGAGCCTCCAATCTCGAGAGACCAAGCCACAGCCACTAAGCCATTCCGAAGGCAGTGGCTGCAAATGTTCAGCTGCAATGACCAACTCTGGACAAATTTTAAAATACAAAGTAGACTCCCTTTAAGCAGAACTTGAATGGACTGGAACATCTTGTAATTTTATCAAAGTTCTTAACAGGAGTACACCAAAAAAAGAAGATGTGAGCATGTAGCTGTGCCCAAACAAATGACGCATGATAAACAATCATTACAAATCGCCAGACGTTCAGTCCAGAGACTTTCATCCCTTATAGTACATGGATGCATGCATGGAGCATAGGTGTGCCTCCCTCCAATAATTTTGACAACTGCCTTTCATGCATACACAGTTGTTTTGAGACTACCGTCGAACCCAGATATATCAAGCCCGGATAATTAGAATTTTGCTTATATCACACTCACGGAACGTCCCCTTGAAGATCCCACGTAAAAGTATAGGAAAGCTGCATCGTATTTGGAACTCCAATTTCACGGGTAGTTAAATATATCAAACGCAACAGCATGCACTGGAAGGCGTCCACTCCCCATAGTGATGACTATGCACTATTCAAGAAAAAAATTTTAAATATCAACATTTGCCTGTTAATCTTTTACTGAAAATATAATTTTTTTTTCATACTAAATACAGTGAAACCTCGTTATAACGAACAGTTAAAAAATCAGAAAATAGTTTGCTATGTCCATAATTCGTGATATAAAATTTCGTAGAAAATACATGCAAGAGCAGCAAAATTCAATCAGAGAAGGCACAGCAACTCGGAGGGTGCTTACTTGGGTCACATTCATTTATTTACGTGCAAAGAACTGCGTTATCGCGGCCTGCTTTTTTGTGTTGATCGCATTCCATATCACGCCCTGTTCCACAGTTTGCAAACACTCAACAAGGGCAAACCCACTGCCCTCAATAGCACTGCAGTGGCGGTGCAGTAAATCCAATGCAGCAGCGCTTCTTGTGAAGTCTGAATGTTCTCATCGTCTGCAGGGTCAGCCTGAGCTTCGTCAGCGGGATGTTCAGAAACTTTCGCAGAGATTTCGGCGTCCGTGAGTACAGCCGTGGTCACTGCGATGTCGTTGCCACCTATAGAGTCTTCTACAGTCATTGTTGCAACCATGTCACCAACAAACGTGAAAAATCGTTCCAGGCCTCATCGAGCTCGCGGAGCTCTGCTTCTGCTTCATCGGGATCGTCCCCATCGTCACTTGATGCACGAACCTCTGCTGGAACAAAACCTGCGTGCCAAAAGCAGTTCGCAATCGATTTGCCTTTCACGCTGTTCCATGCCACTTTAATGCTCCCAGCAAGTCGATCTTCAAGTCCTGCTTCATACGAAGCTTCACGAGCAGTGTTAGTCTCCTCTTGCAGTAAACTGCCTTGAAGGCCCTGATTTTATCTCAAGCTCGGGCTTTAACGTCAGTGCTCCTCTTTTTTTCATGTTCACCGCCATCACAGCACTACACACACCCACTCACCACACTCGACACGACGACCGACGCAGCTTCCACCGAACGCTACGAGGCGACGCCGCTGCTAACACTAAAACGCAAAAGACGCAAAAAGGCAAAAGCAACATTCGATCGCTCCGCTGCCGCTGCTACTGAAGCGGCGCTGTCAGCGATTGTGAGATGCGAACGATTTCTTTGGCTGTCAACTCTCAATGCCGATGTGGCATCTGTGGCGCTGTCAGCGTCTGCGAGATAGTCCTGAACGTTTGCTGCGCCGCACAACACACTTGTAGTGCAACGAAGCCTGCCTATTAAAGTGAGGTAGTGCTTGGCGTCGCGAAGTTCATTATATCCATTTTATGCCGAACCACGTTCGCTATGAAAGTTAAAAATACATGTCTTTGACAAAAATATTTTGGAAAAGTTCGATATATTCAATAATTCGTTATATGCGTGTTCGTTATATCGAGGTTTGACTGTAATACATTTTTAATTTTTTCTATTCATATTGGATGTGTTTTAAAAATTGCAATATTTGCACTATGACGGCCCTTATAGTGATGTCTTGCACATCGCAAAAACAAAATCCAAAGTCAGGTGCCTACAAGCCCCCAAGACAGCGGCCACAGGTGCGCACCTTGTCCCAACAGCGCTCGTCCCACTTGGTGGCCAGTGCGACCAGCCGCTCTTCCTCGCCAGGTGTCCAGGGGCCCTGATTAAGGCGCACATCCAGCAGATGGCGCCAATACATCTCGCAGCCAAACGCTGTCCGGTTGGCGCGCATGTCCACGGCCGCAATGCGCAGCCAGTCGATGGGCCGCGTCGACTTCTCCAGCAGCTCCACCAGGCTCCAGCCACGCACCTCGGTCATCTGCACATATAAAGCACTGCTTGAGTTCGGCTTGGAGGCATGAAAAGGTTCATTCCACATTACAGATACAGTCGAACACAGATATATCGAGCTCGAAGGGGATTGTGAAATAATTTGAATATACAGAAGTCGGCTTGAGACGCCACGCGTGATCGTAAAAAATGATACAGTCGAACCCGGATATATCGAATTTCGGTTATATCGAACTCGCGGATTATCCCCTTGATAATCCCATGTAAAAGTATAGGAAAGCCGCGTCATATATCGAACTCAGTTTCACCGATTGTTCGATATATCGAACTCCGCACCACGCACTGGAAAGCGTGCCATTCCCAAATACGATCGCATCACCCTCGGCCATTTGCCGCGTGGCGTTTTCAAGCCGCGCGCGGAAGTAATGAGAGGGGACAGTTCGGCTAGGACAGCGCCGCGCCCATTCCCTACAGGCGCACGCATTTGCGTTTATCGTTTCCCGCGCGCCAGCACGTGACAAGTTTGCAAGCTATGTGCGTGAATGAACCAGAGAGAACCGGTGGCAACGAGAGGGGAAAAGTGCGATAGAGCGAAGCGCAAGGTTATGCCCATTCTTTTGCCGAGCTATCTCTCTCCGCTCTTTCCCGGCCTTCGTTCGCAGTAGCACGTGCTACGCATGCGCCAAGCCAGCTCAGCCCGTTTTCAGGCAGAACGTCGGGCGCTTTCCCCAGCGTGTGTTGCGAACCCTCTGCGCGCGCAGCCGCGCGGCTGACGTGGCTATGGCACCTGCGGAAGTTAACAATAGATCTTTTTTTTTTTCCGAGAGTCGTCTATATTTATCGTTGTGCTGTACGCACGGCGTAGCGCAAGATATGGCGTTACGAAGCAGCTTTTTTTTTTTTTTTTTGCGAGAGTCGTTTATTCTTGCATGTATGAATTAACGAAAGTATGCGGTCAGCTGCGATCATGACACTGGCTTTTAGCATTTTTCGCTTCAAACAGCATTTGCAGCTACTGTATCACGCTTTCCAATGTTTTGTGGCAGTGGACTACGCCCGCCCCAAGCGCGGGGTGATAAATCGAACCAGGCTTGTGCAATCAAGCCATCACGGGCAGTCTGCCAAGTTCGCTCCCGGCCGCCGCAGGAGCTATAAAAAGATAAACACAACACGCTGCGACGTTATGGCTGCCCAGCATCTTGGCACGCTGCCAAGAAATGAGCTGTGGATGAGATGACCGTGCGACATGCAAGCGAAAACGCTGGCGATTTCTTCTGCAGCCACACAGAAACCTTGTTTGGAGCTGCTGCGGTGGCTGGAACAGCAGAGGGACGCAGCTCCAAGTTGGAAATTTTTTGCTCTGTCGCTGCCGCTGGTCGCTGAGATCGCTTAATCGCTTGCATGTGAGCAAGCTGGCCTTAACGTTTTTTTTTTTTTTTCAAAATTCTCGAGTGCAAAATTGAAGGGTGGGTTCATTATGCGAGTGAGTTGATTATGCGACAAATGAATGCGGTATCGTTTTTTCGCATCGTAAGTGCTGTCCCAAGCCAATTTCTGTATATCGAATTAGCGATATATCAAACTATTTCGCGATCCCCTACGAGTTCGATATATCCGGGTTCGACTGTACCGTATTTATCGCGTAATCAACCCACTTGAATAATAAACCCACCCTCCACTTTTGCCGCCGAGAATTCGGAAAAAAAAAAAAAAAACGTTAGTCGGACTCGGTAGCACATGCCTCTGTTTTGGCCGTCACATCCACAGCTCATTTACTGGCAGCATGCCAAGATGCTGCGCAGCAATGGCATGTTTATCTTTTGACTATACTTTTGATTTAGCTCCTGCAGTAGGGAGCGAACTTGGTAGAATGTGCCCGTGATGACTTGATTGTACACACCTGGTTCGATTTATCATGCCGCGCTTGGGGCAGGCACAGCCCATTGCCACAAAATCATTGGAAAGCGTGATAGCTGCAAATGCCATTTGAAGCGAACAATGCTAAAAGCTGGTGTCATAATCGCAGTTGACTGCATGCTTTCGTAGATTCATAGATGCAAGGATAGACGACTCGCAAAAAAATATGTCGCTTCTTAACGTCCGCAGCCACCATAGCTTATGCTATGCCGCACGTTAGCACAGCGACAAGAATGGATGACTCTCACAAAAATAAGAAAAACAAATCTACTGCTTCTTGACATTCGCAACTGCCATAGCTTACGCTACGTCACAGGTTCAGCACGACAACACAAAGAGCATTGCATGTCACCCGCCGCGCACAGAGGGTACACAACACGCACCGCAGAAGGCGTTCGACATTCTTTCTGCGACAGGCTGAACTGGCTTGTCGGTGCATGCGTAGTGCTTGCTGCTGGGAGCGAAGACCGGGAAGGAGAGAGGAAGGAGAGAGAGGAAGTAGAGAGAGAAAGCTCGGCAGAAGAATGGGCACACCTTTGCATTTCGCTCTATCGCATTATTTCCCCTCTCCCGAACACCACGCCTGCATTGGCTGCATCTGCTCCGTGCCGGCTGTTGCCTAACCGGTTCCCTCCCATTCCTTCATGCAGATGACTTGCAAATGTCACGTGCTAGCATGTGGCAAATAACGCAGATACGTGCACCTTTGGGGAAAGAGCGCAGCGCTGCTCTAGACCAGCTATCGCCAAACTGTTCTCGAGAGCACAGCGCTGCTGTAGACCAGCCATCGCCGAACTGTTCTCTCTCATTCCTTCCACGTGTGGCTTGTCATGCGGCAAATGGCTGAGGGTGATGCCATCGTTTTTGGGGAAAAGCGCACCTTCTTTAAGTGGTGCGAAGTTCAATATATTGAACGACCAGTGAAATTGGAGTTCAATATACGACTCAGCTTTCCTGTACTTTTACATGGGATTTTCAAGGGGATATCCCGTAAGTTCGATGTAATCCCAATTCGAATTATCCGGGTTTGACTGTATATTGCTGCTCATAAAAACAATGATTTATAGAGTTGAACGTCCCACAGTGACTCAAGACTACGAGAGACGCCACGGTAGAGTGCTCCGAAAAGTTTGACCACCAGGGGTTCTTTAGTGTGCACTGACATCGCACAGCATACGGGCGCCTTGCTTTTCACCTTCATCGAAAAGAGGCCGCTGCAGCCAGAGTTCAATCCCGCAACCTTGGAGCCAGGAATCGAGCGCGCTAACCTCTGCACCACCGCAGCACACAAGGAGACTGGGGACCCAACAAAACGCACCTGCTTTTCCAGTTGGCATATGCGATCCTTGAGCTCGGCATTCTGCAAGGGGTCCTCAGTTGTCAGCAGTTTCTCAGAGAGCCTCTCTTTGCGGTCCATCAGTGCTTCCAGGTTTTGCTGCAGCAGATTGCTTTGGACTGCATCCACCTGAACACACACAAGCAAAAGGAATTGAATTAAAGGGACACTAAAGAAAGAAATTAAATGGGCTTGTATCAATAGAATGCCAATTCCTGATTACAAAAAATCCACTCTTACTGAAAACAGTGCTGTTATTGGTAGTAAAGAGGAAGAACAGAAATACAGGTATCGCCGTCATAGCCGAAACAGTCGAGACTCACAACTACAAATCACGTGACGTGCAAGGGATCCTGGAGGCTGTCAAATGCGAATTACGTTGCCCATTTGAATGCGGTAGTAGGTTTTGTCTCGAATATGATAACATGCTTTTATCATACGTAAACGACAGCGAAAAGACAACGTAAACGTTGCAAGGAAAATACAAAAATATACTTGGAGGCGCCACAGGCGCCCACTTCAGTTTTGGTTATGGTTATGTTCCGGCTCAGGCACTTCGTACGTGCTCGGATAGTTTCGTTTTGGACCTGTGGCGAGCTCGGAGCAGCAGATGCGCCTGGCTCGTTCACATTTGAGCATTCGGAGGCGCGAGCGAGCGAAATCCGCTGCAGCCGACACGCTCCTTCGTTCACACTGCTGAGCCAACATATCGCCGCCGCCGCCGCTTCGACTGCGAGCTCCCGTTAACCCTGACCTGACCGCTCGACTGCAGGTATACGTACACCACAAAACGCATACATATGCTAAGTGCCGAAGGAAAAACGCATTATCATTCAATTGTTCACTAAATCATGGCTCATCTGACCCACATAATGTGGCAACAAGAGCTTCAACGTGCTATTTGCAGGCTTCGTAAACAAAAGGGGCATACTTGCCACTCATACCAAGAACAGCGTCGATCGTATTCCAAATGTCATTGTTCCCCTATTGCATCCTTGCCTATTGCGCTGGTCGCCCGGCGAAAAATGGGCCTCGGAAAGAAAGTAGAAACTAAAAAATAAAGAAGCACCACAGATACATTAAAAAGCTAAAAAAAAATCAATTTGTAGAAGAAAAAAAAAACGACAGCGCCAACGGGATTCAAACTCACTACTTCTTGTTCCGTACGGTTCCGCGCTAACCACTCGGCCATGCCGAGACATAGGAAGCTGGAAAATATTTCTGCATATTATGTCACGGCCGCATTTATAATGGAACTTCATTTTTCAAGGTGTACAGGCCATTGCTGCCGGTCTAGAAATTACAACTTCTTGACCATCAGAGCATGCTGCCTGCTCTCACCACTTGCAACTAATGTTCTGGATGCCTATGCGCACTATATTGTGCACTGGAATCACTTTAACATGTGTAATTTCACAGCGCTGGCAAATTTAGGAGCGCCGGCTCTTCGGTCATGCTCTGCTACCGTGGACGCAATTTTAGCTGAACACGAAGCTGTAGCACAAACCTTCAAGGAAAAAAGTGCGACAAAGCTTCAAAACTGACAAGCGCAGCAGCGAGGACACTATTTTGCTAGTAACTAAACCTTATTTGTATGTAAACATTTCGGAAAGCATTGCGATGACTAAGGGCTTGGTTTGTTTATACGCAGTGCAACAAGGAGCACAAAAGCTTGAGAAACACGTAAAGTATTATGCATTACAAGCGCTCTATGTTTTTTTTTTCTTTCATGGGCCCATTGCTCGGTAAATTACTCTCTTCATCCTTTTATTTATTTCTGCTGTAGCCATCACTTATTGTGAGCCCATGGTCGATTACGAGTACGCTGTTGCCATGTTGGCGCCTGAGGGATGCTAACCGGTCGACGCCGCGGACCGCACCAGCTCGTCAGCAATCATGAAGTCTCCTCTTGCGTCATAGTGTCCGTCATTCTGCCCTATATGTAGTAGGAGAAAACAGTTTGAATTCAACCGGCGGAGACAAAAAAAATCTCAACTTCTTATCGCAATATCAGAAAATAATTCGATTTTTTGCTGCCGGGTATGCGGTGACCGTTTCACCAAATGCCGTTTATTAGATTTTGATAGCACTGTACTTCGAAAGGCAAAGAAAATGCATCTAACAAACAATGACCTTGAGCTTGACGATCCAGCCCCCGTGTACATAAACGAAGCCTCTGCAGTGGGAATGCAATGTAGAGAAGCTCTTCAGACCTGCCATGAAGAACACAAATGCGACTGCATATGCGAGCATCTGAGCGAGCATACTGGAAGTGCACATTGGCTTCTCCAATTAATAAAGCTTCCTATCACTAATTACCATAGGTGTTGTGTCCACTAGCCTGAAGAATATAGCAAAAATTGTCTATTACATTGCATTTTAGTATGAGCGACAAATCTATCCGGTAAATGATAAGAAAGTGCCGCTGACATAAACAAGTCATTGTGCCTAGAAAGCGAGACATAGCCAAGCCAAGACCAAAACAAATGACAAAAACAGAGGTGGTTCTTCTCTGGCGAGGAAAAATCAACTGCTCTGTTTACTATTCAACTAGTTTCAACTCCACTCAGAAATGCCTTGTTTGCTTTTCATTTAATTTTCATCTCAGTACAGATTTGTTACTCACAGCCGCTGTTATCCTTTGTCAAACAAGTATAAATTTCTGCGGAATATTTCTGCTGGTGATGTTTTATAGTTTTAGCTGCTTCTAGCACCTTGGCAGTAAGCTGGTTACTTTTACGATTTCATGGCGCTTTTTTTTGCTTGAATTCTTGTAGCGTTACCAGACACATAACTTAGTTGCAAATCACTAGCTGCGGTATCACATCACATTGAGATTGCACTTTGCAATCACAGCAAACATGGTTTGTTAACATATACAGCTTTGGCACATCAGCCATAAGTTCTTGGCCTGATTTTCAAGCTGGGAGAAGATGTGTTGAACAGCACCAATGCCGCCATGAAGCAGACCAATATTTATAACTATTTCAGCAGTAAATAAATGTAAGGAAGTTGTGAGGTGTGGTTGTCCACCAAGCAAATGCAATATTTGAATTAAAGCTATAATAATGCTTTTGCGACATGATGTACCTTCCTTTTTTGCGTATTTCAGCCGTAGGCTGCGTGCGCCGAAATAAGGTCTGGTTAGAAAATGTAAATGCAGTACCTTGCTTATAAGGCACCTCTTATATAAGAGACATAAACTGCTCCCCAGTGCATGTCCCTTATAAAGGGGTTCAACTGTAATCAAAATCATAACATAACGCAAACTAAAAGCGAACCCACCCGCACGCAATAATAATTTATTATATCGTTGCCAACTGGGGAAAAAAAAGGGGAGTACAGCAGGGGTGGAAGCAGGCTTCAGCATTTTGGAGCAGCTGTGGGAGCCGTAGTAAGGCCATTTTAGAGCAGCTTTGGAGCAACGAAACGAGTTTTGGAGCATTTGAATTATGTTTTAGAACAGGTTTTTTAGGTCAAACACCTTTGATAATTGCAGTTTTCTTTTTCTGAAATACGAAACTTCCAATCTGATTCCTTTTTATGCAAGTTCAATGCCTTTCCAACCTCCCACTCATCTCTGACAAGACAAACTGCCAAAGCATGTAAAGATATATAACACAGGCCAACCTTAACAAATACTGGGAAAAGACTAGCAGCAAACGAAACGCTTGCTGGAGCGCTTCATAACAGAACATCTAGTCTTACCTAATGTGTTTTTTGACTTGATGGATTCAAATGTCCAGCCTACCACTTCGATGCACTCTAGCAGCGATACTAATTTGAAGTTCAGATTATTGGGCATGACATTTCTGCTCCTATCTTGTGAATAGTACCTACTTTATTTTCCTTATTTAGAATGAATCTCAAAGCCCCCAGATATGAGGTATTACATGATCCCTTTTTTTCTATGCCTCGGCTGATAAATTCCTGAGCACACGGATATTTTGTCTACGATAGAGGCGCCTTCAAACCACAATAATGAGTCTCAACAAGGTTGGCACCAGTGCCGCTCCCTTGCTTTTTGCCTACCGTGGGATCGGAGATGACTGCAGCACAACCTCGATCGTCTTGTCCATTTGTAAATATGGTGAGGTCTACAGGGGTGAAAGCAGGCTCGTTTATTTTGGAGCAGCTTTGGGATTTAGAGAGATGGCTTTGAGGGGTAGCCTTTCCATTCTACAGCTTTTTTTACTTCATTGCCTCCTGCCAATAGTTGATCATTCTTTGCTTGAGCAATGCTGGGGCTCATTTTTAATATTTTGGCGATAAATTCTGCATGCCTTACCAACAATCTTGAGAAGCTGCCTAGTGATTCACAGCTTTGGTGTACTAACCCATAACGCTTCAAGTATGGTTTAGTCTGCCGCAGGCCTGGCAAACTTGTCACTGACAAAGAGACTCGATGGTGAAGTACCTGCTTGTTTTCACAGCAGAACCATCAGAATAATCATGCAGTTTTTACAGTCAGATAAGTTTTCTTCCTGACCGCTCAAAATAATTTGTGCAACCTGCTTCACTTGCTTATCTCGCTTCTCTCCACAGGCGATACAAAAGGCTGCGAGAGGGTGCTACGTCACATGCACAGTGCATTTTTTGTTTTCGCAATTATCGCAAATCACCGGTGGCTCATAGTAAATTTACTTGCAAACAAATATTTGTTACATTCCATGCTTCCTTGCCTTGCAAAAGTTTCATATGTATTAAGCCCAGTGCAAGATGCATTATATCTTTTCCACTGGTGCAATGACATTGTTCCCGTGTTCTGCTAAATTTGATGGCAGAACATCAAAATAGCCAGTTTGAAGCAGCTTTGTAGCAATATTGCATTTATGGAGCAGGATGGAGCAGGGAAAGCGGTTTGGAGCAGAATGGAGCAATTGGAGCAGCACTTCCACCCCTATAACAAAAAAAAAAATGTTGCACAAAGTGGATTCGAATAGTTTTTTTCGCATTTAAAAATGTAACATTAATCCACTGCGCCACACAAGCAACAAGAACCATGTGCTTTAATTGCACTCTTCGTTTTAAAAATATTTCAGCTATATGTCGCCAGGTGACGCTGCTCAGAGGACGCTACCACTGAGAGAACATAATCAGGCAATTGGAGGAGCTGCCTCCTCAAACAGAAGGCAATCTGAAAGAGTTTTCAATTCAGGCTTTTCGCAAAAACTACCAGCCTTCAAGCAAATACAGTACACGAGAAGAGCCCATAATACCAGCGCAATGTATGATCCATTAACTGCACTGTCTCTTCCCTTAAAAGTTGAAAAAAAAAGAAAAAAAAAAGAAAGAAATCAAGCGAACGGCCAGCATTTTTTTTGCTGCAATGCAGCCAAGCACGAATGTTACACCTCCTTGCTGCCAGAGCCCAGCAAATAATTGGACGGTCACTAAATTTGAGCCGGACTAGCTGCCACAGTGCAACACCAAGTGCATTCAAGCGGGCAGAGGGCATTGTCATACCAGGGAGCGGCACTCTTCGGCCGCCCATGGCAGGCCGGGCGCGATGTACGGGTCCAGCTCCTTATTGGCGCGCCTGGTCAGCTCATCCTCATTTGGGGGAGCTGGCATGCCGTCCTTATCACGAAAGTACGGGTGGTGGAAGACGAGGGACTGGTACCAATTCTTCCGCACCTTTGGCTTGCGGCGGCGCTGCGTCCGCTCTGCCAGCTGTGCAGGCAGCTCCTTTTGCAGTGTCCTGAAAAAGGTGGCAGCACGTTCCACCACGAACGTTCGCAACAACAATTCAAACAAAACTCGGAACAACTAGTTCACCACATACACTGTACAATAAATGCAATTGACCACACATTCTCTCAAATTATACTCCATAAAACAACACGTTCGCTAAACTGCTTTCTGGAGTTTCCTATGTGCGTAGCTTCAGGCTAGTTTAGGTATCATTTTCAGTGGATTGCATCTGTACTTAAGTCTTGACATGTGTCTTAGTAACGTGATCCCTCCCTTATAAATACCCCTGCATCTGTGAGTAAAGAGTTTTCGTTATTTCATGTTTCAAGAAGTGCTGAGCGTACCTTACTCTGGCCACCATCAGCCACTGCTACAACACCAGCTAAATTCATGCATGTCCCAGCTCTCGCCTTTCTTTTTACCTACACTGTGACTGATCCTACTGTAATTTCTGCCAGCAGAGTGCTTTGCAATGTGGCTAATCATTAGTAATAAAAAAATGCTGGCATGTCCTGAAAAGCTGTATGCCTGCAAGCTGTATTCCAGTTGCACACTATACAATGAAGGGGCAAAAGCCACAGCGTGCGACATCCCTCAACACCTTTCGAAAAATGTATTGCTGTTTTCCAATGTAACTATGGTATTAAAGAGGTCACAACACCAATTTTCGAATATAAACTGTTTATTGCATTTTATCCCTGATGTGCCACGCAACTAAACTTCAAAGTTTCAGCTCCATCACAGCAGCAGATATTTTTAAATCTAATATTTTCATTTATTCGTGAACAGCTTGCTGACCTGGCAACTAGCTAAGCCACCAATGACAAACCGATGTCGTTTTGCGTGCTGCATGTTCTGTGCATGAGCAGCGTCAACTGCGGTGAGCCGACGTGGCGGACCAAGCCACAGCCACAGTCTCCTGAGAGCACGGCAGACGACGGCGCTCTGCTTCTCCCTAATAGCCTCTAGACCTATATTGTTTTGCACCAAAGCCACAGCAGATGTCATTTTGTAACTGGACAGTGACAAGTTATAGTAATGGGTACTTGATCATGAAACTTCCTCGCTCTTAACGCCAATGTTTCGTATTAAAGACAAAATGATTATTTTCAGTGATGCCTTAGCAGCAGAGCTAGTATGCGAGAACATCATAAATGGGCACCGCAGTGGCAGCAACTGCTGCACAGCCGTGAGCAAAAACTCTCACCGTATGGGTCACCATTCGTCAAAAAGCATTCGGTTTTTAAAACTGTTTTCCCAAGGCTTATTATTACGAGAACAACAAATTTGAGGATGCTTTTCTGACACGCAGCAAAAAATCCACCTTAGCTGGCATGAACAGTCTTGCAGAAGGCACAGGCGGTGCGGCCGGCTGTCACCAGTTAATAATTATGAGTTATTAACGATGCGCCAGTAATGGTGCGCACTCCCAGACACGCTTAGAGTGATTGGGGGTAACTAGTCCGGTCTCAAAGGAGATGCCCTCGACTTGTGTGGCAAGCTCAGCCGGAAGTGACAGAAGGGGGTGGCCGTTTAGTGCCCAACTTTCGTCAGTTCAAGCCAGAGTAAGGGTCGGAGTCAGAAGTAACAAGAAAAAACAAACTTTATACACAGCAAGAGACGATACAGAGAAATTCACATGAACCATTAAAATGCACAGACGAGAGGGTCACAGAAAGGCAATGCTAAGCATGCAACTAAAAAGAAATTCAGTAACATAGGAGCTTTACCACACTGAACAATAAATGAGAGAGTCAAGTAAACAAACACCAAATTGTTCACAAGGCACTGTTGGAGACCGACGCCTGGAGAGTCACGATGTGGCCGCCATGTAGGACGAGCGCCACTCCCTCGCAGGTCTATGGGCTTGCCAGCAGCGTCGGGAGCCGAGCAGTAGCACTTGAAAACTCGCCTCAATACTAGCTCAAACAATAGCCGACCCACACAAGCGGCACGACCTCCATAAATAGGGCGTGCAGTGTCTGTCTGTTACAACGTGCCTAGGCTGGCGCACACATACACCTAAATTCACTCATGTAAATGTCCTCTCATCCTCCCGCCGAGCCGCGCGTCGTCATTGGTTAGGCGCGGCTGAAGCT
Source organism: Amblyomma maculatum (assembly GCF_055883805.1). Lineage (NCBI taxonomy): Eukaryota > Metazoa > Arthropoda > Arachnida > Ixodida > Ixodidae > Amblyomma > Amblyomma maculatum. Next base: position 23,135,264 of record NC_139351.1, on the reverse strand, counting down.
TCGAGAGAAGCCGAGAACCTTCTGGCCGAGTGAGTCACCGTATGTCACCGTCGTCGCCGAATGATGAGAAGGAGGGTGAAGACAATGCATACAAGGCCACGCGCTCTCCTCGTACGGGGAAGGGCGTTTCTGGAATGCCGTCGAACGTTCGACGCAGATGCTGCGCGGGCTTCCTTCGCACCGCGCTGGCTTAATAACAATGTGCGCAGATTTCGTAACATCGGCATGGCAGTGTTTATTTACAATGGTGGAGGCAGTGCTGCCATCAGACAATGTCAGCGGTCACGCCGAAAGTGGATCTGTGGGCAAGCACTAAATGCGCTTCACTACAGTCTGTGTTCTGTTTTCAGAAACATGTTCACTATAGTCATTGCGAGTAATGCTGGTCTGAGCAAGTGCAAGCACAGTACAGTGCATCAGCAACTTATCAGAACTGGCACAGCAGCAGATGACGCAGCGGCCGGTGTGAGTTTGTGACGTCACAAGCATTTCAACATGGCAATCGCTGTCGGTGGGAGGGACTTCGCAGTCTCAACTTCAGCAAGTTATTTCGAAATGAAGAATGCATCTAGGAAGCTCGAACTTCGGAAATAAAATAACAAGGTTCAGTATTATCGGGCAGACTACAAAACTAATATACTGGATGACCATGGCATGACCCCTTTAAAGAGAGTGTAGAATATACAGTAGAACCCCACTATAGTAAACTTGGATATAGTAAAAACTCGGGTATAGTAAAGTGAAACTGAAGTCCCAGTCCATCTTCCATAGAAGGCTGTACGTTTTTCCCCCTTTATAGTAAAGTTATTTTTGATAAAAATCTGTTATTGTAAACGAGGTGTAAGTGTAAAGTGAGTCTGGCCACGGCAACGTGCTTCCCACGAATTGACATCGCCACAGGTGTGTTACCTCGGAATTTTTCTTCAGTGAAAAAAAGAAAAAATGTAACAACGCAGAGAGTTTGCTTTAATGGCTTTAACACTATGCTTACCTACATAGAGGAGAAGCCACCTTTAGGTAGTCGTGTAGGAAAGCATGCCGGTCGTGGAAAAAAAAAAAGTAAAGCTGACTATAAATGTGAAGTGAAGGCGACACGGTCCATACAGATAGTAAAAGAGTAAGAGTGCAGCAAGAGATAATGAAGAGAAGAAACGTCTGAACATTCGCAGCATTAGGCGGGGTGGCAAGTGAAGGCGTGGCGTATGCAGTTTTGCGATGCTTTACTGCCGCCGCATTTCTCGTCTAACATCTCTTAAAGAGCGGGAGATGATGCAGTGTTCATGCAAAGCTTTGGCTTTAGTATGAAATCAAGTTCAGTTGCATTCGTAGCCACGTTGCCTTCATGCTTAAGTAGTCCCACAAGATGCAAACAAAAACATCATATAACTGGAAAAAAAAAAGGAAAATTGTAGAGAGATGATAACCCGAGGTAGAAGGTATTTTAGTGCTTTTTTTTCATAAAGCAACAAGACACACTTAGTAGGCAGCCATTTAATTACTAGACACCATCTTAGGGGCCATGTCAACCCCAACACCTGATATGGTAAAGATTTTTGCCGCTCCAAGTGACTTTATTATAAAGGGGTTCTACTGCAGTAAAACATGATGAAAAATCCTAAAATAAAATGTAACTTCAAGGAAATCAGTGAACTGTTACCGAGATGTGGTCATGCAGTTGGCTACAATGATGATAACAGCAGTGTTTCAACACAGTGTGGTACTTCAGTTTGTTTTATGCAAATTTCAATGCCTAATTAAAATCATAAATCAGTTTTTCATATACGAGTGCTCAAGCTATACAATATCAGACTAGATCTTTTTACTTCTTTCATAGTCTGTATGTTTTGGCTAGCATTCTGTCCCCCTTCAATTGGAAACTTGAAGGCCTCTTTGTGGCTGTAAAATATTTGGAGGGGAAGTTCATTCCAGCATTAAAGGGACAGGTTTGGTTTGGTCTGTGGGGTTTAACGTCCCAAAGCGACTCGGGCTATGAGAGACGCCGTAGTGAAGGACTCCGGAAATTTCGACCACCTGGGGTTCTTTAACGTGCACTGACATCGCACAGCACACGGGCGCCTTGCTTTTTGCCTCCATCGAAAAGCGGTCGCCGAGGCCGGGATACGATCCCGCGTCCTTGGGAACAGTAGTTGAGCGCCTTAACCACTGCGCCACCCCGGCAGGGTCATTAAAGGGACAGTCTACTGGCATAGAAGAGTATAATCTACCTAAACACTTGGTTGTATCATAGCCGGAAAAACTCTTAGTTTAACCAGGAATTTATATTCTGAATTGATCAAGAAAGTCAGATTTTATAGAGGGTGGCACTTTACCATGTCCTTTTGTTTCAGCTAACATGGTAGTACCTGCTCGGAGCATCTGAAGAGAATATACATACTACATTTCATAACTATGCCATAGTATCATATGGACAGTTATTTGTGTTCATATCAACTTAAGGCACCTGATTTCATTCTCTTTCAGTAAATAAAAGCCACTTTTATTCTTTTATCTTGCTTGATTTGTTTTTAAAATGAGTACAAAACAGAAAATTTCACAACCAAGGACGCCGCTGTACTTGTAGCAGCATTTCTACTCGGTTGATGGTATCTATGATGGATGCTATAGGGTTTATTTATTCATTTCATTTTATTCGAGGCTACCAGTACTCTCAATTAACAAAACTGTGTATTTTATTTAACGACACATTCTGCGTGAGACATATAGGCAGCACAACGGTGTTGCGTTCACAGAGCTATATTGGGTTACTATACTAACTGCTATACATGGCAGTAATTGAATTACAGTAATGAAATTACTGTAATTTAATTACTTTTTCCAGTAATTTGTAATGTAATGAATTACTTTTTTGGTTTGGTAATTTAGTAATGTAATGAACTACTTTTTGGCAGTAATTTCGGAGCAAAAGTAATTAAATCCTTTCGAAATTACTTTTACTTAAATGCACCACTACTCCATCAATAGACAACAAAGTAGAGTATTGCGAAAGCAGGAACGACGTGCCACAAGCCGAAGCCAGCGTAACGAATCGGCAAAACGAGACAAAATTGAGCCAAACAGTGCGCCTGTGACCTCCTGTGTAGCAGTTCACAGTGCAGTTATCCCATGGCAACCTTTCTCCAAGCAGCAGGAAACAAGGCGTCAAGGAAATGCCGAAGGGACAGATGGTGTAAGAAAGCCGGAGTTGAAAACTAGTTGGAAGCGCGGTGTGTTGCGTCGGCTAGGGCACAGTGGTGCCTGATTACACACATCACCACGGGGCGAGGAAGGGTTGGGGCGGGGTAGACAGGCAGAAGGGTCCATGCCGTGAGCCGCTGTGGCGTGAGCATTATTGAGCGTAAGGTGCCGAAGATGATTCTTAGGACTACGGAAGCAATAAATAGCCTAGTTTCTTCGGGACCTTCAAATGGCGGACACAGCTCCGGGCCAGCAAGACGCTAGGTTCGCCGCTCATTTCACGACAGTTCAACCACGCTTCTGCTTTTGTTGTTATTTTTTTGCAGTTGTCTTATTTTTTTCAACGTCAAGTGCTGTAGGAAAGAGGGAAGGAATAGTTCTCTGGGACGGAATTTGGCGGGAAGACGAAATAATGTGCGTGCTTCGTGTCTGGAGATCAAGTTGTTGTTTTGTTTACTAGCTTTACTTAGATTTTGCATGGATGAAAACTAGAAAGTAATTTAAAAGTAATTTAATTGTTCAGTCGAAGTCATTGCAGTGTAATTTTATTAATTTTTAGGAGCAGTAATGAGTAATGCAATTTAATTACTTTTCTGCGATTTTCAGCAAAATATTTAGTAATGTAATTTAATTCCCTTTCAAAAGTAATTTTGCCATGTTAGCTAACTGCATGTCAGGCCCCCGAAGTCAGTGTTTGCAGACACCGTATACCATTGAGGAAACATGACTACCAATGAAAATATTGGGTTTTAAATTATTCTGCCATGTTTCTCAACTCAACAGACGCATATTGGTTAATTTGGGGACGGAGCTTATGAATGAAGCAAGAAAAAAAATCGTTGAAAAAGTCAGTAGACTGCCGCTTTAATACTTTCGTGCAGCACACGACAACAAGCCCCTTAAAACAAGCAACCTTAAAGTATCAGGTATCACATGAACTATTTCTACACCAAGATACGACCACAAATGTGAAGTTGTTTGCTGTTCAGCTTACTGACACAATAATCATTGTCAACATCACCAAATCTGGACAGCTTACGCTTTTTGAAAAGGCACTGTGTGATAACATGAGACCTGCTTGAAAAAAAAAAAAAAAAAAAAAAAAAACACTTTGCACTCAGCAAAACCAGTGCTCAAATATGTTCTGAAATCATGGCCCTGGGCCCCTCCCAAAACATTTACAGCAAACGGAAAACAGCACTGAGAACATACACAAGCAGAGAAATACTCAGTAGAAACTGCACACTATTGTTGCAAAGCACAACAAAGACTACAATGAGAAGTTGCACTGTTGGGCAAAGCAGATGCTGTAAACGAAGAGGCTCTAGAAAAGTGTCCAAATTCCTGCTATCCTTCAATGTAAGCAAAAATTTCAAAGCACAACTTTTTTTTGCAAATCCTAGACAAAAAGTCCAACAGACAATGTACACATCCACACATAAGCCAGACTGGCGTTTCACGCATGCATTCTGTAAAGTACAGTACAGTGGCTTCCTTGCACAAACACCAGTGTGGAGAAGCTGCATGAGCACAATTTCCATACCTGTGTCATGCCATGCAACAGATGTAGATGTAGAAGCAAAATATGGTGCTAAGAACCAGCATGCTATCATGGTACGGCTGCTTCGCCTACCTTAAAGAAACTGATTAGAAAGTTCCAACGCCTGTCTCAAGGCAAGACTTGAATTTTTGAGCGTCCCTCAGTGACAGTGTTGTGAGTGCTCTGACTGGCCACAAATAATGTAATTTGAAGATTCTGCAATGCATGGCTATACAAATCTACCTCAAAATGCAAATACCAGCAGTGGAATGCTGCACAGCACTGAGCTAAAGCCTCACCTGTTTTTCTCAAGGGCTTCTGTAAGCTCCCCAATAGCGATCTCCAGAAATTCTTGATAAGCACGGTTGGCATCCAGGAGGTGTTGCAGGTCAGATGGTGCTTCCGTGTTGCTCGAACCTGTGCCAAGGGGAAAATGTATGCACTTTATTCCAAGCTTAAAAGCCAATAATACTAACACTGTGTACAAACCTGTTTGGCTTGAGCAAGCTTGTAACAATTTCTTGGAAACAGATGTAGAAAGGACAGGTGCTGGTATGAAGTGGGACAGGATGCCGGGAGTATACATTTTCAATGTGTGTGTGTGTGTGCGTGGGGGGGGGGGGGGGGGCAATCGTTTACATACTAATATTCGCTCACTCTATAGCTTTTGTCGCTTTCCTGCGCAGAATGAAACCAGCGAACAAGTTACGCTCTCCGTGGTAGCTGCACCTGCCTATTTTTGTTAAATCTACTGTTCTACGACGTAAGTTACGGTAGTAAATTTGTCTACCACGGCAGAGTGCATGGTATGTATTTCTGGAAACTTCGAGATCCAAAGCTAGGTTACAACAGGAAAAAAAAAAAAAAAAGGAAAAAATGTAAATACAGCAGGAAGTTTAGTTGGAAAAAAAAAGGAGGGGGGGGGGGTGATATGGGAACACATTAACCCCCCGCCCCCCCCCCCCCCCCCCCTTTTGTAGCAAAACGCCCACATGATGCAGCACCACACACGCAACAAGCAGCGCACGTGTAGCTTGTTAACATATATGCTCTCGGTGATATGTGCAAGTACGCACCAAGGAAAGATTCATCATCCGCTTCTTCCTCGCCGCCGTCATTGTCCTTTGCCGTCAAAGGTGTGCCAACGTTAATATATGATGAGTGCGCATAGCTAACGCGGTTGCCACACTCGTCGCTATCGTATTCGTCGCTGTCGAACTCTTCAACTTCACAGTCACTGGGAAAAAACGCTAGCGGACGCAAATCGAGAAGAGGAGCGTTGCTTGGTCCCGGCTCCGCATCGTACTCGTCCATCGGGCCCGAGTCCATAGGGCTTCCCGCCAAGGAGATGGGCCTTGGAAACTCTTGATCGTATCCCTGGGATCCCCTCGAAACACATACAACTGAACAAGCTGCTGCTGAACGCAGCAAACACGTTTTTTTGGCTCCAGCGCGCCACAGCGGGTGGCGCTGCGCCGCTCTCTCCTCTCATCATCATCATTGTGTGTGGTAACTCTAGTGAAACTGTATGTGGTAACTCCAGTGAAACAATTGACAATATGTTAGTAATGTAGAAACAAAAATTTAATAAATAGAATGATGGTTTAGTTCACCAATCTAAATCAATAATTAAGATATAGGTAGAAAAATGAGCATAATAGCTACTGCTACCACCCTGTTACAAAGGGCACGCTCTTTCAAAACCTCCGCATAGACCTTGACCTCCGCGCAGCGCGGCCGCGTCGTCTGCTCCCCGCCGCTAGACGCATCGAAAAGCATGCTGTCGTCTGCTCCGCACTAGTTTCCAGCACGTGTTTGCGCGCGCGCGGTCGGTTGTTTCTCTCCTCCTCCGGCCGCCCGCCGCGCTGAAAAAAAAAAAAAAAAAAAAAAAAAAAAAAAAAAAAAAAAAAGGAGAAAGTGACGGCGCGCTTATTCGCAAAATTCGTGTTGAAATGATGGTTGTCGGCTTTTCTTTTCTCTCTCTCTATTTTTTTTTTTTTAAGGTATCTCGCACCTCTTTGTAACTGGCGGTGCCGCAGCAGCCGTCGCGGAACCAAGTCGGCCTCAAGAAACAGATATACGTCATTAATGCAATCACTTGGCGCTTATAAAGGAAAAACACATACGTCAATCGTTCTATCCTCATACGCGATCCTGCTTCGGGTGCTCAAAACTGCGCATTCGTTAGAGGAGATAACTGAGCTAGGGATTGCACAGCGTAGGTGTGGAATTAGGAAGACGAAGGTTTCCGTGGAGAGATGTCCCCGCCTGCATGGAAAGTCGTCAGGCATTTCCTCGTTCTTCGTCTCGTGGAGAGAGGAAACTGCCGCAAAAATGGCATGCCTCGGCTTCTCTTCAGTGACCCAGGCCGTTAAGAAGCCCCTCATCGTTATAGGTAGGTAGGTCATTGATTTCGGATGGCAGCGTCAAAGCAGCAAACTCCCCCTGGGTCCGCTGTCAACAGGAACCAAAGGGTAAGGCGGCATGCTTTGTGCCTTTGTAGTGAACGCGTCCTAAACGCGCCGAAAACAGGCACCATATGGCGCCGGCTGCATCGCCTAAAACGTCTGTCCCCAAAGAGTTGAATAGGCCCCTTTCAAGTGAGCAGTCACAAATGGAAAGGAAGATCCCCAACCAGCGCCCGGAGCACTCGTCGCTGTACGTACACGCGTATCAATTCTCAACGAGAAGGACCCTTCATTCTCTGAACAGCATGGACAGACACATGAAGAGGTGCCGCCTCAAGTCCTTCAAAATACCTGTCGCTTGCCTCTGCCTTCGAGTAGCGAATTCGCGTTCATGTCTTTTTTTTTTTTTTTTTTTTTTAATGTTTGAGCCTGGCCAACAAGCGCTCTTTGAAAACAATGTCCGCGGCGAACAATTAATCATAATTTTTCACTTTCAAAAGCACCGATAAAAAACGTGCCTCCAGCCAGCCTCTATGTCAGCCGGGGCACAGAAAAAAGCAAAAATAAGAAACCCCACTGTCGCACACACACCATCTGTCGCACACACACCCGGTGCGTTCGCTGATATATGACCCAGCTGGTAGCAGAGATCAGTTCAGACCTGCAAGCCCTTCTTATATCTGTCTGGCGGAAATCTCGCACTTATTCGGACTGCACTTCACCACCAATAAATCGACAGTAGTGGTTAGAAAGAATTCCGGCGCTTCCTCAAGCTTATTCCTGCCACGCACAAGATGGGAGCTCGAGTGTTCAAGTGTTACCCCTCGGCGACTTGTTTAAGAACGTGGACACGAGCTGAATGATGATTAAAACGTTTTATTGAAAGCTAAGGCAAGGGTGTTTACGTATGTTGGTCGGACCCTTATAGTCTGGGTTTCCGTTCCATAAGGCCGCTGCCTATTCGATCGCTCTTTCCACGAGGGCTCGCGTAATGCCGCATTCCGCCACTTCCCTTCAGCCGCGCTGACATGCATGCCTGCGATTGCAGCACCGAGAAAGAAGCAGAACGCTCACTAATTTTTCTACCCCTTTGCAGACATCTTCCCCCCCCCCCCCCCCCCTCTCCCCTTTTTTGCGATGATTCCTTCATCCCATTACCGCCTCTAATCTACACTTGCACGGCAGGTGAAGACGAACCACTTATCTTATGGTTATGTTTATTGAAAGTGACAGTAAGGTGCGCCTTGTAGTGTTTCAGAATAAATTTTTTCCCAGCGAATTGTGATTATTTACCGATGAGGCCAAATAAGTGAGATCTGCTCTGCCTTCAATAACGCCCAAAAGTAGAGAGTTTGGGCCATTTAAATCATAGAGTTTCCGCGCCAAACAATTTTTTTTTTGCTTTGTATCTTAATAATATAGCATTCACTTAACGTAAAATTTTTTGCATGTATAATAAGCCAAAAATATTACCAGTACATTTGTTTCAAAAGTAATAATAATATTTTAGTTAGAAATTTAACTCGTTTTGCAGTCTTCCAGCTGTCGGCACAAAGTCGACGATATTGCGAGCCGCAGCCGCAGGTGCGTGCCGTGGTCCGGTGGTCGTACAGCACGTGTATTGGCGACGCTGCTGGAGCATGGGTCCAGCTGAAAAGCGCAAGATGGGAAAAAAGAAACTTAGCGAGGTCAGTGTCGAGGAATTTATGGCTGGAGGCTTTTCGTCGAATTCCGAGGACGACCAAGCGGCAGCTGCACGGTTACCAAATGGCGAGTCTACCAGCTCCGGCGGTCAACTGTCAGCGAAGATGAAGAAGAAACTGAAACGAAAGAAACGACGCGTTTCGGGTTCCGAAGAGAACTCTGCCACCAACTCCGGCGATGACAACAAGCTACGTGCGTCCAAGGTGCTGCCAAAGCAGAAGGAATCTCAATCGCGTCCGGCATCTAAGAAAGCAAGCAGGAAAAACGGACCTTCAAGCAAGGACATTTCCCAAGCGGCATCCGATAGTTCTGACAGTTATTCAGACGCTGGAGAAAACACGAGCAGCGAGGACGAGTCCGATGCAGACATTGAAAAACAGAAGGATATTGTTCGCAAACTCAAAGATACCGATCCCGACTTTTATAAGTACCTGGAAGAGCATGACAAGGACCTCCTGGATTTCTACACTACCGAAGCGGACGAGGATGAAGGCGCAGACGAAGAGGATGAGCAGCGGGAAGCGCATCAAAAGAAGAGAGTTCTCAAACTAGAGCACATAGACCAGTTCGAGAAAGATCTGCTCGCCAATCCGGACCTGCGCAAGATTACAGAAGTCGTGAACTGCTTCAAGGCAGCCGTCTTGCAGGCAGAGGGAGAGGAGATCGGCGCAGACTCCAAGAAGCAAGCGAGTCCCTTCAAAGTCGAGGGGCAAGTCATATTCAACGCAGTCGTCAAACTCTGCCTCAGCGACCTCGTGCCCGCGTTACACAAGGTTCTGCGTTTGCCGGAGCCGGCTGTGATGCAAGATGAATCAAAGTCGTTCGACCCTACCAGAAGTCACACCTGGAAGAAAGCTTCTTTTGTCGTGAAAACTTACCTTACAAATGTCGTTAAGCTCATCACCGCTGTCACGGAGCCGCAGCTTGTGTCAGTGCTCTTGCGACACATCTTATTTCTTGTTCCCTACTACATCGCCTTTCCTCAAGTCGCAAAGGCTCTTCTGAAACGCCTCGTGCAACTGTGGTGTGAGGCAGAGGAGTCAGTTCGTGTTGTCGCTTTCGTCTGCCTCCTTCGCACGCTTCGTGGGCTTCCACGAAACTACCACGACACTGTGCTGAAGCACATGTACATGTCTTATGTACGCAACTGCAAGTTCACCTCTCCCACAACATGGCCGCTCATCAACTTCATGAAGCGTTCCCTCGTTGAGGCTTACGCTCGAGACGAGGCCTTAGCCTATCAGCATGCTTTCCTCTACATTAGACAGCTTGCAATTCACCTCCGAAATGCTATTACAGTTCGCAAGAAGGACACCTGCAAGGCTGTCTACAACTGGCAGTATGTCCACTGCTGCCTACTCTGGTGCCACCTATTGGCAACAGTGTTGCCTGGCAAGACACTCCAGCCTCTCATCTACCCATTGGTCCAGACCATTGTTGGCACAATCCAGCTGATTCCTGCTGCAAAGTATGTCCCGCTGAGGTTCCACTTGGTTCGTGGTCTCATGCAGGTGTCGTCAGGCACAGGCATCTTTGTCCCGGTCATGCCTCATCTCCTTGAAGCCTGCACAATCGTCAACTTCAACCAGAAGCATTCAGCAACATCGATGCGACCGTTGGACCTGAGCTGTGTGTTACGGGTTTCCCCAGCGCAGATGAAGGAAAGTGGCTTCCGTGACGCAGTCGTGGAGACATTTTACGAACTTGTACTCGAGTATGTCTCAAGTGTATCACATTCGGTGGCATTTCCAGAGTTAGTCCTTCCTTCGCTGCTCTACCTGAAGGACTTTTGCAAGAAATGCAAGGTTGCAAACTACACCAAAAAAGTGAAGCAGCTCATAGAGAAGATGGAGGAGAACTACAGGTTCATCGAGGACCGGAGGAAGAACTGTAGTGTTGCGCTCAGCGATGCACAAGGACTCGACTGCCTCGAGCAAAGGTGGAAGCAGGAAGGGACCCCGTGGACCAGGTTCTATGAGCAGTGGAGCAAGCTGCGGAGCCAGAGGCAGGAGACAGCAGCTCGTGGTAAGGTAGTGACCAAACTGCCAGAGCCTGGATCAGACTCTGACGATAATGAGCCGCGAAGAAAAAAGAAGGCAGCACAGAAAAAGGAAGAGGCTGAAAAGAAACCATCTGCCAAGAAACAAAAGAAAGCAAGGGCTGGGACAAAAGACGACGATGTGGTAGCTGTTGGCAGGGACGATGACATTGTTCAAGACATGGCATTGTCATCGACGTCTGAGGAGGAAATGACTAGTGACGATGATGACGATGATTTTGATGAATCTGGCTAATAAATTGTGTTCTTTTTAAAGCAGCCTCAGAATTTTGATTTCTGGTGGGGCAACTTAAAGGCAGAGAGCAGACACACACACACAGTTATCAGCAGGTGGAATGCGATATTGCAAGTGCATTGCCTTTGACATAACTGGCGGTATTCACATGACGTCGTGTTCCATGTTGCTGTTGGGCATGTGGCTACAGGGGTACAGGCCAGAGCGGGTAGCAGTAATCGCAATAGATGCATACACAGCTTTTTGCCATGCTGCATGTGCAGCGAAATAAAATGGTGAGCATTATGATGTCAGCAAATACTCGCTCTAAAGGAGGCTTCTGTGGGAAGTCTAGCTTTCGAATAAATTCTGTCAGCACGCTTGCACTACCTGCATTTTTTGCAGCTCACATCTGCCAAAGCACGCACAAACTTATCCAGAAGCTATATGAGCCTATGATTACTATCACTTTGTTTATCGTTCAACTTAAAGATGAGTACAATGCGATGTTACAATACTAACAATTTGCCTAGCAAAAATTAGCTTGCTTGCTGAGCAGTTCGGCTTATGCAGCTAGAAGTGAACTCAACTTATCAGTCAATTCAGTAAGCCTTTTTTTTTTTATGACCGAGGCTTGCCGTTCTCTTGCTTCAGCCATATCAGCTAAGCAGATGCTACAATGTGTTGACAATGTCGCACATAGGCTGCTTGAAGTGCATGCTAAGGATCGCCAGCACCCATTTGCATTTGTCCCCAGCATGTTTGCAGCTCGTTACACTTAGCAAAAAAAATTAATTCCTGATCGCAAGTACCCACAGGATGCACAATGGCGGCTGTCAGTGGCCATCAGCAGATTGGTTTTATGAAAATCTAAATACCACGTGCTGGCTGTAGATTCTTCGAGGAAATGGCACATCAACTGATGTAACAAGGGCACACTACACTAACTAGCGAGTACTGCTTCGCTAAGGTGCAATATTAGGCTGCGAGTTCAGATAAACGGAAATTTATAATGCGCAGTAAAAGCATGGCGGTGATGGAATAACAACACTGCTCGCAAAATATTCAAAATTACGATTATTTCCACATCATCAGAAATTATTTTTGGGGTGCTGCCGAATTTCACTTGCTTAATCATGTGTACTAGTGTCATATGCACAATTAGAAATTCAAAAGACATCAGAAACAAATTAAATGCCTCCTCCTATCACAGGAACACCGAGGTCAAATTCAAGTTGCTCTGTACGTACCATGTGAGGTTTATCGCCCCGAAGTGATTTGAGCTATAGGGGATGCAGGAGTAGACGGGTTTCACATCAATTTCGACCACCTGAAGATGTTTAAACATGCACTAACATTGTAGTTTTGCCTCCGCCAATACATGGCCCAAAGTATTGGTATTCGAACCCACATACTCCTGCCCTCTAGTGATGACGGGGCCATTTCAATTAGGAAAAAAAATAAAAACCTACCAAATCGTTTCAGCTGGAGGCTGAGTGGCCTACACTGGCACTGATACACATTGGTTTACTTAATATAAATGTACAAAAAACCTCAGCCATGCTTACATCGATAGTCCTATTGCCAAGCAAATGTTGGGTTACATTCTAGCAACCCAACGAAAAACAAACACACTCCTCAATATAAGTGTTGCTGCAAACACTTCCATTCAACATTATGAGAAACACAGTCTGCAGAAGCTGTTGTAACACTGAATGAAAGTGCCTAACTACTGGACATTGTTGCTCCAATGCTGTGTTTTGCATTTTTGCCTTAAAGGGGAATTACGGGTCTTTTTTTGGGGGCATTCTGAGTTTACAATCACAGTTGCCTCATTCTAGTTTTAGTACAAAAAAAAGTTCTCAAAATATCAAGTAATAATTATTTTAAGAGCAAAAGATAGACCTATTTTACAACCAGCCTGTGACTTCACTGCCAACCAAATTTATGATGTCCCAGATATGGCCACAAATCCTATTTTGTGCGCTTTTATTAGCTAGAATGTAGACTGCAAGCTATAGCTGGAGTCATTATTTGCCTGAAATGACCAAAAGGAAGCTCCATGCATCTGGTGATATCACGCACTCCAGGTTTGCCCTGAAAAATCTTCCCGAATGGCCATGAAATGGGAAATTTTAATATTCATTTGCATTGCAATGAAATATCCAGACAGCTATGAAATTTGGCATAAATGCCAGAAAACTGAGGAGAACACACAGTAAAAGTTGCACAACATCCAGGAAAGTCAAAAAAGAAAATACTCTGGAGTTTCCTTTAGCATGACTAGAAGAAGCCATTTGAAGATAATGCGGCTACACTTCAGTAACAAAGTGACTACAAGAAAATTTTCATTTACATAAACAGAGAAGTTAGCCTTTATTGCTAGGGTGCTACATTCGAATGACAAAAAGATGTTTAGCTGAGAATGGAGCTTTTATAAGCAAGAAATGTTAGCAGAGGTTTAGCATAGTTAAACATGGTATTCAGCGAAAGCTTTGCAACATGGTTACTCTTGGTAGGACTCTTTATTCAGACACGGTTTCAAATTGCGGGCTCTGACTCAAGGCGCGATTGTTCCACACTCATACACCTCAGCCACGGCAGACATGGTTGTTTCCATCACGCGATGGCGTGGTGCGACGTCAGTCATGTGACCAACCATAAAGCTCTGCCATCGCTCTCACAAGCCATATTTGAAGGGTCACCTAAAGGTCGAGCCATTCAAAGGTCACCCAAGGTCAAAGGGTTAAGGACATGACAGTATGGCTCAAAAAGGTGGTCCACAAGGTTAGCTGATGGACGTAGATCTGGTGAGAGTGAAAACCATGCGTGACCTCTGGCTCAGTAAAGGTCAAATGATCAGACATGCGAAGCGCAGCTCCATCTAGTGTTGTGAAGCTTTCACTTCAAAGCAGCAGGAGGAGGAATACTGATATCAGTGTTACCGGCCAATTTCATAAGCGAATTGCACACAACAACATTTGGAAGCAAATTACAGAGTTAATACCACATCACCTTCCACTTGGTGGTGACATATCCTTTTGGTAAGGATGTTATGAGTTTGAATCTACTCGCAGAAAAATTTCTAGGTGCAATTTTTTCCCCAAATATTTTCAGGAATGTGTAGGCACTACCAGAAAAAAGAATCAATTCATGCTGAAAACAACAAACGGATGGAGTTGTCTTCAGCATCCCTTTGACGATCACTTGTTAAATTGTGGTATGTGAGGTTTGGTGTTCCAAGGCCCGCACGCATGCTGTAAGACATGGTGGAACTGAATAGACCTAAGCTATCTATACATACTGCAGTGCATGCATCCTGTGTTAAAACATAATTTAGCAGACAATTCATATGAAAACAAGCAAAGCTGATGTTTTTGGTAAAAATAAGACATGAGCCATAATGAAAAGCCAGAGCATAAGCCAGTGTGCCAGAGCATAATAAAGCCAGACACTACTTTTTCAAAACAGCGACCAAGCCTTTAAAAACGGCTCTTCTGATAAAGTGACATGCATTTACAAGTGGAGAATCTTGACCTTGGCAGACACATATCTGATGATGAAAAATTCAAATATACTCGTGCTCTATGTGATGCCAGCGCAATTTTGAAGAACACCACCCCGTTCAACCACAGCGATGGAGGCGAAACGAAGTGGCGTCTATGTGCTGTACGATGTCAGCGCATGTTAAAGATCTCCAGGTGGTCGAAATTACTCCGTAGCCCTCCCTCTTTCTCTCTTTCCACTTTCACTTCCACCTCCTCCCTTCTCTTACTACACGGTTCAGGTGTCCACAGAACAAGTGTGACAGATACTGCGCCTTTCCCTTCCTGTGATGTTAAATCTCGTTACAAGAGACACTCGGTTATAAGAGACATTTGAAAATGGTTTGGTCGGTTTTCCTATGTCTGACATGTTAACAACATTGCATACAAGAGACATGGTTACAAGAGACACTAGGTAACTAAGGACAACTTTTTCAGGTCCCTAGAGTAAATTCTTCACTATTTAGAACAGACACAACCCAGGTGTGTTCATGCAATGGAGCTGACACATACCAACTTCTACATGATGCACTTTAGATTCCCTTAACTAAATTCTGTTCTATATCAGCATCCTTTTTGTTGCAATATCTCAGGAACTGAGATATTCGAAAATGATTGGAAAATGAAAACGACCCCGTTGTTTCAGCCACTGGCAACGCATTACTGTTACCTACAAAGCAAATAAAAATGCATGAATGATGTCCAGCATTTTTAACTTTTTGATGTTAGAATTTGATCACAAGATGAAAGCTCAGAATCCTGATGTCTTTCTTTTTGTGGACAATGCTTCTTGCAGCACCATAAGTTATTTTTTTCCTCCAAACTCCGCACCCTACCTTGAACCAATAGACAAAGGCATTATGCACTCTGTCAAGTTACTGTACAAAACAAGGTTGGTAGAACGTCTATTGCTTGACATGCAGCAAGATTGTACAATATAGTAATTGATGTGAAGTTTGCTGTTCAGATGATTTCAGGTGTCTGTAATGGCCTGAGAAGCAAAGCTGTGAAAAACTGTTTCAGACAAGCAGGCTTTAAATTTGACATGACGTAAGAGGGCCCATATATGGATACTGTGGAAAGCTTTCTTGAAGAAGCTTGGGCAAGCATCCAAGAGACTGCTGAGGCACTGTAATGTTTTGAGGAATTCGTATCTGCAGGTGTGGATCTTATGTGCTCCCGAAGAACTTACAGACTGTGCAATTCTCGTGTAAGTAAATGGCACATGTGCCATAGAGGATGACTACGAGGACATTTCAGAGGCAAAGTGTCAACATCTGAGCATGACGAGCATGTAAGAGTGCTTCAAAGGTATTAGAGCAACAGGAAGGCTTGCAAAGTGAAGTTCTTTTGCCTCCAGAATTTGGGGAGGAATACACTCTGCACTCACAAAAATACATACTAAGTATCAATAACTTCTTTAAGCTTTCCTGAACAACTTCCTGTTCATGCACGTGAATGCATTTATATGCTGATGTGCAGTAAACTGATCAACACAGTACGTTTTAGAATCTTTGGTTACAAGAGACCTTGCTTACAAGAGACATCTTTTTTGGGTCCCTTGAGTGTCTCTTGTAATGAGGTTTTACTGTATTATTATTATTATTATAAGGCACCAAAGAAAGATAATAGAGAGGAGGAGTCACATGATTCAACAGTCCAGTTTCTTTACTGAGTAAATAACGCGTGAACAACACTGTACACCGCACAAGACCCAGGCAAACGTCACTTTTTCGTCTGCCGCTTTCGAGATTCAGCCATCTGGGCGAGTCGTTTGTCCAATGCTTTCTGAACCTGTGCCCTCTTCTCCGGCTTAACATGGCTGGGTGCCACGGTGCCTCCTCTCGAGCGATGCCAGGCTATTCGAGCCTGTGTGCGAGCTTCCTCGCCGCAGCCGTGCACTTCTGGCAAGGCGTGCTTGAAACAAAATCCTCGCTTGCAGAATGGGCACGGCCCGCCTATGCCAGCCAGTGCAGTGTGCAGCTTTTCGTTGCATCTTTCAAAACCGCATGTCCTGTCGGATGCCATCACCTCGGCAATGAGCTCATCAAAGTCTTCCTCTTTGTTTCCGTTGCTGTCCCTGGCTGCTGCTGGCTTTGCTGCTGGTTGTTTCTTCTTTCTTTGTGGCTGGTTTTTGGTCTCCTCCATCTTAGGACATGGTGACAGAGGAGTTCGCTCATCGGCAGTTGGCTCGCCTTCATTAAGATTGTCCGTGTCTGTAGCTTCAGATTTGGAGTGGCATGCTGTCATTCCACTTGAAGCATCTTCTGGTGTTTTTTTGCCAGACGTCTTTGTCTGTTTGCTGCAAGAAGGCGAGTCAGACATTCGTGGTTGTCCATCTCGCTTTTTCAGCATGATGTGGCGTTCGGCTCCATCACCTTCACTGATGTGTATAAGATTGAGCCTTTCGGCAAGCTGAAAAAGAGAAAACAGTTGCAGGGTCTAGGCTGTAACAACTTTCGCAAACTGATTAGGTTGAGAGAGAAAACAAATATGCGGCCCGAAAAAGATGTACTGGTATAGGAAACCCAAGCATCGCAGGGTGGCGCTGCGGGCGCCAGTGAACAGCGCCCTCTCCAGCCAACGCCATGAATCGGTCGGGCAGGGAGAATGGCACACCTGTAGACTTTCGTGTCTTTGCAGCCTCTGCACATGGGAGCAACTCGCTTTGCATGCGCTTGCATTTCCGTGCTGAAAGAAAGCTGTCTTGCGCGCGCATGCTTCTGCTCCTACTTTTCAAACTCGCGCTTGGACGAAGTGGTGTTTGAAGCAAGTGTGCAGCAATGTACACGCTTCGATGTGGTTTAAGAAAATAGCCGACAGCGGTGACTATTTTCACAGCACAAATGTCAAAAAGGGAGAGCTGTTAGCCAGCCATATGCATTCTGTTGAGCAGATTATAAAAGATAAGCTGTTATCGTGAAGGCTAAGTGTGCGTCGTAGGTCAGCGACCACATCGTGTACGATGTGGGATTTGAAGCAAGTATTTAATTTTTATTATACCCATTTCATTAAGACCCAGATTATAAGGTGCATGCAACCATTCCATGCGCTGTTTGCTTTAATTTCTGAAGAGCTTGCAGATGTAATCTAGTTGGTGCCTATGAACTTAATAAAAGATACGTGGGTTCGTTCGCATCTTAGGCGCGCTTTTCGGTATATGCCGATATGTTATTTTGATGCCGATAGTCGTGCAATTGCATACTCAGAAAATTTTATACGTAGCTTCCACCTGAATAGAATGTGCATTCACATGTATACAAAGAAACATCAACCCTTCTGCTGCAAACGAAATATTTTCGTGCTTTAATTTTCGTGAATCGCATTCAGCTCCTAATAACTGGTCCCGCAATTGATCGAGTAATTTCAATTCCACAGAGTAAATGAGACAGTTCTGGACAATATCTAGAAAAACAAATTTTCGCTGCGTGGTTATTACTTCATTGTTCCTATAGCTTTTATATTAGTATATTGCCACGTGCCTAGCGCCGCGCGACAGCCGTGTTTGGTGCCGCCGACGACGAAGCGGTTGTTGTTGGCACGAGCGGCGCGCTGGTGCTGGACTCTGTGATCGGAACGACAAGCCGACCTTATTCTCTGGTCCTCGGCTACGTGTACCTTCATGGCTCCCTGTGACTTCAGTCGTGACACTGGTGGAGGTGCCATTGATGATCCCTTCTCCTGCGGATGATCCTAAGCGGCCGCCCCTCGTGACCACTCCTGTTCATCGTACCAGCCGACGGCTTCGAGGCTTGCCCCCCCGAGGCCTTCGCTCTTGACGAAGAGACCCTAGCTGTGGCAACGACACCACCCGACCGTACCATGACTGTCCCTTCCACCCCTTCGTCCTGTCCCATCCTTCAGACCCCACGTACTCCTAAACCATTTCACGGTGAGCAGTTTGAAGACGCCGAGGACTGAAGACGCGTAGTCTGCCACATTCTCCTCGTCGCGAATCGCGCTCGCCTTCGCCTCGTCGCTCTTCGCCCTCTGGGTCACGGTATACCGCTGGACGCCATGGTTCTCCGGCGACCTTTGGGGGCGAGGCCGCCGCACACCGCTTCGCCGTAAAGCTTCCATAGCCGCACCGCTCGATTCGCCCTGACGTCGAACGCCGAATTCCTATCGAGTTTTCGTCGCACAGACCAGATCGCCCCGACGTCGTCCGCATCGCCGACCAGTTATCACCGCCGTGTCGCTTAAATTGCCCCGACGCAGACCACACAACTACCGCCCAGCTTCCGCCGCCGTACCGCTTGCTTCACGCCGACCTGCCGTCGACATTGAATTGTCCCGACGCCGACCACCCAACTGCCGTCCAGCTTCCGCCGCCACACCGCTCACTTCACTCCGAACCGACGTCGAGAGGCCCTGGTCTTGGCCGGGTCTCCCTGGACATCCCTGTTATCGTATATAAGAGAAATGCGCATTTCTCTTATATACTATGCAGAACCAACTAGCCCGACAACACGCTCTTCTATCCCTGTTATCGTCGACACGAAGGAGGCCAGCGCTTTAGTTGATACGGGAGCCGATTATTCTATCCTTAGCGGGCGGCTTACAAGGACACTGAAAAAGTGATGACGCCATGGAACGGACCAGACATACGGACGGCAGGCGGACATGTGGTTGCACCACTGGGTATGTGTACAGCCCTGGTTACGGTGCGAGGCTGCACATTTGTCGCGACTTTTCTTCTTCTACGCGAATGCTCTCGTGATGTTATTCTTGGCATCGACTTCCTTCGTGAGCACGGTGCCACTATAGATCTACCGAACCGCTTGGTGACGTTTTCCGCCAAACTGGCCACTGAAAAGCATGAGTACCGCGGGTCCCACTCCACGCTGCGAGTCGCCGATGATAGCTTCACAGTGCCACCACGCGCCAGCATCCTCGCCAGAGTTACTTGTGACGAGCCACATCACGGCCTCCGGGTTGCTGAGCCTAATGTCTCCCTCTCACTCGCCTTGGGAGTTTCTGTGGTAAGAGGTCTTTGTTTCCTTCGTGGAAGAGAGACGGAGGTGCTTGTCACCAATTTCTCCAATGAACATCGACATCTTTTCCGTGGCACTGTCATTGCTTACGTAGACCATCCGCACGAAGTAGCCGAATGTTTTGCTTCAGAGGAAGCTACGCCTAGCACTGAACCGGATGATGCCGTACACGCTGTCGACATCAATTCCAGCCTTTCCTCCGTTGAAAAGAGGCAACTCCAAGATCTATTGCTGGAATTTCGTGTGTGCTTCACGTCTTCATCTAAAGTGCAGCAAACGTCGGTCATTAAACACCGGATTATCACGCATGAAGGCACTCGACCCATCCATCAGCAGCCCTATCGTGTGTCTCCTCGGGAGAGAGACGCTATCCAACAGCAAGTCAAGGAGATGCTCGCCGATGACGTCATTCAACCTTCAAGCAGCCCATGGTCGTCGCCTGTAGTCCTCGTTAAAAAGAAAGACGGAACACTTCGTTTCTGCGTTGACTACCGGAAACTTAACAGTATAACAAAGAAGGATGTCTATCCGCTGCCACGCATTGACGACTCTCTCGACCGACTTCGCCGAGCCAAGTACTTCTCCTCCATTGACCTCAGGAGTGGTTATTGGCAAATTGAAGTTGATGAGAGGGACCGTGAAAAAACTGCCTTCGTAACACCAGATGGGCTCTATGAATTCCGCGTCCTCCCATTCGGGCTCTGCTGTGCTCCTGCCACCTTCCAGCGGATGATGGACACTGTGCTCACAGGTCTTAAGTGGCAGACATGCCTTGTTTATCTCGACGACGTGATAATTTTTTCACCGACGTTCATGGAACACCTGCGCTGCCTGAGAACTGTTCTCGAAGCCGTCCGATCTGCCAACCTTTCTCTCAAGCCTCAAAAGTGCCACTTCGAGTTCACCGAATTGAAGTTTCTTGGGCACATCGTGAGTGCTGATGGCATCCGAGCTGACCCTGAGAAACTTGCTGCCGTTGCTGCCTTTCCCGTCCCCGCCCACAAAAAAGCAGTCCGACGGTTTTTGGGGCTGTGCTCCTATTATCGTCGCTTTATCAAAAACTTTGCACAGATGGCCAGCCCTCTGACTCTCCTGACTCGAGATGACGGATAATTTTTCTGGGGCGCCGAGCAGCAGATGGCTTTCGACGAGTTACGACGCCGGCTCCAGTCACCCCCGATCCTGGCACATTTCGACGATGATGCCGACACAGAGTTACACACGGATGCGAGCAACGTCGGCCTTGGTGCTGTTCTAGTTCAGCACCAAGACGGGGTCGAGAAAGTAATTGCCTACGCCAGCCGTTCACTTTCCCGTGCTGAGTGTAACTATTCCACCACTGAAAAAGAATGTTTGGCGGTAGTATGGGCCGCTGCCAAGTTTCGCCCGTACCTTTATGGCCGACCGTTTCGTGTCATCACTGACCATCACTCGTTGCGTTGGCTGAAAAACTTAAAGGATCCTTGTGGCCGCTTAGCACGTTGGGCATTGCGCCTGCAGGAATTCGATTTCGATGTTATTTATAAGTCTGGCCGGAAGCACACCGATGCTGATAGCCTGTCCCGCGCGCCCGTCGGCCCTCCTTCGTCAGATGCCACCGACGATAGCTTTCTCGGAGCAGTCACTACGTCTGATCTCGCCTCCAAACAGCGTGCCGACGATGAGCTGCGACTGATTATTGACCATCTTGAAGGTGGGCATCCTACAATACCTCGGTATCTTGCTCGGGGGTTGTCGTCGTATTGCCTCCGCAATGGGGTGCTTTATAAGAAGAATTCTACGTCAAGTGCAAAAACATACCTGCTAGTCATACCAGCTGGTCTAAGGCATGAAATCCTCCTGGCCTGCCACGACGAACCAACTTCAGGGCATCTTGGCTTTACACGCACCCTAAACCGAGTCCGGCAGAACTATTACTGGCCACATCTTTCTCCGAGCATTAGACGTTACGTACAGACTTGTCGACAATGCCAGCGGCGAAAAAAACCCACGCTCAAGCCATCCGGTATGTTACAATCTATTGAACCACCCCTCACACCCTTCGAGCAAGTGGGCATGGACCTTTTAGGCCCATTTCCTTTATCCTCGAACGGACACAAGTGGATCGTAGTTGCCACAGACTACTTAACACGCTACGCTGAAACGAAGGTCCTTGCCCGAGGTACTGCCGGCGAAGTTCCTCGATTCTTTATGAACGACATTGTACTCAGACACGGTGCACCGTCGACCATCATTACTGACCAAGGAAAGGCGTTTACAGCGCGGCTACTGCGGGACACCTTAACTCTCAGCCATACCGAGCATCGCACAACAACAGCGTATCACCCTCAGACAAATGGATTAACGGAACGACTAAACAAAACTTTGGCGGATATGATCTCAATGTACATCGACGTCGAACATAAAATGTGGGACGAGATCCTGCCGTATGTCACCTTCGCCTACAATACGGCGCCGCAGGAAACCACGAAGTTTACGCTGTTCCGTCTCGTATATGGCAGAGAGGCCCGCACGATGTTGGACGCGATGCTCCCGTGCGGCGAAGAAGCGGTCGAACCCGATGCCGCCCATTTCGCAGAACAGGCCGAGCAAGCCCGTCAGCTGGCCCGCTTGCACATCAAGGCGCAGCATGCCACCGACGCTCGACACTATAACCTCCGGCACAGGGAAGTCCACTACGAACCAGGGGACCAAGTGTGGGTGTGGACCCCCGTGCGCCACAAAGGCTTGAGCGAGAAACTACTCCACCGCTATTTCGGACCCTATAGAATCCTGCGCCGCTTAAACAGTGTTAATTATAAAGTCATTCCAGATGGAACTGTGACCGTCAGTGTTCGACGCCAGCGGCCTGAAATTGTGCGTGTGGTGCGCTTAAAGCCGTACTTTTCGCGTGACTGAGCGTTTCCTGCAAGTGAAACCTTGCGTTATTGTACAGTTCACCTCACGCCTAATTTTTTTTTTCTCCTCTCACCCTGTCACCGGGACGATGTTTTCTTTCACGGGGGGGAATAATGCCACGTGCCTAGCGCCGCGCGACAGCCGTGTTTGGTGCCGACGACGACGAAGCGGTTGTTGGCACGAGCGGCGCGCTGGTGCTGGACTCTGTGATCGGAACGACAAGCCGACCTTATTCTCTGGTCCTCGGCTACGTGTACCTTCACGGCTCCCTGTGACTTCAGTCGTGACAATATAACTGTTTTATTCAATCACTCGCCCCACCGCGGTGGCTCACGCGTTAGGGACTGTTGGTCATGGCGACGCGGGTTTGATCCCGGCCGTCGCTCGCTGGAGGCGAACTGCAAGGAGGTCTTTAGAAATATACGTTCCCGTTAAATAACCACGGAAGGGAGGGGGGGGGGGGGGGTGAAATTTTTACAGGTCTCCAATACAGCGCCCCTCGTAGCCTTGTCGCGCTGAGGTGTACGTTAAACACTACAGACTAAACGAACATGTTCACTCAATTGTATCCTAGCTTACAGGTCATTTTATATATCCTGCCTTGGAGCTTCAGTGTCTGCTTTCTAAAGAAGAAACAATTTGCGTCTGAGCATGAGTTGCGAGGCAGCATATCCTTGTTCTCTTTTGCTAGTTTTGCTCATGTCGTGGGTTTGAAATGAACCAAACGGCCAGTCTCTGTTATGTGACACGTTTCTTTGCAGCTAGCACGGACATGCCCTGAAAAGCGCCAGCTTGCGATTTCCCGTGCTAAGCGTACCTGCAAGGCAGGAATTCAGGGGCGCTGCAAGCATGTTGCTGCTGTGTGCTGTTTCATAAACTCCCACGAAGATGAGTCCTACACAAGCCAGGCGCAACAATGGAGCAAACCCAGCGGCAAAAGTCTCAAGCCCTCTTTAGAGAGCATCTGGGCCTTAATGAAATGGGTATAATAAAAATGAAATACTTGCCTCAAATCCCACGTCGTACACGATGTGGTCGCTGACCTGCGACACACACTTAGCCTTCACGATAACAGCGTTGTCTTCTACAATCTGCTCAACAGAATGCACATGGCTGACTAACAGCTCTCCCTTTTTGACGTTTGCGCTGCGAAAATAGCCACCGCTGTCGGCTATTTTCTGAAAACCCTATCGAAGCGTGTACATTGCTGCACACTCGCTTCAAACACCACTTCGTCCAAGCGCGAGTTTGAAAAGTAGAAGAAGGAGCGCGCGCGCTCACAAGACAGCTTTCTTTCAGCACGGAAATCCAAGCGCGCGCAAAGCAAGTAGACAGCGGTCAGGGCGTGCGCGCGCGCACGCAGCTTTCAACAACACGAGCGACAAAGAACGCGAGCTGCTTCCGTGTGCAGAAGCCGCTAAGACATGAAAGTCTACAGGCGAGCTGTTGCGACAGCCCGCAACACAACAATACACTTCCCCACATTTCAAGCGTCGCGGAACCACTCCAGCCATGTTTTAAACTCAACTGTGACACCTGTTTGCATGCCTGCGAAGCCACGGCGACGGGCCGGCGCGAGCAGAGGTAACGCGAGCGACGCGAGCAGCACACAAAGCCGCCAGAAACGTTCGGTCAAGCGCCGCGCCCAACCAATGTTTCAGAATTTTGCCACTTGCGGAGGAGCGTGCGCTGCAGTCGCGCAGCCAAACTTCAGGTTGGGTTCCCTGTGGTGAACTCCCTTTGATGCTAACTCTGTGGCAAAACTACAGTTGCTCCACACATATGAAAAAAAAAAAAAGAAAAGAATAAAGAAGAACATATATGAATGTGACCCTACTAGATTCAAAAAACTGCTGAAATGTCATATCGCATCATAATCGTTTTCTCTTCTTTTTTATTTGCAGCGCCTCCTCCATTTGAATTGTTGCATTTGAGCATCTTGACTTTCCGTGCTTTTGTTTAGACCATGAAAAATTATTTTTTTATGTGCTACCCCCCCCCCACTCCCCCCCCCCCCCCCACCCCTTCCCATTGTGTAATACACCACCTTGGGCCTCTAAGGGTATAATGATGATGATGACAATTGAGCAAGTGACTGCAGTTAGGGTGGCTAGAATGGGGAGGTGTGAAGACCGCGCGCACTTTCCTTCGATCACGCGTGACTCCCTTGCGTGCCGATGCTGCCAGGGGAAACGTGGCGCTGCTGCTAGTGGCGCGGTAAGCTTAAGCCGCGTCGGCCTATGCGTCGGGCCTCAGCCGTGCCGTAGTAGCTATCAGTCGCTCCGCAGCTACATTTCGTTTCATTGGTTTTGTTGGTTGTTTCGAAGTGTTTATAGCAGTGTTTTCCCTTGCGAGAATAATATGCAATCCTTGGATGCCTTCAGCGGACATCCATGGAGTGGGATTTTGGGGGCCTTTTATATCAATCGGTATTGTTTCACATGGTCAAGGCCCTTGAAAACAAACTCATGCAGTCAGTCTGCTGTGCTTGCATACAAAAGTTGTGGCAGAGATCCTACAGTCAATTGGCGATGTGCCACAGATTGGTTTATCACCATAGTGCAAAGAGAAAAGATGTTTTAGCTGTCATGATAAGTAATTACCTGTGTCAGTTTAGGAAAACTATCATTTCAAAAATCATGAGGCTGTACTCCGTTCGTGCTTAGATAACTTCTATGCACTTCATTGTGCAGGGTAAGGCAAATTGTGGGTTCTTTACAACATTCTAGTAAAAATTTGAGCGCTTTATAAATTAACATTTTTTTCTTTTGTCATTGCATGTCGCATATTCAATTTTTTTTTCTAACGGAATAATTGGAGGAGTCCAAAAAGTGCCCTATCTTCTTCCCAACAAAATTTTACTTCAGAAACCACCTAGAAAGCAGTCTTTTGCAGAAGAGTTTAGATATGATAGTTTTCCTGAGTAAAGTGCTCTTGCAAAAAGTTCAAACTAAGAACGCTAATCAAGTTTAGGGCCTAAATGAATATATCAAAGTGGCCTGGCTGGTGCGTATACTTTACTGCTCTATGAGAATTGCTTGGCGTGCATCTTGCTGGGCGTGCATCTTCGTCTAGGCTTCTTATTTTGTCTTCAGCTTCTCAAGTACTTTGGTTACCCAGACTCTCAGTAGTGCCAGAGCAGTGTTTGAGGGTTACATGCTTCACTTTATTTAAAAAAAGAAAAAAAAAAACTTTCATTCCAGTTTACCAGACCGGCAAGCATTGCCACGGCCAAAAATTTACCTTTTATTTTCGTTTCTTTTCTTCAGATATCTGCTGTACCCTCGACAGCATTTTTTTTTTTTTTTTGCCATAAAGTGCGAAAATTAAGCATTCTAACTTGGTGATACACTCTGCGTTCAGCTTCTTGCCCACTATGTAGCTGCCTCTTGAAATCAGCGTTCATAGGCGCTTTCAGTGGCGAGTGCACCCCCATCTTGCAAAAATATCAATTTTAATTTTTCCAATGCTCAGGTGATAACCAAACTTGGTTGACAAGTTTCTTTAATACACGAATAGTCCAAATCATCAAAAGATTTTAAAAAAGGCAATTTTTTATTTTTTTTTTTGGGGGGGGGGGGGGGTTAAATCATGATTTCAGCCCCGCATCCCCCTTAAGGGTATCAATCGGGAGGACAGCGAGAAAAAACGGAAAATACTACTATAACCTGGCTATTGTCTATTATTTTTGTTTTCATTTATCTGACTTGTAAGTAAAATATTCCCTGACTGGATAATATACATTTCTTTACTGTCTACAATCGTAGAAATATATATGTCATGATGGTATGCATGCTACAGGTTTAAAAGCGATGCCAAAGCTTTATTTTTTCTTATTCTTTTTTTTTCTTTTTTTTTTTTGTGTGTTTTACGTTCAGAGGCCTTCAGTAATGCGAATTCAATTCCGAGGTCCTACGTCGCGCATTAGAACTTGCTCTCCCCATCATGGTGGCATGGTGGCTCAGCAGCTGCGTTTCGATGGAAGTGAAATGCAAGGCGCCTGTGTACAGTGTGATGTCGGCATGCGCTAAGGAACTCCTCACAGTCAAAATTATTCCGAAGCTCTCCACTTCAGCGTCCCACTGATCCTGAACTGTTTCACGAAATGTGCTCTCAAAAAACGCTCTTGAATTCATCCGGGCTGGGGCATGTAAAACAGTGCATTTCTCATCAGTAATGATGTGGGCTAATGAAACATTGCTTTATGATAAAAATCCATTCTTCGAGAAGCAAAGAAAGTTAGTAATCCCGAAATGTGCAGATTTTCTCCTCAGGTGTATGAATGCAGCCGACACAACGCGCCCATTTCGGCTGCACGCCTTACCGCGCCTGTCCAGTGACTCTACCGCGCCTTGGAGTCACTGGAAAATTTCAGAGTACCGCATTCGTTTTCCGCGCGCCACCGGCTCGCCTACTGGCTGATGCGCGTCATGTGACCTCGCGTCACCATATCCCTTCCAAGCGCGCGCGCGGAATACGTGTCTTGTGCTGGAGTTCCTCTTTTTTCGATTCTTTCTCGCAGTGTACACGTGAGAGATTATGTTGGGCTTTTGGGTGCGGCACCAGGCCTGCGTTAGGAAAGGTGTGTTCTCTGTGCCTAAACGAAAAAAGTGATCTGCATTGGTGACGAGTGTGGCTTCACAGAACCGACCGGCAAAAAAAAACGTGCCTCAAGGAACACCTTCTTATGCTAGATACGCTGGTTCATTGGTTTCAAATTATTTTCATTCAGCCGTGAAAGAAGCGTAGGAAATACTCAATGTTGCGCCTGATTGCAACATGTGTTTACCTTCCAACGCAGTATATGTGTTTACCTTCCAGCACAGGAATATGCAGCATCCATTTTACTTCAGGAATTTTGCAAAAGCTACCCTCACAGTAAGGCAAATATCTAGCCAGCTGGCAGCAGATACACCTATATTAAGTTGTGTGATATCACACACTCTACTCGTGCATGAAAGCGTATGGGCGCGTGTTCGTGGGCGGATCAATGACCGCGCGCACCTCTTCGTTTTTTATTTTTATTGTTAATGTAAACGTACATAAAGCTTTATGCACAGATTTATTAGTTATTTATTTATAGTGGCACGTTAAAGAAACCCAGGGGGTGGAAATTTTCGGAGCTCTACACAACGGTGTTTCATAGTCTGAGTCACTTCGGGATGTTAAACCCCATAAACTAAACCAACCAACCATATTTGTTGTGTGCTCGCAGCTGGCGACTTCTGGACAATGTGTGTCAACAATCAATGTACGATGTTGATGCCATTTCAACTTTTGATGGCAGTTAATGAGCGAGGTTGTGGCAAATTGGCTTCACAAGGTGTATATGGCGATGAAACATCAGGCGAAACATGAAACAATGAAAAGTAAAATATTCACAACCGCGCGGTGATAGCGATGATATAGTAAGCCATGTTTTTTTTTTCACGCTGAAAATGGGCGAGACCAGTGCTTTAGTTTTCGTTCGCTTAATGACGGCGCCGCAAAAAAAAAAAAAAAAGCTCGCGCGAAACAATATGCTTCAATAAAGCCTTCTTGGCGATCTTGGCACAGCAACGGCGATACTAAATTGTATTTCAATTTGTTTACACTGTCTCGGCGAACCTGCTGCTTCCCTTTATGTTGGTTATACAAAGCGATTCATCGTTTCAGAGCGTGATAACAATCCGCACCTCTCTCCGTGTTTTACCATGTCCGGCCCCGCGGCGCCGACGGACTGCATTTTCCACGAATTAACAATATACCTACACGTTCCTGCGACCTTCGCTGACATGCTATTTCACACTCCGTCATTTTATAATGTTGTAACACCCCAGCACTGCGCGTAGAAAACAAGTCGATTCAAAGCGCCGGGGATTTGCAATAGCTGCCGACCAGCAGTTTTCACCGATCCACCCACACACTTATTTCTTTCCCTCGATTGCTGACTACGGTATTAAAGTTAGCGACCGCACAATCAGTGTTGGCACTGTCATGAATAAACGTGCCAGAGCCTTCCCGTTTTGCTGAGTTTAAAAACAAGTTCCAAGCCTACCGATGCGGTCACTCGTCGTTCAGACAGCGGCCGGGCCCGGCGGTCTGGAAGGGAAATGGCGCCGGCGGGGCACCTTTGCGGTACTCTGAAAATTTTCCAGTGACTCTACCGCGCCTCTACCACCAGCGCCGCCACGCGGCATCGGCGTGCTCTGGGGTTAAGTTTCAGCAGCCAGTTTTCACACTTTCCCATTCTAGCCACCCTATTGCACTCAATGAAATTCTCAGCAACCTCTTTTTCTCTTTCAGAAAGTTTTACAAATTTATGCTTTTACTCACTGTTAGATTATCAATACTGCCTAGAGATGGCTTGAATACGATGTCATTAGTGTCATGATTGAGCACCAAGCATCTTTCAACCAGGCTTCTTCAGTGCAGGTGGCGATAACAGGTTTAGGCAGGTTTGTAGATTTTGCTCTACTTCTGGGCTAAAATATAGCAGCCGCTCTAAACCTATTATCACGCATTTGTGTGAAGCTGAATTTCTGATACACTGAAAAGACTTACAAGGCCCTCTGCCATACTTTCATTAATACTAGTGCGGTGATTAAAGAACAAGCATGATTTTATGCCTCTCGTGCAAGAAGCCATCATTACATAAACATCTCTTTGCCTAATCTACACTGACTCCTCAATAATGCGAACAACACTGACCCTCCAGGGCGTCCAACACCAGAAGAGTCAGAACAGTAGCCTTTAGTCAGATATAACTCAACAAGGCAATGGCAAATGGTCCTCAAAGGAGGCACTTTAACCTTTTAATCAACTGGTTCTCACAATTTGATGGTTAATCCCATTTAAGAAGTGCACCTTGATATCAACAGCAATTTCATGCTATGGAATTACAAACCATGTCGTGAGACGATGCCTTTAGCCAAATGGCCTACTTCGAGGGGCCACAGCTTTCCTGAGTTGTATCTGACTACAGAGTTTGGACGACATGGAAACACAGCCCACCTCGTGGACTGTGCGTCGTTCGAAGGCAGTCAAGGAAGCTGGAAGCGAGCGCTGTTTTTCCGCTGACTCTGCAAAGCTTTTGACCAGCACCTCCCAATGGGACAGCACGCTTGCTCCCCTGTCACAAAGAGGCGTGTTTGCAGCAGTCTGTAATTGCGTTCAATGATGCAGTGCCCATGCGTGGCCATGGGGAACTCACTCTTCGGGCTGTTTACGGTGATCCATGCCACCCTGGTGCTTGGCAGGTTGCTTCTTCAGCTTGGCAGAGTCTCGACTCTTATGGGTTGCCTCCTGGCATGGCTTCTTCTTGGAGGTGCTGGCCGATTTCTTTGCCTCCTTCAACCGGATGCTAGACGGTCTCAGTGTTGATGAACATAATTCCAGATCTGCAAACCCAGAGAGCATAAGAGAGAAACCTTAAAGGGAGTATAGACAACAAAATTTGGCGGTATTTTTCTTCTTGTTCATGATGCGTAAGACATTCCTGTATACGGATCACAGTGCAGTTTTCGTCTAGGACTGCTAAGTAATTTTAACTGAATGTTTTCTTCTCGCCAGTTTCGGTTTCAGCAGCCAAGAGATGGCTATCACGTCACAATAAAGTCGAGTTCACACACAGTATGAAAAAACAGTGATATAATCACTGACTCTTCATTTGTGATTCCTGCTCCTGAGGAAGGCTAGCTTTAGTGTTGTAGTGAATTAAGACGCCATAAGAACGATTATATCGCTGTTTTGTCACCCGTGTCACCCGTGTCACGTGACCTAGACTTGACTTTGATGTTACAGCCATCGCTTGATCTGTTGAAACCGAAACAGATGAGAAAAGAAATTTGATTATAAATTATTTAGCAGTCGTAGGCAGATATCATCTGGTGAGCCCTGGACAGTAATACCTCATGCATTATTACGAAGGATAAAACACGAACACAAACATTAGGTGTCTATATTCTTTTAAGGATGAACTCGTCTTTGTAGAGTGCGCATCAGCGAGGGAACGGACCAGACAGCCACCGGCTTAATGGAGACCGACAATGAGTGAGAAAAAAAAAATCAATAACAAAAAAAAAATGACGTCAATGCCAGCGTACAGCGGAGCACAGAAGAAAAATGACTGCAAAAGTGTGATGACAACAATGAATGAACATTCTAACAAGCTCATAACTGTTCCCATGCCCCAATAAACTAAGAATTCCTCTTTTGGCTGGTGCCCAATTTGTCGGCTTAGTTTTCCTTCCTTCTGTTTATTTTTTTTGGCTTGGTGATTCTACGAGGCCGGTTTAGATTCGAGCAAACACGAAACAACACCAAGCTTGTATGCAAAGCTTTATGTCGGCATGTCTTCAGCAGACAGCACCTTCATTAAAATGACTGGCTAAATGCCTAGCATTGTGAAATCGCTACATACTGATTTTTCAAATGCTAGCAGTACTAACAAAACTTTTATATTGACGTTTGAACGTGAGTACCAAAATGTGATAAAAAAAAAAACGTTATTTCTCTTCCGTATAATTTTGGAATATCATCATCATCATCATCAGCCTGATTATACCCACTGCAGGGCGAAGGCCTCTCCCATATTTCTCCACTTAACCCGGTTCTGTGCTAGCTGCATCCACTTGACCCCTGCGAACTTCTTAATCTCATCCGCCCACCTAACTTTCTGCCGCCCCCTGCTACGCTTTCCTTCCCTTGGAATCCAGTTTGTTACCCTCAGCGACCATCGGTTATCCTCTCTTCGCACTACATGTCCTGCCCATGTCCATTTCTTCTTCTTAATTTCTACTAGAATGTCGGTAACTTGAGTTATTTCTCTGACCCACTCTGCACGCTTTCTATCTCTTAATGTTACCCCTACCATTTTTCGTTCCATAGCCCTCTGGGTTGTCCTCAACTTAAGTAGAACTCTCTTGGTTAGCCTCCACGTTTCAGCCCCATAGGTGAGTACAGGCAAGATGCAACTGTTGTATACTTTCCTCTTGAGCGATACCGGTAAGCTGCTAGTCATAATCTGCGAGTGCTTGCCAAATGCGCTCCATCCCAATCGTATTCTTCTTGTTATTTCCTTTTCGTGATCGGGGTCTGCGGTTACTACCTGTCCTAAGTAGACATATTCGCCTACTACTTCCAGTATTTCGCTACCTAATGTAAACTGCTGTTCCTTCCCGAGGCTGTTGAACATTACCTTAGTCTTCAGCATATTGATTTTCAAGCCTACCTTTCTACTTTTCCTGTCTAGGTCATCAATCATTATTTGCAGTTCATCCCCCGAGTTGCTTAGCAAGGCAATGTCATCAGCAAATCGCAGATTACTGAGGTATTCTCCATCTACCCTTATCCCTAACTGCTCCCATTCCAAGTCTCTGAATACTTCCTCTAAACAAGCTGTGAATAGTACTGGGGAGGTTGTGTCTCCTTGCCTAACACCTCTCTTTATGGGAATTTTGTTACTTTCTCTATGCAGAACTATGGTTGCTGTGCAGCCGCTATATATATCTTCCAGCACTTTCACGTATGGCTCGTCTACCCCCTGATTTCGCAATGCCTGCATCACCGCCGAGGTTTCAACTGAGTCAAATGCTTTTTCGTAATCAATGGATGCTATGTATAAGGGCTGGTTATATTCCGAGCATTTTTCTATCACCTGATTGATGGTATGGATATGATCGATAGTAGAGTACCGTTTCCGAAACCCTGCTTGATCCTTTGCTTGATTGCAGTCTAAGGTTGTCCTGATTCTATTAGCGATTACCTTAGTAAATACCTTATATGTAACAGACAGTAAGCTGATTGGTCTGTAATTTTTAAGGTCCTTAGAGTCCCCTTTCTTGTGAATGAGGATAATGTTTGCATTTTTCCATGGTTCCGGTACCGTCGATGACACCAGGCACTGCGTATACAGGGTGGCCAGGTTTTCTAGCACGATATCCCCCCCGTCCTTCAGCAAATCTGTAGTTATCTGATCCTCTCCAGCTGATTTCCCCCTTTTCATAGTTTCTAGTGCTTTCTTGACCTCGTCCTTCGTCACTGGTGGAACGTCTGACTGTTTTTCCCTACCGCCAATCTCATTACGGTCCTGACTACTTTGGCTACTGTAGAGATCTGTATAGAACTCCTCGGCTACTTTGACTATCTTTTCCATATTAGTGATGACGTTGCCCGCCTTGTCCCTTATCGCATACATCTGGTTTTTGCCTATGCCCAATTTCTTCTTTACCGCTTTAAGGCTTCCCGCGTTCTTTACAGCATGCTCAATTTTCTCCATGTTATACTTCCTAATATCGGCCACCTTGCGCTTATTGATTAGCTTCGATATCTCGGCCAATTCGATCTGGTCTGTTGGATTGGAAGCTTTCATACTCTGGCATTTCCTAATCAAATCTTTCGTCTCCTTAGACAGTTTACCGGTATCCTCTCTAACTATCCTACCGCCTACTTCCACCGCACACTCAGTAATGATATCTCTGAAATTATTGTTCCTTGCCTCTAGGGTAATGTCGCCATCCTCAGTTAGAGCTGAAAACCTATTCTGTAGCGAGATCCTGAACTCTTCTGCCCTCCCCCTTACCGCTAATTCGTTGATGGGTTTCTTTCTTACTAATCTGTTGCGTTCCTTTTTCAGATTTAGGCTAATTCGGGACCTCACCATCCTGTGGTCACTGCATCGCACTTTCCCGATTACCTCTACATCTTGCATAATGGCGGGGGTTGAACACATTATGAAGTCGATTTCATTTTTAGTCTCTCCGTTAGGACTTTTCCATGTCCAAGGACTTTTCCATGTCCAAGGGTTACTAAAAGTTCTTACCAGCTTTTGCTTACCACAAAAGCCTTGCAGGCAAGTTTGCCCTCGCAGCTAAGTTTCATCTGAATATAAACAGATGCAGACATTCGCTACCCAAGATAACATTCCAATTAATACTCTGGCACATCGGGTCCAGGCCTAAGCATTGCCCAATTACACGTATACATATCTCATACATGCCTATTGAACTGTGCACTAACTACACAGCAAAATCCGTAGTATAAAATTTAAGCTAGCAGCAATCACAAGTCAGAAAAATGGCTCATGTCATGAGTTAACTTGTTTCAGCTCACTAAAGCTAGCTAAAATTCAAGTCACGACTTGAACTGCGAGTCTAGACTCATGTTCAGAACATGATTTCAGTCCCGAGCGAGCCCGGACTCGCAACCACATTGTGATTTGAGTCAAATGTCCGGCCTCGGGACTGGATTATGATCTGTGTTTCATGACAACGGTGTGAAACTTTTTTCCCTCTTATTTGGTGACAACGGGAGGAAAGATTTATTGCAGAGAACAACAATGTTTTAGCACGCGAGGAGTTAGGGATGTCTCTGGGTGACCTAAGAAAATTCTGTGCACTGTCTTAGAGCATGTACTCCGGAGCCCATTTTGTGCATTTAGAACATGAAAACTGTCGCCACATTATACCACACAATGTAGTCAGAGCCCGGTCAAGCCTTTTTTGGCTCACATTAAAGTTAGATTCTGCCTGATAACGAGGTAAACATTATTAATGGCACTTAACTCACATTATTAATTAAGTTTAACCAAACCACTGGGAGAACAAAGAATGTAGCCTGTTGCCTAAACATAGCTGCCTTGGTCAGTGCCATTTATGCTAAAGAAATACCTCAGCTCAGCGAACAGTTAAGTCTTGAGTTGATTAGTTTAGTTTAGGTTTATGGGGTTCAACGTACCAAAGCAACTAAGGAAATGAGAGACGCTGTAACAGAGGGCACCGGAAATTTCGACCACCTGGAGTTCTTTAACGTGTACTGACATCGCACAGCACACAGGCACCTTACTTTTCACCTCCATCGAAAAATGGCCACCATGGTTGGGATTCGATTCCACATCCTTGGGCCCTGCAGTCAAATTCCCTAACCACTGCACTACCGCAAACAAGGGAGTGAGTTCAGATGAGTCGAGATACGCGAGTGGGTCCAAGATGAGTTGCGAGTCTCAATGAATGTTTGATTCCTAATGAGTTTATGAGTCTGAGTGAGGTGAGAGTGTAAATGAGCTCGGGCTCATGAGTTCGGTGAGTCCAAGCATGTGAGAGTGCCAGCCTGAGTGAGCCCTCAGGCTGAAAGATCATCTGTAGGTGAACCTAAGAGGGCATGCAATCTTGATTTTGCCAAAGTATGGCTGATGCAAATAACAGCCAGTAAAGAGGGTGGTCAGAGTGCCCCACTGTCCACCCTCTGGTTGAAAATATTTTCTTCCCCGGTGACTGTGAGACTTTGCCCCCAGAACGCAAGGCCGCAAAATGTTTTTGAAAAGAGTAACTAATAATGCAGTTACAGCCACCGCAATCACCCGATTCTGTCGTGCTTCTCTCCTTCCCTTCCCTCGCAAAGGTTTTTCACTCTCCTGCCGAGGTCGTCTAGACTCCGCATGACAAATTCCCCTTCCTTCTCCGCGTTTGGCGGGAGGTGGGGCGTGGCACTCCGCGTGCGCGAAAAAATAAATCGGCGAGAGAGCGCGCGCCGCTGGATTCAGTCTGGCCGTGGCGAGGGAAAAGTGCGCAGCGAGCGGTAGACACCCATCCTTCACCCTCAGACAGCGAGAAGGACCAATGGACGTCGGTCTTGAGAAATACGTCATAGGTGCGGCTCGATGGGCCAGCGCAGGGAACGGGAAAGCTGGCTTCCCGAAGGAGAGCATGAGAGAGCTTTGATTTGTATTTTCGTTGCTTTGCGGTGCGCGTGTCACTGTAGCATTTTGCAGACTATCTCCGGTACCTGATTGAAACACTGGGCTCCTTCACTTAAAAGTTCCTTTCCTGGACAGTGGCCCTCTAAAAATCATATCAAAAACATCAAATATTTATTCACGTGCCCCGGAGACGCCACACTGCCTCCTAAAATGGTGCCTCAGGAGTGGATGAAGCAGTTTCTTTTACTCAAAAGGGACGTTAGTGTTGAAAAAGGCTCTAAGATCATTGACCTGTGGCATGTGGTGTAGCCTCAGAGACCGGAGTAAAAGACAAAAAAAGAAGCATCAATCTCACCACAATTAGCTAGCCAGAATAGAGAGGCGATGAGGTGCGCAATTAAATTTTTCACCTTCTCTTCTAGCATTGAAGTTTTATTTTCAGTAAAGCCAGCACCTCCGTCATTACACTGCAGTAACTTATTGATACAGGCAAACTTCACTTTGTCCCCAGTGTCCCATTAACTAAAGGGAATGCTTTCCACACTTCAAAAAACTGAAGCAACTTGTTTGGCTAGTGTGCTCACTCACCAGCCGAGTACTCCCGTGAGCTGCGCACTTCCCCTTCTTCACTGATGTAGTCAACGAGTGACTTGAGAAAGTCATGGCGAGCCATGGTTGCGCTGTCACACACCACAGCCAAGTGGCGCCGAGCCCTCGTGATGGCCACGTTGATTCTCCTGTCCTCGGAAAGGAAGCCGACAGTGCCTGCGAAGTGGTAACACATCCAATTCTGAGTGGACACCTCTCGAACCATGTGTTGCCTTTTTCCCGAAGGAAATCTTTCGATGTACCTGCCACCTTTCCCGTACCATGGGTCTGCCCTTAACGCACATGATAATACAGAGCCAATACTGATCAAAGAAGCAGGCCTACATGATTTCCAGTTTTCTCTTCTTTGTGGGTAAGGTCTTAAAAACATCTGATGCTGAAAGAAAGCAGAAAATAACCCTAAAAATTGAGCTGCACAAACCAACAATTAGGAAAGTGTCACATCAAGCAGACAGCAGTAAGCTGCAGTAACTCGGCTAAGAGGGTGCCAGGTACTAATACAGAGCAAACTGCAATATCACGTGCTTTTTTTTTTTTTTCTACTTTCCTTCCAAACAAATTAGGAAATAAAGACTTTATACTCTTTCTAGAGGTAGGAACACATTATTTGCAGATCCACAATCAGCCGCTGTGGTGGATGCACCATGACGGCCGCTATTCGGTGGTGGTAAAAAGTAAAGATACCTTTGCCCTGTGCAGTGTCAGTGCACGCTAATGAAGCTTACCTCATCTAATTAAACCCAGAGCTCCCCACTATGGCACCCCTCATCGGCCATGCGTATAGCTCAAAGGTGTTGAAACTCACATGCATTCTTTTTTTCTTTCACGTATCCCTAATTCGATAAGCTGTTATTTTTTGTGTTACAAAGCTACAATATTCAATTTCATTTGTGCACACAGAGGTCCCATGTAAACAATTAGTGGTGAGCAAGTTCTACAAGATATGATGGAATACCCAACAAAAAAATGCAGCAAAACCTTGTTAAAACTATTCTAATCAAACAAGTCTTGGAATTGACCAACCATCAGAATGGAGGGATCAAGGCAAAGAATATGAGAGTGGTTTAGCACTGCTGAACTGGATGTAGAGCGAAAGCTGTGGCTGCAGGCAATAGAGCCCTGCATCGAATGCAACCAGTGTTCCGTTGAATGCATTGAAGTGCACCGGCATTCTATGCAGAATTCACTTTCATGCACTGTGCATGCGATGCCGGCAGACGCTTTCTTGCTCCACTCGGTCAGCTCTCCGTGGCGGCATGATGTGCGCTGCGAAAACTACCCTCCGCTTCGCGCCGGCACATGCATCTGCTGGGATGCCACTACCCTCCTTCTTTCTGCAGTGAGTGCAGCAACAAAACACCCCCGTAGAACAGTGCGGCTGGTTGCCACGGTTACAGCGCATGTGCAGCTGTAGCCTCGGACCACTAGCCTAGTGTAGCTTTCACTACAAAATTTTTGCTGTAGAAATGCACCCCCTTCACTGGACAAACTTTGTGATCACTTGAAGTATTCAGACGTGCTGGTATCCTGTGAGCTTCAGCGGCCCATTAGACGTTTAACCGGTGTTTGTGTTGGAAGTGATGGATCCGGGATGCTTTCCCCACTGTCAGCACTGCACTGCGTCATCACCTCATAGCTACGAAGGACCGTCACTTCACGAGGTTTGCGACAAAATCAGGAATTGGCATTTCTGCTTGGCACAAAAGACTGCCAAGTGTACCAAGCTGGTGCAGGTTAACAGTCCAGATTATCCAGTAAAATTTGTGCTATCAACTATGGGAGTGCAGAAATTTTTGGAATAATCCAAGATTTAAAACTGAGTGAGATTTATAAATTGTCAATGTTTTGCAGTATGTAACTGAACTGACTCCTCCCATGAAAAGCGTTTAGTTTCAGATCTGCCAGCACTATTTAGATTTTTTAGGGCACCGCATATCACAAACTCAATATGCAAAAAGAGAAAAACAGAAAACATCCTTTAACGAGATTCCATGATGTTTAATAATGCAAGGAAGAATTTGCATTACTGACAGCTGCACAATTTGTGAACTGGCCCCCAGTGTGAGCACAGTTTAAACAACGGCCAGTAAAGAAAAAGTATTATACTGGCACCTGACTATTCATCCCTTCCAATGCACTCCACTTGCTTCTCATAGTGGCATGTGGATTTAAACTGGCTTTAACATATCCTACAAGGAATACAATGGAACTCACTCAGTGCTCTTTTCTTCCTGCTTGCCTTATTTCCCCTCCATTTTTGTAACATTCAGTCAGAGTCAGAGTCACTTTCACTGTTTCAAACGGCATAGAATGCCGACTGTCCAACCTCCTTGCATAATAAGAAAGCACCTAGCACGTTCCATGAGCATATTTCCTAGAAAAAGTTATGGGGGTCACTCAAGCATCACCTTTAAGAGTACAGGACGCAACAGCGTAGGCTACTGAGCTACCATGTTATTCAGCTACAGGCAGCAGGCTACCAGCCCACATATAAAGCCCCACTTTAACCAAGCTGTAGGAACACTGCTGCGTGGCCTGAGATAAGTAGCTTGCCTGACTCGGCATCCAAGAGATCAGGAAGGTTCATTCGTATTCCACCTTTCCATCTCAAATAAGCAACCCTTGCTGGTGGCTCCTCTCAAATTTCTAATATCATGTGGGCTCGTTACGTGGCATAGAAGAATCAGTGCTCGGCTACAACTGCTGCCACCTGCTTTCCATTTTTCACTCACAACGCCGACACGGTAATGTGCCTTTTACATTATCCCGTTAAGACATATTACAAAAAAAAAAACAACAAATGCACTCATACAACTTCTGGCTGAGGACAATTCGATTTCAATTGTGCAATGGCAGCATCATAATTATCAGGTTTTTTAACCTGCACAAGGTGGGGTCAAAGACCCTTCTTTGTTGAGGCATTTCTACCCCAGCTGAAACTAACGATCCAGTGAGAAGCTTGTGTATCCACTGTAAAAACCAGTGGACACCTTGTGGCACCGCTCTTCCCATGACGGGCCAACCGGCACAACTCGCACAGGCATTACACAAGCATTACCCGAACCTCTCCTTGGCGCTGCAAAAGCACAGGTGCTGGCGCTCATGTATTCCATTACGTCAGAAACGTCGAGAAAGGAGAGAGAACCGCTAAGGCAAGGAAACATCCTTGGGCTTCCCAGAAAGTGACCATGGCTAACCTGCGTCGTTGGAGCGCACGAACGACATGACAACGGCCTCCTTTTCGCGGCCCTGGAAACCATCAACAGAGCGCACCTCCAATCCAGGGTGACGAGGAGAAAGGCGCAGGCGAATGAGCTCCACCTGAAACGTGTTTGACCTATTAACAGGTGCCTAGAGGGATATGAATCAACATTTGCAATTACAAAGCCTTTCAAAACAAGCACAGCAGTCTCTGTTTTGCCTTTGTCCTCTCGTGACCTCACCATTTGGCATTTGGCAAGCATTCGTAGATTATGAGTAGCAGTTTACTGATATCGCTTGGGAGGAAAGTATGTAACTGTTGCATCTTACCTGTACTCACCTATGGGGCTGAAACATGGAGGCTAACCAAGAGGGTTCTACTTAAGTTGAGGACAACTCAGAGGCCTATGGAACGAAAAATGGTGGGTGTAATGTTAAAAGATTGAAAACGTGCAGAGCGAGTCAAAGAAGTAATTCGAGCTAGTGACATTCTAGTGGAAATCAAGAAGAAGAAATGGGCATGGGCAGGACATGCATTGCGAAGAGAGGATAACCGATGGTTGAAAAAGGTAACAAAGGTGTTTCCATGTAAGATCAAGCAAAGCATGGTCGATCGGCTTTATATATTTTATTTCAAAATTTTATATACAGTTGCCTGTTGACTGGAAAGAAGAGATCTGCAATTGGTTTTGCTGCCAAAAATTTTTTCGAGGCACAGGGGATTAATAATGACAAAAAGGTAGAGCGCCGCGCTTATCTTCTTTGCTGTTTTAGCCAACTTTGGTTATTAGTTAAACAAAACGTCTTAAAGATAGGTAGCTGAAAATTGTCTGAATGTTTTATTGCATGTTTTTATTTGTCTTCAGTTAATTTTCGCTTTCTGGGTAGTGTAGATATTTTTATAAAATTTCTCGAAATCTGCCCAGGAACCGAAATTTTACCTAATTTGTAGGCCTTTATCTCGAAAAAAATGTTTATGACAGAGCAGCAATATCTCCACGCTATGTTCACAGCATATAACAGTGAACAATGAAAATTTCTAAGGATAACTTAAAAAAAATATATTTTTGATATTTTTTAAACTTTGTCCACCTATTCTCCTCTACCACCCAGAAAAGCGAACATTAACTGAATACAAATAAAAACATGCATATATTTAGTCAGACAATCTTCAGGCGCTCGACTACTGTTCCCAAGGACGCGGGATCGAATCCCGGCCTTGGCGGCCGCTTTTCGATGGAAGTGAAAAGCAAGGCGCCCGTGTACTGTGCGATGTCAATGCACGTTAAAGAACCCCAGGTGGTCGAAATTTCCGGAGTCCTCCACTACGGCGTCTCTCATAGCCTGAGTTGCTTTAAGACGTTAAACCCCACAAATCAAATCTTCAGCTACCTAACTAAGATATTTTGTGTAGGTAATAAATAACCAAAGTTGGCCAAAACAGCAAAGGAGATAAGTGCGGCACTCCACTTCCGTCATTATAAAATCCCTGTGCCTCGAAAAAAATTTCGGCAGCAAAATCAATTGCAGATCTCTTCTTTCCAGTCATCAGGTAACAATAAATAGAATTTTGAAACAAATATAAAAGCTCGACTGATTATGCTTTGTTTGACTTTATGTGGAAGCACTCACAAACTGGACTCCAGGGGAAGAAAAGCGTGGCGGGGGTGGTAGAAATTCAAGTGAGCGGATCAGGTTAGGAAGTTCGCAAGGGTCAAGTGGACACAGCTAGTACAGGACCGAGTTAATTGGAGGAGTATGGGAGATGCCTTTGGCCTGCAGTGGTTATATGCCCTGTGCAAAGCGATGGTCATGCCACTGGTGGCAGAGCTGATAAGTGAATCCGGGAGTGGAGCCGGCTGTGTCGTCTGCTAGCCGTGTGTATCTATGCAGTCCTCGTGTCATGAATTCGTTTTCCCATGGCACTTGAATTGCTGCATAAACAGCATCCACTGTCAATGTAATGTGAGACTAACTATGAGGTGTCTTCAGCAATAAGGTCCATTCGATTCACTTACACTGCCTACACTAGTTCTCTTCGTGGAGCACTTCGCCATTCGTTTCACGAGTGTAGCCTAGCGCCCTGTACACGATGCCGTTCTTTTCACACAAGTGTATATGCCGTGCAGTCCCAGTTGTGAAAATTTCTACACTCTCTCGACTGACAGTGCCAATTGCGTGCAGCAGACGACGAGAGGCACGCGTGACTTCACCCTTCAGTATGTCAGTTTCAAACGACGGCAGCGTGTTTGGTGTTATTGACGGCGTAAACACATTATTAAAGCCTATCGTTGCAGAAGACGGCCGACAACTGGGCTCAGAGGATGGATATATGTACGCTTCGTTCGGTCAAGAAGAAGAGAAACACGTGCATGTGTTTCAGTGTTTCTTCATGCACTGACCCCGTGCTTGCATGGTACTTGTTCTTTTATTTTTCTTATTTTACTCATCTAGTTTGCTTCTCGCTTTTTCTTTTTTCGTTCCCCGCAAATGAGCTTGATACTAACCATGTTCGTAGTTAGATATCATGGCATGCTTACTATTCAATGCTTTTATATGTTGGCTTTATCCAGCCGTGTGTGCGTCGCCTCTTCTCCTCCGACCTTTGAAAGGTTTTATTCAGAGCTATGACCCAGATTTTAAATATCCTGCTTTATTTAGCAGTGGCTCCCAAAACATCAATATTTATACTCTTGCAGAGATGGCACAATCATATCAGGGATGTTGAGCGACAGTCATCGGGCTAACCACCTGGCTGATCGTCGAACCAGCCGAACGTCCACGCCGCCGCAGTACCTCAAGTTCTTCTTCGTCATTGCTGTTGGAGTCTACAAGCTCCATAGCTGTTTGTATAACCATTGGCACCAGGTCGCAGTGCACTTTTTTTTCCTTCGTAGCTTAGAGAACACACGGCAAATAATGACAGGCGTGACAAGCGTGCGCGCGCATCGAAAACGAAGCAGAAGGCTTGCACGACTTCTGCTTACCATTTGTTTTTATTTGACGCTAGTGTCGCGTTACACCTGCACGTCTGAACTGAGTGTAGCACTTGCACGGCACTTGCTGTGCACTGCATCAACTAGTGTAGATTGTGCAGGGTGAATCGAACGGACCTTTCGTTTTCCTTGGGTAAATGTTCGAAAGCTATAGAAAACATGCTGGAGATTGTATTTACTTGTTCCAGCTCGGCAAGCAATACGACCGAGAACATACTGTTTCAGTTTACTTCGCATTAATAAGCCGCTTGTAATTCCTGTCCTATATTTTGGTATGAAAGGATTTGAAAGAACATCGGCACGTCATCATGAATTTTCTGACAATCACTATCATTCACTTTTAGGTACAGAAAACAAAATATGTTGCCCACTGTAAAGTTCATTTATTTAGTGCTATGCTGTATATTTCTGGGTCGCATAATTTTCCAAGTAACTTCATAGGCTGTGGGTGCAAAGTAGAGACAAATGATGATCGTCATGTACGTGATTTAACGAACACGGTGCTCTATGAGCGTGGTAGTTGCATTTAATGGCCTATAAGCAGTGCTTGTTAAGAGCCGCATGTCTAAATATTCTGACCTTTTAATTCGGCGTATAAGCTTTACGGAGCATAGAATTTATTGAAGGTTTAAGCACTTGCTTTTTCGCATTTCACCCATTTTTTACGACTGTACATGCTATTGTGCTTAGGCATGATTTAATAAGTGATAATAATATAATAATAGGCGAATAATAAAGGTGATAAAGATTTTAAAAATAACAGAGTGACCCAGTTTAGTGAAACAAATACATAAGGGCTGCTTGCACTTAGACAGTACAGACCACAGTGCTAACTTCTATTCTCAAAGGCTGACAATATAGCAAAGAATAGTTATCTAAGTTTTAGCTTACTATCTTCAGGAATAAAGTCTCATTTTAGGAGTTGTAGATCATTTTGAAAAACAGCTAAATGAAATGCATATCCTTTTTTATTTGCTCATTTTATTGCGACAGTGCTAACCGCCCTGTTCTTCAGAAAATTTGGCACTGGCGTTGTGTTTCGAGCGAAAAATAACGCGCATGCCTCTAGAAGGTGGCAGAGCCATGCACTGACTGGTTGGCGGGCTGTGTGAGGTCACAAGACCGATATTACTGAGTGGGCGAGCCAAAGGCACAGCCAAAATTTGAGTACTTCCTTTGAGACAGGACGGTGACATGGAAAATGAACGTGCCCGGACCCTTGATACTGACTCGGATACCCTCAGTCCATGCAGGTATATGCTGAAGTTGAAGTTAAAAGTTTATTAGGGCAAATCGTTAATGCTTTCGCACAGTGTTCTCCAAAATTCTTTTACACGTTTTCCTCTTGCTTGGATGCGTAATACAATCTGCAGTAGAAAATAAGTAATTACAAACTATGCCAATGCTCTTTTTGAGAAGCCAGCAAGGTCATAAGCTCAGCGTTCTGCACAATGCAGTTGAGTTGCGTTGCATTAGATTTAACGGCACATAAGCAACTAAGGCTACCGTACGCCAAGTACGAGATGTGTTTATTTTGTAAACAAGGCCTAAAACATTTAGGACACTGCAGCTTGTTTAGGAGCATTGCATCTTTTAGGAAGCTAAAAACAAAGTAATTACTGACAAGTTTGTCTTCTCCAAGGAGCAGGCTGGGGTAGAATAGGATCTGTTTGCTGAAAAACTCAGTAAAGTATTTTTTCTTAGTTCTTTTTTTAGTTGTGTAGATTAGTGTAAGATGTGGCTTATAGTGACCTCATCTCCACACACTTCACATATCGGTTTATCTTCATTCTTGCGAATAAAGCTTTGCGTCAGGCAAATGTAATTCCTCGATTACTGCTTTTACAAGGTGCTGTTTGTTGTTTGGTTCATTATCCCACAATGCTTGCCATTCCATTCTCAGTTTTCTCTGTATGAATTTTATGACATCTAGCAGTGTGCAAATATTCAAGATTTCAAACACAAATCAAATATGTTTCTTATTCGATTCGTATTCAGAATTTGCAAATATGTATTCGAAAATTACAGAGTACACCAAACATTTCCAAATTCACTGCTGTCTCTCCCAGATTGCATGCTTCACCGTAACGCTTGATCGCGTGGGCTTTGTGGTGAAGCATTCTCGAAACATGATGGGGCTGTTTTTTGAAGAGGGACCTTAACTTTTGTGAAAATAGCCTTCCCGGCGAACGGTTTTTGGCCGTTCTTCAGGCCCATTTGATAAAAACTTTCCGTTAATCCAGAAATTCTTTACGGTTCCTTAAAGGCTTAATTAACAAGAGTTGAACTGCATCCAGCAGCGATATGACATCTCCACCCAGTTTCATGCAAAAAAAATTGCTATACAGAATTTTGTATCAAACTTATACCGAATGTTTTGGTAGGGTATACACTTCTGTCAATTCGAGTTCAAGTTTATTTGCAAATACCAATGAGTTCTCAAATAAACTAGGTGAACACTGTTTACTATTCTTAAATTTTCCAT
This sequence comes from Amblyomma maculatum, assembly GCF_055883805.1. Lineage (NCBI taxonomy): Eukaryota > Metazoa > Arthropoda > Arachnida > Ixodida > Ixodidae > Amblyomma > Amblyomma maculatum. The sequence continues at coordinate 23,090,740 of NC_139351.1, read as the reverse complement.
TCTTAATTTTTTTCACTGAGCAGATATTCAATATTCGAAGGCATTTTTTCCCTCATATTTGTATCCAATTCGTAAACGAAAATTTCAATATTCGCACCCGCCACGGTGTTGCAGTGGTAAGACGCCCGACTACTGTTTCGGCTGCGTTTCGATGGAGGCGAAATGAAATGGTGTCCGTGTGCTGTGCAATGTCTGTGCACGTCCCCCCCCCCCCCCCCCCCCCCCCCACCAGGATCCCTAGGTGGTCGAAATTACTCTGTAAACCTCCACTGTGACTTATCTTTCTCCCTTTCCACTTTAGCTCCTACTTTCCTCCCTGCCCTTCCGGCACGGTTCAGGTGTTAACAGAACAAGTGTGATGGATATTGCGCCTTCCTTTCCTGTGAACCAATTAGTATTATTATTTGCGCATCCCTAATGTCATCCTTATGCATCAGCTCTCTCATTTCCACTGATCCCTAAGTGGCTTGGCATCCAGCAGAAGCTGAATTCTTGTCCTCGTTTTTCAGCTGCTATTTATGTTACATATTAAGCCGGAACCACATGAACCGTTTTTCGCAAGCGAAAAATGCGACGCACAGCAAGCAGTTGCATTTCCGCCGACGTGCTAGCACCCACACGAGAAAAATAGAGCGGCACTATCGCGCTACTATTTTCCGGGTTATGTTGCTTGTATTGTTTCGGTCGCGTACGTCCCACAAGGCGCGACGCTTTTCCACTTCGGTGATTAGGGCCTCGTTAAAGGTTGTCTTGTCCATTTTGGCCGAACACTACGTGCGAATGACCACGATGCGTGAATGCACGTGGCTCCTTGGACACGCGCACCACCTTTGTTGACAAAACAACAAGGTTCCACCAGAAAGGTTCCGCCGAGATGCGCGGAGAGCAGAGCCATCTCTTGGCGAACCACAAAACCAAAATGACACGTGACTACACGCTGATTGGTGGACGCCGGCCGTGACGTCAGTGGACGCACCGCGCGAGGCGTTTTTTCCTACTCCGCATAAAACCATGTGGCGGCTTGATTTCATGGTGGGCACACGTCAGAATGGCGCGCGCGTCCCACCGTCCGCGTGGCAATCGCGCCCTAAATCGCGCCATGCGGTTCCAGCTTTATGCCTCCTACTAAGGATTCCACTGCATTTCTAGAGAGCACGACTGTGATTACCCTGAGAGAAACAGTCTAGGTTGATTCTCGCTGATTATACCATTTCTCGCTGCCACGGAAATGGCAAAACATTTGGCAGTGAAAATGGATGCAAGTTTAGGCAGTGTTAGTTTTCTTCAATTTGCCTTATACTATTATAGCGCTTCCTACATAATGCGCTGTCTTAGAACGATCTGTACAATATGCTCCGTATTTTCCGGACTTTTCATTTAAGGCCAAGAACTCGCAATATGTGGTAATGCTGTGCTGGCTTTTTGTGAAAGCACATTAGTCCGAAGAAGTATGCAGAGTTCGGAAAACTGTACCAGGGTGGTAATGTACCTTGCCTCGGGGGCAATGTTAGGAAGGCTATTCAGAACTCCTAAATAGTGGCATTTTCCTCGAAGCGGAGAAACAGTCCTGGTTGACTGCAGCTTATTTTGAAACAGTATTCTTGGGGTCCATTTTGTAGACCGTGGAGTAGCATAGCTGTTTTGGTAGGGACCATACTTTCAGGACATATGAGCATGCAAGCATGGCTCTCTTGTATTCGAAGGAAGGTTCATTTGTCTCGGCGCAGAGACTGCTTATGGGAGAGGTTCTGTATTGCACCAGTTGAGAGACACAAGCCCAGCTTATGCACTGCGTTTAAGCGCTTCAAAAACAGGGTCTTGCAGATCCATACGCCATACAACCATGGTCGAATGTAGACCTTAAAACAAAGAAGTAAATACTAGGGGTCTGCAAATATTGAAATTTTTAAATACAAATTGAATATAGACATGGAAAAAGAAAGTGCGAATATCAAATATGTGATAAGTGAAAAAACAAAATGAATTAAAGAAAGCAAACATTGTTCGCCTTGTTTATTTCACAATACACGTGGTATTTCAAATCAAATTCAACTAGAACTGCACAGCAGTGAGTACCCTACTAAAAAATCCAGCATAAATATTATACAGGATCCTGTATACCGGTTTTTCGCACCGGAAGGACCTGCATGAACTCCGGTGGAACTGTCATATTCCTGCTGAATAAGGCAAACTATCGTTAATTCGGCCTTCAGGGGACCAGAATAAATACTCAATTAAATGAAAGCTCGAACTATCGAATTGGCTTAAAAAAACTGCTGAAACCTTTGCGCACACTGCTGGCAAGGCCCTCTTCACAAAAGGGAAGGTTCCTTTCATGAAATAGCCCGTTGCATTTTGAGTATGCTTCACTACACAATCCACGAGATTCAGCATTGTGGTGAAGCGTGCAATGCGGTGAAACTGATGTGAATTTGAGTATTTTCATTGTATTAAGTAATTTTCTAAGATTCGAAAAACTCTGAATAAGAATCAAATAACAAACATGTTCAATTTGTATTACAAATTTTAAAAATTCAGACAGCCCTATTGAATTCGTAAAAGGCATGTCGGACCCCTGGTGTTTTCGCAAAAGCACTGTGATTATAGCATTCAGGGATATGTACCCTAAGCTTTCTGTTCGAGGCTGTTTATGTGAGTGAGTTCTCTATCAAATGAAATATATAGTTTTTATGACATGCAGTCTTCCTATCTTCATTTGGGTTTACTTTCATCCCAAATGTACCAGCTACGTGTATGCACAGAGTGATATCTATCCATGCAGAGTAAAATGACCTTGCCTCACTTCAAAGCACCAGTGTTGCCATGTCGGCTATTGGAAGTGACATCATATTTGCCCATGTCATCATCATCATCATCAGCCTGACTATACCCACTGCAGGGCGAAGGCCTCTCCCATATTTCTCCACTTAATCCCGTTCTGTGCTAGCAGCATCCACTTGACCCCTGCGAACTTTTTAACCTCATCCACCCACCTAACTTTTTGCCGCCCCCTGCTACGCTTTCCTTCCCTTGGAATCCAGTTTGTTACCCTAAGCGACCATCGGTTATCCTCTCTTTGCACTACATGTCCTGCCTATGCCCATTTCTTCTTCTTAATTTCCCCTATAATGTCGGTAACTTGAGTTATTTCTCTGACCCACTCTGCACGCTTCCTATCTTTTAATGTTACCCCTACCATTTTTCGTTCCATAGCCCTCTGGGTTGTCCTCAACTTAAGTAGAACTCTCTTGCCCATGTGCCAGGGTGTAATTAAGCAAAAGCAAAGAGGCTTGTCAAGGCAAGGATGCATGGTCCCATGTGCCATCGTGAGAAAAAGAGAATCCTGCCACCGTGTGTCACGCCATGCTGAAACTGCATGCCGGTGCCTCCTGGCAAAGTACTCCTGGTGTCGAGACTGGTGCAGTGAGAGCCTGATGAAGGGCCCGACCAGGCACCGGGATGGTCTCTAAAACCGAAACTGCTTCATCGGGCCAGCTCACATGCACATGTTTCAGCATGCTCATATGCTTGAACATCTACAGTCATCGCTGACGAATTAATCGGTAAACAAAGTTTTCTTTTCAGCCATTCAGCATACCCCTCATGATGTGACTGAACAGATTGAAAGATGTGATGGTAAGGTTTCTCCTTACATCACAGAGATGCCGATCTTCAGAGGTGTCATTAATGCTCTGCTAGATGGCTGAAAAGCGTAACCCCATGTATTTGTGGCAAAAAGTGCACATACAGGCCTGCACAGCAAACCACCATGCAGGGTGGGCAAAGAGAAGGGCTTCGTTAAGCTGAGATGTCCTATCTGCTAACCTGCAAGTTGTAAGGTGAGATGACGGCAATGTCGGAGGCAGAGACGCCGCTTGCAATCAGGCGCTCAACGTGAACGGCCACAAGGTCGGCTTCCCCTGCAAATGCAACAACATCACAGAGCCAAGTTTGTTTGCAGCAGGTTTCTTGCATTAATAATGCCTGCAAGTCCTAGTTTCCTGTCATCGCTTAGGCACTTAACATTTTACCACAGTCTGTAGAAGAAGGGTTACTGAAATACATAAGAGCATGAACTTGCACAAACTAGAACACACTTTTTTGCACACCTATGTTTATCCATGGGTTAACTGACACCATTTGCGCTTTGATACAAAAGGTCACACTCTGTGAACAAAACTCGAGTGAGATGGTAAACTAACCAGTAGTAACTTAATAACAGGTGCAGCGCTGTAGCTTTACTCATTTCAATTTCAATGCATGCCAACAGCACACGCAGTGGTCAGAGGCCACTGGAAAAGGAAGCCCTAGTAACTGTCTCACTCATGATGGGCACCTGAGCTGCAACTAGAAATAAGGGATGGCGGCGGTGGCGGTGAAATGAAAACGAGTTGGTTCTGAGTTGAAGAAGTGTAGGCACAATATTTTTAGCTGTGTGTTTTCCTCTGTGTAATGACGCACCACGTTTGCGGATGATGAAGCATCCCTTTGTAGCAGGCCTCCGCAAGCTGTCTTCATGCAGTCTTTTGTAGCGTGAGCTTCACTATGCGGCCTGGAAGGAGTTTTGCGTGTCCTCTGTGCTGAACAAGCTGCGCATGCGCGAGAGCCACGCTATTTCACAGGGACACATCTTCCGCCGCCGCAACCCCAGCGGAGGAAAAAGAGAAAGGGTGTGCCGAGCGACAGAGAGAGAAAGGGAGAGCAACCATGCCCATGACCGTATATTTAAGGAAGAAGAGCAGGAATAGGAGAAAGGGGGTGCGTCGAGCGAAAGAAAGGGAGAGCAACTGTGCCCATAACAGTGTAGTTCGGAGTTCGTAGCTCGGCATTTGTAGGCCAGCGTTCGTAAACCATCGGTGTTCGCAGACCAGCGCTCACACACCGGCATTTGTAAGGTCAAAGAAGGGGAAGAATGGTGTCACGTTCCACTCTTAAAGGCATAACTTAAGCGTTCTACCAACATCACCTAGAAGAAGAAGAGGGTGTTGGTTCTACCGCGGTGTGTCAAGTGAGAGAGAGAGAGAAAGGGAGTGCTACCGTGCCCATGACAGAGTAGTTCGGCGTTCTTAGCTCGAAGTTCATAGACTGACATAGTAAACCACTGGTGTTCGCTAAATAAACATTGTGTACATCGTATCCAGTACTGTCTGTCTTAGGAAGCCGAGGGGGCAGTGATAAGCTTTGACAAACCAAGATAAACCATGAAAAGCCGAGATAAGCTGAGATAAGCTAAGATAAACAAAGGAAAAACCAGGAGAAGCCAAGATAAACCAAGCTCACGTATATCCTGGCATAGCAGAGCTAAGCCACTACCAATTTTTTTCCCCTTAACCTGACAAGTAAAGGAAAGGTGCACTGAACATTCAAGAAAAAAAAAGGCAAAGCTATTTTTCTGATCACTGCAGTAGTAGTGTGATAAATAGTTTAACACTGCTCTAGTATTTAAGGGACTATTTCCTATGCGTCTGCAGCTTTGACTAAACGAGATACCGGTACGAAAGAGAACTGCTTCCAAATGGGGAGTATTGTAAAAATATCATGTACCTAAAGTTCAAATGATCGCTTATCTTCTGACACCATGTATTACACAAATTCTATGCAAGCCGCAAATTCACAAATTTCTCTTTCCCTAACTATACAACCAAGCCAGTGGATGTGTGATCTAAGTAGTAAAGGAAAAAGTTTCCATTGCTTCATCATCATCCTCATCATAACTCCATCTGCTACAGGAGAAAGGCCTGTCTCATATTTCTCTAAAGTCATTCTTTGCCAGCTGCAGTCACCTTATCCCCGCGAACTTCCTAGACTCATCCGCCTTCCTGATTTTCTGCCACCGCCTACTAAGCTTGCCTTTTCTTAGAATCCAGTCAGTTAGTCGTAACAACAATCGGTTATCTTGTCTTTATGTGCATGCTCTGCCACTTATACTGAATTAGTTTGGAGGCTTTCATGCTTTGCTGTTTCGTGATCCTGCCAAAAGAGCTTAGCTGAATCCTTTCCAGGCGCTTTGACCCTTACTGCTATAGCACACCTGATAATGATAGGTGCGAAACTGGCATGCAATGCTTGAGCTGCAAGGCTGTCGCCCTCAGTTGAAGTGAAACACCTGTTTGGCAGGAAGACCCTGAATTTCCAGACTCCCCCTCCGATTTGTTGCTAGGCTTCCTGCTCCTTAGTCTCCTCCTTTGTCTGTTCCAGTCTAGGCTAAATTAGGACGTTACCATCCTCATGGCTCCTCTCCTTCACATTCCTTTTTCCAGCTACAAGGGCCTGATGCTCCACGATGGGAGAAACTGTTGGTGCCAGGTGCTCTTTGGAGTCTCCGAAAACCACCTGCTATATTTGGCAGGCGGCAATGTAGAGAGCGAACAGTCACCCTTTCTGCTCGCAGGCCTCAGGAGGGAAATGCCTAAGGTGGCTGCTGCCATGGGAAAAGCCCAAAGGGCTACCGCGGAAAAAGGAGGTTATTGCGAGAGCGGAGCAACGTGCAATCTGTCGGTGGTTGCAACCCCAAGGGCCACCTGGTGGGTGGCTACCATGAAAGGTGGCGGGAAGGGGGAAGGCGACATAGGGGAGATTTTACCCTCCAGAAGAAAAAAAGCAAAAGCATGCAAGTGAAAAGAAGTGCAAACAAGGTTAAGATGGATAGATAAATGTGCATAATGCGTCGTTTCATGAAACAGGAAGCTAGAGTCTAATGCTATGTATTTCCAGTGGTGATTCGCCGGTTTTTTACTTCATCTATTCATGATTAGACATCTTCATAGAAGCATCAACTATCTGGCCATCATGACTGGACAAAGACATGTAGGTGCACAGGCCTGTACAGACTTCCACTTCTTCAACTCCAAACAATAGTATCATGCAATACCATCATCACAACTTGCCTAACCACACCCATCACAATATAAAGGCACCTCTTAATAGTACATGCAGTCGGCCCTGTACTGAATCATAAGCGGCCACCTTAACCCTGCAAATGCAAACTCCATCTCATCTGCCTACGTATGCCTTTGTATCTCAGTGAGAGAACAGTGAAACTAGCAGCCCCTTCCTCCATTTTCTCCCATTGCCAACCAAAAGCGAAATTATACAGCATACCTTCATTTCCTTTGGATTCGTCATCTGGAGTGTCCAGTTCAACCATCCCACATCCAGCTGTGTCGATAAGCAGCAAGGGCAGGGCAGTGTCCTCATTGTCCTCCACTCCGGGAAGGTCCCTGCGGTCGAGCAAATTGTTTTTTTTTCCGAGGACGTTAGAAAAAAAAAAAATGCATGTGAATCCTATTTGCATATTCTATGTTGAAGTTTATGCTCATGCACTGTTTTTATAGACTTGAAGCCCAACTGCCTGCATTGGCTTACACGCCAAACAAAGAAGAAATAAGCATTTATGTAAGTCAGTCTTTTGGATTAATCTCCCTTGATTTGAAGAAGTTAACGAACCAATACAGGGACGTTTGTCCATGGTGTGGTGCTATACCCACCCTATATCACATCACTTGGGAATGCGACAGAAACAAAGCTTTCCACAAACTAGAAAATCCGAGTGCGGAACAGTGGGAGAGTATGCTCTCCAGCGGCAACCCAATCCTCCAAAGAGGACTGGTCATCCGTGCCCAGCGAGCAGCAAAACTCAGTGGTGCCCTAGAATAGGGGCGCCAACCCTGTGAGACGGAGTCACACCATCGACGCAAAGAAGATGGAGGAACTCTGTCGGTAATACCTCTAAAGTAGAGCAATAAAGCTTATCCTATCCTATCCTATCCTATCCTATCCTATCAACTTTATAAACTGGCTTGAAACTCTGTGAAGAACATACGATAATTAGATCAAAGACGAAGAAAGAAACGAAGAAAGGAGTATGAAGAAGAGGAAAACGTGAAGGTTGGCTCGAGGAACGCGAGGCACGAGCAGGGAGAACAGGCGAGCAGCGGAGCCGATCGGCTGTCCAAGGAGCTCGGAGCGGTGCGTCTTCTGCCAGGCCTGACCCGGGGATCCAGACCTGGGGCCTGCCGGTCGTATCCTGTCCTGTTCTCCTGTCGACCACGAAACTCGGAACGGTGGTCGGGCCCGGGAGTGCCACAGCGCCAGCTCTTCACTGGCACGAGCGTTCGGCGCCGTGTTGAGCCCAGGCACGTCGGGGAGGCCTAACGCATCTGCCGTGGAAAGGCCACTCGAGGCCTCTTGCCTCTACTGGGCCCCGTCCGGTGGCCTAGCCTTCCGCTGGGCTTACCGAGGCCTTACTGCACCGACCCTGCAGAACTCTGACTACCCGGAGCGTCTGCACCGGCTTCTCCACCCAACGAACTAACTGGTGACTGTAGACAACTTAGTGTTAAGTCTGTGACCCACTTGATCGTTCTACTCTCGTCCCGTCCATGTGTACATAAAAGTATTCGTTGTTAGCTTGGTTAGTCTGGTCGTCTATTTTAGATTGCGGTCTCTGAATAAGCCACAGAATAAGGTGGCCAGAAGAGTTAAAGAAAAGAACCTCACAAACTCCTGTCGGCTTCCAGCCACAAATCTTAAATGCACTCAGAGGAACCTGAAATAAAACGGTAAACAGAAGTACTTCTTGCACTCGGCAGCAACTCTCAGCATGAGAGGTACAGTAAACTAAGCAGCGCCCTTTTTCCTCTCTAACGCACACATACAAACATGAAAAAGTGACCACCATGCTTTACACTCAGCATGGCAGTCACTACATTAACTACCACATGCACAATATAGCTAGTGGATGGTTGAGCATGTACTAATAACAGTAACCTGAAAGTTACAATAACTAGTACCATGGTTTAAGGGAGGACAGGACTCTTGGAACATTTTCTTTTTTTACTTTTAGATTAAATGGAATGAAGAGGTGCAGTCTTAATCAGTTATTCACGCTTATTTCAAATACGTGGTCATTTGTCTGATATTTAAATAAGTTTTCAAAATATTCGACATTTTAACTCCTTTGTTTACAGAAACAACCGAGGAGCCACTAAACAGAAAGCTACTGTTGACATGCAGTTAGACAGTCTACAGTATAAAGAACACCGCACAGGAACAACTTTTTTTATTTAGGCCATACTAGTCATTTTACAACTTGTTGAATTTTGATGTAGAAAAAACTGATTATCAGCCATTTAAGTTCACAAAACAAAACAAAAAAAGAATAAAATGAAATCTGTTCCCACCACTGCACAGTTTAATCACTCAGGAGCATGCTGCAATAAAAATTCCTTTATCTGCTCTAGATATCCTTCTCGTAAACTAGCAAACTGTCAAAAATTTGTGTTTTGAGAAAATGAGAAAAAATGAGCAGAGATGAGATTTATTCAGTTTGTTTGCACCTTATAAGGTTTAATTATAGGCCTGGGGAGTGAATAATAAGTTGGAATGTAGGAGATGGGCTGCACATTTTCAGAATGTCATTTTCAAAAAGTCACTTTCTTTTCAGAGATTCTCAGCCCATCAAGAGCCCTGTTCCCCTCTTACCTCTACCACAGACGTGAATGTTTCTTAGTTTCTTCACCTGGATTGAAAAGAGCAAAAGTGCTCTGACCTGCAGATTCGAGAATCTAGTGAGATAAAACCTGTGAAAATAACAGCTAAACAGATTTTGCGATTAGGAAGAACATTGAGGGCATGAAAAAGCAGGTGCAGAAAACAGCCTATTTTAAAATATTAAAGTGCATTTCTTTATTTGTGCCTTGTTACAAAACACCAGACTACTACAGGCTAGGTCAAGGTGTTGAAGAAAGCTAGCAATTCAGGAGAGCCCTCAAGCCACTTTACGTGCAGTAAGGCGAAAGCATTTCAGCCACCTTGATTTGACCCTTGGAACAGCCCTGATTCCTTGACAGAGAGAGGAAAAGAGGGAAGAACAGTCTCTCTCTTCAAGAAAGGGGAAACGTTTCTCTCCCTCTCATTCCAAAGAGAGAGGAAAAGAGTAGAGAGTCTGTCTCTTCCTCTTCCTCTCACTCTTTCTCTCTCTAGGAAGAAAGGTCTCTCTCTCTCTACTCTCCCTCATTCTAGAGAGAAAGGGAGAGAAGGAAGTTTCTCACTCTTTCTTTCTCTCTCTCTCTAGAGAGAAAGCTCGCCCTCTCTAGAATGTGAGAGCTCTCTCAGAGAGAAATATGGGAGTAGAGGGAGAGAGATTCTTGCTCTCTCTCATAAGACAGAGCTCTCACTCTCTCTAGGAAAAGAGTAGAGAGAGCCAGACTCTCTATCGATCACTACATACCAGAACCCCACCGATATTCTGCGGAATCTCGCAGACAAATCTCGCCCATAAGATTTTCACCATGAGCCAAGCAAGCCTTTCGCCTTAACGTCATGCCACTACTAACCCCACGAGAGAACGCCAGTTCCACTGACCTGAGCAGGTGTGTTGCCACCGAGGCATGCGCCACCAGCCTGCCCCCGTAGAGGCGGTCGGACGACCACCGCATGATGAGCTGGTGCATGCGGTACTGGGTCACCAGCATACGCACGACAGCTTTGCCGTGACGCTGCAGTGTCCGCTCCATCAGCGTCACCTCCAGGCCTCCCTTGGCCGCACTGCACAAAACAGGTGGCATGCAAAGGTGGCAGCCTTGACGTAACTTGCATTGTGTGGGTGAAATGATTCCGAACAGTGCAGGGCTCAAAGAGATATTACGACCATATCGCAAGCGGAGGTGGAAAAAACAGCAAGAAGTGAAATACACATGACGCTACTCTTCTCTCACCATTTTCATAATTAAGCTGTGGATTGGCGAAATAGTTTTCTTTTTTTGAAGGGGAGGGGGGGGGGGGGGGGCACAGATACTAGAAGCTAGGCTAGTGCATCATTCCCCTTTGGACAGTGTTCACGAAGTCATTCTTGACGATGACATTGCGAGTTTGAGAACTGAATGGCAGGACAACTTTTAAACACAGTTGTCTCAGCATTCAATGCTTCTGTTTGTTGACAGACAAATCAAATATAAACGTTATTAAAAAAAAATCAGCAGAGTCGACTGTTACCAAGAACAAATGTTGGACAAAGCTCTCCTCCATCTCCTTCCATGCACAATGCGCATATCTAAGCGTAGCAGTCGTGCCCCTTCTGTGGCATTGAATGCCACCAAACAAGCCAACGAGTTCCATTAAGCCACCACATAATCAACATTCTTTTGCTGAACATTGTGGTAAGGATTACATGCATTTCATTGTCCACTGCTGCTCATGAGATTCCCGGTAAAATTGAAGCTGTTCTTAAAGGGACAGTTCACTGACTTCAGACATCACTTTTTTAGCACTAAGAAAATACGTACATAGGAGAAAAGGAAGGACACGAAACTGGTGCTGGAATCTGAACACCATCTGGCCCATGTACAAGCTCGTTTATGTCTACTGACTCCTGCATATTTCAGCACGAAAAACAAGACAAGAACACAACTACTGTCGCACTGCCTAAGTCGCGTGCAGAGCGCACCGATAACTAAGACGCACAGATTTTGTTAAAACTATAACTGAGTAAACAAAAATAGCTTGAAATAAAATGAAATTTATAAATAAACTAAATAAACCCAGTGAAACCTATCGCAAACACAAACACTTTTTTTTTTTATAGCAGCCCTGCTGATGGCAGCGCCACAATTACTATGGCAGCGTCCTTGGTTGTGCGGTTTTCTGTTATGAAAAATTTTAAAATAAGTGAATCAAGGAAGATTAAAGAATAAAAAGAAAGAAGTAAGCTGCCTTAAGTTGATATGAACACGAATGCCAGTCTTTATGACGTTATGGCATAATCATAAAATTTAGTATATTCAGTTCAGACGCTCCAAACAGATGAAATGTTAGTAGCAACGAAAGGGCACAGTATGGAGCCACCATCTGCTAAAACCTGACTTTTCTGAGCAATTCAAACCATAAATTCCTCGTTAGACCATGAGTTCTTTCATCGATACTGCCACCAGGTGGTAAAGTCTACAAGAATGTGCCAATATTTTTATACACGTCTCCGGCAGTAGGTTTCGTTTGATTTGTATGGTTTAATGTTCCAAAGCAATTCAAGTTATAAGAGAGAGAGACGCCTCAGTGAAGGCCTCCGAAAATTTAGACCACTTGGAGTTCTTTAACGTGCGCCGACATCTCACAGTCCACGGATGCCACTCCGTTTCGCCTCTGTCGAAATGCGGCTGCCGGGTTCGAGGGGTAGACATATTTTTTTCTCTGGAAAAAGAAAGTGTTCTAAACTAGGCTGAAATCCATTGACTAACATGGGCAAACACCTGTTGTCGGTCCCCCTTTTACCAACATGGTGTGGCATCCTCTGTGTAGTGGCCAAAAAACTGTCTGATTGTAAACAAACACACACAGGGGACACATGCAGACTAACAGAAAGTAGTCGTACGCTTCAGACACGATGGTGGGTGGCAGCTGGTGGTGATCACCGGCCAGGATGCACTTGGGTGCTCGAAGCAGTGCCATCCAGCATGCAACCTCCAGGGCCTGCGGGGTCACAAAACTTGCGATGACAGAGCACCTTGCAAAGGCTGTCTCATAAATGATCATCAGCAACTTTCATCCACTTGGGCCAGTCTGCAGTAGCCAAAACCTGCTGCCTCGGAAACCAAATGATCATAAAATGATAGCATTCATACTGGCCTTGACTGCACCTCGTTTCAAATTTCGTAGTTAGGCATTACACAATCTCCTAAAATGTGTGAAAAATAAACTACTATATTTTCGAGTGTACAAGACACACCTCTGTACAGGTAACAACCCATATGGAAATTATAGGCTTTCACACACAAAAAAAAAGCACAAGTCACTCTGGCGTTAGGATGCATCTGTTCATTTGGTAAGCTCCGTAAAAGCGCAATGAACACCTCTTCGCTGATGAGTGCGATGAAAATGTAGGATTTCAACAGCCATAAAAGGAAGATGATTCTCGCGTTGTGGTCAGCCTGCCACCTTACCATGGTCTGCCTCTGTTGTTTCCTTCACCAGCCGTAGTGTTACCGCAGCATTGTGCCAGTTCTGGATCACTTTTCCATTAATGTCAAGCTATGTCTGTACTGACCAGTTCCGATTACTCTGCGTTGCATGTTCAGTGTTATACAACTTGAATTTCTCATCACAGCTCCTTCAATTTGCATGTAACAACATGTAAAGAAAGAAAAATGTGCTATCTATGTGAAGCCAAAGTGGCAAAACTGACTCCAAAATCTAAATTTTCGACAGCGTGGCTAGACTGGGTGCGGTAGCATTCAGTACAGCCACGATGAAGTTGATTTTAGCCATAAGATAACAACTGAAAAAAAAAAAAAAAAAAACTTGTTATTATTTTTATTTTCTAGTGAAATGGTGAACAGTAGTGCATCATTTTTGGCCGTATATAAGTCAGACCCTTAGACAATTAAGATAAAAGGTGCGGCTTATACACCAAAAAATGTTAACACCACTTAACAATATTAACAAGCAAGGACCTTATTGCAAAGACAGGCATACATGAACAAGTGCCGTATAAGCATGGCAGCCTCAGACATCGATTTCCAGCTTAATGAACAGGATATTGATAAAATAAATGGTGGACACAGCTGCTACCAAACAACAAAAGTCTACATATTTTAGACAATTTAGAGAAATTCTTCTCCCTTCAGTTCCTTTATTTCAGATGCGACATGAAATTGTCCTCAGGCAAGCCCATCAACTTTTCGTCAAGACTAGCACCAAACATGCGCGGTACATGTGTATGCTACCTTTCTGGATGCCAACACAAGTGAAGGAAGCACGAAGTAATCTCTTGCCTGAGAACATTCGTCGATGACAGCCACCTCAAAGTGGCTTTCGGAGAGGTTCTTCAGAGGGCCATCGTCCGATGCCGTGGTGAGCGTCGACAGCACCACATCCGCGTTAGCCAGAATTCGGCCGATGGCCTTCCGCTCCCGTTCCTTGAGCTCTTTGCGAAGTTCCCCGAGCTTGCCATAAGGCTGGTAGCTTTTGTCTTTTGACTTGCTCTTGGCTGCCGTCGACTAGAGAAAGGCACAAGTGCATGTCAGGTGAGTTTAGGCACCTTTCAACTCGGGAACTGTCATTTGCAAGAAACGCACATTTTTGAGCTATCCCTGCCCTTCAACTGAATGGTGTCTCGAAATCCCGAACATCACATCACGAGTGATTTGTCAAAATGAGTTATAGAGAGACTAAAGAAAAACACTGAAATTGGCTCAACGAGGACAGAGCAGCACTTCACTTTCAACTTTCAACGAGGATAGAGCAGCACGACAGCACAGCAGAGCTCACATCAGATCTCACCATCAAGCCATCAATCTCCTTGCGGATGTCGCCAATGATACCAAAGTCATCTGACCGCGCCAAGATGGCATCAAGAGAGTGCCGAGCAATGCCAGGAAGGAGTCGTGCTGGGTGGCCCAGGCGCACAACTTTGAGCGATGTATAGGACAGCCTCTCCACCAGGTTGTCAACGGCCACGTTCGATGGGGCACACACCAGGACCTGGAATTGCAGTTTTTGCGCCCCATTACACAGAGTGCATGGCAAAGTGGCAGTAACAGCAACTATTTGTAGGCAAGAGCTGTTTTTAACAATGTCTACTACGAGATATAAGACATAAGGACATGCTCTGACCTTTGACCCCCGCTTGAAACACTGGAGCACGACCTCCACTAGGGTCGTAGTCTTTCCAGTCCCTGGTGGACCATGGATGACAGCCAGCTCCTTCTGCCTTAACGAAAAAGCTACGGCTTCCTTCTGCGATTCATCCAGGCCCTTGTTGTAAAAATCTTTTTTTTTTGCACAACCAGCAAAGGTTGAAAAAAAAAAAAAAGAGAGAGAGAGAGAGAGAGAGGTGGGAGGAAAATAAAGCAGAAATGTTAAACAGTTGGTGACACATCAGTTATTTTGGCAATATCTCAGAGCTTTGTTGGGCATCTATCAACTTGCCTGTTATGGCACTAAAAAGTAGCACAATACTCCGAATACTGCACCCGCCCCTGTTTACATTTCTTTTTTTACTTCAAATGTCAAGAAAGTGGCACCTGACAAGGTGCCACTCCATCCTCCAGACCATCCACTGCCTAGTCTGGTCATTGGAATCACCCATGTTTGCCAAATATAATTGGTTTACTAAAATACCACCAAACCTGCTGCCATGTCCAGGCATGAACAAGTAACACCAGTATGTGTAGCAGGTTCCCCAATATTCCTCCTCAAGCCTAGCCAGCAAAGT
Source organism: Amblyomma maculatum (assembly GCF_055883805.1). Taxonomy (NCBI): domain Eukaryota; kingdom Metazoa; phylum Arthropoda; class Arachnida; order Ixodida; family Ixodidae; genus Amblyomma; species Amblyomma maculatum. The sequence continues at coordinate 23,075,532 of NC_139351.1, read as the reverse complement.
CAGTGTTCTTCACCAATGAAAAGAAAAGGGGGGAGGGGAGCACTAAGGCAAAATTGGAGCTGGCCTATAATAAGCTGCAGGGGATGAAAAATTGGTTTGGTTTGTGGAAAGCCACTCAGGCTGTGAGAGCTACCGTAGTGGAGGACCAAAAGTTGTTACGACCACCTGGGGTTCCTTAATGTGTACTACTGATATCGCACAGCACGTGGGCGCCTTGCTTTTCACCTCCATTGAAAGGCGGCCGCCACAACAGAGGATCGATCCCACATCGTTGGGAAGATGAAAAATTAAATACAGGTGTCACCACTACCAGCTGTTTTCACAAGCAAACTGCGATGGCATCAAGATAAGACGGTATTTCTGTACTCTGATTCATGAGGCTAGTTTTAGATCACCCCGCTGATCACTTATACATGACGACCATGAAGTTCTTTCCAGTCTCGATTTAACAAGCTTGAATCAAGTTATGGGAAATATTTAATTACAAAAAAATTTTTAAATGTGTGCACTGAGCCCCAGAACTAATTTTTACAAAGTAAAAGTCATACTTAGTTGTCCTTAGCATTCAGTTAGGGTTGGATATATGCAAGCACATAAAATTTAAGGAATGTCCACCAACTTTTACATTTCTATTATTACATGAACTGGCTTCTGCACAGCTCAGTGCCCGACAGTTTGAAAAACTAAACGAGCAGTCTGCATATCAAGTTCTGACATTGTAAATGAGTTATTTTTTGTGCTTCACGCAAATCACATACTACTCTGAGGCAATGTTTCATGCAAATAACTTCGGCAAAATGTTGACTTATATTTCACAAGAACAAAATGCTTTTAAATGAAGCATGTGCTCACAGGCAGAATTCCTGCTTACTCGAAAGGAATTTATTGCCCATTACCTGGCATGAGGTATTCACTCTGTACAAAGCCTTTCAAGCCCTTGAAGTCTACTATACAGTTCAGTGAGTCATGACATGCAAGTAGGTCCTTGCTCCAATATCTGTTGCATAACGGCATCATGTTAGCGTGAAGCTGCCTCTTGTGAAAGATGGCTGGGCTAACGAGGCTGCCATTCCCACCTCATGAATGCAGATTAAACTCCTGAACTGCTATTTTGGATTTAATTGCAAAATCTTGAGCTCAACAAAAATAAGTTGTTTACAGAGCGCTGCTGTACCAGAATGTACCAGAACAGTCTTGCATGAATTTTACAACAAAGCTGGCTTAGTGACTGCCATGTGTTATTCATACAAGTTAGACATAACTAGAGCACCCGGCCAAAGAAAACGAATAGGCAAGCGACTGTTCACTCAAGTTGGCTATGTTTGAAAATGTTGATACTCTCAGTTGTTTATTGCCGTAAGCAAGGATTCCTCAATTTCCCCCTGTTCTCCTAAAATGCGGTATTGAGCTTCAGGTCTGAATGATGCTAGTCCAGTGGCTAACTGCAAGCAGAGCATTTCCGTGCCATGCACTAAAGAGCAAAGCCGCACTGACCTTCTAGCCTGCAACAAAAACTTACCCAAAGGCAGCTGAGGGTGTGGGACCTCTGTGGGAGATGACTTTCCAAACAGAATCTCAACCAAGTCATTGTACCTCACCTCGCGACATTTTCTAAGCTTCTCGAGGGTTCTGCACAAAGAAAACAAATGTGATGCACTGGAGAGCAGAAAATCATGACTGCTCTGTATGATTAAACGAGTTTCTAAGCACAACGCAAATAAGACAGACACTTACGTCAAAGGTACGCCAGAGGTCGAATTTCAGTATGATCACTTCACAAGAACGGTTACAAACCTGTCATAAATTGATCAACTAGCCCAGTTCATACCAGTCGATTTCGACCAGTGGACCTGTCGACCAAGAGTAGCGGAGACCAGGTGAAAAGTTTGTGACTGTTTCCGTGACATGACTGTAATGTAATTTAGTTCCCCGAACTGCAAAATGAATGTTCGTAATGCGTAAGTAAATATAAAGTTTGCCTGCATTCATCACATATTGAGGAAGCCAACAGTCAACAAACAGTAATGGTAGCAAAGCAATGCAAGAAATGCTAAATTTATGCACCTCTCTCGCTTTGACGCAAATCGTGACCAAGCCAACGTGTGGAAATAACATTCTAGACCTCTTCTTAACCAATATTCTGGAAGCTGTGCAGGCACCTGTTTTCTTACTGGGGATTAGCGACCACTCATTTACCCTGTGTGAAATGAAGATGCAGTACGCCACAGTTGGTGAAAGTGGGAAGCGTCGGATATACGACTATAGTAAGGCAAGGGTCTCTGATATTTCCGCCGCTCTCGAATCCTACTTTAATGTGTTTGAAACTATCTGAAACAATGACTATACACGAGCTGTGGAAGGTATTCAAACAAAACGTTTTTGAGCTGCGAGATAAGTATGTCCCTAGTTGAATCTTGAAGTCACGACGAAGCAAAAATAAGCCATGGTTTAACAAAACTCTTCGCAGGCTTACAAATAAAAGGCAGGTTGCATTCAAGGCATATAAGAATGATCCTTCAGTGCACAATAATGAAAAGCTAAAATGCGTGACGGGTGAGTTGAAGGCAGCGGTTAAGCAAGCAAAGGACTCCTTTTCTTCTTTTTAGCTACGGTTAAAAGAGCGCCCTAAAGAATTTTGGCAGTTCATAAAAAGGAATGTATCAAGATCAGATATCGATTCCACTTCTTGAACATGAAGGAGTGCATCTCACCGATAGCTCCGGTAAAGCCCAGTGTTTCAACGATTTCTTTTTTTCTGTGTTTACTGTTCCTTCTAACACTTGTGATGATGATTTCAATTATGGTTTAGCGGAGGTTGAACCCATGCAATTCATAGAATTTGATAAAAGGGGAATAGAATTCCTGCTTAGAGGGCTGAATGCTAGCAGTGCTCCTGGTCCGGATAACCTACCATCTGTCCTTTTTCGTTCGTGTATGCGTGAGTTCTCCAAATATTTGCGAATCCTTTATATAAAGTCCTTGGATGAAGGTGCACTTCCCTATGATTGGAAATTAGCCAATTCTGTGCCTGTGTTCAAATCCGGCCATCGCAATGTCGTGGCTAACTATCGTCCGATCTCTTTGACTGTAAAGTTCTACAGCACGTGTTTTTTACCAGTATCATTAACCACATGAATACGTATTCTTTATAAAATAATCAGCAGTACGGTTTTCACAAAGGTTTTTCTTGTGTAACTCAGTTGACAGAATTAATTCACAGTCTCAAAAGTGCACTTGACAAAGGGTTTTCCATTGATTGCATCTTTTTGGATTTTAAGAAAGCATTTGATATTGTTCCTCCTTCTCCTCCGCTGCAGAAATTGTCTTGGTACAGCATTGATAAGAAAGCTATTGACTGGATAAAAGATTACTTGTGTATGAGAAAACAGAAGGCAGCAATCAATGGTAACCTGTCAACAGAGTGTACTGTGTCATCTGGTGTACCTCTAGGGCCGTCCTTGGACCGTTGTTATTTTGGATCTTTATGAATGACATCTGCTCTGGTATTGCTTCTAGTATTCGTCTATTCGTGGATGATTGTGTGTTATATAAAGTGAGTAGCTGTCCGAATGACTGCAATGCATTACAGGATGATTTGAAAAAGATTGCTGATTGGAGCAAAAAATAAGAGATGTGTATTAACATGCAAAAATCTGTATATATGCGCGTCAAAAAGAAAAAAAAAACCATGAATGTTTTTATCAAATCAATAGAATTCATATTTCATCGGTATCCAAATACAAATACTTGGGCATACTATACATAACTTCCAATATGAGTTGGCGACGTCATGTTGATTATGTGACTGGAAAAGCTTGCCGCATTCTTCGTTTCTTCAGGCATAATAAAAAACAATTTCCTACCGACATCAAAGAATTACTTTTCAAGGCTAATGTCCGTTCACTATTAGAGTATGCATGTTCGATGTGGGACCCTTGGCTTAAGGTAGATATAGACAGACTGGAGAGGGTACAAAGTCTTGGAGTGTGATATGTGTTTGATAATTACAGCAGACATTTCAGTGTTTCAGGTGCCAAAGACTCTTGGGATGGCACTTTCTAGAAAAACGCTGATATAGATTGCACCTAAAATTTTATGCGAAGCATATTGCTAGAGGTAAACCACAGCCCTTCGTGACGGTTACACGCCGTGCAAAGAATATGGAATGCTACGTCACACCACGTGATACGCTGACATCACGACAGAGGAGAGACGGGGGTCCAGCTTGCGCCGTCGACTGCAGTTGCACGCCGTGCGGACCACGTGGTATGGTGACGTCACACCACGTGATATGCTGACGTCACGACAGAGGAGAGACGGGGGACCGGTTCGCGCCGTCGGCTGCGGTTGCACGCCGTGCGGACCACGTGGTATAGTGCCGTCACACCACGTGATACGCTTACGTCATGACAGAGGAGAGCTTTTGCTTTGCGTACATATTCGCGTAGTGGCAATCGAGTATCGTTGGCCTGGGGGACGACATGTTCGTTGTGTGTGTCGGTAACACAGTTAGATTAGAGATGAATGAGTCATGCTATTACCTAGTTTTATGCGATGGGAAAACATTGTGCATTCCAAGTTTAAACCGTGTAAAAGCACGTGTAACCAAGGAAAGAAAAGTTTACCCAAGTGTAACCATGGAAAGCAGAGTTTAGCAATCAATATGCTTCGCATCTGACCAGGCTTAACCAAGCTAAGCCTCGGGCATTTTTTTTTTCATTGTATTTATCACAAGAAGACTGGCATTAACCATGACTTGTATATTCATGCTCCAAACTATGTTTCATTACATCTTGACCATCCATTAAAGGTCAAGGAAATTGACTCTGATACATTTAAGTTTTTATTTTTTTCCAAGATTGATCAGAGACTGAATTAGGCTGGCCGAATTATGTCCTGCTGATCTTTTACTGTTACTCTTTAGATATGCTATACACGAGATGTACGGCTTGTCGCGTTTGCATTGTGTTCTTTTCTTTCTTTTTTTTTGCAAATTTGTGACACAAATGATGTTTTGTTCCCCCCACTGTAATGCCACTTGCGGCGCTGTGGGTTTTATAATACTAAATAAATAAACAAGGAAAGCAAAAGGGAATCTCCATGTTTTATTAATTTGTGTCATTGATGGAAAATTTACAGTGTAATCAACTGATCACTGGAAGGTAATTGATTAGGAAGTAAAAGAAAAACCATAAGCTCCCAGCAGGATATCAATCCACAACCTCCGAATTTCTCATCCCGTTCTCCCCCAAATGAGTTATCATGGCAGTTTGTTGCGTGAGATTATTGTTGCATGTAACCTAACCTTGAGAGTGTTCATCAGCACTAAGCTCATCCATATTGGTGGACATAGTGCAAGAGTATTTTCGTAAGTGTCACGTGGAATGCGTTTGAACAAGGACGGTGGGGGCTGTGCAATAACCATCTTATGCAAGCGGCATTAATGGCGCTAAAACAAACTGCTCTTGTTAAGCTATTCAGCTGAAAAAATGGTAGAAAAATGTGGAGGCTTGTTGCATTGAGCCCCTCATTTCCATGATAGGTTATTTTCAAGAAAATGTGGACAAAACCAACAGGCATTCTTCATTGCACATAAAAAAAGACCAGACCATAGACATATAAACAAAGCACTTTTATCAAGTGACTGTTTTGAGCAGAAATGATACAAATGTTGCTTTTTCACTGCTTTTTGAAGCCTAGTTAATAATTCCATGACGAAAAAGTTTAGACATTAAATGCATGTCTCGAAGTAGATGCACTAGCAAAAAAATATAATAATCTCGAACAGCACCGTGAGAACATTGTGACTGAGCAGCAAAAGCATTTCTAAATATCAATGTACTCATACGTATATACCAACGGCAACAACAGTTATTCAAATGATTAATGTACTAACTGAGATAACTGAATACCATAGTTACCCAAACATATTATGACTACGACTGTAAGGCAAGGGCTATTTTTGCTGGCACAAAATAGGATTCAATGGTACTAAAATATTTAAAATTCAATGTAAAAGTTTGGCAGATGTTGGGAAGTCGTGTTCCAAGACGAGTTTCATCTGTACTGTATAAAGAAGTAAATGCGCTGAGCCAGACATGCAACTACCTCTTCAACCTCCTGTAAGTGACGTCGTTGGCGAGCTTGAGCAGGTTGAAGATACGGCCATCATCACCATCGAGGGCAGTACGGCCTTCGTCAAAGGCAAGCGTGATGTTGCCCTGGGAAACACTGGAAACAACACCGGAGCAGATGACTTCTCTGCTGGCATCACTCGCCACGGAGATACCGACAATGTCTCCTGAAAAGAAAATGTTAACATGTTCTAGAAAACTTACGCAACAATTATGATACTCTGTAAAGCACTATTACAATGCAGCTGTTGTTAATCATTTCTCCAACTGAACATCGAAGTTATTACGTCTTACATAACCTTGATGATGTTGCGATTCCCAAGAACCAATGGGGTAATGTGAATGATGGTGTCAAGACTGTGACTTCCAATTAGAAGCATCAAAGGGGGCATCTGAGTAATAATGGCATGATTTTGAGGGCCAATCAGAAATAATGCGTGAGCCACATGGTTGGCCTGTGAACTACAAGTGTTTAGTCCAGCTTCAACTGGCAAAGGACCGACTAACATCGGCGCTGTAAAAGTCATGCCAGTGCAGCAATGCAAGACATGACAGAAATTAAGTACATACACTCTGCATCATGACTTGCGAACACTTTTAACAATTTCATTTCAACTTACATTGATAACTGCCTGCTTTGCATGTGTGCTATAACAAGCAAGCATGCAGGAGAGATAAGAAAAAAAAAATGATAATGAAAGCAAGCCATATGCAAACAAGCAATTAAGTGCTAGCTGTTTAAAAATAAGAAGAAAATACTTTTTCCAACTGCTAGAAAAGAATTGAAATTTCTTGTCAAGCAGCATCATGAGCGGTGCACTTACGCACACATCAGCTTTAGAGAGAAGAATGCAAAAAAGCCTGCCATGCGCTGTGCGATGTCATGCGTGTTAAAGATCCTCAGGTGGTCGAAATTACTCCGTAGCCTTCCACTACATGCCATTCCTCATACACGAGTTGCATTATGGCATTAAGACCTACACACCCAATCTTCATCACAGCGAAGAACCTTACCTTTGGACAAGAACTGTACCGCTTGCTTAGACCTGCCTCGCTGTGGCTACCACATCAATTCTGATTATTACTTTTTCCTCATACTTGCACATTTTCATGCTAGTTAGGTTGTGGTATATGCACAAAGGGATGAACTATTAATGTGGGCTTCAGTAAAATTTGTTATCAACTATTGCTTCCTGTTGTACAGCTCTTCTCAACTTTGACGGCTTTTGTTGTTGCACCGATGCACCCTTTCAGAAGGAATAATAAAGAACATCAGTGCATAATTTTAACTGTTATCGTGGGCCACACAAGCTTGAACAACATGAAGAGATTTTTTTCTTTCTTTTTTTTTTTTTCATATTTCTGCCCTACTCTGAACTGGGCTTGCGCTAACCAGCCAGTGCAAAACTTAAATGAGAAACTGTTGTGCTGTGCAGAATTTCTATCTCACATCTGTTCTTAGATGTCGCATACACATCTGTATTGTGCACGTTGAACCCCGACACATTTAGGTACCTGTCTGCCTGCTATCTCTCATCCCCTCTGGCAAGTGACAGGCACGTACAGATTACATACAAGTGCGAGCAAAATTGGAGAGGCCATTCAAACTGGGAGGACTGCATACATGTGGTGTCTCGCTGTTCTGAACCTGTTGCTGAGATATGCAATGGGTGCTCACACTAATACGCTGGCTTGTTTGTAGGTGTAAACTTTCTTTCATAGGAAAGCTGCTACCACCTCCAATTCCACGGTTTTGCCACTTTTGTTCAAGATCGTGCCTTTCGTTAAATGCTCGTTTCGTTTAACGTTCAATATGAGAAAAGAACTGGGCGACACTCAAGCTCTGCCTTCAAAGGCATGATGCGACAGTGTTAATGGCTCCCGTCTACGGCTCCTATTAGGCATCCTCGTTTACATGTGCATTTTGCTACTTGCTTAACCCTTAGTCCCGCAATTTGTACCTCTATTATTTCGCACATATACATTAGCATACAGTAGCCAGAATTATGGGAGGGACCCCTCTCCGACATATACACAAATCCCTGTTATAACCGAGCCGTATGAACGCGGCTGCATGCCTAGGGGGTAGTTAGTGTATCTGACTCGAGAACCAAGCGTCCCAATGGGTTCAATGCCCACCTCACCCATTTCAATAGAGAAACCCAAGTTCAGCCATGTCACTGCGGTCTCGAACGTCGCACAACCTGACAATCAATCAATGCCTAGCCATGTCATCTGCCATGACTGGATGGATGGATAGAATATGAGTGTCCCCTTTGAAACGGGGTGGTGGCATTTGCCACCGTGCTCAAGTTTTTGTTTTTTCTTTCTTTTTTTGTCCCTTGCATAATGAGTGCTGTTATTAATTCAACTACTTTGTCATTTCAGTTAAAACTTTTTTTTTTAATTTTATTTCTACCCTTCTAACCTTATGTCATATTTTTGCTTTTCATCCATCAAACTTCCAATCGCTTTTTGCTAACTTGCACCGCAGCCTGTAAAGAATTCAACCATGGCCCTAATAACTGTTTCCTGATGTGATATAGATTTGAAGTCGAGGGTCAGATGAAATTTCGCTTCATCGGGATTTTACATGACAAAAATAAATGGTGCTGACTAAAAGAAGGAAGGAAGCTAGATCGTGAATGAGGTTCCCAAGGGCAGGGGTGTAGCCGAGGGGAGCTTATGGGGCCTCAGCCCCACCCAGAAGTTTTTTCATACTGTCCTACACTGCAGACCAAAACAACCACTGGAGCCGGAAATCAATCTGGACTTTGTCTACAATGCTTTTTTCATGCTCAAAAAAGACATTCCAGAGCAGATAAATATGCGAAAGGTACATTGAGGCTTCTAAAGTCGTACATTAGACAATACAAACAAGACAAACCACACTATCAGACAAGATGACAAAGCATATAGCGAGGTCTGATGAGTGGAGGAAGAAAAATATTAGGAGGGAGCGTCACGCCACGTGAGCAACCTCTCCTCCTCTGATGCCACTGCTGTCTCTCCCTCTCAAGGCCCTTGTTTGCACTGAATCGCGGTGCTTGTTAGCGAATCTGCATGCTCCGGCAGAAAGCCTGTCAAAGTGGTCTGCTAGAAGTCAGCGTGTACAACACCCCAATTCCTTAGTATACAAATGTTGCATTCTAGTCAGTTTTACAGATACTCTGGAGAGAACAGAGAACTGCAGGTAACCTTTTCCCTTATGAGTCCATCAGGAAGACTACGCATTCAAAGCAACGTTAATTGCCTGCCTGGGAAACTGGCTGTGATGCATTTTCAGATCTGCATTTGCTAAATTAAACGAACAACTTTGAAACAATACATGCACAGGTTACTAGATAGAACGAAAGCTCCAGGTAGTAATATTCTTTCATGCAATATTTGCATCCTGGCACACAGAATTTTATGGCGCAGTTGAGAGGCGACAGGTTGGTGACATGTGGCTCGATACAGAGGACACCACGTAGCAGTGTCAACACCCCCCCCTGAAATATGCCACTGCTCACGGGGGAGCAAAGTCATATCTTCATTGTCCTTCTTTTGGTTAGCACCATTTACTTCAGTCTTAATTGTGAACATTCCAAAATGGAAAAAAATCTTTTTTTTGTATGGTTAATTTGTGTAAAAATCTTCACCGCTCGCTCATTTAATGCCCTCAACGTGGACCATGAGCAAATGTGAAATACATAAAGATGTTGCTTGTGTAAACTCACAGGAGTATGATTCGGGCATCCACATCTGTCACCTGCACAGCCTGCCCTAGCCAGACTTTCAAAGCGTCTCAGCCATTTCCAGGGTAATTTTGAAGTGAGCGAAATTTTCGGCAAAGCAGATGCAACTCGTGCCTTGTTTAGCATTAAACTGAGTGTGCTGATCAATTTGGATTAGGGCTCCTATAGCAGCTGTCTCTTGAAGACATCTTAAAAGCCATGAAATCCGCATGATTTTAGCATATCTCCTGCAAATACCTAAGACACATGATCATTTTCAAACGCCATTAAAATAATTCCTTTCGAACTCTAAAATGCAGCTGTGTCGTTCTCAATGCAGCATCCGAGTTTAGAAGTGCACTTCATGAACACGACAATTGCAAGCAGTGGCATTGAAATATGCGTGCAAAAATGAATTCATGCATGGCCCCTACTGTAAGGAGAGGTTTTTGATATGTCACGGAGAATTAATCCTTGATGGCAGTCCATGAAATGCCATTGTCCTGATCAACATATCGTTTAGAATGTGACCACCTGCTGAATGTAAAATCAAATTCAACGCTCACTGGATCAAATGGCATTAGCGCAGGGCTGCATAAAGTTTTTTCTGCAGAACAACACAAATAACAAACATGTTATGAAAATATATGTGTTTTGATCATTCTGCAACAGACCTGATTTATGCATACTGATCTGTAGTCCTGTTTTATGCATTTCAGCCATAAATGCATTTGTCTTAATTTTAACACAATGCCATATACAGGCAAGCTCGTGTAGATATCACGAATGGAAAGAAACAGCGCAACTAAAACAGGACAGGAGAGCTGACAAACACAAACACAGATCTAGATTAATTTCCTTTTGTATATTCCATTTCTTGTTCATTTTTCTTTTGCTTTCGCCGAGTGCCTATGATGCTCTTTCAGGAGTACAGACCTATGTCAGGCGTTTTCATACGCCTTTTGTCTGTTCCTCCTTGATTCATGTACTGAATCAAAATCTCATCAATAAATGTCACCGTTCCTCAAAGGCACTTAAACGCAGTTCATAAAGACTGTCGGCGTGGATTTACGCGGTGCCGGCAGACTGAAATTGCTTGAAAGGTCCCCTTTCTCTCTCTCTAATAAGTACTAAACGGGAGAAGGGAGTGATAAAATCAAAAGCGGTCGCCCGACCGTTTGAAAAGCCGTGAGAGGGCAGCGGTGCGCCGTGCTGACAAGATCGGAACTTGCAGATCGTCCTCCCGTACAAGCCAGTGTGAGCGCAGTCAAGGACCAACTTAGTGATGCAGAGGCCTTTGCTCTGGAGTTCCTTGACCGAGTACTTCTCCTGCACCTTCCTGAAGAAATGTACGAGATCAAGTTACGTAATTTCACACTTGTAAAACAAGCCATCGCTCAGTATCACGTGACGCCAAAGCGAATCTACACGTATTGCATGCGAGCTCGAACGCTTGCTCACGTGTTTTGTTCAACCTCCTCATTTCGTTCCAGTTCCAGCAGCGCCAGCTGCTTTTCGACAAATTGGTCCAAACTATCCCCCTGCGAAGAACAACCATGGAGTGAGTAGACACGAACACTCGCGATTAGAAAGCGTCGCGGCAACTCCAGCGAACCTCAAAGCTAGGGCTCCCACTGTCACCGCACTGGAGATTCTCCATAGCTGTCACAACAGAATCATTCCTCATTCGCAGAGAATGCGACGTTTGCAAACAGTCACTCGTTGGCTAGCGAGCCGAAAGTCCGAAGAAGTCTCAAAAGCTTTGGCGGGCAAGTTGCCGGGAAGCGAAACTAACTTGCATGGTTGTTTCAGCAACACCGCATGGTAGCATCTATGTAAACTCATTTATTTTTACTCTGATCACCTACAGAAATAAACAAACAAAACGATACAAAATTAGAGGCTTTGTTTAATTTGTTTTTTATGTGCATGAGTTTTTATGAACGAAATAACGCACTCTTACAGATACTCAACTCACGATTTTCGCTACTTTCGAGTGGAGCTTTAAAAATGGACGCCACTGCATCTACGACGGGTTCGACCGAGTCAAGTTCTCCACTGAGCGACTCTGGCAAGAGGCGTGGTTCTCGCAAGTATAAAGATGAAGACTTAGAATACGACATCACCTTTCCATCCGCCGATAAGCAGCTAACTCTTCCTACTGTCAAGGAACCAGTAGTTTATCTACTCGGATGGGCGGGATGCAAAGACAGGCACTTGTCAAAGTACGGTGCCATCTACGAAGACCAAGGGTGCGTTTATTTGGCTCTAGTGACCGCCTTAGAAGTACACTTATGCTTCTTATATAACCCTGAAAAAATGAAGTGTCCATTCTTGTGGCATTGTTCAGTTTTCTTTGTTGTGACGTGATGGTCTTGGTGACGAGTTAATTTCCTTGTATGTAATTGCGCTTGATCTTATCGATATGTATGTAATTGCGCTTGATCAGATAAGTCGATATTTCCAACTCATTATTGGTCAGAAAACCTCGCGTTAGTAAAACCGATCTTTCTGACAAGCTGTAGGTGTTCTAAACAAAACTGAACAACTTCGTGGAGATCGACAGCCAAAACAGTTGCAGTGCATTGACCCGGCACAGCTTGACACACATTGCTCTCGGGCTCGGTTCTCAGTTTGTCCATCTTCTGGACACCCCTGCTGGAGTGTTACGAAGAGGGCAGTCAGTCGCCTCAAGGCCCGCAGCACTTTTTCGAAGATCAAATGTGGTCGGTTTTATTATTTTATACGGTACAAGTGATATTAGTCAAGATTTGTTGGAACCCACTGTAAACATTTCTGTACGCCTTGGATGGTATTGCTTCTTTTGTAGGTGCATCACAATTCGCTACATAGCACCGGTTGAGGAGCTTTTCAAGCGAAGTTATGGCGGTATACTCGAAGATCAAGCCTACGCGCTGCTCGCTTTGCTGGAGGACTTCAAGCTCGAAGAGCACCCTCTCTTCTTTCACGTGTTCAGCAATGGGGGAGCGTTCGTCTATTCATTGATGAATCGACAATTCCGGGACAGTGTGCAGGTCATGTCCAAGGTATAGTGCCCATTTCTCCTTTTGCTGGGTTCCTTCTTTCCGCATCCACTGTGCACTGCTGAGATATCATACCAAGGAGGTAGCTCATAGATGAGCTTCCTTCAATTTCATTGTTTGGAGCTACTTCTGTGGTCGTGCTCTTCTGCTCTTGCATAAATAACGAAGATATTTACTTGTGGAGTGATGCATGCACTTGACAGCATGATCAGACTGATAACATCTGTCGGCCTTTTTTTTATTATTTTTTTAAAATCATGATTACTGCTTTCTGAAAAATGGTTTGCACATCTTCATGAAAACACTTAGATATAGCAAGGCCCCGATACATGGTCACTTTTCTTAGCGAACGCTTCAGTACCACTTAGTTGCTGTATGTCAGATGATGCATACCACATCGTGAGAGCAGAACAATAATATAGTTCAGTGGAAAAAAATGAACAAAACACCATTTAAAAGGGATGTGAAAAGCATTTGAAGGTATTATGTGTGTGGACATGGGAACGCATAAAAGCTAAAATTGTCTACTGCCACAACAAATGACAGTTTAAGTTATACCCCTGTCACACAAACACTTTCGATCCTCATTGAACTCGATATTCAACTCAATGTAGATCAAGGTTGTCACACGGCACCTTTCAAGTGCAATCGAGCTCGAGCCTGTTCGACTTCAAGCTGCTTCCTCAATCGCTCTTGAGATTTCAAGCACACTCGAAAGCGGTCGTTGACACCCTCGTCATCAGCGAGCTCTAAAATTTGAAAACTAATAAATGCGATACAACCTTAAATAATAACATATAAATGTACTTAAAGACATGATAGGACATTTTTAAAGCATTGTTGGAACATTCGTAGAGCATTAAGGTTATTTATATTGAGCTAATTTTATAATCTCGACACCACGGTCCACCGCTTGTAGAGATGGCATCCTCTTCTACTGCGTCGGCGCGGAAACTGTGCAGTGGAAGAGAAACTGCAGCACTCATCGACTACTGGGAAGATAGATTAGATGACCTGAGGTGCCTAAAGCAAAATGCTGCTGTGTACGCTGAAATCGCGCAATCATTACCCCAATCTTACGTTTCTTTTTAAGATTCATTACGACTGACGGCAGACGACAGACCGCCGTGCTTTGGCTGTCGGCAGAACATTTGGCGTCACCTAGCACACACGAAGGGAATGTCTCAGTGGTCATTGAAAACGCCCGTGTAGCACCGGATGCTTCAATCCTTCTTGAAGGCCTCAATGCAGATTGAGTTCAATGAGGATCGGAAGTGTTCGTGTGTGGCCATTGTGAGGAAACAGTGCAGAAATGGGATACAGCTATAGAGACTCACACAACATGCTTTGCCACCTCCCAGGTCCTGTCTCTGTGTTATTGCCTCTGCATTCGACAAGTAATCTATAAGTGAAATGCTTGTGACTAATTTCAAAGTTGGCTGATTTGTGGGCTTTTACATACCAAAGCGACTCAGGCTATGGGATGCTGTAGTGGAGGGGCTCCGAAAATTTCAACCACCTGAGGTTCTGTAACATGCACTGACATAGCGTAGCACATGGGCGCCTTGCTTCTTGCCTCCATCGAAAAGCAAATCGCGCAACCTTGGGCACACCAGTTGAGCACCTTAACTATTGCATTACTATGGTGGGGCTAATTTCAAAGTTGCAGCCTTTAGTGTTTAATTAGTAGAAGGGCACTCTAAATGTCTGAGGCAGGAGATGCAAAGATACTCTGTGCCTGTTTTCTCCCTTGACTTGACTCTGCATGTGTGTTTTTATTTACAGCTTCACCAAAACAGGAAATGCTTGTCGCTCTAAATAATTGTATGTCCACCATCTATGCCACTGAATGCAGTGTGGTTAAAATGAGTGTCCATTTCTGTGTTATGTGGCCGTGCAGGATGGAGATTGTAAAACTGTTATACATTGTTTCAGTTGTTATCACTTTTCCTCTGTATTCTATATTTTTATTTATAGCAGCTTCAATGCAGTGTAATTAATACGGCCGATATCTTGAAGAACTTGAGTGAACAAATATATATCAGCAATGCAGATGATAGTAGTGAAATTCTGTCAAACTTTCCTGCTAGAAAAAGTTACTTTGGACACCATTTGCCTAAATTAAATTATTTTAGGTATGTCTAGTGTCTGACAAAAAAAAAAAAAAAAAGAAAACATGCAGGGATCATGCAAGTACTTCTGGCTCTGAGCTGTTTAACCTGTGGGGAATACTTCTGGCAGGCAGAAATGGCCGTGCAGCAGATCTCAGCATTAGAGGCATTGTAACTTGTGCCTTTGACAATGCTCAGCCAAGGCTTACTTTTTAATGAGAAAGAGATCCAGAAAGAGAGAAAGAGACCAGTGCTTTGAGGGGATAATGACAGCGGGAGCTCTGGTGAAAGTCTATAGCCATTATGAAACAGCGTATCGCAGCGTATCGGATGCACGATAAACTGATTTATTGTTACCCAGCATTAAGGTGATAATGTGCCAAGTCCTGTAGTTTTCAGTGATAAGCACATGTGAAAGGTTGTTATGAAGTCTCTGCAAGCAATAATTGTGGGCTCTTGTTCGCTGCACAGGAAACTTTTATTCCTCCGAGTCTTTAACAGACTGTTTGTTGTTGCATAATCAAAGGTACACTTATGGCAACTACATCAGGGTTTCATTAGCTGCTAACTGGACTTTTACTGACTCTGGTGGCTCCTGCACAGCCACCGACGTTGCTGATAAAAATAAACTTTGGATTTAAATATATTTTCTCGCTGCTGTAATTGAAATTTGTGACTGGTGATGGCAGCAGTCACCAGAGGTTCGCTTCACCAAGTTTTCCGCTTTTGCGTTGTTTTCTTTTGCCTCCTGCAATTTTATTTCACTTGTGGTAGTGATAAACAAAACTTTCTTTTATATTTAGGCATACAGTCTTCACTTCTGTATTCTGTTCTGAAAGAGGAACTTCAGTTCATGCCTGATGTCTATTTAGTGATTTAACAAATTAACTCCTAGCACGTGAGAGCATTGTTACATTGTAGTTTGCACAATTTAAAGTTTTGCTAACTGTCATCAGTAGTTATGATTGTCAACAGAACTGGTGTAGGTAGTTATTAATATTTGAACGTTTGTGTTTCTTTGCACGAGCTAGCAGTGGTTCTGTTTAAAAAAAAAAAGGCCTATGACATTAGATTGTGTGTGCCTTTGGAATTACAGTTGTGTGTGATAGTTATGGTGACAGCTTGGATACTCAGTTATATATACAGCTACAGGCATTCTAGTTCAGTGGGAGCTGACTGGAAACTGTACCACTTTTGTGGCTACTAGCTTTCTGGGTTACATGCAGGCAAGAGGCTAAGTAAACAGCTTGTCTTCAGGTTTTTCTGACTGGAGCTACCTGCATGCAGTGATGGCTCTGGTAAGGGCGATTATCATTTGGAACGATGCATTCAATTTCTGTTGTAAAATAGGGTGTGCAAGTATTAAAATTTTGAATATGAATCGATACAAATATAAGAGAAAATTCCTTTGAATATTGAATGTCTGGTCAGAGAAAAAAAAATTTAAAATATAGCAGCCACTGTTAGTCTTGTTGATTTCAGAATTCATATGGTATTTGCAAATAAAAGTAAATTAGATTTGCACAGAAGTGTATATCTTACTGAAAAAATCAGTATATATGTTATACAGTTATACGCATGGTAGTTGTTTGTACAGGAAGAACCCCCATGAAAACGGGCAGAGCTGTCTCATATTGCTTCTGAATACAGCCAGCGCTCGTTAATTTGGCTATCAAGGGACTAAAATAAATGTCTGAATTAACTCTAAGCTTGAATTATAGAATGGGCCTGAACAAACTGCCGAACACCATTTGTATCGCAGTAATTTTATCTAATGAACACTTGTACAATAGCTGTCTGCAATTTGAGATGCAAACCAAAGTGAGAACGGTTTTTTTTCCCAGTTTTAAAACGTGCTCCGCTTTGTTCACACTGTCGCCAAGTCACTCATTACAAAGGGGGAGTTTCCTCTTCAGTCTTCACAAAACGTCCTCGTCGCATTCCGCAGATGCTTCACTGAGCAGCCCATGCATTGAAGCATTGCAGCGAAGCCTGCAGTGTTCGGAAGCTGCGGTGAATTCGGAAATTTTTGAATATTCGTAAATTCTGAATATCAGTTTTTTTAATAGGAATCAAATATCAAACATATTCGATTAGGATTTGAATACAACGTAAACGTTGGCGATTCCCCCCGATGGTTTGCACCCTGCAGCTTTCAGCCAGTGCTGACTTTATATGAAGGGGATGGTCAGTATCGACACCCACATATTTTAGTACCCCATAACCGATTGCGGTAGTAAACAAAGTCCACACTTTAGTGCTTCAAGCTAGCAAACAAGTCGGATAAATCCAAATTCTTGCACCTACGGTATCTACTTATATTTGTACTTTACTTATAGGTCACAACAAAGGACAGTACAACGTCCTGGGCATAAAATCTGTCTGAGCTATGACAAAAAAGGGCTGATCCTGTGATGTTAGACCAGAACTGATTTATTGCACTACATGTGCTACGAGCCCAGATGCCAACACCTTGCACGAAGGGCATCACATGCAGATTGAGTTGCAACCAGAGCACGACACAACGGATGTTACGAGCTATATTTTCCTGTCACAGAGGAATGTCTGTATGACAGCCTGAGAAATGGGTGGAGGTTCTCTGGAGTCTTAACATGTTCACTGTGTCGCCACACTGGATACACAAGCTGTAATGCCACAGATACTGAGTCATGCAATGTAGCTCATAAAAAGTGTGCATGCAAGGTTGTTGTTGACACCTATTGGCAGCTTGAAGAAGGTCGTTTTATCTGTGGGCCATTGGTGGGTAACGTAACATGTAGAGAGGCATATGGAGAAAGGTGGTCCAATGGAAGGGTCACATTGCACGGAGATTAAGGTTCCAAACTGTGACTCTCGCATCTTATATTACTTGCGTGACCCGAAATCCATCTTCCTGATGTGTGCCTCTTTGCCTTGCTTTTCATGGTGTTTCTTGTTTCCCATGCCTGCAGATTCGAGGCGTCATCTTCGATAGCGGCCCCTCCCGTGTCGGCTTCTGGCAGGGCGTCACTGTCATGGCGACTTTTGTCAAGGGGCACTCGCTGTTCCGCTACACTGTGGCCTTCTTCTGGGCGGTGGCTTTGTGGTTCTACTCGACGTTCACATCCCTGGGCAGCCTCGTGTTCGGCTCCCGGTTCCACCGCGTTGAGCTGGCGTACGATGCCCTCCTCGCCGAGAGCCCGCTGTGTCCCCAGCTGTTTCTCTACTCGGAGAAGGACGCCGTCTGCTCGCACCAGAGCATTCGCGCTTTTGCCAATGCACGGCGCGCCAAAGGTGTGCCCGTGGAGGAAGTGTTCTGGCAGGACTCTCCGCACGTGCAGCACTTTATGCTCCACCGAAACCAATACATCACGAGCGTCACCGATTTCATGCGGCGTTGCTTGCAGGGCACAATTCAGGTGTCCTCACCAATTGGCAAAAAAGAGCGCTGAAGCGTACATACATCGAAAGCTGCAAATGCAGCTTCGTAGAAGATATGTTGTGGAACGTGGCACAAAGGTTTATCTGTGTGTAGGTTTATATTTATATCTATGTTACTGTGGGTAAGAGCTATCTACGAGCCGAAAGCACTTTGAAACCAAGGTCTAGGGCACTTCTTGGTCAGGGTTCACCTGTATCAGTCCCATCACTTAATGAAGTGTAGGTACCTATGTGTGCGGGGTTGCGGTGGAAAGTCTGTTTCATAATTCTCTAGTGCTATATAGCTCGCTGCAATGAATTCATACAAGTTTTTCCAGAGTGTACATCAGTGTGAAAAAGTTCATGTAGCTTTACCTTTTCTTTTCCTACTTTTATTTTATTTTATTTTTTTATTTTTTTCGTCTGAGATCTTCACTATTTCTTCTTTGGTACTTATAGATAGTTCCATCCTGCAGACACGCTAATGGAGAAAAATCTCCACATTCCCGTTTTGCTTTTGGTGGCTAGAAAGCAACCCAACGCATCCTAGTGCTAAAATGCGTTCCAAGTAGAATGCTCAGAACCCTTTTCTGTTAATTTTTTGGTCACATTTATGCTGCTGGGTTCTGTAGCAACTTGACCAGATATAATTGATTGTAATGTGCTGGCCTAAGCAAGCTTATGAATAATGCAATTATTTTCAATTATTGTTTCAGTGCAGCGCCATATAGTATTTCAATTTCAATTTTGATACACATTGCAGCATTTGAGAGAGAAAGAGAGCTTTTCAATCTTATTGGTCGCTTTTTGATGCGACTACAGTATTTTATGCGCATTTCTTGCATTTGCAGAAATATTTTGTGATCTGCACATTGCGAGACCATTAATTTTTCTTTTTATGGTGGTCACTTGTAAAGGCAACTTGTCTCATCTGTGAGGCACATTGTTGTCGTTAACCTTTCTCCTTTTGTAGCTCTTGGAAAGAAGTGAAGAAAGAGCGTGGTAGAATTATGATCTTTCTAACCGCTGTGAAAACTTTCAAGGATCTCCTGTTCGTGGTGGAAACTGACTCAAAACATGCTTAGAGACTTTTCTGCATACATGCGTGGCTGTTCCCCTCATTGTGCACCTAGGTAATTAAGATCGATCAATATATTGCCTGTGATAAGTGGCTCAGACCGCACTCTTAAGAACAAGCCAAGAGGCGACGAAGCCCTGCATTTGTGTCGATTGTTCTTCTCATGGCATTCCTCTCGCCTATTCCAGCTTCTATTTTTTTCCGAGACCACTGTTCCTCAGGGAATGCAAAATCAGGTTGATTGTTGGGGCATTTTATTGTTTGTAAGCGTCCTAGGTTTGGTTTGACCGCCTGATTTCTGTGTGTGTGCAAGTTTTAAGGCATTGAGTTGGGTGCGATGCAGTGGCAGTGAAGGGTCTGATGGGAGTGCATGACAAGGTAGAGAGAAAACGTTTACTTAAAACACTTATGTCACGCTCCTAGATGGGTTCACATGGAACAGATTGCAGGACATCCACTATATTTCAAGCTGAGAGATTTGAGACAAAAAAAAAATGGAGCCGTAGCCATGTATAACTGAAAGCCTAAGCATACCCTGTAGATATGCAAAATAGGTAAACCTTAGCATGCAGCATTTGTACTTTCGGGTGTCACTCAGGTGCATCCTATGTTCCTCTCTGTGTGCTCTTGCCTAACTGCCTGCCTTTTAGAAGTGAAGGTTACTTTCTTTATGAGCAGAATAAGAGTGCTGCTGGATGGCACTTTTTTTGTATGTGTGCAATTTTTAGTTAGATGCTGTACAGCGGTGGATACGGATGATAATCCTGAAATTCATTTGCGTTGTCGTTAAAAATTCTCTTCCCGACATGCCGGTCAAGATGTGACAGTTGTGCGCATTTCTCGAGACCGAACTTTTGTTAGCACCACTCAGTGCAGTGTAGACCACAGGTGGTGAAACTGACCGTGCTCAAGATATATAATGCAGCCTTTCTGCATCTCTTTTTCACGCAGACTAAATTAATTACTCACTACTTGCATAAGGCTGCTCGCAATATCTCGTGTGACTGGCACTGTTCTATTTACACTTGTGATGGAACTGTCACAACCATGGCAGCTGTGCTGGATAGAAAAGGTTGGACACAAAACCTGCAGCGTTGCGGAACAACAGTTAGGCATGTAACTAGTCGAATTTAGGTTGAGTCACATTAGTGACTTCCACATCGTGAATCTGTTGCTGTGCCTCGTGGGAGAAAGTCCGATAACAGTGCCTTATGTGGAATTCCTTGAAACATACTCTTTCAAAAGCAGTTTGAGAACTGACGTGAAAAGTAGGTAATTTCTGATTCATGATTTGATGTGGTCTACTATGTGGAATGTTCATTGTTTTCAAGCAGTGGTCTGCATTGTATTGAATGGTTGCTAGATGTTAAGAATGAACCATGTTATTGTTTTTGTACATAATATGAGATAGCATATCTCTTTTCTATACACTCACTTTCTTATTTTTCACGAAAAGTTCTGGAGGAATTGGAGGAAAGTGTCGCTGCAGGCGTGACTGTTACAGGAGTCCCGGTGACATGCACAGATATGGCGATATCTTACATTATGCGTCAAGAACACTAAACACTGTAGCACTAGGGGCACACATGGTGACAATATTTATACACCTTTCTGGGGCTATGCTTGTTTTTGTGCCCACATTTGGCACCTTTTGTCTTTTGAGACCAATAAAAGTGAGCACTTCTCACAGTTGGGTTTCTCGGAGTCCTGTTGTTGAGATTGGAAAGTGCTTCCTTTGTTTGTGAGCATAGTATTTGGAGGATGTGCATTCTCTGCAGCACTTAATTTCAAGCCTTCAATGCTGTTGTTTATTGCAGTGGTTTCTACATGAAGAGAGGAGTTCGAGATTTGTGCATTTCTTTCGATGCTTACACACCAGAACAATGACCAACCATAGTGGCTTAGTGGTTACGGCATTTGGCTGCTGAAACGAAGGTCCTGGGATTGAACCCTGTTTGTGGCAGCTGCTCTGCAATGTAACTGCATGATAAAGAACACAAATCAGGTAGCCAGACTACTCTTGAGCCCTTTGCTATTGGCACCTCTTGTATAATACATGCAGATTTAGTATTTTCAACATCACACAAACCTTACCACGCCACAAAACAGATTGCTGTGTAGTGTAATGGGACGTTGCAATATAATATTTAGCTGGCAAATAGCCTTTGGGGCCATACAAAGTGTAGAGAAGCTGTGGTAAATGCAGCAGGCATGAAGTGTTGGGTTTAGAGGCTACTGTGGTTAGTTAGGCACAGTACTTTGAAAATGCAAAACTGGTTTATCTGAATTACTCTGGGTGTCCTTTTGGTACTTTTATTTGGTGCACATTAATGTACTTTTTTTCATTAATGTCCCCCTGTATTTTTCTTTTTTACTTAGCAGATGAGAGGTTGAAAGAGAGAAAAAGAAATGAGGGAAACAAGATTTATTGTCACTAAACAGGTGAATTGGTACATGCAGTTTACTCAGCTTCACAGGCCAGAAGCAGTTGCACTCACTGTTTTGAAGGTCGCATAATGCACCCGCGTTAAAAACAAATGCTTATAAATCAGATCCGCAGTTCATGCTCAGTGCACATGTGCAAGTTATTGGGTAAATGTCAAGAATCTTGGAACTAAAAATTGCAGTAAAAGAAAAAAAATATTCACATCATGCAAAGCAGAAGGCAAGATAAAATGCAACAAGAACTACATTTTAAAAAATTAGAACAATTGTGCACAAAATAACAATTGTTCAGCATATAGTGCCAGTTTGGCAAGCTTGCACATATATAATGCACTTTGATACCAAGAATTTTGAACCAAAATATGTGCTCTTCGAGGCAGTGTCACTGCAATAAATGCAACACTAGCAACTGTGACACTAAGAAGTGTGAGTTGCCACACTGCCAAGCAGCAAGCAGTAGTACAAGGAAAAAAGATAAAACACAAGCTATAAAAACAAGCTATAAAATGCAACAAAAGAACCTTTGCAGATGACAAAACTACTCAACAACATAGCTTGCCCAACCTTCAAGAAGCTTTCCTAAACTGTGTGCAGGATTGTTGACGGAGCACACGCTGAACTTGATAAGCATTCCAATCTCTTGTGCAAGGTCAAAGACTTACATGGGTGCTACGGAACCCAACAGCGTTCATTTCTGACTAAAAGCACCACAGTGCATGCAGTAATAAGCCTTTAGAGTGAATGTCTAGTACACATCAGTAATGCCGTCATACAGTTCACAAAAAGTTAAAACTTCATGTATTTTTTCACTTGGTTTACGATTGCAACGCAATCTAACACCACCTGTACCTGAATACCTGGAGCAAGCACTACAAGCATTGCAGCTTGCATTTCCTGATCAAGGATATTTTATCTCTAAAGACAGTTCACTTGTCAACATTACAGGCATTAAATAGCACACCTTGTACTTACCAGCAAAGCATCCTCTGACTGGATAAGCCCATCCTAAATGCATAAGGAAAGGAAAGCAAGCCATCCCTTCTTACAATGCCTCAATTGGTGCATTTACGGGGAGACACAGATTTCAGCAAATCTTATTTTATTTACTCTTCAAATTGTTAAAAACTTTTTTGAGCATTTTGGACAGGATAACTACTATGATAAAGATTCATGGTTATATCTCAACTTCTGTTGCAACATATTTCTTTCTAGATTTCTGTGAAAAGCCTGCTAAGATGGCAAGGAGCTGGAACAACATTCATTGCATCTTTACTGGCATGCTACAGGTCAAGGTAATCTGATATTTTAATTTTTTTTTACCCACAAGGTACAAATCTTAAGCTTTAAATTCTTGCAATGAAGGTGTTGAAGACACGTCTACACTGAGAAGAAAAAAAATCCCTCGCACTAAATTCAAAACTGAAAATTTTGAAAAACAAAAAATGTCTTGACATACAGTGCAATTCCAGGAATGCAACAAAACAGGCAAGGCTAAAAGTAGATGGAAAAAATCTGTTTCACAAAATGATCATGTGGTCAGAAAACCAAAGTGGAGAAAAATAGCGATTATTCAAGTACTTTCCGGAGGATTTCAGCAATGAAATTTCAGGGCAGCATAGAAAACAAGGCACGCGAGTGAATGCAAATATTTTCAGATATGAGTTTTTTGGCCACGTTTTGCGGTTTTCAAGCTGCATCCCCTCTTAAAATTAGCTTGTGCCAGAAGCGAATGGCTCAGCAGCCGACCGGGCGGCACCGAGCAAGCGAGCTCCAGGCACGGCCCCTGTCGCACGTGCACTCTCGGCAGCCCCTGGCCTCCTTTCCGACCTTGGCGAAGATCTCCTGTGCCACCACGTCAAAGAATTCGGCGGGAAGGCCGGCCTCGACAAACTGCACCTGCAAAAAGCATCACACCAAGTTTCTTCTAAAAAAGAAAAAAAACACACACAAATGAATCCTTGAAAAACAAAACATACAAGCTATTGAAGCAGTGTCCCGAGATAAGTGCAGAGATGATGTGAATGGGACTGTCTTGCTGGACATGGTTGTAACTGACACTTGAACAAAAGGGGATCTTGTCGCTGTGGTGCAGTAGTTAGGGCACTCGACTATTGTGCCCAAACAAGGGTGCAGAATCGAATCTTGATCGCGGCGGCTGCTTTTCGATGGAGGCGAAAAGCCAGGCACCCATATGCTGTGTGATGTCAGAGCATGTTAAAGAACCCCAGGTGGTCAAAATATATGGAGCCCTCCACTACGATGTCTCTCATAGCCTGAGTCACATTATGACTCAGGCTATGAGAGACACCCCATAAAGAAAACCAAGCCAAACTTGAAAAGGAGGAGTCAGTAGCATAAATTTTTTATTCCTGCCATAAAGTTGAAATTGGCTTGTGTTTACTGTACAGCACGCAGAAAAATACCTAGAGAACTGGCAGAGGTGACTGCCACCGATTCAATGCTTGCACTGTGTTCCGTATCATGGTAGAACCACCTGTATCTCAATAGCGTGTCCTTAATGTAGTAAATGAGTTGCGTAGCTGCACCTTCAGTTTGCTGCATCTGCATTAGTTCAGCCCTGCATTCCACTTTTTCCATATAGTGGCTGCTAATCTGCACACATTTCTGTTTAACGCTGGTCTTCAAATTCAAATTTGAGAAATTACAAGGGCCTGCAAGACCTCACCAATATTTTTTTTTGTTTTCAAACACAAACATCGTGCTTTATAAAAGCAACCTTTCGTATGCGACATTTAACTTTTATTGCACAAAAACTTTTATCAGTGCAAACACATGATAAGCTAAGTTGATTTTTTATAAGTTTTAGCCTTGATGAAAGCTTGATTATCGTTTTTTTTTTTTCTCAAACCAACACGATGCTGAAAAGGTATTGTGTCCTTTATGTTAACAGCAGCCAAAGACTGCTGGATTTAATAATGTCAGGTCATCAGTAGCTTCTGTTTTCTGATCGTTAAGTATCTCTTCATGCAATAAACTACTAAGCAAAAGCTTCTTCCGATATTTTTTTCTGGATAAAATGAATGATTAGGCTGTTGGTTGATTTCCCATAAAACTGAATGTTTAAAAAAAAAAATTGGCTTAAACCTAACTATTTCGCACATCCTTCGGTTAAGTTGAACGCGCTTTTGCAGTGAACGCGAATTATGGTGACCCCTCACAATGGTTCTCGTATGGCGTGCATACGAAATTTTCAACAAATATTGTAACAAATTTCTGCATAAGGAAGTGGTTCTCCACAAAATGACTTCCTCGCACATCCTTGCAGGACTGCGGCAAAGCTGTGATACAGGGGTATGTTTCCTTGGGAGGAAACATTCTTGGCAACGCGGAAAAGGCTGGGCGCCACTGTGCCTGCACTGGCGGAGATCTGGCACGGCCAAACTTCAGTGTCGCGCATGTATCACGTGACTCAGGCACTGCCTCCTACAGACAAAGGCACATATGCGAAATGTGTGCCTGCTCGTTGGCTTTAGGCTCGAAAATGCAAGACGCATTTTCAAAGGACAGTGACAAAAAAAAACAACCAGACCAATGCCATTTTTCGAGTAGTATAACGGAGCTGGTTTTATGCTCAAGTTTTCAGCTCACATCATGCACAATGCAGTGAATGTTTTATTGACAATCATTCTCTCTCCCCTGAAAGAGTATTTTATTGATTGTTTTCATATAAAATATGTTTGGAAAGCACTAGCCTGTTTATATATCATTTTTAAAGGTACTTCTTCTAGGGTGAACTTTTGATAAGATGAGCAAATTTTCTGGTTTCTTCAATGTTCGTCTTAAAGGAAGTCTCTGTAGGTGAAAACAAACTGAAAGCAATCAGATTCCATTTTTTTTCGAAATGTGTGTTTTGGCCAGCTCCAAATGGCCTCCAAACGATTAAC
Organism: Amblyomma maculatum; assembly: GCF_055883805.1. Taxonomy (NCBI): domain Eukaryota; kingdom Metazoa; phylum Arthropoda; class Arachnida; order Ixodida; family Ixodidae; genus Amblyomma; species Amblyomma maculatum. Next base: position 23,049,700 of record NC_139351.1, on the reverse strand, counting down.
TGAGACATGCGTGCGGGTGTCTACCTGAAAAGCAGACCCCTTGGTGGCAGCAGCCAGTTTGGCAAGAATGCCAGCGCGGGACGGGTAGTCCAGGTACTCCTCGCCAGCCGTGCTCTCAGGGAAGACGAGACCGTCAGCACGCAGTCCAAATACGCGCCCTCGCTGGTCCACGGTCGGGTAATGAGAGAATGAGTACAAGGTGACTCCTGAGGCCAGCATCTTCTCGTGCAATGCGTCCAGTTCGCTCCGAGAAGCCTGTGTGGCAAGTCAGGAAGGCATCTTAAATCAGTCACTGTCAACACATCTTAAAGTGTAACGCAGAACACTCAGGCTCACAATGCAAAACAAATTGTGTCAATTTGCTAATGCCCCCTTGCTGTTCATGCACGTCCAGCGTGCAATGATAAGTTGAAAATATGTGGGTCAGGAATGACAGAATATGCAAAACTGAATGTTGAGATGTAGCAAGGAGTACAGTAGCCCACTGTAGAAAAAATTTGATGTTACAGTAAAGCAAAATAGGTGGGATGTTATTTCATCATTCGAAGCAACAGAAGCTTAGTTTGGGATAGTTGGTTATAATGTTTTGAAAACAAAGTGCAAAAAGGACACGGACAACACAGAGGTAACGGGACAGCGCCTGTCCCGTTACTTCCGTGTCGTCCGTGTCCTTTTTGCGCTGTTTTCGAAAAAATCATTCGAAGCAAGGAAAATTTTGTGCCCTTACGCTCAAAATGATCCAATGCGATTCATCTTACTGTTCCAGACAGCAACATTCTTTAAATTTTGTTCTGAATTAACAAAAAAGCGTCACAAGTCTACACATGGCACGCTTTTGAGTCTCACTGCCAGCACAGATTTGCAAACTCTGCACTTAAACTCTACAATAAAAGTAAAGCTGGAACATAAATAGGACATCAAACATGTTAATCCAAGAATGCATGACCAGTACTATGTACAGTAACACCAACCACTGCCAAGCAGCAGGGGCAGTAGAATTTGTGCTTTACGTAGATAAGCAACAGCTTTGCCGATTGTGGAATTCTGATGCTGCACCTACCAAAGTAAGTGCAGATACCGCAGAAAGTAATCATTTTGTGTCGTACACCTTCTCACAACGATAAACGAAAACCGAGCTGTTACTTCTGCAATGGCCCCAGTGCAACTGCACGCTTGTTAAAAGCTTACAAAAAAAAATGAAGATATTGTTCATACAAATTAGTTGATACTTTCTGCAGCTCAAAGCTCACCATTATTATCATCAGTCAGACTATGTATAACCACCACAGGGCAAAGGCCTCTCCCATACTCCTCCAATTAACTTTGCCCTGTGCTAGCTGTGTCCACTTGACCCCTGCAAACTTCTTAACCTCGTCTGCCCACCTAACCCTACTACACTATCCCTTAAAATCCAGTTTGTTACCTTTTTAGACCATCGGTTGTCGTCTCTTCACACAACATGTCCTCCTTATGCCCATTTCTTCTCCTTTTTCGACTAGAACATGCTAACTCGGGTTATTTCTCTGACCCATTCTGCACGCTTCCCATCCCTTAATGTTACACCTACTATTTTCTGTTCCATAGCTCTCTGCATAGTCCTCGGATTAATAGAACCCTTTCCGTTACCCTCCACATTTCAGCCATGTACAGGCAAGATGCAACTGTCTGTTATATACTTTCAGCACAAATTTGCTTGGTTTCAACTCAATGTGACATGGCTTGCTCTGAAGCCTGTTTTGAGACACAAAATAGCAGCAATAAACTGCAGTCTGATTCAATACTTTGCCCACTGTGTTCTGGCTGTTGTACTAAAGTTGAGAAGTGGAAAGAGAAGAAAGGTGGAGAGGCAGGTCAAAAGTAGTGTGACCCTATAACCTGCCATTGCACACCAGAGATAAGGGGAATGAAAAGAAAGATACTGATGAAGAATCGCAGTGATATCACAGTACAGTGAGTTGCATGGAGTCTCCCAGAGAATGCACATGTCCCACTTATGCATAGGCTTACACACATATCACTCGCATGGAACACAATACACACATAAACATGCTTAGTGAAACCATGCTCAAGTTAGGCCGCTCAACAGCAGCGCCGCATTTCTCGCGCGGTGGCGAAATGTGAAATGCCGAAACTCTGCTGGAGTGGACGCTCCAATAGCTTCCTGTGCACGCACGGCGATCAAGTTGTGTCAGGCGGTTCTTCGGTGGTACAGAAACGCTTCCGCCGATTCAAAATGGAGGTACAAAGTAGTGTTGTGTCACGGACAGCCATAACAGCAGGTGAAGCGCTAAAGGAATGAGACTCACGCATGAAACTATGCAAGTTCCTTTGACAGCTTTTTGGCAAGATCTCTTTTCCAACTAAACTGTCTCGTTTCAAGACGTTTCGCATTTTTTGTGGAAACGAAAAGAGCCAAGTTCGCCCTTCTGTGTAAACTCGGAAAAGTTGCGAGTTGACAAAGATGGCTTGGAGAGGTACCGAATGAGTACCATGGTTTAATACCATGCCTAGAAAATGAAGGAGATGGAGGATTCTCCTGCATCTCGCTCCCCACGTGTGACTTGTTTTGCCAATTTTCTGTGCCTTCTCCACGCCTTGTGAGCGCTCTGAAACCAACCAAATCAACAGTTATTCAGCGTGCAAAGTCTGCAATAGACTCGCATGTGTAAATGTCTCCTAATAAGGGACACTTGTTCTTTCATTTCTACAGCGATTATGAAAACACAGGTATGAGGTCTTTTGTTGGAAAGCATACCTTGCTGAGGACCTTTTACAGATTTCCACAAATTGGCCAATAACGAAAAAAGCGCACCTATGGCTTGATCGACGCTACTCACACGGAGGACCCCATTCACCTCACAGGTTCATTAGTGCAAACCAAATATCATAAATGAAGCACGACCATTTCTTTAGAACTGAAATAAGTGAGATGAACAGTACACAAGCTTTCAGTGAGCTTGGACTTCATCTGCCTCCCAAGAGAGCAAGCCGGTTATATATGCCCCCCGCAGCGCACGGAGCACACATGCCCTATACATTACTATGTTTTTGAGTCTACTAGTATTCCTGCCCTTGAAGAAAACTTTTTCAGAGTCTACTATACGTATTCTTTAACAAAAAGTTTTGCTTTATTGCCATATTATGCTAAATGAGCGAGCCGCTTCATTTCACAGTGTTGATAATAATTTTGCATGTATTAAACATATTATGTACAATATAATTGCATACTTATCTTGAGATGCACCTCTACACCATGTTTTTGCTCACGTGGAAAAAGCACTTCGCAATCAATAGTGGCTCATCGTCGTCTGTCGTCTGCTCTACAGTGCAGATGTGAATAAAAAGTTTCTTGCCTAAGTTTCTTTAATGGACGATCATTTTCTTTAATCAAGACGGAATGCAGGCAGTATGTCCCGATGCGCCTATGCGCGAGTGTGCACGTGCCAGAGAAAGCGTGCGGTGCACACTGTGAAGGCAGCGAGCTAAGCCAGTAGCGTCCCAGTTTTTGCTTTTTTGTAACAGATGGCGCTGCACATCAGGAGCTGCTAGGGAGCCTACATGTTGTGCCGCAGCGCCCGGCTTATGGTGGTGACATGTCCTCCCTATGCCCATTTCTTCTCCTTGATTTCGACTAGAACATTAACTCGGGTTACTTCTCTGACCCATTCTGCATGCTTTCCATCTCATAATCTTGGCCAAAAACGACCGTCAAGCTTGTTAGGCCGCTATTTTGGTCCCCAGCCTACGAGAGGCATGCTTTGTATAATAGAACCAGGGTGGTGTAAAAGGAGAATTCGGCCATATTAGGAACCTTATGTGCCTTTTTTTGGGAGGATCACAGCTTTATAATTAAATCAAAATGACATTTCTTAGCAGGAAATATCGTTTGCTGACGCATTGTTTTACCGTCTAGCGTTACTTGGCTTATAAATATCCTTTGCAGAATGTGTACAGAGTGTCCGCTGTAGCTGTGTTTTATTTTAGGTACAGTACCATGCCTGTTATATCAATGGAAAACCTATATCGAATATAACTGCACTAACGTTATTGTAAGTACTAACTATTCAATAATTAATTGGCTAATTGCAAACAAAAATGAGTTTTACGCTACAGCATCAAGTCATATATTGTTGGATAGCTTACGTCGAGTGCAATTGCACTTGACTATTTTCAAGTCTTAATTATGCCACTATTTAATTAACTTGATTAAAAATTGAACTTCAGGCTATGGCATCAAGTCGCATATCATTGGATAGCATATACCGAGTACGATTGCACTGCACTAATTGCCGGATTTAGTTAATAACCATTATTTAGTTAATTGTGATTAACAATTGAACTTTAAGCTAAAATGTCAAGTCATATATCAAATGATAGCTTATATAGAGTACGATTGCAATACACTAATTGCCAGACTGTTGACACTTGTTAGTTAATTGTGATAGAGTTGTGATAGACTAGAACTTTAGACTACAATGTCAAGTCATATATCACGACAGCTTATGTTGAAGACAATTCCATTATACTAATTACTGGTATTAATTAATATCCATGATTAGTTATTTATAATTAACATTTTAACTTTAGGCTACAATGTGAAGTCGTATATCATGGGATAGCTTATATAGAGTATGATTGCAATACCCTTTACAGTGCTAATTAGTAGCCATTAGTTAATCGTGAGCAACAAATGACCTTCAGGCTCCAATGGCAAGTCATATCATAAGAGTTTGTTACTTTTTAAGTGCTATGTCATATGCTATGTTGCATATGACTAAGAGTCATGAATTATGATTATAACTACCAGTCATGATTACAGGTAATGGTTTTGCAGACTCCACACTTGCAGTATATACTACTTTGCAAAAAGCTGTCATGCTACCTCGCATTATGACTGCGAGTCACGAGCTATGACTGTATCCCCATTTTTCCAAGTTTTCATTTTTGCAATTAGTTAAATTATTTGATAAATCACACACTCTAAGTTTATTAATGAGCAACACCAAGCATCCACTTTTCACTCTGAGTGTTTTGGCACCTTTGAAACCCCATTTACGAATTTTCATTTTCTTCAATTGTTTATATTACTTAACTGATCAATTATGCTCTCGAAATTTTCTTAATTATCCTCATCAAGCATTGTTTTTCATTCTGAGCATTTTTACACCTTTGAAGCCCCTTTCCCCAGTTTTCATTTTCTTTCAGTTATTTTAATTGAATAATTGATGAATGAAGCATTCTAAATTTTCTTAATTAGCATCATCAAGCATTAGCTTTACATTGTGGGCATTTTGACACCATTGAACCCTATTTTTCAATTTTTGTTGTTTTTCATTTCTTAATTTATCAATTATTATCCTTTCTTAATGCATCATTGTTTATCACACACCAATCAATCATCAATCACTAGAACCACAAATTACCATGGTAGAATTTTTACGCAGCCCCCGATTATTTCCGACACGCTATGGAGACACTACTACTACTACTGCTACTACTATTTTTACTACTATGCAAATGGCTTTTCGACCAAAAGAGCTGTTCAGCCATCATTTAATATTCACCGCAGTGCGCAACTAAAATTTCATGCAGTGAGCAGCGAAGGAAATTTGGACCGCCGCATTGTATGAGCGCCAACTCTCTCCTGCATGCAGAGCGCCTGGCTGCGCTGGTTCAGTTGGGGACCAAAATGGCGCCATTAGCTCAACTGGCAACACTGGTCTTTAGCAGGTGGTGGCAAATGCCCCTTCAAAGGATCGCACCACCCAAAGCCGGCACTGTGGCACACCATGTAAGTTCCCTAAGGACCGCAGCACTGTCCAGCGATGCTTTGGGAGCCTATAGTGTGCATGTTCTGGACAGAAAAGTGCACATGCTCTAGCACACTCTTATACCTCTCGCACCATAGAGTTTCTTACTCTTACCTAGAGGGAAAGCTGTGCCACCATCTATGGGAGGTTGCATGGAGCTTCCTCACAGACAGGTCTGCCACCATGGGAGCCCAAAGAGTCATGGGCCGGAGAGCTAACGGGTGCAGAACTACAACTTTTGGCCAAAAATAATGCAAAAATGAAAGCTGTTCTACAATAACAAATGTCCCAACATTCAAAATTGCGACTATAAATTTCAAAACGCGAGCAAAACAGCATGCAGGTGTAAAATTTGTCCAAAATAAGCGATGGCTCTCTCTCCTATTGGCTAAGTATTGAATAGTATGGACACCAATATTTCGCATTTGATAGGCACATTTTAAAAGGAAAAAAATGTTTTGTAAATATATACAGTTGCCCAATCTCTTTAGAAAGTTTTTTAGCGGCATTGTGAAAAACAGAAACCTTTTATTGGCATTGTCTGCTTTTGAGCCTTCTCTACTTTGGCTCTTGCACTCTACGTTCCCCCTCCCTACAGCTGGTGCTATTTTAAAGTGCTGCGGCCTACCCTGCGGTGGAAAATATTTTTTTCCCTGTTGACTGTGAGGCTTCTCCCCTGGAACACAAAGCAGTAAACATTTTTTGAAAAGAGTAATTAGTAGCACAGTTACAGCCACCACAATCAACCGATTCTGGGATGTTTCTCTCCTCCCGTTCCCTTGCAGAAGGTTTTTCTCTCTCCTGCCTGACTGTCTAGCCTTTGCCGTGCCTGCGCAGTGAGGCCTCTCTGGAGGAGCTGCAGGGTCAGGGGGTAGACACCGGCTTCCGCCAGTGTTGCCGCAATCCTAGAGCACTGCGTTGCTCCCAGCAGGCGTCGGATCCATTTCCTGCGTGCTCCATCCAGGATGTTCACTCTGGTGGGCCTGAGGGAAACAAAAGGGAGGGCATAAAGTATGGAAGAGGTGGCGGCCGCCTCAAACAGCTGGGCAATCTGTTTGAGGCGGCCGCCACCTCTTCCATACTTTATGCCCTCCCTTTTGTTTCCCTCAGGCCCACCAGAGTGAACATCCTGGACGGAGCAAGCAGGAAATGGATCCGACGCCTGCTGGGAGCAACGCAGTGCTCTAGGATTGCGGCAACACTGGCGGAAGCCGGTGTCTACCCCCTGACCCTGCAGCTCCTCCAGAGAGGCCTCACTCACGTGGACCGCCTTCACCATGCCCCTGACGGAGCTTCCCTCCTGGCACGGCTGTGCAGCGCCCCCCATTCACGGATGGGACAACTGACGGCTGTATACAGGGACTTCATCGGAGATGCCCCAGGGTATTCCATCCTCCCTCCTCCACCAACACGTCCTCCTTTGCAGGTCACCCTTGACATGGAGGGGGTAAGCAAGCGCCACTCCCCAGCTGCTGCCCTGGGCCAGGCTGCCGCAGCCCTGATTGAAGAGTGCAAAGGGAGCACCCTCCTCTTCACTGATGGCTCGGTCCTGCCTTCCACGGGCCAGGCTGCAGCGGCTATGACGGCTCCACAGGTGGGGGTGTCCAGCTCTTGCAGGCTCTCCTTTCCAGGTAGCTCTACTGCAGCCGAGCTGGCGGGCCTCCACCTAGCAGCGGACTTCCTGGAGACTGGTCAGCCCCCAGGCTTCTACACCATCCTGTGCGACTCGAGGCCGGCACTGCAGCTCCTGCGCAAGCCGTCCTGCTTCCAGCTATCGGCTTGTCATCTACGAGCGTGCCTCCAGGCCCTGGAGGATGCCGGCTTCGTCATATCGCTGCACTGGATCCCGGGCCATGCGGGCATCCAGGGCAACGATGAGGCCGACGCACTTGCCAAGGCGGCCCACTCCAACCAGGTAAGTATGACTAATCATGTATCTGCCTTTGACTTTTCCAGGCTCCCCCTCAAGAAGGCCGTGAGGACCCTGCACCCCGATCGGCGGATCGCCAAGGGGTGGACATTCCTCCGCCTGTCCGACAAGCTCGCCCGCAGGGAGCGAGCTCTCCTCCTGCGCCTCCGCACCGGAGGTTCCTGGATGCCCACGGAGCTGTATGTCCGTGGCCGGGCCCCCTCCCCAGCATGCCCCTCCTGCGGTGATGCAGGTACGCTGGGGCACCTCCTCTGTGTGTGCCCGGCACACGCCCACCACCGTCGCAAGATGGAGGCAGGCTACCGGGCCCTCGGACTTCCTGCTGCCACCGAGGACCACCTGCTCTTCCCGGCCAGGAGCCCCCTGGCAGCCCACCGGCTCCTGCTGGCCTTCCTGGAGGAGTCCGGCCTGGCTGCACGACTGTAGTCCACCACCGGACCTGCTGACCTGCTGGCCACAGCACTGGCGACGGAGCCGATGACAAGGACGACGAGAGCGACTCCACGACGACGATGATGACCCCCCCTCCCCTCCCAACATCCCATCTCCCCTTCCCCCCGGACACCAAGAGTGCCGCCGCGAATTAAGGCCGGCATAACCCGTGTCCGGTTCCCCCCCCCCCCCCCCCCCTTCCCGAGAATAACCCAAAGACCCCAACCAACCAACCAACCAATTCCTCTTCCTTCCGCCTTCATATTTAGCAGGAGGCATGGTGTGTCTGTAGGAAGGCTTTAGGAACAACGCAGCACACAGAATGGCCTCGGAGCAAGCGAGAGAGAAGCGTGCAGCAAGCGACTCACACAGTTAGCAGCTTTGCCCACCCTTCACTCGTCAGTCAGAGAAACGCACCAGTGGGTGCCATCCTGGGCATTCACGTCACCATCCAGGATTGGCGGCCAGAGCAGAGAAACTTGCTTTCAAAGGGGAGCATGAGAGAGCTTTGATTTGTAATTTTGCTGCTTTCTGGAGAGCACATCACTGTAGTATTTTGCAGAGACTGTTTTCTATACCCAATCAAAACTTTGGGCTTGTTTGTTTAAAATGTCATATCCCGGGCAGCGGCCCTTCAACCCCTGCAAAAAACCTGCAGGTAGAAACGAGCACTCACGTTGAAATCATTGGCAGCGATGGCCAGGACAACCCTTGATGCTTCAGCGTCAAAAGGCACAGTGTCCAGGGTGTAGTCGAGGGTGAGCGCAAGATCGATAGTCGCCGCCCTGCCACTCGGGCCAATGCTCCTCAGCAGCTTACCAGCAGCGTCGACGTGAGATACAAAGACATCCCTGAAGGAGAAGTAGTGAAATTGCGAGTCCTTCATTGAAGTGCAGGCAACCAAATGCACTCTGTGCTACGATGAAATGATGCTTCATGACAAAATTACACGAGTGAAAGCAGTACATCAATGCAATAGTCAATGTTATGCTTGCATTAAGACAACTAAAAAAAAAAAAGGAAAAGCTTTCTTGAAATAAGTGACCTCTCCAGGCTAGAGCTGACTGGACCACGGTTCCAATATTAGAAATGCAGTTGATCTGGATGGTTTCCTGAAGGCTTACAGTGCAAATAAGTCTTTTTTTATAGCTCTCTTTATAAGTATTTAGTTACCTGTCCACAACCGAGAAATAAAGTCATGCTTTGACCTTTCTGATACGAGTAATGTTCAAAAAGAGCCTTCCTCAACAACTGCTTAGAAAGGGCTATGGTCTATTTAGACAGTGTGCTACAAATAATGCTTCATGAATTATTAATAAACTGCTATAATGTGTCCTGTAAATTTCTTTTATAAAGTCAGCTCAACATTTTTCTAATTCTATTCATCTAAAACTAGCAAATTTCAAGCAAAGCTCTCTGTACTGAAAGCTGAACTAGCCTAACACTATATTTTAGTGAAGAAACTATGACTAGACATGTCAAAAGCGCTGCAGTGGTATCATACTTGAAATATTTTACTTTGTCAGCGAATACAAAAGTCTGATATGCCAGATTACCTATATGGCATATTTTTGCATCAGTCACATCACTCTGTTCGTGACTGGTAAAAGAAACTTGCAATGAAGAGAAAGAAACAACAAAGATGACTGTGTAAGGTACAGTGTGAAGACAGACTAAGGATGAAAAGGAGAAGAATCTTGTTGACTTGCAACTACTTTTTCATTTAGGAGAAACCTCCCCTCCTCTCTCGTAACTTACAGATAAGGTTTCGAATTATGAAGGAATGAGACCTCTTAATCAACTAGCAGAACAGAAGGCTGGCTCACATACTGCAATTGTCTTTTCCGGATGAAGCCACTATTGGTGTTGAGCCATAATATAGGTTGCGCAGATTCTGCCGTGAGCCATTAGGAACCGTCATGAAAGGCTGTTAAAATTTAGCTCATTGAAGTGCCAGGCCAAGAATTGTAAAATGTGCTTGTGCCGTAGTACAGTAAAACCTCAGTACAAGAGACACTCAAGAGACCCGAAAAAGATGTCTCTAGTAAGCAAGGTCTCTTGTAACCAAAATTCTTACAAACTCATATGTGCGGCAGTTTAGATTCCCTCAGCTAAATTCTGTTCTATATCAGTGTCCCTTTTCTGTCGCAATATGTCAGGAACTGAGGAGGAGTGCCTCCTCTTGACTAGGAAGTCAAAATTTCCCTATTGTTTCAGCCACTGGCATCACATTGTGTGTGACATTTTAACTTCCCAGTCAAGAAGAGGCACTCCTCCTCGGTTCCTGACATATTGCAACAAAAAAGGACATCAATATAGAACATAATATTGGTAAGGAAGTCGAAACTGCCACACATATGAGTTGGTACGAGTCAGCTGTGTAGCATGAGCGCACCTGGGTTAATTGTGTCTCTTCTAAATAGTGAAGAAGTTACTTTAGGGACCTGCAAAAGTTGCCCTTAGGAACACAGTGCCTCTTGTAACCATGTCTCTTGTATGCAATGTTGTTAACATGGCAAACATAGGAAAACCAACCGAACCATTTTCAAGTGTCTCTTATAACCAAGTTTCTCTTGTAACCATCTCTCTTGTAACGAGATTTTACTGTATATGAAATTTAACTGTCATGAAATAAAGAACCGAGAGGTGTATTAATAATAATCATCTGCAAGGAGATATGAGTTCCTTTCTGATTGAAGCTGCTCCCATTTGAAAGATCACTGTTGTGATTTTGGGTAAGAAAAAAAAAGAAAAGAAGGAAAAAAAGGGCTGCCAACACAAGGAATTTATTTTGACACCAGGAAAAAACAAGGAAACTGATGGACGCTTATTTAATCTTATAAAAAAGAAGAAAAAAAAGCCAATTGCAGTGTGCGAGCCAGCCATCTGTTTTGATATTTGAGGTCTCATTCCTTGATAATTTGTAACCTTGTATGTAAGTTAAAAAAGGAAGAGGGGGGGGGGGTCAATCTTGGAAAGATTTAACCATGTGATGGCAATTTATTTTTTGTGCCCTTTGCAATGTGCTTGACACGTCCTTCGTTTCTTTTGTAGCGAGAGTTACTTTGGCCACAGTCTCGCCATTTTGCCGTGCTCATGCGTGAATTGATTTCCCTATGGCATAAATAAAGCTGAAACCATAGAGTAAACTACTAGTATGTGCAAAAGCCATGTTTTTACTTTCAAGCCGAACCTATGCGTAGCCATGCAGATTGCTCTAGCATAACTCCAGGTTTAACCGCAAGCTATAAATACAGCTAATTTTTTTGTCCTGTACTTTCCTCATTCGACCAGTATGAACTTGCCCAGCTATTCATTGTTCTACAATAAAGATAAAGAAGCACTGCTGTAATGTGAATAACAAGTTCCAATTGTCCCAAAGAACAACGATCCTTGCAGACACTACCTGTGGATGTGTGAAGTATATCACAGTTGCTTTTGTTGCCATCTTTGCAATTGCTCAAAATTGTAAGGAATATCCCATGTGGAGCCCTTCCCTAAGCAGTGTGCTTGCACTGCTGGTGCAGTTAACTGTTCTAGAGAAGTACAGAAATTCTGCCAGTTTAACAGGCACTTCACGAAGCCCAGTTCGAAGTGGTTACAAAAAATTAAATTGCCATAAGGATGGAAATTGCCATTCATAGCCTGATATATTATTTTGAGACAGTAAATCGAATCTTGAAATGTACTGAACACACAAATTGCTAGCTATGTTGAACTCCTCTAAACAATCTGAACAAACATACAATTCTCGCTTGAAAACCAAATGTGGCCAGTCTTAAAATGGAGACACCAAGCTCCGTGCACCAAGCAGCTCAGCGCCCTCTTCGATGACAGGCGGTGAGCTTTCTCACGCTGCACAGGCGATTGGTTGTGGTGTGGCAAGTGTACTGGCCATGGCTGTAGTCATACTGCAACCATTTATATCCTATCTTTCTCAGATCGCCTGCCACCAAAGGTGGAGAAAAAGGTCGCATCTTTTGTCCTGATGTGCTGTTGTCCACCTCCAGGTTACATTGCCATCCTGGCTGTCGTATGACCTCCTGTGTACTCGCGGTTAAGTGCAATAAAGCTAGGGTAATAGTGCCAAAATTTTAAAAAAGGTCTTTTTCCACTCTCTAGAAAGGATTGCTTAAGTTACCTTTTCTTCTGTGACTAATAATTAAGTTGTTCGTTTGTTGTTCCTGGCTGTGATGTCAGCACAAGGTTTAGAGTGTTAGCAGAATTATTGTTATACTAGTTGGACGATTTATTATTATTCTAACCCAAAAGTAAGACAGGTCTGCGCAAATTCGCTATCACGGTTATTTTTCGAAAGCATGGATGCAAGATCGGACCATTTATAGAAGGAAATTGAAGTCCCCAAACAATAAGATCGGAGTACTTGGATATAGGATAGTCAGTCTGTTCAGAGCATTGTGAAGCAGATTACTAAAAGAAGAGTCGTGGTTAGGAGGTCAATAACAAATTCCAATTAGAACACGAGAGTGCGTGCGATCGCAGCAAAGCCAGACCATTTCCAGAGCGAACAGTGCCTATTAGAATCACCCCAATCTCACTCTTCTCTATGATCTGTTCGGAAAATATAAAAGTTGGGAAGAGAGGGTAATATTTCAGTGTCATTGACAGGAGAAGAAAGCCAGGTTTCGGTAAGTAAAATGATATTCACGGAACATGATTCAATCAAACTGCATAAAGCATCACGCTTGGGAATGACACTATGAATATTAGTAAACAGGAAAGATAATTGGAAACGGTGGGCAGGTTTTGGATTGTGCTTCTGATAGAGTGATTTCTAAGGATCCTGTTCGACTACGATGTTCTTGGTGCGATCGAATATATATGTTTTATCTCCTGATGTCACCCTGTCTTAACGTATTTTAAATGTGAGGCCCTAACTTCTAGCATAATCATAAAGGCACTTACGAGCGAGACGGGTATTGGGTGAATAGATCTTGAGTACACTGTAGCCTGTATCTTTAAATTTGCTACATACAACACCTGATCTTTATCTTTAAAATGAGAGAACTCAACAATGATAAGACGGTTTTTAACAGAATGAAAGGCGCCAAAAAACGATCTTGCATGCATTTTGAGAAAATTTTACGTAATGAATTTTAGTTACAATTACCTATCTTGTTACGAATTTTTTTGCTTTTCATTATAGACACTTGTTTAGGTCCTATGTTACAGCTTATTTTTGCCCAATGGATGTACAAGAAAAGCCCAGTAAGCACTTGATGATCTGTTTTGTGTCTATTCCCAACTTTTTCAAGTGAGGACACATGCACTGCACAGCTGTACATTTGTAACAGCAGCTGTTCATGCATACCTTTCTTGGCAGGTGCGCACTGCATATTTTCGTTGCAGGAAATGCAAAGCAGGAAATATGCTAAAAGCACCATACTCAGTGTAATATGCTTTACTCAGTTACACTACATGTAAAGCATCATGTCGCAGTTCTACTCCGTGCCTATAATGAGTGCTGATTCCCACACTCACTTGGTTGAGGTGCGCAGGTGTGGGTTCTTGTAGCGGGGGTCACTGCCGCCTCCATTCAGCACAAAGGCATACTTGGTGTCATGGCCCCGTGTCTTGAACACCGTGTCCACAGCATCCACCAGCCTCTGAGTGCCGGCCAGCACAGAGGTCGCAACCCGAGGTTCGAACGAGCTTTCGGCAAGAAGCACAACCACCTCCAGGAGGGGCGACGACTTGACCCGGAAGCTCTTCTGGCCTTGCGTTTCTGGCGAGTTCAGGCAGTGGTCTGCAGTTTTGAACAGATCAAACAGTGAGGTTTCAGCTCCTAGGTTACACAAACATCACATGCTGCAGAGCAGCAGCAACCGTTTGCAAACAAAGGGACCTAAGTGTGTAAGCTCTTGTGTGTAAGCTTTGTAGGTCTTGTGCCGCCATTGGCGTCCTTGGCTGACAAGTAGAAAGGCAGAGAGAAAAAAGAAGAGGGAAAGAGGGTGGCTAGACAGGGATAAATAGTCACCCAGCCTCCCATTTGGCTTTCTTAGCGGTGCAGCAGTTTGAAAAGCCCTTGGAAACTCTGCTGTATTCCTTCGGAGGGCAAACCTAGTTTTGAATACCTGAGGCTGCAAGGGTGGTTTGTGCTGTCACGTTCACATGTGGGTTCAAGTTCAAGTTCGCACACTCTGGTAACCAGCATGTCTAAACAGATGTGCTCGTTAACTGTCACTGCTAAAAGCGCCCTTTCAAAAGAAATTCCCTGCATAGCATCACTGCAACTTTGAGTTCAACTATGAGTGTTTGAGTTCGTAAGAAAGATATAGGACACGTCTGTGGGAAAATTCTCTCCACTCTCCTGACAGATCCAGACCACACTTTTTTTACAACTGAAAAGCACCTGCAGTCCCCATCATCGGTGAGGGATTATGACCATAAAATCATAACCACAAATTGGACTGTCACAGATGTGCAGGCAAAGAAACAGAAAATATCAAACCAAGCCATGATGCAGCCTTTTGAGATAAGTGTTGTTGAAGGCCACCAATTGTCACTGTCCTCGCTTTTTGCCCCGCTAACCTCCAGGCCCAAAACTGACCATCCCAAGCTTGGATATTACTATTGTGGTGGTGCTTACCACAGTGCAAGTTCTCCACCCAGTAGCCGCGGTGGTTGCAGAAGGCCGCCATGGCGTTTATGCTGGTGCAGGCGCTTGCCCGATGGCTGATGTCCCACGAGCAGGCCTGCTGGAACTGCGCCTCCATCTTGGTCTCCATCAGACAGTGCTTAAGCGTCTGCGGAACCCGCTGGTGGCACTCCTCGGCACTCTCGCCACCGCTCTTGACGGGGTTGAGGAGTGCCCGGCACTCGGCGTACCCACTGATCTCGTAGCCGGCAGCCAATTGAGCCGCGTCCTTGGCAACCTCTCCACTGGGGAGCTGTGTGGAAAACACAGTGCGTTGCAGTACCATTAGTGTCGAATTTGGTCAATCTGATAAAGCTCCAACATAAATTTCAGTAAATTAATATTTTGCTGCAGACTAACGCAGGCATTCCTAAAATTTTACAGCAAACTTCAGCATTAACAAAACAGATGAGAACAAAGAAAAAGGGGCAGATGATTGTGATGTTGGGTCTAGGCCCTTCTCCTTTTTGTGAGTGCTCTTTTCTCCATCCTCATTTCATTGTTTGCCCCGAAATTCTTGTGTTACATAATGCATGACATATAGAACCCATGCATGTCTGCCGTATGTACAGTTCAGTTCAGTCGTTCAGTCGTGTCTGACTCTTCGTGACCCTTAGACCATGTCACGCCACGCTGTATGACAAAGGCTGTATACAGCCTTTGTCAAAAGTGTACAGCTCAGGATATTTCTTCTGGCGCTAATTTAGCATTAGTGGATGTCCTTCTCATCGGAGAGGGTACGGCAAAAAAGCTTCTTACCATCATAAGATTCGGAACACTAAAATGCATTACAAGCCGCACAACGTGGCTCAGAAGCAGACCCCTAAGGCTATAAACTTTTGACAAAGGAAACTTGCTATAGATACAGGTTTAACCAAAGAAGAAATAACAATGATAAGCTATTCTTTACACTATGGCAATGGAGTGACTTCAGCCTTAGTGAGGGTAGAAGTATATCCTGCCTTTCTGGCATTTGTGTGATTAAAGTGCTCTTGGGCGTTAAGGGATAAGCTTCGAATTTCATTTTCATAACCATTAAATACTTCAAATCTACAGGTAGCAGTCAGCTAGACACTGATGCAAAATCAGATTTAATTCAAATTCTTGACTTGTCTCATACTTCCTGTCATGATAACCCATTGCTTAATTGTATCACTGACACTTATGAACTTAGGCATTTGAGTAATGGGAAAAGCAATTCTAGCCATACATGGTTATAAAAAATTGAATTCACTGTAATTTTTGCGTAAAATAAGTAGCTTCATTACACTAACCAAAAAGCGTTGCTAATGCCCTAACGTGGGGACAGTACAATTTAATATACATTTTCCTTTCGTGATGTATGCCTTACAGCACCAGTTATTTTGAGATCAAAGACAAGGCAACAAGAAGAACTGAATTAATAATATGCTAGTACTGGAGGCCAAGAGGATTACAGCAGTTATTAACTGATATGAAAACCTGCCTCGGATAGTTGAAACAAAAATGCACTAATAGATTACAAAATGCACTAAAGAATTCTTTTATATCACTCGGGCCATGGCGCCTGGAACTACAGTGTGAGCCTAACATTAGTGAAACACACTGTTGGCAACGTTGGTGCACAGCTAGTAGGACACAAAGCCCATGTCCCATCATTCGTTCTCTTTCTGTGCACCATCTTTGTTGCACTTTATCTCCTTCAAGCTTATTGACAATGTTAGACGCAACTTAAAAAAAGGAAAGCAGTTGCTAACTATGGGCAGTGGTACGTAACGTGTGCATTATTCCATTGAAGAGTAAACAGAAATCAGTCTTTATTATTTCACAATACCAAACGAGCAAGAGGCGTCAAAATTCTTGCACTTTTAATTTGCTCTAGCGTTTAACTTTTTATTTGGATAATCAGAAAAGCTCTAATAACAGAGTAGTTTCTGTCACTGAGGAATTGTGTGTGTCAGTTACTGCAGACTTGAGTTGTATCCGGCTATATCTCTGCCAGTTCCATGGAGTGGTGCAACTATTCTTAACTACTCGGATGTTGACCTCTGTTCCAGCTTTTGTGATTGGCAAGGACTCTAGAGGCAAAGGATTCAGTTATGCTGTACAGTGACGAAGCTATTTCTTACTCTGCTAGATGATCCCTGTACTTTTTCTTAAGCACAGTATGTTTTAAAATGCATTATTGGTGTACTTATTTGGATTCACATATATACTGCCTCTCTGTACGTAAATACATGGTGACATATTGTTCTATGTTTCAAATTAAACCATATAGGACATCTTGCGGCAATGTGTACAGGTTGGAACAGAAGGAAATGAACCATTCTATTGCTTCTAACTTTTATCAGGCATTGCCTAATTAAAGCCTGCACCTAGTAGAGGCACTAGCGCACTTTCTCATCAAAAAATAAATTATGTTCTAATTGCATCAAATAGGGAAGGGATGACTGCAATTTGAACAGAATAGCATGTTCCGTTTACTTATGCTCATGACCACAAAAAGTGGTCTTTGTACCTCATTAAATTTACGCATGTATTCTTGTGAAATTACGAACTTCAAGGCGGGGTGGAACACTGACATAGAAAATGAAAGCACTGACATTTTGACTCCTGCGCATGAGCCTTGTTCATGATTAAGAACTGTTGCCAACATTAATTGCCATTCATGAAAGAAGTGAAATGCCATCATCTAGCTAGATAAGCAAATAAAGAATGGCCGGAACGAAAAAAGAAAGGCAAAGTGAGCTGCTAACAACTTAGCAAGACCAAAGTGCGTCCAATCCAGTAAACCTACGCTACTATTTTTTGTTACTAGATGCTGGTTGGTTCCATTTATTTCCATTTCACTTTGACTGGACAGTGCATCTTACACTCCCGAAGAAATAATATGCAGCACGGTAGCACAAAATCTAGTAAATCACTTGATGCTTGTAATGTTTCATCACATGCATTAGAGACAGCATATTGTTTCACCAAGAAGCCAGGTACTTACGTCATATTCATTGTCCGTGTTACCATCGGCATTGCCCAGTGCACCCAGCAGGTTGCCATGGTGTGATTGGTCCAACACAAACGTGCAGAAGAACTTGACGACGTCACAATAAATGGTAAGGCCGTGTCCACGCACCCTCACAAGGTGACCCTCACGATAGACTTCCACTCGTCTGCACAGAAGTGTCAGAGATTATGACAAGGCAAGCTGCTTGACAAGCTGAGCTAAACAAAATGAAACACCCGTAGCAAACAAAGAATGCAGCACAAACTAGATTTATGCATTGTCATTGTTTGGGCGAAGTCTGGTACCTATGACTTAAAATGTCTTGACTTAGACAATAAATATTACAATTTACTTGCACATAATCATGGGGCCTAAGGCTTTTGGAATAGACAAAAAGAAAAATAATTCATAGCACTCATGAAATTTAAATTGAGGTTTTGATGAAGCAAGCTAAAATTAAAATGCACTATTAATGCACTACATCATCCAAGCACCTGGGGAAGCACCGTTGCAGTGCCAGTGTCCTGAGCATGGTAGTGCATCTTGTCACTTTTAGTGGATCCAATCAGAGGGCAGAAATCGAGCACATTGTATTTACAGCAGAAGTGGAGCGAGTTGGTCGAGTTGGTAACTTTTGCTTTACGAAAAACTGCATAAGCAGTCATGGGCAGTATCGAAGATACATGTATCTTCGATACTATCTTTAAATACATCTTGAATATTGGTATCAGGTATCGAGCACTGAAAATTAAAGTACCGAAATATCGGTATCGAAAATACATTTTTCGTGTATCGTGTATTTTAACGATACTCGATACTCTGCAAAATATTGACGCCACTGTGTGTCAGACATTTGGCCGACGGCGCTCGCTCAGGCGCTAGTACAAGCCGGGAGGCATCTTTGCTTGCAGTGCATCCTCATTTCCCTCCTACTCGAAGTTTCCTTCATACGCTCCATCTTCTTAGCCTCTATCTATCCATATTCTCTTTTTTTTAAAACTGAAGGAGCCAATGGCAAGTAGGTGTACATGAACATGAGGTTGTTTAATTGTGAGCACCTAGTGCGTACCATGAAGCCGCTAAACCGTTAACAGACACCCTCTATCTATCCATATTCTCTTTTTTTAAAACTGAAGGAGCCAATGGCAAGTAGGTGTACATGAACATGAGGTTGTTTAATTGTGAGCACCTAGTGCGTACCATGAAGCCGCTAAGCCATTAACAGACACGCAGAAACAAAGAATAAAATCTACAAAGAAACACCAAAGAAGACAAACAGGGAGTACGGATCACGCGCACTTCATCCCTAGCTGCTCTTCCACCTTTCAAAGAAACAAGAACTGCGATATTGGTACCACTGAAAGTTCTAAAAAACATGGTAAAATTTTCCAGCTTCGATAATATTACCGCCTTTATCATATTGGAATTTCAGAAATGTATCGAAGATATAGTCGAGTATCTGCATCGGAAATCGATTTCGGTTCGGTATCTTGTACCGGTATCGGAAATACAATTTTTCAAGGTATCGAGTATCAGTATCAAAGATACTTTTTTGAAGTATATTGCCCAGCCCTGTGCACAAGCAGCCTCTACAGCCTTGAAGTTATTGTTGTTGTAGTGGTTATCTTATTGTAAAATAATTAAAAAGAAAGAGAAAAGATAGCTCCGGTATCTGCTATCAAGTCACCAGAAGCACCTGAAATGGGACGGCGGAAAGAATGGGATAATGAGGAACAGAAAGAGGAAATCGAAGAAGTGAGCGACAGGAAGAAAGGAAAGAGTATAGGTACTCTAATTAACAAAGTCTGTTTCAATTTTGATAAATTTCCTTCCTCAGAACCTGTGGAAAACAGGCCTCCTAACATAGAAATAAACAAAACAGCAGCAAGCGCTTGCTTTTTGAAGCGAATAGGTAAAGCAGTTGTCATGCAAGCCTCAGTTTGACCTTCAAGTGGCCTTGACAGATACTGTGCCTTCCCTTTCTCATAAACCAATTTACAATTGAAACAAAAGCTTCATTACACTTGGTAGAGCAACTCTTTGCGTGACATTAAATTTTGACATTCAAGTGACCTTGACTTAACTAAGTGTGGATGTCTACGATTCCCTGCTGTCCACCGAAAAGTATACTGTGCTTTAACTTAAACAAAGAGGCCCTACCCCAGTGGCGCAGTGGTTAAGATGCCAAACTACTGTGCAGGAGTACATAGGTTTGATCCCCTCTGCTGGTGACTGCATTTTGATCGAGTGCTGTGCAATGTCTGAACAGCAGCCCTTTTGCTTTTTCAGCTTTCACTCCCACCTTCCTGAAAGCTATTGCGGAGGCCCGCCCGATGTGCCAAAAGCTCAGTGACCTAAGGCATTTGCGGGTGGGCCTCAAGCAAACTACTGTATACTGTACCATAGTGTATATATTTCTTTTATTTTTACCTACCCCTTTCTTTCTCCCTATCGCTCACCTCTTTGATTTCCTTTCCTTTTCCTCGCTATCCCTTTATTTCCGCCGCCCCAGTTCAGGTGCTTCAGATATCAGATAGCAGATACCAGGGTTGACAAACATCTTTTCTTTCCTTTTGTATATACAATAAATAACCACTACCACCACCACTCCCACCTTCCTCCCTTCCCTTATGATGTGGTTCATGTGTCCACAGAACAAGGCTGACAGACAGACACGGTGCCTTTCCTTTCTTGTGAACCAACTGTTATTATTAAACAGAGAGGCAGCCCTGTGTTCTATGATATCAGTGCATGTTAAAAGCTCCCAGATCTTCCACACGGTCTTACATGTTGTTGTTGCCACTGAAGGAAGAAAGAAAATAAAATGCAGGGGCTCTGTAACTGGCTCTGTAGCTGAGCCACCTCCGCTACCTCCTGACCTACCAGTCCCAGCCGTCTAGAGCAAGGAGCAGCCACTGCTTCACCCCCATCCAGTGATGGAGGCGAAACAGAGATCCAAATTACTCCGGTGCACTCCCCTATAGCACCCCTTTCTCTCTTTCTGCTTTCACTCCCACCTTGCTCCCTTCCTATATATGAGGGGGGGGAAGGGTTAAGGTGTCCACAGAACAAGTGTGACAGATACTGCACCTTTCCTTTCCTGTGAACCAATTATAAGAAAAATGATGAAAAAACTACAGATTGAAAAGGCGGTATAACAGGGGCTATTGCTGGAACACTTACAGATTTTGCTCTACCACTAGGTTCAAGCCAGGTTTCAGCCTGTCGCGTCATCCCTGGAAAGGCCATGTTTGACCTTGAACAGCCACGAAGAAGACGAAGATGAAGAAGAAGAGGAAGGAGAAGAAGAACGCTCGGTCACCAGCAGCTAATGCTTTTGCTCCACATTCTGTTCAGCAGCATTAAACCCTTCTCATTTATACGTGGGCTGGTAGCTTACGCTCTCGCGTCATACTCTTACAGGATGAGCTTAAGTGCCCCCAATGATGTAGCACCTTACACTGACAGGGCGTTATAGGAGAGTAATGTAGCAGACAAAAGAAGCTTCTGCCATTGCTATCGCAATTCAACTAGGTTTAACCAGAGTTAAACCAGAACTAATTTTTTTGAGCTCACCCTGTTGCCAGCACAAGTGGAAGGTGGACGACAGCATCGCTCCCATTGATGAGCACTCTGCCCTCTTGACCCAAAATCGTGACAGAGACCTCCGGAAAGTCGATGAGCAGGTCTTCAGCGCTAGTCGACAGCGTGAATTGCCGACCGCCGATGTCGTGCGCCAACAGGTATGTGCAGTACGAAGCTGGGTAGCTGGGGAACTCGAGGAAGACGCCATCAAAGGTCACCACGTGGCCAGTGCCAAATATGGCTGCCACCTTTTGACCTCTCTCAAGTCGAGGCAGTGCCCAGGACTTGGCTGGCTGGATCTTCAACAGTTCTCCAATCCGATCCTGACAGGCGAAAAAAAAAAAAAAGAAACATGCAATCACTTTCAATTCACTTCGCATTCTGTGAGAGAATATGCCAAGTACACAGACCGTGGATGAAGAAAAGTAGGACTGCAACTTTTGTACATACAGTTACCATAATCCCTGATTTGACAAGATTTCAGGAAACCACAGGAAGCTGAAAGTTTCAATAAACTGCAGGCTCTGTGGCTGCACTGCAGAATCGCAGTACAGCATGTTTAGTTAGGAATCAAATGAAATTAAATCAAAAACATTTTATTAGAGGAAGTTTCCTGCAGAGACAAAGTAACAGCGCGCCGCATCAACGAAGATTAAAATAGGCATAAAAGTGTAACAAAGGTAGACCATTTTCTGAAAGCAACAGTTAACGAGAGTGACAACGGTGCCTGATAATGGTCAAAGGTGTTTGCACTTTGTTTCCAGACTCCAGGGAGTGAGATAAGCATTACAAATTTTACAGAAAAGTTCTGCTCAGCTTCTATCTCCTTTATGAACAAAGAGAAGGGACAAGAAAACGAAAAATGTCAATGCCTGCCAATTCCGTTCCTGTTTTCATCAAAGCAGCATTACAAAAATAAGGAATATAGTATAAACAACCATGCACAGGTTAAAAGCAGGTATGACAAATGGAATGCTTTCCAACTTATGCTGGCAGAGAAGGAAGTGCTGTGTCAAAGACTAAAAGCTTCAACATTTACAAAATAATGTGTTATGCTTGCACAATCGGAAACAATTTGTCTGATCATGATGTCTGGCACAACGGTTGATCTCTTTATAGACAAAGCTTGACCAGTGAGTTGACTTTGCAACAGTCAAGGTTTGGCTAGAGGGCGTGACGTTGCCTGCATATGTGCAGTACGCTCTCACTTCAGTTATTTCAAGGGGTCTAAAGAAACACTTCACTAATTCACCTAACTGAAAGTTTACTAAGCCGAATATTTATTAGAATATGGAACAGCATACGATGTAGTATACAGCGAAATCTCGTTCGTGTGGTTCTCATGGGAATCTAAAATTAAAACGTTTAATACAATATGTGACCCAAAACGTTACAAATGAAACATACTTGGCACAGAACTTACTTCAGTTGCCGCACTTGAAGAAACCTGTCATTTTATGCTGGACTTTTTGTTTTTCAATGTCCAGAAGCAAGCTGTTCTGAAACTAGTAGAAAAGTGTTGCAGTGAAAGCTTCACTGAGGGCATCACCCTGCCTTCAGTAAAGTTTTAACTGCAATACCTTGCAGGAAGCCTTCATCATCATCATCATCATCCTTAGCCTGACTATACCCACTGCAGGGCGAAGGCCTCTCCCATATTCCTCCAATTGACCAGGTCCTGTGCGAGCTGCATCCATTTGACTCCTGCGAACTTCTTAATCTCCTCCACCCATCTAATTTTCTGCCGCCCCCTGCTACGCTTTCCTTCCCTTGGAATCCAGTTTGTTACCCTCAGCGACCATCGGTTATCCTCTCTTAGCACTACATGTCCTGCCCATGTCCATTTCTTCTTCTTGATTTCCACTAGATGTCAGTGACTTGAGTTATTTCTCTGACCCACTCTGCACGTTTCCTATCTCTTTACGTTATCCCTACCATTTTTGCATAAATTACATTGTGAAGTGCAGTCACCTACATTTATATAAGCAAAGTGCATAACATTCATACAATTGAAGGTTTATTGTAGTTCGAGCTGTGTGTGCCCCCTTAAACTAACCAACAGCCTTTTGATATTGAGTTTAACAGAGCAGAATGTGCCTAGACAAATAACACATAAATTTTATTCACATACAAGAGCAGTCAAAAAAACCATGTTGCTACACCACTTAGAACACTTTCTTCTAAATGTTAACCACATGTTGCAGGCAAGACAAATCAATGCACCTCCTTTCTTGTTAGTCCTTCCGTCCACTGAGGGACAATGCAAGTTAGTCATGTCAGTAAAGCATCACAAAACATGACAGCATGAATGGGCAGAAAAGAGACAAGAATTCAGAACTTCTTTCACAGCAACAGAAATTTCCTGGCTCTGCATTGTCTTTTTTTGTGTTTGTATGTGCTCATTACGGCTGCCTGATCAAGTATATTCTGTACTGGACCGTCTACTAGCCCCGCGGCTATCGGTCCAAATATTTTTTATGTATTTCGTTTCATACAAATAAAGATCACTTTGATTGATTGATTGATTACACAACAGGGACAAACAAATGATGATGATGATGGTGATGATGCTCTATGGGCAAGTCCCTTTGTAGTGGGCAGACAGGCATCAGTTGTGAGATAGAAGCAGCACCTTCTATGCACAGACAGTGCAACTCAGCATTGTGACGAACAGCTCATTCGTCCACACAAACAGCTGTCACAAATTGCATGTTACACAGGCATGATGACTGAATAGAAAGTTCTCTCCACGCTATTTTATGTGCTTAACACAACAGTCTTAATACCAGTCAACCCTTCAGATGTTTGTTGCACTACACTATCCTATGCGGAAGTCAGCTTATTTCAAGTAAGACAATGATAAAAAGACCGCTTACTTTTACGTGATCATACGACGGCAGTTGTGGGATGTCCGCTGAAAACTCAGAGACGGCTGGTACTCTAGTTGGCCGCAAGAAGTAAATTCTGGCTAGGTTTGCCGAGAGCTCAGGTACGTGATGCACCGTGTAGTTGAGGACCCAGTCAAGGCTGAAATAGTAGAAGGCCCAGCCTGGAAAGGAGAGACAAATGATGCCTGAGTTTTCAGATGTGCAGTAAAGCTCTGCCTCTTCAGGTGTCACTGACAACAACCACTCAAAGTAAAGGCCAAGTCCTAGTCATCAATTCTCCTTAAAGGGACACTGAAGAGAAATAATTATTGGCCTGCACTGATGGGGCAGTGTGTTGCAATGACAAAGAGACCACTTTCGCCGAAAATAGAGATTTTATAAGCCAGAAATCCAAAAAATTAATTTTAGACATCGCTGTCAACACCAGATTTTGAAAGTAAAAATGTATGCGCCACTGTGCCCAGATGTCACACCCTGTGCTATACTAACACCATCCATTCACAATGGGAAACCATCCTTTTTGGTAAGGATGTCGTGAGTGTGATTTGTCTGCTAGGAAGACATTTAAATCCAAATTTTCCCACCAATAAGCGTGACCGTTATTGCAGGACAGATGACAACACGTCTAGAGAGAGGCAGGAAATCAATTTTTTCTGGGAACGATAACTGGCTAGAGTTACTGTTCTCAGTGGCTTTTGAACACCTAAAGGAGTATAGACAACTAATATTTGGGTTTGTGTTTTATCCTTTATAATGATGCGTAACATATTACCGTGGTGAATCTACCTATGACCGCTGAATAATATATAATATTTTTCGCCAGATTCGGTTTTGGTTTCAACAGACTAGCGATGGCTGTGACGTCAAAGTCAAGTCAAGGTCATGTGGTGGGCGAAAAAAATACTACAGCGATATAATCTTCTTGTGTTTTTTTAATCCACTACAACATAAAGCTAGCCTTCCTCAGGAGCAGGAATCACAAGTGAAGAGTCTGTGATTATATCACTGTTTTTTCATGCCGTGCGTGACCTGGACTTGATTGTGACGTCACAGCCATTTCTCGGCTGATGAAACAGAAATTGAAATGTGTGAAAGAAAAGTTAAAAATTATTTAGCATTCGTAAGCAGGATCAGAGTGGCGATCCACACACAAGAATGTCTTACATATCATTAACAAGAAGAAAAATGCCAGCAAAATTTGGTGTCTATACTCCTATAATTTTAACCCCTTTATTACACTGAGTTCACTTTTCAGTGGACTAACCTAACACCAGGCTGTAAACAGGTTTTTGAAGTATGCTCGCATGCTGGTAGACTTTCAGGACCATGTGTACTTCAAATACAGACACCTGAAAGTTGCAGGCTTGTTACAAGGCTGAAAAAGTTACGCTGCCTGAGAAACTGTAGCAAAAGATTGTCGATAGCTTGCTCAAATATTAATGACTGACACTAGAACAAACTTGTTAATAGAAAGGGCAAGTAGAAAGAATGCAAGTGGATAAAAATAAATAAATTATACAAGGTGCTTTGTTTTTATCTCTTCAGGTTGCAAAAAATGTGTGCACAAACTACTTGATTATTTGGGCTCAAATGCAAACTGCAAGGTTACTTGTGATGGTCTACATATTTTTGAAAAATAATTTAATATTTATTCTTGCCTCTATTCTCAGGAATCGGTGAAAAACTGCAGTCAGCTGCAACAGAACTTTTTTGTCAAAACAAGCAAAATAGCACATTCGACAAGTTACGCCATCTGGCGAATTGCAAGGCAACTACTATTCTGAATAGGGCGGGGTGGGTCTCGCAGTGCACCAGATGGTGCAACCTGTCGAATTGGTTGATCAGCTCATCGTGACAAGAAGTTCTGCCGCATATGACTGCAGTTTTTTGTCGGTCCTGGAAAATGCTTGCAACTTCAGACCCTAACTTGCTTATAGAAACACAGAGACTATCACAACTTCCATCGTGGTCAGTATTTAAATAGTCCAGTAGTTAGCACAAGAGAATTTTTCATGACTCGGACAGATAAATATATGGAACGCCCAGTACGTACATACCAGGAATCGTCTGTTTGAATGATGCGTGTGCCAAATCTAAAGCCGTGGCTGCCCTTCCAGCCAATGCAGAGCCAGTGTGAAAGAGAGGGTCATACATGGAATGAAATGTTCCCAGAACGTCTGTGGAAGTTGCCCATGCTTCTCTGAGCATGCTGTGCACCTGGAAATGAAGTACAAATAGGGGCAGAAATAAGAGAAAAAACAGTGCTGACACTTTAAGGTCTAACAAAATTGGTAATTACCATATTATTTTGAATCCACAACTGCATAGAACACATGTGTCGGCATTAAAATAAAAACACTGCAATTGTCATTATGAATAGAGAGACCAAGAAAACTTGTTAGCATGCAAAGTAGTAAAAGGGCACAAAAGAATTTTATTATTACGCTGCTAGCACATTGTGGCAGTAGGGAGTGTACTAGAACTGTGTAGTAATAATATTACCGTCATTGGGTAACTCTATCACTGTCCAAAGTGTCAACATGTGTCCAGCTAGGACACTGCAGGAGTGAATGGTTGCTAAGTGTGACTGTTCTCTGAATGCAAAGGTGCGGCAGACAATTTGCAGTCTCGCAACTTCATCAAAATTGATGAAGATTGTAGTGCTCGAAAACACGGACAGCCTGCATCATGAACAACCAACTCGTCCAATCTGCCACCTTCACCTTTATCAAAATTGTTTTGAAGAATTTGCCTTAACTGCAGGCTCGTTTGTGGTGAAACTGCACTCAAAGCTTGTGCATTGTTGTCTATTTTGTTGCGTATAAGCTTGACAATGGTGCTTATCTTGTCTGGCTGCACATGATGTGAAACCAGAACCGTCTGCAACGAGACCAAGGAAGCAAAAGATGCCACTGCTGATTTTCTGGCAAAGGGCAGTGGTGGTGCCATCTAGTATCACTACAAAAGTGCACCTCGCTTGCCTTGGTGTTTTAATAATGTGGTGCTTTCTTCCAGCAATGCCAGATGGCGCCACCACTGATCTTCACCAAAAAATTGGCATTGCATGGCGTTTTTTGCTCCCTAAAATTCGTCACAGACGGTTCTGATTTCACATCTTGTGTAGCCAAATCAGGTAAGTACCATTGCCAACTTACTGTGAAACTAAAGGGACAATATTGCACAAGCTTTGAGCACAGTTTCAGCACAAATGACCCTCTGATTGAGACGGGAGAATTTTTCAAAGTGGTTTTGATAAAGTTGCAGGATACTGCACAACGCCTGTTGTTTTTTTGTGAGCAGCCCCAAAAACAGACATGCATCACACACACACACCACAGTTGTACTATTAAGGAAAATTCGACCCCATATCCTCCTCCTACCTTGCTCTAGAGTGCTAATACTAGACAGACAACAGACAGACAGACGTCCATCCGCCTGCTGTGTGTGCGTTTTTAAGCATGGCTTGAACCTAATGGTAGAGCGAAAGCTGTGAGTGTTGCAGTGAATCTTTCTGCGGAAACCTGGATTTAATGTGCCACCATCACAACGTTCGAACGAACCTTCTGTCCTAGTAACTCACTGTTGTTGTTTGCCTCTACCAGCTACCGAGTTATCTTTTTCTTCTACTTCTTCTTTTCCTTGCTCTTCTTTTTCTTTCTCTTCTATTTTTCCTTCTTCTACTATACTACTACTTCTTTTTTTCTACTACTACTTCTTCTTTCTCTGCTATTTCCTCTTCTTCTTCTACTACTACTTTTTCTTTTTTTTTTCTTCTTTCTCTCCTTATTCTACTTTTTCTTCTTCGTCTTCATCTTCCACGGTGCCACGGTAAAACACCAACGGCTTGAAAACCTAGCACAATGTAGCTTTCGCAATAAAATTTTTGGCTTCTGTACCAGTAAAATTAGCGTTAGCAGGGATCGTAATCTCTCTTTACAACGCAAATGTGCAAAAAATGTTTAATATGTAGACGATTACCCTGTGGTAGTGAATGTGACTGATGCTCAAGATAGAGGTACGGTTGTGAACGACATTTTTGAAATCTTTGCTAGTAAAGCGTTCGACGTGAAGTTTACTCGCAAATTACTGCTGGAAGTTCGCATCCAGTTCCTAGATGTGTGCCTTATATTTGAAGAAACGCCTGTGTGCTGGCAGTACAAGCCACGGTTGAAGAAACAGTTTCTTAACTATCAATCGGCCCATTCCAAGCTCGTGAAAAGAGCTATAGCAAAAAATTGAGTTCACTCTGCTCTTGCCAATTCGTGCTAGCATTAAGTGTGTAACAGCGTCCATGCCAAGCTAAGGCAACTGGGGAAGCCTGGTTTCCCAATCGAAATTGTGGCCTCTGTGGCGGAAAGCCAGATTCGCGAGGTGAAGTCTTGTGTGAGCGTCACAAGCAAGGAGAAAATGCACGTTCGCCACAACCTGTAGTTGTGCCTTACTGGCTTCAGGTGTTACACCACCTCAAAAGAGTCGGTGACAAGTGCGGCGTGCGTGTTGTGTTTTCAGCCCCTGAAAAGCTGGACGCAAGTGTAATGACAGCAAGAAGAGGCCTATGTGCAAAATTAAGCACACATAACCTCTATATAAATGTGACGGAGTGGTGTACAGTATTCCTCTCGCCTGTGGCAGACTGTACATCGGACAGACGGGACGCTGCATTAACGAACACTTGCTCGAGCATCGCAGGACAGCTCATTCATTAATTGACGCAGGTCACTTAGCTGACCACATTCGCCGTTGCTCACACAAGAAAGGTATTTTTGATTAGGACACGTGTCTTGCACAAGTTCAAGACTCAAAAGAGCCGAGAAACTTTTGAAGCCTTTAGTATAATAATTGAAGGCCCTTCTCTGGCGTCGCGCAAAAGGTCAGCCAGATAGGTGATAGAAGGTGCGCTGATGTGAAGGGGAAAAAAAAAGGGTAACATGGCATTTGTGCCTGATGTGTATGTTGATATTGTTATCTGGTTGCAGAATACTTTTATGGCCTTGCCCCCCCCCCCTTTTGTATTTATATATGCCAGTTTGTAGTAGAATAAACCTCAGTTGAAGTGTCTGGCATTTGTGTTGTCTCTTCTACCTTCATCCATGTGTTTTTCCTGCGCTGGAACAATGCCTCACAATCGTACGAGAAACCAACCAGCCCAGCTTTCTATGCTCAGTGATCTTTAAGCAGGCCTCCTGCATCTCTGGCAGCTCCCACCGTGCTTATTTTACTACCTCCGAAAATGAAGTTTCTGCAACCCTTGGAGGAATATAGAAATAAATCGGGTACAAATAAAAAGTGTTCACATTTCCCAAAGTGTGTTGCATCTAATATGCCAGGCATTACAGGCTAAACTAGCTGAATAATTTAGTTTGTCTCGTTTATCGCTCATGCTCAAATACAAAAATGATTTGAACTTTGAGAATTTGGCCAAACCAGTGTAGTTCAAAACATATATGTCTGCTCCGATACCACAAGCCTTGAGACTGAAGTACCATGCACCATAACATAAGCACAAGCAAGGGCCCCATTTTTATTTTCCCCACTGTTTAAATGTGGCAACTGCAGTGGTGTACTGACCCTGTAACCTATGACCCCATGACCTTAACACATCTGCAAAGTACATAACCAAAACAAGTTAGTTCAGACATGACGTCATACCTTCTGTTTCTGCAAGTCAAACACTTCTCCGCATGGTGCCCCCATCAGTGGCTGAAGCACCAGGTTGATGGGGTGTCCGGGGTTGTACAGGGTGGTAACAACAGCCCGTGCATACTCTGCCATGGCAAAACCCACATTTTCTAGGAGGCCTTGGATGACGGCTTCATTTGCGAAAGCTCGAACTGCAATCTCTGAATTGCGAGGCACAACTGCTGCTCGCAGCATGTTCAGCTCTTGGGCATATGGGTCCAGGTCCTGTGTGAAGATGAGTAAGAGTGGTGTTGTCAGGCATACACTGAAAGTGTGGCGCACCGTTTTCCTCATGTGATTGGGTGCCTGGCGATGTTAGATACCCTTTCACAAAATGATATCTTTCACATCAGACTTAGATGAGAAGTCATCAATTTCTTTGGCCACAAGGTACCACACCAAATTCAAAAAAGCGCCGAGGGACCCTGTGTATTTTGGCTTCTGTCCCATTCTTGCTAAATATGCCCAACTTTTTCAAACAATGCACTAGTTCAGTTAGTACTGATCGGCTGTGTGCTCTATGCAATTAGTATCATTGGTACCAAAGAGCCCAGTTTGAGAACCTGTGGCTGATGCCACTGTGTTAAAGACAGTTCCCACGTGAGGTACCTGCAGTCAGGGAGTTGTCACCATTACGACGATAATTATTTATTGTGTGGTTTCACAGCAAAGCTTTGCAGCTTTCCTTCACGGCCTTATGACTGCACTAGGAGGACCACGATGATAGTTAGTCCCCTGCTTGTCAGCGCTAGTCATGAGGAAGGTGCTATGCAACTACAGTATAACCCTTTTATAGCAAAATCACTGGGACCAGTAAACATATTTACTATATCAGGGTCTTTACTATATCAGATGCTGGTGATGACATGGTCCTGAAGACGCTTCCTGGTAATTAAATGGCTACTTACTGAAAATGTCTTATTAAAAAGAAATACTCTGAAATACCTTTCATCCCACTTTTATCCTCTCTTCGTGTAACTATTTTGTTATAAATATTTCTGATATTTTGTGGAAGTACCTCCTAAGCATGAGGACAATGTGACTACAAATCCAACTAAGTTCGATTTCATGTGAAAACCAAAGCATTGCATGACCATGGGGTCACTTCTTGCTGTTTCTGTCTTTTAAAAGGCAATAAATGATAAATATGCGTGGCAGTCAAGTGCTGCAATACATGCACACACGCTGCACCCTCACTTTTTGCCTCTGCTGCCTCATGCTTTGTACTGCAAAGTGCAGTGAATGTTCACCCGTTTCTTCCCCTTCCCTATTTCTTGCAGCGCTTTTACTATCCTTTACTTTTTGAATGGACCACGCTGCCTCCTTTCCATGTTTATAGACAGCTTTACTTTCGTTTCTTCCCTAAGCGCTGCGTGCTTTCCCTCATGGCTTCAAGGCCTTCGTAAAGTAGGCTTGTCCTGAATGCTGCAAAGCGTAGTGGTAAAGCCACTTAACCAAACACTGTGTTATTTTTCTGTTTTCAAATACACAACAATTCTCTTCTTCGCGATTCTAGGTAGTGCGCGGGCAGCGATGTGATATCGTGGTAGTCGTCGCCGCGGTGAGGCGCACTTTACTATAACAGATTTTTACCAAAAACGACTTTATTACAAAGAGGGAAAAATGTACAGTTGTCTATGGAAGACGAACTGGAACATCAATTTCACTTTACTTCATCAGAGTTTTTACTATATGCGAGTTTAGGACAAGAACTGAAAGACAATAAGTCAACAACATAGACACGGTGTAATAGTACAAACAACCTCAAATACTATTGTTCCTAAAATAGTGGAATACTGCTCAAACAAGCTCAAACTGAACAAATATTTCAGATAAGAAGACTTTTTGCCAGGGGTATGCAAGTATTGAAATATTCCATTATGAATCGAATATGTGTATGGGAAAAAATGCAATATCGAATCGAATATTAAAAACCTGATCAGTAAAAAAAAAGGCGACTAGAAATTAAAAATTAAGAAGCACTGCTCGTTTTGTTTATTTAAGAATTCACATGGTATTTGCAAATAAAATTAAACTAGAAGTGCACAGAAGTGTATACCCTCTGAAAAATCTGGTATGCACTTTACACAGGATTCTATATACATTTTTTTTTTTTTTGTACAGGAAGGACCTGCGTGAAACTGGGTGGAGCTCGCACAGCTGCTGAATACAGTGAACTCTCGCTAATTCAGATTTCCGGAAACTAGGAAAAATGGCCCAATTAACAGAAAGCTCGATTTATCGAATGGTGCTGAAAAAAGTGCTGAAAACTGTTTGCATCAGAGTAATTTTATCTGATGTCCCTCTTCATATAATGTCCCCCTCGCGCTTCAAGAATGCTTCACTGCACCAACATTACTGAAACCAGCTTTAGTTTAAAAACTCCAGAGTGCCACGGGGCACCGCCACTGCCTTGCATGGCATTGGACGCTGCAGTCGAACCAGGCCTCAGCACGCCGGCGCGTTTGCCAGAGGTTGCAGGTATTTCAGCGGTGTGCGTGTGAAGTGTTCACTTGATGCCGTGGAACCTAGTGGCCCCAGAAACATGATAAATTTAGTATTCCTATTTTCTTGACTTTTTTTTTTTAATAGTTTACCAAGTTGAGTAACAGATTCCATTCATGCGTGAGGCATGGTGTGCAAAGTTGCCACTGCAACTCATAATGGTATTGAGAAGAATAGCAAATGAATCACTTTATCGCTACAAGTTGATTTTGAAAGCGTGCGCGTGCTTATGTGTAAGAGGAGTCCTTTTTGTGCTTGAAGGTCCCTTTCTATGGTACTTGTATGTACAGTCAGTCAATGAAGGACTAAAGCGCACGACCAAAGAACTAGTCCACACAGACCGGCAATGTTAGTTTCCCAAAATTCTGAAAAAAGGCAGTGCGGGGTGAGAAGAATTTAGCACGACAACTTGAAGAGAAAAAAGAAGGATTACATTGCACGCTTGTCTGCATTTCACCATGCTTCCATCCCTCCCCAAGTTGCCGTGCTTTCTGTTTACAGCAAAATGCAACACCAAATTGCCTGGCAGCATGTGCTCTCCTGAACCAAAAGGCAGCACACGTGTGCAAGTTTGTGCACATTTCTTTTCTGCACTTGCATGTTTCTTGCATTTGTACGACTCTCAATGGCCTCTAGAAAAATAAGCTTGGAGGCCCGAGACTGCAAAAGGGAAGCAGCGTGCATTGCTTGAGTGATCAAATGCACGAGAAAGATTCACGAAGGTGCCATCAGTTTGCTTCGTAAATACAGCATTTTGTGCTTTTCTCTGACCATTTGTGGTAAGACACAAATGGTAAAATTATGTCCAATTACTGATTGTTTTCATTATACTGGGTTTTAAGCTTTCTTTTAAGTATTTCTCCCTTCTTTGCACCAAAGAACTTTTCTATACTTCGCTTTTCAACGCAATTATTATGCACTCGGTACATATTAATTAAAGAGCATAGAGCAACCTGCTGCCTGCTGCCCTGATCTACGTGGCGCCACTGAGTATGCTTACTGCTCATGCTTAGTGTACTATCTTTGAGCACACCAGTTGATGCCACATTCTGCATTGACGGTGGTGGCAGGCATGCCATGCTAGTCGGCTGAGTCAAGACCAGTCAGAGCGCGTGCACTGGTGGCGTGCGATATCCTGAAGCATCCTCTCTCAGATCTCTAATGCAGCTGTTGGTTGAAATTGAGGAACTGGCCGGAGAAAGCGAGTGAATAAGGCAATATTTTTGAGAGCCGTTTGTGGTTAACTGTAGACAAACTCTGCAACTGCTCATTTGCCCGAATCGGATGTGAAGAACACTATGAAAAATATACCATGCGAATCAGAAAATACTACTCAGTGATGCGCACGCAAATGAAAAAAGATGACTCTACCATAAGTGAGGAAGAAAGCAAGAGAAGAGCCACTTAGTGTATACATAGCTGTATAATACAGGGGAATAAGCGCACTAAGTTTTTGTGTTGGTGCATGCCTACAGTTTTTGCTAGTACTGTACATAACGCTTCCTCAGTTTGCATGCACCCATAGTATTTTGCATCACACTGTATAATAGGTGTAATTGTCTTGCCATTTGCTTTTGCAATCCCCTGTGTATTACATTCTCTTGCCTTACATAAATTTCTGAAGCCGTTAATATATCGAAGCATGTCTGTCTGTCAGATATTTACAAACATCTGACTTGCATGAATATGTAAATGAAAGAACTTCTGGGGACACTTAGGTCTCCTTACGTGCTGTGAATGTGCGAGCATTAATTAAGCACTGCAGTCACATGTCCGTTGTGTGGTTTTTAGCCGAATTAGATGAGCATTATCTTGGTTAACCCTGGGTTTTACGTGGTTTTTGTGTTTTAGCACTGGAATTTGGACTCTATGCACCGAGACCTTTTCAGCGATATATGACTTGGTGCTGTAGACTGAAGTTCAATTGGTAGTCAGAGTTGACGATTTATTAGCAGTTATTATGCAGGACCTGAAATTAGTATAGTGCATCATACTCGATACAAGCTATCTAAAGATGTATGGCTCGATGCTGCAGCAAAACATTCACATTTAATCGTAACTTAACTAAATTGCAGGAATCAATAAGAGATGTATTAGTCCAGTGCAATCATATTCGTCATAAGCTATCCAATGATACAGAACTTGATGCTGTAGCGCGAAAGTATACTTTACATAAACTATCCAACAATATATGACTTATTGATGTACCCAAAGTTCAATATAATTACAATTAAATAATTAACAGGGAATGATGGAAAACTACAATTAGTCTAGTGCAATCATACTTGACAAACTGCACAGTCATTGCGAACACATTCTGTACAACCATTCCATACTCAGTGGGCAAGAAACAAGTAATGCTACACATTAAAATTGCTCGTTGATCAATATGCATGCACGCTCATTTCATTTCAGATTACTTAAGCAACAATAACCAATAGCTGGGAGTAGCTCCTAATGATTTGTCAGTTCCTCATGTCACTATTTTGTTGCTGCACTATTGCAACTACTAAGTGTAGTGTGGCAGACACCGGTAAATTGCAAAGCCTGCTCTCGAAGCATTTTGTTGCTTCAATTAAAATGTGTGCGCACAGACGGTTTGTCAACAGCAGCCGTATAGTGTTTGATTGTTCACACAAATCCCGCAAAATATGCCCAAAATGTTTGCTTTGATGTTTGCTTGATTTTTGCCTCTTGGTAAAAACCAAGCAAACATCTGCGCGCACTGCTGCTGCAACTTAAGAATGTTTGCTTTAAGATTTAGCATTAGTTCCTAACTGTTCACTGTTTTGTGAGTATTGAGGTTGCAGCTACTGAAAAATAAATATCGACACTACCATTATTGCTTCAGACAAATTGATATCTTAAAAAAGCCTCCCTTCGCCCATCGCGCACTACCTTTCACTGTAGTTTTGCAATGCCAGTCAGGAGCCTGTTTCAACCGCCGCGCCATCTATCCCACAATGTACAGCGGAGGCGAAGAGTTTTAAAACTGAAGCTGGTTCTAGTATTGCCGTACAGTGCACACGATTAATGTGGTGAATTCGAAATTTTTCAAAGTATTCGGTAATTCCAAATATCACTTTATTGAATAAGAATACGAATCTAAAAACAAACATATTGAATTCGTGTTCGAAATTTCAAATATTTTTGCAAATCCCCTCACTTTCTGAAACAGCTCTGTATCAAGTGCAAATAAGTTTCGTTCGAATCAATTTCAGCTCCATAGTGTAACATTTAATTCTAGTGAATATTTTGCCAAGCACTGAAGTACGCTGCTTCTGGGTCAGAATGCATCTTTTGGCAGACATGCTGTGATCTTTCACAACTGAAACAACAGCAGGCAGTGCAGTTTTATGAGTGCTTTAGATGACAACTTTATGAAAAAACACTGAAACTGAATATGTTGTGAATGCCACTGAGGGCAGCAAATGTAGACATGGCCGTGCCTCTTGAAGACTATATACAGGATGTGTGTCCAGCTATGAGAAGTGTGGAGAAATTGTTCTAGAGACAACCTCAAAGTATCAGGTAGATACAGAAGTAAAATCCTAGAAGACGTTGAAAAACTTTTGCTGGAGGATGTAATAACGCGTTTCGAGAGATTGAAAACCTTTGCGTACTGCAGGGATATAATATACAGCCCAGAAATATTCACCCAGTTTACGATGCTGGCTGTACTGAAAGCCGAAGTCCAGCAGAAATCACTGTGCTTTATCATAAGTGCTCAGACAACAATTCGTGCTTAACATTTTCCTAACCTGAATACTTGATATTTACCTTGGTTCATCAAAATAAGCTGAACTATTATCCTTTCTTTTAGCAAACTTTCGCTTAACATTTTCTCAAAACTGTCTGGAGTTCACTAAAGCAGTATTTCTTGCAAAATGCATTTCTACAATGATTCTGCGTGCTTTATTTTTTATACTTGCACTGTCTCCTTCTTAATGAAAATTTCCTTCTTCACTCCGAAGTATTCTTTTGAAACAGACGAGACCAGAAGCAGCGAGCAAAATTAATACTTAAATAAATAAATTAATTAATATAAAGAAGAAGCCTTTGCAGATTGCTTAAATTCACCCAAAATTGTAAAAAGATGAGAAATAGATACCCAAGAATATTGGTAACAAAAAAAAGGTAGAAATGCTTGAAAAGCACATGATAAAATTCTACTGACAACTGTTTTGTAAACATGGCCGCTCTGTACTATTGTCCTCAGCTAGGCATACTTGCAAAAATGAGAGCAGCTCAGGCTGGAATCACTATAGCTATTCCAAACTAATTTGTTTTGGTTGCCTTTCTCAAGTTCTTACTCTCATTTGATATCAGTGGACAAAGACTGATGTGCTGGGACACTAGAGGTGGAACAGAATCATATAAGTACTGCTGCTGGCCACCCTGCCATGGTGGTGCAGTGGTTAAGATGCCCGACTATTGTACCGGAGTACCCGGGTTCGATCCTGACCACCACTGGCTGCGTTTTCGATGGAAGCGAAATGAAGAGGCGTGCATGCGCTGTGCGATGTCAGTGCACGCTAAAGACCCCCAGGTGGTCGAAATTACTCCCTAGTACTCCACTACGGCTCCCCTTTCTCTATTTCCACTTTCACTCCCACCTTTCTCCCTTCCTTTACGGCGCTGTTCAGGTG
Organism: Amblyomma maculatum; assembly: GCF_055883805.1. NCBI lineage: Eukaryota > Metazoa > Arthropoda > Arachnida > Ixodida > Ixodidae > Amblyomma > Amblyomma maculatum. The sequence goes on along the minus strand of NC_139351.1, from coordinate 23,012,584 downwards.
TCTACAGAAACAAGTGTGATGTATACTGCACCCTGCCTTCCTGTGAACCAATTATTATTATTATTATTACTGCTGCTGTCCACTGTCTTGTTGCACAATGACAGACCCTTGTCATGTGTAGGTATGCAACACATAAGCCTGTCTGTCTTCACTTAATTTGTATATCATAAACCAACATTAATAAACAAAAAAGATGAAGTGAAAGTGACTTAAACCTAACGTGAGTATGATAATAAAAAATCAGACACATATATATACTGACACTAACAATGAAGGAATAAGGAAATTATCAGCAGTTCCTTAGCAAATTCACTCACCCGCTGCTTATCGATGATCTTGGCATCGTAAACAGCTGCTGCGCCATTTCGCATAATTTTCTTGGACAGACTGATAAGCTTGACATTTGAAGACGCTTTGTTGGGCATAAACTTGGTATCAAAAATCCAGTTGTCGTTCTCCTCATTGTACACCACTTCCAGTGGGACCCAGTCTGAGCCCTGAATGAAGGAAAAGATTGCATCAGCAGAACAAGGTGACTGTCACCATGTCTGCAGCAATAACATTCCTGTAAACATGAATTCCCCTTTTAGAGAGACTACAGTGAGATAAAAAATTGTGGATTGTGGCTCTATTTCTAACACTGTTAATCAGAGGGCAGCATTTTCAGCAGAGGAAAAAGTGCATCCAAACTGAAGCATTAGGCTGAGTGTCCTTATGCATGTAAAATGGAACCCCTTAGCTGCGTTTGATTCAGCCATGGTTCTCTGCACCACTGCAGCTGGTTTAGGGTGTGCTGCACCAAAGCACTCGATTCACAGCACCCCCTGCACCATTGTCTGCAATTGATTTTGGTGTAGTTGTGGTGCTGCTGTGGTTCAAAGAACCGCTGCACCCTCCGAGGAGGAGGTGCAAAAGAGTTGTACGTATGTTGACGGCACTAACAGACGATACTGCCGATGAGATGCTTGTAAACATCGATGGTTCACTAAAAGCATTTTTCCCCATCGTCGACGGATCTGCCGTCATTCTCCGTGAAAATGACGAGTTCCTCTAACGTCTCTCATGATAACCTGAATAGCCTCCTAAGTTCAAAGCCGAAACATCTAGCAGCAGCACTTCAGTTGTATGGGAATTGGATTAATTGTGGTCTGTATGAACCACAGTGGTCCGAACCAGTCGGTCTCAGCCTGAACCACGAAATAACTGTGTTGCTGCGAAGGAAAGCACAACGTCGGGTTGCTTACCCTCACTTTCGGAGGACTCCAGAAATCCTTTAAAAATGACTTTGGCAATGTTGTCATCCATGACTTCACAAGGCATGAAAATAGACACACCACGAGCACTTACAGTTCGTGGTCAACGGCAAATCGCGAGCAGACGATGAGGCTCAACTGAAAAATGCCGCACCAGTGATGTGTGGCGCTGCTGACGCGCTGCACCTGAACCAGTTTTTTCCTTCCTCCATGACCTGAACCACAGAACTGGAACTGCACCTCGCCAGCACCTGACTGGCACCAGCAGAACTTGTTCAGAACTGGTGCCAAGAATCAGTTCTGAATCGAAACAAACCTTTTGTCTAAAGCCTCTCTGTTTTTATTTATTCCACAACAACCGACTTAAAACTTGTGTCAGTCAGCCTCTTTACAACCTGCACAACCGATCTTTAAAGCTAGGTCACTACCTCTAGTTTCAGCAGGTACAGCATGTAGTGAACAGATGATTTTTTAAACATTCTATTTGCGTTGACACTGCCAGTAGATGAAATGATTAAATTCTTTTGCTGGTGGATGTGTGCCGGAAAAATGTTGACTAATTTCACGAAGGAGGAAGACAGTTTGCCTTTGGGTGCGGTGGCAACCTAACTCCTGCAAACTTCCTCACCTAATCTACTTACCTGAATCCCAGCCACTCCTCTGCTATGCTTGCCTTCACTCCGAATTTGCTCTGTTGTCCTAGAACCCACTAGTTAACTTCTCTTCCCAATAAATGCCCTGCACATTTCCGCACCAGCAGACCACTACCACTGCTTTCTTCTTGAACATTTTAGAGTGAATTTGTACAGAGCAGTCCATATTTATCTATCCAAGCTGTGAACAATTCTCCTGTGCTGAGTACTGGACGATTCGGGCTCAAACATCGATCACAAGGTATCTTGTGATGGTCTACATTTTTTCGTAAGGTAATTTAACTTATATACTTGCCTGCATTTTCCAGAATCGGCAAAAATAAACTGCCGTCTGAGGCACAACTTTTCATCATGACTGATCTGCTCGCCATGATGTAAAAAGTTCTGTCGCAGACTGTAGCTTCCTGCCAATTCTGGAATATACAGGCAAGTTCTGATGTTAAGTTGCATTATGAAAAAATGTAGACCATCACAAGATACCTTGTGGTTGGCGTTTGAGCCTGAATAGTCCAGTAGTCAGCACAGGAGAATTTCTTACAGCTCGGACGAATAAATACAAAACATCCTGTATAGACATCGGTAAAGAGCAAAACTGCCTAAAATTATCAGCAGACAACCCACCTTAGTGGTGCTGTGAAATAGTCAAATGAGCTAACTGTCACAAATAATTTCATCTCAAATGCCACTTCAGGTGGGCAGCTAGGCAGAATGTGTTGGTTTGCAGGTGCCAAACAAACAAATAAAAAACTCAGAGATGCTCATGCAAGAACACGAGAAGAACTGAAGGCAGCAACGCTCACCTTGTCGGCAAACATTGCCTGTTTCGTAAAGGACTGTGCATCCCATCGGCCTTTGACAACAATTTTACCGAGGGGAGATGTCATGTTCATGGATTCGTGGCCAGTCGGACCCAGCTCCAACACCTCTGTCAAGGTGTAAGAACAGAAATAGCCATCATCAATTATCAGCTCTCTGCTCCTAACTAAGGTCCTGCAGCTATTATGGCAAAAAAATAGTACTTTGGAAATTCAGCTCATTGCACAGACCTGCATGTCCGCCATCTTCAGTTTTCAGTCTTCAGTTATATAGAAAGCCTTTGGAAATTAAGGTTCTTTTTTAAACAGACATTCACTTGAAAAAAAAAAGAACTAAACAACAAACAAACTGACAAAGAAGAAAACAGCTCTGAGGAGATAAAACTTACTTTGTGACAAGCAAACAGCTGCTGGTGTGGCCAAAAAATGGCACAAAACAAATTAATAGTTTGTTCATTTACCCTCAAACTTGCATCAGAGTGCCTCAGCATATAAGAGTAACATTAAACATATAAATTCATAAGAACGTCCGGGATCAGAATCAGCGGCACTGTCAACATTGGTGATACTCTGAAAACATGCATTCATCAGCCTTTCCTAACTGCATGGTGCCCGAAAAAAGAAAAAATAAGAAACTTGCGTCACAGGCTTGAACACCAAAATTTGGGATGTCTGAAGAAGCACTGATCTGCAGTACAAATGTAGAGGGCATAAAAGAGAGAGGAAAGAAGATATGTACAATTCCAGTTTTAGCCTTTCTTATATATTTTGTCATCTGCACCTGCAAGCTCTTTCAGGCAGGCTATCAATGCACCAATCAATTCAACAGCAAGTACTACATGGGAGAAGACTGAAGTTTACTTATAACTGCCTTTCTCCACTGATCTTGGATGTTTCTCTGATCCATACGACAAGAACTTCTTCTCAGGGTGGGACATTTAGGGCGATTTATTTAGCAGGAGCGTCAGCATGGCACAAAAGTGCGTTTCTATGCATTTGCCGACTGAGTTGAGGCAAATGTGCATAGCTGTTGGTCTTTATGTGCGGTACTTGTGAAAGAAGTGATTAAAATGCAGTGTCCAGTCTCTGACGAAACCCATGCTGTCATTTACAGAGAGTAGCAAATAGGAAGCCTATTACAGTGATGGCTTTCATATTGCATGAGAAAAAAAAATAAGGCGCAGTGATCCATATGAGCTTTGCATCATCAAAGCTCAAGTAAAGAAGATTAATTGAATGAGCTTTGCAACACCAAATCTTGTATAGTACAGAAGAAGAAGATAAGTTGAATCGCCAACACTGCCGTTTATAAGCCAGCCCCTCTAATCACAGCACTTGCTAACCAAAAAAGGTTGACTATAAATACTGAGTGTAGTGTCGCTAGGAGAAAATATTAAAAATTCTCTTCGTCTGACCATCCACTTGCTCAGATTCAATTTTAGCCAAAAAGTAGCATTTGGTAAGTTTTGGTTTTATACAACAGTTGGGTGAGGTACCTGCTTGGAACGATGCCTAAAGCTAACGCTAATGCATGCATGCTGTGCAGCATGAATTGCATTGATCATCCGTGAATTTTTTTTCTTTTTACGTTTCAGTGCATGCATCCAGCAGGAAACAGGCCAGAGGCGCATACATGAAAGCAATGACTTTGACAACTAATGTTTCGGGTTACTATTCTCGGTTAAACACATGTGGGTTCGAGCCAGGCACCTTCAAAGTGCATTTGTGGCATAAAACAGGGGTTCTCAAATTGGGTCCTGTAGAACCCTTGGAGACTTTCTGTGTGCTCTTTGGATTCATGAAGTGCCTTGATCTACGCATGCCTCAACATCTCATCGTTACTTTGTCCACTTTGCTCGACTATTCACACTGCAGTAGCACATCAAGCCATTATCAGCTGAATTAGAGCGCATGTGAGAGAACATGTGCCCGCATGCTCTTTTCACATGCATGAATGTCAGGCAGGACTGACGGCCTGCAGTTAAGGCATGCCAAATTCCTCAGTACATTTTTTAAGCCTTTGGAATTGTCCGAGACCTTTTTCTAAACAGGTCGAGAACTCCTGGTACAAAACGTAGAAACGTGACTCACGGTTTAAGTCTGCGTTCAGCAATTCCCAGACCGGTGAAGATGAGAAAACCGTGACAGTCATGTGCGACTTGGCCGCATCGGTTTCGTACGTCAGAGGGTCGCACACGTAAGTAACGTTTGATGAGTACATCCATGGTTCTGAAGTGATGTTGTGCCTGAGTTCCCACGCCAGGCATGGCTTTGTGGACGTCCTCACTTCCAGCTTGTATGTGCCAAATGGTCTGTTCCTCTGGTGAATGGTGGAACGATAAGCAACCTCGCTGGGCAGGCCACCGCTGCCTAGGCCTCCTTGTGCTGGATTGATGTACTTCCAGTGTGCCTCCCAGCTTAGGTCACTGTTGGGAGAGGCCACGAGCCAGCCCACCTCGAGTCTGCACAAATAAAGAACAAGGGGTGTAATAGCTAAGTCCACAACTCTTTACTCTCTACTGGTGTGAAAAGGAGAAAGCCACACAGCACACCCATCCCCTGTCCGTAAGCAGCGATAGTCAAATCATAGGCACTCACAAAAGCTCTCTGAACACAGGAACCATGTAAAACTTGAGCATCCTTGATGCTTGGAGGCATGAGTTGTTGCAGCGCTCTCCGCAGCCTATGTACACAAGTGCAGAGCACGCCCTTCAATTTGGCATTGCATGCTTAGACTGCCAGGTATTCTTGTGTCCCAAACACTTTTGTAGGCATCTGTACGTCTCAATTGTGACAACAAATTTGATTACATCACTGTCTGGGGATCATGTGACCACATTATGACCATTCAGAGTAGAGCATTAAACTACTATTTGAGGTTTCATATGACCCCAACCAACCTGGATTACATGACAGCTAACTGGTGGCATTTTGTACGATTACGAATGTGACTCTCAGCATGACAAAACGATGCTATAACCGCAGAAAATGCGCCTTTTACAGCTATATCTATCATGGAGACATTAGAAGAGGTTTCAAAACAAACACTGCTGCACTCGAAAGGATGCACAATTTTTCAGACATGGTGTTTACACACACCACACATGCACACAACAGATACATTTTGCACCAGGCCACCAAGAGAGACCCCCCCCCTCCCCCCACCTTTCCTTGATATGCAGCTGATGCATGTTTCATTGGTGTCACCATCGCTATGCACGTTGTGCCAAGAAACATACTGCACACAAAACCCTCTTTGACTAGCTCTCATGTTTGAAAACAGCTATCATGTCAAAAGATTTTCTGCTGCTTAATAAACTATTCAGTGTGTAATTATACCCAATTATTTCAATGGATGATCGATCACAATCACATGACATTCTTAGTTGGCTACATTCTGTGTGCTGCCATGTCGCAGCAGACTAAATGCTCGATTTGTACTGCGGGGCTTGCGTTGTCAAGTAAAATTACATACAGTTGATTCTGAGCAATATGAATGCAAGGGCCATCGAAATAATCTTTGAACTACGCATGGTTAGAATGAAAAGTAGTCTTTTGTAGCACACTCAGTTTTGGTGGGTGCAAAAGTTAAAATTAACGAAATTCAACCGCAGAAGGCTTTCACTGCACATGATGTGCAATCATTATATACAAGATTTCTTCACTTTGCTGGTCTCAAAGCTCCATTTATCTCAATGTTTAATGACGTCCAGTCAGTTAGGGGCTTACTGCAGCATTTCTTTTTTGTATCGTTGAATGAAGGGCCAAAAATGCCAAGACTGTGAGAGAGATGTTAATGCTGGGCAGGAAGACAGGACACACGGAAAAGTCAGTGCTGTGCCGTTAGACAAAAAACACAAGATCTCGCTATTTCTCACATCCCCGCCATTTTTGTAGTCAAGTGTTTGTCAATATGAGCAACCAACCAGTCCAAGAATACAGCCCTGTTTCTTTTTTTTTCTTTTGAGTTGACAAAACATGCACGAGTAACAAATAACACTCACCCACTGGGCAGCTGCGTCATGTTTCCAGTCAGCCGTAGAACAAAAGGTTGGCCACCTTGAGCACGATGCTGCAATGCGGCCTCCAGAGCTGTAGTGCCCGATACCTTTTTGGGACTGCCACCACGAACTGGTCGGGCTGACCATGACAGCTTGGTCTTGGTGTGCTTGGCTTCAAAAAGATGGCTAGTGCTGGGATGCCACCATGTGCTCTAGATGAAGAGAATACCAGAAAGGGTAGTTTGCACTTCCCTTGACCACTATGGTAGCCCCGGTTAGTGTATTATAATGTAGTAATCATTTCCCAAATTGGTTCCATCCTTTAACTTCGTGCTCTTTGCCACTGGCTAAATTAATGCCATACCCTGGGCGCCAGCTAATAATGAAGGCATTCCATTGCTTTAGCTAATGGCAAAGAGATTTAAAAAAAAAAAAATTAAGCAGAGGCTAGACTCGCCTCTCCATCTCTGTGCCATGCTCGTGGTCTTTCACTCGCAACGCCAACACAGGGTTTACAGCACTTTAACGCTATCACAACAAAATGGAAAGAAATTGATTCATGAATCATTTGGTGTTTGGCAGTCATTAACAAGATCAGCGAGATAGAATACAACCTCATCTGGGATAGGGGCGAGTTCAAAATCCCAACAAGTTCATAGAAGGAGGACAAGGGTTAACATTTTTGCAACCTTTAGAAAGTGAGGAATTTTTTTTTAGTTAAATAACAACAAGTACTCCTGAAAATACTTTTCTTAGTGTAATGGCTGCACTCCCTATTTTCAACCCAAATCTCTGGAAAAGAAGCCTGCGTCCATTACATGATCGCATACAGTGTATTATATTAATCCAACCTTTCAATGGGGAAGAAGAGTAGCAGGTCAGTGAAGTAATATTAGTTTAACTCCAAGTCATAAGGGGGCAAGTCGAAGACAACATCGGTGTAACCCACTAAGTAGGGTGAAAAGTGCACTTCCTTACCATAGGCAGCGAGGTCTTCCTTAATGCTATGGAGGCCTAAGGAGAGGAGTTGATTGAAGGCAGTAGTATCTGTGTGTGTGCCATGTTTAGTAACCAAGGCGCTCCTGCCTCAATCAATGAAGACGCAGTGCCATATTAGATGAAATAGGTCTGTTTTGCAGTTAAGGACATTTCAGTGATTTGCGGTCATGTGGAATCGGTGACGCCTGTCATGGATGATGTAGTGCTAGCCATTTGACAGAAATACAATACATTTTATATAACCTTGCTTTTTAGTTCCCAACCCTTTTTTCCACTAGGGCCTTGCTTTCCCTAACCTCATTAGTGCTTATCTATTTATAAATTTATTTATACATACTGCGGTCTTTGTTCAAGACCTTAGCAGGGTGGTACAGACACACAATTGGACATACAGAAAGGCAGAATAATATTGATAAATTATTTCAGGTGCTCTTCGAATGATATTAATGACTTCTGCATGACTGTGTCATTAGTGATGTTATTCCAGTCAACTATAGTTCATGGGAAGTAACAATAGTTAAGAAATGAACTCTTGAGGTTAGAGGTGTTGTTGTTTTTTCGTGTCATTGTCTTGTTTTGTAACCTGTTGAGAAAGCGAAAATACCAGATGTGTCAATATTGTAATGTCCTGTTATTAACTGAAAGAAGAACTTGAACCTGCAAATGCTATGCCTCTCTTATTGAATGGAACACACATCGTTGAAGCAATTAAGTATTTGATCCACAGCCATATTTGTTTAAGATAAATCTTGCTGCTTTCCATTGGATGTATTTCAGTTTGTCGATATTCAATGTGATGAACAGGTCCCAAACTATGATGGCATATTCAAGCATTAGGCATATTTAAAAACAGCTTACGGAGAATGCTAGCTGTGACAGTGTCGATGTGTCACTACATCGACACTGTCACATGTGGGGCGAAAATCTCCACTGTTCATTATTTGCCCCCGCTGTTCCTTTGTGGACGTCGAATGGGTGCACTCACAAAGAATTCCCAGTTGGACTGACGTCTCTGCATCTTCTCACTGAGCAGCAGGAGCTGACCGGTGACCTGCGTGGTGCTCTTCCGGCGCTCCTCGTCAAACTTGAGTGCCCACGAGTGATGAGACACCGTAAGATTGTAGTGGGCACTGCGTTTCGTCACGTCCCCCTTCATGTGCATCCAGTGCTCCTGACTGTAGTTGGCAAACGCCTGTGGGGACAAAGAAATATGAACGGTCACGCCAATATGCGTGCAGTGGACCACAACGTATGAAATGGAACTACTACATAATGCATTTAAATCACTTCCATCACTATGCAAGAAAAAAGAAGTGCGCTTTATTTATTTATTTATTGATTGATTATACCCGCAAGGTACATAGTACAACAAGAACAGAAAGCTAGGTAAGTTGGTTGCTATCCATTATTTAACAGTGCGACAAAACGAGGACGTTAACACACACAAAGCTCAGCGCAACGTCAGTGCTCTTGTTATTGTGTGTGTCAACGTGCTCGTTTTTTCGTGCTGTTAAATAATGGTAAATAGTACATTATAGAGGGGAGGGGCAAAAAACAAGACAAATTACGCAAAAAACTAGAATACAAATATAAAGTGTAGAGATACAAAAACAACAAAATAGCAAACAGAAAAATCAATGCTTACAAAAAATATATTATTATTGCCCTATAATGGTAACACGAGAAAAATAGCACAAATACAATGTAAGGAAACGATGCGATGTTACTACACACAGTAAGTGATTTGGTTCAGTAGTTTACAAAATAAAACCTTGGACGGCCATTTTAAAGTTATTAGTGCTGGTAATGCTTGTAAGGGACACAGGTGTTCTAATCTTTGCTAGTTTGGGGAAGAAACTAATATGAATAGCTTACGGTGTTACTAAGAGGAATTGGAAACTAATCATCCACCCGGTATTGTAGTTTTTCATGGTACTGCTGCTTTTATTTCTTTTGCAGGCCACAGTATCCCTGGTTCCAGGCTGAGAAATACATACTGAAGAAGCATGTTTTTTTTTTCACTCAATGACCTACTATCTTCTCACCCATCCTCCCCCTCCACACTCCTTGACCTACTTTTTTCTCACCCACTTTCCCCCTCCCCAGCATTTCTTCTTGGGAAGAAAAAGCGTATTTAAACCTCTGCCAGTGATGATCGCTTTGCCCAGATGAAGACAAGTCCACTTGTCGAAACGTTGGTTCGACCAGATCAGTGCTCCTTCATACTGTGTAAGCCATCTTCTTCCTCTCGTTCTAAGAGGAATATTCACTTTTGGCAATGGTTTAGGCAAGATGAAAAATATGGTGGTGGTTGGTTGAACCCACAGAGGACGCAAGTATGAACTGTAATAATATATTTTATGGAAAAGACATAGGCGAGATATTTTTCTGAGGATGAATAATGGCGAGCGGTGTAAAAATGATTTTATATTAGTAACACTGGAAGTTATTTGGTAATTGTTTAGGTTGTACGAGCATGGTGCGACAGTGACATGCCAGGGGTCTCAAACTGATGACGCATATTTAAGTTGTGGATGAACGCATGTTGTGTATAATACTAGTCCATGACTAGTCCGTTAAAGACTGCACGTTTCCGCATATATGCTCGGCAGTCAATAAGATTCGATAGCATTTGGCAGGGGAGGCCGTTTAAAACGCCGTGGTAAGAGCGAGTGGAATGGGCCAGCAAAATTCTCGCCGCAACGAAATATTTCCGGATCCCCAGCAAATGCCCATAGAGGCCAATGTATTTCGTATCTCTCGGAAACGAAACATTTTCGTACCGCAATTTCACGATAACGACATTTTCTGCAACGCCGGTCCGCATATTGAGTAAACTGCCTGGCAACCGTGCAGCCGGCGCGACTTTTGTGAACAACGTGCTGGCGTTGTATCATGTATGCATTGTTTCCTTCCTCCATGCATGTATGGAACGTTTGTTTTAAGCACTGTGATCACCCGTTTAAGAGCTCTAACTTTAGCCCCCTTCAGCCGGCGCTAGCCAAATCACCTGCGCGCGTTCGGGTTTCGAAAGATGTCTCCGCCAGCCAAAAAACTATTTTTGTCGCTGCAAGAGAAGCGATCATTGCTCAAGTAGAAAAAGGCAGGAAAAAAAAAAAATGGATATCGCTGCAGCTCTCTGTCCACAGTTTTGAAAAGTAAGGCAGCCATTCTCGGTGTGCTTGAGAATGGTACTCAAGCACAGCACAAAACAGTGACGGCTGCGGCGTTCCCGGACGTTGACAAGGTGGTGTTTACCTGTTTTTGTGAACAGCGCGTAACGAAGTGCCTCTGTTTGGCGAAGTGCTGCTACAGAAGGCTCTGGGCTTTGCCTGCATGCTCGGGCATGAACAAAGAGCAACCGTTGGCTGGTTGAGCCGCTTTAAATCCCGTCACGATAATTGTGGCCAAAGCAGCAGGAATGGACCCGGTGGCAACGTCGACGTGGTAACTGACTGCCGAAGAAATCCTGGGGCAGTACGAACCCTCAGACGTGTACAATGCGGACGAAATGGGATTATTCTATCAAATGCTGCCTTCGAAGACCCTGGACCTGGAAGGTAAAAAATGCCACGGAAAGAAGCACAGCAAGCAGCACGTGACAGTATTGTTGTGCTCTAATATGGACGGCACAGACACACGGCCGCTTCTTGTCATTGGCCGGAGCAAGAAGCCCGTGGTACAGAGATGGTACAGGGAATGTGTTCACGAAACTGCGATTGGACGCCGACTCCGGGACCGATGATTGCGGGGTCCCTGACTCGCCCACTCTCGTAGCTGGGAACCTTCCTCCTCGACCACAGCCATCAAATGACAAGATCGAAGAGGAACTCAAAGCTCTGGTGGCAAAGTCACCGCCGTCTGAATTCGATAGACCTCAACTGTTGGAAATTGTAAAGCTTAACCTTGGACGCCAGATCACAGGGGAAGGTCTAGGCGACGTACTGAATACCTATGTGCGAGAGGCCCTCCAGCAAGACGCCCTTAGAAAGCGACACCCGCGGCTCAGACCGCCGCGAAAACCCGAGAGCAGACGCAAGTACGAAAAGCGAATGTACGCGTAAACACAAGAACGTTTCAAGCGCTGCCAAGGGAAATGCGATCCGGAGATTCTGGACGGAGAGGTGACTGCCGCGATGGAGGACCCCAAAGCCTTGCTGAGTGAATGGAAGCTAGTGATGGAACTAATGTCCACAGGGGCTGTCTCTTCCACGGTGCAGCCGGTACAGGACTACCAAATCAATGCCTATGGACCAATCGGCATTGCTGAGATAAAGGCAAGCATGCCGTCTCAAGGGAGCTCGGCTGGTCTCGATGGAATCACGGGAAAGATGCTGCGTCTGGTTCCTATGATGATACTTCGAGTGCTTCTAATTCGCTGCAGATCTTCAAAGGGCTTCCGACTTGTCTGCAGACTGCGAGGACTGTGTTCATACTCAAAAAGATAGGTGCCTCGCAGGTTGCGGACTTCAGACCAATAACAATGTCTTCGGTAATGGTCAGATTACTTCATCAGATTTATGCCGTGAGGATACTGAGAGATGTGAAACTTGGTGTACGTCAGAGGGCATTTATTCCTGTTGATGTGTGCGCCGAAAACATCTTGATCCTTGCTACAGCGCTGGGGAAGGCCAAAAGCCCAATCCGGCCACTGTGCATGGCATCGGTAAATGTGGCAAAGGCGTTTGACAGGGTGAACCTGGCAGCTATCCTGAGAGGACTCAGGAGAAAAGGCATTGCTGAGGAATTCGTTAGATACGTAGAGTAGTTCTACATGGCGTCAAGTTCAGTGCTCACCTATGGCGAAGAAAGTATGCTAGTTAAGCCTACCATAGGGGTACGACAAGGCGATCCACTATCACCACTGCTGTTTAACTTAGTAGTGGATGAGTGGTTGGAGACTCTGTACCCTAACATAAAGTTCGTCGGAGCGACGGTAGAGGTGAACGCCATGGCGTTTGCCGACGACATCGTCATCATGGCACGAACACCCGAGGGGCTGCAGGAGCAGTTGAGCAGCCTCGAAGGCTCTCTGATCAAGCGAGGGTTGCAACTTAACCCCGCTAAGTCACTATCCCTTACCGTCTTGCCGAGTGGGAGAAAGGAGGTGGTAAAGCTTGATATCATTAACACCTATTACATGCATGGTGAGCCCATACCGAAAGTCGATGCAGCCAGTAGCTGGCGATACTTGGGAGTATGTTACACGGCTTCGGGACTAGAGAAAGCTCGCATTGACACGGAGATGAAGGACCTGTTGGCCAGGGTGTCGAAGGAAGCCCCAGAAGCGTCTGGTTATCCTTAAATTTTACCTCCTGCCGTGGCTTTATCACCGGTTTGTACTGGGTCCTATCTCTGCAAAGCTTCTCCTAAAAATTGACAGACTCGTGTGATCCTCGGTCCACTGGTGGCTAGTCCGCACGATGTCACAGTGGAGTTCTTCCATGCAGAGATGAAGCATGGTGGACCTTGTATCCCTAGCCTGCGAACTTCAATTCCAGGCTTAGGTATCCAGCGGCTCGAACGTCTGAGGGATTCCGACAGCCTGTTGTGTCTGCAAGTAGCCGTAGGAGCATATGTCGGGCACTGCCTGGACCAAGCCATGTGGCTCTCAGCGTACAGAAGAAAGGAAATCCGCACAAAAAAGGATTACCAAGCAACTTGGCGAGACAGTCCATAACAGTGCTGATGGGAATGCACTGAAGGGATGCAGAAATGCAAAGGGGAGCACCCGTTTGTTGGGCGAGGGAATGACCTTCCTTCAAGAAAGGGAGTTCATCAACCTCGTAAGATTCTGATTAATGCTCTCCCGACCCTTACAAGGCTCCGAAGAGGCCATGAGGCCAGTGTCAGATGTAGAGCCAACTGTCTCGCCGACCAAAGCTTGGGACACGTCCTGCAGAAGTGCCACCGCACACATCAAGAACGAATCCGTCGCCATGACGTGATTGTGCGGTATGTGGCGAAACGATTGTGAGATAGAGGAATGGAGGTCATCGTAGAACCGATATACAAGACCGATGTAGGCGATTGGAAACCAGACATCGTCCTTCAAAGGGAGGGGTAACGGTGGATTCTGGATGTGCAGTTAGTTGGGACGAGGGCACCGCTTGAAGTATGCTACACCAAAAAGGTGCAGAAGTACAGTGAGCCCTCGATCCTGGCCATAGTGCAGGGGAAGAGCCATACTAAATCGATAGTGAGGAGTATCGCAGTGTCCTATCATGAGTTTGGTGTAAGAAATTGGTGGATACAATGAAAAATTTAGGCCTTAACACGAATGATTTAAAACTACTAACTGTCCGTTGTCTGCAGGGTGGCATTAGGGCATTCTGGGTGCATCAGCGAAAGACCACTGCCCGGAGCAGCAGGATAGAGCTGCAAGCCAACGGGGACGGGCGGCGGTTCCCTGTGGTAGTCGGCCAAGTTTGGGATGGTGTGACGCTGGGCATCTGGATCGCTAGTCCTGATCCATTGCTGAAGTGCAGCAAACTGGGTACCTCTGCCCAAAACAACAATTAGAGAGTAAGGCTGCTTGGGCATCATTGATCCAAACTACGAAAGAAAAAGCTCACGCTGCCTGTCCAGTACACCTCAAACGGGAAGTCTTGGATGACCTGTTCAATATTTTCCAGCTGGCTTGAGGCCTTCAATGCCGACATGAGAAAGGCAGGCAGGTCGGCGAGTCTTTTTTTAGACAACTGTACCGCCCATCACGTTGATATGGAGCTCACAAATGTGCGCTTGTTTTTTTTTCCCCCAGGCGCACTTCTGTTGTGCAGCTGCTCGACCAAGGTGTCTTTCGAAGTGTAGTGTGCCTACAAAGAGAGGCTGATTCAGCGGCTTATACTTAACCTCCGTCGTGGACTTGTTCATGGCTCTTAAAATGCTGGCAGCTGCATGGGTTGTGACGCCGCCGGCCGTGATTGAGCACTGTTTCAAGCACGCGGGCTTCGCCCCCACCCAGCAGACATCACGCACAGACTTGGATTCAGAGTCGCCAAATGAAAATGTGCATGAAGAGATACTTCATGATGACTGCTGCCAGCGCAGTGCCACAATCGCTGGCCAACGCATGGGGTGCGCTTTGTGCCGTCGACAACTATGTTACTCCAAATGGCCTCAGTGTCGATCATTTCATACATACTGATAACGACGTAGTTCATGAAGAAATGCCCGATGAGGCTATCATTAGCAGCGTGTGCGAAACCGACGACAGCGAGGACCAAGGTCCAAAACATGAAGAGAATGTGATCCCGAGGAATATGTTGGACGCCTTCGACACGATCTGGTCGTTTTTAGGCGCACACGGCGACGACGTGGCGATGGATCACTTCTTGCAATGTGAAAGTAGAACTATAAAGTTGCTGCAAGGCAATGCTCGATAAACCAAGCTAACCGACTTTTGGCAATAAATTTTCTTTTTGTGGACTCTTTTCTACCTCTTCTGTCTCATTTTTGCGGCAACGAAATTCTCGCGAAAGCGAATTTTTTTGCTGTCTCCGGTGATCTCATTATTGCGGGTTTTGACTGTAATAGTTTAGTATGATGCAGCTTTAGTTTGGTGTGAAGCAATACCACTGAATAGCAACTTAATGAAAGCTGATTTCACAAACTTTTGCGCAAGGCAAATATAACCTGCCCCACAGGAGATGGCCACAGAGTACAACTCAGTGTTGGGCATATTTTTTAGCATTTTTTGGAAGATGTGATGGGGAAATATTTGCCTCTTCTGCACCTATTTTTTCAACCTCGTTTAAAAAAGCAAGACTCAGCTTGGTTTTCTTTTAATATTTTCTGCCTGGAGAAAAAATGCAAATGGAAGTTGATTTCTAAACTGTCGGTTGCTGTTTTATTACTGGTCTGCTGTGCAAGGTTTAGCAAGAAGACAGGGCAACATGGAACGTGCACATAATAACAGCCATGGAACTGTCACTGAACTGTTGCAGTATTTAAAGCATGGCACTTTTACAAGAGCCCTGCTTAGTAACTGCCAAAGAAGTGATGACAGTGAACAGTGCTGCACCAACAGATGGTATTTGGTGACAACATGGAGCCTTCCAGGGTGCAGAGGTGTGTAAGGTACCTCACAACAGATAAATTCACTACTTAATTCAATATTACATTATCTTGCCACACTCCTGCCTTCCACATCTTGCTAGCTTTCTCCCTCTGATCGGGTGTAAATTGCTATTCGACAGCCTACTAGCTGTGGCATGCATGTCGTGCATACTGACCTCTCTCGACTAGAACTGAATTCAGCGTAGTTTTATTGAAGCTTTTGAATCAAAGCACGTGACCCCACATGCAACTGATGCATTTTTGATAAACTTGCATCGGAGGCACCCTAAAATTAGGGCACAGTGCCAGGACTCCCGATATGTGGAGCCCTATGTCGCTGGTAGTTAATTCAAGGATGAAATAGTGGGCCAGTGGCGCACCAGTATCGTTTATCGGAGTTGCTGCAAGATGTTGACATAAAAGCGTCAATTTACCAGCAGCCTCTGTGTTGCTTTCTCCATTTTTGTGATGTTGACGTGCAGGAGGTGTCGAGACCGAGACTCCAGGAAGTGGGTTGTGAGGTCGAGCAAGGTCTTTGGAGTGGCAATGTGACTGTGTGACGTGCGCATCACCTGCATGTACACAAAAGAGAAAAATTCAGGTGGCACTTTGACTCACTAAAGTGCTTCAAGACAAGCCATAATTAGACAGGTGCCATTCAACAGTAAGACGTAATTACTGGTAACCCAAAGTCCCAATTTTGTGAGCGTAAACTTTCACCAATTGCCTATTTAGCACAAGCACACTAATTAGCTAATTAGTGTATTGTACTTCAGTCAACTACCAGTACAAGACATACTTATCAGTAAACCGTAGTTCCTGTTCAGCAAGCACAAACTTGCACAAATTGCCAAATAGCACTACTATGCTAATTAGTGCAATTGACTATCACTTTGCTCAATTGTAAGTACACCCTCGCTTGACTATGACCACACTTAAAAAACTTTATAATTTAATTACCATAATTAGGTTAATTAGGCTAATTTCGTTAACTAATGATTTACCAAAGTACAAATGGCACCGTTTGAAATTCGTGCACTGTGACGTCATGACCAGTTCAACCAATTGAAAAGCGTGACATTTCTGTCGACAACTGCTTACAACGATGAGGCATTGAAGGCTTCCGCCTTAAAAGGTTTAAAAATCTGGAAGCAAAACTACAGAAGGCGGTTTTTAATACAGTCAACTCCCTGTTATTGAAATCCAAACAGCACAAAGCATTCAATGTTATGAGGCTGCAGCTTCAACTTTGAAAGAGTGAAAGACTTTCCTTTCAGTGTAAATCAATGACTTGAATCTAGTAGCTACTCTTCCAGTTGCAGTCAGAGCACATTTCAAATAGAGCCCCTAACAATACAGTATAAATTAAACTTTCCTCCTTCCTGTTTTCCCCTAAAAGGAAAGAAAAGATCCCTTTTTCAATTTCTTTTTCAATTTATATATGCATGCATGCTTTGTCTTGTTGCGGACTGAATATAGTACTATTTATTGTAAGCAGGAAAGCAAATATTTATTAGCACATAGAAACTGACGTGTCTGGACTGACAACTTTAAAAGTGTCCTCATTTATACACCGTGCTCATTCACATCCAAACATGACACAAAAATTTGCACCTATATATTTAGTTCACTTCTGGATATAGCATATAGGACTTCAGATAAGTCTCGACGAATACTTTAATGAATGCTAAAATGTTGCCAGCCCGTTCTACACACCCCTGTATATGCATTTTTGCTTTCTATGCATTTGCAGCAGCATAGCAGCTTTTTCGAGATGGTGTTTATATAATTCCAACTCAATACATTTGTTATTTTATTCTGTCATATTTAAAATATTTAGTACATGTTATTTCCTTTGTGCGTATTGATCATTACCTCCCTGTAATATCCTATAAATAAATATGCCAATTAAAAAGGCATGTTTTCAACAGACATCACCAGACCAAAAAAATAAATAGCCAAACATGACAATTGGAATTCAAAACAGGAAAAAGCAGCGCAATAAATAAATCCAGAACTGCTTGCAGCCAATACCTGTGATAGTTAGCTGACTGAATCAGATTTTTTGTAACTGGATAAAGCACAAGTTTGATCCCGTATTAATCTTGAATCAACTAGTACCAACAAACCTGGATGTAACGGGCCTCCATCAATACTACAAAATTTTCAGTTGCTAAATGCCACCCTTATTAAAGTGCATGTGTTTCAGAACTATCACTATATCACCCACCTTCTGCTTGCCAATAGTTGTGGGTGCCTTCCAGTGCATGAGAAAATTCACCCATCCACCTGAGGCATCTTCAGTGAAGAACTCGTCTGCCAGAAATTCTCTCAGCCATGCCACGCTGCTTCCGGGGCCCCTGCAATAAGAAAAAGAAGGAATTCACACAGAACCCCCAGCTTCACACGACTACATCTCCGGGAACCTACAGTTTTGCTGCCCACGTGTGAAAGACAGGTATAAGCAGCATAGTCATCAATAGGGATCTGCAGTAAGCCACAGAGCAAGAAACCTTTAGGAATGGAAATTGCGGCGACCAGAAAAGGTCACAAGCCCGCAGAGCCACTATCATGCTGGCAGAGCCTGGCGGCCTGGAAAGAAATTACCGTCAATAAAGGAAGTCTCATCTTGTCCAGCATTCCTGCCATCTACAATCCCACACTTGAACGCGTGCCAAGGAATGCCCCAATGGCGTACCATCCAAACGCACACTTGTCGGAGAAAGTGTGACAGATACTGCACCTTTCCTTTCCTGTAAACTAATTATAATTATATGCAGCACTGCAACGGACCCCGATAAAAGGCAAACAATGAGGAAAATGATAGGAGAGGAAGGGTAGGCTTTTATCATTCTCCTCTTAAGAGACATCTAAGAGACCCTCTAATTTTTTTTTTCTTTCGCTGCAGCTTCAATGATGCGCCACATGCCGCCACCACTTCATACGGCCTCATCATGGTCTGTGCCGTCTGCGCATACAATTGTGACCTTATCTGGTCACCCGCGCTCGCTCGCGCTGACGGGAGTTTCACCTCCTAAATGGTTTCTTGCACCATTAAGTACAATATAGGAAATGACAAGTTTTTGAGAATGCTAAAAAAAAGGGGGGGGGAGGGTGTTGGAATAATTATAATCTGTCAGATTATGTCTAGTGAAGGGTGAAGGCACATCCTGCCTTGTGTTAACAAGCCTACCAATAAATATTCGCTCTCTCCATGACCTTTGAAAAGGGGTTTTTGAAGGAATGGAATCATGAGACACAAAACAAACCTTTCAAAGTTAATCTTCAGTTCCTGTTTGACCCCAGAAGGCTGTGTGTTCACATTCCAGGAGAGACCGTACATGTTGGATCCGGTGTGCAAGTTAAGTGACCGTTGCCTCACGCTGACCGTGATAGTCTGCGTCGTGGGAATCTTGTTGGCTTCCTTTGCTGGCTTTGACCGCTGCTCTTCTTTCAACCGATCCTGCGATGGGCCACCACGTAAATATACTGGGGGCACCTCG
Source organism: Amblyomma maculatum (assembly GCF_055883805.1). Lineage (NCBI taxonomy): Eukaryota > Metazoa > Arthropoda > Arachnida > Ixodida > Ixodidae > Amblyomma > Amblyomma maculatum. Next base: position 22,993,299 of record NC_139351.1, on the reverse strand, counting down.
GCATAGTTAGGGTCACATTATAAGCGTGAAACATTCATACCCACAGTGCTTTAGGTTTCAAAGAGAATGTGGAGCAAAACTGAGACACATTTCGCTGTGACAGTGAAAACATTTGGGTGGCAGTAATGCAAAAAGTAACATATCATCAGTATTCAACAAACGATTGCGCCTTAACCCTTTCACTGATGAGTTTTGTTTTCTGCCCGCTCCTTACTCTTTGCCAGATCTTCTTTTGCATGCTCGTTTCTTGCATCTTAGCTGAGAGAAAATTTTACACTAGTAATGCACTATGATGCTATTATTTATTCCACTCATCAGGTTTCATCTTGCTTGTATTCTTAAGTGGCACGGACTCTTCCTCGCTGTCATCGCTTGATAAGTCGTTAAGCTGAGCTGCCTCATTGTTTGTTGTCACTTGCATATGAGTCAGAATTCACGAAAAATTCCTGGATATTTTATTCGTCAAGGCACGCACGCACCTGGCTCACTTACTCGAACCAGCTACAGTGCTCTAGACCATGGCTTCACTGTTGCGACGACAACGAAACGACGTGCTGCTGATGATAATGATGACACGGATCCAGAAATGTCTGCTCTATTTGTTATTTTAGATTTACCCAACAAGTTCTATATGTCTATGTGGCCTCTCTATAGACGGCGCAAGGTACCTGTGATATTTTCTTTTACCCGAGTAGCATTGGGAGTGACAAGGAGTGAGTTAAAAAGGCAACACGAGTATACGGTCAAAACTCAATTTAAAAAAAAACCAATTTTACGAAATTCCCAATTTAATAAAAATAGTATCCCAATTCTCCCTCAGACGCCCATACTGTCTGTCCAGTGCTTTGACTAACTCGAAATAATGAAGCCAAGTTGCTATCTCTCCCCATTTAAAGAGCTTTTTGCCGAAAAATGAAGGGGGAAAAGTCTAGTATGGTCTATCGTTTAGAAAATGACCAAAATGCATTCGCAGCAAGCCAACAGTAATTTCGCAAAGCGACTTCTCACTTTTACCAAACTATGCGGTGTAATACGAGAGTTATATTGAGTTGAATTCATAAGATGACGCTTATCGGTGAAAACGCTGCGTGTCGCTTGTTGACACCAGGTCAGTTGTTAAATTGAAACCTGCTGCGGCAAGTTTGCCAGAACACATGAGAAAGGCATAAAGTGCCCTCGACACATTCGAGACTTAAGAAAAATCCATGTAGTCGTTGCATACAAAACGCATGCAAGCAAAGATCAGAGACTTCTTTGGTGGAGAATAAGTCTGTGGTCCCCTGGGGTCCATCCTGCTGAGGTAGCAATTTTCGTTGCTTCTTTTCATAGGTTCCAGCGGTGTCGATCCTTTCCACTGGCCGCAATTTCATTTTCGGAGCATTTATGCTTTGCAAATTTCATGCTGTCTGGATACTGGCTCGAATGTATAGCATTAACTGATCGAAAAATGCTTCCCGCAATGTAACGAAGTACCTGATTTAACGAAATGATTCGTAGCTCGCCTCAACTTCGATTGGTCGAGTTTTAACTGTACTCGGAAGTGGCACTCAAAGGATTAAGTGTGAGAGAGAGGCACACGTTTCTTCTAAACAGGCTTCTTTTTATAAGAAAAGCACCCGTAAGAAATTTTAACCCTCAGCGTGAAAAATAAAATCAAATATTTTTGTCTTGTTTTGCACTGCACAAAGTGACTGGACAGGTCCACCAATGGTGCGCCACATAAAGTGCTGAGCAGTGGTGATAGATTAATGCCATGTAGAGCACAGGCCTCAGACATAACATGGCTGAACCATAAGTGAGCACGGCTCCGCGAGTTCTATTAGGAGTATAGCAGCTGCGCCAGATTCTGAATAGCTAATTTTTACTGCATACTGCCAGGGTGATGTGATGATAGTGTTCTTGAACAACATGATGCCGCCCCTGAAGGAAAGCGGCTGCCCCATTGAATATGTGCAGGAGAATAGGAAATGTGCAAAAAGGGGGGGGGGGGCACAGTTTGACATGAATGAATAAATTACCTGGGGCTAGTGCATACCTGCCTGATGCGTTGGTCGATGAAGCCAAAAAGAAAAGCAGGCAAAGCACGAAAAGAATGCACACTTGCCAGAGCGCAACGTTTGCCTCTGCATGGCACAACTAAATATGCATTTTCATTGCATACTTTGATAAAAGAATACTGTCTCAGTATTCTTTATCTTAGTTTAGGCACAAATATAAGACAGTCAACTCAATTCAAAAGCAACAGGTGTCCAATGTTCTAATGCTTGTGCTCAAACTGCCTTCCAGAGGTAGCCACAAAATGCAGCCAAGAGTGCACATATGTATGTGAAATATCTACTCGAAGCAGTTCAGCATAGGCAGGTGTTGTGCAATGAAAATTTACCTGCCCCTGCCTCTACATCAACTTACGACTGCCTTCCCACCTCTCGATATCTACAGTTACCTGCTAAACATTGCTCTTATCCAGTAGCCTGTCACAACACGTAACTCCTCCTCACTATTTTCACAGAAAAATACACCTGCATAGAGCTTCAATACTTTATTTTCAAATTGTCTATCTGTTCTCAGTAACTCTGAAATGACTATGCAATTATTGAGCTGTAATGAAGTTCAAACAGGCACATGCCGTGCTTTTCCATTTTACAGCTGTCCACTTACTTAAAACCGCTTTCCCATTCCACTTGAAGGCACATAGTAGTCTTGGGACTTTAAGTGCCAGCAACAACACCCTCGGCTCACAAATGCTATGTGCTCCTACACTGGTCCTACACATAAGCTAAGCTGCTGCAATTATCTCCAGCAGCGAAATAATGCCAATATCAGCCAGAAACAATGCTTAACACTACAGAATGAACAGTTAGCTGTTATCATATTAGATTTACTACACTGCAACCATTGTTTTTACCTCCGGTTTTAGACTCTTGGAAAAGTGACTGTACTATGCTCTAGTTTGCAGCTGCATGACAAAAAGCAACACACACACACTAAAAATCATTTGTTCTGTAACAAAATTGCTCCTTGAAACTTGCCCATGCCACTTCAAACAACTTGACACTCAAAAATACTAAACATGAAATAAACCGAATCACGCACTCGGGATCTGCGTAGGAGATTGCATGTGTCTGTCTTATTTAGACGATTCAGATATTGATATCACGCACTCGGGATCTGCGTAGGAGAGTGCATGTGTTTGCCTTATTCAGACCATTCAGAAACTGATATGGAGCCCATAGTATGGATGAAGTGAGGAGCTGTGAGGGTAGCGTTGACCTGTTCAATGGCTCCTCACCTCGTAGGTCAGAACAAGCTGCTGTCCTGGTGCATACCCAACAACATATTCTGTTGCAACAGCATTGCTGCCGTCCTGGCCGTCAGTCATCTTCTTTCTCATCGAAGCTCTCAAGAATGGCATGTCAGGGACAGCCATCTCAAACCAGCCATTGCCTCTATCCTGGAGGGTCAAGTGGTTTTTCACAGCTGAACCTGAGGACGCAAGATGGTGAATAATAAGATGTCTGACGCTATATTAAACAAAAGAGATTGATTACGAATATAATTGGGAGCGTTTCCATTTTCAGAAGTGCCCCATTCTTACTAATGCGGTAGCATCAAAGGGCACGTCACGGAGGAAATCCAATGTCGGCACTGGCGTCAGTTTCGGCATTGTGAGCGAAAATTTATGGGCACGGCACTGGCAGACGGTAGCTGGCAGCTGATATGGCCTAGCATTGACTGTTTGATGGTTTGTGCAACTTACATGAGGCCTCATAATACCAGAAACTTGGCAGTAGCTTCCAACTCTGGCCCCTCCTTTCACAAGGGAGGGTGATATCAAAATCAGCGTGTCAGGACCCTTGCATTCATGTTATTCCTATAGGCCACGCAGGCAGGTTAATATGTCTCGGTTAAAGTGGGGGCTTCATATATGGGATGGTAGCCTATGCTATCACGTCATACCCTTAAAGGCAGAGGTGTTCTCCATAAATCTTTTTGTGTACCCCATATCTGTCTTTGGAACACCAGGTGACGCTAGGAAAGATTATTGGCAGATTGTGCCATTACGATGCCCACCACCCTCAGTGCTGCTTGCCTTTCTCTCAGGAATGATGGCCTCGGGGGTCAAGAAGATTGCAAAGGAGCTTATGTTCGGTTCGCACTTCTGCAGCTGCTTTGCACAGTGGCCGCACACAGACTGCCTGACCAGCAGGCAAATCAAGCAAAACCTTGCTTTCTCGTATCTTCCTGCACTGCTGCACAAGTAATTAATGAGCTATCTGTGGATGGTAAAGCAGTCACTCGACTGAGTGCTGTTTAAAGAAATTTTTAGTGCATTGCTACCAGATTTTTCTTTTTTTTTTTTTTTTCACCTTTAATTTTCTACTCAGTCCAAGCCTTATCCTTACTAAAAATAACCAGTGTGCAATCTTGAGGGCACTAACTGTACAATAAAGCTCAACTTGATATTCCCACTGGGGTCCGCCTCAGGGCTCTGAGATGGCCATTTTCCAGTTGGACATGTAATACACTCTCTAAAATAATAGAATCTGCTTTGGAGACATAGGTTGCAAGTAGAGAAAATGAGGACGACTCATCCACTAGAATACGTGCAATTGCAAGGCAAAGGTCGCTGTCTGCTGCCTCTACTCCAGGTCTGCAAATCAGCCTTGGTCACCCTGTCTAAACAAACCTCCCAGCATCAGCCCCCCAAGTTACTTCTCATAGACACAAATTAATTTTTTTTTCTCCTTTGTGGTAATCACTCTCTTACACCAGATAGACCAATGATTAATCTACTTACTGTATCAGAAGTGTTACTGATTTTCATTTTTTCATTTTTGTAGCCAGGGCCACAGTTTCGTCTCGCCATTTAATCGTGCCTGTTTGAAGAGCGAAGAAAGAAGAAAAAGAAGAAGGGAAAAGGAGAAGAAGAAGAAAAACAAGAAGACAGGTAACTCGGTAGTTAGTTGAGGCGAACGACAACAGCAAGTTGCTAGGACAGAAGGTTCATGGAAACGTTGTGATTGCGGCGTGCCCCGGAGTTCGACGTAGAGGCAATGTCATACTACTAGAAATCTTCTGCACCCGAATGAGAATGGTCAACGACGAGAGGCAAGGGGTGCTCATACGTGAAGTGATTCCGCCACGGCATAAATAAAGCTGCAACTATAGAGTAAACTACTATGTGCAAAAGTCATGTCTTTACTTTCAAGCCGAACCTAAGCATAGTCATGCAGATTGCTCTTGCGTAACTCGAGGTTTAACCACAACCTAACCACAGCTAACTTTTTTTTCCTTTCTTGATGTCAAACAGGCTATCACTAATGCGTGTTTCTACTCTAATCCATGTTCCTCTTCGTCTCTTCGCTGAGAGGTTTGGGCAGGTTTAGTGCCATAAAGCAGCAGACAAGTGGACAGAAGAAATGTTCACCAAGAACGCTGGGCATGAGAACTAGCACTCAGATCTCACAGGTGTGATCAGCATCAGTACAGCAGACAATGAAAACGGAGAATCAATTGCCAACAGAGTCGACCCAGCAAAAAAAAACTTAATTTTCCCATCTTAGAACGCAAAAATGATAGCAACCATGAATGAGTACACTTGGGACACGTGCCCCTCCACGCTGAAATATGTAGCAGGTCTTCATTGATCTTGAAGATACGTAAACAATTCAAAAAAGAAAAAAATGCAGCCTTCAGCACAAAAACATACCTTTAACTGAGACTAATGTTACTTTTACAAAAAGGATGACTACCTTCTGCCAATTAAATAAGCACATGCAAGGTATTATAGAATGACTTGAAAAGAATTTCAAATGGGCCTGTGTTACAAACCAATGCAAAGATTCTGTGAGTATGAACAACAACATACTACAGGTGCGTTGTTGCGTACCTTTTGTGAACACATCGATCTTGAGTTGACTGTGCTTGGATGGAAGAACAGCATCTATGCCTACAGATGTTACCTCTCTGTAAAATAAGAGAGTAAAGTCAATCTTGTTCTAAGTGAAGGTCAACTATTTGTTAGGCTCTTTCTGGCCCCAATAATGCTAGTTTTGGCAGCAAAAGGTCCACTTTTTCTTCGAGAAAATTGGATTCCGAAATAGAACATTTTTTTCCAGCCACTGACTGACACAAATGCATGATACCAATAACAAAACAGCTCCATGGCCTCCTCGCCAAGTCGTAAAAAGGCCAGAAAGCACCGAGGCAGGGTCATGCTGAGCATTAAGGAGCAGAGTAAGAGCAATGACAATCGATGCAGTGCAAATGGGCTTACTCGCTGTACGGCTTCAGCACAAACTGCCAACTGGCAGGTGCTGCCATGAGGAACCACGGTCGCATCAGGTGCGTGACGTTGGCATACGACCGGTCGTGACAGAACTGCAGGCCAGACCATCCCCCGAGAGCACTGCCAGTGCACCAGTCAACGGTGACACGCTGGACGTTCCAGTCGCCCATCTCTTCAATACGGTCATGCTTGATCAGTTGATTGGTGCGCCTGAGAGAGAAAGTTTGACAATGATGGTGCTGATTTGATTTGGCTTGGTGTGAGGGGTTTAACGTCCCAAAGCAACTTGGGCTATAAGAGACATCGTAGTGGAGGGCTCCGGAAATTTCGACCACCTGGGGTTCTTTAACGTGCACGGACATTGCACAGCACATGGGTGCCTAGCTTTTCGTTTTTACCGAAAAGCAGCCGCCGAGGCCGGGATTTGATCCCGCATGCTTGGGTAAAGTAGTCAAGTGCCCTAACTATTGCGCCACCCCGGCGGGCAGTGACACTGCTAAGTGACATCGCCTAAACACCCAGCGTGAGCTTTAAAAAATAAGTCAATGCAATTGCCACAGTTCACAGCTAAGTGTAAGCACATCAACATGACACAGATGGTGAGAGCACATGCTACCTCATGCTAGCGCCACAAGAAAATGCTCAGCAGTCAAAATAACTGGCTCCTGTTGTCATATGGTTATGACAAAAGGCACAAAGTAACAAACAAAGGGAAGACTAGCGCTGAACTGAAATTTCTTTAGCTTATACCTGCCAAAAAAATGAAACTGAGCTTGGCAGTGATGATGGGAGCAGGTGAACATGGCAGTAGTGGAAGATCAGAATGCTTTTTCTCTCAACTGCACTCAATGATGATATTAATCTTCAGAGGTAAGGCAGTTGAACTACCTCAAACACAAAAGCATCACAAAAACTGCCATGTACTGATTTAAAAACAGCAGTGAACTATCTCTTTAAAAAAAAAATTACTGCCTCTCCCATAATCAAGAGTAGATGTATGACATGGTTACGGGCATAGCACATTAGCTGTCGATGGTACTAGCTACGCTATACAAATGCGTCTAGTGCAGCACAGCGCACCATACTTCGAGTTTTCCGTCTGCTAACAAGACGATGCCAGTTGTTCTTATAGGCTTTCTTTGTCTCATCGAATTGGTCGCTTGCAACTGTGTGGAAAGCAACTGCCTGCCTTAGTTGCAGTCCACGGAGGCATTGTCACCTTTGTGAACAGCCGCATAATCGTGATGTTGTCAAGAGAGGTGAGCAGTCTTCTGCCGTGACCTGTAATTCGCAAAGCAATCCTACTTCTCTTAAACCTCATACCCTCCCTTTCATCTGGCTTCACTGCTCGGCTTAAGCTACCCTGACGATGACGGCAGTGAAGTGCGGAACGGTGTAGATGCGTATCCAGCCAAGAAGAGATACTGGCCTGACAAGAACGTTGGAGAAGCAGCGCCTTCGAGTTCTCCCTGAGTGCCCACAACAATCGTCTGCTAAACAGAAATGCCATGCACTGATGACGGAGCAGACTCGATTCCAAATGGCCAAACACTCTTCGAGATATTGCCACTTTGACCGCTGGCATAGGGTGGCACATGAACATGTGGTACCGTGGCACCATCCTTGGAGAGGGCACGGAAACCTGAGAGAGTGAGCTCAGCACACGAAATTTCATTCAGTGCCTGGATGTTCACATTTCGGTCCCTGGATGTTGGCTCTCGACTTTATTTCGACGTCCCCTCAAGGTTGCCACCAACAGGAGCTAAAAGCCTAAAAGCATTTCATGTCTAAAGCACTCGCAGCCTTAAGCGTTGCATACAGCACTACATAAGCGTAATCAATCCTGAGCATTCTGATCATGCCTCCCATAGCAAACAGTAAGTGCGCATGATAAGGTAACATGCTGCTAGAGGCGAGCAAGGCAAATGAAAAAAACCAACATAACCTTTTGCAGCGCTAACCACAGCATAAGCAGAGTAGCAATGACCCATTTAAAGAACCAATGTGTGGCTAGAGGCTGCTTCTAGTAGTTGAAAAGATTCTTTGATCATTTAGTTTTGCTTGTACTATATGGCTCCGCATAAAAAAGCACTCGTTTGGGAAGTCACACACTGCACCTCCTCATCACGTTATGCCCTAAGACTGTTCTATGTCATTTTTATCGTTTGGTTTTCCAGAAGTGACATTTGTGGCCACTATACATTCAGGTAGGTCTAGCTGATGCTGCAGTTGACTGCCTTTCACCTAAATTTATTTTTCCCCGCCTATGTTTAAACGTTAGGCAGTAAGCTCTTTTGAGGATAATCTCACACACACATTTGGCATTCAAATATATTTTTTCTTTTTCAACTGAGAGATCAGATCTATTACGTCAGGTTTCACCAAGGTCACCAGGTGGGACAATTTGACCTGAAGTCAGAAACTTTCAGTTTGGTTTAAAGTTCGGTAAGCCACTTAAAATTGCGTTCAACAATTACTCAATGACCTTAACCTTTGACCCTGACTTTCATTGCATTGATCGATTACTCCGACGGCTTTGACTTTCGACCTTTGACATGAAAGCTTAACAAGTGTAACCAAGCCAAACAGAGCTCTGGCTCTGTATCTAGGTTTAGAAGAGTAAAACCTCCACAAATTTTTTTTTGCGGACAGTCTCGTTGCAAGCATGATCCCTTCTCCTTTCAGAAGAAAGACTCCAGCTGGTAACAACATCTCCTATCTATAGTAAACCAACAAACGCTGTCCTAATAATAATAATAATAATAATAATAATAATAATAATAATAATAATAATAATAATAATAATAATAATAATAATAATAATAATAATAATAATAATAATAATAATAATAATCATAATAATAATAATAATAATAAATAAATAGATTGAAAGAGCAATCAGAGGGCTGAAAAAAAAAACAGTTGAAGATCCTGTTGAGTGTTGAGGAGTGCGTGGAGTGGAATGCACATTTAGAAAGTGCATTTGTTTCACAGCAAGCAGCAGCAGTGAAAACTTTGGGCCTTGTTCCTGTTCGTTTGTTGATGCTCTGAAGCAGTGCGTTGAATGATGCAGCCATTTCTCCTCGGCAAATGGTTATTGCTATATCCTGCTGGCAACTGAATAAAAGGTACCCCAAGACACCAAAAAGAGAAAAGAGGAGAGAGAGAGAGGACATTGCTTCGAGCATTGGTAAGCCAGCTTCTGCTTTCAGTCCTGTGTCCTTATTAAATATGCAATAATGTTTGTAATCATGTAGAGTAGAACTGCGCTATAGTAAACTCGGGCATAATAAGGTGAAACTGAAGCCCTAGTTTGTATTCCACAGATAACTCTACATTTCTTCCCCTTTATAGTAAAGTTGTTTTTGATAAAAATCGATTACAGTAAAGTGTTTCTGGACAAGATGATGTACCTCTCATGAAATGACACCGCCACATGCGTGCTACAAATTTTTGTTTTCGAAAAAAAAAAAAAGAAATCGGTTTAGATGGCTTTATCATGGGCTCACCAGCTGTGAGGAGGGGTCAACTTTGCGCAGACCTTTGGAGCCATGAAAGAAAGTAAGCGGAGTGTAGAAAAAAAAAAAAAAGCTAGCAACGAATGTGGAAAGAGGACGGCACAGTCCGTTCCGAAAGTAAAGGTGAAAAACATTTGAGATTGGCACCTACATTGGGCAAATGCATAAGCATCCTTTGTAAAAAAAAAAAAAGAGACATGGAAGAAGAAGAATAGGCTTCCGGTTTGTGATGTCGCACTATGACTTCACACCCCATGGAAGTTGGGTACTAAGTGACTCCCCTTGGACGTCGACATAACGCCACTTGGCTATTTCGATGTCTGATTGACTTAATTGGCTCTAATTATTTAACTAATCACTCTACACGTGGCAAAATTTTTCCCCAGTGAGATTTATTTTCATCGTCCCATTCGTTTTCTTATGACTTGTTTCGTTCAAACATGATCCTGCCGAAAAATGTCTGCGAAAACATACCCAACATCTGATTGGCTTAATTGGCGGTAATTAATTATCTAATTGCATGAACCAATTATTTTGCCAGCAAGATTTCTTATCCATAATCTAGTGCAACCCTTTGTTTTCTTATAACTCGTTTTGTTTGAACATAATCCTGCTGACAAACTTGTGACGTGACAGACATGATGTCTGAGCTAATTGGTTCTAATTAACTAATTAACTATTCTGCACGCACCAAAGTTTTTCCCAATGAGGTTTTTTTCATCCTCTATCTAGTGCAATCATTCTTTTCTAATTACTCATTTCGTTTGAACGTATGACAAACTTCTGGCGACCTGACAAGCACAATATCTGACTTAATTGGCTCTAATTAACTAATTACTCTCTCTGCATGCACCAAATTTTTTCCCACCAGGATTTATTCACCCTCTATCTAGAGTAATAATTTGTTTTCTTATCACTTGTTTCGTTCGAACGTGATCCTGCTGCTGGCGACATGACACACACATGATGTCTGATTGACTTAATTGGCTCTAATTAATTAATTTGCATGTACCAAACATTTTCACCAGTGAGATTTTTCATCGTTTATCTAGTGTAACCATTCAGTTTCTTATCCCTCATTTCGTTCGAATGTAATCCTTCCAAAAAACTTCTGGTGACACAACCTTGAAAACATACCCACTTAATGCTTACTGATTAATGAAAGTGCAGAGAGAAATAAGGTAGTGAAGAAACAGCCGAACATTCTTGGCACTGTGCAGAGCAGGGCATGAGGCTAAGGTGGAAATTATTGCCTCTTAAATGACAGAAACAGTGAAATATGATGCCATGTTCATGCAACGCATTGGTTTTTAAATGAAATCAAACTCAGTTGTATTTGTAGCCATGTTACATTCATGCTAGAGAGGTACTTCTACAAGGTGTCACCAATAACAACAACAAAAAATGTTATAAATGAAAAAAGAAAGAAAAAAAAAACTGCGCAGAGGCTATAAGAGACGGATGGAAGGTATTTTAGAGTGCTGTTTTATAAAGTAACAAAGCATGCTTGATAAGTAGCCATGTGATCACCAGACAGCATCTTCAAGGCCATTTCATCACTGATAACTGACATAGTAAAGGTTTCTGCCAGTCGGAGTGGGTTTACTATAAAAGTGTTCTACTATATCAACAAGCCCAGATTTTTCATAATAAAGCATATAGTTTTACACTTTGTTGAAGCTTTAGATTATTTTCATCAAATGGCCAGTCGAGTTGAGGATTACCAATACTAACTAGTATGTGGGGTTTGACATCCCGAAGTGAATCAGACTTTAAGAAATGCCTATACTAAATAATTAGGAAGCAGGTATAAGAAGATGACTTCTTTATCCTAAGCGCTCCCTACCATGCTCTCTCTCTTTTGTTTTCTTCTTTTTTTACTGCTGGCCTGACACAACGCCTCACATAAAGTGCCATGATGTATCTGAAAGGTCTTTGAAAGGAAAGCAACCGGCGCGAGGCAGAGTTTGACAATTTTAGCTCACACAAGTTGGAGGATCTTCTGTTCTTTCCGTGGAATTTCGAGCTCAATGCGAGTAGACTGGTGTAGGAGGTTGAGCTCGGCATTGAGCTGGGTTGTCGTGTAAGCTGAGCTGTTGGCCTGGACTCCCATGTGTGTCTTGGTCGGGAAGTCGAGCAGCATGCGATTCAGGAAGGTCAGCGCCCCACTGCAGTTGCACAAGTCAAAAGGAAAATAAGAAGCCTATTTTGACAACGACAACAATTCTACAGGGCTTAGGTCTGAACAATAACTAAAGAAAAGAAAAATAATACACTTGGTATGTCAAAGGCTACCAACCCAGGCCAAGGTAAACACAGTATGGGGTGGTGCTTGTTGTCTTTGTACAATGACTAATGAAGAAAGATTGTGACCACACTGCACTGATTTAAGATTGCACTGTGCTAGCACTGTTTCTGAAACCAATATTGACTAAAAATAAGTTTTTCTTGCATGCCTGGTTTCTGTTTGCATGTAATAGAAAAGCCTCTGCTTCACTATTGTTCAAAGATAGTAAAACAATTTTCAGTAAAGTAGATACTAAATTTTAGCACACAAAAACAAGCACAATATACTCCTTGTGAAAAGCACTTAGAACCAACAAGTGGCACTTGGTACACATGAAAACAGTTACAAGCATCTACACAATGCTGACATTGCTATCCTCTTGGGATAAAAATGACCCATCTGAACTGTCACTGCAAACAAAAAATTACAGGACTGTACTTAAGTCTGCTTAAGAGTGAAAATGGCAAAAACCACTTTACACGACTGTTCTCACTAACTGCATCACCATTATCATCTCTACTATCGTCATCATCACTATCACTACTATCTCATTATCAACCAAATACAGTCATTGTCATTGCCACTATCATCATTATCACGGACTGCATCGCCGTTGTCATCGCTACTATTATCCTCATGCTAGACAAGGAGAAATATAACTGGTTTCTCACAAGCCCAGTGTGGCTGAGTGGTTTGCCCGCTTGGCTGGGGATTGGAGGGGTTTGGTTCCCGGTGGAGACAGATAATTTTTTTTTAACATCAGTTCACACGAACAATTCCTGCGGACATTTCTACAACCCATGAGCCTATAGAGGCCTTAAAAAAGGGGGCAGGGTGCAGACAAAGTCACACTCATCGAACCTTGGGTGAAATTTGACGGCAAGGTTGCTTGGTCTGGTCTGGTGTGCCTCCGTTCTCAACGATGCCACCAGTGTAGCACTGGTGGTCCAGTTGAGCGGCAACCCCATCAGGGTGGGCACCTGGTGGTACCCCTCTATGATTCGGATGGTCCGCGTCACGTCGAACGACCGCGGGTTCTTGAGCAGCTCGTAGAGTGGCTCGGGTGGCATAAACAGGCCCACGAAGGCAGCCAGGATCTCGCCATAGCTTGAGAACGTCAGATCAGTGCCTGCCGGGTGAAGATGCCAACCAATACAGTCTTGCTGTCCCTTTAGAACTGAAAACAATCAACTGTTGGGCATGTTGAGACATGATTGGTTGATACAAGGCACAAGAGTGGACAGGATGAACAAAGAAGGCGCTATGTCCGCGTTTGTTCTTCGTTTGTCCTATCCACTCTTGCGCCTTGTGTCAACTTTAGGAACTGCTCAGGTGATCTGAAATATTCTTTTTGCGATCATAGCTAAAAGGTCAGCCTACAACATTCTCTCTAACTAGAAAAAGCTAGTGCATACATGTTGGTCACTAGCGACTTTGTCCTGTCTGTAAATGCAACATTAGTAGTAACACAGTGTGATTATATATAGACTCTTACACAGCTTTGCTATTACTTTTTTTTTATTGCTGCGGTACTGCAATCATGCCTTGTTGATTTCATTACTTGCACTAGGTCCTTTATCTTGTAAAACAAAAATTCACAGAGGGTACTAAAGAAAGTAAGCCAAAATCACTCGAATATAAGGCTGCCTCATTTTCATCCAGTGGTAATACATCTAGCTCCACCATCTCTAAAATCACTAACAACCCTAACTTTCCTTTGGAGACTATGGGCACAAGAAATATATCCTGCCCAATAATTCTTTCCTAAGGTTTATCCCAGCCCAGCTAACCTATACTGCAGTGCACACTGCAACAATATTTCACATTTTCCCTCGAATTGACCATAGCTTTAGAATTGAACCACCATTCTCACACACTGGCCTATATGGACGAATAAAATAATCAATGAAGCAAACACTTTGCAAGAAGGGGCAAGTTCTTTGACATAACACCTATTGTTTCCGAGCACAATTCTGATAAACTAGCATAGACACTGGCGCCGTTAATACATCATAACAGCAGGGAGTCCTGCATGTAGGCCCCTTCTAATGTTACTAGCTATGCACTCAGAAAAAAAAAAAAAAAGCACACATGCTGAATTTCACACCAATTTGCAAACACTACCCACAATGGTCACGTTGGAGTAAAAGCAGAAGATGCATTTTGTGCACGCCTTCTTCATCTTTGCAGTATATACAGCGTGTTTGGTGAAACAATGTTGTTTTCATTCATGTTACCCAAAACCCTCTCATCATATACCTCCAATTGACCCAATCCCATGGCAGCTGTGTCCATTCAATACCCAAAAAGCTTCTAATCTCATCCATTAAGTTGAATTTCAGCCCACCGCTGATATTTTTGCCTTCCCTAGGATCCCGTCTGTTACCCTTAACAAATACTGGTTATCTTTACTTTGCATTGCATGTCCTGCTCTTGCCCGTTTCTTCTTCACGATTACGACTAGAAACTCATTAAATTGCATTTTCTCCCCGACGCATGCTGCTCTCATATCCAGCCTCTCACATTACATTTCTCATTTTCCGAAAGCAAAGGAAAGAAAAAAAGTTATGGAAACATAACTCTCAGTGTTGTCCTGAACTCAAGTTCAAGCCCACTCAGAGCTCACCGAACATGTTCAGGTCCACAACTGGTGTCAGCGACATGCGACCGGCAGGCGGCATGAGTTCCAGGATCTTCTTCAACCCCTCCTGGAGCTTGGGGAAGTGCTTCAACGGTCGCTTCAGCCTAGCCGCACCACCACCGCCGGGAACGAGCAAATTGAAGAAGGCCTCCCAGTCTGGCCGCCAATCACCATCCTTGAGCTTGGCCGCACCAAGCACAAATCGCTCAATCTCTGCAAGGAATAGGGACGGTGTTTAGCCCTCACTTCCTCAGCCAACTTCGCCCCTTCAAGGCATGTTACACTGACCATTACTGTAGCCACAGAATAATATAATAATGGGTTCACAAGAAGAAAATACCAAAAATGCTTTTATCTCCTTTCAACTCATTTATCAACAATATGCTTTAAAATTCTGAGCTTCTTTTATATCTTCCTTGCATGCGTGAAAACCTTAAGTAACAAACAATCTGCTTTTCTTTTTTTTGAAGCCGCAAGCTAGGCGCAAGTCAAAAACAACACAGTGGTGATTTCTCCCTTAGATGAGGCCTTCCAGCCTATGATCTCAACCTATTGTCACAAAGCCATGCCTCCATTGCCTTGCTTCTGCTAATATGGCCTCGTTGGCAGGAGCAAGATGACTCACCCCAACACTATCACAAAATGTTTTATGATGTCGGTTTGAAAGTTTCCTTCGGGCGGTATATGCCGCTGTACTTTGATGAGAGTCCCCATGCGGGAAAAAAAATCTAGCTGCCCTTTTGCCTGAAGAGGCGGTTGGCAGGTGGTGAAGTGGAGAGGAAGAAATTCCCCTTTCTCTTGAAGAGGGGGATGGAAGAAAAACAAGGTGAAATGCAACACGTGGCTGGTGGTGATGGGTAGTGAGTGAGGAGAGAGTGGAGAGGAAGCAAAGCACGAGTCATACATTGAGTGACAAACTAGGTCACACCACCCACTCTGAAGCCCTTCCGCCTAAGGTTTACATCTGGATCTCTCCCGTATGATCCCCCACAAGAAGGCAAACAAAGTTACAACCTCAAATACATGTGACAGTGTTTTTACAATGCCTTCTGTGTGGCTATGCCGGATGCTCAAATTTTGACGAGGAAACCTGGTTTCTCTGCCTATGATGCAGAATGTTGTTGCTGTGGTTGGTCTGTTTACCAACTAATGAAAAGCATAGCTAGCAGCTACGGTTAGTAGCCAGCCCTTCATAAATACTGATCTACAGTGAACTTGCACTCGCTGGTGTGTGCACAAGCAAAAAAGAATCAGTACTATCATCTTTGAGCTTAACAGAAGCGTGGACTTGTACTACACAGTGTAAATATGAAGCATGCCTTGTCAAATGCATGCTTCATTGAGTGAGACATGGAATTTTTTGCATGTCTGTGGAGAACTACAGAACAAACTAGGGAATGTTTGCACAGCCGAGAGAACAGCATCGAGTAAGTGATGCCTAAACCCTAAACTACTCAGATTCCTTATCTGCCAAAAAATAATTAATTTACACAGAGATAGCTAAGCCAATGGCACATTAAAAGCAACATAAATGCAAGAACAAAGGGAAGATACACTACAAGTGCTAGCCCAAGAGCCCAATAGCAAATGGCAAACAGAGATCATGTTGTGTGTTTCTTCTACCTTTTGTCCTTGTCTTTCATGCTAATTTCTGATTCAACTTGGGCAGTTTTCACCTTACTACAAATAGTTCCACTAAGGCACTCACGAGTTCTCACCTTTGAAGAAAATGGTGATGTCTGCAAAGTGGAATTCGGTGCCAAACAGCTGCAAGCTTATGTTTCTGGAGAGATCCGAGAGCAGATTTCGCCAGCCACCAAAGATCTCCTCCGAGCCTGCCTTGATGGCAAAGCCACTTAGTTCCGTTGGCATAAAGGGCAGTTTGATTCGCCTTTCGAAGGTGTGCCGGCTGGACTTGCGGATTTTTTCAGTTCCACTGCTGCCATAGTGCTTCTCCGATGTGTAAAGCTTTTCTCCAGGGCTGAAAGTATGCGATACAAAGCAGTGAAAGTCTGCTATAATAGCATAACCACCTACAAGGGTAAGATGTATTACACGGCTACAACAGTGCATTAAAAAGAGAGGCAACGAATAAAATGTCAGTAGTTCTGATGACTCAAGCAACAAAAGATGGCTTTCTGAAAGTGCTGGGAGCATTTATACTTTCAGATATAAAAGCACTCGTTAAAATGAAATTTTGTTATGTCATTCATCAAAATTTGTTGTTAAAATTAAAACACACTGCTCTGGTGCAGTATGATGAGCTCACAGGAACCATCACTATAATTTGGTGGTTCTATACTCACACCAGGAAGTGGGTTTTGGACTAAGTAAAATTCAAAGAAAATAATCAAATAAATAATTAAGAAAATAACTATGGATAAACTAAGCTTGAATGCACTGATTCATTACTAGATACTAATCACAAAGAGGCTGCTCTCACAGAGAAACCCTTTTTCAGGAGTGGAAGCAGGCTTGAGCATTTTGGAGCAGCTCAGGGAGCACTAATAGTGCCAACATAGAGCAGCTTTGGAGCTATAAAATGAGAGTTTGGAGCATTCAAATTATGCTTTGGAGCATGTTTCTAGGGTCAAACGCATTTAATAATTGCATGCTTTTGTTTCTGACATACAAAAATACCCAATTTGATTCCTTTCTATTCAACGTTGAATGCTTTGCTGACTACATCCACATCTCTGACAAGACAAGACAAACAGCCATAACATGCGCAGATATTTAAAATAACACAACTGAACTGGGGAAAATTTTGGAAAAGAAACAGCAAACCGACTGTTTGCTTCTACATTTTATAACTGAACTAAGCTTACTCTTTTGACATGATAGATTCAAACGTGGAGTCCACCACTTTGACGTGCTCAAGCGCCACCACTAGTTGGGAGTTCATATCAATGACTGGCACATTTCCGCTTTCCTTGTGGATATTCTTTTTGACCCCATGCCTATGCTGAAAAATTCCAGGGCACTAGCACCTTCAGGAAGGATAAACTGCATTCAAGGATAGCCTCTTCCTCCTCCAGACTTTTTTTTGCTTCATAGTCTTCTGCCAGTGGCTCCTGTTTTCACCTCAGCAACACCGGCCCTTCCTTAATTTAAGCATGTTGACAATAGGCCCCGTATGGCATTCCAACACTCTTGAGAATATGTCTAGTGAACGACACCTTTCTGGCATCACCCCCTCACCCTTCAAGTATGCTGTTGTCTGACGTAGGCTCGAAATGTTTGGCACTAACAAAGAGGCATGATGGTGAAGTACCTGGTTGTTTTCAGAGCTGAACCCTTAGAACAACTCAAGTTGTTCTTTGCTGTCGGACAACTTTCCTAACGGCTCGAGGTACCCGCCAAGACTGCTTCGCTCACTTCTCTCACCACTGGCAAATCAAAAGGCTTGGAGAATGTCCTATGTTAAGTGCACAAATCATTTTTTCATAATTATTTCCCTCCAATCGCTTGTTGTGACTTCCTTAAATTTACTTGCAAATTTGTTATGTTCTATGTTTTCTAGTTTATAAAACATTTATACACATTAAGCTCAGCGTGAGGTGCATTATACCAACCACTGTTGTTTCGACTAAAGCAGACCCTAGAATGTGCACACGGAGCTCACAGCATACCCCTGCCTCCTGAGCTTTTCACCGTCACTCAATTAAATTGCATCGAATCACACTTTGGGGGAAATTTAATTAATAGCCTCCTGTGCAGCAAAAATTCGTGTTTTGCTAAATTTGATGGCAGAACATCGAGGCTGCCGGTTTGGGGCAGTTTTGGAGCAGAATCGAGCAAATGAAACAGCACTTCCACTCCTGGAATTTTTATAGGTTTTTAGGGAATCCTAGAGCTTAAAACATTTTCCCTTTCCAAATTTCTGAATTGTCTAAACTTCAAGAGAAAAAGGAAAAAGCCAGAAAAAAGGGATTTTGAGTACATTTAAAAACTTTTTTGTTATGGCACAGAAAATTGCTGGCTAAAGAGACAAAAAATGAATACAGTTTATCGTCACCACGTGGTAGCTTTGACAGATTAAATGCTTGTCAGTTAATTGTTGCTGTTGTTTCTTTAATTGCATATGCCCAGGGTTGAACTGCAGACAATCAGGGTATCTTTTCCATCATCAATGTCGCGAGCCTGAGTTGCGTAGTGGGGGAAAGATTGCTCCATTTGTAACTTTGATCTTCAGAATAAAAAGTTCATCGCTTGTGGCAAACAAATATCAGCACAGCTGTGAAGAGCCAGAGAGTGAATTTATACAAAGAACAATTTTTGGACAGAGTAGTCTTCGATGCCATTTTAAGAACAGCTCCAGATGACCACAGGTTAAGTCAAAGTCTTCCTATGCACTACACCGCTCATCAAAAACACAGCTCCAGGCATATTATACTAAAGAGGCAGCCTAAATTCTCTTTTACTCTACAAAATAAGCCAGAGATTGCCACCACGAAGAGCAGTGATGGCTATATGAAGCAAATGCTGGGTTCATTTTCTAATTATGCTGCAGTTATCAGGAGACCAAGCAACTCAAATAACACACACTAAGATGGACAGAAATTTCAAGTGCATGCTACCGGCACCAAATAAATGAAATGGTGCACATGAAATGTGAAAAAAGACTTAAATTTAGGGAGGCTGAATACATGCACGGTTCATCATTTGTCATCAGGTGCGATGACTACTTTGCAAAAGTGATTATTTGTAGTCTTTCGCCAGCCACTTGCACTTTTATGTTTTTGCATTTATATTTGAGCTGTCTCGTTAGCACTTTAAGCATATTAACTTTCTTCGACACACTATTGCAACCTAAGGGCAAAGACAAAACTTGCTCAGGAAACAGAGGTCATATAAGGTGGAAAGGGGCAAAAAATAAAATACATCTACAGCCGAAATCAAGCCGAATTCACAAGCATATTGTTGTGTCTATATTTTTTTGGGTGCGGATTTGTTGTGGCTAGGCTACACTCCTACTTACTTCAAAGGTGATACTGGAGTCTTCTTTGATGAGTTTGAAATGAGCAGTTGGACAATTATTAAGTGCAATTTTCTGGACACTGATTGCATATATTCTTGCTGGAAATACATTAATGCATCCAGAATTAGGCAGAGGGTCAATTTTTCTCAATACGAAAATTGGACATCATTGTCATTGGTGTCCATTTGAGCAACAAGAAACAAGAAAAAAAAACTACGTTGCGAACAAGTATTGTTTAACTGCATTGGAAGAACTCAAACACAATGTGTAGTGTTATATTCTTGCTGTGTTTAAAAAGTAAAGGTTAATATTCACAGAAATAAAGAGCGGCAGTAAGTACGCACATCGATTACAGCACATGTGGCGAATGCTTAGCCAACTTCGGAGGAAAATAGAGAACTTTCCATGGTTAGCAATTTTTCCAAGGAGGAATCTTGGAAAGAATGGTCAGGGTATCTTTGTACATATCTATAAAAACATCCACAAGGTTTCTAACTCTGCCAAGGTCAGATCAGAACCCAGCACCTCGCACGTGCAAGACATATGTGCCACCGCTAAACCAGAGCTGCAACAGTAACTGTGACTTCATGTGCAGAGCAGCAGAATTATACATTCATGACCAATGTGCCTCGTGGGCCGGTTTGGACGCTTACATGATGCTACCGCTGTCAAACTTTCCCTGCTCCAAAGCTGCCTTCAGCTCTGAGGGGAGCGAGTCGAGGAAGTCCGATATGGCATAGTCCACCAACTCGGAGTGCCGTGGCTCACTGTCCAGTGCATTGGCAACCGCCTTGCCAAACTTCCAGCGATCTGGCTCTCTGGTCAGCAGTTTGTAGACGGCAATCCGCAGTTCCCAAGGCCTTGTGCGATCGCTTAGCAGGCCCCTCGTCATCATTGACAAGCTGTCGTACGTTGGACGGAATTCACGCATAGCCTGTAAATTGTCGCACAAATTCGCAAACTCAGAGCCTCGGCAAGGCAACTAGACTGTTCGTCACACTCAAACACGCAGCCACAAAAAGTTATTTTTGTAGGAATTTGTTCTTGGGCGTAAAACAGGAAAGCGCATGCATAGCTAGAGCAAACATGCAGGCCAGGGATTTTTCAACTTTCCCAGGCACATTTTAACTTGTGTCTGAATCAGCAAACAAATCGTCCACGAATGGCTAATTAGCTTTAATTAACTGACTGTTTACGAATGGTGAGAGAAATAACTATGACTAGGGTATGTTAAAGCACCACACAGGTTGATAGGCTCGATTGCCCTGTGCTTGCAGAAATCTCCCTTACTCTTAAATACCTTTAAGAACATAAGCTCTTATTACTCACATTTGCCAGTTTCTTGCCCGTTTCTACATCGTCACGTGATCATGGCTACAGTATTGCAAATAATTTTTTAGCTACCATGTGACCACCCATACAATTGAGTCCACCACCTGGTCCACCATGTGTGACGTCATGATTCCCCAAGGCCACATGACCAAAGGCACCCCACCCCCACTGCATTACCCACTATACTATCGACCAACCTTATGTACTCCACCTGGGGATGAGTGCGTGTGTCGCCATTTAGAATCAGCATTGGTAGCAAAACATTGGTCCACCCGTTCGAGGTACAAGGTTCTGAGTGGTGCCAAACGAATTGGCCCCTTATGGCATACAGAATTATTTTTCAAGCTGAATCCTAACGCATGTGCGGGGTTCGTACAGACGACCTTTGGACTTTGAAACCGTGACGGGGTGCGACCTTCAGGGGACCATGGTGGGCGAACCAGTATGTGAGAGTAAAGAGGTGTGGGCGGGGCCAAACAAATCAATGTTTCGTGATGTACACGTTGGTACTGAAATTGAGGTCCTAGGATTAAATTCTGTAAATCCAACTTAACGCTTAATCATATGCCTGCAGCGGTTCAGCTCTTCTTTTTTTATCCAACTCGAGCCATGACAACTTATATGTGCCAAAACTAAATTTTGTTGAATGCAATCGCAAGTTTAACAATTCTATTTAAAAAAAATGGTGGTGCATGCCGGTAACTAGAACAGGGCAAAGTGCTGAATGTGATTGTTTTATGAATGAGCAGCGTGCGTTGTGACTGTCGGAACCACCCCAACTGTTGTAATGCACATATGTGCTGTAACAGCACATGTGGTTAACAGAATTGGTGATTCCAGCAGTTCTTAATCAAGCTGTCTTGCTACGAAACTGCCTTCACAATTCAGAAAAAAAAAAAAAAAAGAGTCCACTGAATCCAGCATTCAGTTACCTCTATTGCAAACACTGCCACTGGAACAGGCAGGTCCCTATTCTGAGCACAGGCCAGAAGGGTGGCCTCCAACTCAGGATTGGCAACCTGAGCAATGATGCCAGCATTCTTCAGAGCCTACAAAGAAAAGAGGAAACAAAAAAAAAGAAGGTGACCACCCACCACAATGCCCATGTGACACGACAGCGTACGACAGCAGTTTGTGACGTCTTCTCAGCCACATCTCAGCTATTGTGGCATGAAAGCAGTTTCTTCGTTTTCTCAATTTGCTGACGTCTTGCCTACTATAGTATGTACTGAGGATACCTCAAATCCAAGCGTCGGTAGCCTGTGTAAGTGTACTTTGCTTCGCTGCCCACGGAGGGCACCAAGGATCTACAGTTTGCACTGAGCTATCTCAATGGCACAATGTGGCCCTAGCTAACCTCCTTTCCTTCCATTAGGTTTCTTTGTTTTTTTGCAACAATGCCGAAAATGGCGTAAAACTGGAAAACATGCCATTACACACTTTCCTGTTAGAATGCTGCTCTACCTCACTGTCTCCGAAGGTAAATGCACGACTCCAGGCCACTGAGTTGTGCATAGAGTGCAATCAGACAGACACCGTATAAAAAGTCACAAGTGAACGACGTCCAACTGCAAAGAAGCATTCCTAATAAAAGAGCAAAGACAACCACAAGCTTTCAGGCTTCCTCCCTCTATCTGATCTTTGCCCTCCATGTTGGAGCAGGTGGCATTAAATTTAGAGCATTTTATTTTTTGGTTTTCCCATGTGGCGATGTCAAAGTTACACAAGTCAGGGGTGTACGAAGTGCACTAAAAGATCATTATCAGCTGTTTGCGAGGTGACTGCAGTAACAGGTAAGGAAATCGCACAACTTTCTCAGACAAGTAACTGACGCACAGGCATACAGCATAAATGGAATCACATGTATATTTCTAAAATAACTGAAAAGTATTTATGTTGTGCACATATTTCATATGAAGTCAACTGTTACTTCGAAAATAAAATAAATTATTATTATTATTATTATTGTCCTGTTTAGTGCTGTTTAAAGTATCTTGTACTGCTTTTTATCCGTTTCTTATTTATATTTTTACTTTAAACTTTATTTTCAAATCTTACTGTCCCGCGTTCAATTCTATATTTTTATTGTAATTCCCTGTATTTCTAGCCTGTGTTTTAGGTACCACGCACATGTTGTGCCTGGAATGGTTGTTTAATTTATGTATATTTCTTTATTACCACAATCAATGTCAGTTATTTGCTTTTTTTTATTCTCTCTATATATATATATATATATATATTTTTTTTTCGTGATGTGCTCTACAATTCTCTGACTGTGTATATAAGACATGCTACTCATTGATTTCTTTCTTTCCGTGACACTTTTGGTCTCAGTTTCATTTCATGTATTATTTGTTTCCTCTTTTGTGTTCTATCTGTGTGTGTAAAACTTGTGCATGCATTGTAATTTTATTTTGTGCTGCAGCACGAAGACCACATGGTTGTTCTTGCGCACATTAAATAAAGATTGATTGATTATTATTATTATTATTATTATTATTATTATTATTATTATTATTATTATTATTATTATTATTATTATTATTATTATTATTATTATTATTATTATTATTATTATGTTCCACATAGACCCTCAATTATGTTTCACAGAATGACATGATGATGCTGAAGTGAGATACCTTACATTGCGCTCAAATCAAGCTGGCTAAAAAAACCCACTATGTTTATTGCAGACTACACCTGTTGGCCTGTGCCTACTTTAAAACAGCTAAGTATGCTATCAACGACTGCTTGCCTGTTTGATAATGCTCAATGTGAAGCCCTGTTATCAGCACCGCTTGCTCCCTAGCTGTGCTGCTGAGATTGCACTGTAATTCATGCATTGTTAGAGCTTGACCGTCTGTTGTACTCCGTCATTTTCCGTGACATAAAAAAAAGAAACATCTTTGTGCATTCATACGACTAAATGTGGCAGCTATTCACATGCACCGAGTCTTGTTTTGCATCTATTGTAGTGAAAGAAAAATATAACTAAGCCCAATTAAGCAACAAAAGCCTAAGTTAAGAAATGTCATATTTGACAAAGCACTCGGGCATCAGCCATTATGAGAAGCCTCCAAGCAGAACGCATATTTTCTTGGAACAGTAAGGTAATGGAAAGTTGTTGTTAACCATTGTGGTGTAATACTCTTCAAAGCTCTGCAATCAACCTGCAACATCACCCACCTTCAGCATCATGATAAGATGGTTCATTTTCTGTGGCTTGGTGTACAATGATGGGTAGGACACTGTCTCAATATCACAGTTTCTGCCCAGGAATCTGGTAATGTGTCTGAGGACTGTATTGAAGATGGGAAGCACCTGAAGAAAATGAGCAACCGTGTTTAGTTCAAAATAAACCAGTCAGGTAAACCCTCAGATAAGACAAGCCAGTGTTATTATTGTTATGCACACCAAAATAGCGGTTGACCCTATAGCACAAAATTCCTTTAAGGGCTATTTGCTCCTGCCTGCTTTCTTACACTAATAAACTAAGTAGAAAGCTATCACACAGAAAGAAAGAACCTTTTACATGTGTTAAGTGCGTAATTTGTCCCATTAACTAAGGTGTAGTTTTTTCTTTTTGTTGGCAACATTTAAACACATCAGGTCTAGACAGAAGCTAGTGCTAAAAAACAAACAATCAACTAACTAGTTTGGTTTGGTTTGTGGGGTTTAACATCACAAAGTGACTCAGGCTAGGAGAGCTATGAGAGACAATCAACTAACTACTGTGAAAAATACAACCACCTCAAATTCAGCTTGGCATTGGCAACAGAAGACAACAGCTGTGTGAGACTAGGTTTCTGAAGTAAAAGACCAAAAGAAATAAATTAAAAATTGAGGGGACACTTAAGCTCCACCATTAAGGTTTAGACACGATAGTGCTTCACACACGTTAAAGTAATTTTCTCAGTTTTTATTTTTATTTTTATATATTTTCCCTTTTGGCAGCCGAGCAATGATGTCAGCGGTAAGCTTGAACGCCATTCCTTAAAACTTGATTCATTCGATGCAATGCCGGGGGGGACTCTATCATTAATTATGCAATAGCGTTTCACACGCACGGTGGACATTTTTCACTTTTTTCTTTCATTCGCTGTGGATTTTCGCGTTAAAATGGACAACAATGCCGACACCGGCTTATCTGCGACACAGGGCCCTTACGCTCTCACGCAATGCAAGTGAGAACAGCATCTGTGCAGCTGACAATAATGATGAATGCATTCGCCACAAAGACATAAAACCTTGCCGCAACTCACTGTGTTCTTGTCGACATTGTTGGCATGGTACTTTTGCACCATACGGCCCAAGAGAAGCCAACACATTCTGTGCTCGGTCGCCTTGCAAATTTCCTGTGTGCAGATGCCCATCACCAAAGAACACAGACATCAACCACCTTTTTGTCAATAACACAAACAAAGCAATGTTGCTGTAGCATTTCTCTGACTGCTCTTTCAGTACAACTAAGAGCTTTAAATGAACCGCTGTTATACAAAGCACGACATCTGCTTTATTTTCCTCCCAATTTTTTATGCATTGTTACACATAGCTATTCCCACTATATATGTTAAGGGGTGATGGGGCTTTCAGCAAAACTACTTTAGTTCCTAATGTATTTGCATGAATTTTTTTTAGAACATTAAAAATAATTTTATGACTAGTCAGAAAAACTTTCACGGTTTACATACATCAAGAAAGTCGTTTTCTACTATTTATCTTTCATCTGAAACTTCTGAGAAGTCTGAAGAGTTATCAAAATGTATAAGGCTGGTTAAAGGTTTATTGCATTCCTACAAGCATCCTATGGGTCAAGACAAGCTAAAAATATTTTCAGTTTTCAGGTTTTTGTGATGCAATCCTTGTTGATCTGTTTACTCTTCCCCCCCCTCCCCGAAAACTATACAAGAATTTTAACTACTAAATTTGACAAAAGAAATATCTTGTCCTGTTATGTGGTCTTAGGAGTGCAACAAAAACAAACACAGTCAAAACAGATAAAAGAATAATAGAAAATTTTTTTTTTCCAAGGTGAGCATCTAGACAGAAAACTGTAACAGAAAAATAATGACTGTTCGAGCAGTTCTTTGATCTGTAAAGACAGCGTGGTTAAAGGAAATTTTTTAGAGTACTTTCCGGTGTATTTCGGCAGTGAAACTTCAGAAAAGCATATAAAATGGCTTGTAATTAAAGACTTTCATTTTTGAAATGCATTTGCAGCTTTCCTTGGCTATGTTCACTGTATGTGCATAAAGACTACCAGTGCTTTTTGAATCAATCTTTATATTAGACACCTGTACATTAATACCCATAAGGTGATTTGTATGTACTGAAATGAATAAAATATCAGTTACAGTATCGTTTATTGGTAGAAACAGTTGGTTAAATATATTGATAATTCATAATTCATAATTTACCTATTACAAATACATGGGAAATAACTAGTGGTGATTGTTACTGGAACGTGGGTTTTAACATCCCAAAGAATCACGTGGACTACAGTATTGAGAACTCCATATTAAGTTATTGAAAGTGTCAAACTAATGTAAATTAATTTAGGTTCTTGCATGACGCATGAGCATTCTGAGTTTTGGCCCCATCAGCGGCTGACCTCAATTTCTAGAAATTAGTGATAATGTTGAGATATGTACCTAACGCTCTGAAAGCATACAGCTGCAATTCATCTCGTAAACTGAGGCAAACAGGGCTATAAGTGCAGTCAAATAAACAGCACAGAGGCATTGCAAACTCACAAAAACTTCCTCAAGGTAACGCGTATCATTATTGCGCAAGAAACTCCAGGAGTGGAAGGCAAGTGGAAGGTAGGCATCATTCACGTGGCCATTCATCACGAGGTGACGGAAAGCACGCAGTGTTGGGACCGTGTTGCTCTGTATCAGCGCATCTTGTAGGAAGGACATGGCCAGTGCCTGCAGGTGTAACAAAGTGATTTTCACTCATCTTGGTGACCATGTGCAGCTAGTTCAAAAACGGCAAAGCAAAGCAATGTCTCATCTACACATTAGCTTTCCCGCACAAATCACTCATCAGGAAACAAGGACCACTAACAAATAGATAACTAAGCATGCATGTGAAAACGTGGCTAGAGCGCACTTTTCGTGATTTGCTTTTCTTTTTCCATTCTTCTCACCTATCCAAAATCCATTTGGCATGCACCATATATATATTTTTTGCACCCCTTGGCATAACTATCACACTAATTTTTTTGTCCTCCTCTAGCACTATGGATTGAAAACATTTCAAAATATTAAAAAGAAGCAAAAGGCAAGCAGAAAAACAACTTGCCTTCCATTTTTGAGTACACAAGTTTTCATCAACATCGACGTCATCTGGTCTGCGATCACAGTTTGCAATGGAATCGACGAAGCCCACCAGGTCATTAGACTTTCTCAGAAGCACCACAAGTTCGTGAAAGAGTGGAATCGTGAAGAGTCTGATCTCTGTTTCGGCTGTTTCGACAAGGTCAGCCAGCTTGTTCCTCAAGGAATCGTCAAGATTGGCCTTTTCGCTGCTGTCGAATTGAGCCAGCGATGGGTCTGGAGAGGGAAGGTGCTTGTAAGCAATTCCAACTGGCACGAAATCGAGAAGGTTGCCAAAGTCATTGGGGGCCATCTCAGTGGCTCCTTGCGACTTGAGGGTCATCTTGTAGCTATAATGAAAGAAAGAAAGTCATGCGGAAGGTCAGTACCACCTCACTGAAAACTCACAAAGCCCTAATTGTTCGACCCCTGAGGGTTGAACGTTGTTTGAGTTATTTGAACGCCTACACAGTTGACAAGGAGTATTGTGACTAGTGAGATTTATTTATTTGCTGATGACCAAAAAAGTACTGTAGAGTTGATGTGGCACAGTAAAACTGTGCCGACCTGATAGGGTCAGTGACAGCAAAATTTAACGCAGCGACATAATTCAACAGCCATTGAATGTTAGTTTTGCCAAAAAATTTATTTTCCATATTTCACTACAAAAAACTGTGCTTGAAAAGTCCTTTACACATTTTAATGGGTGTCCTTTTGTTTGAAAGATATTGTTACGATGCGGCAAGCCGATGAAGAAAGACGACAGAGCATGACCGATGGCATGAATATGTTAGCGGGCCTAGCGCGAGTGCTCCTGCCCACGCCACTGCCCACTCCTTCTTCGTTGCTTATCTGTAACAATATGAAAAATAAATGTACAGGGCTTATTCTAGTGAAGTCAACTGCTTGGTGTGACTATGCAGGCAACCATAGTGCGCAGCAAGATGGCAGTAGCATCGCAGACACGAGAGCAATACAATCCTGTTGTCCAGCAAAACTGGTAATAACCCCTTACCCACAAGGAATGTTCAAGTGAGGAGGGGGGGGGGGGGGGGGGGTAGTCTTCTATTAGCTTCCTTGGATACGCCTATTAAAGAAGTGGAGTGCACACTATGCACACTGTCCCCACACAACCTCTCTTCGTATAGCATCTATTGAACTGGTGGCTATACCCCAGCTTGAGATTTTTATTGTGAAAATTCCAACAGTCCTTGCCACCACCCCTCAAATCTTATAGTGAATAGGGCCTCTACTGGACTTGGGAATCTATTTCAACTCTACATTTCTAGATGATGCCCAGTTCTGGTTCGTCCTCTATCCCTGCTTTGCCGACCTACAGGAGTTTTCCTTGCTCAATTGAGTTCTTGCCTTTGAGTCGCGGTGAGTCATGCGATATATCATTTGTGATGTATATACTAACTCTGTATCCTGCTCTGCCCAATAAAATCTTAGTGAGTATTAAGTGCTTGTACGTCTTCTGTCCTGTGTTGCCTTTTTTCACGCCCCTTACTTTGCAAGCTTAATCTGCCAAATGTCTGCCATTCTACATGCCTACTATTACAGATTATGGAAGCAACTACAACTACAAACCTTCGTTGTCAAGAGTTAAATGGACAATGTGGAAAGCTCTCCCCAAAGCTGTAAAAAAAAAATAATTCTCCAGACCTCATCGGCTATGTTTATCTGGCAAAAAAACACGCGTTTATCTAATTGGGAACACTAGATTTGAAAATCCTTTTATCATCAATTTGAAATGGTAATGCCCTCACTGAAAAGAATGGGTTGCCATTGTTCTGAAGTGAACGACACAGTCTTTGGCATCCGTATCCGAAAAACTGATGTCGATTCACCTGCTTTACTTGTAAAACAGGCCTGTAGTGTCACCACTTATATTTCACTTCTTGGACTCTTCTAGCTTACAAAAGGTATTTAAGGTATTTGGTGAAGGTGGTCTCTTTGTCACTCGAATATGTATCAAAAACAGGCCTATTTGTCTTCAGTGTCCATTTAAAGCAGGAGCAACGTCCTGGATCAATCGCCCATAGTGGTACTTTGCAGGTTACCTCACTGCAGCACAATACGCTTCCAAAGTCACCTTGTTTCCTCTAGTGTAGTATTCAGGCCAATAGCAACATGTGTGGCATAACTGGTAGGACACACGGAAGTGATAATGTCAGCCTTGAAAGTGGCTTCACAAACATTCCTTTAGGCTTGCCACGTGGGCTGCATTTGCACCAGCAAGAGCCTTTTTGCAAATGAAACTAATGAGGAATAGTACTACTATCAATACACAAAGGGACATGACTGTTTCGATGCTTGAAAGAAACTTGAGGGAGACTTGTATCCCTGAATCACTGTCACAGTCCTCGAATAAAAAATTTACAGGTTGTACTTTTGCATGCACTAGCAAGCAGTTGACCTCAATAACAAGTGCTTGGTGGCCCGGGACAAATCCAAGTACGAAAGCATCCAGAGCAGTGTTTGGATACCACCAAACCACATTTAAATCAAAGTCAAGCCACTGTTAAGGCTAAATTTCAGGTGGCCCAGGTCAGATTTGAGTGCAACCATGTTAGGACATGCCAATGTATTATCCAATTTTGATAGAATTGTATTTCCGTCTCATCAAACATTATTTCACTGTCATGACAACACATCATTCCTCTATTGCCTCCGTATCATTGCCTCATTATCTCCTTATCACTTTCCATCACCATCTGAATGCCATTTTTATCCCTTTCATATCACATGGTTTTGATTTCTATCACTCATTAACACATATAGCAGCATTCCTACCTATTCTCCAAGTAACACATAAACATCTTGGCTACAAGGTTTCGTACTCGCTTCCCTTGAGTAATTCCTGGGTTTGAATCTACTCAGACAGAGTTTTTTTTCCTCGGATATTCTTCTCGGATGTATTCAAAGTATTATGTCTGGAATTTGTCATAATTAATTTGATTAATCAACATAGGTCTAATTGATAACAAAAAATCCAGTGCTATGCTATTTTTCAGCAAGAAAATTTAGAAAAAGGGCTTTGTCTTGCCGTGAGGAACCTATCTAGGAATCAGCATGACAAATTGCACATTGCCAGTGCCTTTCGCAATTTCTCCAGGCTTGATATAAAGGACCTATTCGAACCAATTTGATATGCTTCTGTAACTTGAGAACTAGCATGCACAATTCTATGAAACTTCGTGGTTTTTCATTTGTTAAAGTCATAAGCCTGTCCTGAAAATTTCATCATGATAACTTGAGAAGCAAAAACGTTATTGTTCTCTCAACTTTTGAGAGCCGTTTTCTCAGAATCAATTTTTTGCACAGTGTGGCTGCTAGGAAAAGTCATAGCTCAAGCACCGCTTATTGAATTTTCATGAGGTTTTTTTTGTCACATACCTAAGTAAATTTCTGAGGGCAAGACAATTCGTTATTTTCAAAATATTTCATTTGTAATTAGGAGCAGTCAATTAAAATATTGTTAAGTCAGGTGTAAATTTTAACACTGAATTTAGGGCTGTACTAAAATTTTTCAGAGAGGAAATTTGGAAAAAGGGAATTGTTTTGCCCTGGGGAAACTATCCAGGAATGACCATAACAAATGTCACACTGCTAGCAGATTTTTCAAATTCTCCAGGCCCGCCCCTAGGGACCTATGTAAACTATCTTGATATACTCCTCTAACTTGAGAACCGATGAGCCCAGCTCCATGAAACTTGGTAGTTCGTCAAATGTGTGTACTATGAGCATACTCTGAAAATTTTATTCAAATACCTCAAGAAGTAAAAAAGTTTGTGTTCAAGGGTAGCCTCCCCCCTTAAAGTGAAATTGCTAAATGCAGCCAGCAATGCTGACATATTAAAACTAGACAAGACATGAAGAAGGAGACATCCTATCTTTCCCTCTCAAAAAGCTGGGTAGTGTCAATGAGTACTAATTAGTCCATAAGAAAATTTAATTCCTTTTGCGACATTACGCCCTATGACTCTCCAAACAGATATGTATGTGCTGAAAAAGATGCCCCTGAAAGACATCACCCTGCAATTTCATGGAATGCAAGCCCACCCTGGCCAGCGAATGCGAGGAAAATTACATTGTGATGGGTGTTTACGGTGCACAAGCATTTAAGGGCTGTCACGTGACAAACAAACGGTTAGTAACGTTTCTTTGTTTGTCAAGAGGAGTGAAAGTTCTCAAACAGCCACAATTCATTTAAAAGATTTCCTTCCAGGTGTCTAGTAAGATATGAGAGATTTACAACTGCTTTTCCTGCTAAATGTGACACAGAGTGATAGGGTAAACCAGCTTTATGTAAAAATGTGAAGAAATTTTTTATCTTAGTTTCTCAAGTCGTTTTAAAACCAGCTCGTTAAGACTAACGTCTACATCTGTGCTGTAGCCACTACCAACTAGCTACAACAATCACCGGAGGCCAACAGACTTACAAGATGTTGGTTTGCACTGCAGTTGTGGTGCTGTGGGTGGATTCCAGCTTGATGGCATGCCTCTCGTGACACCGGAGAGACTCCAAATAGTCAGCGTTCTCCGAACCAACGTATGTGCAGTCAAGTGTAGAATTTATCACGTACTGAATGAAGTGCTGCAAAGAGGTGAAAAACGTAAATTTTATCCTACCCCATGTTTGTACAAAGCTACAAAAGCAATGAATTATTTCATTCACTGATATGTCGACCTTTACCTGATGACCTAGAAGACCAGTACGGTATAATTAATTAATAAATCAGCCAAACAATCACACTTCAAATGTCTGCTAGGGCTGTCTATATTGTTACAAGAATGATGTCAACATAAAAGGTTATAAAGTAATGAAATACAGAGGATTCAAGGCTAGCAAAGGAAACACAGGAAAGACAATGAATAGTGTTGGGAAGATTACAGACACAAGCGACAGGAGAAAAATGTGCCAAAGAGAAAATGCCTTTACTTTGCAGCTGTACTAGCCATTGCTACACTGCTAAGGT
Organism: Amblyomma maculatum; assembly: GCF_055883805.1. Taxonomy (NCBI): domain Eukaryota; kingdom Metazoa; phylum Arthropoda; class Arachnida; order Ixodida; family Ixodidae; genus Amblyomma; species Amblyomma maculatum. Next base: position 22,960,949 of record NC_139351.1, on the reverse strand, counting down.
TTCCTTTGAAATGCCTACTCTTTAAAGGGAGAGGACACTGGCCAAAATATGTCATGAGATTATGGTGGAAATGAAAAGATCTTGACTCATATAGTACAGATCAAGCACTACATATCAAAGAAAAAAGGGTATATTATTTCAATTTGCCATTGAAAATCGCATAAAGGCAAGAGAAGTGACCTCTCGTGGAGAAATGCTGTAGTACCCCACATGACTATATATCATGAAAACATCACTGATTTTCAAAGTGCACAGTATTCTTTTTTCTACCAGGAGCACTCAACATGTTTTGTCATATCTTATGCTCTCCGTTAGGTTCCTCAATAAAAACTACTCTTCCTTTTGTATTGCCAATCATGTGCCTTTAGAATTTGTTGCCAGATAGCGCAACAGTGTTTTGAATTCCTTGGATGAAGCGGTGACCATGGCCGACTAAAACTTTTGTCAACAAGGCACATGTTCCTGCGCTGTAATTGTGTTGAGCGTGGAAATTGAAATTAATGTTGCTCTGCATTACAAACATCTAATTACTGTCTTGATGGGTGAGATTTATATTTGGTTTTGGTAAGTCTTTTCTGCTGACGCCTAATCGTCATTGGTGTTGCTGCTCACGGTTTCCAGCATCAGACTACATAAAAGTGGGCGCATGCACTAATAAAAAAGATTTTCTACGCGTTTTTAACTAAAGCACTATAGAATTGAGCACTTTACACAGACAGGTTTCCATTGCGGCGAAAAAAACTGATGCATAAATTCCAGTTTCTGTCCCTTGAAGTATGGCTGGTGTTCACCGGAACAGATTGTTAAACCCTGTGCATGCCTCAATCTCAGAAGTCTCTGAGAGGTCTGTGCAGGAATGATATGATGTTTCAACCCACAGCGAGTTTAAAATACCCAGTCACAGTTATGCTGACATCAACACCTTTTAAAAGAAGAGAGTATTTTGACCATATGTCGAAAGCTCTTTGAATTTTCCACTTCACACGCCACACGGAAAAACTATTCATCTTGAATATTACGATTTTGCACACATTCTGGTCATTACTCACTTAATTTCAACCTTTCGATAAATTCCAGTCAACGTGCTCACAAATGATGTATTGTGTACTCAACAGTAAAATTCGTCGGCTTTTAAATGTTGGAAAATTCTTATAATTTTAGTAAGGGTGTGCCAATATTGAAATTTTCAAATACGAATTAAATATAAATATGAAAAAAAAAAGTGCCTTCAAATATCAAATAGAACATGGAATATATGATGAGAGAAAAAAAATAAAAATCTAGCAAACACTGTTCATCATGCTTATTTCAGAACACATTTTAAAATACAACTGCACAGAAGTATATATCCTACAGAAATATTCAGTATAAATTTTATACAGGATTCCATATACCAGTTTTTTTTACAGGAAGAACCTGCATGAGCCCCGCCGGGGTGGTGCAGTGGTAAGACGCCCGACTACTGTGCCGGAGTTCCCGGGTTCGAACCCAACCACGGCGGCTGCATTTCGATGGAGGCGAAATGAAGTGGCGTCCGTGTGCTGTGCGATGTCAGCGCACGTTAAAGATCCCCAGGTGGTTGAAATTACTCCGTAGCCCTCCACTACGGCTCCCCTTTCTCTTTCCACTTTCACTCCCACCTTTCTCCCTTTCCTTACGGCGCGGTTCAGGTGTCCACAGAGCAAGTGTGACAGATACTGCGCCTTACCCTTCCTGTGAACCAATTATTTTTTTAAGAACCTGCCTGAAACCAGGCGAAGTTCTCATACCACTGTCGGACACAGTAAACTCAGGTTCTGCCTTCAAGGGACTAGAAAAAAATATGTCTGAATTAACTGAAAGCTCGAATTGTCAAACAGGCCTGAAAAAGTGTTGAAAACCGTTTGCATCACAGTAATTTTACATTACGGATACCTGTGCAATAGACATTTGCATTTCAGAGGAAGTCAAAGTGAGAAATATGTTTTTTCCCGGTCTCGTCAACTGCTTTGCATTGCGACTACTGTCAGAAAGGCCCTCTTCATAAAATGGCCCTGTCACGTTTTCAGGATGCTTCACTGCACAATCTACGCGATCAGTCATTGTGGTGAAGCGTGCAATGCGGGAGAACTGTGGTGAATTTTCGGTGTATTCGGTAATTTTCAAATATTCGGAAATCCCGAATACCAGTTTTTCGAACACGAATCAAGTATCAAATATAACCAATTCGAATTAAAAATTTCGAATATTTGGACACCCTTAAATTTTAAACATTGTTATACCTGGCATGCCGTACCCACCAGTTTATCAGTAAGCAAAAGCTTTCATGTTCATTAACGCAGCTTCTCTGGGATGGAATGCTTGGGGACACAGGTTTTGTACCGAAAGCTACACTGCGGTAGGTTTTCAAGACCTCGGGTGGCCGCAGCTAAGTCGTGAAGATGCGTAGCTACGAGAAGAACACGAAGAGGCGAAGAAGACGAAGAGGAAGAATGCTCAGTCACCCACAGCTAATGCTTTCGCTCCTGATTTGGTTAAGCAGCGTTGACTCCTTCTCATTTTTTGACCTCAAGCCAAGCAGACTATGCATGTTAGCCATGGCATTTTTTGGCTAAGCTATCCTTGTGCCATCAAAGTAAGCTCATCACTATCATCAACTATGCATAGCATCCAAATCGCACTGAGAAACGAAGGCTCACCAAGTTCCATATGATGGCCCAGGGACTCAGGTTCCAGTCGGGTCTCTCGGGGTAAGCGCAGTGAAGCATGTCCTTTGAGCTGTGGGCAGTCCTCAACTCAGCCCCAGGCCACATTTTCCAGGGGCAGGCCCCATGAATGTCAACATGCTACAAAATGCAAACCACACTGAAGATGTTAAAAGGCAGCGTCACTCTCTTGTAGCAAGGAACAAAAGTAAAAAGTGCGACAGAAACAAAATATATGTTCTAAAAATGTGACCGGAAGGCTGGTTCTAGCAGATTATTCTCATGCAAATATCAATTTGTTGGGTTGCATGCCTTGCATTCAAGCAGAACTTCCTTTGTTAAAATTTGTCGTGCTAAAATCTGACTGCCTGTATAAGTCATCAAATCTGAAAGGCTGTTCATACCCTAGAGTAATTGGCTGAGAAGATGCTTTCAATAAGGATGAGGCAACTCAGGACTTCTTAAGAGGGAATGCAAAAACCTATGTGTTCTCAGCTGCATTTCCTTTGCGTGTTTGCATCAGTTTTGTTGCTGCATTTGTCAGCACATCACCTGACATCCATTGATGGTTGACGTAGAAAAAAAAAATTTTCTGGTGGTCCAAGGGGGGCCATATTTTAATTTACCTCTTGTGGGTAGTGCTTCATGACTGGTTCTGCTCGCTCATGTGACCTCTATGATGTCATTACTGTCTTGACCAGTCGCAATTTCATCTTCCACAGCTGCAAAATTTTGGCGTGACGAGAACTCTAATGCTATTAAATTAATAAATGCTAGTAAACAAGGCCATGTAAATAAATTTTAGCAATAAGATAAAAACTGGAATACAAAATAAAATGCATTTGGGTTCTTCTTTCAGGCTAGGGGAGGGATGGGCGCTTTCAGAATGACCACCTCCTTGCTAGCGTTACATACAAAACCAAGCAAATTCACTATGCATCCGGTAAACCAGATTAATTTTAGGAAAAAAAAAAAGTGGCTTGCGGATGTTTCATCTATTTTATGACGCTACAAAAATAGCTCAATGACAATGTTATATCTAGCGTAATTAAACAGTTGCTTAAATGCTATGTTGAATATTTCTAAACTCCGGAAAGGTAACTTTCATGTAAAGAAGTTTTTTTTGAAAGCCCTTATTAATGCACAGAAAGTACACTTTTACCAGCATGCTGCTGCGCTACAACAATTCTGTCAAAATTGAACTGCAAAAGAACACACATGCAGATAATGATGGCTTCTACAATGCGCACAGACAAGAGTTAGGAGCAGGAGAATCACTCGATCAGACAAACACAATACGAAAAACCACACTATCATTTTTTGTCCAGAAATGGCCAAACGATGCAGGTGTAGTCGACACAGTCGTTAAGCAAAAACAATGGAACAGATTTATTGTCCCTTCGTTTGACAGCACTCGCTCGCACGGCGTACAAAACACACACTGCCGGAAAAGGGTCCGTTTTGGCGACGGCATGTTCCACTCGGTCCCTCTCAACACATCCTCTCCCACCAGATGTCCGAGGTCGGAATGGCCGAGTAACCCGAGAACGGCTTAGCAGCGGAGCAGAGCTCCTCCTGTAAAGTCCAAGGTGGGAGCCCAGAGTGGGTTCGTGGGCCAAAAGTGCGTAGCATCTCTGTCGACAACATTCGGCCATCCTTTTCTTTTCAACCGCCCTCAGTTGGAATGGGGTCTTGCGTTTTCCCTTTTTTTCCTTACTTGTAGGCTGCTTGGCCGTCATCGCTTTCGGTGTCTTCTGAAGAAATCACCGCTGGCCGCGGTTCCCAGTGTGAAGCGCCTCATCCGGTCCACCACCACGACGCCTTCGTAGAATCGTCGGGTACGCTGTACTTTGGGGAAGTCTTGCACTTTGTATTGGTCGTTGAGAAACGTTTCCACGACCATGTACGGTCCCCTGTACCTTAGACACAACTTGCGCGACTCTCCCATTAAAACTGGCTCCCTTTCGATCAACACCATGTCGCCTGGTTGATAGCTTGGCACTGTCTTTCGTCGCTTGTTGAAACTTTCTCTCTGCTTCTCCTGGTCCTGAGGAATACTGTCGATTGCCGTCTCCCGTAACTTAAGCAGGCTGTCGTCAAGCTTCAGTGCGATGGCGTCATCAACTGGGTCTCCCGTCACGTTTCGTGGGCAAAAGTTGAAAAGCAGACTGAATGGCAGTACTTCTCGAACTGTCAGCTGTTGTAAGTGGTTCCCTGGTCGGTGATCAATTTTCGTGGAGCCCCGAAGATGGCAAGTTCTCTGAGAAAACCCTTTGCATAGTTTGACGCGGTGTTTCTCACAGCACGGATGATCACAACTTCGTAAAGCCACAGCCACAAAGATGTGTGTATTGTCACTAGTGTTGCAGATGAATGGGCCCAAGTGATCCATATGGATCGTGTCGAATGGCACGGCAACTTTTTCGGTGCTGTGCAGCCTGCCCGTTTTGGAAGGAGCTTTCCGATACAAACATTCTAGGCAGCATGAGATGTGTCGTTTAACATACTGTCACATCCTTGGAAACCAATATTTGCTTTCTAGCAAGACCATGGTTTTGTCAAATGGGAAGTGTCCCACATCGTCGTGACACCATCTCACTATTTGCGAACGTGTCACTCGTGGCACCACCCATAGCAAGCACTCCTCATTGTTGTTGCATGATCTCCTGAAAAGCACGCCTTCCACCAGGGCATACCCCTTTCTTATGCGGTGCACTTCTTTCATCTTCGACAATCCCCTCAAGGTGTCTGAGATAGACTGTAACGTTGAGTCTGTTTTCTGTGCTAGCATTAACCAGTCGTCATCGGTGAGCTCCGTTATAAAGACATTAATGCCTCTTGCAACATCAATCTCTTCAGCTTCTGAAGCAGGCATCCTGCTGAGGGCGTCAACATGACTCATTGAAGCTCCCGGTTGGTGTTCTACATCAAACATGTATTCTTGTAGCTTCAGGTACCACCTGCTCACACGTGGCACCAGATATTGCTTTGGCAAGGCAGTCCTAAGAGAGTTACAGTTGGTAACAATGAGGAACTTGGTTCCGTACGGGTATGGCCTAAGCTTCTCAATAATCCATACAACCGCTAACGCCTCAAGTTCGTACCAGTGGTAATGCTCCTCGTCTCTTGCAGTGCTATGGCTGACATGCATAATGGGGTGCATTTTACAGTCCGCTTGCTGCTGCAGTAGCACTCCTCCGAGACCAACCCTGCACGCATCGGTGTGTACTTCCGTCTTCACTCCATGTGCGTAAAGTGCCAGTGTTGGCTTGCTCATTAGGTGTCTTTGCAGTTCCCCAAATGCAGCATCTTGACTGTCATTCCAGCACCAGCACTATCCCTTGCAAAGCAGGGTCGTAAGTGGCTTTGCTAAGCAAATCTGGCCACAAAGCATCTGAAATAGCTGCAAAGGCCCAAGAAATGTTGGAGATTGTGGATGTTTGCTGGTGTAGGAAAATTAGCAATTCCTTTCAGCTTGAGGCTGTCGGGGTTGATGCCCGAAGCCGAAATCTCGTAACCCAAGTAGCTGATTTTCTCTTGGAAGAACGAGCATTTTTTTCAAGCGCAATGTAAGGCCAGCAGCCTGCAGGGCTTCAAGTACCTGTGTAAGGCTGTCTAATCCTTCTTCAAACAAAGCCGAAGGAATCAGAAAAGTCATTCATGTATGCCATGACTTTTGTGTGTCTGAGTGGTCCGAGCACCGTGTTTATCACGCAGGTGACATGCTCGGTGCATTGACAAGTCCAAATGGCAAGCGGGTGAATTCGTAATTACTGTCCAGAGTGACGAACGCTGTCTTCTCTCGGCTCTCTTCATCAATAGGCACCTGATAATAACTGCATGCAAGGTCTAGGTTCGTGAAAAGTCGTTTGTCGTGGAGCCTGTCAAGTTGATCGTCAATCAATGGGAGCGGATACCTATCCTTCTTGGTTATTTTATTGAGGGCTCGGAAGTCTACGCAAAGCAATCTAAACAACATTTTTTGTATATGATCACATATATTGCATTGTCTTGTACCTTCTCTGCTCATCCCACCCCTTATGTAATACCCCGCGAGGGGTCTTTAAGGTAATAAAATGAAATGAAATGAAGCCGTTTCTCACTGCTCTTTTTCGTTACAAATAGGATAAAGGCTCGCGTAAGCAGAGTTAGAGTCCGTAACCACTCCAGCCTCTTTGAATTCGTAGATCATAGTTCTCACAGCCTGCCTTTCAAAGTGTACTAGGCGGTAGGGGCGGTACGTTACCGGAGTGTCCGTGGTCACCTCAATCATCATTTCAGTTGCGTGTGTGCAGCCGATTTCCGATAGGCACATTGCGAAGCAGTCGCGGTAAAATTGACGTGCCGATCGTTACATCATCTCCTGAGATTGCCTTTGTCGGCTTTCTTTCATTGCAGCTTACAAGAATGGAGGGTTCCGAATATTCTTCTTTAATGCACAATGTTCCCCTTACGATTTTCTGGTTTGCGCGATGATCAGCGGAGACTTCGAGAGGTTCGCTACAGATATGCATAGCTCGCACACTTTGTCTTCCCTCAGCACGCAACTTGGTACGCATTGACCGCGTGGCTCGTGCAGCTTTCCGTGAACATAGGTGTCACTGTGAGTAACGTTGTCACTGCCCAGTGCAATGAAGCCAACGTAATTCGGAGGTATGACAACAGCCTCCTTCACCCACAAGTTCACTCGGCACGGTGGTAGTGCCAGTACAGTTAAGTTGGCCAGAGTTCCGTCCTCATTCTCCGACTCGTCATGCTCCTCGAAAATGCGCACTGTATTTTTGCGGCGCACCACCGCTATATGCGGCTGTTCGGTAAAAGATTGCTCGACAAGCAGTGGGACAGTTTGAACATCATCTGGGACAATGTGAACCTGGACATTGGCTGTAGCCTGATCCACTGTCAATTTCGATTCAAAACTGTCTATTATCGTCGTTTTTCCCGATCCATACCCGCTTATCGTAAAGGGATGGTTTAGAGGTTCATATGAGAATTTCAACTTTTCCGCCTCACTCTCCCACATCACTATGCACTGGTTCCCCATGTCGATGTATACCTTAATCGGCTTCCCATTCATGCTGGCACTCATGAATTATTTCCGATTCGGCACCATGCTGCCCACTGTATCGTTGCTCTCTTGCACAAGGACTGCTGGTTTCGCCCCACTGCTGTTTGTCGAGCCTTTCTTTGAATAGCAATGTTTGGTCTCGTGCATCGTGGTTTGCGTTGAGGTTTTGGGCATGCTACTGAAAAATGTCCGTATGAAGAGCAATTAAAACAAAGTGGCTCGCCTTTTTTGTTTTGTTTCAATTCGGGTGCCTTTGCCGATTTGTTGTCGCTTATGGTGTGAGGTAGAAGTTGAGCAATTGGCGCTACGCAGTCCTCTTGGATGCAGTGTGAATGTCGAGCATATAACGGTTGATACAGTGTCTTGGGTCTCGTCTGCTTCATGCGGTCAGTTTGGTTGCAGAGCCGTTTCATGCACTGGAGCAACTCATCTGGGCTTGCATAGTCTCGAACACTCAGCGTCCGCACCAGACCTTCGTCATTGAGTCCAGTGATGACGTACTTGATAAATGCCGCTTCACCTATGTTGCAGCACCTTGCTGTGGCCAGCTTGTCGTAGAAGTACGTTTCGACACTTTCGTGGCACTCTTTCTTTCGCAATTTATGTCCCGGAATGTGGATTGAAAACTGGATGCCAACGGAAACACTCTCTTCATTTCAGTTTTCCAGTCGGCCCAAGTTCGTTGGACATCTGCGAGACCATCATACCACGTTTTTGTGACCCCCTGAAGCTTCGTGAAGGTGAAGCAAGTGGTCTGTTGGTCGCCCCAACTGTAGGATGTAGTTAGATTATGCACTTTGTTGAGCCACATCTCGACCGTTGGCTGATCGTGCAAAGATGAGTCGAATATTGGCACCAGTTGTGCGCTCGCCGTGGCCAGTCATCCATCTACGATGCCCAATGAACCTGCCGACGGGTGGTGCAGTGGCAATTGGGCCGAAAGCATTGGCTGGGCTGCTCCCTGCAATGAAATCGAAGGTACTTGGAATGGGCATTGCTTCGTTGGGGTTGTCCATAACGTGGCTGTTTGTCATTTCAGCTTCCATGGATCCCATATCACCATTGAGTTGTGTGCCGTCTTTGTTCTGTACACTGTCATCGTTCATCGAGTGAGCCGGTCATGATACTTCACCTTCGGGTCCTCCATTAATTGTCTTCGAACATAGCATCATCGTGGCTTTTTGTGGTCGAAGCACTTCGGAGGAACTCATTGAGGAAGGTAGCTGGGCGCAATCCCACTTCTGAGAAATTTGCTGTAGTCGACACAGTCGTTAAACAAACACAACGAAACAAATTTATTGTCCCTTCGTTTGACAGCACTCACTTGCACGGCGTACAAAACAGACACTGCCTGAAAAGGGTCTGTTTCAGTGACAGCACGGTCCACTTGGTCCCTATCATCCAGCGGCGTCGCTAGGGTCACCCGCATCCAGTGCGGAGGCGCGGAGCTCCACCACCCCCCTGTCTCCGCGATTTAAGCACCGAATCGCAACTTCCTCTCTACCTCCTCTGTGTTCTTGATTTGCATTGAAGTAAAGTTCGCTTTGCACCCAATTACGCAGTGCGAGTGGCATTTTTTTTTCTCTTTTTAACACTTATATGCAGTGACCGTGCCCCACGACTGATAATTCAGTAAAAAATCACATCAAAAGCACATATACCCGAAAAAGGCAGAAACATTAGTGTGCGTAAATTGCGAGAAGATTCACTGAGAAAGAGGCTTAAGACAGGTGATTGCCCAGTACAAGACCATAAGAACAAAGTGGCCTCTGAAGTGGCAATGTGCAAACATTAAGCGTGTGAATCACTGTAGTTGTATGCTTAAATATAACAAGGACGTGAAGTGGTAAATGCTACAATGACTATAACGGAGTAGCAGTACAACTTCGCATACATATTTAGAAACTATCAAAAGGAATCAGCGAAGAAAACGTGACAACCCGTATAGAAGCGCCTTCCTGTGTCCTCCTTGGGTTAGTGCTTATTACGCTGGTTACACGAATTCGGCGTAAGAATAAGTTGCCAATGTGCAATAAACTGCACTTATGCCAGTGATTATGGATCAGAGGAAAGGAATGGTGAACACAAACAATGTCAGACTATGCACGCTATCACGTGTACAGGAATATGCATAAGAATGACAAGTGAGAACTAGAGAGGCAAATCTACAACTCAAGGACAACTGGAACACACAGCAAATAACTAAAGTCATGAAACAGACAAATCGTTAATCAGGACCATTAATCGACATGCCAGAAAACGCGACACTAGCAAAAGTCACAAGGAGCAAAGAATTATGTCTACTGCATATACATAATTTAAAAGGCTTAATCGTATCCCTCGCACGCATTCGTTAAACAATCAGGAACCGACCGATATGTACAAAAAATTTGGACACTTGAGGCCAGTTTTCTTCATGTAAATTATAACAAAATTACCACGGTTATTTTAAAAGCGGACATTCACGCAAAGGGTGCAAGGCGAAAGTACAATCAAGAACTGACCAATATAAGTGAAATTTCGGTGATACGAATCCGGTTGATACGAATTTTGGGATGATACGAATTCGCGAAATTCCCCGGCCGGAGTGCATTGTGTACAATTTGCAAAATTTTGGATGTTCTGGTCACTCTCCCGTGCCACCACGAACTCGAATGCGCAAACTGCGACTGCTACCTTGAGCACTAAGCGATCGCCAGCCGCGCTGCATGTACGCATCACGAGCAGTTTGCGGTGATGCATGGTCCGCACATCGTAGACTTCGCGACCACTATAGTAGCACTTTACGCTTCGCGAGCAGTCTGCGGCGCCGCTCATCCTGCGCGTCGCCATCTTTTGTCGTGCTAAGCCTATATAGTAATTCTAGTCGTGCTGTACGCATCGAGAGAAGTCGGCGGAGGCCCATGGCACGCACGACGCCGACGTCGCGATTGCCTGTTGTGCTGTGTGCGCCACGAGTGGCGGGCTGTGACCACACGACCGTAATAAACCTTCTCGGACGTAAACAGCTCTGCGCAAGTCCTTCCCACGATTCTGCAAGCTTATTCTCTTTCGTTTTGATGATACCAATGTTCGGGTGACAGGAATTCTTTCGCGACCCCGTGAGATTTGTATAACCGAGGTTCTACTGTCACAAAACACTTGAGCACTTAAAAACCACTTTGTTCACCTTGTTCACCTGCTATCCTCTTCTTTAACCTGACACGCCTCTCAACTGCAATTTCAAGTTCATTGCATTTTATGAGCGCCTGCTCAACAGTATTTTCCACTAGGCGACCACATTCCCTTTTCGAGAAAAAGCTTTAGGGCCTCCAACTTTGCTACTACTTTGTCAAGGGATAGTCCTTTTGTCTGCAAATACAGTTGCGCAGCATTGACTTCGTCAAGTACTGAACACCACTGGTGCAAATAACACAGGTGCCCTCTTTCTAACTTTTTTTTTTCAATCGGAGTGCAGTGATCAGACTTGGCATTCCACTGAGCAACAGGGCATTCCGTGCCTTTTGGCGTTTTGAAAGTGTAAGGTCAATGTGTGACTGGGCCGAGGAGCGAGAAAGGTACAGGAGATAAATGAACAAGACAAAAGACTGCTGGAGAGATGATGCCAGCGGTCCTAGCTTGGGAAAGGAGAGTGAGGTGCACATAAACAAGAAGAGGCAATGCGGCGGCACAGCCGCCAACGGGTGTCGTCTAACATGCTCCCGCGCAGGGGTTTCCGATAAATATCGGGTTGATGCTGGTCTTTTCAGGGTACACGCACGTACACAGGCTCGGTCCAACGTTAAAATGGTGTGGAGTCTCTAGCATAAACTAAGGAATGTGTTCTCAAGCGCTCCTCACAACAGAATAATTCGTTCTACAAGGAGATCACACTTGTCATTCAGTGTCTCCATAAATGCACGCCGTCTTTACACAAAATTTATTTCGTTCCCCACCCCTTTACCAATCTAACTGCTGCACCCCCCTTGAGTGTTGAACCCGGTGCGGACCGCACTCCCGCACCTCCCTCGCGACTCCACTGCTCTCAACAAACCCTCTCCCACCAGATGTCAGAGGTCAGAATGGCCGAGTAAGCTGAGAGCGGCTTAGCAGCGGAGCAGAGCTTCCCCCGTAGAGTCTGAGGCGGAAGCCCGGAGCACCGTCCGTGGGCCAAAAGTGCCAAATGCGACAATAGATGCATTCTGCGTGCAAGTGACTTGCTGCACTCAAGTCATGTCCACACCAGGGTGGTGGTGGTTGAAACCTTTATTAAAAAAAAAAAAAGAGAGAAGGAAACTGAGTTTAACTCCCAGTTCAGAACACCACTGGTCTCTGCTGACCACTTTACTCCATTTCATGCATCAAGTGCCACACTGCCAAAGCTAGAGCTCTTGTTGCGGTCCCCGCATCCGAGATGAAAAATAGTGCCTGCTCTTGACGAGAGGAAATAATAGTTGCTTTGTCTGAAAGCTTAATACATCTTACATTTGCCATCAACTCCATAAAAAGCGCCTTTTTTAGAGAGAAAAGATCGGATTCAGTGAATTTGTGTTTTGTTTGTCTTTTTCGTTCGTGTTGCGTTTTCGCTGCCCCACAAGCCTGCCAGCGGTGCCCTCCGCGCTGCGCAACGCAGCGACCTCGACTGCCTCTTCGGGGCTGATTTTTTTTTTATAAGATATGCATTGCGAAGATGTCCAGGTACGCGAATCAAGTTATTGCAAACATGTATGCTCGGAATAGAGACCGCTTTCGCAAAAACCACTCGGCCACGAAACGAGCGCGTAGTGATACACCTCCTTTTTTTTCTTGCGGACTACTTACATAGTTTTCGCTGCGTTGCACCTGATGTATGAAACGGAGTATAAGAAGGTACAACCATCCACTGCTGCGGTCTGGGTCCATGCCGCTCAGCTCACCCTCCCACTGCTCTTGCGCAAGTTGTGAAAGCAGTGTCAGCTGTGGATTGGTCTGATGTGCTCAAACAAAGGACTCAGCTATATGTACATAATACCTGACAGAAATTTGGGCAGCCTGCTAAAGAGCAAGCAAAAGCAAGAAAATGAGAAAGATGAGTGCTTGGATTTGGCCTTACCAAAGTCTCTCCTCCTTCCACCATGTGGGACCTTTTCAACACAAATGCTGAGATGAGGGCACGTTTAATGTTGAGGATGTGCTCAGGCTCTGAGGGAGAAGCTTCCAGACCGGTCACTGTGCCGCCCGAGAGTGCCACCACGACGGGGAAACTGCAGACAATCAGAAAGTCAGAGCAAAGATCACAGAAGAGACAAAGGTGCTTAATACAGAACATCAACACAGGGAGACATGTACAGCCAGTTGGTTAAAGTAGCAAAAGGGTTGTAGACAAAGACATACTGATCATAACTGCTTCCGCAACACAACATACCCCCAAGTGTCGCAGTATCGTTTAAGGGGACATATGAGTTCATATTTAGGTTAGCCTGTATTGATAGATAAAAACAAATATATATTACCTATTTTAAAAATTACTAAGTCACAGATAATTTTCCCAAGCCTATAAGAGCAACGCAATGATCTCATTTGTTGGTCTACTCAAACTACAAACTACACTGCAATTTGGCACAAATGCCACAATCGACTCCTGCGTATTTGAACTAGAGGGAATCCGAAATTTGTTCTCATTATACAAAGCTGTGTCCGTGTGCTGTGCGATGTCAGTGCACGTTAAAGATCCCCAGGTGATCGAAATTACTCCGGAGCCCTCCAATATGGCACCCTTTTCTCTCTTTCTGCTTTCAATCACACCTTCCTCTCTTCCCTTACTGTGCTGTTCAGCTGTCCACAGAACAAGTGTGACAGATAATGCACCTTTCCTGTGAACCAATTATTATTATTATTATACAAAGCTGAAATGTTGATAGAAACTGAAGCCTTGGGTCTAACGTCGTGGATTTTCGAATTAAGCAATTTCAAAATTAATGAGAGCCCATCATATTAAAAGAAACAAACAAACAATGAAAAGGAGCCCTTCATGGCTGTGAAACTCACCGAAGCTGCGAGCGCTGGTGTGCGGCTAGCCAACCTACTAACCGCCTATGTATGTTTATTGCTTTATAATTTACAACCAGCAAACTAGTGGCTTACTTTGTCATCTCTGAGAGGTCATCATGTTGTATCCACATCTCCTTGTTGTCAGGAGGGCCACCTCCGGATGAGAAAGCACACTCTTGCACCTGCACACGTAATTCGATTAAGCACAAATTAAGACTGCATTTTCTGCACCAGTCTTGACACAATTCATGGGCGGGCACCTGTATGAGTAGTACGGCCATACCAGAGATTCTCTTTAGTTGGCATTGAGAGTACACCACCGTTAGAAACTAAAACACGGCTACATGGTTGGGGTGAGTATGTACGATTTTTAGACTGGAACCTGATTTCATGTCAGCGCATTACATATACTAGGTTACTTGTAAAGCAGTCATCAACTGTGACATCAGTCACTGATCAGCACTCAAAGGTATCAATATCTTTCAACTGCCTGCCCTTTAGTCCTAGCACAAAAGAGGCCCACATTTATACAACACAATTTAACCTTGCCTCACTGAAACTACTTACAATACAGTAACAGATATGGAAATTTCATGCCCCTTTACAGGTGATAGATATATAAGTTCCTTTTAGTAGAATAAAACAACACTTTCAACAGAGTAACTTTATTGTTTTTTAAACATTATTAGTTCAATTTGATGAGAAACATACTAATTTGCTAAAAAAATAACGCACTATTTCAAAGGGGCACTGAGGAGAAATATATGTTTGCCTGTTTCGATACATTGCTCTCAAGTGACAAAAATGCCACTTGAAGTGAAAACAGAGCTTAATAAGCCAGAAGAGGACAAAAAATAAAACTCAGGCATCATCACCACTGACTGATTTTGTCACCTAGATAAACTGCGTGCACTGACACAGTTTTTCAAGTCCTGATCCCAGAGGCCAGTCAATACCACATCACTCAATTCAAAACAGTGATCACAGAGTCCATTTCTCCATTTTGGTGTTTGCACCACAAGTTGAGGCTCCCTCGTGGATTTATGTACAGGTACTTTACTACAGGCTAAATGAGTAACACCATAATTTGTTGCTTTATTATGTTGTGCAGACACATTAACGGAGCCTTAAGGTTGAATCAAGTATTGGAAAAATTTCAATGTGAACTTTCTTCAGTAAGGAATATGTCTTCTGCTGCCAGACAAACATTAACATATCCAGAACTATCCACTGAATCAATTTTGACTAACAGTAATGCTGAACAGATTTGTATTTAGCATCCTTTTAATCAGTTTTTTACAAAAGGGAGTAAACCAGATGCTAACTACTCCAAGTGTATAGCTACAAGCAACACAGTAAAACCACTCTCATACCTCAAACAGATACTTGCAGGTGCCGATGTGGGAAAGCTTGACCTGGCATGTCAAGTCCATTTCACTCACGTCATCCGTGCTGCCAACCGACGCAGCTTCAGCCTTGATATCAAACTCATACTGGTACCAGCGACCTGGTACCAGCATGTTTTCTGGAAGTACAATATCAGTATTGGTAAGCATTTCATCAATGGCGTCTGCATATGCAATGCAGCACAATTTCTGAAAGAGCACTACCAGCAAAAGTAAGGGTCCTTTCTGTGACACACCTAGCGACCTGGTACCAGCCTGTTTCCCTTCATTGATGACTTCAGTGCTGCCCACATAGCAGCTTCTGCCTCGGCATGAAGTGCTCATGTTAGAAGCATATTTTATGAAAGTGCAAGGCAGCAGAAGTAAGCTTCACTTCTGTGATGTCGTTGGTGACCTAGCAACAGCTTTTCCCCAAAACTGCAATCTTAGATGTCGTAAGCTTCTTTTCAGTGACAACATCAGTGCTGTCTATGTACTATCCACACTAGCAACTTGTGCCTTGGTATGAAGCCTGTGCTGGTACCAGCCAAGACCTCGTGTTTGGTGTAAATACAATATTATCAATAAGTAAGCTACACTTCTGCGATGTCATCAGTGCCACCTAAACACTGGCGGCATCTGCCTTAGTATGAGGCTCGTGCTGGCACCAGCCAAACCAGTGTTTTCTGTAAGTGAAATGTTATCGACAAGTAAAGTTCACTTCTAAGATGCCATCAGTGCCACCTAAGCACTAGCGACATCTGCCTTAGTAGGAGGCTCATGCTGGTACCAGCATGTTTTCTGAAATTGCAATACGAGCAGTGGTAAGATTCCCTTTAGCAATGACATCAATGTGGCCTAAACACTGACAGCTCATACTGGTACCAGCAAAAGAGTACCAGTGTTTTAAACTATAATATTTATATCAATACTTTTTATGTGCACCTGACTGACGTAAAGGCTGAACAGGTGACTGCAACCTAGTAATGGCAAAGCTTTTGAAAGATTGTAGGTTAGAAAATTATGTTAAAGCTAGCATCAGTAATAAGATTGGCACAGCAGCTGTGGTAAGACACTTAGCGGGGCAGGTTGGTGCATAGCTGTCAAAAATTTAAGCGCAACAGAGACGACACACAGACAAGACAAGCGTCTCTGTTGCGGTAAATTTTTTACAGCTATGCACCAACCTGCCCCGCTAAGTGTCTTACTAAAGTATCTTTCTTCTGCAGTGGGCCCTTTTATATGTGAAGCGCAAGTCCTGTCCTATCTTGTCTGTGTGTCGTCTCTGTTGCGCTTAAATTTTTGACAGCAGCTGTGCTTTGATGGAAAATATATGTGTACAGTTGTGAGCAAAAGTGGTATACAACAGCCAGCCGGTGGCAGACCTCGAGAAAACTTCATCTAAATGCCATCTAGTGAGAGCGACAGGGGCAGCGACAGCGACACATGCATGTCGACGAAATGGAGCACTGTCAAAATTGTCTTGATCTCAGATAGCTGCTGCTAGATAGCGTTGAAATGCAGTTTTTTCGAGTTCTGCCAGAAGCTGCGTGTTGTATACCACTTTTGCTCACGGCTGTACATTGCACACTTGGTAGGGCATATTTTACAGAGTTAAATCACTACAATGAAGGTTCATTATCTATACCAACACCACTGCTGATTTATGCCTTAATGCAAAGCTAATTCTGGAGGAAGGAATGCATTACTATCACACTCTTTCTTGCTAGTAAGTTAAACAAGAATTAGAGCAGCCTTTATTTACTTGATGCACTCCCAGGGCAAGAGGCATCAAAGAAGGAAAAAGCTACAAGCATAGAGTGAACAAGTGGTTCTAGTCAATATATTAGCGTGAAAAGAATTACTGAAGAGAGGTCATCTGGCTTAATTAAGCACTAACTTATATGACAGTAATGGCAGTTAAGGGTTTATCATTGTACCTCTTAAATGAAAACAGGTGGGCTACATCAACATAGAACTACTGGTACTAAACCACAGTACCTCTTGGTACTAAACCACAGTACCTCTTTTCGTGCATTTGCATTAGTTGCTCTGAACGTTTAATAAAAATGAGGCATAAAAAACCATTGCTTACACAATTACAGTAAGCAAACAGAAAATATATTCCAATGATTTTTCAAATAAGCTGGAATGTGCTTTAAGCTGGCAATCATATCTGCTTTTTTTGATGTAGATGTCTTTTTACTTGCTTCTAATTTCGTTCAGAGCCCCCCCTGCTTTGGCCAGTGCACGGCTCAGAGTATGTGTAAATGAGAAATAAACAAAAGTTCTGGCTCTGTTTTGATTCTTCACCACAGGTATGGCTTTTTACAGGCAAACAATAAAACGATAATTTGTATACACTGACTTCCCTGAACTTCCCATCACTATGCTAGCAAACAGTGATCCTCTTTTTCTTTATAGACAAAGGCTACCAGTTATGCTGAAAACATCTTACCACTGTGGTCACATTGTTCAGCAGAGGTCCAAAGTTGACCTACGAAGTGCAGCATAAGAAATAAGCACAGCAGATAAATAAACAGAGCAGCACAAAGATTACCGCAAATGCAAGTTTTCCATCAGTGGATGCACAGTGCCTCCCTTTTGCTCTTTCACTACATTATTGCTCAGACACCATTAACATACGCATAATTAATGACTTTCGCACATGAGACGACCTGAAACCTCCATTTTTCAAAAGGAGGAGGCCAATTAACTTGCGGACATGAAGGTCATTTTATTTGACAGTACAATTTACCTGGCTGTACCTCATCTGCTTATTCTGTCTTGAGCTAGTGTTCTACAAGGGAAAACTTTTTCCAATACAAAAGAAACATGTAAGCACATCTTTAAAACCTACTAATCAATACAGAGTTTAGCAAACTAAGAATCTGAAACCGACTTATAGTTTCCCCTTTGCTTGTGCATACAACAACAAAAAAAGGCTAACAAAGATAATTTTCATATAGCAAGTGCATAAACTAAAATAATTATTATGAGAAACATTCAAGAAAGCTTACAGGTTTGAAATAAACTCTGTTCAGTAACTGTAAAACCAAAAGACCTACTTAGATGGCCTAACAATTACTTTTGGGCTCCCTTGCATTGGAGAATACCAGCATGTCTTAGTATGTGCTGTGACCTTGCGTTCTGTAGGCTGATGACGCCGAAGCCATTAAACTAGCATGGCAGGTTTGGTGTAGTAAAAAGGGACGCGGCTGACCTAGGCACTGCTGAAATAGGTCATGCATCCAAGATGATGCAGATAAAATAGAACATGGCAGATTGTTACAAATGTACAACAAACAAATATGCACGCGTTGCTAAACTGAGCACAAAACTGCAAGGTCGGCTTGACAGATACAGGTATGGTCCATAAGCAATCTTCAAGATAAAAGTATAAACACGGCAGGAGTTGCAAAAGCATGCATGGATGCCAGAAGTACTACTCACCATCTGCAAAGATTAGCAGAACTATAACGAGGGACACCAACTTCATCCTTCGTAGAAACAGCCTAAGGAGTCACCCCAGGCGCTAGCCAAGATTCAGTGCCACCTTCCCTAATCCCCAGTACGTCCTTCACTCAGCGTCACACATAGCAAAGCTGCCAACCATCTACAATCCAAGTTCCCTCAACGGCGCTAAAAAGCTTTCACACAGACTACGGCAAGGGATCCGCACCTACGCTTCTGAAAGCACACAAAAAAAAAAACAGCGTTACGGCCAGCACTCCAAGCTTGGAGTTCTGAGCAAACTGTTGCCTAAGAGGCTGCGATCAGTGAGTCCCTGACAGGACTGAAAGCGTCCAAGAGCAGAAACGATGGAATCCCCAAATCAGTGCACGGTCGGTCTCCTCAGGGGCTGGCCACGGGTGATAACAACAGACAGGCATAAGCAGACGAAGAAGAGATAGTGTGGCTCTTCAAAAACACACTCTGCCAGTGGCCGCAAGTGCTGAGGGAAGGAAAGCGATAGCTCGGACATGGCTTCCAGGCACTTTGAGAGTGCGATAGAGGGAGGCTAGAAGCGGGAGTCAGCTCGCGTAGCCTTGCCTTTCACCCCACAAGAACAAATCCAGTAGAACAGTGCATTTTGTAACTAACCAAACCAACACTACTATAGTTGATAGTCTTAACACCCGATGTAACATTTACCCTCCACAGACCCCACCCAAGCACAGACTACAACCTTGAGTCTAGCACCAATTCCCCTGCAAGACAGAGAATTAGATTTACTTCTCAATTGAGTTCAAACATTTTGATTCATCCGAGGCTCCATTGCTATTCATGCCTGGGTCCTCCATATTCTTCTGTTTTGTGTGGGTTAGCAACATTTGCTTTGAGGCTAGTTGGCTCATGACTGAAGAACTTCACAGTGAACACCCAACACATAAGTATACATGGCACGAACCTAAGTCTTGTTTTATGTAGTTTCCTCTTAGAAGGTAACATGCATACATCATAATGATAATGTGTTTATTCAGTTAGGCAAAGAGATTCTGACATTTGACTCGTGAAAAGGAATAGGTCCACAATGTGTTGCCAGGCGTACATGTCAAGCTTGACAACAGTAGCTTTGTCTTACTGCTCGCATCTGAACAAAACCAAATGATGTAAAGAATGTTTCAATACTTCTACTGTGTTGTGCAAAAAAAAACAACGCGTTAAATATGTTCAGCTCATATTAGTTATGATGCCTGATCAGTTAGCTAAGTTTCCCTACAAAGCATAGTAAGTATGGTAAATATACTAGGATAACAGATGTCAAGGCAGGCACAAAAGCAAAAAGGCTCCAGAGATATCGGGACTTAATACCCAGTGCCAAAAAGATATTACCCCACAGTTGTAGTATTAAACAGACTACATCATCAAATGCAGATGCAAATAAATACAATGGGATATATGAAGGCTGTAAACCCATTTTACAGTATTGAATGCAATTCTAACAATGTAGTAAAACAGGGTCCAAGTTTTTCACGCACATTGTTCCTTATCTTAAAAAAAAAAGAAACATAAGGTGTGCAAATGCATTTTCAAGGAGCAATAACATGTACATACGAAAAACCTTCCATTCATGAAAGTGCTGCTACAAATTATTGTGTGCTGTTATAAATATCATGAGAAGATGAGAAGCTGTATACAGGTAATGAAAGACCATACATGCAAAATAACTGTCGCATGGCAAACTGACCACAGGCATGCAGCTCACAAGCTTATATGTGACACACTCTGCACCTTATGAGATTATTGAGGGAAAAAAAAAAAAGATGCAATATCTATATCAGCCATGCATTATATTATTGACATGTTGAGAAAAGGGCGACGAGGGCAATAAATTAGATTATTAGAAAAGCTGCCACACCAGAACACAATAATAACAGTAGAAGGCGCTAAAAAGTCCCTCCCTTGTGACTATGCAGACGACTAAAACAATCTTCCTGGCTGCTTGAAGGGAATGTGGAGAACACTGGAAAGCATACATAGCATTGAATATGTTCAGAAAAGTCATAGAATGTTTCATTTGTGATGATGAGACCGAGAAAAATTAGTAACCAGACAAAGAATGACAAATCGCCCTGTCGATTTCATCCTCATGATCACCAGTTGATATCATACTGAAAAAAAAAAGAAAAAGAGAACAAGAGGGGTGCACCGTTAAGACGAGGTTAATAACATAGGATACTTTCTCGAGGCTCACTTCGAAGGTGAATGTTCATGGACAAAGGCAAGAAAAGCGCCTTTGTATTTGAAACGCACTGAATGACAGTAGCTAATCGTAATAGACCCCAAGGATTTTACACGAGGAGATCTTTGCCTTCGTCAGATAGTTGGAGACTGCCTTGCTCATTCACTTAACTAACTGCACTTGCAACCATGAAATTGTCTTCTCTTGGCCACTAACTTGGTTGCAAGATACGCTACTAAGATATGCAGCAGGAATTCATCTGCAGCAACTCGCCATCTTGTCAAGTATGTTTCAGGCACACTGCATCATACAGCTTTGAAATGTCACAGCATTGCTCCTACAGCAACAAGCTCGCATACGGCTGCTTCTCAAAGTATCGGTACAGTTTCGAAGAAAACAGCAGGCTTCGGAAGTTTGTCATGCGCATGTCTGGTACATAGTGTTCTCGCGTGTTCCTGACTGGGAAAAGAGTACCGCACTCGCGATAGACGTTCACCACGGCCGAGCGTTCGGGCACGAGGATGTTGTCCTCGACAGGATGGTTTGGACTTCTCAGGGCTGCCACCACTTCCTTGGAAAACCCACTGGACACAAGGAATACTCGGTGCTTTTCCGACAGGCGATGGTACTTGACCTTCCGCTGTGTCACAAAGCGAATCTGCAGAGAGCTCGCTACAATGTCATCGGAGAATTCGTCACAGAAGTAGTGCGTGTGAAACAATACCAGAGGGGTCCTTGTGTTGTTGTCAGCGCCACGTCTAAGCGGAGTTAATGAGCTGAGCCCACGTGAGAGTTCGTTTAGGTTTTTCGCGGTGGTTAGCGACACGAACTGGTTCGTCTCGAGGAACACTGCGTTGCGAGCTCTCCTCTTGGTTCGCAACAAACAGTCGGCTATGCGTGCAGATTCAGACACGTTAGAAAACCTCTTCGGCAGGTTCCACGGCAACAGGTTCAGACTAGCCAGAGTTCTCCCAGGCACGGCGGCGAGGAGTCTTTTAGTGTCAGGGAGGGCGTCGGCGTCGTAAAAGACGAAGTCGTCTACTCCGAGGTACCGGTGGTACGTGAGGAACTCGACTAAAGTGAGCGGCGTCACAGCCGCAGAAATCGGCGGAACGCAGACGCTGAAGTTCCGCGTCACGTTAACGGCGGACGCTCGCGTGGACTCGAGCGGGATGATCTGCGACTTCTCAATGCGGCCGGACGCAGAGGTCGCCGAAAAAGAGACGCCGACTGGTTCGATCGAGACGTCGCGAACCGCGCACTCCAGGACGAGCGCCGACGACACGAGGTGGTCACTACCTCCATCGACCTCGCTCAAAGTCAGAACCGTAAGACCGTCAGCGAGGACGCTGTGTTCGCTGTCGAACCATAAGAAGCACTTAAGGTCGGCCGGAAGGTCTCGGTCGACGACGGCCACGATTCGCGACAGGTTCGCCCCGTTCTCGGCTACGTCCCAGTACGCCGAATATATGAACAACGAAGAGCTTTCGAAAGCAAAGACTTCGCGCCACACGGGGAACACAATGGGTGTCACGGCGGCGCCAGAGTCGAGCTGGGAGCGACGCAGCAGTTCGATCTGTCGGTCACACTTGACGGCAGCTTCCTTCGTCTCGAAGACGTCCATCACCTCGAGGATCACCTTCATGTTGGCGTACCGTCGCTCGCATATAAGTAGCGCCAGTACCGATAGAATGCAAATGACGATAAGAGCCAGCTGTGTGTACTTCTTCATTTTTGCTTATCCGAAAATTGGCGCTGCGGAGCTTTTGTCAATTTCTCCTTCAGGTGTTCTTGTGCGACTTCAATCAGTCCGTAGGAGGAGGCCCGTCATTGTTTCGACGAGGCGCACCCCGCCGCTGGTTGTTGTTCAGAAGTCGCAGCGTCTTGGTAATGTAATTTGCAATTCGTTGGTAGCATTGGTAACATAACTTACAGTTGGTTGGTGGATCGACCTTGACGGCGTGGGCAATTTTTCGTACTACACACACTTTCACGCTTTCACTCCGAAGTTGAGTTATGATTGAGTTGCACGGAGAAGATAACCAACAAAATAAACACCGCACGCGACGAGCATCATCATTAGTCCATCTGGCAGGCTGTTTTTGTCAATAATTGTTTCAGAAATATTTTATGTACAATTGCAATTAGAAATTGCAATAAGCTATTTCTAAATAAATTTTGCAACGTTACATTTGACCAAGTTTGCTGCCTTGCATTTGGAAGCTGTAATGAATAACATTGAGCTTCAAAAAAACGCTCGTCGCGCACTCCGGCGGATAATCTGTGCAACGAAAGGAAACGCTCGCTCGCACTTCCATTCGAAGAAAAGAACGCTCGGTCGGCTCCGAGTTGTTCGGCCCTGCAAGTTGTAAGACTAGACGACGGGCGCGCGGCACCCAGCACACCTCACGTCATGGATGTGTTTCTCATGGTGCGCCGGAAAAAGACCACCATCTTCCTCGACGCCAAGGAGACGACCTCGGTGCGCGAACTGAAGAAGATGATCGCCGGGATCACCAAGGTCGCGCCCGAGAACCAGGTGCTCTACAAAGACGACCAGTGCATGGATGACAACAAGGTGCTGACGGAGTACGGCCTCAACAGCAGCACAGCCAAGGCCCAGGCGCCGGCCACGGTGGGGCTCGCGTTCCGCGATCCCGACACTGGCAAATTCGAACCGCTCGAAGTGACACCGCTCTCGAGCCCACCTGAGCTGCCGGACGTCATGAAACCACCCGAGTCGCAAGCCCACGAACAAACGGTGGCTTGAGAGGGAAGAAACACAGCTGCGTTTTGCCGTCGACGACTTATTTCGCCTCCCTCACCAACTACGCACTCGTGAGAGTGCCTGCAGCGTCGAACTGCGCTAGCCTTTCCCCCCCCCGTTTTTTTAATTTTTTTGCTCCAACCTTATTTGAAACCCGCAAAGCTCCAACGCCATTTCTTCTCTGGTTGACCCTCTTTGCTCCTCCAGCGTCCAGCCTTCTGTGTACCATCTCCAAGTGCTTAGTGCCTCGGGAGTTTACTGCAGCCATCAGTGGTTCTGCTTCGCCCGTATTGAGCTTAGCCCTTTGGATCGTCCTCGCATCGTCACCCATGACGTTTTCGGTCGCAGCTACGATGCAGTGCGTTGGCCGTGTTTTCTTCTTCAATTTCGAGTGCCGGACTGTGATCGATTCGGGAAACTGAAAAGAACAAGATTCGGTGGACGACTCAATTGTGTGTGCAGTAGCGTGCTTCACTTTTTTTTTTCTTTTGTCTTTTTGTCCCATAAGCCTCCGAGGCGCTCCATTCAAGCACCGGGTGTCACGTGTTCGCTGTTGCTAGCAGCTTGGCGCGCAGTTGGGGATGACGCTGCATTTTTCAGCCTATCTGTCAGCGAAGACAACGCGAGGATGAACAAGTTCGTTCTTGTTTTCGTACGCGTGAGTTGAGACGCGTAGCCCTTTACAGTGACGCCACGTGCATGTTTGTTTTTGTCACTTATGAAGGTCTCCCTAACTGTCACATAGCCTGCTTCCCGCTTAAAAACCCTCTATTAAAGCTTTCTTTTTTTTTCTTTTTTTTTTAATGTTTTTAGTGTACTAAGGTGGGATAAAAGGGTGCATTCACACCACAGCAATCTAGCTTGTTCTTTTTCGTCCCGTATTTTCCAAATACATCTTGTGACCTGGCCTAATTTTTCTGCCATGGCGTTTACCGGAATGAAGTTAAGATGGTCAGTGTTTCTGTGGCGAACAGAAAAGATGTTTTTCTTCATGAAAGCTAAGCTGCACTTGGCGATTTCCATGCTTGGGTTGCTATTAATGGGACACCTTGCGAGCTCCTGATTAGGAGGTAAGACTAGGTTTTGCAATAAATAGTGTACTTTTTTAATTTGGCATGTACAGGTTCTCTGCTGAACCTAGTTAGGCTGCTTTTTTTTTTCTTTTTGTTTAACATTGCGGGATGCAGATGTCATGAGTTGGCCATGGTACAAGAGAGGTTTAACAATCAGAGCAAATAGTGGAACTTATAAGGTGAGCTCATGTGGGGAAGTCTGAATTGTGCACACACCTTTTGAAGAACATGAATATTACTCGATAATTCTGGCCCTCTTTCCCATTAACGCACATTTGTAAAACAATGCTAGAGAGCATACACTCACTATCCTAGTTACTCTCAGAGATCTCTGCATCTTTTCCTGTTCACAGCTTTCAGCTTTCCACACACATCTACAGACACATGAACTGCACAAACCAGTGGTAGCTGTGATGCTTTATCGACAAGAACTTGGCACTGCAGTCTTTGTGATAGCTGCTCCCTTGGAAAAAGCTTTTCCTGGTGATGATGCATTGCTGGATTTTCAGTCAAGTTTAAGGTCGAAAGAGTGTTTGCTAGATGGGGAGTAAAGGGGGGGTGTCGGGTTTTGCTGTCAGACACTGGTAAAGGGGTAACGCATGATGACTTTATTGCTGCATCACAACTAGCTTTTCTCGAATAAAAGCAAAAGTCCGGCAAGAGGACCTTGCTTTTTTTTTTGTAGTAGCCAAACACTTTAGTGTTGGCCGTGTGTGTATGTGCGTATGTGTGATAAAGTTGGAACGGCAAAAGGCAAAACATAATTTAACAATTGCAAGCCTTACCCTTATTCTTCACCGATCGCTGAGGTAAAGAAAATATGTTGCCGATTTGTGTGAGACAATGAGAGATTACTTTTGTTACTGTTAAAACTGTGTCTAATGCAAAAGACCCCATCTGAGGCTTATTATGTATGCACACTTCTGAATGGTAGGAAATTTGTACTTAAAAAAAAATTGTGTAGCAGTTTATTCGGCTCATTAAAGTGGTTTGTTTTACAATTGTGCATACCTGTGTCTGCTCGGTCCTTCCCACTATGCTTGGCTTTTTCTTGGTTCGAATGCTTCCAGGTTGGGCATCAATTATGGGGAGAGAGATATATGGCGAGTCTACAGTTAGACATTGCTGAAGTTTGTGTTAATCACCGCACATTTCTTCTGTGATTGAAAGTGGTCTGCTGTTAAAAGGTTTTCTTGTTGACTAAACAAGCTATCCTTCAGACCAAATTATAAGCTCAAGAATTTGGTTTGGTTTGCTTATGAGGTTTAACGTCTCAAAGTTGGCCAGGCTATGAGAGACATCATAGTGGGGGATTTCGGAAATTTTGACCATCTGGGATTCTTTAAGGTGCACCTACATCGCACAGCACACTTAAGAATTTCAGTGCCCCTGGCTTGTTTTATGCAGTGAAATATAAAAAAAAAAAGTGATTTCGTTTACAATTCAGCAGGGTAATAGACGCTCGCCATATACCATGGCCTTTAGTTAGCAACCGCTGTTTTTTTTTTTTTAAGCTGTGTGTAGCTGTACTACAGTGTGGGCTTGTGGGGGCATTGCATTTTTAGCTGCTGTCAAGGTATCATGGTGCAGAGCTCCAGCTGGGAGATACCATCTTAAAACATTGTGTCTGTTAGAAATATACTAAAAACTGCTGTGCAGTTTAAAACAAAAATCATCAAAGTTTTTTAAAAATCTTTGAGCATAATTTGGTGCTATGAGGCAGCTATGATGTGCTGTTCGGAGCTGCTTGGCATGTGTGCGGTTGTGCTTGCAGAGTGCCGTAAATTTAGATATGCTACCTGCGGGCTGTGCATTTGAAGAAGTAAATTGATGGGCCGTGTGGACTATAAAGAATTTACTTCAATATTGATCACTGTGTGAAATTCCCAATGCAATATTGTCTGCACCACGTGCAGACAATATAGTCCTTTGTTTTTTAGTTAAAATTTATTCCTGTGGGCCGGATATTGGATTTGGACTGTGTACTGGAATTTATGTTACTTGCCACGAGAATTTTGTGCAGCAGCAACATAACCCAACTTCAACACAATACAGGTTCCTCCTTTTTTCCAGCAGCTTTTTGTTGCCTGTGGTTTGCTTTCCAGATTTGTGTCATTCACAGTGCGCATTCTTGACGTTTACATTACTGGCAATGAAAAGCTGCGCGGACAGCAAGCTCTGTACCACTTGCTGCTGATTTGGTCTAGTACTCTGGTCGAGACTTAGAATAGAGGGGAGACTATCGCTCTTCAATTGAACCAAGGCAAATATTTGTGACTTGCAAGTGTGAATTCACTTTGGTCTGCGATGTGACTGCACTGGTGATGACATCTTACAACAGGGAGTAGTGACTGAATCAGTCTTACACCATGTGAGTACAGCTACTACAATTGAAATATATGTGGTGGTAAAGTTGGAAGGTTCTCAGGCCTAGTTGCAAACCTTCGTGCAGACAGCTAAGTAGTGCATTTGCATAATGCAGGAGCAATTTCAGTAAAGTCCTTTTGTGGAACATCTGTAAAGGATGTTGCAAGCACTGCAACTGTTGACTGTTTTTGACTATCGCAGTTGATGTGGCAATGTCTGTACAGTACCAGTAACTTAAAGTTGCTTGAGTGGATTAAAATCTATTAGTACTTCATATTGTGCAAAGGCTGAAGCAACATGCCACTGTGGTTTGCCCCGTTTAAAGACGACCAAATAACCATTCCTTCAGGAGCGACCGTTCAAACTTCCTTTGGCTGATGTGCCATCGCTTAGCTTTGTACTGTATCAGGCATTATGGCTACTATTTAAGATGGACATGCATGTTGTGCTTTGTGAATTTTTGCACACGAAACTGAAGTTATGACTATGCAGTTCAAGAAGACAAATCTGGCTAGCATGCAAACAGTACAGGCAGTGGAGGATCAGTTTCGATTAGGTAATAAAGATAGCTAACCCCTCTCCGACAAATATGTTCCTCAGTTGTGTACAATGCAAATTTGCAGCATCTTCTAGAACATGCTACAGTTGTCAGCAATTTTAGTTCAAGTTTAGCACTCTTCGTATTGTAAAGTGAGGTGCCATTTCAAGTTCTTCAGGAAACAGAACTGCAAAGGTCGCCTCGTAGGGCGACTGCAACCGCTTTTATTTGACCCACAAAGGCTGGCATTTAGTGGAGCAGAGACAGCAAAATCTTGCAGAGTTATAAATTTCGGGGTATTCTCTACCACTGTCGATGGCGCTGCCTCCTCCTCTTCAGCATGCAGCCAATGGTGGCCACGTACGTCGTTACAGAACTAATAATAATTCTAAAAAAATGCCAGCCTTGTAGTGTGCCCTTCAGCATGCTTGTGTAATCAGGTTTTCTTATCCAAAATGATTTTTTTCTTCATCTTTAGCATTGCGTGCATCAAAAACTGACCTTCTCTCTGGATTACTCATTGGACAAATTCTGATGCGCCCCGCCGAGGTGGTGCAGTGGTAAGACGCCCGACTACTGTGCCGGAGTACCTGGGTTCGATCCCGACCTCGCCGGCTGCATCAGAACGAAGAGGCGTCACGTGTGCTGTGCGATGTCAGCACACGTTAAAGATCCCCAGGTGGTCGAAATTACTCTGTAGCCCTCCACTACGACTCCCCTTTCTCTCTTTCCACTTTCACCCTTACGGCATGGTTCAGGTGTTCACAGAAAAAAGTATAATAGATACTGCGCCTTTCCCTTCCTGTGAACCAATTATACTATTATTATTAAATTCTGATGAAGTTTCAAACCATTGTGCCATTTGGTACCAAATAAAAAAATAGCCATTGGTGGTTTGTTTTACTAACCTTTCTTGAGAGCTGCGTAGATTATGTGAGGGAAAAAAATAAGAAAGAAGAGAAATAATGAATAGCAGCTGGTAGGGCAAAAGCATGTTTGTATTATAATGAACTTGTATTTGATGTGTTACAAGTAACTGATCACTTGTAACGATTTACACTTCATATTTTGTAGTTCATTGATTGCTTTTGTAATATGTAACATTATTAGTAATCCAATTCCTTTTTTCTGTGATCGATTGATAGTAGTATGCCACATGTTTTTTACCCCCGAAGCAAGTTGTAACCAGTGGTTTAAAAACTGAGAACCTGAACTCAAAGGCAAACAGACAAGTGTAGCACTAACTTCCCTAGAGTTTGAGTTTCTCTCCGGTCCTCCGTTGCATGGGGTCCAGGCGATTGATGGAGGTTGGTGAGGGGTGTAGTGACCATGAGTTGGGTGACATGCTTGGCACGTAGGAAGATTTGATGTGACGGATGACATGCTTAGAAACTTGGCATGCAGGAAGATTTAATGCGACAGCATTAAAGACCTCGTTTAACAAAAAATATGGCATTGGCATGGAGCAAAACCTCACAGGCAGGGGGTAAAGCACAGAAAGGAGGTTGTGCTACACTCGTGTAGTGATATATTGGTACTCCTATAATTTATTTTTGCTTTACTCGCAAAAAGCCTCTAAAAAGTACACCTAGTATAAAGCATTAAAGTTCATAAAAAATATTTTCACATTTTATTTTCTTAGAGTTGTAAAATTTAAGTAATATGAAGGCTGAAGAAAGTGTACTTGCGGTAGTTTTGTATCGTTTTGCCTGCTGTATCCAGCATCGTTTATAGATCCTTTTCTATAAACGTTGGTATCTAGAACTAAAGGGCGCTGGCTGTACGCGACTGTAGTATGCGAGAAGTACCATCGTGGCTGCGAACACGGTTAGCAAAGAAGTGGAGAAGATTTACGTGGGAGTGCTGCCATCGCTTTTGCTCAAGTCTTCGTTGTATTAACTATATGCTCACAGGCATGCCACTGGCAGGTGGTAGTAGTTACTGGAAAGCATATGCTCCAAGGTATTTTTTTCAGCATTTGATAAAAACTGAGTGTGACATTGGGGAATAGAAAATAAAGCAAAGAAAGTGGATTAGCTGACTTGTGAATGCAAGCAGCTAGCTGCAAGAGGTGCAGAACAAGATGCAGCATCCTCTTGTTTGTACGATAACCCTCGACACAGTTAAGCGGGCTAAAAACAAGCGGTTGGAATATCTGTCCTTTCAATCACTTCATTACGTTTCTCCTTTACCAGGCATAGCAACTGAGTAGTCCGTAATGACTGCATATACTCTTGAGAAACTTGTGCTGACTAGGCGGAGTTGCAATCGTTTGAGTGAAGTGATAAAGAAATGCAGCTGGGGGTGATGCTGCCAAGTCCTTTAAACACTGTGAAATGGGTAATGGACAATAACAGCAAGTACACAGATGGTACAGATGCTGAGTCTTCCGAATTGATGTCCTTTGGCTTCTGCACGCATTTTGGGTCCATCAAGCCCGACTTATCCCCTTGCGAGGATAATGGGCTGCACACCTGCTTATATGTGTTCACGCAGTAAATAAACTGTGGCTCGAGGTCGTCGCTGACAGAGAAAAAGATGACGCTTAGAAACTGAATTCTTATCTCGATGCTTCTCGATCCTTTAGCTGAATAATCTGTGCAATTTAAAGGCCTTGCATTCTTGCCAGGGTAAAAAAATTCGAAACCTAAAAATCCATCCACCAACCATGCCCATCTGTTCTACGGGCACAGTTAGCTTGAAAGGACAATTTGAACATCAAACACAACATGACTGAAACCTATGACAGAACTCGGCACTAGAATAAGATGAGTAATGTGCACTGCAATTAAGAGCAGTCTCAAAACATTTTTACAGTTTTAGAAATTTTCTTTCGAGTTGTAACTTACTCAG
Organism: Amblyomma maculatum; assembly: GCF_055883805.1. Classification (NCBI taxonomy): domain Eukaryota; kingdom Metazoa; phylum Arthropoda; class Arachnida; order Ixodida; family Ixodidae; genus Amblyomma; species Amblyomma maculatum. The sequence continues at coordinate 22,930,519 of NC_139351.1, read as the reverse complement.
TCAGTGTTTGGTTTGGTTTAGTGGGTCCCAAAGCAACTCGGGCTATGAGAGACATGGTAGTGGAAACCATCTGTGGTTCATTAACGTGCACCGAGATTGTAAGGCACATGGGTGCTTTGCTTCTTGCCTCCATCGAAAAGTGGGTGCCGTGGCCGGGATTCGATCCCGCATTTTTGGGCACAGAAGTCGAGCGCCCTAACCACTGCACCACCACCACGGGGCTACTCATTCAGTGTATTTATGAGCTCTATCTTTTGCAGCAGGCTTCCCATCACAGGTCCATTTCATACTTGGCTTTATGAAGAACCTCCATAAATATGAATTGCTGGATGATACAAGACAAGCACAGAGACTAACTCTGCAGTGAAGCACCAGAAAGCAACAAATACCCAGCACGTGGTAAAATACTTTAAGCCTATTTGCTACTCAAATTTATCTCGCTTATTTTGCTTTGCAGTGCAAGGTACTATTTGATTTCCATTTAAGTACTGACTCTTGCCTGCGTTGCCAAAAAGAAGTTGGCAGTATCAAATAAACTGAAAAGAAATGAGAGATATGCAGTGTTGGATAAGAAGTTATGAATGCAGTCCATTTCGATACTGTGGGGAACTGTTGAGAGTTTTATGACAAGCAAAGCAGCAATGGGGGCTAGTTGGTTTACCATTTCAAGAATTTTCACGCTACAATATACACCGATACACAAGAAAGCAGGAACCACGTACACAGGACAAGCGCGCACTGACAGCTAAGGTTTATCGATAACAGGGTTACATTTAAAACATTCCACACGCACTCTCTGATACAAGAAATCTCACAAACCCACTGAACAGGCAGTGTCACATCCCTACACACCTACACTTTTTTATTATCTCTATCTCATGATTAGTTAGCATGACTGATGGCGTGTTTACGCACTTGTCTTCTCCAGCTTCCCATATCTGAAACGCTTCTTTTATTTCTCTTTCTTTTCTGTCTTTTGAACGGCCTAAGATTGTGGTTCCTTCAAAGTCCGGCTTGCATTTGTGTTTTGCGCAGTGGCGTGCGAGGTTTCCAGGGATATTGATTTTACCTACATACTATATCATTACAGTGTTCCTTTAACCTCGATATAGGTAAAATCAATAACTGCACACAGGCATTTTTGCACTCAAGTGTGACAACAAAATGCAGTCACCATGGCCGGGATTTGATCCCCACATACTTGGGCTTAGCAGCCCAGGGTCACCAAGCCACTGTGGCGGGTGACTTAAATACGGTTGCGCCCCTTACACTGTGCTGCACAGCGTAAGCGGTGCGACACTTCCACATTCATCTGAGACAGAAAACATAGATAGAGAAATATAATTCTGTGTGCACACTGATCAGCTGCAGCAGTTAACAGCTGACTCAAGAATTCTATGTACCATTCAAATGAACCTCCATAATAAGATTTGTGCTTAAACGCGAGAAAAACCGAATAGTGAACTTTGGAAGCCTGGAACAGTAAAAAGAAAATTATGGAGGGGGCAGTTAAACTCTGCCTTTAAAGGTATGACCTAATAATATAGGTTACCAATCCATATATAAAGCCCCGCTTTTAACCAAGCCATATGAACGTGCCTGTGTGGCATGGGTCCTAGTAATAGGCGGATTCTGCCATGATCCTCCATTGTGAAAGGAGCGGCTCGAGTTGGCAGTTTCTGCTAAACGTCAGGCAACCCTAAATTCACTCAGTGTGCGGCCATGTCACTTGCCAGCACCATGCTCACAATTGTTTTGTTCACAACGCTGATGCTGGCGTCGATGCCAGATTTTCAGTGAACGGGGCCTTCAATGCATTAAAAGCACCCAGAAGACCTGGCAATGGTACTGCCATCTGTACGTGCGAGCAGAAACAATGTTTGTCAAAATTTCATAAGCCATGTTTTCCTTGCAAACTAAGCAGAATGTTACTGGCAGCCGCTAGGAGTAAGAATTAAGATGGCTACACAGGGTAAACACAGACCATGCCTTTCCCTCCCAACCATTATTGCACCAAACGTGCAATAGAACACGTTAAGCGCACGCTTTGAAATGGTACATAATCTTTGTGGTTGAAGGACAGGACTTAAAACAGCTATTCCGCCTTGACACAATAGCACTTATGGGCAGCAGAATATTCACTTTCCGTAATTTGAGGCAATCGGAAGAAACTTTAGATCGGCACCTGCTTTGTCTTCGATGAACATGAAACCAATTCATCCACATGGCACTTCCAGTTTAACCAAAACTTGACAAGTTTAACTTTTTTTCACCTTTTGAGCCAGTAGTAGCACCCATGATGCAGGCACTCTGGAGCCATAAGTGACCAAGCACAGCACAATCGCGATATAAAAGGAAGCGCGTCAGGCACACAGCACAAAAGTGGCCTCAAAGCATATCAGTGATCAACAGCTTTGGTTTGTTATTGGCTGCATTTCGTTCAGCAATGGCGATCAAGATTTGGTCCCAAGACTGCATATGTTTTGTAATCTCTTGCGCTTACTGAAAGTGCAAGCTACATTTCGACAGATGAGCCTGGTTTCGCTCTAGCACAACAAGAGTAGAATAACAAAATTTTCTGAGACCATTGCAGAATCTGCGCTGGAGAAATGCGTAAGCCTGAGCGTTGCTGTGTTCTCTGCCAGATGTGTCAGTGGGATCTGCGAGTGACAGATACTGCACCTTTCCTGTAAACTAATTATAGAATGCTGGTGAAATTTGATGCATTCAATGGAATGCTGATTGTGTTGGACAAGGGGCACATATTTTACCATGTGCAGTAGCAACGCTCAAGCTTTTGGATTTCTGCACTGCAGATTCTGCAGTGCTCTCAGAATTTTTCAAATCAGTTGGTTGATTACCTCTCTTTACACACTTTCTAACAATTCCCACCCATTTGTGCACGCAAATCATGCCCTTTCCCGCTCTTTCACATTCAAACATTTCATATTTCCCGCCACTGAAAGGCCCACGTCACCAAAAATTGAGTACCACGTGACCCCTCTTTGGACGTCGACATTACCCCTTCCAGCCATTTTGACATCTGATTGACTTAACTGGGTCTAGTTCCCAATGGGGTGGCGCAGTGGTTATGGCGCTGCACTACTATACTATTTCCAAGAATGCGGGATCGTATCTCAGCCTCGGCGGTTGCTTTCCGATGGAGGCGAAAAGTAAGGCGCTCATGTGCTGTGCAATGTCAGTGCACGTTAAAGAAACCCAGGTGATCGAAACTTACGGAGTCCTCCACTACGGCGTCTCTCATAGCCAGTCTCCTTGGGACGTTAAACCCCACAAACCAACCAATTGGGTCTAGTTAGTCAACTAATTAACCCACATGCACCTCCCTATTTCCCATACAATATTTTTTGATGCTCTATCTGATGCAACCATATTTTCCTTATAAACTCATACGTTTGAACGTAATCTTGTGGAGAAGCTCATGATGACACAAAACCCTAAAGCTTACGCATTAATAATGACAACAGTGCCTGGGAAAAGTGAGCAACCGTGACTGTCTTGCTCTTGGTGGACGCCTCAAAATTCACCATAGAAAGAACAATGACATACAGAGACTACCCTCCGCTGCTGAAGGCCTCCAAATTAATTTCGACCACTTGAGGATTTTTAACATGCACTGACATCGCACAGCATGTGGTGTGGTTTCGAATTTTGTCTCCGGCGAAATGTGGTCACTGTTGCTAGGATTTGATCCCATATTCATCCTCATTTCCTGCAGCTGAACACCACAGCAGAGGAGAGTGCGGATGTGTCCAGGTATCGCAGTGAAAGAAGTGCACTGTACTGCAAGGGACAGACTAGGCTCACTGCACGTGCTACTAGCCACGAATTAAAACCATAATTTTGTCTTTAGCCTAGCCTCAATGTATGCTGAACATGCAAAAGTCATCTGGTTTTTGAAGAACGCAGGATGATCTGAATCTGAGCTAGTTGGTTCATGATAGTGTGTAACTACAGCCTAACATGAAAAAACACACAAAAGAGAAGACAAGACGACACGAGGCTGCGTTTTTTCATGTTAGGCTGTAGTTACAAACAGAACCACCACTGGGAATGGCTAGATGACATAAGCATGCAAATAAAGGAAATGACACATGGTAACATCGTAAGGTGGGGGGTTTATAAGGCCGTAAAAACAGTGTATACACACAATACGTACTTGTCATACATTTGTCGAATGTACACCATATAAACAGTCCCAGAAATACTGGTCCCATAGAATACAAAAATACATCTGCCATATTACAGTTGTGAGCAAGAGCCGGTTACCAGGCGAAAACCGAAGTGGTGTGTCACACATTTTCAATCATCACTGCGATGCCTTGGCCGCCACCAATGCAAGCAGAACCGACTGCATATTTTCCCTTGCGGTGCCTGTAAAAAAACGAAATAAAAAAATGCGCATGTAATTAAGTACATACGAGTTCAGAGCAGGACCCCCCCCCCCCTCTAAAAAAAATAAAACAGAAAAAACTTCCACCTTCTGTGTAGATGAGTACAGCTACGAACAGAGAGGTAGCAGTATGGGACCTCATTCTTTTAGCAAGCAATAAACAATTAAAACTGCTACGTTAACTGGTTCCAGCTGGGAACCATTTCTTAACCTGACGGGCGGGTGGATGCTATATACATAGTGATAAACCTTATCCTGTACTATCCACCTTCTGAAGCACCTTTGTCTTAAGCATCATTACAAAGGACGAAGCATGCCACCTAAAGTTGGTACCTACACTCCTTGTCAAGATGCCAGAGGGGCCCCCAGTTATCGTATTTCCAGTGTATAAGACACACCCCTCATATTTAGAGGCTTTTGCACCCGATTAAAGCTGTTTGTGCCACGTGCGTGTTTCATTTAGGAACATTGCACAAAATGAAAAAAAAAAAAAAGAAGTATAAAACATTTTGTGTAGGATGCACTAGTAAAATCTTCGTAAAGAACAGTGTCTTATACACCAGAAAATGCGGTATACTATTGCAGAGCCCCACTTTGAAACTCTCAACAGTGTGCAATAAAGCACTGAAGCAACTGTGAGAAGTGGAATTTGCCATGTACTAGTTTTCAACTAAAAAATGGCTGACCATTGTACAGATAAATAAACTAACAGCAATTCTAAACATTTCTGGGATTTTTTATTTGAATTTCCTTGGATAGGAGAGCAAATTAACAAGGTTTTACTGCAACGTCATCAAAGTTGCATGGAAGTGTAAGGAGAGAAAACGGGACTTGCAATTTTTCCAAAAGTGCAGTCATCTTTATTAACAGGAAAAAAATGAACTGGAGCTTACCTCTAAGCTTCAGGAAGAAATCTGCGAGACATGAGCCAAGCCTTCTTAGCAGCCACCAATCATTCTTATACAGTAAAATCTCATTATTCAACCCCTGTTAATTCGGAAATTCAGATAATCTGAACAAGGAGCGGGGTGGTCCGGGCTGATGCCCATGTAAGTCTATGGCATCGGGAGCACGTCCTTTTGGATATGGAATGTGCTTGCGCCGGTTAATTCAGATTGCTTCGCAGCCAGTGATCACCGAAATAGACCTCCCCGAACTGCATGAAACAGCGATGCATTGGCACTTCATTCACATTATGGCGAGCATGGCGACTATCGAAAGATCCCCAGTTGGGAAATAAAGCTCTGTTGCACAGTTTCGGTTTTTCTTCATGCTATCCCGCAGCTGCGGCCAGTCACGCTGTTTCGTATGCTGCTTGGCGCGTCACTGTTTATTTCGGCAGTTTTTTCAGACTACTTTTATAATTCGATTTTTCAGTTAAAATCTCATTACAAGAGACACTCAGTAATAAGAGACATTTGAAATGGTTTGGTTGGTTTTCCTATGTCTGCCATGTTTGCAACATTGCATACAAGAGACATGGTTACAAGAGACACTTGGTTACTAAGGACAACTTTTGCAGGTCACTGGAGTAAATTCACTATTTAGAAGAGACACAACCCAGGTGTCCTCATGCAATGCAGCTGAAGCATGCCAACTCATACATGATGCACTTCAGATTCCCCTAGCTAAATTCTGTTCCATATCAGCATCCTTTTTGTTGTATGTGTCGGGAACTGAGAAGAAGTGCTTCCCCATGATTGGAAAGTCAAAACGACCCCGTTGTTTCAGCCACTGGTATCGCATTACTGCCACCTATGAACCAAATCAAAATGCATGAATGACATCCAGAAGAAGTGCTTCCCCATGATTGGAAAGTCAAAACGACCCCGTTGTTTCAGCCACTGGTATCGCATTATTGTCACCTATGAAGCAAATCAAAATGCATGAATGACATCCAGCATTTTTAACTCCTCGCTGTTAAAATTTGAGCATAAGATGAAAGCCCAGAATCTTGATGTCTTTCTCTTTGCGAACAATGGTTCTTGTAGCATCAAAGTTCTCGCGCTCAAAGCCACCCAAAGTTAGTTTTTCCCTCCTAACTCCACACCCTACCTTCAACCAATAGACAAAGGCATTATGCACTCAGTCAAGCTGCTGTACAAAACAAGGTTGGTAAAAAGCCTGTTACTCGACAAGCAGCAAGACTGTACAATAGTAATTGATGCAAAGTTTGCTCTTCAGGTGATTTCAGCTGTCTGGAATGGTCTGAGAAGTGAAGTTGTGAAAAACTGTTTCAGATAAGCAGGCTATGTGGTGATATGATTTAAGAGGGCCCATGTATGGATACTGTGGAAAGCTTCCTTGAAGAAGCTTGGACGAGCATCGAAGAGACTGCTGAGGTACCAGAATCTTTTGAGGAATTCGTACCTGCAGATGTGGATCTTGTGTGCCCCCGAAGAGCTTACAGACTGCAATTCTCGCGCAAGTAAATGGCACATGTGACTACGAAGAGATGTCAGAGGAAAAGTGTCAGTATCTGAGGGTGACAAGCATGTAGGTAAGAATGCTTCAAAGGTATTAGAGCAACAGGAAGGCTTGTAATGCGAAGGGCTTTGGCTTCAGAATTAGGAAGAAATACACTCTGCACATGGAAATGGACATGGGCAGGACATGTAGTGCGAAGAGAGGATAACCGATGGTCGCTGAGGGTAACAAACTGGATTCCAAGGGAAGGAAAGCATAGCAGGGGGCGGCAGAAAGTTAGGTGGGCGGATGAGATTAAGAAGTTCGCAGGGGTCAAGTAGATGCAGCTAGCACAGAACCGGGTTAAGTGGAGAAATATGGGAGAGGCCTTCGCCCTGCAGTGGGTATAATCAGGCTGATGATGATGATGACACTCTGCACTCACAAAAATACATACTTGTATGAATAAATTTTTTAAGCTTTCCTGAACAATTTCCTGTTAATGTGTGTAAATGCATTTATATGCTGATGATGTGCAGTAAACTGATAAACTAAGTGCTTTTAGAAGTTTGGTTACAAGAGACCTTGCTTACAAAAGACATCTTTTTCGGGTCCCTTTTTTTTTTTGGCCACTTGAAAGCCGAATTAATGAGAGTTTACTGTATTATTAATCAACAACTGACTGCAAAATGGTCCTGAAGTGCTGCATAACAGCTAAGCATAGTCTACAGCACCCTCGCATGTTAAGCGGACACAGTGCAACCTCTGGTTAACGAAATGGGCTAAGGTGATTTGCATCGTCATCTCATGCTATGCTAATTAAACAGGACGGCGCAACAAACATATGCTCCAATGCTAAACTGGAGTAAAAAAAGAAATGTTGATGTAGAAAATGCTGATGCGAGAAGCACATTTCCGGGCCCCATTTTGTGTCTCAAATGCGTACCTCAATTCATAAGTGATGTTGGCCAAGATGCGTGCTCCACTGGCCCCAACAGGGTGTCCCAGGGCTACGGCACCTCCGTTGACGTTGGTCTTGGCGGGGTCCACGCCAAGCTCTTTCTCCACGGCAAGAAACTGGGACGAGAATGCCTCGTTCACCTGCATGAGAAGCAAAACAAGTTGCACTTAGGTTCCCCCAAAATCAGCACCGTCTGCTGTTGTGAGGACTAGTCACAAAGTGTAATGGGTGGAGTAATTTAATCACTCAAAATGACACGTGGGCCATGGGGGATGGCACAGCGGTGAGCTGTGATATACTAATTTACACCATTTCCCATCATCGCCGCGGGTGGAAGCATCCACTGCTAGTGGAACCTCAATAAAAGTTCTGAAAAAAGTTGTATTTCAGTCACAAGCAAGCACTTGAATCTGACATTGTGACAAGGAAAAAATTACAATAACAATAAAAAACTGCAAGCAGTCCCCAGCTAAGATTTTCCAGCTATGTGAGGACGCTGTAAAAAGCAACATAGCTTGGAAAGTCATGCTTATCACAGCCACTGTCCTCGCACTGCTGCACTATTGTATGGGATGTATGGATATACAGGGTGGTCCTAAATATGTACGAACAATGTGAAGCGTGGCCGCGCACCGCGGAGTGTCAGTGCATCCGATGCGGCCGCGCATCGAAGCAAAGTGGCACAGGCGCACAGGGGCCTGGAGGCAGTGCTTCGTGTCGTCTGCTGCAGCGCGAAAGAGCACTCTCTTTACACTGCTAGTGTTTTTATCACTGGGACAACATAATTATTAAGCAACAAAGAAAAAAAAGTGGCTTTCATACTTTTAAAATTGATAGCGTGTCGATTGTCAGATGATGAACATAAAGATGTCATGGAACGTGCTTTGCCAAATCATCCGAGCACCACTCACTAAGGCAGACTAGCAACTTAGCTTAGCACCCATTTGCAGGAGCTTATCAGCTTCGCCGGAGGATAAGACATTGCCATACTCAAGCTAGTATGATTGAAAGCTAAACATTTCGACAGATTTGCCTGTCTGGTTGGGTTGATAACTAAATAAAAACTTGAAATTTCTCCAACCAACACTTTTATTTTATAAAACCCGACGTTTCGGAGCCGGCTCAGCTCCTTCTTCAGGGGTGCATGACGCGGGGCTGCGTGCAGCTATAAGTAAAGGAATGATCGAGGGGGAGAAGAAGGTGGGGGGGGGGAGAATGGGGAGGGGGTGAGATGTGTGTGAAAGAAATGAGAAGGAAGGAGGGGGGTTTAGACGAGTGAGGGTGCCGCAGGTGCAGGTGTGCTCGCTGGCGACTTTTTTCTTTTCTTCTGTGAAGTGGCCAGGAGAGAGCGAAGACCTTGCAAGTATACAGCAGGGAGGTTGCCTATTGTCCGGTTGATGTTATTTGCGGTCGATTGTATGTGCCATGACTCGAGGAGGCGTCTTTTGCGGTACTAATTGGTCTTGGTCTCCAAGATGAACGTTTCTTCGAAATTTATTCTGTGGTCGGAATCTTCTGAATGTTCAGCTACGGGGTTGCGTTCTCCTGAAAAATTTCGTACATCGTTCTTGTGTTGCCGAATTCTTTCTTTTAGGTTTTTTGTTTCGCCAATGTACATAGCTAGCATCACAGTCGGAGCAGGGAATTTTGTAGACAATGCCTTGGGCTCTTTCTCTTGGTGGTCGATCTTTGGGGAAGGGTAGCAGGCTCCCCAAAGTGTTTGAAGGCTTGTGCGCCACTCGAATTCCCTCTTTTCTTAGAATACGGGCGATGGTTTCGCTGGTGCCTTGGACATAGGGGACAGTGACGTACTTTTGAGATGTAGTTGTTTGCTGCTGGTTATTTTCTTCCCGGGGCCTGTCGTTGCGTTTTTGGCGGCGAATGATTTTCCGGATAAATTTTTTTGGGTAGCCGTTTATGGTTAGTTCCTTGAATATTAAGCGTTTTTCGTTTGCTTTGTCGGGCTCTGTGGTGCAATGTGTTTCCACTCTTTGTAATAAGGTCTTCACAACTGACGCTTTATGGCTTGTCGGGTGGTTCGAAGTGAAATGCAGATATCGCCCTGTGTGGGTGGGTTTTCGGTATACGGAGAATCGCAGACGGTTGTTTTTTCGGGTCACCAGAACGTCCAAAAACGGCAGGGCGCCTCGCTTCTCCATTTCCAGGGTGAACTGAATCTCCGGTTGTATGAAATTTAGATGAGAGAGGAAATTTTGGACTTCAGATTTCTTAATAATTGAGAAACAGTCATCGACATACCTCAGAAAAATTTTTGGCGGTGGGCGGAAAGAGTTGAGAGCTCGTTCTTCGATGTGCTGCATAGTTATATTCGCCATAGCGACAAAGATGGAGGCACCCATTGGTGTTCCCTTAACTTGTTTGTAGAATTCTCCTCGGCATGAGAAGTATGTGTTTGATAAGCATAGTTCCAGAAGGCGGCATACCTCGTCTACACTGAGTGGGGTTCGTGCGCTGAGTGTATCGTCGCGTTGTAGGGCTTCTCGAGTGGCGGCCAACGCGAGATTTACAGGGACATTTGTGAAAAGGGACGCCACGTCAAAGGAAACAAGGCACTCGTCAGCCTCAAGGCTCACCTGGGATATGAGTTCGATGAAATGCCCGGCGTGTCGGACGTGGGTCACGGTTTTCCCCGTGATTGGTGTTATGAGCTTGTGCAGGTATTCCGACAACGAACGGAGGGGGGAGAAACGGTAGTCGACAATTGGGCGTAGAGGAGTCCCAGGTTTATGGACTTTGGGCAGACAGTAGAAGGCTGGGGCTGATCCGTTGGTGCACGATAACTGCAGGTAGAGGTTTCGGTGGTTTGGGAGGTTTTTGAAAACTTCTTTTAATACCTTGTTCAATTTTGCCTGGGTACTTGTTGTGGGGTCCTTCTTCAATTTTTCGTATTCTTGACTGTTGAGTAGAGAAGAAATTTTCTCGTCATAGTCCTGTCTGTCCAGAACGACTGTTGTGTTGCCTTTGTCCGCTGGGAGGATTACTTCCTTTACTTATAGCTGCACGCAGCCCCGCGTCATGCACCCCTGAAGAAGGAGCCGAGCCGGCTCCGAAAAGTCGGGTTTTATAAAATAAAATTGTTGGTTGGAGAAATTTCAAGTTTTTACTAAGCTAGTACGATACGCTGCAGTGAGTGAACCGTGGTAACGCCATCTCGGCGCGCTTGGCCGCTGCCAGTACACAGTTAGATGCGCTTCTCAGTAAAGAAACACTGCGATTCTGTGCTGTAGCAGACGACATGAAGCACCTCCTCCAAGCTCCTGTGCGCTTTCGCTATTTTGCTTTTATGCGCAACCGCGCCGGATGCGCTGAAGCACCGCAGAGCGCGGCCACGGTTCGCGGTATTCGCACATATTTAGGACCACCCTGTACACCAGGCTCCAACTGGAACACGAAGCACAAGCGTGGGTGGAAGCAGGCTCGAGCATTTTAGAGCAGTTCAGGGAGCAGTTTATATTGGTACTATTTTGCAGCAGCTTTGGAACAATGAAACAAGAGTTTTGGAGTATTCAAATTATGTTTGGGAGCATGTTTCTAGAGTGAAATGCCCTTGATAATTTCAGTTTTCTATTCCTGACATGTAAAAATGCCTCTTTTTATGCAGCGTTCAGTTACCAACTATGCACGCACCTCTGACAAGACAAGTGGCCAAAAACATGTAATGATGTTTAAAACAACACAAGCTGACCATTCGGAACAGATTTGCAGCAACAGAACTCTTGCTTATGCACCTCACGAATGAACACCAAGTGTGACCTAAAGCTTTTGCCAATTTTTACTTGATAGATTCAAATGCGGAATCTACCATTTCGCTGCTCTGAAGCAGCTCCACTAGTTTAGGTGTTCACATCAATGGGCACATTTTCACTATCTTGCGCATGTTCTTTGATTCTATGCCCGTGCTGATAAATTCCCAAGCACTGGCCAGTAGTGCCTTCAGGGAGGATAGATTTCACTAAAGATTACTTGGTTAGTTTGTAGGGTTTAATGTCCCAAAGTGACTGTAGTGGAGGACACTGGAAATTTCAACTTGTATTCACTAAAGGGTAGGGTAGCCTTTTCCTCCTTCAGCTTCTTTACTTAATTGCCTTCTGCCAGTAGCTCACATTTGTGCTTAAGCAGTGCTGGGGTTTCAATTTTAACAAGTTGGCAATAGGCCTTGTGAGACCTTCCAACATCCTTCTTGGGAAGTTTTCTAGTGATTGGCACCTTTGGGGTCCTACAACACTTCAAGTATGCTTTGTCTGACAGGCCTGACACACATGTCATTGACAAACTGGCTCAATGGTGAAGTGCCTGCTTGTTTTTTAAAGTAGGAGCAATAAAAGAACTTGTGTACTTTTTACCATTAAAGAGGTTTCCTAACGGTTCCTACCATGCAAACGTGGTAGTTAGCGCTATGTGCTTTGCTTGCTGCTCTCGCTTTTCTCTCCACTGGTGACTCAAATGCTTGAGAGGATGTGCTATGTCACATGCACAGTGCATTTTTTTACAACTGCCTCCAATCGTTTGTGGGCCATATTAAATTTACCTGCGAAAAAATTTTTAAATTATGCTTCAAATTTCCCTAGCTTGTGAAAATTTTGTTTGTATCGAGTCCAGCGCAAGAAGTGTTATATAGTACCTCTGTCACCGGTGCACTGCTATCATTCCTGTGTTGAGCTAAACTTGATAGTAAAACATTGCAGTGACCAATTTGGAGCAATGCTGTGTCTTGGAGCAGGATGGAACAGGGAAAGCAGAATGGAGCGATTGGAGCAGTGCTCCCATCCCTGCACAAGTGTGGGTAGTTGGAAAAAAAAAAACAAAAAAACAGAGGACTGCCATTTTTTCTTGCTGTTCCAAACCCTTGTGCCTTCATCTCAGCATCCTCCTCTGCCTTACGTTCCTCAGTCCCATTAACTTACACCTTTCCCGGCTTTGTTCTGAGAATCTGATAAAAGATGCATACTGCACCAACATTCATAAGAAGGTGACATTAGGACATGAACGGTTTTCAAAGGGACACCTCACAACGGGACACTTGTGAAACAACCCCGCCCCTTTACGACTGTGTGTTGTTCCCCTCCCCATAGTATGTAGGGTAGCCCACTGGGCATCACCTAGTTAACCTCATTTCTCTCTCTCTGATAACATCATTAAGGCACTGCACACAACAACCACTGGCTGAGTGATACCCAATGATTCCACAAAACATAAGGAAGCTGTTAACCCTCAGAACCAAGTGTGAAGTTTGCGGTTTCCTTTTGTGAATGTGTGTGATGGATTAACCCGGCAGCTATATTCAAAGAGAGCACACTCACATCCACCAAGTCCAGGTCTTGCAGCTTGACGCCCGTCTTCTCGCAGAGCTGCCGAATAGCTGGCACTGGCCCAATGCCCATAATTGTTGGGTCAACACCTGAAACGGGCGGTGTTAGAATTGACTGGATCACGCAATGCTTTTAGCCACAGGTTACTGCCGATATTGAAAGAACACACTGCATTGACTTTGCACCCTTATGTACACTCATGAGTAATCAGATGACAGCGATGACATAACCAGCAGAAAAATGCCCCAAGTAATTAATCCTGCATCATTTTCAGTGATCAGCATTTTGTACCAAGGTTTTAAGCACACATGAAAACAAGAACCCTAGTCTAAATAATGGCCTACAACATCCTGCTTAGCTTATTTTGTTACCTTCGAAGAGAACTTGAATTCCAGCTTTACTTGCAGTGGTAGGAAAGCAGCAAGTGAGGTAAATTTTGCCGGCTATGTACGCAGAGGGAAAGCTATAACAGTATTCCAACAAGAGTGACATACATGTTTCGATCAAGTAAGACATGCATAAATCAGAGGCTAATCTCCCTGATCTCCACACATGCAGCCTTATTGGCCTGAAGACGTAACCAAAGACTACAACAACTAACAGCATAGCGACCATGACTTGTCCTGTCTCTGCCAGCAATGCCACACTCCAAGGAAACGTCCTTGTTTTTATGTATGCTAACAAGAGGTTGGTATATATTTACACGTATATATGTTCTCAGAATAGGAAAGTATGAGAGCTTCCTACGAGGTAATTGCATAAAGTTCTCAACTATGTGTGCAAGGCGTAAGTGCGTATACGTGTGTGCATGTGAAAATGAACTGCTTCACCCTTTTACTAATGCAAGCTGCTTACCAACGTAGCTGTACCCAACTATCCTTGCCAGTGGCTTCAGGTTGTGCTTCTTGAGGGCCTCTTCACTGGCAATCACAATAGAGCCAGCTCCGTCGCAGATTCCCTGCAAGCAATCGTCAAGATTCATTGTTCATCGTAATTCACTGTTGGACGTACGTGAAACGAGACTTCAGCTAGCCACAGAATGCTCAGCAACCTCATGCTGAACTGTGATGATGTGCAACCTCTGTTTTGCAATCACTCTGTGAATTTGGAAGAATTGCACTGAACCTGGACGGACAAGGTGATGTCGAAAGAAGAAAGGAGAAACTTGGTTAGGCCTAGCTGGAGCATACGTAGGAGCAACAGAAAGTGGCACACACACATACAGACATGAATGCAGGAAAGCAAGCACATGACTACAACTCCTGTGAACTGAATTGTCATTTTGTAAGCACACTGCCACATACAGTACAGTTTTATTAATACGGTTTAAAGTAAATATGCGATAAAAGAAAGTAGTATTGAAAAACACATGATCCAAAGCTTCAAGGATATTTGTAAAGCGTTACCTAGTGAAAGAAATACTGAGGCATTTGTTGACAATTTCACTCCAAATAATGTCAATTAGCATTTCCTAGCTCAAGGTCTAAACAGCTCCTTTTGTAATGCTTGTGGAATTCAGAACACATTTGCTTCGTCCTTGGCGGGATGAAACTTTGCAAAACATTTGGTTTCTCGATGGCAGTGATGAAGAAAGCCAACATTTCCCCCTCATCATTTACTGATGCTTCGCTTCCCCATGCCAATGTACGTACTGTGGAAAAATCGCGGAGGTGGAAGACTATTTCAATTTTCCCTAAATCTGGTCCGTTCTTGTGGAAGTACCTCGTTGTAGTTTTGCTTACCCTTAAGCACTATACCTGTTTCATTTGTTCACTCCCGGCGCTAGCACTGCTGATGCTTTAATGTGACACCATTAAAGGCCCAATTCTCCAGAAAACCTGGCATCATCCTTGGTGTTGCGAGGGGAAGAAATAATGAGGTGGTAGGTGACATATAGCCTGGAAGTGAGTGGTTATAGCAGGATGTGCGACATCATGGACTATGTGGCATGGGCAAGCTGGAACAACCTAGAAATTCGGTCATTCTTTTGAGGTAAGAATAAAACCTGCTGGGAACTATGGACCAAGAGTTGAACAAGCTACCCATAAGTTTATAGAACTTAGTTAAAGTCAGTCTTTTATATGTAACCTGGTCTTTGACATAATAGGGTTGCTTGCTTATGACTGCATGATAATGAGAGAATTGAGAAAATTGAGAGAATGTATGAGAGAATTGAAGCACGTGAGGGATCAGCGATTAAAACAAAAAACATCAGCAAAGGGACCCACTGATAACGCTGTAGCGTCCTTCCTACCATTAAAAATGAAGCTTAATTAGTGCCCTCAAAATATCAATGCAATAGCTTTAAAGACCTCGGTGTTGTGAGCGAAAAATCATGAGCATCGCTATGGCAGGTTGTAGTTGGCAGGCTGTGTGACATCATGCCACCACATGGCAATGTTGCAGCTAACCTGGGCTTCTCTGTTTCCTTTGGTTTGTGGGGTCTAATGTTTCAAAACCACTCAGGCTACGAGAGATGCCATAGTAGGGGGCTCCAAAAACTTCAATCACTTGGAGTTCACTGACATCGTACGGCACATGGGCGCCTTGCTTTTAGCCGAGCTTTTCCATTTTCCTTTGAGATGGGAGGGTGAAATGGAAATCGAATATCCCAGAGTCCTTCAAGCATCACGTATAAAATGAGAAAACCATTACGAGGAGACTGTGCTCTCGCCTAATGCAACTTCGCTTAGCCTCATTAGCCTATATTTAGCTCCACTGGGTTGGCCAAGTATTGATGTTGCTTGGCCTATTGTGTATTCACTGCAAGTGAACAAAGTTGGCCTCGACAATAGTGAACATTTCAATCAAACATTCTCATTTCCTTTATGATATTAACAATACTAAGTGTTTTGTTGCGAAAGCAACACTTCGACAGCCAAAGCAGCTACGGCGTGAAGAGGCATCGCTATGGTCTCCTCATAAAAAAATCAGCCTGCCATGACGTTTGAATTCATGTTAGTACTGCTAAGCCACGGGCAGGAGCTGCCAACTCGGGTCACTCCTTTCATATGGGAGGGTGATATCAGAATCAGCCTGCCAGAACCGTTTGCATTCTCGTTACCTCTACGACACGCAGGCACGTTCATACGGCTTGGTTGAAGCGTGACTTTTATGTGGGCTGGTAGCTTACGCTCTCGCATCATACCCTTAAAGGATGAGCTTAAGTGTCCCCAATAATGTAGCACCTTACACTAATAGGGCGTGACAAGGGAATAATGTAGCAGGCAAAAGAAGCTTCCGTCGTTGCTTTTGCAATTCAACTAGGGTTAACCAAAGCTAAACTACAACTAATTTTTTTTTAACTGTACCAAATTTTAAAATTTTTGGGCAGTTCAAAATTCAGTGCAGTGCATGTCAGAAGTGTTTGTGAAGCTACTAGCACTGCATTAGTGGAAGGCCCCCATTGTACTTAAGCGACTGGTTTAGAGATCAGTGGAATAATACACAGGCCACATGCTATGCGCCAGAGTTAGCAACTGCTGAATGCAGCATTCTACTACTATATAGCGATTAAGTGAGTAGTAAATTTGTGCAAAAAGGGGATACTGCATACGGGAGCCATTAACAATGTTGGGTTAAATGCCCCCCAATACTGTTTGGATGCTTCTACTTGTTTAGAGCTGGGCACTACAGGAAAGCCACACAGGCTGGTGGCTGCCGTTTTAAAGCGATAACATTAAAGGACCCATCCTGCAGAAACCTGGCATTGGCATTTCCGGCCTCGGGACTGTGTGCAAAAAATCAAGGCCGTGGTTCTCATGGCTTCGCCTTTGAGATGGGAAGTTGAAATCAAAATTTAGCCTTCCAGGACCCTCAGATCAAGAGTTGGACATGCTGCCCCTAAGCCACACAGGCATGCTTGTACGGCTCAGTTAAACCAGGGTTGGGTGCCTCCTCACGTAATGTGACATCTTGCCGCTGTATGATAAAGAGTATCTGCGAGATAATAGAAATACAAATAAACGAGACTACATGTCACATTGGCACTGTCAACTCTGGCTTCCCCTTAAGATGGGAGGGCAAGATGGGAATCGAACCTTCCAGTACCCTTGGGTGAGGAAAGAGATGCTACTCTTAGGCCATGTATGCAGTCCTTATTACGTAGTTAAAGTGGGGCTTAATAGGTATCAATGTCGGGTGCTCTTTCACAGAACTGGGTAGCTTATGACTGCACGCTAATTAATATGTATGGGATAATAGAGGCAAGAATTAAGTGGCTAGCAATTAAGCGAGTAGCATGGCGCACATACCTACGTGAGCAAAAATCAGCAAGTGGACCCGCAGACTGGAGCCATTAAATCATACAAAATGGGAATGTGCCAACAAGATTCTATGCTGTAGATCACATCTGACAACCAAAATAAATGCTAAATGCAATATTTATGTTTAACATTCTGTGAAAACAATCTCCATATCTAGGGGTACAACAGATGATATCCTGACACAATAACCTGAGCACAAACATAAAAGCAAAGCCATAAAAGAGAAAATACCCTCTACCTATAGCAGCTTGTTATATGCAGTGATCAAATGGATTCTCATTATCTTCACTTTCACAAATAATTATATTAATTAATATAAAAAGCCCATATATCCAGACAGCTTTTCTAGAGGCCCGAGAGGCTGCCATAGTGTTGCAGTTAAAGTAGAAATATCAAGAAGCGTTGGCATGCACTCTTTTTTCCTTCCATATTACACAGAAAAGGTTCACTCACTGAGGCATTGCCGGCTGTAACCGTGCCATCCTTCTTAAACAAAGCGGGTAGCTTGGCCAGGCTTTCGATTGTTGAGTCAGGTCTGGGATGTTCATCGGTGTCGAACAGCACCTCCTTTCCTTTGACCTTGAGCGTAATTGGCACCATCTCCTCCTTGAACCGTCCAGCTTTGTTTGCTGCACATGCAAAAAGAAGCACATAAAATTGCTTCCAAGACATACTATCACGATGCTGGTTGACAACCCACGACCACTGCGCACAGCAGAAGCACTCCACTTTCAATTGTGAGAGTAGGAGATATGTGAAAATTCCATATGTTCAGCCAATCACGTTTTGCCATGTTGCAGCTTTTGTTGACCTTTAACATCTCTCTCTCTCTCTCTCTCTCACACACACACACACACACACACACACACACGCACGCACGCACGCACGCACGCACGCACGCACACACACACACACACACACACACACACACACACACACACACACACACACACACACACACACACACACACACACACACACACACACACACACACACACACACACACACACACACACAAAACTGAGGCAAAAGTGCCTGCCTCTTGGGTAGTAGCATGCCCCATATTTGACGGTAAAAGCTTATACAGAGGCTAATTTGCATACCCTCAGCCCATCGCTTTTGTGACCTCAAAGCAAACTGGTCCACTTCCTGCCGACTGATCTTGTATTTGTCGGCCAAGTTTTCAGCAGTGATCGCCATCGGAAGCTTGCAGTACATGTCTGTTAGTGTGGCCACGAGAGAGCACTCCATCTGCAATGGACGTAGCAGTAGGAGTTACTGGCCGTTTGACTGAGCTACAACCGCAACTACAACCGAGGAAAAGAGAAGAGGAGGACAAAGAGGCGGCTGAGAACAGTTTATAACCCAGAAATTAAATCAGCATCAGAACACCAAGAAAACCACCTCGGGGGACAAACAGAATAGGCATTAATTCTACATATGATTAATTAAAAGAATCACCTTATGAGCAATCACAACACACAATACTGCAAAAATGTTTTATGAAAAAAGGTGGCTTGCTTCCTTGTTCAACTTGCACAAACTGGGACAGAAGTCGGCCACGTATGTCACTTCCTTCACTAATGGTTGCACACACCAACAATACCAAATTCTGAACTAGGTTGCTTTTGCAAACACCGATCATGCCACTCAATAAGAAATATCTGGTCGCTTTTCTTTACCAAACGTGTTCAAATGCGCCAGAAAAAAATTAACACTAAGATAAAATAAAAACTTTTTCCCAGAGAGCTACAGCCTCTCGACAGTTGTTTGCTTGCATAAATGGTGGTAATGCAGAGATGAGTTAAACAGGCCTAAATCACCCTTAAATCTCTGTAATGTCAACCTTTTAGTTGTTTTCTTTTCTCCAATATGGATGAATGCGAGCCAACATGTAGCGAAAAGCAAAGGAATGTGTTCATACCTCAGGCTGGAGTCCAAACTTCACCCCAAACCTGGCATCCCTGAGGATGAAAGGGCTCAGACTCATGTTCTCACTGCCAAATGTCAGCGCAATCTCTGCATTTCCAAGAAGGATTTCCTGCAGGCAAGAAGGTTTCGTTTGGTTTGTGGGGTGTAATGTCCTAGTGTGATTCAGACTATGATAGACGCCGTAGTGGAGGGCTCCGGAAATTTCGACCATCTGGGGTTCTTTAACGTGCCCCGACATCGCACAGCACGCGGGCGCCTTGCTTTTCGTCTCCACCGAAAACTGGCTGCTGTGGCCAGTATATCCTTGGACATAGCAGTCAAGTGCCCTAACCACTGCCCCACCACTGCAGGGCCCACTGTGGTGTGCTAAGACAAGGTACAGTATAGTTTGGTATCGTACGGTATGGTACAGCAAGTGGCATTTAAGATCTCAAAGCTGTACAAGAACTGTGCAAGAGTGGAGAGCTACACAGTAATGTAGACCACCCAAGATTATTTAGTTTAGCGTGCAAGAAAATTGTATTAATGAGACCTGCCATGGTTGGTTTTGGAAAGCAGGGTTCCTACCTGTATAGATTGTAATGTCATCTCTTTACTTCTACTATTCTACTCTAACACGATGCTTTTAGCTGCAATTCCTGACTGCGTGCCTCAGTTAGTGCAACATTTTTATCCTCAACACAATTGTTTCTCAGAATAGCACAACAGACATAGAGCCAGACCGAAGGTGTTCTACCGTGTCCTTTGCACTGGTGTAAAACTACGTCCCTAACTTTGGTGGGGAGCCGTCACTATTGGGGCAATGCAGAGGTTTGCAGATGCTGCCTTTAAAACAGGAGGGAATATTCCCATCCTATAAATGTAAATTTACTTTTAATGCAAGAGCATTTCTTGCCTCGTGAGTGGCGTCATTTGAGCATGTCACCACGAGCAGTGGACAGGAAGTGTGGACAAGAGCATGTCCACATTCTGCAGTCAATAAATAAGAAAAAAAAATGTCTACGCCTAGACTCAAATCGCCATCCTTCCGTTCCCCAGCTGAGCATGCAAACCTCTACTCTGCACCCATGTGCTCAGAACATGTTCATAATTCTCCTTGTCAAGCATAAGGACACCGGAGAAAATTTGAGGAAAAAAAAAAAAAAAAAAAAACTGATAACAAAAAAGTAATCACTCGAGTAAAATGAAATTAAAAAAAATGCGCATAAACTAAAACAAAATAAAAACAACAAACTAAAAGAGCAGACATTGAAAAAAATAAATAAAGCAAGTGATGTAAAGTAAAGGTAAATTTGTAACACTTTGCAAAAGTAACAAAATGCAGAACAAGCTCATAACGAAACTAAGCCCAGAATCTGAAATGTTTTCAGATTTCTGCACATAATTAAGTGCACCCCATGAGTTTTAAAAATGGTGTGAAGCTTTCTCTTGTACTACAGCTTGGCACTGCTCATTTGTGCAAGGATCATCGATTGCCCGGAAAATAAACTGTGGTGTATAAAAATTCAGTATACTGACTGGCATAGCCAGAAATACACATTTTTCAGAGGTGTTATACAATGGCGGTTAAAAAAAAATAAAGTGCGCACACACATATATTTAAAAAGAAAGCAGGAAGAATAGGGGTATGTTGCACTAAGAAAATGTTTGGGCGGTGAGCCCTACGGTTATTCCCCTGGACTGTTTAGGAAACTGCTGCAGTCAAAAAGATAAAACAAAGCACTACTAGGCACAGTTTCTTGGAGACATGTTTAGAGCATAAAATGCGAAGCACATAAACTGAGAAAAACAAAACAAAAAGGAGCCCATGGCAATGTCATCACGGGCAATCAAATGTAATTAATGCACGCATATGTAGGTCCACTTTCTTGGTGTCATGAGCTGAACTGTTGAGATGAAAAAAAAATGAGCTCCATTAATTTCAGTTTCTTGAAATAGAGAGAGAGAGGAAAAAAACAACTGTGGAGTGCACGACTAACACAAGAAATATTTATTAGACCTGTTGAGTGTGCAGTCTTTTCACGATTGTGTTGAAATGAAGCTTTTTGACATGCACTACCCATCATAGGCATGCAAGCGCTTCTCTGCTCTTTGCACAGGTGGAAAGGCCATAAGAAACTGGAAATTTTAAGTCGCTAGAAAGTTCTTAATTAGGCTCGCGCCTTGTGATAAAGGCTGCATTGCATTGCTATGAAGGCGCTCTGCTACACTGAATAAAGGAAAACATGAATGGACCAGTATTGGCGGGAGAAAGTGAACAGTGTGAGAAATGCATTGCAACTCAACAGCCAATAGCTGCCTTGTCTTGCATGCCCAATTGCAACATTTATGACCCAGAGAACGAATTGGTTCTATAATGTATGAACACATTTCATGGACACTTAAACATCGCTATCTAATCTCGAATTCTGTTATTTAAACTGTTGATAACGGGCAGTG